>NC_141693.1:1232095422-1233295422 GCF_964263255.1 Lissotriton vulgaris
TGGTTTGGCCTGAACCCAGATTGTGAATGGTCCAGGCCATCCGTTGCCTCGATGTGATTTGATAGATGGGTGTTCACGTGCTTCTCAGTCATCTTACCTATGTGTGGTAGGAGGGAGATGGGCCGAAGGTTAGAGAGGTCTGTCCAGGGGGAGGCCGCTTTTTTCCTTATTGGGTTCACCACCGCAATCTTCCATTCCCTTGGGACTTGACCTTCAGTCAGTGAGATGTTCATCACTGACTGTATGGAGGGTCCCAGGAGGGTGATCAGAGGGGAGAGCATTTTAGCTGGAAGAAAGTCATTGGGAGACCCAGTTTTTATGTGGCTGATGAGGGGTGGTAGATCAAGATCGCTAACTGGTGGGAAAGAGTAGTAAATTTTTGTTCTGAATAGGCGGGACTTTGGGGCGGGGGGGTCGTGATTCCAGCACCGTTGGAAGCTAGGATTTTTGTTATAGATGAGGTTGATTTTGTCCTTAAAGAACATAGAGATCTCATCACAGAGTGCTTGGGAGAATTCATCGGGGCTCTCACTAGCTGTGGGTTTTACAAAACTCTGTAATATTTTGAACAGCTCCCTTGGACAATTACCTGCCTCTGCTAATTGTGAGGAAAGACTGTTCTTTCTAGCTTGCTTTATGTTTTTGTAATAAATTAACTGGGCCTTTTGATAGGTTATCCTTTTCTCTTCAGTTTTTGATTTAAGGCTCCTTCAACTTTTATTCCAAGCATGCCCAAAGATGCTATTGACACCTACGAGGAACTAATCACAGAAGGTCTGAAACAACTACAAACCAAAGTTATGAAATCACAAGGTTTGACAAATGTGAAAATGAGACCATATAATAACTTAATGAGGAAAATGAAAACAAACCAAAATGTAATTATCAACCAATCCGATAAAGGAGGTAACATAGTACTTTGGGGGAAAAAGGCATATATAGAGGAAGCCCACAGACATCTTGATGATCATTCCCGTTATGCTTTATCCAATGTGAAAACGACTACATCTATACAACAATCTCATTATAATGACTTGAATCGCTGGAAACGGGAAGGATTGCTATCGAGAAATGAAATGAAATTTCTGTACAAGGAGAACCCGGTGTTACCTAATATTTATTTTATTCCCAAGGTGCATAAGGGACAAACTCCGGTACCTGGCAGGCCCATCGTCTCGGCGATTAACAGCTTATATGAAAATACATCAAAATATATCGATTTTCATTTACAGGATTTTGTGACTTCTCTTCCTGCTTACATCAAAGACACTAATGAATTTTTGCACTCCCTGAATCAATGTACGTGGTCGGCTGACTATCTGTTGATAACCATGGACAAAGCCACTTTATACACGAGTATCTCTCATATAGATGGTATTAATGCCATCAAGTTTTACCTGGGTAAAAGACCACTTGAATTGTACAAACATAATAACATGCTCATTTCCATGGTGGAGAAATGTTTAAATAATAATGTTTTTCTATTTGAGAACCAGGTATATAAACAATTGAGGGGGTGGCCATGGGGGCATGTTTCTCCCCCAGCTACGCGGGGCTCCACGTTGGCTGGTGGGAGGAACATGTCCTCAGGGTGACACTCCACATTCTGGCTGAATAACATTGTCAGATATTGGAGGTACATCGATGATGTATTCATTGTCTGGAAGGGCTCCAGTGAATTTGCACAACAATTTGTCGAGAACATAAATAACAGTTTAAACCTGACCTTCACTGCTAACATCTGTGCAAAGGAAGCAAGCTTCTTAGACGTGCAAGTGCAAGTAAAAGACAACATTCTTACTACCAGTTTATTTAGGAAAAGCACCGCTGGCAATTCCATATTGCATGCGCAAAGCTTCCATCCACAGCACACTATTCGAGCTATTCCTTATGGTGAATTCCTGAGGAGTCATAGGGCCTGTAGTTCCATTGAACTCCGGGACCATCATCAACTGGAAGCGAAAGCCAGAATAGCGAGAGGATATAGCTCTCATACTCTCGATGTGGCGATGCAGAAGGCCAATCGCCTTAATCGTCTTGAATTACTAGATCCCTCCAGAGTATCAAATTCACGAGTATGTGAGGGCCAAGATCGCAACAACATTAGACTAATCACTGGATTTAGTCGCCAAGCCCGACAGATTGCTTCTATGGTTAAGAAACAGTGGCCTGTCATACTTACCGACCCTATACTCAAAGACATTTTGCCCAACACACCAACCATCACCTACAGGAGAGCTTTTGGTATGCGAAATGAGCTAGTCACTAATAGTCCAGAAGTATCCAAGAGTGATGACTGGTTATCCCCACGTAAATGCTTTTTCCGATGCAGTTCGTGCAGGGCCTGCACTTTCGGAATTAATACTAAGTCATACATAACCCCCTTCAATGCAAAACCTGTTTTTCTTAAAGCACATTATACTTGCAGGACAGAACTGGCAGTATATGTGCTTGCATGTAGTTGCAAACTGAGATACGTTGGCAGCACCAAATTACCTGTGTACCAACGTATACTACAACATCTGAGGGCCATTGTGAACGCTGACAATAGCTACCCTGTAGCCAGACATTTTCAGCAGATTCACAATAAAAATCTGGCACATATAAAGTATTTTGTAATCTATGCTGTGACCACCTCTAAAAAAGGTGGAGACTATGAGACAAAACTCAGGCAGCTTGAATCAAGATACATTGTGCAACTTAATAGTAAAACACCGGGGGGCCTGAACATGGGAGAAGATTTAAGTAATTTCCTGTGAGAATTTATTGACCAATTGTCTCGTGATGTTACATGATAAATGAGATTATCTCTGGAACTTACAATTCTTGCTATCCCTTGTTAAAACAGGGACTTCTTTATGTGATGGATTCTCTTTGTCGGCCCTATTGAAATTAATAGATATCTGTATTCAAAGAACATTACCGTACGTACCAGATGTCCTGTTGAGAGCAGATTTTTTGAATTTTCCTTTTTTTATTCCCTTGTAACAAGATTTGGTTTGATTCATTATGTAAAGGATTGACCTTATTTCATTATTTTTTAGTCGTCACGTTTCTCTCCCTATTGCACCATTTATTTTGCATTATATTCTCATAAGGACCACTATCGTAATAACGTTAGCATACATAGAGACTGTCACATATTCCCTCGACAGTCCATTATGGAAGTTATAAACTCTCGCAGCTTTTCATGCATTTTATGAGGTGTGTACTACAGGGAATTCACTATCATTTCTGTCTAAAAAAATTGGGATTATGAGCATAAGTTTGTACCATGAACATCGAATTGTTCTATTATTTTGTTGAGCTGATTTGATAGTATAGGCGAACACACATGCGTATTTGCACAGTAAGATATAGAGGCACATTTGCACTTTATTATGCAGAATTTTGCACATATGAAAGTTTACATATTGCACTAGGCACTTTATTATCGAGTGTCACCAATTTCATTGATCAGGATGTTCAAATTTATAAATGACTAATTTTTTTATTTTTATTTAAAACCATTATTTGTTATATCATATGCTCAATTCACCCAATAATTTTAAGTGTAGATCTATTGATGATGTTTTGAAGGGGGTAATGAGTGTGTTAGGTGTTGAGTCTTAATGTCCTTAGGCTCAATCCTTATTTATATAAACAGAATCAAGAAAGTCCTTATTTTGTAGAAAAATTGCTCTTTATTTGTGTAAGTAAAAGCGTGGACAGCCGACACGTGTTTCGCCCCTATGGCAATTTGCGCCAGGGCTTTTTCAAGGCTATTTACAATGTTTTTTGTTCTGTACAATTCCTCATCTTTTGCAAAATAATTTCCAACATCAAATCCGGTTTTTCAATTTTTTGGGGTAGAATCCCTGGAGTACTTCGGAAAGGGTCTCACGTTTCTTCTTCCGCTGTCGCGATAGCGGAAGAAGAAACGTGAGACCCTTTCCGAAAAAGCCCTGGCGCAAATCGCCTAAGGACATTAAGACGCAACACCTAACACTCATTACCCCCTTCAAAACTTCATTGCCTGAAAACTCAAGAGGTCCAGAGTTTTTTTGAGTGTGTTACCGCCACCAAAACCTTGTGAAAACTGATGTGGACTTGGATTCTCCTGTGGACCACTCCCCCTCTGTAGAGATCTATTGATGATCCCTGATACAATTTTGTGGACAATATATCTATATGTATTTGTAGGGTTATTGTGCATTACCACCATCTCTTTAGCAACTGATATTTATATTGTTGGAGAGACAATTTGCGCGAAGTGCCCACATATGTACATACATCAATTGTTCGAGCTTAAATAATAGCAAGCATGCTTGCCTGTTGTGAAATAGCTATGTGTGATTTAATATTGTGCATTGAAAGTGTTTTATTTTTACTCTTTCAAAATGGCGCCCGTTTTTGTTAAAGTATAGGCCTAGGCAATATGTTATGTTATGTTATTTTTATACTTCTATAGCGCACGGCCACTCCACGGAGTATCCCGGCGCTTTATCGAAGGAAACCCAACCGAAGAAGGGAGAACATAACACTGAGAGGACGTGCAGACACAGGAAGCAACATCAAATTAAGGGAAAAGCCATGTCTTAAGGGCCTTTCAGAAGGACAGAAGGCTAGAGGTCTGTCTCAAAGAGATTGGGAGGTCATTCCAAGCATGAGGAGCTAAGTAGCGAAAAGACCGTCCTCCTGCTCTAGCACGCTTGATTATGGGAACACTCATTTTTGATAGGGACGAAGATCTGAGAGAACTGGGGGGGGTTATACCAGGACAGTTTGGAAATATATTTGGGGCCTATGCCATGTAGGGCCTTGAAAGTCGTGGTCAAAGTTTTAAACAGAATCCTTTTAGCAATTGGAAGCCAGTGTAGTGTTGAGAGAAGATCAGTGGCTCTGGCTTTTCTTGGAAGACCAAAGATGGCTCGGGCTGCAGAATTCTGGGCGATTTGCAGACGCCTGACCAGATATTTGGGAAGTCCCAGAAACAAAACATTAGCATAATCCAGCCTAGAGCCAATCAGTGCCTGGACAATGATTTTTCTGTGCTGGATGGAGACTAGAGGGAGGAATTTACGAAGCATCCGAAGGATGCCGAAACATTTCCCAATAAGAGATGAAATATGCGGTCCGAAAGATAACTCATTGTCAATCATAACTCCCAAATTTTTGGCTTTCAAAGACGAACTAGTGGGAGGAGACATATCTTGCGGCCACCAGGGTTTCCAATCAGGCTCAGAGGTACAGCCAAAGAAGAGCAACTCCGACTTGTCGGAGTTGCACTTCAGCCCATGACGTCCAAACCACTCAAAAACAGCGCTCAAACCGCCCCTGACCTGGGCATCGTCAAACAGGCCATCCTTGTTGCTTACAAAGAGGAGCTGGGTGTCGTCAGCATAGGTGACAATCCGGGCGCCGAAAGACTCCGCCGTCACCGCCAGGGGGGCCATAAAGATGTTAAAAAGGAGGGGGCTCAGGATGGAACCTTGAGGAACCGCCACTTCGAGCGGTGACATTTCGGCGGAGTAGGGAGGCGCCCAGATTGTCTGCCGGCGGTCGGCTAAGAAGGATTTAAGCCAATTCCACACTGTTCCCCGCAGACCAAAGTCCCAGAGTCTGGAAAGAAGAAGTGCGTGGGGAACGGTGTCGAAAGCCGCCGACAGGTCTAGCATAATCAGTACCACTTTTTTTCCAACATCCAACTCCTCCCTGATGGCATCTGTGACTTCGATGAGCGCAGTCTCCGTGCTGAAATTTGCACGGAAGCCAGATTGAGTGCTATGCAACAGACCCTTTTCCTCGATGAAATTAGAAATAGATCTGTGAACAAACCTCTCAGTCACTTTCGCCAGAGCAGGGAGTAGGGAAATGGGTCTGTAATTGGCATGGACTGAAGGGTCGAGCGCTGGTTTTTTAATGAGTGGCAGGATCATGGCGCTCTTCCAAGCTTTGGGAACTACCCCGGAAGAGAGCGACAGATTCAGGATGGGATTTACCAGGTCATTTAGAACAGGTGCCATATTTGCTAGACACTTGGCAGGGCAAGGATCCTGTGGAGATCCGGATTTAAGACTTGCCAAGATGTCAAGAGAACTCTCATGATCTAATGGGGGAAAGTCACACAGGAAGGGACCATAGTCTGGCAAGGGACACCCCAGACTCATCGTATGCTGCTGAAAAGTGGCCTGGAGAGATTCTTGAATAGTGGTAATTTTCTGTACAAAATAGACAGCCAATTCCTTCAGCCAAGCTTCTGAATGAGCATGGGTCGGAGTATAAGCAGAAGGAGAAGTGAAATCTTTTACCACCCTGAAAATTTCCTTGCAAGAATGCTCCGCTTCATTTATTCTAGATAGGATTTTTTACCTTCCCAAATTGATTTATGGTAGGCTCGAGTCAGCGTCTTAAAATTTAGCCTCTCAGTATGATCGTAAGATTGCCTCCATGCTCTTTCTGCTTTCTTAAGATCTTGTCGTGCTTTTTTTAAATGAGGGGTAAACCAAGGGGCAGATGTCCTCTTATCGGCAGAATTTTGTTTCTTGGCCGGAACCAAGCTCTCTAGACGATCTGTGAGCCAGTTATGAAAGAGAGCAATGTAATCCTCTACATTGTCAGAAGTGGGACAAGGGAAGTTAGTTAAAGCATTTGATAGCATCTCTCTAGTAAGAAGATGGAAAGATTTAGAGAGATGCTTTAACGACCCAACAGGTTTGGACCGTGATGAAGCCATGACAGGGATGGAAAAAGTGATGAGAAAATGATCTGACCACAAAACTGGCATGGGAGGGTCAACACAGATAGGAAGAGTAGAAAAGATCTGGTCCAACGTGTGGCCTTTATTATGAGATTGTCCTGCCACATAAGGAGATAGGCCAAGCACGGAAGTAATATCTAACAGTTTTTGAGTGTCCGGATCTGAACTATTGTCCATATGAATATTTAAGTCACCCAATAGAAAGCAATGATTGGACCTAAGGCATGGGGTCGATAGGGCTGCCTGCAGTTCTTCTAAGAACGGCCCCACCGAGCCTGGTGGTCTGTAAACAAGAATATCAGTACAAGCCTGGGAAGATGAGAGCTGGAGAGTGAAGCCAAGGGCTTCACTGCCCTGTATATTATCTACAGGGAACGTGCGACATGCTATGTTCTTATTTACTATGATAGCCACTCCACCACCTCTACCAGATGGCCTGTCTTTACTATAAATATTGTAGGCGGAGGGTACGGCGTTTGCCAAATCGGGGGAAGAAGAGTCAGACAACCAAGTTTCCGTTAGGAACAAACAGGATACCTTCGAATCCTGTAACATATTCCAAATGTCTAGAGCGTGGCCAGGTAAGGATCTGGTATTCAGTAGTGAACATTGATGCTGGATGGGTGGGCTAACCTGTGTAAGTGATTTCCGATCAGGAAGGCGCCAACCACATGCACTACACCCTTTCTTCAGAGCCCGCCCTCCTGGGAATACATGATGGCAGCGACCACACGGAGGACGGAGAGTACGAAGCTCGGGGCTGGAATACGTGAGCATACTAAGGCACATATTGCCACTAGCTCAGGTAAAGGAAGAAGTAAATAGCCGTCCGGCCCCGTCCGCTTCCGTGCCGCTGACTGGCGCAGACTGGCTACTCTTTGGCGCCTCTTCGGCGCCTCTTCGGCGCGTATACGGCGCTACCGCTGCGCTAGGTAGGGAGAGGTCTTATAGATTAGGTGAGGGGGGAGACTAGCCCGTCAACCTCCCCAAGATGGCTGGCCAGGATGGAACAACCAGGAAGTGGTGTTGCTTCAACCTCCCTCCACGACAATCAGCACAGAAGCTGTGGTGGACCAGGGAGTAGTGAGCAAAATGCAAGTAAGAGCTCAGAAATCGTTTTTAAAAACACATATTATCACACTCAATAGGTTTTTAAAATATCAGTAAAACAAAGTAGAATGCTTGCAGTAATCCTAGTGACAGTCAAGCGCTAGCGCTACGCTCTTTGGTCAATGATCGTGCGCGAATGACTCCCGCCCTAAAATAGTCAGGGCGAGGGGGAGACTAGCCCGTCAACCTCCCCAAGATGGCTGGCCAGGATGGAACAACCAGGAACCAGGAAGTGGTGTCGCTTCAACCTCCCTCCACGACAATCAGCACAGAAGCTGTGGTGGACCAGGGAGTAGCGAGCAAAATGCAAGTAAGAGCTCAGAAATCGTTTTTAAAAACACATATTATCACACTCAATAGGTTTTTAAAATATCAGTAAAACAAAGTAGAATGCTTGCAGTAATCCTAGTCACAGTCAAGCGCTAGCGCTACGATCTTCGTTGGTCAATGATCGTGCGCGAATGACCCCCGCCCTAAAATAGTCAGGGCGAGGGGGAGACTAGCCCGTCAACCTCCCCAAGATGGCTGGCCAGGATGGAACAACCAGGAACCAGGAAGTGGTGTCGCTTCAACCTCCCTCCACGACAATCAGCACAGAAGCTGTGGTGGACCAGGGAGTAGCGAGCAAAATGCAAGTAAGAGCTCAGAAATCGTTTTTAAAAACACATATTATCACACTCAATAGGTTTTTAAAAGATCAGTAAAACAAAGTAGAATGCTTGCAGTAATCCTAGTCACAGTCAAGCGCTAGCGCTACGATCTTCGTTGGTCAAAATGTGAGTCCTATTTCTATCTCAATTACATGTTTTCGAATTGGGAGCGTTTTGAACATTGTATGCTATAAATGTTAACAGTGGTCCACACCCCCGCCAACAGTGAGCAAGGACGCTTTGTCCGAAACGAGTCTGTTCGGCATTTTCACCCTGCACTTGAAAGTTTAATAAAGCAGCAAATAACCAAAGACTGGCTCTGGCGTATTTCTGTGTCTACGCGCTGGGTTCTGTGCTTGGATCTATGGCACGGCCACCGGCTGGATTGTGATTATACATATATATATATATACATACATATACATACATATACATATACATATATATACACATAAACACACATATATATACATATATACACAAATAGAAAATTATATAATTATACATATACATAAGAAATGTAATACATATAAAATATATACTTAAAGTTAAAAGTACCATAGAACTGAAAGAAGGTCCATAGAGGCCTTAAAGGGAGAATTCACTTTAGTAACATATCATAGTCATTATAATAGTCCACATTCCAGCCAATGAGGCATCAGCACCCTCTAGAACCTTCTCCTCAGAAGCTCAAGCCCTCAGATTTTCGTAGCACCAAAGTGACCAAGAGTGCATGAGGAGAAGAGAGCTTCTGAGGGGAGGAAGGGTGGGTCGCATGTGAATCTATGAAAGACACCAATACTGGAGAACCACAGTTTACATGTAAGTACCTAATGTTCTTCTCCAGTATTAGGGGTGTCTTTCATAGATTCACATGCTTGAAAAAGAGTAGAAAGCAGTAACATAATATAGAAGTCATAAAAGGTACATCAAAACTAAATAAGTACAACCATAGCATGATTTAGATAGTATACATTTAAACATTTAAACATTTGGTAAAACCTTTTATGACAGGAGGCGGGAAGCAACAGAGGCTCACCTTAGTTAAAAAGATTTCGTAACACAGCTTGGCCCACAGCAGCATCTGCAGCAACCGCTGATTCCAGACAGTAGTGCCTCGTAAACGTGTTTCTGCTTGACCACGTTGCAGCTCTGCAGATCTGGCGCAGAGGCACTCCAGCAAAAAGGGCGGTAGATGATGCCACAGCCCTTTTCGAGTGTGCTCGCACTTGAACAGAGAGAGGCTTTCCTGCCCGGCAATGGCAAAAATAAATGGCAGAAAAGATCCATCTAGTAAGAGTTTGTTTAGTGACTGCCGGTCCTTTACAAACTCGGTCATAGGCTACAAAGAGCTGGTCTGACTTTCGAAAAGGAGCGGTGCGCTAGATGTAGAATTTTAGGCAACGTTTTAAATCCAAGGAATGGAGAGAACGCTCAGCAGGAGACCGAGGGTTGGGGGAAGAAAGTTCTGAGAATGACGGGCTCATTCAGGTGGAAATCCAAAGGAACTTTGGGAATGAATTTCGGATTTGTCCGTAAAGTAACGGTGTCTTTAGAGAATTGAAGAAATGGGGGTTGTATTGTAAATGCTTGGATGTCACTTACTCGCCTTGATGACGTAAGCGCAAGTAGAAGAGACACCTTCCACGTGAGGAATTTTAAGTCCGCTGAATGGATGGGCTCAAAAGGAGGTAGGAGGAGCCGAGATAAAACCAGATTCAAGCGTCAAGAAGGTGGCGGACGACGTATGGGCAGATACATTCGAAAGAATCCTCTGAAGAACTGTCAAATGATTCGAGAGGAATACAGAGAGGTGGTGCCATCCTGTCGAAAGCGGGAAATCGCTGCCAGAAAGACTAAGAGTGGAATGAGAAAGTCCTGACTTGGCTAGAGATAAGAAAAAAGGCAGAATTTGCTCTGGCTTGGCGTGCAGTGGATCAAGGGCTTCCTTGTGGCACCAGACACAAAAACGCTTCCATTTCAATTGATCAGCTTTGATGGTGGAAGGAGCACGTGCCTGAGCCAGAACCTTCCTGCACTCCGGAGTGATATTCAGACCTGCGAACTCTTGTGTTCAGGTTCCAAGCATGCAGTTGGAGATAAGCCGGATCCGGATGGCAAATTCGCCCCTTGTGCATGGTGAGCAGTTGAGGCAGAAGGCGTAGAGGTATCGGATCGCACATGCAACAGGAGGAGGTCCGAGAACCACGGGCGACGTGGCCACCTGGGCGCAACCAGAATGACGTGGCATGGTTGGAGCTTCATCCTGTGCAGCAGGTGCGGAACAAGAGGGAGCGGGGAAAAGTGTAGACAAATTCGCTCGACCAATTGACCGAAAACGCATTCTCGCTCGATTCTCTGTGGGGATGCAGACTTGCAAAGCGTAGGCATTTGCGGTTGGTTGAAGTCGCAAACAGATCTATCTGTGGATGGCCCCACTGGCAAAAGATGTACTCCAGAGTGGGTTGGTGGAGTTCCCACTCGTGATTGTTCGCCAGAGATCTGCGGAGACAGTCGGCAAGAGTGTTGGAGACGCCCGGCGCGTGAACTGCAGTCAGGTGAACTTGGTGTTGAATCGCCCAATTCCAGATTTCTTGCGCCTGCTTGGAAAGCAGAAGAGACCTCGTACCTCCCGGTCTGTTGAGGTGGTGTTGTCTGTCCGCACCAGCAGCGAGTGGCCTTGTATCAGCATCCTGAAAGATTTCAGAGCAAGGAAGATGGCCAAGAGTTCTAGAGAATTTATATGCCATCTGCGTTGAGCTGCCGTCCACTTGCCCTTGACGGACATGTCGTCGAGGTGTGCCCCCCAACCTTCCAAGGAAGCATCCGTTGTGGGGATGAGTGTAGGAGCCGTTTCCTAGAAGGGCCGCCCGGCGGCGATATTCGGAAGGTGAGCCCACCATTCCAAAGCTGTTTGAATTTGGGGGGTCAGGCAGAGTTTGTCGTTGAACGACCCTGAAATTTGTCTCCACTGTTTGTCCACCTCTTCCTGTATGACTCATGTGAAGTCTGCAGTGTGGGATCAGATGTATGCAAGAGGAGGCCAGAAAAGATTTCAAGATCCGGACAGAAACTGACTTTTTTGGATTTAGAAAAGCGACCATCCTGAGTATGCGAAGTTGTCGCTCCTGGGACACAAACACCTGTGCCAGACGAGAATCGATAAAGCCTCCTAAAAAGATTCTCTGTTGTGATGGGCGAAGATGAGACTTTTCCTGATTCACAGAAAGGCCTAAGGTGTGAAAAAGTGAGAGACAGGTCTGAGTATGCTGTTGTGCTTTTTGACGTGTCTGAGCCTTTATTAGACAATCATCTAGATAAGGGTAAAATTGAACGCCTTGCAGGCGAAGGAAAGCTGCGACCGGAGCCATGATTTTCGTGAAGACTCTCGGTGCTGATCGAAGGCCGAAAGGCAACACCTTAACTGGAAGTGCTTCGATCCGACAGTGAAGCAAAGATATATCCTGTGTTTGTGATGTATTGGCACATGAAAATATGCATCTTGGAGGTCGATAGTGTAGAGGAACTCTCCGGGATTGAGGTATTGCAAAATTTCCAGTAGAGTCAACATTCTGAAGGCTTGTGATTTGATGAATTTGTTGAGGGCTCGTAAGTCCAGAATGGGGCGCCATTCTCCCGATTTCTTCTTGATAAAGAAGAAGCGGGAATAAAAGCCCCTGCCCTGTTGTGCTCGAGGGACCACTTCCACAGCCCCTTTTTGTATCATGATCTTGACTTGAGCCAACAGATCTTTGAAATAAGGTGGTGGGGGACCTGAAGGTCGACGGGTTGGTGGAAATTTTGTAAACTCGAGAACATGTCCTTTCGAGGGGACATCCAGGACCCAACGATCCGAGGTGATATGAGACCAGTTGGAGTAGTTTTGGGAGATTCGACCTCCAATTTTCAGAGTCGGAGAACACTTGTTGGGGAAGTCAATGTTTTTTGGAGGGGTTTCCCCCTCTGCAATTATTTTTTCTGAGATAAGGTCTTGAATCGGTCTGCGATTTTGAGATTGGTAGCTGTACCTTTGCTTGTTGTCGCTATAGGAGCGGTACTGGGAGGAACCACGAAAATTGGAAGAGCCGCCTCTGCCACGTGCACCTCGAAAAGGCTGTTTCCTGTCCTGGAGGCTTCCTAAGGAACGAGCAGTGTCTGTGTCCTTTTTAATGGATTCGAGAGCGTCGTCAACATGCTTGCCAAAAAGTGAATCACCATCATATGGCAAGTCAAGAATTCTCGCTTGTACCTCTAGCCGAAAAGCTGTTGATTTGAAAAACAGCGGCTCCAGCAAGTTGTCAGAACCCTGTTGAAGAGATGTCAACAGCGCAATCAAGAATCTCTGCTGAGATTTTTTCTCCTTCCTGGACTATCGTCTGGGCCTCGGTTCGGGCAGAATCTGGTAGCTGGCTAATCAAACCTGCTATCTCAGACAACATTTGGCGGTCATATCTCCCAAGGATGGCCAGGGAGTTCGCCGCTCTAACCGTTGTGGCAGCCATGGTGGTAAACTTCTTACCAATCGAGTCCAACCGGCGTCCCTCTTGGTCTGGAGGGGAGGTTATAGGAGTGGCCGGATTCCTTGAACGTTTCTGGGCAGCCTGCGTTAAAACAGAGTCCGCCTTGGGGTGAGAAACAAGGCATACTGGAGAGTCTGCAGGCGCCTTGTACTTTTTAATACAGCTGGGATGGAGTATGGTCGTGCCATGAGTTTAAGGCCTTCCTGCCATATGAAATCAATGATTGGGATGGTATGAGTTTGTTTAAGAGGCTGATCTTTGAAATCAGAGGAAGCAGTCAGTTTGCTGCATCTCTAAGGTTAAATGGAAACGTTTGGCAGCACGCACCATCACGTTATGAAATTTTCCAATGTCCACAGGCGGGGAAGGCAAAGGCGATGCCGGTGGCGTAGATGGCGTTTGGGCTCTATAATTATCCCAACCCGCGAGGACGTCATCTACATTTTGATCAGTGTCTTGATTGACATCCGCGTCTTCATCAGTATCTGGCTGCGGATGGACCGGCGACTGCGGCATCTCTACATGCATGGGTGTTGGCGCCGCAGGTTGAGAAGTTGGTGAAATAGGCGCAGATGGAGGGAACCTGCGATTGTAATCGTCCAACATATTCTGCAGATTGGCCAACAAAGAAGACGGAATTTGAGTCATTCGTTCTTAATGTGGTGCCTGAAAGCGAGCTTCCTGGACAGGAAATAGAGCACATCCTTCCTCTTCATACTCCTCATCTTCTTCCTGGCACTTTATATTGAGTTCAGATGGACTGTTTGCAGGACGAAAAACGTCATTCACATAGGAGCCGTCATCTGAATCGTCTTCTGCAGACTCAAATAATTGCGTTGGCAGAGTTTCAGTCATAGGACTCAGAGGAACTGGTCGTTTCACCACTGAAGCTGTAACCACCGTGAAAGTTGTGGCTGTAGCGAGTGAATGTTGCGTCGTCGACGGTCCAGTCGACGAGGTGGCAGTGGAATGCAAATGCTACTTACCAGTATGCATCTGTTCTTGGCATGTGGGGCTGCTGACATTCATATCTGTGCATAGATCGCCGCCTAGTGTTGGGTCCGGATGATTGCACATTGTTGTCCTGGAAGAGTCTTCGAAGTATCACGAGATAGGTGGCTCCTCCCCTGCACTACAGTGCGCATGGGCATCGCCTCCATCCCCAGATTGTTTTTAGCCATTGGCAGAGATGGAGTGAAGTATGTGAGTGATGACCATGCTATGAGCATATATATATATATATATATATATATATATGAATACTGCAGCTGCTACAGGCGCCGGGGAGGAGGGTGGGCGATATGAATGTCAGCAGCCCTACATGCCAAGAACAGATGCATACTGGTAAGTAGCATTTGCAGTTCGAGGCATGTGGGCTGCTGAATTCATATCTGTGCATAGAATACATAGCAGTCCCTCCATTAGCGGCGGCCGCCCGTGCCAGCTGCAGCAGTCTGAAAAAGTGTTTTGAGAACAGCCTGACCAACAGCTGCCTGCTGTTTGGAGTGCACGTCTACACAGTAATGCTTAGTGAAAGTATGTGTGGTAGACCATGTGGCTGCCCTACAAATATCTTCTAAGGGAATGTTACCTAGGAAAGCCATAGAGGCCCCCAACTTCCTGGTGGAGTGGGCTCTTGGTGGGATAGTGAGAGTGCGTTTAGCTTTAGCGTAACAGATCTGAATGCATTTCACGATCCACCTAGCGATCCCAGCTTTGGAGATAGCGTTTCCCTTGTGGTGTGAGGCAAAAGCAACGAAAAGCTGCTTGGTTTTGCGAAAATCTTTTGTCCTGTCCACGTAGTACATCAAGGCTCTCTTGACGTCAAGGGTGTGGAGCATCCGCTCCGCCAGCGTCTCTGGGTTTTGGAAAAACACTGGCAACTCAATTGTCTGGTTCATATGGAATTGAGATACAACCTTGGGTAAGAATTTAGGGTTAGTGCGGAGCACAACCCTGTTAGCATGTACTTGGAAGAAAGGTTCTTGGATGGTGAGTGCCTGCAACTCGCTAACCCTCCGTAGCGATGTAATTGCTACTAAGAAAGCAACCTTCCAAGTCAGAAACTGAAGCTCACAAGAGTGCAGTGGCTCGAAGGGAGGACCCATCAGTCTCGTAAGAACCACATTGAGGTTCCATTCTGGAGCTGGTGGGGTCCTAGGTGGAATGACTCTTTTGAGTCCTTCCAGAAAAGCCTTGATAGCAGGGACCTTAAAAAGTGACAGGTGTTGCCTATTCTGGAGGTATGCTGCCATAGCAGACAGGTGAATGCGGATGGAAGAGTACGCCAAATTGCATTGATACAGGTGGAACAGGTAACAAATTATGTTTTGAATGGAAGCATCTAGCGGGTCAATACCGTGGTTTACACAGTAGATGACAAACCTCTTCCATTTAGCCGCATAACAAGCTCTAGTAGTGGGCTTCCTTGCCTCTCGAATGATGTTCATGCAATCGGGAGGAAGATTGAGGTAGCCAAACTCTAGGACTTCAGGAGCCAGATCGCCAGGTTGAGCTGTTGCGGATCTGGGTGCTGAATGTCGCCATGGCTCTGCGCCAGAAGGCTGGGAGTGAGATGAAGCCTTTGATGCGGCACCACGGAGAGTTCCAGAAACGTGGTGTACCATGGTTGGCGAGCCCACGTTGGAGCAACCAGGATGAGAGTCATCGAGTGCTGCCTGAGTTTGCGTGCCACCAGCGGTATCAGAGGTGCTGGGGGAAAAGCGTACGCAAATCTGCCTGACCAGTTCATCCACATCGCATTGCCCTGCGATTGCGGGTGTGGGAACCTGGCGGCGAAGCTTTGGCATTTTGCGTTCTCCTTTGTGGCGAACAGGTCTATCTCTGGATGACCCCACCTTTGGAAGTACAGTTGGAGTACTGATGGATGTATCTCCCACTCGTGCATTTGGTGGCTGTGCCTGCTGAGCAGGTCCGCCATCTGATTGTCCTTGCCCGGGAGATGCTCTGCCATGAGGAAGATGTTCCTCTGAATGGCCCACTTCCACATGCTCTGAGCCAGATGAGACAGCTGCGGAGAGTGGGTGCACCCCTGCTTCTGAAAGTAGTACATGGCCGTCATGTTGTCCGTCCGGATCAACACGACTTTGTTGCACAGATGTACTTTAAATGCCTTCAAGGCCATGAAGATTGCCATCAGTTCCAAAACGTTGATGTGCATCTTCCTTTGCTGTAGTGTCCATAGTCCCTGCACTGTGTAGTGGAGTACATGCGCTCCCCATCCCTGGAGAGAAGCGTCCGTTGTCAGGATAATCTGTGGCACAGGCTCCTGGAACGGTCGGCCCTTGCAAAGGTTTTGTGGATTCCACCAATGCAGAGAGTTGTACGCCCGACCGCTCACCAACACTAGGTCTGTCAGTTGCCCATGAGCCTGAGTCCACTGACGTGCCAGGCACTCCTGAAGCGGACGCATATGTAGTCTCGCGTGCGGGATGATGGAGATGCAGGAGGCCATCATGCCTATCAACTGCATGAACACCTTCGCTGGAAGCGAGTGCTGAGGTCTGAATTGTTGGATCAGCGTCTGGATACTGGCGATTCTCACTGAATTTGGCTGCGCAGTGGCTGCCAGAGTGTTGATTGTCGCGCCCAGATACTGTCGCACGTGGGCGGGTTGGAGATGGGATTTTGGATAGTTCAGCAAGAATCCCAGATCGTGCAGGAGATGAATGGTGCGGGACACATGGTCCGCGCACTGCTGTTCTGTCTTTGCCTGAATGAGCCAGTCGTCCAGATAGGGATAGACGTGGACGTTCTGGCGTCGCAAATGTGCCGCCACAGTCGCCAGGCACTTTGCAAAGACCCTTGGCGCTGTGGTGACCCCGAACGGCAGAACCCTGAACTGGTAGTGCTGGTCCTGAATCGTGAATCTGAGATACTTCCTGTGGGAAGGATGCAGGGGGATATGAAAGTATGCATCTTTTAGATCCAGCGTAGCCAGGAAGTCCCCCTGTTGAAGCAGGGGGAGGACCTGCTGCAACGTGAGCATATGGAAGTGCTCCGAGAGAATTTACCAGTTGAGGGGCCTGAGGTCCAGGATGGGCCTGAGGGATCCGTCCTTTTTGGGGATCAGAAAATACAGGGAGTAAACCCCTGTTCCCCTTTCTTGCAGTGGGACGAGCTCTATTGCCCCTTTTTGCAGCATGACTTGAACTTCCTGCTGCAACAAGTGCAAGTGCTCGCCGGACATAGGACGGCTTCTTGGAGGTATGTTTGGTGGAGTGGAAGTAAGTTCCAGACAGTAACCGTTCTGGATAAGAGACTTGACCCACCTGTCCGTGGTGATGGATTTCCACGCAGGCAGGAACTGCTGGAGTCTCCCCCCGACCGGTGTTGTGTGGTCAGGGGGCAGTGACAAGACGTCACTGCTTGTTGGCGGTGGTGGACCTGGAGCTGTTGTTTCCACGTCCCCTGCCTTTGATGTTGTTGCCTCTGTAGCCACCTCTACCCTTGTTGGTGTATGAGGTTTGGGTATTACTTTTATAATACTGTGTGGACTGGGATGCCTGACCCCTTGAGGTGCCTCTGGTATTGGAGCGGCGAAAGGAACCACCCCTAAACTGCTGAGACTGGAGGGTCCCCATAGACTTAGCAGTGTCCGTGTCCTTCATTTTTTCCAGTGTCGCATCCACCTCAGGGCCGAACAGGTGGTCAGGATTAACTGTTTGGTTCAGGATGGTTGTCTGTATATCCGGTTTGAAACCCGATATCCTAAGCCATGCATGTCTTCTCAGCAACACACTAGTGTTGATTGCCCTGGAGGCTGTATCAGCCACGTCCAGCGCACATTTGATGGAAGCGTTTGTGATGAGCTTTCCCTCCTGAATTAACATTTCCCCTGCCTCCTTGTACTGATCAGGAAAGTGTTGCAGCAGTGTTTCTAGGGTGTCATAATGAGCCCTATCGTAGCGTGCAAGTAGGGCCTGGGTGTTTGAGATTCGCCAAATATTAGCTGCCTGCGCAGCAATCCGTTTCCCTGAGGCCTCAAATATCTTTGACTCTTTGTCTGGGGGAGGAGCGTCACCAGTGGTTTGTGAGTTCGCCCTCTTGCGGGCGTTGGATACAACCAAAGAGTCCAGTGGCAGGTGTCCCTTGATGTATGTTGGATAGGAGGGCGCTGCCTTATATTTTTTGTCAATGCGAGGATTGATGACACGCGCCCGAGTGGGCTCCTTGAAGACCTCCGTCGCGTGCTTTAGCACTCCCTTGAGCATTGGCAATGTCTTGACTGACTTTTCAGCCACTGAGAAAGTGTCAAATAAAAATCCACATCCACAGGATCTGAATGCAGCTCGACATCATGGTTAGCTGCAGCTCTCTCAATCAAAGCGTTGAAGGCTGCCGAGTCCTCTGTCGGTGAGGTCTTTGCCGCAAAGAGCTGCGGTTCCTGACCCGACTGCGGGTCCTCTGGGTCGCCTCCGGCAGACCAAGGTTCATGTTCCTCCTCCGGATCAGAGTACGCCGGATAGTTGTACTCTACCTCCTCATCGTCACCATCCCCCGCGTTGGAACGCGTTGGCGAATGTTCTAAGGCTTGTGGAGATGCAGGCTCTATCGGGGCCGAAGTACCCGCAGAATCCTTCTGGTTTTTGAGAGGAATGCGAAAATGTTCCAACACCGGCTCCGTGGTGATTTTCCTCTTGAGGAGAGACAGTTTCCCGGTATTGGTGTCGATGATGACCTCTCGATGCTCCTCCTCTGCAAGCGGCTGGAGCCGAGGCTTCGACACCACCAATGCCGCCTTGGGCGTCGACACCTCCTTCGAGGGCACGCCCGCCCCATGCTTCGGAGCGAAAGCCTTCGGCGTCGACTTCGGTGGCAGGGTAAAGCAGATAGGCGCCTGCGCCTTTGTGGGCTTCGGTGTGTGCTTCGACACCACATCCCCTGGTTCGGGAACCACAGCGTCCTTCCGAATCCGTTGCAGGGACTCCGCGACCTTCTTCGTTAAGGCCGGAGAGGGCTTAACCGGCTCGAGCGATTTCCCCGAGTCGGGAGCCGGGTCGGCGAGAGGCACCTTCTTCGGAGCCGACACGTCATGTTCCTTGTCCCCGACGGCCGGAGCCGGCGAAGCCAGAGCTGTGGAATCGCCTTGACGCTTCTTCGAAGCCTTCTTCGGGTCATCGACCTCGACCATCTTCGGCGCCGACGCGGCCGCGTCGGTCGACTTCGTCTTCGGCGTTGACCCCGAGGCCCTCGGGTCGGCCATTTTGGCGCGGCTCTTCAAGTCGGCCATTTTGAATTTCTTGGAAGTCGATGCCTCTAGAGCCTTCTGCAGCAGTGCTGCTTTCACTTTCGGTTTCGAAACCGGAGGCGTGGATTCCAATGGCTTCACTTTCGTTTTCGTGAACGGGAGTGGCGCATCAGAAAGGTCCGTGACCGGGCCCGTAGGCGGGGCTGCTGGACTAGTAACAAGGTCTTGGGTAAGGCCCGAAGGCGATCCCTCGACCTGGGCCGCATGAAGGGGGTTGACCCCTGAGTCAGTTTGGGGATGCTCTTCCTCCGAGCTATCCCCCACGGTGGCAATGGCCCCATCGTCGTCCCCTACCTCGTCGCCGGCTTCGTCAAAGTCCTCATCACCCGCGTCGTAGGCATCCCCCTCGGACGCGGGACTAGAGTCCGAAACCTGTAGGACTTAGTCGTCTTCAACAAATTCCTCGAAGATGTTGTCCGGCGGGGGCGCCGTGGGTGCCGATAACTGGGCCTGGAGTCTAGCGGCCCGACGAATCTTAAGAGTCTTCTTACACCGGAACTTTGAGCACGCCATACACCTGGCCTCATCATGGTCCGGCGACAAACATTTGTTGCACACAGGGTGCACATCGAGGTGGGAATACTTGGAGGTGCACACCGGGCACCTTTTGAACGGAGTTCGTTCCATGTCTGGAGCGTCGAGTAGGCCCGTCCGCGCCGAGAGCACGCGGAAGGGTAGCAAGAGTTCGGAGCTGAGAAACAGACAAAAACCCGAACGAAACGATACCGACGCCCAGCCTAAAGACCTTTTGGTCTCGAGTCAGAAAAGTTCAGCAACTATTGATTCCGACAGAGGGAACCGAAACACATCCGAACCCAATGGCGGAAAAAAACAATCTGGGGATGGAGGCGATGCCCATGCACACTGTAGTCCAGGGGAGGAGCCACCTATCTCGTGATACTTCGAAGAGTCTTCCAGGACAACAATGTGCAATCATCCGGACCCAACACTAGGCGGCGATCTATGCACAGATATGAATTCAGCAGCCCACATGCCTCGAACACCAATGTAGATGGCAATGGAGCCGTCGACTGTGATATCAGTGACGTAGATTTGCGTGCCGTCGACGAAGATGAAGTCGTCGACACAGGAGGAATAGTCGCGTAGACGGAACCGCCAACAAAGATCTTGCCGTCAACGTAACAGTCGACGAGGGTGCAGCCGTCGTCAATGGATTTGGCGTCGAAGAGGACTTGGCCGTCACCGTCGACGAGGACTTGGCCGTCACCGTCGACGAGGACTTGGCCGTCGGAGAGGATGTGATAGTCGACGAAGAGGAGGCAGTCGACGAAGGAAGCGTCGACTGGGTTTTAGACGATGAATGCTTCACCATAGGTGAACAAGGTCTAAATAAAGATTTTTTAGTTGTAGACATTTTAAAAGACAAAATTAGCAAAAGAGTTGAAGAAACTGAGCAGAGCTCAGGGAAGACTCCCTTCACACGATGTGCGGTAGAAAATCTGAGGGCTTGAGCTTCTGAGGAGAAGGTTGTAGAGGGTGCTGTTGCCTGTACTATTATAATGACTATGATATGTTACTAAAGTGAATTCTCCCTTTAAGGCCTCGATGGGCCTTCTTTCAGTTCTAGGGTACTTTTAACTTTAAGTATATATTTTATATGTATTACATTTCTTATATATATATATATATTATGTACCGTGGGACTCCTACTTCAAGGACGACGACGGGGAATATTCAAGCATGTGAATCCATGAAAGACACCCCTAATACTGGAGAAATCGGGAGTATTGAAAGACATACGTAATACCCTACACTGATTGGAAGGGGAGATGGGAGACATGGAACTCGCACAAACGTCGAATCCGACTCCTGGAAATTTGGCGAAAATACGGCAGCCTTGTCCACATTTCAGGAAGAGGCGGAAAGGGAGACAAGATACATGAATAAATATACGCAGGCGAGAAGATATGGGGAAAGTGATAGACCAGGGAAAACACTAGCAGGACTGTTGAGCACTCCCAGGGGTTCAGCGTACATCACCGAGCTGCGCTCAGTAGGCGGAGACTTACTTATATACTATGTGAAATGTCCTCATACTATAAAAACATATATACCTCTCAAACAGACCCATCTCAATCGGAGATAATTGACTATCTTGATGATATAGCACTAGCCTGGTTTAATAATGGAGCCAGGGAGTATATGGGAGTTGCCTATTATGACTGAGGACATAAGACAGGCTGATAAGGCCCGGGAGCGGATGGCTTGACGGCAGCATTTTATAAGGAATATGTAGATATATTGGCCCCTGAACTACTGCAGGTATTTTTGGAGGCAATGGAAACTGGGGTGTTACCTCCAACACTGCGCGAAGCAACTATCATTACCATACTAAAACCAGATAAGGACCCAGCTAGCCCGTATTCATATCGACCACTGTCCTTTATAAATTTAGACGCCAAGATCTATGCCAAATTAATAGCAAATAGACTGAAACCTATGATGCCTCAGATAGCATTACCAGACCAATCAGGATTTATACCAGGGCGCTCTATGGCATACAATTTGAGAACGATATTTGGCACGTTACATTACCTGCCCCCCCCCCCACGTGCAGGCCATAGCAGCACTATTAGAGGCCACAAAATCGTTTGACTCGCTAGAATGGAGATATCTATTTACTCTGCTGACTAGATTGGGACTTAGCCCTATATTTATCAGGCAGATTCAGCTGCTGTACACAAACCCAACAGCGCGAGTGAGGTTGAATGGACAGACATCTGACCCTTTTGCTATTACGAGGGACGAGACAGGGCTGCTCACTGTCGCCATTATTGTTCGCCATTGCTACGGAGCCACTGGCTGCCAGGCTAAGGTAATATCATGCACAAAAAAGCATCTGGTTTACAACTACAGGCCTTTTAATAACTATGTTTACAGACGACATGACGATCTGACTGAGCCGAGGGAGAATTTCGACACGATTATGCGTGAACTGATTAGATATGGCGGCCTGACTGGGTTCCAGATTAATTGGTCGAAATCAATATGATGCCACTAACAGACGGTACATTACCGTTTGACTCGGAGTTCCGGATCCGGTGGGTAGAAGGGGAGACACAATATCTGGGGATTTGGATAAGCAGATCAATGCAGGAGATATGGCTGGCTAATTATGGCAAAGCAATAGATTGGATGGAAAGCAAAATTCAAAGATGGAAGAAGCTACCACTGTCCTCAACGAGGAAGATAGCCATCACAAAAATGGTTATATTGCCTAAGCTACTTTATTGGTTTGTTGACATCACCATTCCGCTGAACACAACGTTTTTTCAAACGCCTAAGGTCCGGAATCTTAGACCTAATATGGGCGGGCAGGCCACCTCGTGTCTCCTGGAAAGTACTGACGCTACCGTTCACGCAAGGAGGATTAGGCGCTCCAGACTTTGAATTATATGCCTACAGTGCACCGGCGCAGTTTTTACATTATTGGCATCACCCCACGCCGTATCAGCCACATGTTGCGATAAAAAAAAGATAGGGCTGCGCCTCTTCCTTTAGAACACTGCCGTGTACGCGCCCTACAAGCGACCACACCAAGAAATAGATACAGTGGAAGCGATCAGATGGGTGTGGAAAGGCATTGCGAAGAAAGCCCAGCAAAAAGTGCTATATGCTCCCTCTATGTCCATAGGAGACAACCCGTTGATTGGGCCATTACCGGACAAGGCAACTAAACTGAGACCGACGGCGCACAAATTAGAGTTAGGTAGGGATCTATTTCCATACGGTGAATTTTTAACTACAACACAGATGTGCGATCCACAGGCACCTACTGAATCTGACATGCTGCTGTACTATCAAATCAGAGCAGCGTGCAAGTCCAGATTTGCTACGTTCCCTAGTGAACCGCCCACACTATTCGCATTAGAAAACATTCTAATTAATCCATCTCCCTGTAAACTGATAATACGTATATACATCATAACACAGAGAGAATATCCAATTACCTGCATTGTGTCCAAGGAGGATTGGGAAAGAGATGCAGCCATAACCATAACAGAAAGTCAATGGCTATTCTGTTGCTCCCAGCTGGAGCCAAATTATAGGCTAAGGCTGATCCACTTTAATTTTCTACATAGACTATACCACACACGTCGCAACTGCATCGCATGGGGATATACCCAGATGCGAGGTGCTGGAGATGTGGAGCACCGGAGGCCACATTTGCTCACCTAGCTTGGAACTGTAGACCGATATTGCAATATTGGGCGGATATATTTAAGCATACAAGACATATAATAAACTCTGAGATACTAGATACACTGCTGGTGGCACTTTTGGGCTATGTAAAGGACGTCCCGAAAGAACACCGCAAACTGACGGCTATGCTTCTACTATTAGCGAAAAGGCAAGTGGCCATACATTGGAAAAAGCAGACATCACCCACGATAACAGGTTGGATAAGGGCTATTACATATTGTAAAGATCAACTGTCAACCTTTTGGGAGGTAATGCCTGCTAGATCTAGGCCGGTTGACATTTGGGAACCATTTGCGGGATGGATGAGATCGAGCGGAGAAGACTTACAACAGGACCATTCCGCGTAGGAAGGGATAGAGTGAACAAAGAAGCATGAAAAGGGGACATGGTGGTAGTTGGAATATGGCACGCATCAGGCGACGCAGGTGGAGCTGAGGAGGGAGGTCACTGTGTGGGCTATTTGTGCACAACTCCATTGCAGATAGATTTACGAATGCGAAACAGGAGTGTGGGTTTTTGCTTTGGCAGACTGGCAGTGGTTTGGGGGGCGGGGGTGAAATTTCTGATCATGTTGGGGTTATGGTAGTGGGATACAGAATTAACAGGTACAGACACATAGAAAAGTGAAATTGCTTGCTGATTCGATAAACGCTGCCTGCCCGTGAGGTTGTTGGCATATTCAGCTGTGTAACTTACATTAAAAAACTGCGCTGCCAGTCTCAGGGTTGTAGGCAAATGGCTGTGTACCTGAATATACTATCACAATAAACACTGTTTAAAAATAAAAATTAAAAATAAATAAAAAGGGAAGGTTTGGGCCTGGCAAGTGCTCCCACTTGCCAGGTCGGCATAGCAGTTTTAAACTGCACACACACACTGCAGTGGCAGTTCTGAAAACTGTTTGCAGGACTACTCATATGGGTGACACAATTTTTGCTGCAGGCCCACTAGTAGCATTTGATTAACAGGTCCTGGGCTCATGGTGCACTGTACTAGGGACTTATCAGAAAATCTAATATGCCAACCATGGAGAAACCAAATGCTGTTAGATTTCAAATAGGGAGAATTGCATTTTGGGCACTTTACCACTGGTGACAAATGCTAAAGTCCTAACACCAGCAAAACCTAAATGCAGCACACAGTCAAAAACAGGAAGTCAGAGGCAAAAAGACTGGGGAAACCACGCCAAAACATGCCAGGTTTAACACATCTTATTACAGTGCTCTTAAACGCACAGGTTACTACTTCTGTAAGAGACATTAGTTAGTGACTGATTCCTTATCTTAGAATATCCTCAGGCTTCAGACTGGATCCGGAAAGTTTTTAGTCAGCGGTACCCCTGCACATCGGAAGTTGGCGTTGTGCGGCTCTACGTCCATCGCTGGCGTCGTATGCGCCGAGATGACATCATGGAGACTACTTAGGCGCACCCATACGCGCTGATGTCAGTTGTGTACACAACATTCCGTGCCAGGAACGCAGAGCCATGCAAGAAACTGACCACTGGTGCCATGAAACTAGGGCCCTGAAAGGGATGACCTTAACCGTAGAAATCAATTTACGGAACAGGGAGGGTGGGTGGGGCGGTGAGGAATCTATCACTAACTAAAGTCTCTTACAGATTTAAAGTTAAACAAGTAGTAACTTGTGCATTTGAAAGAGACACGTTAGTGATAGATTCCTTACCTTAGAATAGATACCCCAGCAATACCAACCCCAGTGGTGTATCTGCGAACAAGATTACAGCCAGAAAGTCACGGAGAACAGAACTGCCAAAGAAGCCGTCTCTCCGAACTGGACTGTCAAGGCAGTAATGCTTGGTAAACATGTGCAGCGAGGCACACGTAGCTGCCTGACAAATGTCCTGCAAGGGAACGCCGCGTCCCAAGGCAGTAGTGGCTGAAGTTGCCCTGGTAGAATGGGCACGCAGCCCCACAGGAGGCTCCTTAGCCAAAGAGTAACATGCTTTGTTGCACAGAACGACCTACCCAGAGATGGCTCGTTTGTGCAAGGCCAGACCTTTTTTGGCGCCCACGTAGCCAACAAAAAGTTGGTCATCCAGCCGGAACTGTTGTGTGTGCTTCAGATAGAACAAGAGCGCATGTTTTGGGTCCAGACAGTAGAGCCGCTCTTCCTCTTTTGAAGGAGGCGGAAAGAAGGTGGGCAAAGTGATGGTCTGCCCGATGTTGAAGGGTGTAACAACCTTTGGCAAGAACGAAGGAAGAGTCCTTAAAACCACCTTCTCCAGATGAACAGAAAGAAAAGGAGGTTTAGAAGAAAGAGCCTGGAGCTCACTCACTCTTCTGGCAGAGGGGATAGCTACCAGGAAAGCCGTCTTTAAAAGTGAGAAGATGTAAGGGACAGTTATGAAGGGGCTCAAAGGGAGCGCAGATCAGATAGGTCAAGACAAGATTTAAGTCCCATTGAGGCATTATGAAAGGCACAGGAGGAAACGTGTGTAATGCCTTTGAGGATACGATTAACAACCGGGGACTTAAAAAGGAGAAAGCTTATCTGGAAGCCGTAGAAAGGCAGAGATCGCCGAAAGACAACCTTTGATATTGCCCAGAGCAGTGCCCTGCTGGGCTAAAGAGAGAAGGAACAGAAGGACCTTGGAAAGAGGGGCAGAAACGGGATTTACAGACTTTGCAGTGCACCATGCCACAAACTTGTTCCACCTGCAGGCGTATACCGTCTTAGTGGAGGGACACCTGGCTGCCAGAGTGACATCACAGACTTCGGAAGGAAGATCGAAAGGTGTCAACTGTCGTCGCTTAATCTTCACGCATGGAGGTGGAGGCTGGACAGGTTCGGGTGGAGGACCTTCCTCAGCTGTTGCAACAGAAGAGCCTACCGAAGAGGCAGTCAGAACGGGAGATCGATCGCCATGCTGAGTAGCTCGATATACCAGTATCTTTGTCCCCAATCCAGAGCCACAAGGATGACTTGGACCTGGTTGCGCCGAATCTTTTTCTGCACTCTGGGCAGAAGTGGTATAGGTGGAGAACTGTACAACAGACCGCAGGTCCCCTCATGACGAAAAGAGTCGCCGAGCGAGTGCCTCCTTGGAAATTCCAACACGCAGAGCTGATGACATTGCGCGTTCTCTTCTGTGGCAAATAGATCTAACCAAGGATCTCCCCACTGCAGAAAGAGACCTTGCACCACATCAGAGTTCAGATGCCATTCGTGAGCCATCATGCACTGGCAGCTGAGTTTGTCTGCCCTGGCGTTCAGAGAACCTGCAAGGTGTTGAATCACAAAGGTAATGCCTTGATGTTCCAGCCATGTCGAGAGGCGCAGAGCCTCCCGACATGGGGTCCACGACCCCACCCCGCCCCGTTTGTTGCAATACCACATGGCAGTGATGTTGTCCATGAACACCCGCACCACACTTCCCCGGACAGAGGGACGGGAATGCCTTCAGTGCAAGTCACATCGCCCGAAGCTCCAAAAGTTTGATAAGGAGTCGAGACTCCGCCGGAGAAAGAGGCCCCTGATCTCCGCCTCTCCCAAGTGGCCGCCCCATCCCAGGAAGGATGCATACGTCACCACTGTGTGCTCAAGTTGGGGAAGGGAGAGGGATCTGCCATTGACCCAATTGAGATTCGTGAGCCACCACAGCAATGGTCTGCAGTGCCCTCCGAAATCTGAACATGATCGGACAGGTTGCCCTGATGCTGTGCCCACTGTAACTTCAGGTCCCACTGCAGAGCCAGCATATGCCATCTGGCACGTTGCACTAACAGGATGAAGGAAGCCATCAAGCCCAGGAGCCGGAGGGTCATCCTGACAAACCCGGGATGGAGGCTGAAAGATCAGAATCATAACCTGAATATCCCCGACTTGCTGCTCAGGAGGGTAAACCCAAAACTGAGTCGAAAAACAAAACCGCTCCCATGAAGGGGAGCTTTTGAGAGGGACTCGCGCGCGACGTCGGCACGTTGATGGAGAAACCCAGCAAATGCAGGAGGTCGGCCGTAGTCTGGGGGTGGGAGACGACTGCCTGGGGTGAGCCCACCTTCAACAGCCAGTCGTCGAGATAGGGGAAGACTGGAACCCCTGATCTGCATAGATGAGTTGCGACAACTGCCAACACTTTCGTGAACACCCGAGGGGAACTGGTAAGGCCGAAGGAGAGCACGGCAAACTGAAAGTGCTCTTGGCCTACCGTGAACCGCAGTGAACGCCGGTGGGCCAGCAGGACGGGAATATGAAAATATGCGTCATGCAGGTCCAACGCTATAATCCAGTCTCCAGGGTTGAGGGCAGCCAAGACCTGAGCCAGAGTCAACATCTTGAAGCGGTTGATGTTCCCGAGGTCCGAGATGGGGCGCAGGCCATCTTTCTCCTTCTTGGGGACCAGAAAGTAGTGGGAATAACAACCACGTCCTACTTCTGGCCCAGGAATGCGCTCGATGGCCCCCTTGGCCAAGAGGGCCGTGACTTCCTGTTGGAGAAGTGCAAAGTGATTTCCCCCCCCCCCCCGACATGCTGTGGAACGGAGGTGGCATGGCTGGGGGGGCAGACTCGAAGGGGAGGGAGTAGCCCCTTCAGACGATTTGCAGCACCCACCTGTTCGAAGTGACAGAACGCCAGTGGAGGAGGCGATGATGAATCCTGGGAGGTGATGGGGAATCCTGCCGCCCACTGGCGTGGGGTTCACCCCAAAGCTCGGACTAGGAAGGTTTTGAGGCGGATGCTGGGGAAGTTGACTGTCCACGTCTGCGGCTGCGCTGAGGTTAGTTCTGTGCAGGCTTTTTGCTGAACATGTCAGGGCGCCCCTTCCGTGGCCATGAAAGGAACGAAAAGCAGACGTGGCCGGGCGCAAGGTGGAGAGACCCAAGGACTTGGCAGTAGCCCGTTAAACGCTCCAGCCCACCATCTGCCTTATAGCCAAACAGACGGGTACCATCAAAAGGCATGTCCATAAGGGAACTCTGAACATCCCCTGGAAACCCAGTGGACCGTAACCAGGCGTTACAACGGAGGGTGGATCTCGCCCTACCGAACGAATCTGTGGTGTCCAGTCCACACCGGATGGCAAACATTAAGGCATCTTTCCCCTCAGCCGCAGCTTAGGAAAGCACTGCCCGAACTTCCTCCGGACACTGAGGCAGCGTTTGCGCATCCGTGTCCCACACAGCGTGAGAGTAGCGGCCCAAGAGGCATGCGGTGTTCACCGACTGCAGCTCTAAGCTGGCAGAGGAAAACAGTTTCTTGCCAAACTGTTCCAGCTTCTTAGATTCCTAATCCGGCGGGCGGTAGGGAATGCACTTTGGGAGGTGAAGGCTTGGATAACCAGGCTCTCCGGAGTTGGGTGAGTCGTTAAAAAGGCAGGGTCATCCGGGGCCAGGCGTTGACGCCTGGCCACGTTCCTATCCACAGGGACCTCCATGGCTGGCCTAGACTAGGTGCCCATCACACATCCGTTAACGCCTCATTGAACGGTAGCAGAGGCTCTATAGAGCTTGCCGCCGGCTAAAGGACTTCAGTGAAGAGGTTCGTTTTTAGAGTTACCATAGGAAGGTCAATGGCCTCAGCTACTCTACGGAGCACCACAATGTATGTGGCGCCCTCCTCCAAGGCTACAGCAGGAGGAGAAAGGAAACCCGGCTCAGAGGAGAGGTCAAGGTCACCTGCATCCTCCGACTCTTCTGCCCACTCCTGTTCCGACTCGCACTGCCGTCCAAGAGGGTCCTCAGACCCCTCAGAGTCGTCCCCCTCCTCCACTGTCTGAGGCACAGGCTGCGGCGGGGGACAAGGGAATATGAATGGGCCAACAACGCTGGGAACGCCAATCTTGCTCCATATCCCAAGTTAGGGTCCCAACCCAGAGCAAAATAGTCCGGAAACCGGCCTATGGGCGGAGTTGGTACAAACGGAACCCATTGCTGCGCCGGTAATGGAGCTGTTGGGGGCGCCGGGCCGGAGCTGCCGACGGAGGACCTTGCGGGGCAGGAGCCACCGGTAGCGGAGCCAGCGGCAAGGGAGGTCCTTCAGGTGGAACCACGGGACCTGAAGGCGCGCCAGAGGGAGCTCAAGGCCTGAAAAGGCAGTCCATGGCAGCAAGTAGAGAGACGCCATGGGGTTTGGCCACCGACATCATGCGGCAACAGGCCCCACAGGATTTATACCCAGGCATCCCTATGTGGAACCAGGAGTCAAAGACTCAAAATAGTGGAGACAAAAAGTCTCCCAAAAACGTTAGTCAAAAAGTGACTGTTGTCTAACCAGATCTGCGCTTGCTGGCGCGGAAAAAGAACAAACTGACCCCCGCGCGCATGGGTGGCGCTTAAGTAGTCTCTGAGACGTCATCTTGGCACATAAGACACCAGCAACGGATGCAGAGAAGCACAACACCACCTTCCAACGCGCAGGGGTACTTCTGATGAAAATCTTTCCGGATCCCCAGTCTGACGCCTGGGGATATTCTAAGGTAAGGAATCTATCACTAATGTGTCTCTTTCAGATTGTGCATCCAATAATCATGTTGAGGCATCAAACCACCCATCAAATGCATCCCTACTCCCCATTTCACTAATCCAGCAACATAGCTGTTAACTTTCTGTAGGGTTTTGGCACGTTAGCTACACAAATCACTAGTGCAACAAGTAGAAAGGAATGCAGTAAGATAAGCAAACACCTCGGCCAATAGCTCCCACTGAGGGCAGTGCCACACTAACTGCAGGAAGGCTGCCCCTTTGGCGCAACATCCTTTACATTTTTCAACCTTCGGATTATATTTAGCCAGTAGTTTCAGAGTGCAATATAAATTATGCAGAACACTTAAATGGATTAATCTTCTCTAAATTCTGAATGGGACCCCGTTGACATGATGATATTCCCTACGCTCGTCCGACAGTTCTGGTCCCAGGTCCTCTTACCAGGCTTTTTCGACAGTTGAGACTTTTTCACTAACCCAATTTTGCAAGCTTCTGTATACAAAAGAATGGTCACCACATACTTAATTTCGCTTTCCGTAAGCAATGTAGTGAGAACTTCATAGTCTGATAGAGTATGTGGAGAGGATTCCCACATAAGGTCCAGCTATACTTTTAAGTCACCTTTCCTCTCTCCCTTAAAGGAGTGTACCGATATGAATCCTCTCTCCCTCAGAATCAAGTCTCCAAGTGTCTTCAAATTGATTTTGCTCAAGATCCATTTGAAACAAGTCTCCAGGGAAATCGTCAGTCTGGTTATCAGCAGTGGAAGTAAAAGGGACAATAGTTGTTAATATATTGATAGTTAAAGTCCTGCAAAGCATGACTGACCATGCCATGCAATAAGCGGAGTGTTGAATCCGGTCTAGTTATTCATAGAACGCATACTTTAGATTGTCTACAAGGTGCCACTGGTTACAACTCATCTGTAACTGCAAATGTCTGGAACAAAGAGATGGACAAAACCAAAAAGGTTTCCAACTGCACCTGTGAAGCCAGATAGTACAGTTGCAACTAAGGCACTGCCAGCTTCCTCCCTCATGAGACTAGCTAGCACCTCCCACCAAATCCGAGTTTATACCCCAGATCAAGTAGGTTTTAAATGTATTGTTTTTAACTTAGCAAATACTGCTTGTGCCAAAAGAAAGTGAATCGTAATTAATAAATACTGGATTCTCTGCAAGACTACCATTTTAATAATAGCGATACAGCTTGTTGTAGATATGGGTAGCATAGGACAACGGTTCACTAGTAATGTCAGTTTATCATGGGCCATGCTATACTTCTCAGGGATCATCCAGTCTGGGCCATTAACAATTTGGACTCGAGTATTTTATGGAGTCAGCCCACCAAAGCAGTTAGAAATCATAACCTGCTTTCTTCGTTAGTGCTTCAAGTCAAAATATTTCAGCGTTTCACCAAATTTTATCACTTTACAGATTTTTGCTCCAATGTAAATCTCAGGTTTTTGTACATGTACTAGGTCGTCTGCATAAAGTGTATAGAAAAAAACTCCCACGCCAAATGCAAGCAATTACTCAAAAAGCACTTTCCCGGCATCTACAAAAGTCCCACCACAGAGGCATTGTAGTGAGCTTGCGAAGGTTACGCAAAGTAATACGATTTTGGATATACACAGACTGACCGGGTAGGTCCACATAAGGCATAAATAAACTAGCAATTATTTTGTCAAGTATTAGACTATAAACATGGATTATTAAAAGCAATATGAGCAGCATTCCAGTCTCTTTACCAGTCGCAATAACATGGATATAACCTCTCGAACAGTGGGGGCAGTACGACAGACTGGTCTTTCCCAGAAATGGTCAGAAATTAGTATGAGTGATTAAAGGGAGTGGGGTAAAAATTCAGGGGCAGACAGGCCTACATATTACCTATAAAAGTTGAGTCACGCCGCCTATTTCACAGACTTGAACCCCTGCTATCGCTTTAATGGCTACGGTCATCTCGTTTGTAGTTAATTAACTGTTTAACTGATCTTCAGTGTCCGCGTCCACCTATTCAAATGTAATGTTGTCTAAATACTGGGATAACTGAAGGGGCAGGGTCGTAGTCTGGAATAATTGTCAAAGGAGCCAAGTAGATCTTTGGTGTTAAAAACCGATTCCCCAGTGGGTATGCTCATCTGTGAAATTGCATTATATACACTGGTATAATTCAAGAACCAGGCCAATGTTACTATACCCTCATCCAACAGTCTTGCACATTCATGTTTTGCCTAGGTATGCTGGTTCTTGAACCGCAGTCTTGCAGAACTGTGTAGAGAAGTTAGTTACTTCAGTTCCCCAAAGTTTGTAAGTTTCATATTTTCACATGCAACCAACCCTCCTCCCCAGCCATAAGCTCGCCTTCTTTTATGCGAGTCATTCACAGTTGTGCTCTTAGTGCCTGGACACTCTTCAGTCTAGCTGTGCACTCTAATAGTCCCTCATTCATTCCACCTGAGCTGTGGTGGCATTTGAGAAGGGGGCTTGGAGGGGGTGGGTGGGCGGAGCTGAAGAATTTGAGCATGTTCAGTTCACTGACTGATATTTGGGTCATTTGAAATGAGGAGGATGTGTTACTGAACAAACACTGTTCTACAGCCATTGTAATACTGTTTACTACTATTATAAGTTACCAGAGCCTCTCAGAATGATGAGGAATGATTTAAGCATGCGACTTCTAAGATTCAATGCTTGAGAATTTCTCAATGGTTGGGACGGCAGTGTACAGTTTTTATATGAGAGGCGCTCAATGATTTTTGTATTTATGCTAACTGAATGATCTGGGACTGCAGTTATTGGGCTCATGTAAAATGTATTTCACAAAAAAAAAAAACTATTTTGCTCACAGATTACTTTTTCCCCCCAGGACATTACCTCTAATTCATTCAGCCTCTGGATGCGAGGGGTGAAGTGGAGTTTATCAACATCACATGCAAACGGTGGCTGCCAGTCCTGAAAAGAAGATGAGTAACACCATTAAAAATCACAGTATATGTAATTGATAGCTAAACTTCAAGGGTGATGCCCCGTAAGTGAGAACTGAACTTTCATTGACAGTACTCTTAATCCAAGCATAGGAAATATAGGGGGGGGGGAGGTACAGATAGCAAGGGTGGCAAAAGAGAACAGTGAACAGGCTACTACAGGGGTCTATTAAAGTCTCTTCCAAAGCATGTAACCATCTACAAAATGTCATGACTTTAAGGATAGTCCACCTAGTCAAAGTCAACAATTAAAAACAAGCACTGGCAAAGCCATTAGGTCTCACCTTTGGGACCTGCTGGCTTTGAAAATGCTGTACACCAATGGTCAAGAGAGGGGAACATTTTTTATAAATAAAAGGTTTGATAAAGCTAGTGCTGTTGGACGCTATGTCATAATATAAGCACATGCATTCATGCGCGGTCACATGTGTGCACATAAGAAATTATGGGGCGGTACCTTTTTTTTGTCGATTTACTGATCCAAGATATATTCGTAAACGTAAAGTGAAGGAGCAGACAGCAATTTGCTACCACACCCTCCAAAAAATATTTAAATCATTTTAAAAAAAAGGCTGGGTGAGGGTGGATGGGGGTTGTTGGGGCAGCAGATAGCTACGTGGTGGGAAGAGGGATACTGTAATGTCTGATTTTGCCTATTGTTCCCATGATGATAGATTTATTACTTACTCTGTAATTGAAATAAATATGCTGATGTATGTAAACAATTGTACAATTTTATTTTTATTTTTTTAACCTCATAGATGCTATTAAACATTCCTCCCCAGTGCTGCGCTGTCCATTGGAACTAGTGCTGAATGGACGTCCAATGGTCGTGCGCAGCACTGGGGAGGTAGTGCTGCCGTCGTCCAATGCACCGAGGCAGCACTTAAGGGGTTATATCATCCAATCGAAAGGATGATAAAGATGCCAAACACTAGAAAAGAAAGGCAAGCAACTGAATACAAAGCAAGCAAATGAGTGACAAAGACCGCCAATGGTAAGAAAAGGACAGGCAGTAAGCCAGCTGTGTGTTTTTGGGAAGCCCACTAAACATCTTTTGCAGCCAAACAGCTTGCGTTGTCGGGTGGGTGAAATAGAACAAGCATTTGCAATGCAATAGGTCTCGCATTCGCAAAGTTTAAAGTTATTGGTATTGTAAATGGCAATGTCCTTTGTGTTTAAACAGCGTATGGCCACCCTAATACCACACCTATACTTGTTCATTTTTCCGTCCGCCCCCCACTTCAATACCAAACTTTACTTGTTCACTTTTCCGTCCGGCCCACACTTAAGCAGTACGAGCTGCATCTGTCTGCCTCATGTTGATATCATATTTAGCCCACTCCCTCGACCCCCATCAAGAGCAGTTCGTCGCTTACGTCTTTTAGAAGAGCTTTGAAGAACTGACTCTTCACAAATAGACATGGTGCATAATTTGCAATAATACTATCCTGTCCTACTGTCTCTTGCGCCAAGACGCCCTCGGGTATTCGTGCACTGTATAAATTAAAAAAATAAAATCACAAAAAACGCATGTCAAATTAAGCCCATCTGTTTAAACAGCATAGGCATGGACATGGACATACACTGTGTTTGAACAGCGTAGGCCCACCCAAATACTAGACTTTTACTTGTTCACTTTTCACTTTTCCGTCTGCCCCCGATCTGTTTAAAAGAGCCCCTTGGGTTAGCTAGCTCTGCCTCAAGGGCAGAGCTCTGCTACAATGGAATGCCAGTGCAGGGGGTGAAGTTGTTAACTATGCTCAAACAAGCATTGGAAATGCCATAGGTCTCGCATTAGAAAAGTTGGAGCTATTTGTTTTGAAAATGACACATCTGCACATAAAGGGCAAAGGACTACCACGAACGTGTGCTTGTTGAGATTACAAATATTTTTGCTTTTGGCCAACTTTTTCTTACATTGGTGATAGAGCCCTGGAGTCGGTCCAACAATAAAGTGTGAAAAAAACATGTCAAAACAAAACTGGAATTGAGAATGCAAAAAGGCTGTTAGCCAACTCCAGACCTGTTGCTATTGCCAATGCTTGTTTGTGTTGTTTTATAGACGAGAGAGTCCCCAACAACCCCCCAGTTTCAGATTCACGAGAAAAACGTTTTAAGAGTTAGCTGATGAGAAATCAGCGCATTCATTGTCAGCAACAACTTGAACTCAGGAAATACTTATAAGTTCTTTGGGGTGGGAACTTCAAGAGGGCGTAAGCAAAGGAAATGCGGGAAGCTGTGGACTACAGGGGCCAATAATTACAGTCTATGTAAGACTTCACGCGCGTATGCAAGTGTGCACAACCCTAATTTGCATGCCTAGAAGGGAGCACGAGAGCAGCAGAGAGACACGCCCTTGATGTTCCACTTATCCATGCTGCCCATTACACGGCCGGCCGTGACCTTTCCCCTCCCATCTCCTTCCGGGTTCCTCTGCAGTGCAGGCAGCCTTGCTGAATGGCACCTAGCCCGGCTGAGGCGGACACGGCCAGGGAGAGGAATCCGCGGTCCCCGTGTCTGGGGCTAATGCACAGGCTGAGCCCATGCACTGCGCTGGTGTGGGAGGGTAGGAGGGGGCGCAGGTAAGCGTCAGTGGGAGTAGGAGAGTGGCATTATGGTAATGTGGCGGGTCACTGGGAGGTACTCGGAGGGAGGTGGCAGCCGCTCAGTCGTGTAATTCAATAACCGAGGCTCGCTTTCCGGGGTTCAAAGGGCGGCCCTACAGATTAGTAACGAGAAAAGTGAAATCCGCGTTTTCCTTTGTTGCTGCCTTAATTCATCTGCTCTATAAATGGGAGAAAAAAAATAGGATTGATAACAATTGGGCAAGAACATTTGTAATACAGTGCCAGTGGTAAGCAATAATGGCCCATAAATAAATGGAACATTGGGCAAGGATCATTGGTCCTGCGCGCCTTTGCCTTGCACCACGCAGAATGAAGCTGACATCACTCGTACAATCCTGCTGTGGGAAGCATTTCCTGCATACTACGCCCACCCGTGGTTTCCACTTTCATCTGTTGTATTTCCAGTTCTGGCTGTTTTATCGTTATTGTTCTTCATGGCACTCCTGGGCGTAGAAAACAGCACATTGGCGCTATATATAACAATAACATCAAAATAGTATGTGCACACTAGACGCAAAGAGAGTTTCTTCACTGGACGCTGAAGTAATTGTAGTCCAATGAATGACCTGTGCTCAGCACACGCTGATACTGGAGTGTCAGAGATTCCCAAGTCGTCACGGAGGTTTGCTCAAATCAGCTGCTTTAGTAGTTGTGTAACACGGGGCCCATGAAGTGTGGCTGTGGTTGTGCATCACGTGACCCCCTGCACCAGCTGCTTAAACAAGACGGGGGGCATTGCTGTGGGGAGGGGGAGGAGAAATGCGTCAGAGCGGCGATGAGGGAATGTGTGAAGCAGCAGGGGCCTTTGAAGTGAAGCTAAGCTTCACTTCAAAGGTGTGGGAGGAGTGCTGGGGAACAAATGGCTGGCGATTTGATGAAGTGCACGCGCATTTTAACTCATTGCGCTTGTGCACTGAGCTAAAATCGCACATGCACTTCATCAAATCGCCAGTCTGGTTAAACTCTGTTTAAGCCCCTATAGTCTCGCTCCGCTCAATGCGGATGCGCATTGACAGGCGAGACCTAAAAAGGAGGGGAGACCTAGTGTCAGTTACAATTTTACACTCTTGTGTAAACCCAGTCAGGGCTGGGTTTAAGGAAAGAATGTGGACATTACTTCCATCTGGCAGACAAATAATACATAAATTAAACCGTACCTGCTGAACCTGTGTGCCTCATGCTGAAATTATATTTGCACCACAGAAGACGCACGTTAAATTAAGCCAATCTGTTTAAACAGCGTAGGCATAGACATACGCTATGGTTAAACAGCATAGGCAAAAATGTTTTACTGTCAATTTTCGAACACTGATCCTTTCACTTTAACTTGTTCACTTTTCCATCCGCCCCCACTTAAACAGTACCTGCTGCATTTGTCTGCCTCATGTCAGTTATATTTAGCCCACCGAAAACACACATCAAATTAATCTGATGTGTTTTAACAGCATAGGCATGGACAGAAGCTCTGTTTAAACAGCGTAGGCATGGACATAAGCTCTGTTTAAACAGCGTAGGCACATACAAATACCAGATCTTTACTTTTCCATCCGCCCCCAACTTAAACAGTACCTGCTGCATCTGTCTGCCTTATGTCATTATCGTATTTGTACCAGCAGTCATAATTTCCACTCTAGTTGTTCACTTTTAATGTTTTTGGAGTGCATGTGTGTGTTTAAGTATGTGTGCAAGTGTCTGCATATGTTTTATGTATCTCTGCGCGTGTGTTTCTGTGTGTGTTTATGTGTGTCTGACTGTATGCATACGTATGTGTGTATGTATGTATGTGTGCGCGCGTGTGTGTCTTTCTGCAGAATATAACTTCACATCTTTGCTGGGCAAACTTTGCCTTTCATCTCTTTTTTTAATGTTATCCTCCCTCTGACACGTTATTGTTTTCTCACAAGTGTCACTGTACCTGCCGCATCTATCTGCCTCATGTTGATATTATATTTGCACCACAGCAGACGCACGTCAAATTAAGCCGATCTGTTTAAACACCGTAGGCATGAACATGCGCTCTGTTTAAACAAGGCAATTTTTTTTGTTACTGTCAGTTTTGGAACGGTCATCCTTCCCCTTGTTTACTTTTCCGTCCACCCCCCACCCAAATACGAGAACTCTGTTTGCGTTTTTGTAGCTGCTGCATGTTGGAATGGGGATAGCTCGAGATCAAGGCATGGATTGGAGAACCAGTGGGTCGGAAGACGTCTAGTTTGGGGTGAAGGGTTCATGCCAGTAACGTTAACATGTACACACAATAACACATTTGCTAATTATTTTCTTTGGTACTAATAGTGCAAGGTGGCTTGATGGCTTAATAAGTCAAGTGCTCGTTACGGACATCAGAGGTAAACTGGAAAGGGCGTGGTTTGGTCACCGATCGGGATGGCGGCGTGAGCCTGCAGCTCCGTGCCCGGTCCCGTAAATTATCCTGGAAATCCTCGAATACGCGCTGATAGCAGCGCGGGCGCTCTGCACGGAGCACCAGGGTTGCAGAGGAGCATAGTTACGGACCAACAGGAGACCGTGTGGTGTGCTGGGACCCGATCTCGGAGCTTGGAGGTGCTGCGCCTTGGAAAGTAAGATGGCGGCGGCCCCGAACTGCGGAGGCTGAACTACGAGGCGCGACAGACCGCGGCTGGGGCATAGAGATGACTGCCGCCTGAAGGACTGAGCGGAGCGAGGTCCCTGCCGCGCGTGGCTTAACGGCTGTGGCAGCGGTGAAGAGCGCTCTCCACCACCTCGGAAACTTGCGATCGAGGCGCCCATCCCCCGTCACCTGACATGGCGGCCGTGTGAGACAGGTCTCGTTCTCGGACTGCGGCCCGAGATGTCCGCTGCTACTAAGAGCCTGGCGACGCCGAACCACGGAGATCCTGCGAGGAGGTGCATACCGGGGACGGAGCGGGAGGGAAGATTGGTGGAATCTACGCCCGACCTCGGGATTGATCGTTCGCTCCAAGCAAGAGCCCCAGCGAGGCGTCGCTCCCTGTACAAGGAGACAGCTTCTGAAGGCGACCACTGGGCCACATGGGGAGTGGACCCGGGCAAGCTCCGTAGGTTGGCCGAGGCGACAAGAGGTCGGCGACTGGCAGCGGCACACTGACACTGCATGCTCATAGAGGAGACGATTGAGCTGGGATCGGGAGGCGCTGGGGGTAGGCTCGCCGGATTGATACAGAGCGGCGCCCCGCACGGACGGCTTATCCAGCTCCACACAGAGATTGCATGATTGACCTGATGCACACTATTGGCTTCTCCACGTTTTTGGATTGGGCCTTCCTCGACTTTGTCGTGGGGACATGGTAAGCCCACACTGGGGGCAACAATAGACTGTGTAGAGAGAGGCCCCTGGTCCGCGGGGTGCTTGCTGGAGTACTGGTGGATGTGGTCGCTACCCACCCGGAGTGGGGTGTGATGGAAAGTGGGCGGCCATTTTGAACACGAGAGTGAGGCACACTAGCTGTAGACTAATTGACCCCTGGAAGCGGAGATCACTGCTTGAGGGAGACACTGAGACTATTGTGCGGAGAGTGGGATCGGGGGCCACCTCCACTCGGCAGATGGAAGTTGGGACTGGAACATCCCCCAGAGGCGAACCTGAACCGGCGCTCGCGGTGACCAAGATGGCTGCTAGTGGCCGTGAACTGAAACAGGGGCATGACCAGGCGAAAGTGCCAGACACGGATGGCGGGACCCATACTGACTCGGAAGGTTCGGCGCAGGAACGGCGGTTGAATATACGGCTAGATGGAATACTGGAGGCGATAACCGCGACCAAGGAGTCCCTGCATCAAAACATAGCGCAGGTCGCCACGGGACTGGGCCTCTTGAGGGCGGATCATGCTAAACTCACTGACAGAGTGAAGGACAATGAACTACTGCTTCAGGAGCTCAAACCGGCAGTGGTGACCGCAGAACACAAACTGTCCGATATCCTTGGTCGCTTGGCGACGCTGGAGAAACGAGCAGAGGACTCCGAAAACCGCAATAGGAGGAACATGAGGGTGGTGGGCCTGCCGGAAAACGTTGAGGGGGATGACGCAGTAGCCTACATGGAGAACTGGTTTAAAATGGTCGTGGCCCCAGAGGGTCTCTCCCCCTTCTCCCTGGAACGAGCGCACAGGGTCCCTGCCCGCCCGCCCATGCAGGGCCGCCCACCCAGACCAATGGTGGTCAGACTATTGCATTTCAGGGACCGAGACCTATTGATACAGAGGGCACGCTCGGTGGGCCCCTTTCAGGTGGACAACAGCTCGGTCACGGTTTTCCCCGATTACACGCAGGAGGTCCAAAAAAGCAGGGCCTCTTATCTGGCTGTGAAAAAGGAACTGAGGGATGAGGGTATACAATATTCCTTGCTCTTTCCGGCAAAGTTACGAGTGATCCTGGATGGAACGACACAATTCTTTCAGACCCCTGATGAAGTGTGGTCATGGCTTGAGTTATATCGTGCTGGCACGGACCGCAGGGGTAAAAGTGAGAAGGAGAGACAAAAGCCGGTCCAGGTGCGAAAGTCACAACGCATCCGCAAGCGAAATAAACTCAAGAGAGCGATGCGGGACGACCAGATGGCGGCGGACAGAAAAGGAGCATTGGCCGCAACGGCGATCATTACGGGCTCACAACAAGAGAGGATATCAATAGGCTCAGACTCTGGAGAGGACGGAGGAAAGTGTGGAGGAGACATCTCAGATGCTGATAGCTCTGGGGGGCCGGCGGTCACCCCACAGACGGCAGATGGACTGTTTAACGAATGACACTTGGAGTGAGGCCCATACCCACAACTCCTGTTGGAGCAGATTACCCTGGTGCTCTGCGGACTAGCAGGTACTGTGTCGAGACGCCGCATGGGGTCATGGGCTCGGGCGAGGGCCTTGCCTGCTCCGGGTCGGCTCTGAATCACCCTCTCGTTGCCCTTAAGGCCTTCTGTAGTGACGACTACAGAGTGGAGGAAGGGGCGTGGCTTGGGCGCCGATGGCGATGGTCGCCTGAGAGCTCGGCTCCGGGACTAAGCCCGGGATTATCCTGAAAATCGGAGGCTGCGGGGCACCCCAGACCCCGCATTCTGCTGAGCGTGCCGACGGAAACCTGCCGGGGCCCCTGGTGGAGCTCGGACGAGGGTTGCTCCGGAGTAAAACCGAAGTTTGCGGAGTTGCGGAGTGCGACCCAACATGGCGCCCGGACTCCTTTGTCCCCCTGGTCGGAACTACTGAGTTGAAGAGGTGCCGCGGGTGTCGACTGGCGCCCGGCTTCGCCATCCCCGGCTGTTCTGGACATTGGACACTTACTGGATTGGTTTTTTTGCAACGGATTTGCACTCGGTTGGACGGCCGGACGGGTGCCCACGCAGTGGAGGGCACCGGGAGCGGACGCCCTGTGATCCAAGCGGTGGCCCACCTCGCGACTCCGCAACTAGCTACGTCTTCCTGGCCAGTCCACCTACATGGGAGGCGCGACACTCTGGCGCCACAGATCATCCGAGGGAGTTGGTGGCCCTCACCCCGGGGCTATAGTGGGTGAACGGGTCTGCCCGACTCTGCGACGGCTGTCTCCGCCCCCTCATCGGTGCCCTCGGACGCCGTGGCGGTGGCGTGAGCCGAAGCGGCGGAGTCTCCACAGGCTCTGGAGAAGGAGGTCGCCCATACCCGAATTGAGGACAAGCACCCGGGAAGGTCGTGGTCGACACCTGCACACGGAGACGCCTACTCCGGGACCCTCACGTAGTGCCCCTGGAAGCATGGGGAAACCTAGAGGAGCCAAGGGATCCACCCAGACCGCCTCGGACTCTGAAGCCCAGGACAAAGAGGAGCATGGGGACCCAAAAAGTTCTGGTAGCGCGCCGATGCAGCAACAGTTCGACCGTGTCCTAGAGGCGATAGAGACTACGAGATCAGCCCTCCAACAGGACATTGCTCAGGTGGCGACGAGCCTGGGCCTCCTCAGGGCGGACCATGGCAAACTTTCAGACCGGGTCAAGGAGGTGGAGGGCACGGTGAAAACCTTGGAGCCGGCGCAGCGAACCTTGGCTGCGACGATGAAGGACGCCCTATCCCGAATTGAGACCCTGGAACGGAGGGCGGAGGATGCGGAAGGCCGCAACAGGGGGAACAACATTTGAGTGGTGGGCCTGCCGGAAAAGATAGAGGATGGCGACATGGTGCGATACTTGGAGACCTGGCTCCGAGACACGGTGGTCCCGGAGGGACTGTCCTCCTTCTACACTCTGGAACGGGCCCACAGAGTCCCAGCACGGCCCCCACAGCAGGGACGCACCCCGAGGCCAGTGGTGGCGCGGTTGCTGCATTTTCGGGACAGGGACTTAATCCTCAATGCCGCCAGGCACAATGGCCCGTTCCAAGTAGCGAACAGTCAGGTGAACATCTTCCCGGATTACACCTACGAGACGCAGCGCAAGCGGTTCTCCTTCCTAGCGGTTAAGCGCGAGCTCAGGAGCGAGGGCATTCAGTATTCACTCCTATATCCTGCAAGGCTCCGCATCATTGTCGATGACAAAACCCAGTCCTTCGACACCCCGGAGGATGTCTGTGTCTGGCTCGAACTATACCGGACAGGGAAAGATGGCTTTGGCTCCTCGTCCCAACAGGCAGATGAGCCGGAACAAAGGAGGCGATCCAAGAGGGTCAGGAATCGCCGCGGCCGCACGGGAGGGCCCTCGACTGCGGAGACATCATCGGAACGGAGGGGAGTGCTGGAAGTATTGTCGGAGCTGTCGGGAGCAAGGGATGAAGCCATCGAGGAGGAAGAAAACCCGGGTGCTGAGGGAGCACCATCGGACTCGGAGGATTCAGTGGCAGATAGTACCCATACACCGGTGATCACACCGAAATCGGTGGAGGACCTTCTAGATGGACAAGGGTAACGGGGTATACTGCCTTGTTTTGGGTGGGGGCCCGGCAGGGGGGAGGCGGTTGCCGTCCTTTCTTGCTGACAAAGAGGGAGAGAGGGTTGGAGGGCCCCTGCTTTTGCCCCAGAAGGTTTTGGCACTGTTTGGGGCTTGTTATAGTCCTGGTGGCCTGGGCGACGAGGGCCCACTGCCTCCGCCCAGCCCGCACCTGGCCCATAGGGCCTTCCTACGGTGGCGACCGTAGGATTAGTGGGGGTTCTGGGGTTGATGAAAGACGAGGTTTGGATGGGATCTAGATGGTGCAGTTTGGGTCCTGTTCTGGGGTGGGTGGGGGGGGGGGTTTGGTTGGTTTTTGGGTTGTTTGGTTTTGGTTGGGGAAAATGGCCGCCATCAGCGCTGGGAGGATTGATGCCTTTTCTTTGTGGGGACCCGGATGGGGGGACTGTGCAAGAACAATCTGGGACAATGGCTGATGTTGCTAACTTGAAATGAGTTACTTGGAACGTAAGGGGGCTTCACACTATGTCCAGGCGCCACAAGGTCCACGCTTATTTAGTGCGTAGGGGAGTGCAAATGGCGCTGCTGCAGGAAACTCATCTGAACAAGGCGGAAGGGGCGGCGCTTCAGCGTAGATGGCGGGGGCAGGTCTTTTCCACGTCGTACTCTACTTATGCCAGGGGGGCGCTAATATGGATCAGGGCAGGGGTCCCCTTCCAAGTCACGAGGACAGTGTTGGATCCAGAGGGGCGTTTCGTGGCCATCTCGGGCACTCTAGGAGGGAGGGACCTGAACGTTTGCTGTGTATACGCTCCTAATGTAGACCAGACTGCCTTCCTTTCCAGGTTATCGGGCTCGTTGGCCCACTTTTTCGCCGGGCCCCTCCTGCTGGGGGGAGACTTTAACTCCGTAGTGGATGTGGACATAGACCGCTCGCATCCCCCGCTCCCCGATTCCCCGGTCCGTCGCACGGCTAAGGGTCGTCAGGATTGGCAGACCCGCTGGGGTTTGACGGACATTTGGAGGGCGCATCACCCCGCATCTAGGGATTATTCATATTTCTCGAGCCTCCATGAGCTGCATGTCAGACTAGATGGCTTTCTTGGTTCGCCCGAACTGGTTTCGGCAGCGATCCGATCGGAGTACTTATCGAGGACCATCTCGGACCATAACCCCCTCCTACTGGACCTTCGCTGGTTTCCTGGGACGCCGGCGGTGCCCACCTGGAAATTGCGACCCGAGATCCTCGAGGACAGTGTCTTCAAGGCGGACTTGGGGGAGAGAATATCGGATTATTTTGCGTCCAACGGCGGCTCCGCGAGTACTAGGGCGTTAGAATGGGACGCTTTCAAGGTAGTGGTGAGGGGCTACTGTATCTCTAAGAAGGTGGGCATGAGGCGCGTCATCCTGGCTGATTTAGACACAGCGGACCGGGCACTCCGCGAGCTTGAAGTTCGCCGCCCCGGACACCCGGAATTGCAAGCACAAACGGCGGAGGCGAGGGAAAGGGTAGCGGTGGAGGTCGAACGGCTCTGCTGTTTTGATTATAAGGCCTATACGGTCCGGTCTATCGCGGAGGGAGACAGGTCGAGTGCGTTGTTGGCGTGGTTGGCCAACCCTACGCGCCAGTCCCAGACGACGACAAATATGCGTGGGGCAGACGGGACCGAGGTATGCACCCAACCGGAGATTCTTAGTTGCTTCCGGCATTATTATGAATGTTTATACCGCAGTCGCTCCGCACGTGACCCAGACCGGCTTGATAATCATCTTCGCCCACTGGAGCTCCGCAGAGTGGAGCAGGAAGTGGCGAAAACTCTGGGTTCCGACATTGAATTAGGGGAGATCCGCGGGGCCATTAAACGGATGGCGAGAAACAAGACCCCGGGCCTAGATGGCCTACCAGTGGAGTTTTATGCAGCTTACGCTGACCTCCTAGCCCCTCGGTTACTGGTGGTCTACAGGGAGGCGAAGAGGCTGGGGCGACTCCCGAGCTCGATGTGTGAGGCGTTGGTGGATCCTCTCCTCAAACCGGGCCGAGACTCATCCGACCCGGGGTCCTACCGTCCCCTATCAATGTTGACGGTGGACTACAAAATACTGAGCAGCATCTTGGCCTCGAGGCTGCTGGGACATATGAGTTCCCTGGTGCATGAGGACCAGGCCGGTTTCATCCCACGGCGGAACACGACTATGAATATTCGTAGGTTGTTCCGTTTGCTAGGGGAACCATTTGTGGATGCCCCGTCCCCGGTAGTCTTGTCGGTGGACCTGGAGAAGGCTTTTGATAGCCTAGAGTGGGACTACCTCTGCACGGTGTTACGGAGATTCGGCCTCGGGGAGGGATTTGTCAGATGGACCGCGGTTCTTTATGCTTCTGCTTCGGCCAGGGTCCGAGCGGGCCCATTGATTTCATCGCGGTATCCGGTGGAACGAGGCACGCGGCAAGGGTGCTCCTTGTCCCCGCTTCTTTTTGCGCTAGCGGTGGAGCCACTGGCGATGCACCTTCGCTCGGGAGCCCACTATACAGGCTTATGGACGTCTGCGGGCCCGCATTATGTCTCGCTATATGCGGACGACCTGTTGCTCTTCCTAGAGGACCCGGTCGACGCTTTACGGGGAGCGGAATTGGCGCTCACGGAGTTCGGAGAGGTCTCGGGCCTCCGAGTGAATTGGTCTAAGACCTGTCTTTTTCCGGTACGCAGGGGTACCCCCACCCCTGCGCTAAGTAGGGAGATTAGATGGGAGCCCGACTGCTTTAAGTACCTTGGGGTATTCGTTTACCACGACCAACCCGACCTCCTAGATGGGAACATTGCCCGCTGCATTCGAGCACTCCGAGGTTGCATGGACTTTTGGGCCACGCTGCCGCTCTCAGTGGCGGGACGTATCGCCCTGCTCAAAATGGTGGCGCTTCCCCGGTTATTGTATTACTTCCGGACTTTGCCGATCTGGGTCCCACCGGCCACGTTTCGTCGCTTACGCTCTATGGTGGTCGGATTCCTCTGGGGAACGGGCCGGCGGCGGGTGGCCCTCAATACCTTGATGAGGCCGAAAGACGAGGGGGGGCTCGCTGTGCCGGACTTCGAGAAGTACTATCTGGCGGCACAGCTCCAGACCTTCACCCAGGAGATCGCCAGGGAATTCCGGGGCCCGGAAGACGGAAGAGGGACGGGTATGGCCAGGCATGTTCTCTCCTTTATAGCGCTGCGACAACGTTTAGTCCTGCGGGACTTGTCGATGGAGGAGCGGACTGTCCGCCTGTGTTGGAATCGGGCCCACGCCCGAGGCCAACTGAGAACACCGTATGCGCCTGAAATACCGTTGGGGATGCTGACGGCCCTCCCCCACGGAGGGGATTGGTCACGTTTGGCGGCCTGGGAGGATTCCGGTTTACAGCTCGTTGGTGATCTGTACGAGGACGGAGCGCTCTTGTCCTTTCAGGATCTCATTGACCGCTTCGGGATCTCCCGGGGTGACTTTCTGCTGCACTCGGCCATTGTACGAGCGATCCAGGCACACTGGAAGAACGGGCAGGAGGAACCCCACTTATCTCAGGTGTGCCAGTACGTAATGATGTCAGCGGGCACGGTGAAGGCGGTCACTTGCCTCTACGGCAGGTTGATTACCGAGGGATTGGCTCCTCTCACCACTTTGAGGACCCGCTGGGAGGAGGACATTGGTAGGGAGATCCCGGAGACGACCTGGGCCCAGTTGGTGAGACGAGCCTGGAAGGGCACACGTAACGCCCGTTTCCAACTGGTCCACTATTATGTTCTCCATAGAGCGTACCTGACCCCGGTGAAAATCAGGCGTTATTTTGCCACGGCTTCGGCGGAATGCCCTAGATGCCCGGCTCAGGAGGCGGACCTCCTACACAGGTTATGGGCCTGTCCAGGACTGACGTCCTACTGGCAGGAGGTAGCGACGACCCTGGAGGAGGTGACAGGGAGACTCTTATCATTGGATGCGGCGGTGGGGCTCTTGCACTGGTTCCCCCATACCCCCAGGAATAACATTTCCAGTAAATTTATCGACCTGGGGCTCCTCCTTGCTAAGCGAGAGGTGACCAGGAACTGGAAGGCACGAGCTGGTCCGGCAGGCAGCAGATGGCACAGTGAGCTTTTGAAGTGGGCGGCGGGAGAGAGCGCGCTGAGATATCAACTGGCTTGGAGGCAGGGTAATGAGAAGGCGCAGGAGGCCGCGTTAGAGTGGGAAATGTTGGTGCAGGCCCTCAGGGATTATTGTGCCCCCAGCGACTCTGAAAGTGAAGAAGCGACTCGCCCCGAGTCCCGGTGAACGTTAGCACTGACAGTCCAATTGCCTTCCCCGTGGGTCCAATAGCAGATCCTATGTTGATAGCTCCCTGGCGCTGGTGGTGGGGGGGGGGGGGGATTCTTAGTTAGTAGACATTTTGGGGAGGGGGGGGTTTATTTTGGGGGTTTTAGGCTTGTTTGGAAAAGCAGATGACGGACCGTGCATTATCCGGACCAGCTCCAGCATCCTACTGACCCCCATTGCATTTCACCGCCCGACCCCAGGGTTGTGGGCCGGTTGGCTGTGTACGGACTTTACGGAGGGGGGCCAGAGGGCTTTATTCTGTTAATATTGCTTATGATACAATGCTGGTCGTTACTGTACTGATTTACTGATTCCTGCAATAAAAATATATTTTAAAAAAAAAATACAGAGTGGAGGAATGTGTGTTGTGTTACAGGTTTGGATAGGGGCTGATGTCGCGTCATTAGGTCCTGTTCTGGGGAGAGGGGTTGGGGGAGTAGTTTTTTGGGGTATTTTGAATGGGGGGTTTTACTGCAATGATGTGGGTGGCCGATTGACATTGTGGAGTTGGTTGGGAGATGGCCGAAATGGGGACGTTACCTAATTTGAAATGCCTCTCATGGAATGTCCGTGGACTTCGAACTATGTCAAAACGATATAAGGTGCACGCCCATCTGGTGAGGCGAGGCGTCCAAATTGCACTGCTGCAAGAAACTCATTTAACCAAGCAGGAATGCACTGCACTGCAGAGGAGGTGGCATGGCCAGGTGTTTGGCACCACGTATTCAGCGTTTGCCAGGGGGGGTGCTGATATGGGTGAGAGCGAGGTCCCATTCCAGGCCACGAACCAGCTAGTGGGCCCTGAAGGTCGGTTCGTAGCGGTAGAGGGGAGGCTATATGGCCGTGACGTGGTCTTGTGTAGTGTATATGCCCCCAATGCTGACCAGGCCCGTTTTTTTGATAGCCTAACAGGCTCGCTAGCACACTTCCTGGCGGGCCCCATCATATTGGGAGGTGACTTCAATTGATCACTGATGTTGCACTGGATAGGTCGCATCCACCATTAGCCGACTCCCCAGTGCGCAGGTTAGCCACACACAGGAAAGACTGGCAGGAGAGGTGGGGCCTTATAGATGTATGGAGGGAGCAACATCCTGATTTTAGGGACTATTCCTTCTTCTGAGCACTACATGTGCTACATGTTAGGATAGACTCCATCTTGTGTAGTGGCCCCTTGGCTGCCATAATGGCCCACACGGAGTACCTAACTAGAACCATTTCAGACCATAATCCCTTGTTGATGACAGTGCAGTGGCAGCGGCCGAGGTCAGCGGTCCCATCATGGAAGCTGCGGCCTGATACATTAGAGGACCTGGTGTTCAGTGATACGGTCCTCCAGGGCATCGAGCACTACTTTGGTGAGAACGAGGGTTCAGCTGCCACGAGGTCGATAGAATGGGATGCAATGAAGGTGGTGGTGAGGGGCATCTGTATGGGCAGATTTTCGAATGAAAGGACGACGGTTTTGGCCGATCTGGGGAAGGCGGAATGTGTGTTGAGGGATCTAGAGCAGCGTAGGCCTGAGCGACCGGACATACAGGACCAGCTGCTCGAGGCGAAGGAATTGGTTGCGACAGAAACAGAGCGACTGCGATGTTATGATTACAAGCTATATATCACCAGGGTGCATGCGGAAAGGGATAAGGTGGGAACACTACTTGCTAAACCGGAACCTAGAGGTTGCCCAGTCATGAGCATTAGAACGGAGACGGGGGAGGTAGTCTACTCGCAGACTGCGGTTTTGATGCGCTTCCAGTCGTATTATACGAGTCTGTATGAGAGTCAGCTGGGGGTGGATGTCTCTGCAATAGGTGACTACCTGGAGACTATTCATCTCCCAGTGCTCGATGACGAGACCGCGAAGGACTTGGGCGAACCCATAACGCTGTCAGAAATTCGGGTGGCCATCAAGCAGATGGCTAGAAATAAGACGCCGGGGGTAGATGGCCTACCGATTGAATTTTATGTGAAATATATCGATACTCTGGCACCCAGACTATTAGCGGTGTACGCAGAAGCCATGACACTTGGGCGTCTGCCCCAATCGATGAGGGAAGCACTAGTGGTGCCCCTGCTGTAACCTGGTAGGGAGGCCTCCGATGTGACGTCGTATAGACCCCTGTCTATGCTGACGGTGGATTATAAGATTCTGAGTCGTATCCTGGCCACTAGATTACTGCCACACATGACCATAATGATCCACGGGGACCAGGCCGGGTTTATTCCTACTAGGAACACATCTATAAACATTCGCCGCCTGGTCCACATACTGGACGGCGCCTTGAACTCGGATCAAAAACCAGCAGTATTATCGGTGGATATCGAAAAAGCTTTCGATAGCCTTGAGTGGAAGTATCTCGATGGGGTGCTAGAGAAGTTCGGCCTGGGGGACGGCTTTGGGCGATGGACGAGGGTTCTCTACTCCTCTGCTACTGCCAGGGTACGATTGGGGTCTGTTATATCCTCCGATTACCCGGTGCGTAGAGGGACGAGGCAGGGTTGCTCGCTGTCTCCCCTGTTCGCTTTAGCGATGGAACCACTGGCAGCGCAGGCGAGGACAGGAGCATTGTACGATGGGATTGGCCGTGGTGAGGAGACTCATCATATATCACTGTACGCAGATGATCTGTTGCTGTACCTAGAAGATACCGAAGGGGCTCTGGAAGGGGCTGTGGAGATGTTGTCGAGCTTTGGTAGGCTGTCAGGCCTCAAGATGAACTGGAATAAAACTTGTGTTTTTCCGTTGCAGGCGGACACGCCGTATCCCCCTCTTACAGTAGATGTGGTCTGGGAGGGTACATGCTTCACCTATCTAAGAGTCCGCGTCTACCACAAAGTCGCGAATCTGCTGGAGGGAAATATAGGGCGCTGCATAAGGGCTCTGAGGGGGTGCATGACCTTCTGGGCCTCTCTCCCTTTATCGGTGCAGGGTCGGGTGGCACCGTTGAAGATGGTGGCTCTGCCTGGGTTGCTCTATTACTTCCGTACCCTACCGATTTGGCTCCCTCAGCGGATCTTCAAAGAATTGAGGACGATGATTATCGACTTCCTTTGGGGGCACGGAAGGCGTAGGGTGGCATTGAATATTGTGATACGACCCAAAATTGAGGGAGGGTTGGCGGTTCCCTGATTTTGAATTATATTACCTGGCTGCTCAATTACAGGTATTAACGCAAAGCATTGCCAAAGAATTTAGAGGCCCAGACCAAGAAAGGGGGACCGGTATCCAGAGACACGTCTTATCATACATAGTTCTGCAACAGAAATTGGAATTGAGAGGTTTATCCCTGGAAGAGAGAACTCTTCGGTTGTGCTGGCACAGGAGCTTAAAGAGAGCGAAAGCAGCACGACCGTACGCGCCAGAGATCCCTCTAGGGATGCTGACGGCGCTGCCGCATGGAGGCGACTGGTCCCCATTATCGGAATGGGAAGAGTTGGGTTTACAGATGGTAGGGGACTTATATATTGATGGGATGCTGGTCCCCTTCAGGGTGTTGCAAGATCAGTTTGGTCTCCCGGATGGGAGCTACCTCTTGCATGCAGCAGTGATCGCGGCGATGCAAAAGCACTGGAAAGAAGGGCTAGTGGAACCGAACACGACCATGGCCTGCCAATACGTGGTGATGGCTGCGGGAACAATCAAAGCGGTGACCTGCCTCCACTCTAGAATGCTACATGGAGGGACTAGAGCCGCTAACTGCACTGAAGGAGAAATGGGAGGAAAGCATAGGCAAACCCATACCAGACACGGTCTGGGGCCATATTTTGAAACGGACGTGGAAGGGTAGCAGAAATGCCCGCTTCCAGCAGGATGATTCAGAAAAGGGGGTGGTGATGAACAGAGTGTCTGAATTAAGCAGACCACTCTTACCCAGTCCAAAGATCAGGGCTTGATCCATCACCGTTTTTTAGCTCACTGCACCATCCCAGCTCAGAACCTGGCTACATGCAAATTAGTCTGTTCCTGTCCCAGTGCATGATGGGAACAGGGCAAACCAAACAACCAAGCCAATTTTTATACTGGGAAGGAAACAAGCTACCGGGGACCGGTTTCTGGCATTTCAGCCGTCGTCGGCCCGGCTTGCTTGAATCCTGATGGTGCAATGAGCAAGGGACAGACATCTGAGTATACCCTTCCACGCTTATGGTGGACAAAATGATTCAGAAAAGGGGGTGGTGATGAACAGAGTGTCTGAATTAAGCAGACCACTCTTACCCAGTCCAGCAGGTGCATTTCTTTGTACTACATAGGGCCGATCTGAACCCCGGGGAAGATCAGACGATACTTTCGGGTGCAGGATGCAGCATGCCCGAGGTGCTTAGCGCCGGAGGTTGAGCTGGGTTATCTACTATGGGGTTGCCCGAAGTTAGGGACGTATTGGCCTGAGGTGGGAGAGCTTTTGAATGCAGTTACTGACTGGGAGTTGGAGTTCGACATGGCGGCATGCCTGCCGTTTTGGTTCCCTCATACGGCAAGGACGAAAGTAACGAGCAAATTTATTGACCTAGGACTCATGTTGGCCCAGAGAGAGATTACCTGGCACTGGAAATCCAGGGAGGGCCCATCAGTTAGGAGGTGGATGAATGAGTTGCTGAAATGGTCCAGATGTGAAAGTGTGATTAGAATGCGACAGGCCGCCAGGGCAGGTAACGATAAGAGCTTGGAGTTGGCGAGGGCTTGGGAGACGATAGTGCAGGCTTTGCAAGACTACCTGATGGAGTGTGAAAAGCAGGTACATTCGGAGGGTGGGGTTCCGTGAGGCTTGGAAGAACAAATGCATAAACGCGACAAGTAGCGAGCTCTTGTGTCAAAACCCACAATTACAACCCACATCAGCAGCAGTTGGGGGGGAGGGGTGGAGGGGAGTTATTAGGGTAACGCTGTAGTGACGGGAGGGGTGCCTGCGGAAGGGACCTATGGCTGGTAACTGAAGGAAAGGGATTTCCGGGCTGCACTCTTTGGGTACACGTAGTGTGGTTATCGATAAGTCCCAGGGACTGCCACCATGGGAGGGCTCTAGCATAGACCTGATAAAGCGGGCACAGGTGATACTGGCGTCACCCACACAGGGTGGCTGACTATACTTGGCGGTGATTTGGGGGGGGGGGGGGGGGGGAGTTTGATGGTTATAAAAAGCAGATACTATATTATGTTGTTGACCTGACATCTCTAGGAGATGACCACCGTGACATTTTGCTGGAACGTACTGGTACACCGCCCAGCCTCCGGGATGTGGGCTGAATGGCTGTGTGCAATTTTATTGACGTAGATGTGCTTTGAGATGTCATAAGTGTAATGGTTGACCTAATTCGATGCTTTGTTTATAACTCTGCAATAAAAACATATTTTAAAAAAAAATCAGGGGTAAACTGGAAGTTACAAGCTCAAATTATGGCAGGGCCATCTAGCCTTTTGATTTCACCAGGCCAACAATTTGAATACATTAAATGTGGAGAACAATGCTGTTCGTTTGCAGTCCGATGAATGATGATAGCAACTGCCCTCCCTCTGGGATATAAACATGTAGTTCCTCTGTGTGAAATTCCCACTGCCCCATCTCTGAAACATTACACTTGTGACGTCCCCACAGCCGCCCCTTGAATGCGAATTCCTGTACTTCTGGGAAACAACCACTGCCCCAGTGTGATCCTTCTTGGTGTTACTTGCCCTTTGCTCGCACAAACTGTTAAACAAGCGTGGCACTGCCCCCCCTCCCAAACTCCAAACCCTGTACTGTGCATGGATGGTTTAATCATTATCCCACGTAACAACCAACCCGCCCACCCCCGCCGATAATGTAGGTCATATCCAGAACACTCGACTGTTTATGACATACCCTGTGCAACCCCAGTCTTATCATTGTAACCACAGCTGAAACAAACAATACAAAATACCGATACATAGATGGAATCCAGCGTTGCAAAAGTGATGGAATACGTTACGGTACGGTTTTATTTTGATTTTAAAAGTTTATATAGCGCTAGCTTGACCCGTAGGTATCAGAGCGATTTACATACACACAGTAAACAACAGAAGGACATTACATTACATAGTAGGCCGGCAGTAAGGAAGCGAACCAAAGAAAAAATACAGCATGGGAAATAGATATGCAGTGCAGCAGAGTAGCCTTGGGTCAAGCAGTCGTCCTGGCTCACAGTTAAACAGAATGGGCATTTTAATTATGTTAAAATTAAAACTACAAATACCAGAATGCAGTGCTCTTTGGCTAAAAGCCCAGAAGCAGCTGAAGTTACCACATACTTGACGGATATGCTGTCAGTCTTACGTGATTTATTTGCTATTCGTTATTGGCGTATCCCTGTCCATATTGGGGTCATGTTAAAGCTGTGTGGCGGGTCTGTAACCTTGTTAGCATTGACGTCTCCACTTGGATGTTTAGGTGGCCGGGCAGTGGGGGGGGGGGGGGGGGGGGGGGGGGGGAGAGAGTCTGCAGTGCGCGGCCTTCCTGGAGAAGTCTCGCTTCACTACCCAGAAGCCGGGATTGGATGGAGCAGCCAGTGTTTACCGGCCCTTCCTGTCCAGCCAGGGGGGGGGCTTCTTCCAGAGAACCCTGCCTGTCGGGGCTGTGTAAATGTAGGGCTCTTCCAACAGGGAAGCCTCCATGGGCGCAAAGTTCCTGGGAACTGTTTCGGCCTCACAAGTAAGAGCTACATATCCTTACATAACAAATAAACAAGCAAGCTTCACAGAGCACACGAGGGAGAGGGAGGAACAGAGTCTACCGGGATCCCTCTGTCCTCCCAGTGAACCCCTGCGCCTGTGAGGTCCGTGCCTGGCCGGAGTAGTGAATAAATCACCCCTCCACTGATAAAGTTAGTTACTACAGCCGTAAAGCAGGCCATGTTGTCCATATGGGCTGTCTAAAAAGCAGACAGGGCGGCAACTGAACACCCTCCTTTTCAATGGAAAGCTAGCGTTTACCCTAAACGCTGATGCTACCCAATGGAAAGGAGGGGCAGTGCTTACAGTACCCTTTTTCTTACAATATCTCTCGCAGGGCGTGGCAGCTTCGCTGCTCCGGCCACGCGAGACCTCAAAATGGTAACAGCCAATGGCTGAATGGGACGGACCAAGAGAGAGACCAGAAGGTCTCCCACAGAAAGCTAACACTGTTTGTAAGCGAGGCCTAAAAACAGTAACATCCCTATTGCTATCTAAATCCTTGGTAAACCCAGTTGCTAAAGTCAACAAAGCAGTTCTTGTTTAAACTGTTTTACTTGGAAAGAAAAGCCATGTCCCACCTACAAGACATGTGTTGGTGGAGATCATCAAAGGAATAAGTCCAAATCAGCAACAGTACAGAACTAAATATTGGACATCTCTTTGGCATATACCAGTTAAGTTCTCTTCACAAACTGATCATCTCTAAACATTACTCATGAAGTCAGGGAAGAAGCAGACAACAGACACATAAAATCCCAAACCAGCAGTCAACGCCATATAGACTCCTACTTTGACCCCATTTACGTAAATACATTGAGAAATTAAGTCTCAAACTTTTTTTTGTTGTTTTGATGCACTCGTGTCTCTCACATGGGCACCTGTGCACAATTTGAGCACATTATTCCACATGATTGTTTTTATTTACTTTGTTGATACATTGAATTGTCTATAATTAGCTTACGGTTGGTCTTCAAATTTTAGAAGTTGTGTAGCTCATGAGATAAAATGAAAAATGTGTGAATAATGTACCTATTGTGGAGATCATCTTTATCCATGTGTTTGTGTAATTGCTAGCATCTTTCGGTAACAGGTCTACAATGAACCACTGTTTTGTGTTATAGGTTATTGCCCTTGGTTTCAGATATAGTAGCAAAATTAGGCATACCCTTGTTGTTTTCTACACTTTATGTTCCAAGTCAGATGTATGGCATTTATAGACTTTAGTAGGATCTTTCCCCACTGGTCAGCTTTGTTTTATCAGTGAAGCCAAAGGCAGTCTCCTGGATTCGTCTGTTTGTATTGCCTCGCTGACTGAAAAATCTTGCTTTTACGCCATCATGCCACAGCCACAGAAGCTACTGGGTGGTAGGCCAGGACATATCCCTTCTGGTCCCATGAAGGCCATCTTGCGTTGTGTAAACTCACAAACAACTCAGATACCCAGATGATCCACTCAAGAGGCACTGTCCCCTGGAAGCAGAATTTTGGTGCCCGCCTAAAGGGCTCGACATCTGCCTCGCACATCAGTCATCTAGGGTGTAACCTGGTCCTATCAATTTCATCATCCATCGTAGCTCTGGTTCAGTTGTGAAACTGCAAAAGAATCTACTCCCCGCTCTGCCAGCAGAGTAGCCAGTAGGTTCAGATGCAATCTATCACTCCTTTGCCTTTCACTCTGGGGAATTATGAGCCCAGGCCACCACCATCAGTTCGGGTTGTACTTTTTCTGCATAGTATTGCAGTTGGTCAGGCCAACTTCCAGCAATGGAGCCTCCTGCCCAGCCAAGTCTTCTGTACTGTGACACCACAAGAAGCCTGCTTCTCCCGTGCAGGGTCTCCCGGTAAAAAAGAATCCTGCCAACGTAGCCATTGGCAGGCCCCCAACAAAAAATGTAAAAAAAAGGAAGAAAAATAATGAAGGTTATTTCTGCTCATCATATGGATGCAAAAACCCATTAACTTGGGGCCAGCAAACAAGCAGTACGGGGTATCCACCTAAATGCATAGTGCCTGAATGCGGATTTATCCTGAACATAAAAAGAAAATGCCACTAGTAAAGAAGGGTCTTAAAGATGCTTTGCACTACTAGCAACGATATTAACACTTTGTTTTGTAAATACTATTTTCAATAGGGTGAGAAGCCCAAGAAAGAATACTGATTAGGACACCAACATATGCAAAGAGGACAAGGGGCAAAAGGAAGAAAGAAAGTCCAAGATAACATTATTCTAGTGGAACAGTGATAAACGATCAACAAAAAGACCTAGTATAAACCCAATCAGTTTGAAATCATTGAGTCACAACAAAAAACAACAAAAACAGAAAAATACTACGAGCAGACTGGTGTACCACAAGACCAGAAAAATAATTTTCATACCGGTACAAAACAGAATATTCATCAACAAAGCCAAAGCATGCTCAAATATATTTCCATAAAAAACCCACAAAACAATACAATAGAAGTAAATGACGAAAACATAGTGCGCCAAAGACTGCTAGATACAACAGGAAAAACAGGGAAATACCTACAACAGCCAACATCAAGATCAAAGTATGGAGTTAGAGCAGCCAATACTACAAAACACTTCTACTATATGCTGATTTGCATAGGCTGGGTCCAAACTGGAATGGCATGGCAAGCAAAAAAAAACAATGGATTTAGGCCCAGATATCTGTACTGGGGTGAAGGTTTGATATTGTTCTGCATTCGGTCCATCAATTGTTCTTTTTGCATTTATCAGTGATATGTAGCACTATGTACATGCAATTACAATGCTAGATACTTTGCTGAAAGTCACCATTACAAAATTACTACGTTGGTAGCCTAACATATGAAACAATTAGAACTTGCATACAATCTGTTCTTTTCTTTTTTGTAAGAGCAGAAATGTGGCCAATGACAGAACTAAAAAGATCTTTGTGAAAAAGTTGTACTGAATTCAGATCCACATTGAGTTGTAACAGAAATATTAAAGATTTTAAAATAAGGGTGCTTTGTCATGCTGATACCAGAAGAGGAAAATTATGACATGGTTCCTTATTTTCTTGCAAGAGAAGCAGTTATCATTCGAAACATACCCTCAACACAAAATGTTCCACTTACAAAAATACACTGACTAAACAATTAACATAGACCTTCGAAAATAAAGTTAAACGTAAGAGCATTGTGGGAGAAGTGCTTTTAAGTGATCATTCTCCAGTCTGAAATCAAAAGATCAAGAAGCACTTCTAGATCTTAGATTTATTCAAAACAATGTGTCAACGATTAAGACCAGTCTTTACCGATGGATGTCCACAATATAAAGACACAGCAGACCAAAGAGACCCTGTAATTGGAATGTAATGTTCATAATGACATACTTGCTCAGTTTTACTTTTATTGTATTTCAGCTTTTACATTTCAATGCTGTATGTAGTCCTGGGACCGTCTCAGAGAACAGATATGATCCAGTTCTAACGTTTAATCCAGGTTTAACTGCAAAGCAGAGGGACAGGCTTATTTAGTATTATGCGTATTTTAGAAAATGGTGAAAGGTAAAAATTTCACAACATATTCTGCAATTTAATTTTTCTGTTCAAAACGGAAGATGCGATATCATTCTATAAGTATTACAGCCAATAAAAAAAATACTAAAGCTACTCAAGTTTTGCCCTTTGACCCAAATGAATAACACAGATGTGTTAGTGCATGCCAAGATAAGCAGAAGATTCAAAAAGCAACAGCTGAACATTATTGTTTGGGGGCGTAAGAAATCAGCTAAGACAGCAATAACTAAATCAGGGTTTAATACATGAATTCCATGAACACTAGGACTTCTGACCTAAAAAAAAAGGAATCCAGGAGATAGTATATTTATTAGAGTGGCGGTATAGTTAAGGTTACCAAACATATGAAAATCTCTAACTTTTCACCCTTAATAACTTTTCGCCCATTTGACAAATCTGGACTAAACTTTCCAGACCGAATGCTTTTTCTACATCAGCAGAGGATTAAAAGTTTCACGGTGATTGTTCAAGGGGGAGCAAAAATAAAAGGGGGTCCAAAAACACATTAGGGAACCAATGCATTTTCCCACAGACTTTGTACTCCTGCGTAGCAACCAAAAGCCCAGTCAGATTTACATGAAGTTTGGTGTGCAAATGATCCTTTTGTGCACTACAGGCAAGTATATTTATATTTAAGTTAGAAGGCATTTTAAATTAGTTAGATCTTATGGGTTCCGGAGTAGGCTACTCCCCATTAAGACTAACAAGCGCTATATAAATGCTAACCTTTTTCCCCCCTCTTCTATGCCTCCGCTATCCTTCTTAATCCAAATAACTGACAACTATCCACCACTCAAACTACTTTCATATCTCACTATTCTAATTCATCACTAATCCTTTAGGGGTTCCGGAGTAGCGTGCTACACGCAAAAAAAAAAAGCACCTTGAAACCCCATCAGGGGTAACAAACGCTATATAAATGCAAACTTTTTTCCCCTCTTATATCCCTCTGCTATCCTTCTGAATCCAAATAACTGACTAACCTATCCACCACTCAAATAATTTTCATATTTCACTATGCTAGCTCAACACTAATCCTTTATGGGTTCCGGAGTAGCGTGCTACTCGCAGAAAAAGCGCGTCTATGCCTCGTCCCTGGTAGTAAGCGCTATATAAATGCAATTACAATACAACATATTATCTCAGCGGTGGACTTTTGTGAACTTTCATAATAGGGGCGCATGGCTTGGCTGAAGAAGATGGCCGCCTAAGGTCAGAGCTCCGCTGGGAGACAAAGTAATGGCGGTTCCCCAACATCAGGGCTTTGAGAAGACCGACCGTTAGACTGCCTTATAATTACCTTCCTATGCAACTCACTTTATGTGCCCCTGTGCAACCCATAAGTTGTCTATCCAGCCGAGACCCCTCCGGACTGGATGAGACACCTGCTAGGATGGCGCTGTAAGGAGCATTTCCAGTTTTCCCCGTGGACGCCAGATTGTTTCTGTACCACTTCACGCAAAGGTATAATGATACGGCTGATCTCAGGCTGTGGTTTTCCTACTGCTATCCTTTTTGGATGATTGCTATTCTGCCAATCCCAGCGAGCAAATCTGCTTCATTTTATTCCCAGGCGCACCGCACTTAGGCAAATCTACCCGGCAGGCTGAACCGCATGATCCTGCTCCCAGGCGCAATTCGCTTTAGAGTAACAACACATTCCTCCAGTAGTGCTTTCAGACTCTGGACCGGTATGATTCTCTTCTCTAAACTTTTTGCCATCATAATCATTCTTTGAAGGGGATCCAGCACGCTGCAGCCAACCTTATTCAGCCCAACACCATTAGCACTACATATTGAATCTTCTCCCAGGGTTACAAGATAACTGTAAAATATTGTTGCCGATATTTCTTCTTTTGTACTGCTCATACCCACATCATACACAGACCATAGTCTCATTTGTGGATCAGAATGCTGAAATCTATATCTGATCACCCATCTTGTGGTTGACAATGGGCCATTTCAAAAGATATTTCCCATAAGAATCTTGGTACCCTATCATCAAGGGGCAAGCCAATGAAGGGGATTCTAATATGCCTTGGCACACTCTCCTGTCTGCCGACAATGCTAGCGAAACAAAGTGCCCTACATTGATACAAGAGTTTTCTGCCACTCTATTTGGGGTCTCTAGCCCCGGTGCAGCCTTGAAGGTGCTAACGCAACCGTTGGAGCACTGTGGAATTGAGGCCCAGATTTTCGCTTATAGTACTTATGTGCTCATGCGCAGTTTGCCCATTTCTGGTATCCACAGAAATATCAACCACACACAGCAAATGAGGCGGATTCTGCACTCCTGGTGCTGCTGGCTGCACCTGCCCTGGTTGGGGGGAGGGGTGTGGAGTGAAATCAGCCCGGTTCATTGCACGGCATGGGCGTGGAATGCACTCACTAGGAGGGCAGGGTGGATTACCTCTATACCCCCAAATTGCCGCTGGCGGCGCATCCTGATATATCTGCTACACGTGAAAAAGCTGCTTTGCAAGCGCTCAGTAAGTAGGGTGGGGATCATTCGCCTTGGGGATTTGTACAATCAGGGCCAGTTCCGGGCGCTTTCGGATTTGCAAAGTCGTCATGGTGCGGGTCTGATGCTGGGATTTACTTATGTGCAGGTGCGACAAGCAATCTGACATTTAACCTACGTAACCGTCGGAACCGAGCACTCTGCTGGCACTGCAGGCGATGCTAGCGGGGGAGGAGCGAAGGGGCCTGATCACAAAATTATACAATGCATCTCTCAGGGAGACTGAACTAGCGGAGTCCCCCTCTTATACTAAATGGGCGGCGGTACTGGGCACCTCCCTGTCACTTGACAAATGGAAATTCTGCTATGTATTAACTGGACGAGTGTTGTGCGGACTGGAGACAGCGGTCAGGTGGACAAATCCCTCCCATCCCGCCAATGTCATCGAGCGGGATGGTCGCGATCGAAGTTCACGGGGAGGAGCTGGTGACGTCGGAGGAGGAGCTGGTTAAGTCAGTGGATGGGAATATCCCAGGAGGCGGACGAGGAGTAGCGCGGAAGCCGAATCGGAGGAGACAGGAGATGAAGACGGCAGAAGCGAGCGACAGAGGAGGCAGAGACTAGGACGAAGCGAGCGGAACGGCGAGGAGCACCAGTAATGTCAGTACACAGAGAACCCGGCGGGCTGTCGCAGAGAGAAGTTGCCTCAGGCCCCTACGCCACGGCCCTGGAGACTGGTCGTGGCCCAAAGCGAGTAGCGCTTCGAGGGGTCATTCTGGTGGGGAATCACCGAGCATTGAGGCGCACGGGTGGCGGTCCCTTTTTTAGCACACATCACTCCCTCACTGTCCCTTTTCCCCCCCAGTGACGGTAGAACAAGACAGTAGGAAGCCCGGAGAGCCTGATACTAATCCTGACCTGTTTTTCTTTCATCCCCGGACCCAAGCGAGAAAGAAAGCCAGAAGCCCATAGTCCAGAAGAGGTCATCCGACCTGGAAGGAAGAGAGAAGATTCCTGAAGAAGAGACAAGGAGAGGACGTTGCCCCGGTTGCCTTTTGTTTTGTTTTTTTACCACTGCGGAAGTGCCCAAGCAGTGCTGTTGCTATGTCCGCTACTCTCCCTCGGAGGACCTACAACCGAACCATAAATAAAATCAACCCACGATTGAGTACTGTGGTTCCCTCCCTTTCCTGTCTTGAACGCCCCACATCCTACAAAGGGGTGTCTGAACTGGGATTCTCATCCCAAAGTGCCGCAAAACGACACAACCCGTGCCCGTGGAGAGGATGATCAACGCCCAGTTAGCGGATAAACAACGACACCTACAACATGCGTTGGAGCAACAGGCCCAGACCACACAGACAGAGAAGCCTTGCGGGATGCATTGAAAGAGCAGGCCTCCCTGCTTACGGTCAACCAACAAATACAGGACACGGCAATCTTGAGACTCAGACACTATCGTAAGCACCAAGGTGCGCCCCAACGTTCCAGGGTCTGTCCTACAAAGGTTCCAAGAAGGGGAGGACCCGGATTGCTTTTTTATAAATTTCAAGAGAGTCAGTACATTGCACACCTTCTCTCAGGAGAACTACAGGGAGCCTACTAAGCGGCCAATCCCGCCCGCACTACAGCGTACGAAGAGGTCAAGAGGGCCATCCTTGAGCGTCTGGTTTGTGACCACGAATTCTACAGGACGAAATTTAGAAAAGAAAAGTGGACGACAGGAGACAACCCGCGCGTCCTCTACTACCAGATTAAGGACCTAGGCAATAGGTGGTTGGCGCCTCTTACCTCCACTGTGGAAGAGCTAACTGAAAAAGTATACCTGGAACAGTTCCTTGAGGCATTGCCAGCGAACTCCAGTTCATAGGTAAAACAGCACCCTAATTTGAACTCCACAATGGCGGTGGACTTCGCATGTGCTTTCCAAAGATCCAGAGTTTAAGGCTGGCGTACTAAGAGTTTCATATAACCCTCTCAGGTCCACTCCTCGACCAGACTTCAAACCCCAGATAGCTCCCCAGGTACCACCAAGATTCACCTCCCCTTACCCAGTCCCAGCGTGCCCGGACCACAGTTCTATCACTGCGCAGAGTGGGGACACATAGCTAGACATTGTCCCCATCGAATACCAGCGGCAGAACCTATGGAAGTGGGGTACTCCCGGGGGCGCATATGCTTAACAGGAAAAAGTGCACATCAGTACAGGATGGAGGTATTCTTAAATGGGGAAAAACAGCAAGCGTTACTGGACAGAGGATGTCGCGTAACTGTGGTAGACCGGGCCTTGATATCCCAGCCAAGAATAAGGGAAGCTGAACGTGTAAACATCACATGTGTACACTGAGACACTAAAACCTATCCGGTAGCCGAGGTACTGTTGGACGTAGCACATAATCCACCATAGCCCAGGCCATGATTTTCTTCTTTTCGAGAGAGAGGTTCCCGTCTGAAATCTTGACAGACCAGGGGACGCCTTTCATGTCCCAGGTCTGTAATGTCCTGGGGATAGAACAGATCCGGCTTGCGGTATTCCCCCCCCAGACAGATGGCCTTGCGAAACGCTACAATAAGACCATTAAGAGTATGCTTCGCAAGGTCATCTCGGAGACAGGGAGGGACTAGTACTGCCCTGGATTCTCTTTGCCATCCGGACACACAAGCAAAAGAGTCCACCAGACACTCTCCATTTGAATTGTTCGTAAGAAAACCCCGAAGACTTCTAGACATGGCGGTAGAACAATGGGAGGAAGAGGAGGAAGAAGTAAAGACCCTGACAAGCTACGCTGCTGACCTTAAGTCCACAATAACCCAACTATGGGGTTTAGTACACTACAATCTAGAGAAAGCACAGGAAACAAAAAAGGTATTATGACCGGAACAGCCAGATAAAAAAATTCGGTCCCTGCGACAAGGTGCTTCTTCTGCTCCCGTCCTCTGAAAACAAACTGTTGACCCAATGGCAAGGTCCCTATCAGATCGAAAAGAAGGTAACCCCGGTCACCTATAGCATCCTGTTACCCCAAAGAGCCGGAGGAAAGCAGATCTATCATGTGAGCCTCCTTAAAAAATGGGAGGAACCCACAGTGCCTATGGCAACGGTTACGCCTGCCCTCCTTGTAAATACAGATAAACACCTAGAGATTACCCTAGCAAAACAAAATCAGTGTATAGGGGCAAACCCAATTTATAATGCGGAAATGGGCAATATATCCACGGAGGGTAAAAGAGATGGGGTCCCCCAATCTAGGGATACACAAAAACTGTCCCTTCCAATTATCAATCTACCTCCAGCTGCAGCACCTTATGTAGTTATTCTGGCTGGAATTACCGAACTTAAACATGGCTAAAATGAGTCTCAATTAGACCTTATAAATAAGATACTGTTCTGGTTGGCTAGACACAAACAATTCCTTTATAATAGGGTTCGTGAGATCTTGATGGTGCGCAGGGTGGCTTGGGTGGGCCCTACAAAAAAAACAATCCCAGGAGACTGTGCGATTGTTAATTTTAAGCATCCTGAAGCCGTCCGCAGATTGATAACCCATCCCTCCCGCCCTTCGGGCCAACAAACTGCCATCATAGCCCTCATTTAGGACTCTTTTTACCTCTTTTCCCGAACTGTTGGTGAAGCTTGCTTCCCCCGGGACTGTGGTAGCTGGACTGTGGATTCCTATATGATGCCCCCAAATGCCCCTTCCTTATTCAATGTTCCGGTGTCAAATAGGTTCGCCCCCTTAGAGGATGTAGATTGACTGAGAGGTCCGGTAGTTTTTAATAATTACAAATCTGGAACGCAGGCGTTTGAATCTTTGTCTGATCCAACCGAGGTTCAGGAACCGGCCATAGCTCACATGGAGGAGGGTACAGAGCTACAAAAAACAGGACACTTCCCTCTGTAAGATGTCACACGAATCTGGTGGTTTCCAAATGTCTACCTATGCTGCTTTAGCCCCTGTCTCTTTGGATTCTCCCGGGGCGGGAGTTGGGGGGGAATTCACAGATGAATAAAATCAAAAATCTGTCCTGGAATGTGGCAGGCGTTACTAACAAAATTGCTTGCCCTGATTGGGGGTCCTTCATAGATCAACATGATATATGCCTACTTCAGGAGATGTGGGCAAGGGAGGAGACATTAAGACTTTCGCTTCATTTAACCATCTGGCACTGATGGGGGAAAGGGGTAGACCCTATGGGGGGTTATCTATATTGGTAGCATCACACTTGGGCTGCACGGTGACAACTACCTACTCCAACTACAGATCTTAATGCGTCACACTCAAGTTTCCTTCCAATATCAGGGTGACTTTTATTAATGTGTATTCTCGCCCTGTTAGTATAGGGAAATAATCTGTAACATTGGCCCTGCTAGATACTTAAATTCCCACCGTTTCTGGTAATAGCTAACTTATTATTGCTGGTGATTTCAATTATCAATACGAGCCCCTACCTGCCATTGGAAATTCTATTAATATAGAGGAAGATGAGCAATGGTCTATACCCGAGCTCCAAACTACTCCAATTAAGGCTTGGTCACCACTGGCTGTCCAATTGAATTCAATAACTATGGCCCATTCTATGAGAGCCGTACCAAGTCTGATCGCGATGGAAAGGCCACGTTTAATCGTATTGGCCAAACAACTCGGATAGAATATATACTGGCCGAGACAAGGTCATGAACTATGGTCACCGATTTTGAGATCCTATCCAGACATGATAGTAGTGACCATAATGCTTTGGTTCTTAACTTGAGATTACCTGACACTGCCATCTCCGTTGGAAGTAAACCAAGCCAGAATAGTGAATTGAATCTCACAAATAATAGGAGAAGGCTCAAATGGCCTATGGTAAAACAATCTTTAGGTAAAATGAGTACCTTATATTCAGCTGTCTGTAAGACCTTTATGGAGATCAGTGGCTGTATTGAGCTTGGACAAGAAGATGTGGCAAATAATATAGCTAAACTACATCTGGGGCTGGTGGCAGCATTGGCTGATCTACTTAATGCGATAGTGACTAGACATAGGACAAACCAGAAGACTCAGTCATGGTTCAATGATAACTGTAAAATGGCGAAGTCTCTTTTAATTGAGTCAATTAAAGCCCAATCCAGGAGACTAGTCAAATTGAGGAGGCAGGCTATTGCAGAGGCCAAGCAGCAATGGGAAAACCATAGATGGGATAGTATAAAAAGTGCCCTGGGTAATAGGAATATGAGGGGGTTTTGGGCAATTGTGAGAACAGGCAGCAGTTATGGATATGTTGCAGATGACCCGAGTATTGCACCGGAGAGATGGATGGAGCACTTAGGGGCGCTGTATTTGATGAAGGAAGGCTCTTATATGAGCATAGGAACCCCCCAGAATACCTACAATGACCTTCAACATAGATTAGAAGATGCCCCCCACTGACTACTATTAAACCAGCACTAGATATAAAAATTACACTGCTGGAGGTGGAGGGTGCGATAAGAAGACTCCCAGCAGGAAAAGCCCCTGGCATTGATAAAATTCCCGGGGACTTTTACAAGGACGAACCTGAGATTTGTACCGCGCACTTCAGTCTGATCTTTAATGCTATACTTCAGCGCTCCCCCCATACCTGAAACTTGATTGGGGGCAGAAATTGTCCCAGTATTCAAAAAGGGTTGCCCATTAATGCCTGCAAACTACCGCCCGATCAGTTTGATCGACGTGAGTCAAAAACTGTTTGCACTGATTAGTCTCCAGTCTTGGATGGAGGATTCCGAAATACTGAGCCCCTACCAAGCCGGATTTAGGGCAAAAAATCTACCGTTGACCAACTTTTAAGATTGCAACTTTTATATTGGAAAACGGTTAAAGTAAAGGGTGGCAGCCTCTACTTAATTTTCGTTGACCTTAAGACGGCATTCGATCTGGTACCCCGGGATATTTTATGGGATGTTTTAGCAGACATGGGGATCCCAACCTACCTTCTTAATATCCTTAGGAGACTCCATTCCAACAATTTTGCGCAGGTCAGAAGTGGCAAAGGAGGTGCCTTGACTCCTAGGTTCGTGGTCAACAGAGGAGTGAGGCAGGGATGCGTCCTGGCACATACCCTTTTCTGTCTTTTTGTTAATGCCTTAATTGACCATCTTAAAGGGGTCAAAGATATTGATGCACCCAAGATACGTGGAGAGCAGGTAGTGGCACTTATGTTTGCCGATGACACCCTCCTTTTGTCCAAATCCCAGATAGGAATACAGCGTGCCCTAGATAGTTTTGCCGGCTTTTGTGAGAAAAGGGGGTTGGAGATTAACATCCTAAAAACAAAGTATATGATCTGTAATCCACCAAAGGTCACTCGCTCCAATCCTTCTCTAAATGGCACTGCCCTGGATAGGGTCACTGTATTCGAGTATTTGGGCATTACCCTCAACGACAGTATGGAGAGGGGCCCTCAGATAGCCAAGGCTAAACTTAGGCTGGTGCAGTTGACAGGGGGTGTTCTAAAACTACCATGGGAATCAACCGCCAAACCAGTTGCCTCCGTCCTGCAAATTTATAAAGCGCAAGTCCGGGGAGCCATCTTGTACGGGGCAGAATTGTGGGGTCACTGCCCAACAGAACATATTCTCAAGGCGGAACACTGCTTCTTGAGATCTTTGCTGTCCCTTCCAGCTAGTACTCCCCTTATCCCTCTAAGAATGGACCTAGATATCAGACCCATAGACTAGGTAATTGGTCTTCGCCCTTTAGCATATTGGCATAGATTATGGGTAACCCCAGAATTGGGGTATTTCAGAGAGGAAGTCAAAGAACTTATGAGACTCCCTGGAATAGACAAAATACAATGGTTTGCTCATATAAGAAATGTGAGTAAAAGGTTAGGCTTCCCGGATCCCTGGAGTGAGCCTGAGGTAGCATGCATGAAGGGGTCACGTGCGGACTTGGTGAAACTTCATCGCAACCAACAACTCTGCGCTGGAATCCCTAACCCTAGACTTTCTGATATACAAAGAGGAGTATAAACTCGAGCCTTGTTTGGACGAGATTGTCCCTAGCCAAGCAAGGAAACTTTATGTTCAATTCAGGCATGGCACACTACTCCTTAGGGTCTTCTCGCATAAATGGTCTGATAATAAATCGCTTGAATGCCCAGCGTGTGGCGCAAAAGAGGAGTCTGTGCCCCATGTCCTCTTTCTGCTCACTCTATAAGAATCTTAGGCAGCAATGGCTCATTCAATTATGTAGAAATATGGGGCTCAAGCAGTACCATCAGGCACTAAGGATCTTAAAATGTTATACTTCCCAACCAGTTGTATTCTCTGTTCCCTGTTACTTACATTCTCTGTTCTGACTATGTAATATTTTTAACCTGTACATATCTTTTTAACTTTTTTATTCTCTTAGCTTTTGTGAAATGTAAATTGTGTATTTTTACAATTAATGAAGAAAGAGATATCTGTTGTGATGCGTGCTATAGAGGGTATTTTGTATTTGCATCTTTTAAGGTCTTTGACCAAAATAAAGATTATTTGACTGACTGGCTTCTTCTGCTCCCGTCCTCCGAAAACAAACTGTTGACCCAATGGCAAGGTCCCTATGTGATCGAAAAAAGAAGGTAACCCCAGTCACCTATAGCGTCCTGTTACCCCAAAGAGCCGGAGGAAAGCAGATCCATCATGTGAACCTCCTTAAAAAATGGGAGAAACCCACAGTGCCTATGGCAACGGTTACGCCTGCCCTCCTTGTAAATACATATAAACACCTAGAGATTACCCTAGCACATACGTAGGAATCCCAGACCAAGACGGTCCCAACCGGGCACATCCTGTCCCCTTCACAAAACCCCCAACTGCTTTCTCCGTTACATGACTTCCCCTGGCCTTTTTCTTCCACTTGACCCTTCTGGTACACCACAAAATTGTGTCACTGGACCGTACCATTGTAAATCAAAAACTGTATTGCATTCCTGCAGCAAGAAGGGAAGCCGTAATAAAGGAAGTGACTGCCATGCTGCAGGCCCACATAATAGAGCCCTCCCAGAGTAATTGGTGCTCCCCTGTCGTAATCGTGCCGAAGTCAGACGGCCGCCTGCGCTTCTGCATAGACTTCCGGCGGGTAAATGGGATCACCAATTTTGACACCTACCCTATGCCCCGAATTGATGAGCTTATCGAAAGATTGGGAAAAGCTAGATATATGTCAACCCTTGACCTTACCAAGGGGTATTGGAAAATTCCCTTGACCCCCACAGGCCAGAGAAAAAAAAACAGTTTAAGAAAGACAAGGGAACCCAGAAGGTATGCCATAGGGACCCTGAGCAGTATCATGTTTCAAAAAACAGTGGTCCCTACTCGTGGACACAATGGTAAACTAAACTGATAATCACACACCTGATAAGTGTTATGTCTTTTGTCCAGCCGGACAAGGAATTTATTTAACAATTTTTGAAAAGTTTGAAACACCAGAACCCCACTATCTGCCACAGCTCCGTTGACTTCTGCATATCGAGCTATTACGCTCCCGATCCAGACGACTCTCCTGGCTGGACAAGGCAGTACCGATTCCTCCATTGTTCGCGGTATCCGCTGATCCGATGCATTGCCTGTTGTAATACGCAATTGCGTTAAAAGGCAGTGTAATATTTAAAGACCACAATGACTATAAGTTTTTTGAAACCGAGAAAAAAAAATGGCATTCGCAACCCCCTCAGGTCTGGATCAGTTCAAGGTACTACCCTTTGGCTTGGGGGGGCGCTAGAGGGCGCATGGCAAGATGGCCGCACTAATGTGAGGCTCTGCCGGACCGGGGCACGATCCGACCATCTGCTGCATCACAACATATCTGAGCATGATCTGAAGCTGTACAGAGTCACACTTACATGATGTAAGTGGTGATCGATTTGAGGCTGTAATCACGGGTGAAAGCGGACTCTGCTGCACTGTGGCAAAGTTGCGACAAATGGGGGCTGTGGAGGCGAGCTAGAGGGCTCATCTACTAACTGGGCCGGGGCCAGCTGTGACATCGTGCGAGCCCCCCGTTGCACCTGGGGGGGGCTGCGTAGAGCAGCGGATGCGGGGTGACCTGCTGTGAGCGTCAGGACGGCTGTCAGAGGCTGCCGAAGGTGTGGAGCGGACAGCTTGGAGTACCGCTGCATGTGCGGCTGATCCCGCATGGTGACCGGGGTGGAGCACTACCGGCTGTGAGATCGGGCGGCGCTTCGGTCAGCGGCTGCCCGACACCTCCTGAGAGAGTCTCCCGACAGAGCTGGTGCCAGCTGGCGCTTGCGGTTTCTCCTGTGGTGCGGGCTGCGGAATCGGGCCACGGATAGGGACAGTGTTGTGCTTGCTGTGGCTGGTGTGGGGGCTAGGAGAGGTGCTGTGGCTGGAGGGGGAGCGCTGGGCCCGCTGGTGTCACTCAGCAAATAGGGATCGCGCTGAGGGCTCTGCATGCTGTTTCTGCCGGCATGGGAGGCAGAGAGGCTCTGGCAAGTGTCTGAGCTGAGGCTGTGTGTTTCTTTTGAACTGTGCAAGAGGCTGACACGCTAAGGGGAGCAGTGAGGCCCACTATCGACTGCCTGCATGAGGATATGGCGAAGTGGCAAGTCAAGTGCTGATACTGAGGGTGTTGAGTTGATGGTATCAACTGGAGTGTAATGTTCAGCACACTGTGGGGGGTCCTGGACTCTATGCTTTCTGGCGCAATCTGGTCCCTACTGTAGACTCACCTGACTGTGGGCTGTAGGCCTTCTGCTCTTGGCCTGCTGCTTTGGAAGTGCATAGAATAACTGACTCCTATATCTCCGTTGGCTGAGATACGCTGGGCCGGGCGTTGTACTACTGAACTGCTCCGGGACTTGAGGGGCCTGCTAGCACCTTGACTTCTGTGGTGCCTCTGCGGCAATTGGACCTGGCGGAGGGGTGTGGCTGGATACAGGGCAGATATTCAAGCCTGTGACACTTGGCGCTTTTAGGTGACATCTCACATCTCCACCTGCGTGGGTGCTGTGTGCTTAGGTACCATTGAGGCGCAGTCTCCATTGCGGTACTTGAGTGCAGTTATCATGGGTAGGACGGATAAGTCTCAACCTCGCCTTACTTTTGAGTCAAAGAGGGCCTCCAAGACACCACAGAAAGCAGCCTCTGATTCTGAAGCAGAGGCACTCACCGACAATCCTCCCACGCTGGAATCTACTTTGATGGCTATACAGCGCACATTACAGTCCACCGAGGGAGCAATGGAGGCGGACAATCATCGCCTCGACCACATGTCCTCTCAATTAGAGAAGCAAAATGTGCATATGGGGGAGGTGGAACAAAGTATCTGCGGCTGATGACGGCTTGGCGACCGTATCGGAGAGAACCATTGGTATGGAGAAGGTCCTCTCAGTAATACAAGCTAAAAATGAGGATTTAGAAGTGCGGTCCCGGCGCAGTAACATACGTATTGCAGGACTGCCGGAGACTACCAATGTGGGCCAAATGGAGACCTTTGTCGAGCGCCTGATCGAGGATATTTTTGGCACAGAGCACTTGTTCAAGGTATTTATTGTGGAACGTGCACATCGATCCTTGGCTGTAAGGTCGGTTCCAGGGGCCCCCCCTCAGCCCGTTATTGCCAAACTTTTGACTTACAGGGACCGTGATACCATATTACGTACACCTGGCCAGGGAGAAGGGCAATATAGTACATTAGGGCAATGCTTAGGCCTTTTTTTCCGGACTTCACTGTGCTGTACAAGCTGCGAGAAGAGAATTTGGTGCAGTGAAACCGTTTCAGGGTGGAGAGGGTCCCATACGCCATGTTATATCCAGCACGGCTTCGAGTGGGCACGATGGGTGACGGCAAGATTTTTTACCTCTCCTAAGGCTGCAATGGGGACTCTATGGCAGTGTCTGATGATGTTGAGTAAGGGGGGGATTCAGTATGGTTAATCATGGTTGTCATTTTTATCCTCACTTGTTCCATTCACATGATAACTGAGGGGTCGTATTGTTGGTAAAAAATAAAAAAAAACTCTCCCCTATTGTTAGCATTAGGATGCCCGGACTGAGGACGTTTGCCATTTGCCTGATTGCAAGTAATCGGGTCAGCTATTTCTCCTTTTGGCCATACTGTTTGATTTGCTCTTATCTTTGTGGTTGTGAAGTATACACACCTTACAGCATTTCTCTTCTTGATTTGTGCTATGCATATTTGGCAATGTACTTAACATTAATGCCTGCTCTTACGTTACAGCCGCCATCATAATACTGATATATTTGGGACAATTGGTCTGTGATGTGTTGTTGGGCATCATAGCGCCCGGTCAACTCCTACTGTGTGGGAGAGTCTTGGCTCCGCGCCCCCCACATATGGGTGTTCCCCAAATATGTTTGGTTATGCTGGGGGGGTTGTTTGGTTGGATATCGGGATGGCTTTGGCATGATTGGGGTGCTAAAGTTCGAGGAGGGGAGGGGGGGGGGGATTGTTTTTGGGACCTGTTGAGGAGTATAATCGGTCTGCTTGGCAGCCGAAACTGTAGGTTAATACTCAGACTGCAAACTTTTATGAGGTCCTCGGGATGTTTGAATGGGGGAGTTCAGGGTGGGTATGAGTAAGGTTGTGGGGAGGGGGGAAGGTTGTTGTAATGTTTTTTTGTACAGCAATGTGAATTCAATTGGTGCCACAAGATTGCATTTCTTTACCAAGGACGGTGCTGGTCGACTACATTTGGGGCTGTTTCAATTTGGTACATGATGGAGGGGGCAGGTGAACTTAAGTGGATTACATGGAACCTCAGGGGGTTGAATAACCCGAAGAAAGCTAGAAAGGTGCTGGCGCATTTGGACCACCACAATGTCCAAATTGCGCTTCTCCAGGAGACACATCTTATGGAACGTACTGCGTCCTGCATAGCCAAAAGGTGGGCTGGTGTTCGCCTTGCCTCTTCATACTCGTCATATGCGAGATGGGTAATTGTATTAATTAAGAAGGGTATCCCATTTGAGAGTACGCTTGAGGAGATTGATACAGAAGGACGGTATATCATAGTGCAGGGAAGGATCTGATCATAATAGTAAATGTCTATGATCCAAACATAGATGATCCGGAGTTCTATAACCTGCTGTGGAATAGGGTCTATGCATTGCCAATGTCCGCTATAATCTGTGGAGGGGATTTTAATGTGGTATTGGATCATGACCTGGACAGACATTCGAACACAAACACTACTGTAAAGAGGGCGACACAGGCCGTACATGATGGAATGTCAGTTTTGGGACTAGATGATGTTTGGAGACTGCGACATCCCGGGTTGCGGGAGGGTACACGCTACTCCTACACACAACACATGGTCTAGGATGGACTATTGGCTGGCGACACATGATGTTAACACATGGGTGTCACAGGTGGCCCATCTCCCTCGGATGTTGTCCGATCATGCGCCTGTGCTCCTTGAGATGCAACTGCCTACCTATGCGCCAGCCCCGTTTAGATGAAAGCTGCAGCCGTCGGCTTTGTTGGACCCTGTTTTTAAAGAAGGTTTAATGGAGGCTATTGAAAATTATTTTGCCGACAGTCTTTAATCGGTACAGAGCATGGGTACCATATGGGAGGCGTTTAAAGTTACTATTCGAGGGGCCTGTATAAGTCTGCAGGCAGGAGTGCTCAGATCTCTGCGAAACTCCATGGGGAAGATAAAGCGTGAATTGCTACAGCTAGAACGGAAATATGAAGAGGCACCCGATGCGGCTACATTAGCTGCTATAAGGGCACAGGTGACTGAGTATAACTAGCTAACAGACCAGGAGGTTAGGCATCTATCGCGCAGATGCAGGGCCAGATATTATGGTGAGGGGGGACGGGCGTTGGCGGAGAGAATAGCAGAGCCATGGGCTAAGCATTGTACTGTGCAGAGCATGGTAGAGGCGGGTGAGACGGTCTCAGACACGACTGGGATTCTGGCAGACTTTGTCAGGCATTATATGGAGATGTATGGGCACAGACAGACTGCTAGTGAAAACTAAATAGTGCAATATTTGGAAGACGGGCCCCCTTGTATGGCTGTCTAAGGGTCAACAGGACTTCTTGATGCACTCGCTCACTGCTGAGGAGCTCAGGGAGGCTGTGGCTGCATTGCCTAACGGTAAGGCGGCGGGGTCAGATGGCCTTCCATCTGAATTCTATATTATTGCCTCATTTAACAGCCATGTTCGCGGAGGCGTTTGAGCAGCAGCGTCTGCCAGACTCTCTTAGAGAGGCCCTGGTCGTCACTTTGTTGAAGCCGGGCAAGCCGCCAGATCGGTGTGAATCGTACAGGCTGTTATCGCTTATGAACACGGATGTTAAGATCTTGGCAAAACTCATACCAACACAATTTGAGGGCGTTGTTTGCAGTCTTACATCTTTTGAAACCAGATTTACCAGCAGTTGCGGTTTTACTAGACGCTGCTAAGGCGTTTGATTTGATTGCATGGATTTATAGGTTTACTGTTCTTCATCGAATGGGGGTGCAGTTTTTTTTTTACAACTTGGATCAAGTTGCTGTACACGGATCCGGTGGCTAGGGTGTGTGTAAATGGTCATGTCTCTGATCTGTTCCCGAGTAAGCGGGGCACATGACAGGGATGTCCGCTCTCACCCTTGATTTTTGCACTTATGCTGGAGCACCTGGCGTATTTCCTGAGGCAGAGGCATGCTGCATCGGCATTGAGGTTCTATCAAGTTCCATTAGCTATATCCATGTACGCTGATGACATGGTTTTGTTTTGTGAGGGAGCCTGTACAATATCTTGAGCAGGTGATTAGAGAGTACATATGGTTCGAATGGTACTCAGGATTGACTATTAATTGGAGCAAATCTATCATACTTCCTCTCACGCAGAGTACGGTGCCATTTGTACTATATTACCCCTTAGAGTGGGCTACTGACCCCATAAAATATCTTGGTATTTGGATACATAGGGACCTGCAGGAGGTTATCTGGACCAATCACGGGGTGGCGATCTCGAAACTTGAAGACCCGGTGGCTCAATGGGTTAGGTTACCGTTGACATTTGCAGACAGAGTGGCACTAATCAAAATGGTGGTGCTTCCCAAATTTTTTGTTTTTGTTCGTCAATGTACCGGTCAAGCTGCCACAGCACTTTTTTTTTTACACTACGCTCCTTGCTAATCACACTTACATGGGGAGGGGGCAGGAAATCCTGCATAGGTTGGGAGAGCCTAACGAAGCTGTATGCTATGGGTGGTTTTACGGTGCCGGACATGCACTTATACTATATCTGTGTGCCCAGGCGCAGTTTGCATATTATTGGCAGAATGCGCCGCCATTTACACCGCATGTAGCGGTGGAGGCTGGTGCGGTTCACCCCTTGCCACTGAAGGCGATGATTGTTAATCCATATTCGGTATATGAACGGGGGAGGTGGAAACGGTTAAATGTACGGCTAGAGCCTGGGAGGAACTTCGGAGGCGGGCCCGACGTCTCCCGCTATATGCACCAGCTATGCCTCTGCTGCATCATGCGGCGATATCTGTATCGGGGAGACTGGGGCACTCAAAGTTTTGCATGCCGCTGGGATACGCACTATGGGGGATGCTTATGTACCAGGAACATTTATTTCGGTGCAAGATTGTGAAAGAGGGGTCGGGCGAAGCAATGGCCACGTTCATATACACCAGACTCAGATCTGCTTTGCGCAGCTTGTACTCTGACTTTCCTGCGGAGCCTCCCACGTTGGGGGCATACCAGCTACTCTATACTGCACAGACTAAGGTCAAGTTAGTCTCGCAACTGTATTATGCCTCACAATTGGATGAAGGCGTGGTGCTAAGCAACTCTAGGGACAAGTAGGATGCATGTTTGACACAACCACTCACAGACGAGGAGTGGGAAGAGAGTTGTCGCATGACTGGGAGCTTTGCGATGAATGGCAATTTTAAACTTAATCATTTTAAGTACATTCATCAAATGTATACCCCTGCCCAATTGCATAAATATGGCCTGCGGGAATCTCATTGTTGTAGAAGGTGTGGGGCTGACAATGCTGAGTTTATTCACCTAGCCTGGGACTGTCCCAAAGTATCTGCCTTTTGGGTTGCCGTGACTACAGCATTGACAGAAATGAGTGAAGTACAGATCATGCAGGATGTACAGGTATGCTTATTAAGTATTATTTCTACGGTGCCAGCAGGTGTTCGTAAATTGGTGGTGTTGGCTATGCAGCTGGCTAAGCGCTGTGTTGCTATACCAACCCCTTTGTTGAAACAATGGCTTCATGATCTAGCTTATTGCAGGGATAAACTCACCTGTTATGTTGAGGAGTTACCAAGGGCGTCAAGACCACGGGATCTATGGGGCCCCTACACTACATATCTGCTGTCCCACTCGGAAGACGAATAGATGTGTCGTATTTGATCGAATTGTTAAGACAGTAATGCCTGGTTCTCTGGGCTGGGTCCCCTTTTGCATTCTGACTATGTACCGGTGTATGTATTGTGACAGTTTTGCACCTGATGTAATGTGTACTATCTTGATTATATGCACTTGTGATTGCTGTACTTTGTTTTCACTTGCAAATGATAAATAAAAAATAATAATAAAAATGAAAAAAAAGGTACTACCCTTCGGCTTACACAGGCTCCTGCGTCATTCCACTGACTAATAAATAAGATTCTAAGGCCCCATCAGAATTATGCCGCATCGTACCTGGACGATATTGTCATTTACAGCCCCACCCGGGAAGCCCATCTGCAACACCTAGCAGCGGTCTTTTCAGCTATCCGAGTCGCCGGTCTCACTATAAATCCCCAAGTATCCCTATTCCCCAGAGAGAGGCAGTACTCCGCGATTGAGAAAGAATGTCTGGCAATAAAATGGGCCGTAGAAGCCCTACAATATTACCTGCTGGGAAGAGCATTCACTGTACTCACCGATCTCGCCCCTCTCACCTGGCTTGTAAAGAACACCACCACCAACCCACGGATCCTACGATGGTTCTTAATAAAAAAAAACAGTTTTAATTTCAGACCGTGACCGTGCGCATTTCGGGAGCCACACAGGTCAGCGCGGATTATCATCTGTTTACTGAATGGCCCGAACGTCCATTCCTAAGGGGGGAGGTCTGTGAAAAGGACGAGTGCAGTGCAGACTGGAGACAGCTGTCAGGCGGACAAATCCCTCCCATCCCGCTGAGGTCATCAAGCAGGCTGGTCGTGATCGGAGTTCACGGGGAGGAGCCGGTGATGTCGCAGGAGGAGCCCGTTTCGTCAGCGGATGGGGATATCCCAGGAGGCAGACGAGGAGAAGCGCGGAAGCCGAATCGGAGGAGACAGGAGACTAAGAAGGCGGAAGCGAGGGACCGAGGAGGCAGAGACGAGGACGAAGCGAGCAGAATGACGAGGAGCAGCAGTAACGTCAGCTGTATACTGCAAGAACCCTGCGGGCTGTTGCAGAGAGAAGACGCCCCGGGTCCCTAAGCCACAGCCCTGTAGACAAGTCATTGCCCAAGGCGAGTACCACTTCGGGGGTCATTCTGGTGTGGTTGGTGGGGAAAAACTGAGCATTGAGGTGCACGGGTGGCGGTCCGTTTTTTTAGCACACATCACTCCCTCAAGGTCCCTTTTTCCCCCGGTGACGGTAGCACAAGACAGTAGGAAGCCCCGAGAGCCTGATACTAATCCCGACCTGTTTTTCTTTCCTCCCCTGGGCCCAAGCAAGAAAGGAAGCAAGAAGCCCATAGTCCAGAAGAGGTCCGACCTGTATGGAAGAGAGAAGATCCCTGAAAAAGAGACAAGGAGAGGATGTTGCCCCTGTTGCCTTTTGTTTTTTGTCCTTTACCTGTGTGGAAGTGCTGTGGTTATGTCCGCTAATCTCCCTCGAGGAGGACCTATAACCAAATCATAAACAAAATCAACCCCTCATACCACAATTGCGTTCTGTGGTCCCTCCCTTTCCAGTCTTGAACGCCCCACATCCTACATGGAGCATGTTGAATGTTTGCCTGTTATAGGTCTGTTGGGTTGGGTACAAAAGCTTAAGCCATGCAATAGGAGACTAGTTGCCATTTCCACTTTGTTTGATAAGCGAGCTGTAGCGCAGAGGTAGGAGGCAAAGGCTGTTCCAACAGTGAAGGAGTGGATCCGGGAACTGTATTGTAAGGACCAATTGGAAACCTACGCGGAGGAATCACCGGAGGCCTCCCGTCCCAAAGATTTCTGGGCTCCCGTTACGGGGTATTTACCTGGGAAGCCAGATTTAGGCTGAGATATTGTAAGAAGTCCTATTATATGTACATGGGGGGGATGGGGGATGGGGGTAGAGACCGTTGGAGAGTATCGCCGCATGTCACTCTGAAGGAGTGCCCAGGTGTATTACAATGTTATCTACAGTGCCGGGGGGGGGGGGGGGGGGGGGGGGGGACGGGTGGTGGGATTGTTTATTGGGGGTTAATGTTTGAAACTGCAAACTGGCTTGTATGAAAAAAGTGCAGAAGCCCTTGTCAGGGTGATCTAGGCTTATTGGATTACAAGCTGTTCAATAAAGATATATATTTTTTTAATTGTCCGGGCTGCTTGGAATGCATGACACGCTGAATGCACGGAAAGCACATTGTGCCTGCAGCAGCTCAAACTCCATTAAAGACAATAGTGCTTAGAGACCAAATAAAACACAGTGTCCCAACTGAAGTAAAAGGGCCAGTCGCCATGGAAGGTTTCAAATGAGGACAAGGCGGTACTAAGGAGGGACTAACAAGGCGATTAAGAAATCAGAAGCCAGCATTTACAAAGGACAAGGACATAAACCAATGAAAAATATGGGCTGAGATTGGGCAGAGCTTAAATCCCTAACTCAATACAGCATGGCTCGCAGAGCAGCGCATGTGCTGCCCAGGCTCGACCTAAAAAGAACAAGCATTTACAATGCAACTGTCTCGCCTTTGCCAAAGTTAGAGCTATTGGCATTGTAAATGACAAAAATTTTATTTATGCGTTGGTTTTGAAAACAGATAAATAAATGGCATTGTCATTTACAATGGCAATAGCTTAATCTCTCGCAAATGAGACCTATTGCATTTGCACACACACTGAGCCACACACACATACAGAGCCCCCCCCACACACACACACACAGCGCCTCCCCACACAGAGCCCCCCCCACACACAGGCCCACACACACACACAGCCCCCCCCACACACACACAGCCCCCCCAGCACAGAGCCCCACAGACACAGAGAACCACACACACACACAGAGCCCCCCAAACACACACACACAAAGCCCCCCACCACACACACACACACACACACACACACACACACAGTCCCCCACACAGGGAACAAAGGCCAGAAAAAACGATCACACACACACAGAGCCCTATACACACACACACACACACACACACACCCACAGAGAACAGAGGCCAGAATAAACAACCACAACAAGGGAACAGAGGGCATAAAAGGATACCCCATATCATATAATTGGCCAGCTGGTAATCTTAGCCTATGTGTGACACGCCAGTTGGCAGGTACAGTGCACCCGCCTCCCCGCCCTCATCCACTGGGATTGCCTCAAAGCTCTCCTGTCTCATCTCTCCTGGGGACCGTCCCCTAACATTTTGAAGTTCTTTTTGAAAAAATGTCATCCAGGTGTCTGTGCTAATGACTGTCGGCGGACATGCAGATGGAGGCGGCTGGAGGAGGTCAGCCCAAGAGCACACCTGAAATATGGCTTTCCATTCAGCAACTGTCTTGCGCGCCCCAGTGCCCATCTCTGTCTGACTTGCCCCGTGGCCCAAACCGGGCCTTTTTTAATTATCCAAGCGTTTGCTTGCTGATCTGCCTCCATGCGTGCATCCCCGCCCCTAGCCCCCTAGGCATGGGACCCCCCAGGCATGGAGACATCCTCGCCCCCCCCTGCTCTGCAACAGATTGATGCCGGCCCTGGAGGGACATGGACGGGGAGGATTTTAGAAAGTTTGTGGGTCGTAAGCGAGGGACTCCCCAGGACAGGGGCCGCGAGCGATGGACTCCCCAGGACAGCTGCTGACAAGGCAGTGATCCGCATGTGCCGAGCTTTAAGCCCTCCTTACAATGCAGGCTTCCAACACTCCTCAAGGAAACGAAGACACGGGTATTATTTACTGCATTTTAATCTTTCATGTTTAATTTGTGGTGCTAGTTTGCTTGCTGATCTGCCTCCGTGCGTGCATCCCTGCCCCCGGCCCCCCAGGCATGGAGACATCCCCGGCCACCCCAGGCATGGAGACATCCTCCCCCCGCTCTGCACCAGACGGACGACGGCCTTGGAGGGAGATGGACGGGGAGGATTTCAGAGAGTTCGGGGGTTATGAGCAGGAGGGATGGGGGGGGGGGGTGGGGGGGAAGGGGTGGAGGGGGGGGGGGGGGGGGTTGGCGCCGTCTAGCCGCCCGGCTCCCCGTCTCCTGCCTTGATGACTCCCTCAGAGGCACTACTCACGATGAAAGAACTCCGAACAGGGAAGCGGAAATGGAGCCCGCGAGGCTTAGCTTTGATCTCGGCCGGCCCAGCCCACCGTCTGGCGCCGGCTTGGGCTCGTGTTTTTCTTTTTTTCTTCCCTCAATGCGGGGTGGGCCGATAAAAAAAAACAAGTCCAGACACCGACAAGGGTGATGGTATTTTATTTTATGCGTCTTTATATAGCGCTGACTTTAACCGAAGGGGTCAGAGCGCTTCACAATAGGAACAGTAATGATACACGAGGAGATTACAAGTGAACAAATTACAAAAGCCAACGTTATGTTACATGAGGCAAAAGTGACAATTGTGAGCAAACAAAATACAAGAGGTAGCAAAAAGGTACATTACATGAGGAATAGACTGGGACCTCGGCGAGAGGGAGGGTAGGGTGTCCCTGAACACCACCATGTTTCTCCGAGGCGATGCAAGAATGCCTCGGAGAAACGCAGCATCATTTTGCGATTCGGGGGCGTGTTTTCTTTTTCTCCTCTTCCCATTGACTGGAAGGTAATATTCCAGCTAATGGGAAGAGGAGAGAAAGAAGCTAAAAAAGTCGCTTCCGAATCGGAAAAAGACGGGGCTTGAACAGAGTGACGCCCCTCTCCTCCAATGGCTGGCCTCCGTTAAGGAAGCCAGCCAATGGAGAAGAGGGTGGGTTAAAGCCCCACTCTAGAAAACATTAATTCTCTGACCAAGACTGCGCAAGCGCAGCCCACGGTCCTCGACCTAAAAAGCAGCTAAGCAAGACAAAACCCTGCCGGACTTTTTGATCAAAAGGAAAAATTAACACCACCAGTAATATGGCTATTATTCTTCAAGCACTGACCTTACTCCATGATCTCACGCTATCAACAAAGTCAAAAACCGAAGCTCTTCAAACAGAATTGGTAGTAATGTCAAGGTCCTTGCTACTTGACAGGAAGAGTCCGCGCAGCGGTAAAACAGAAGAGAACCAGAATACCCAGAGTAAAAAGTCTGACTTCATGGCAAAGAAAATTGCCTTACTTGAGAAAGATCACAGAATATTAAGACAAACAGAAGTGGCAACCTGAGAAATTGTGTCCCCTGGAAGAGTTCAAGAAAAAAGTAGAGTCCTGCATCGGTTTTCTTGTTTCATGGATATTAAAAGCCTTTGGGATATCATTTCTGAAAGGGTTCATAGTATTTCTACTAAGGGAGCACCAACATCAAGACCTATGATTTTTCATCCACTTCAATATCAGCATACGGATCTGATTTTGAACCAAATAAAGAAAGTGAAATCCCTAATCTGGAATGGTCAAAAGATAGTTATGTCTGGCTTTCTAAACCTCTGACCAGATCTTCGATCTCCAAACATCATCGTCTCTTTTGTGGGTCTGGCAGAACAAAAAAACAATCATGACGATAGCTCAAAAATGGTTTATGACTAGAACAACTTTGAATCCTTCTTAACCCCTTCAGTGCTGATGACAAAGCCAGCTCGTCATGGGCTTTACCTGCCCTGTGCTTATGACGAGCTGGCTTTGTCATGTAAAGTGGAATTTAGTGAATGGCAGCACCCAGCGGGAAAACCCCTAGCAGCCAAGGTGTTAAAAGGACTTTATGGACTTCAAAATGTATCAATCTCAAAGTGGAATATGGTATTGAATAGCTCTGCTGTGGTCTTTACATTATTGGATACCTTATACTGTCTTTGAGGTTTTGATGCTTCGCACAGGTCGCATTTTTCTCTCCCCGTTACTCCGGGCACCTACTGTGTGTTATACTCACCCTAACAAACATCACTACGTTCCTCTTCTGGTATGACAATTCACGTTTCACAACAGTATTTATTTAATTGCATTTGTATGTAATAGTGCTACTGTAATCCAATGACCACGGTTGAATGAATAATATTTTTTATGCCTATCAATACTGGTCCCTCCTAATAATGTTCCTATAACGTATCCACTTTGGTCTAGACCATCAACAAAATCTACAATGGTCTTTCCTTTGCAATTGTGGTTTATTCTCGATATACGATTTGTAGAATGACTCAGTTCAGTTAAAAAATAAGTTTATTATGACCAATTGGTATAAAAATACAACTATTAAAATGTTTTAAAAACAACCAAAATTCATTAATTCTCTTAAATCTTATTTTTGTAATATCATGCTGGACGCCAACCAATGTGCCTAAAAATTCGATACAGAAAAAATATATATAATTCCAATCATTCAATTTAACTCAGATTGTCCCTCGATGGGCCCTTCTTACCATTTCCTTAATTCATAAGAAGTCTTTTGGCTTCTTGGACAAACTTCGCCAAGGCAATTGCAATGTCCAAGAACTGCATGTCCGTAAGAAGCTCAATTGCTTGAATCCTTGACCCTATTCCTTGGCCTTAAAATCAATCGTTGCACAGATAACAATTTTTGCCAATCCATTGAAATATGAACACATGCACATTTTGCACCAATCCTGCATGTGCATTTACCAGTATTATACATTAATATATATATTTTTTCTCATTTGACCGTGCAGGATTGATGCCTATGCTCACCTTTAATAATTCCAATCTCAACCAGTGGTTCGGTACGGTATCTAGATACGGATACCAGTTATCATTACGCCAGCTATTGAACATAAAATGCACAGACTCTTTTTGTTTCAGGTAATTCATGTCGATTAGTTTCGATTTTTCATTTCCCAAACTTTTTAGGTTTAAATCTTTTTTATTGAAGTCGATACAGGAAGGAAAAACACAAAGTACAACATTCATCTTCTGGTCGTATTCCCAAGCTTTTTAGAACACTCTTCCGTTCTTCAATACATAGTGACTCTGGGTCCATTTTTACTTTTAAGGATTTACAATTGGAGAGGAGTCTTTCTGGAAGCTTTTACCCAAGTTAGTTCACTCTGTTGGATCTCCCTCCTGCATCATCAAGACACGTTCTCCTCCTCTCCTGATCCTAAGCGTTTCCAAAATCTACATAGATTTACCTGAACTTGTATGTTCCATGCTGGCCAATCTAGTTCTACCCTAATGGCCTGTATCATTGATGAGTTGGGTAAATAGAGAAGGGTTTTTAAACATTTCCCTTCCTCCTTATCCCATGAACATTTCCCCCTCCTCCCCCCCACCCCAGACACAAAATTTCGGCCCCATAGACTCTGAATCTAATTGCCTTGAAGTGCGTTCACTATTTTAGGATATTTCTATATCAATCAAACGTTTGTAGAGCGCACTAATCACCCGTGAGGGTCTCAAGGCGCTGAGGGGGGAGGTGCAACTATTGCTCGAACAGCCAGGTCTTGAGAAGATTACTGAAGGTCAGCAGGTTCAGGGTCTGTCGCAGCTGGGTGGAGAAGGGTGTTCCATGTCTTGGTGGTGAGGTAAGAGAAGGATCTGCCGCCGGTGGTGGTCCTGTAGATGCTTGGGACGTGGCGAGGTCGGCGGAGCGAAGCTGGCGATTCAGGGTGTAGAAGAGGAGGCGATTGTTTAGGTATGCTGGTCCGGAGTTGTGGAGTGCTTTGTGAGAGTGGGTGAGGAACTTGAAGGTGACCCTCTTGTTGACTGGGAGCCAGTGCAGGTCTTTCAGGTGGGTAGTGATATGGGTGTGGCGGGTGTGTCGAGGAGGAGGCGTGCGGAGGCATTTTGTATGCGTTGGAGTCTTTTCTGGAGTTTGGCAGTGGTTCCTGCATAGAGGGCATTGCCGTAGTCTAGTCTGCTGCGGACGAGGGCCTGGGTGGCCGTCCTTCTGGTTTCGGTGGGGATCCATCTGTAGATCTTGAGAAGCATGCAAAGGGTGTTGAAGTAGGAGGAGGAGGAGGAGACTGTGTTGACTTGCTGGGTCATTGTGAGCGATGAGTCCAGGATGACGCCTAAGTTGCGTGCGTGGTCGGTGGGTGGGTGTCGGTGCAACTCCCAAGGCAGCTGGCCACCAAGAGTCCTCCCAGGTGGAGGGGGTGGAGCAGAGGATGAGGACATCTGTCTTATCTAAGTGGAGTTTCAGGCGACTGTTCTGCATCCAGTCGGCGACGGCCTTCATTCCTACGCGGAGGTTGGTTTTGGTGGTGGCGGGGTCCTTGGTGGGTGAAGGGATCATCTGAGTGTCGTCGGCGTAGGAGACGATGTGGAGGTTGTGCGAGGGGATGATGTTGGCGAGCAGTGCCATGTAGACGTTGAAAAGGGTAGGGCTAAGGGATGATCCTTGAAGCACGCCGCAGGTGATCTTGGTGGCTTCAGAACGGAAAGGGGGAGGCAGGGGTGTAGTGGCAGATGGTGTTTAAGGAGGAGGAGGGCCGAGGTTTCGCCATTGTCCAGCATGGTCCTGATGTCGTCTGTGGCAGCGATGAGAGCGTTTCGGTGCTGTGACTGCTGCGGAATCCGGATTGTGACGGGTCCAGGATGTTTTCCTCGAGGAAGTGGGTCAGTTGCCTGTTGATGATCTTTTCGATGACCTTCGCCGAGAACGGGAGCAGGGAGATGGGCCGGAAATTCTTGAGGTCCTTTGGGTCCACTGTGGGTTTCTTGAGTAGGGCCTTTATCTCGGCGTGCTTCCAGCTATCCAGGCAGGTGGCAGTATCGAAGAAGTTGGAGTGCGATGATGCGATTGGCTTTGTTGAAGATGTGGTGGGGGCAGGGGTCGGATGGTGAGCCGGAGTGGATGGTTTTCATGGTTTTGATGGTGTGATTGGTGCAGGTGGTTGGTGAGGCTGGGGGATGGTGAGTCTGTGGTGTCGGGGGAGGGGTCTGGGTGTTGAAGCGGTCGTGGATATCTGTGATCTTTGGGTGGAAAAAAGTGGCTAGGGAGTCGCATAGGTCTTGCGACGGCGGAATGTCGTTGGAGCTGGAGAGTTCCTTCACGATGTTGAAAAGCTCTTTGCAGTTGTGTGCGTTGTTATCGATGCATTCTTTGAAGGAGTTCCTTTTGGTGGCTCGGATGAGTTGGTGGTGCTTGCAGCTGGCGTTCTTTAGGACTGCGTGGTTGTCCGGTGTCTGTTTGTGGCGCCAATTTTTCACGAGTTTTTGGCAAGTCCGCTTGGATTCCTGGAGGTCGGTGGTGAACCAGCTGGACTTTGTTGGTGCGTCTGTTTGAGGGGTTTTTGAACGGGGCTAGTGTTGGCGCAGTCGTCGATCCATTGCCTGAGGTTGCAGGCGGCTGTGTCAGTGGTGTCGGTTGGTGGGTCCCGGGCGAGGATGGCGATGAGCTGGTCTTCTGTGATTTTCTTCCAGATGCAGTAGGGGATCCGTTGCGGGGGGTGGCATGTGGTCGGTTTCTTGAAGAGGAAGTGAACGCAGCGGTGGGCGGTCCAGTGGAGTTCGGCGGTGTGGTTGAAGGTGAAGTGGTTGCTGGCGGAGAGAATGGGGTCGAGCGTGTGTCTGGTGGAGTGGGTGTCGTTGGCGTTCAGAGGTAGAAATTCAGGTCATCGAGGGGGATGTGGTCTGTGAAAGCAAGAGCGTGCGTGCCGACGATGTCAGAGATGGTGTCGATGAACTGTGGCCGGGGTCCCGGGGTCTGTAGACGAAGGTTCCTCGGAGGGTGGTGTTGGGGGTCGATGTGGATCTGGAAGTGTAGGTGTTCGGCTGCGCTGGAATGGTCTGCTGTGCAGGTCGAGACTAAGGGGATTCCTGTAGACAATGGCGATTCCTCCTCCTGGTCTTTTGGTGTGGTCCCTTCTGGTGATCTTGTAGCCATCTGGGATGGCTATGGTAACGTCGGGTGCCAAGGAGGAATTCATCCAGGTCTGTTAGGAAGGCGACGTCCGGGGAGGCTGACTCTAGTAGGTCTCAGAGTTCGAGGGTGTGCTTGTGGACGGAGCGGTTGTGGAGTCTTTTGCATCTGAGGTGGTTGCATTCTGCTCTGACTGGCGGGGTAGGACGTGCAGGTGTTCGGCGGCTGGTGAAGCTGCAGTTTCGGCAGGCGAAAGGTCAGTGGGTGAGATTTAGGGTTGCCTGGAAGCAGTTTGATGATTGGCAGGTGTTGAGTCCGTGGAGGAAGGCGGCATCGTAGCGTCGTCAGGTGCCATAGCTCTCACCAGGAACAGGGGGTCTGGCACTGGGCACGGTCCGGGCGCAGACGGGCTTGCCTTCGGCGCGCCTGCCTGGTGCGCGTTCATCACTTAAGTAGGGAAGGGGCGTGCAGCTGGGAGGCGGGAGCGGGGCTGGTTGCGGCGGGAAAAACAGACGCAGTACCAGCGTCAGGGCCACTAGGGGAATGCAGGGAGAAATAAGCAAAAGTAGGCAAGAAACCCTAAAGAATTGCAGGTGCAGGACCCAGCAGACTGAGGTCTTGAACCCTGCCTGGGTGGGACCAGAGACTGAGCGCAGACAGGCGGAGCTGCTGGGGAAGAGCTGATCACTGACCGAGGGTCAGGGATCTAGCTCGCGCTCCACGCAGCGTTCGTCATTTAAGTAGGGGAGGGGCGGCAGCTGGGAGGTCGGGAGCGGGGTGGGTTGTGGGGGGAAAAACAGGCGCAGTACCAGCGTCAGGGCCACAAGGGGAATGCAGGGAAAAAGAAGCAAAAGTAAGCAAGAACCCAAAAGAATTGTAGGTGCAGGACCCAGCAGGGAGAGGTATTGAACCCTGCCTGGGTGGGATCGGAGACTGAGCGCAGACAGGCGGAGCTGCTGGAGAAGAGCTGATCACTGACCGAGGGTCAGGGGGTCTAGTACTCTCCTACAATATTGTTAAATATAAATGTATTCACTTTGTTAGCTCTTGTTAGCATGGAGCCTAATCCTGCCATGCTTTGAGGCCGCCAATGTTCCACAGCTCCGTTTTGGGGGTGGGCTTGGAGGGATTTCGATTTATATGTAATGCTGTGTATGGACGCTTATCTTAAACATGGGTTTACTTTTTCTACTCCCTCTTCCTTATATTTCTTCCGCTCTTACTAGACTACTGGAGCTCACGTGATCCCCATCAAATGCAAATCACTTGTTCAAGTTTTTGGTTTGTCCAGTTTTTTGGGCAATCACGATACACCTTAGATTTTGGGGCCTATCTGACTCTGATCGCCATCAAGGAGCGATGACCAGAGGATGGTTGACACCTCACTTAAAATTTTGTCCTCAAACACCATTGGCCTCAACCACCCCTTATGCAGAAAATGTTGGACTATTGTCACAAACTTCATGGTGATTTTATCTTGTAAGAAATAAGAGCTTGGTATCATGGAAGCACGAAGTGTGCAACACTCTTAGGTTCAGTACACTGTGTATGCCTCAGGGAATAAGAAGAACAAGCATTTGCAATGCAATAGGTCTCGTAATTAGGAAGGTTTGAGCTATTGGTCTTGTAAATGACAATTTTTTTATTTATGTGTTTTTGAAAATAGCTAAATTAATAGCTTTGTAATTTACAATGCCAATAGTTATAACTTTCACAAACGTGACACCTATAGCATTTGTAATGCAACATGTTTTGTATTTACGTGACTTCGATGTATTGATATATTACTAATAACTGCCTTTGAATTTTTTTAAATAATTAATACTTAAAAGTGATTGTAATTTATAATGGTAATAGCTTAAACTTTTGTAAATAACTTTTGTGAAGATTATGTTCAGTGTATTTTATTGTGACGAAAATCCAAGAACAGAAGTTATATATTAACACTTTTTGTGACATTTGTAATAAAGCTTGAAACATTGAGAGAACATATTAGAACCAGTGATGCTGTGGTGGGCTGTGGTTGCGCCGAGTGGGGCTGTGTGGTTGCGCCGAGTGGGGCTGTGTGGTTGCGCCGAGTGGGGCTGTGTGGTTGCGCCGAGTGGTGCTGTGTGGTTGCGCCGAGTGGTGCTGTGTGGTTGCGCCGAGTGGTGCTGAGTGATAATGTGGTGGTGCTGCTGAGTGATAATGTGGTGGTGCTGCTGAGTGATAATGTGGTGGTGCTGCTGAGTGATAATGTGGTGGTGCTGCTGAGTGATAATGTGGTGGTGCTGCTGAGTGATAATGTGGTGGTGCTGAGTGATAATGTGGTGGTGCTGAGTGATAATGTGGTGGTGCTGAGTGATAATGTGGTGGTGCTGTGGTGGTGCTGTGGTGGTGCTGCTGTGGTGGTAATGTGGTGGTAATGTGGTGGTGCTGCAGAGGGCAGAAAGGCACAAAAAAGGAGTCTAACAGAGGGCAGAAGGGCAGAGAAACAAGGGAAAAACGAGTCTAACATGGGGCAGAAGGGCACAACAAGAAGAGGCGTCAGGGAAGCAAAGATGAAGCATGCGGAAAGCAGACAAGGAGAGCGAGGACGCTGAAGCAGTCCTGGTGAGAAGGGATGTGGGGAGGAGAGGGCAGTGGGGAATGTGAGACGGGGAGGTTGTGTTGCGTTTAATTCCCATGCCCCGGATGAATAAACGCCATCAGCAGATGCTCGGTGATGCGCACAGTGCCCCATCCCCACAGGGGAGGAGGCGGGAAACCTGCTGCACTCGTCCATCAGCAGTGGCGGAGTGAGGGACAGGTGAGAAAAGGCAGAACAAAGACGAGAACTGTAAAGACACTGGTCTAGAACCACCCAAATAGTGCCCTAGTCTGAACCCTCACAACACGAGCAAGCCCAGCTACGGCAATGCGCTGTGGTACTCGTGGCTACCTCTGAACCAGTTTCACCCATGGCTCCTTCTCTGTTCAGACTCAGTGAGGACTGGCCAGGTAGGGAGCCCCGTCTGAAATGGCCGCATTTAATAGCAAGGCTATAAGACAGCACGTTGTTGCACGCTATGTCCAGTACTCATGGCAGTACTCCCTTACTAAAAGAATGGAAACGCGCAGTGCGACACCTCCCCGAAAAGAGGATTACACGATAACCACTCCCTCTCCCAAGACGTGTGAGGTTTTTCTCTTTCCTCCGGATTCCTCAAGTCTTGCTCTTTTCCCCGAGTAAAGGCGCAAGCGCCTGTCTCTTTAAGAGGATGCAGGAGCTCGCGCCGCGCGCTTCCTCTCCTGTGCCTGTGGGAGAAGCACGGGAGAGAGGGGATGAGAGAAGAGCATCAGGCTGAGGGGGGAACGGAATGAGGGACGGGTCGGGGGAGGCGGCGGAGGACACTGAGCTAGAAAAAATGAATGAGGAGATGAGTTGAGTGTGGGAATAGAGTGAAAGGGGAAGAGGCGCGAGAAGAAAACAAGGTAACTGGAGAAAAGAATTACAGGGGGAAAGGAGGAAACGGAGGATTGCGGGAAGAAAAGTAAAAATTGAGAGAAAAAGGGGAATGTGTAAGACAAAGGGCAGATAGTGGTAAGAAGGGATGGGTCTGGAAGAGAGTGGATGTAGCGAGAGAGAGGGATTGGCGTGGGGGGGGCTGGAACAGAAATGGATTTAGAAAGAGTAGAAGACGGGGGAGACTGGGAAAGCTGGGGATGGTGAACTTGGAAAAGTGGAGGGGAGAGAGTGTAAATGGGCGCTAATGTGAGGACATGCACAGAAGGAATGAGAGAGAATAAAGCAAGGAGTGTAAATATAGAAATAAGTAAGGGGAGTAAAATACAGAGGCAGAAGGATATCCGATATATATAGATATGCCTGATATGAGAAGGATGGATATGTGCACAGAATGAACCAGAAGTGAAGGCAGGAGAGGGCTAACGGAAGGCAGATAAAACGCATGTGTTAAATATGGAAAGATGAGAAATCTCGAAAGTGTGGGTGAGAGAGAAGAGCGCAGACAAGACAAACAAGAGGGTCAACGGAAGGGGGAAGAATGAACACGAAAATTAGTCAGAAAGGGAGGGATTGAAAGACTTAAAGAGGAGAGGGGAAGTAAAGAAGTGATAACGAGGGAGAGATGGCGGGAGAAGAGAGGGGGTAGACCGAGAGAGTGGCAGGATGAAAGGCAAAACCGGGGAGTAAAAGTTGGAACGAAATAGCTAAAGAAGAAGGGCGGGATGAAACATAGCCAGAAGCGAAAAGAAAAAGGGAAAAACAGGGGCGCCGGGAAACAAGGTGGAGGAAGAGAAACAAGGGATTGAGACAGAAGGGAAGCAGCGGACAAGTGGCATACATGATCCATCAGGGGCGATGCAGATGGTAAAGAAATGGAGGGCAGAGGAGAGTAAAAAGAGGACGCGGAAGGGCGGGCCAGTCGAAACAACCTGCGCTTTGTGGGCTTCCCAGAGGGATGTGAATCGGGGTGCATGGAGCGTTTCCTTACGCAATGGATCGAGGGCTGGATGCCTCCAGACGCTTTATCCCGCTGCTTTATCATCGAACGGGCTCACAGGGCATTGGTGCAGAAGCCGCCGGTCGGGGCCCGGCCCCGTCCAGTGATTGCGAGGCTGTTGAACTACTTTGACCGGGATGCCATCCTGAAACAGGCCAGAGCGAAGGAGCCTCTTAAATTCGACAATAACCGGATTATGGTGTTCCGGACTACACACGCCTGGTGCAGCAGCAGCGCCAGTCGTTCCAGGCGGCTAAGGCCCGGCTGAGAGACCTTAAGATACAGTATGCTCTGTTGTTTCCAGCACGTCTTCGTGTGGTCTTTCAGTCACGGACGATCTTCTTTGACTCTCCGGAAGATGTCTTCAAATGGACAGATGAGACTGTGCGGGTGAGGGCCCATACCCCCCCGGGTCGGCATTCTGACTTGTCCTTGAGTGAAGGGGAGCAGTAGGCTTCACAGAGACAACACCGGCGGGGCTCTCGGAAGCCCCAATCTCAGAAGCGATCACAATCCTGCGGCTCGGGGGTCGGAGGAGAAGCGGCGCCCCAGACACAGAAAAGTGAACCCTCAGTCCCAGCCGAGGGAGATAATACTAGTGAACCCTCCTAATTGGACCATGTGAACTGTTTTCTTCTACTGTACTACCGAGGGAGCCCTGCGTGGGCTCGGACCCTGCAGCTCTCACGCCTGTAGGTAGCGAGAGGCGCTGTTATGGGTGGTAAGTTAGTGATCCATTGGTGGGAGAGGCCCGGGTCACCCGGTTGGGGGCCTGGCTCCAATCCGACCGCGACAGGTACTTCAATGTTTCATGAGGTATGGGGTGGGGGGTTTGTTGGGTGTTGAAGGGGTTTGGTTTGGGGGTTAGATTGCGCTATCACACCGAGCACCACATGCAGTATTGACGCTTTGCTACAACTACTGTTCCAGGCCCACACACATTGTGCCCCTAGATGGCTAGTGGGTTGATAACGGTCCGAGGATCCCCCGGCGCCCTTCGGGTGGTAAGCTGTAATGTACGTGGACTCCTAGATAAAATCAAGCGGGGGAGGTCCTAAGACAAGCCAAGCGGGTTGGGGCGGATGTTCTCCTTCTGCAGGAAACCCATCTGATGGGTACTAAGGTGCTTTGTCTACAGCGCTATGGTTATCAACAAGTATTTCATGCTGGCTTCACGCAGGGGTGTGGCCATCCTCATCCACCGTAGGGTCCCTTATGTACATTCACAACAGTGGCTAGATGGGCAGGGGCGCTATGTCTTTGTCCGTGGTAGGATTGGGGTTGAGCCGGTGGTGTTGGGATGTGTGTATGCCCCCCTCCTTTGCAGTGGTCACTGGTGGAGCGGTTGTTGGCGGTGTGGTCTGATATGCCGGAGGTGGTGTCAGTGGTGGGGGGTGATTGGAACGATGTTATGGACCCCAGCAGGGATAGGTCCAGAGCGGGCAGGCTTCCCGGGAGCTCCCAGCCCACAAAGCTACAGGCACTGGTGTCCAGTCTGGATTGGGTGGATGTGTGGGGCCTTCGCCATGGCAGCGAGAGGGAGTACACTTTCCTGTGGCAGTACATGCGTCCTTCTCGAAGATTGACTATGTGTTTGTCCCCAGGGGGGGTGGCCTCGAGGGTGGCGTCGGCTGGTATTCACCCTAGAGGGTTATCGGACCATTCCTCTGTATACATCAACCTGCAGTTGGGTGGGGCGCGGCCGCAGTTGGGTGGGGCGCGGCCACAGTTCCGTTGGCGCCTCTCGGTGTAGCATCTACAAAATGCGGAGTACGACACACATATGCGGGAGGCTATCGCAGACTACCTGACCATCAACCTGGGTTCGGTTTCGGACGCGGCGACCCTATGGGAGGCAATGAAGCCGACCCTTAGAGGGGCAGACATAGCCTGGTGTGCGGATGCGCGCAAACGGCGCAGAGAAGCTTTGGTGGAGGCAGAGGCGGAGGTGGAAAGCCTGGAGCGTCAGAATAGGTTGGACACGGGTGCTGCGAGGGTAAGACGCCTGCTTCAAGACCAGCAGTCATATGCCTCTCTTCTGTTAGATGAGGCCAGACAGGCATGGTTGGCAACTCGTAGCAGAGTTTGTCAATGGGGAGATAAATCTAGCAAAATGCTGCATAGACTCTGCCAGGGGACCCTTCGCCCCCAGGCCCTTCCAGGTATACTGGACGGGAGTGGCTTGCCACTGGTACATCCCCAGCCGATAGCGGATAGCTTCGCTGAATACTATGCGGACCTCTATGCCCGCAGGAATGCCTGACAGAGGAGTGGGTGGAGAGATTCATTGGGGACCTCCCGCCGAAGGCTGTGTCTGATGAGACACAGCGGCAGCTGGACCTACCCTTATCGGATGAGGAGCTGGCTGGCGCCCTGGGGGGGGGGGGCTTAATTCCGGGAAGTGCCAGGCCCTAACGGGTTTCCGAGCGAATTTTTCAAGCGATACCACCTCCAACTGGCCTTGCATTATCGGGCGGTGGTGGAGGAATCTAGGGAGGGCGGGAGGCTCCCACCGGACTGACGTCATGCGGAAGTGGTGGTGTTTCTGAAGCCGGGTCGGCCCCGGAGCAACAAGCCTCCTACCGTCCGATCTCACTCTTGAATGTGGAGGTTAAGGTGTTGGCCAAGGCGTGGGCCTACCGTCTCGTGCCACATACATCGGCCCTGGTTCACCCAAACCAGGCGGGCTTTATGCCCCAACGGGCGACACGCCATAACATCAGGCGGGCGCATGTGGCATTGGCAGCGATTAGACGGTCCGGGACTCCGGCTACTCTGCTTCTGGCGGACATGGATAGGGCATTTGACTCCCTCAGTTGGGTATACCTCTTCGCCCTCCTGCGCAGACTCAACTTTGGCCCACGCTTCTGGTCATATATACGCCTCCTTTACACCGAGCTGACTGCATCGGTGAGGGTGTCGGGGGGTGTCCTCTCACTTCAGTGCGGCGTGGCACGAGGCAGGGCTGCCCCTCGTCCCCCTACCTCTTCGCCCTGGCGATGGAGCCGCTAGCGGCATGGGTCCGTATGGACGCGCAGCTGAAGGGCTTTGAGTGGGCTCCAGGGGCCTCTGATAGAATAGAATAGCGCTGTACGCCGACGATGTCCTCTTTGATTTGAACAGGTCAGGGCCGAGAATACTGAAGGTCATGAGAGTCTTCGGCGAATCCTCCGGACTGTATATGAACCCCCGGAAGTCCACAATATGGATACTGGGGAACCGCGGAGTGGTACGGCCCTGGGCTGACACGCTGTAGAAGGCGGATGGAGGGCTCAAATACCTGGGAGTGTTCCTCAAGGACACGCCCGTGGTGTCATGGGAAAGGAACCTGGCGCCGGTTTGGGAACGCGCACGGACATGAAACTCTGGTCCCGTATGCCCCTCACGATTTATTGCCGGTCGGCCATCTTCAAAATGGTCACATTACCGCAGTTGCTCTACCAGCTGCAAAACCACCCATATCAGATTGCGACCAGGTGGTTCGCGAAGGTAAATTCTGCGCTGGGACAGTTTCTCTGGGCGGGTAAGGCGGTTCGGGTCGCGATTCGTACATGCTTTCTGTCCACATACTGTGGGGGGTTGGCGACCTCCGATATTCTCTCCTATTACAAAGCCTCCCATCTCCTGATCTTGAATGAGTGGTGGTATGGGGACAGAGGGGATCCGGCGTACGCACTGGAGCGGCGCTTGGAGCCACACACCCTGCACACACTGCTGTACTCGGCGCTGCTGAGGAGGGACCTGCCGCCGGTTACGAAACTAGTCTTTAGTGTTTGGCGCCACTCCTTAAAGCGCATGGGGTGGTGGAATAAATTGACAAATGAGACCCCTCTGTGGCACAACGGACGCTTGCCGGAGCTCGCAACGATGCAGGGCTTTAGGGAGTGGAATGCTATTGGGATCCCGACCCTGGGGGATGTAGTGCGGAATGGTACACTTTAGTCCTTTACGGACCTGCAGAGGGAATTCCACATGCCTCGATCGCAATTCTTCCGCTACCTGCAGCTCCATCATGCCCTTTCCCCAAGCTTGGAGGGTATTGAGGCGCTCCCGGAGTTTAGTCCCCTGGAGGCCAAAGTCTTTATGGAAGATTTGGAGACTAAAAAGATTAAGGATATACCAGACCTTGGTCACTCATAGTGCTCAGTCGACAGACAGGTTGCGGGGAGTGTGGGAGGAAGACGTTGGCGCCCTTGAGGAAGAAGACTGGAGGGAGGCCCTTGCGGCCCCACGGAGGGCTGCGATTGCCATGCGTCTACGGCTCATTCAATTCAAGTTTCTGCATCGTGTCTATTTCACTCGGGCCCGGTTGTGGCGGGCGGGTCTGGTCGCCTCCCCGCGGTGTCTCCGATGTGGTCAGGAAGAGGGCACTTTTTTTCATACAGTGTGGTGAGGGGTTTTTGCTTGCATGTCGGAAGTGTTGGGGTGGATGCTCCTGCGCACCCCGCAGTTGGCCCTTCTCCATGTGATGGACAGGATAGGCGGCAATCTCTATAAACGGCTTCTGCTGCTTCTGGGCCTTACCCTGGCGAAACGGGACATCGCCAGGAACTGGAAAAGTGATCGGGGACCCCCGCTCTCTGCATGGAGGAATGGTCTAGACTTTAACATGGGGCTTGAACAACCCATCTTCGTCTCCCGTGGCTGCCCGCGGAAGCACTATCTAATATGGAAGAGGTGGGCAGACTATAGAGGCGCTTTGGACGAGTTTTTGTTGGATGCCTACTGCAGATGCACACAAAGAAATAAGACTGACACTACATGTTTCAATGTCCATGTATAAGCAGGCTGAGCCAAGGGGGAGGGGGTTGGGGCTGGGTGTGGTTTCCTTTTTAGGTTCCTAATACGTTAATGGAGCACTGATATTTGGCCATAATACAACTGGACGATTTGTCCGATTTATGCATGCTGTGCTGCCCTCAAATTCATGGTTCTACGATGTTATTTGTACCTAGGTCTCCTCATGGAGCTGCTTTCAAACATGTCATAATTCCGTCTGGGGGTGATGCACAGTCTGCTTCTGTATTGTAATGTTTTTCATGCAATAAAATATGTTTTTTTTAAAACCTGCTAAAATATGAATTCAGCAAGATTCTCAGGTAAATAATGTGCACATATATGGTCAAACAAATGCCAAGTCACAAACATCCTTGAAAGCAATAAAGTGGGAAAGCAATCTGCTCTTTATTTAAAGCAGAGAATCACAAAGTTGTGTATAGCACCTATTAACCCCTTAGATGCGAAAGACGACCCGTTGTCCTCCACACTATCTCCGCAGTGCAGAGGACGTCAACAGGTCGTCCTCCTGGGAGGTTATGGGGAAAGCTCCAGTTCTCAAACTGGAGGCTTCCCAGCATGGTGGCTTCAGTGGGGAATGATTGCGGCATCGCTTCAGTATTAGCCCCAGCCCATCAGTGACATAAATGCACCATGCCTGGGGGAAGAGGGCAGCCATTTTGGTTTTTAGGTCGAGGACCGTAGGCTGCACTTGCGCAGTTCAGCCCGAAGATTTAATGTTTTTAGGTTAGGGGGCTTGAACCCGCCCCTCTTCTCCATTGGCTGGCCTGGTAAATGCTGGTCAGCCATTGGAGGAGATAGGGGTGATTCCCTTTAAGCCCAGTCTTTTTCGGATTCGGGGGTGTGTTTTTTTAGGTTCTTTCTATCTGTAACGTCATCCGTCACTCACCCAAAAACACGCCCAGATTCCGAAAATTTCGGAGCTTTGCGGCAGCAATTTCTGCCCGACCACGTCCGGCCCTTGCCCCCGCCGCGAGTTATGGAGGAGATGAGACCGGCAACGTTCAGAGCCGGTGAGTAGGGCTCCATTTTGAACTCGGTTGCCTCTTGGTGCTAGAAGTAGCATGTGAAGGTGTCTTCTGGGGTCAGCCATTTCCTTTAAGTAACGCCGGTAATTTACAGCTCTTCGAAAATGTACAATTAAGCATTTTTTATTTAAATTGTTATTGCGACCGGGAAAACAGCCAGGCAATATTATAAAACCGAATGTTTCCTTCAACCACCTCCAAAGCGAGGGGCGTGTGGCCTCATATTACTCTTTTTGAAGATGTGTGGTAATATGCGGTGCAGAACAACCCCTGATTTTGAACTGCAGCGAGAACAACCCCTGATTTTGAGCTTCCGCGCAGCATAACAAGTGCAAAATATGTTCTCGCCAATGTTTACACTTCCCTCCTAATGAGGGAAGAGCGGAAGGCGAGGTGGCTGGCTCAGTTTTTGTACTTCTCTTTACCAACTGCCATAGTCTGGTAGTAAACCCGGCGCTCAGCTGGCACAATACAGGGTGCAAACACCGGTTGCTCCTCTGATTGCCTGTATCTGGGCACAGCGCTAAATTAGACGGCAAAGGACGCCGAAACTGGAAACTGCACTGCACGTTTAACTTCCAATTTAGCATATAAAGGGAAATTATATCGGCCTCCCCAGGAAGAGATACAGCCACGACATTTCTTCTAAATTAAAGCCCTCCGTCTCCAAATTTAAGAAAGGGCTACAGAGAGACCCTGATAATTAAATAATGGACCTTGTTATTCCTCGCAACGGAGAAGCGACAGACTCTCACTTTTTTTTCAGAACAAAATTTTTATTGTTTTCTTGAGTGAGATTGCAAGGCAACCACAGTACTCCGAACACCGGAGGAGCTGTGAGTATATGATCAAAATGCAAAGCGTAGCAATCAATACAGCATTCAAAGATAAAACATACTGGTTGGAATTCTCCCACTCCCCCTGCCCCGCAATAACTACCCCCTCCCGGATCCCGCCCCAGCCCCTTTCACGATGTCCTCACAGGTCCAAGAACTGATGATGCACATCTTCCCTCACCCCAGTTCTCAAAGACTCTTACTCTTGAGTGAAAGCCCCTGCAGTAGTGAGACACTTTGCATCCTTGTAGCGTGACACTCAGCATCCTTGTAGCGTGACATGCAGCATCCGCGGAGTGTGACATAACCTCCCGGCTGCGTGACAGAACAACGGCTGCAATGTGACAGCCCAGACACCTGCACGGTGATTGTCCTTCCTCGCAGTGAGACAGCCCCACCATTGCTGTGAGAGACGGGCCTCTGGAATATGACAGCCACTGGCTGCAGCCCCTCGCCCAGGCTCGAACCAGGAAGCCTTTGAGGTCCGTATTTAGGTTCGCGGCTGACGCTGGGGTAAAAGATGGGCGGGAGATGTGTGCGTGGGAAAGAGCGCACGGAGCGGGGGCTCAGGCGAAGCCGGGGATTCTGGCCTTGAAGCTGTGGCATGCGGGAGGGCACTGGCTGCTGCATTTCTACAGCGCGTTCCTACCTCTTGGCTGTGTGTGGAGGGGGGGCTCTGTGTGTGGAGGGGGGGCTCTGTGTGTGGAGGGGGGGCTCTGTGTGTGGAGGGGGGGCTCTGTGTGTGGAGGGGGGGCTCTGTGTGTGGAGGGGGGGCTCTGTGTGTGGAGGGGGGGCTCTGTGTGTGGGGGGGGGCTCTGTGTGTGGGGGGGGCTCTGTGTGTGGGGGGGGCTCTGTGTGTGGGGGGGGCTCTGTGTGTGGGGGGGGCTCTGTGTGTGGGGGGGGCTCTGTGTGTGGGGGGGGCTCTGTGTGTGGGGGGGCTCTGTGTGTGGGGGGGCTCTGTGTGTGGGGGGGGCTCTGTGTGTGGGGGGGGCTCTGTGTGTGGGGGGGGCTCTGTGTGTGGGGGGGCTCTGTGTGTGGGGGGGCTCTGTGTGTGGGGGGGCTCTGTGTGTGGGGGGGCTCTGTGTGTGGGGGGTTCTTGGGGGGGCTCTGTGTGTGTGGGGGGCTCTGTGTGGGGAGGCTCTGTGTGTGTGGGAGGCTCTGTGTGTGTGTGGGGGGCTGTGTGTGGGGGGGGTGTGTGGGGGGATCTGTGGGGGGGATCTGTGTGGGGGGGATCTGTGTGGGGGGGATCTGTGTGGGGGGGGGGATCTGTGTGTGGGGGGGCTCTGTGTGTGGGGGGGGGCTCTGTGTGTGGGGGGGGGCTCTGTGTGTGGGGGGGGGCTCTGTGTGTGGGGGGGGCTCTGTGTGTGGGGGGGCTCTGTGTGTGGGGGGGGCTCTGTGTGTGGGGGGGCTCTGTGTGTGGGGGGGGGCTCTGTGTGTGGGGGGGGCTCTATGTGAATGACTGTGGGAGGCTCTGTGTGGGAGGCTCTGTATGTGTGTGTGGCTCTGTGTTGGTGTAAATGCAATAGGCCATGCATTTGCGAGCAATTAAGCTATTGGCATTGTAAATGACAATGCCATTTATTTATGGTTTAAAAAAAGTCATGAGCAATGCCAATAGCTCTACCTTTAATAATGCCGTGACCCTTGCATTGTAAATGATTGTTAGTTTTGTGCTGCATGATCGCTTTTCACCTTTCCCAGGCAGCACAAAAAGGTGCAAAGGCATCGTTGGGAAATGTTGAGATTCCCTCTTCCAGCAATGCCTTGTTGAAACGGATCCTTGCTCTTAGATTATGTGGGGTGGGGTCAGGCCCTCAAGCATGGTTAATCCTAATTCATGATTTCCCTTCTGTCTGCAAACATCAGGTACAAATATAGCAGAACGTGCTTTTTTTCTTATTGTGTGTGTTACAACATGAACTAATATTCCTCTGTTTTTCTCTTAGCTTTGTTGGAGAGGTTTTTGTTAGCGCTGGATGTTTGGAGAAAATTCTTCGAGTCAGATAAGTGAGTTTGAGACTGTTGTTCTTGTGATCACACTGTATTACACTCACAGCATTTACATTCTTTTACTTCAACGCATACATTTTTGCCCCCGACTTACAGTAATCATTTCCACAAGTACCTCTGTATTCAAACTAGGTCAGAAGGTTTTAGTTAGAAAAACTGAAATGGCATCTCGCTGAATGACTGCATCTGAAGCTTTAACTCGAACAATGGAGGAAGGCTCTGAGACGGGTCTGATATCCAGACAGCAACAGAGGAAGATTGTCATGGAGCAGATCTGGGAGTGATTTTCCAGTCTGAGCTTCTACAGATGGCAGCTCATCTTCCGGTCAGTCAGATGGGCCTAGTAGTAGTAATGTCCATTCGCAAGCACGGATTGTGCATTCGCTGGAGATGCTAGTTTTAAGATCAATACAGCAAATTTGAGTCCTATTGCCTACTTCCATCTTTTTTCGTATACAGACTTCCTTATGGAAAATTGTGCAGCAAACAAATTTGGATGCTGAACAGTTTGAGGGAGCATGGGTGCAGTCAAGGGGTTAAAGACAAAAATGTCTATTTTTCCAGACTACAAGGTGATTTTGGATTTGTGCCTTTCCTTCTATAAGTAACTAATTAACCCTACCTTGAGCACTGATGATATTCTTTGCCAAAAAGACCTTGATCGTTTGGACTTTTCTAAACTCAGATTGCCTCAACAAGAATCTTAATGAAGAAATCTAGGAAAAAGGGAATTTTACATGCCATTAAACCCTTCAAATATAAGACGCCCCCAGACTAAATGGTTTTCCAGCAGCCTTCTATAAAGGACAGCAGAACCCATTAATCCCACACCTTAAAAAAATATGCACTCATTTTGAATTATCTGAAAAGATAGATAGCGGTGCGTCTGAGGAAAATATTGTGGCAATACACAAAGAAGGCAAAAAACCACTTGAACATAAAAAAAGTATAGCCCTATTTCAGTACCAAATACTAATTACAGGATATATGGCAATAGCGACACAACTAAAGAAAATACCCCCTTCCCACATACACCCCACTCAAGCCAGTTTTGTAAAGGGCAAACTTTCCACAGGCAATATACATGTATTTAGCCATGTTATCGAGGAGGCTAAGTCACACTCCTCCCCAATCATGGCTATGGCACTAGAAGCCAAGAAGGCCTTTGATAAGATCTCTTGGCCTCACCTGAGGTAGTCATGGATAAGTTTAATCAAGGGACACAATTTACCCTTGGACTATGTCCCTTTACCACAATTAGCTTGTATCAAAAACCTCTCCAACAAAGCGAAGAGAAAAAGATAAGAATATTAGCTTGTGTCAAAACTTGATGCCCAAGTAACAAAATCATTCCGGCTTCACCAAGGCAGGGATGTCCCTTGTCACCATTTTTTTTACCCAACTACAGAACCATTGCTCCATACTATTCAGAACTACCTGAGAGTGTTGGGGGGAAGGGGGGGGGGGGGGAGGAGGAGGAGGATTCCTTTCCTATCTGGAACCTATAAGCTGGCTGCTTATGCAAATGTGTTAGTCATTTCTAAAGACGCATAGAAAACAGATCTCCAAAATTATTGGAGTTGCTTAATACCTGCACATTCTTCTCAGGATATTTCCTTATACAAAACACAGACATTTTCCCCCTTTAACACTATGCTTAGCACATATTGCCTAAGTTCCAAATCTAAAATGTCAAGCTTGCCATGTAAAATGCCTAGTTACTAAATTTAGAGACCTCTGGCCGAAACAAGACGACATAATAAATCTGCTGTTTTAACCAAAGTTAAAACTGCTGGAAGTGGGGGGCGTGGCTTGCGCGCCAGAGCGTCATGGCGGACCTGGCGTGAGATCCGCTACAACGCGGGACTCTTCTTCATTTGCAAACCTCGCTAGACTGACTTTTCCGGCGTTAAACTTCAGGCATGGCTCTAGGAGAATGTGGTGAGTCTCTGAGCCGCTTTTCATTATCGCCCACATCGGTTTTCAGCCCGTAGGCTATGGCGGCAATCTCTCCTCAGTCAGACGTGGGCGCCCGCCATTTTCTAACGCAGTGCTCGCGTTCTCTTTGATCCCCCTGTTTCTCCACACGTCTTTACAGGAGATGCGCATCTGAGCCTACAGCACCGCTCAGTATGTCAGAATTAATTTTTTCTTAAAGAGACTTTTTCATATCTCTGCACAAGGATATAAATATAATTATATACTTGCCACTTAACTTTCCAATCAACACGTCCATACATGGGAACAAAGGCAAGATTGTAGTAAGCTGGTGTTCGAGCAATGGTGAATGAGTGATTTGACGTGGTGTTTCACAACAGAAGAAACCTGATTACTAGGTCTTTATCACAGGAAACACTTAATGCTACAACCTTCTTCCATTGTGGTGCTCACACCCTTCTTTTTCTGCCCGATTTTCATATGCCTGAGCCTAAATAATGTCTCCTCCTGGAATAACTTTTGGACACGGACTTTCTCACAAATGTGTTCTCTTTTTGTGGCATTGGAATACTTCATATGATATTTTTTGAGGTCCTTGTGTTACTATGGCTTAATAGTTATACTATAATATATACTCATGCTACACTCTTTGATAGTATAACTTTCTCCTCAAAGATATGACACATTTTTTTATATATATATAATATTTTTTGAGATGTACTCATTCAACGTTCATAAATAGACTTCTTCAGCATTCCACGATGGCTAGCGACCTTCATATTGCTAGATCTTCTTCCTCTGATGTTAAACAGAAAAGACAAAAAAAAAATATGACCCGCCGTCCCCTGTTCTCTCCTCCCAAAATCCAGTTTTGGACTACATGTTAGATGAGGAATGTGGCCTTCAACCTTTCATGTCCACCACTAATGAAAAGTTAAAACAAATTGAGGAGAGATGGATCGTAATGGAGGAAAAGATTTTGGAACTTGAGCAGCGGGTCAGTGACCTACAAGATACCTCTTCAAAGATTCCAATTATAGAACAAGAAATCCACAAGTTAAAAATTCACACGGAGGATCTTGAAACTCGCAATCGTAGAAATAATCTGGGCCTTTACGGTCTTCCGGAAAATATTGAAGGTCCCGATATGGTCTCATTTCTTCACAAGATTCTTCCTGAACTTTTAGATCTGCAGACATCTTCATCTCACCTTAATATACAAAGAGCACATAGTCTTGGTCGCCTACAACCTTCTTCAAACAAACCACGTGGAATCCTTATGCTCTTCTTGGAATTCACTGGAATCATGCTTGTTCTGAAGGCTGTAAAACTTAAACATCTCATTTGGTCAGGCCGTAATATCTTCATATCCCAAGAGGTTTGCAACGCAACGAATGCGCGACGCAAAGAATTTCTTGCCCTTCATCCCCAGATGAGACAACTCAACATTCAATGCGGTTTTCTTCATCCGTGCCTATGTAAAATTACGCATGAAGGTCGGTCACGCTCATTTGATAATCCCGACAAAAACTTTTTCTGCAAATTATTTCCTCTCGAGGAATGGATACTAGTATTTGACTGTTTATTATACTGCAAGACTGTTGATATGGTTCTGAAAGTTTCACCTTGTTAAAATTCTATTATTAATTACTGCGGTCTTTTTATTTATAAAGCAGATGAAATGAGAACCTCATATCACCGTTGTTCGTGTCCTTCGACGACACTATGCCCCTCTTTACTCGGTCATTCTTTTTTCCACAGATCTGGACTCTATTCCTTGATCTGTTTACTTTTTAGGTCTCGCCTAGACGAAGCAAAAGCGACGCTTTTGCGTCTAGGGCGAGACAACTTATGCAATCACTTTTGGGGGAATGTGGACAGCAGACGGTCACGAGCTTCTCCTGCTCGTGAGCGCGCACGTCGCCGTGCCTCATATTCCCATGCAAAGAAAGGCTCACGCACGCATGCGCACATACACACACACGCGCCCCCCCTTAAAGAAAGGCTCACGCACGCGCACATACACACACTGCATACACACGCACCCCCCCTTAAACAGAGACACGCGCAGACAGACCCACGCACGCACAGACACACTCCAACAGACACACGCACGTACACCCCACCCCCACTCACCCCTCCTCTCCCTCAGCACACTCGCCTGTTCTGGCGGTGCTCGGCGGCGGTTCTGCCTCTCAGGCGGCGGTAGCGCTTTGCGGGGCTCTCTCACCACATGAGAGCCCCGCCTTCCCCATGCGCCTGGCCGCTCTTCACCCGGTCCCCCATCTCGGGACCGGGACTCGATCAGGAGCCCTCGGGGCTCCTCGGACAGTGGCTTCCCTCTCGCGCCGCGATGGGGGCGGGACTTCCGGTTGGGGCCGCGCTGCAATTGGCCGGCTGCCCAACCGCTTCCAGGTCGTCGCAGGCAGCGCGGCGGCCCGGCGGGGACTCTACAAACTCCTGGGCTGCGGCGGTGAGTTGAAGGCACACGAGGGGTGGGCCCCTCTCTGATTTAAGTATACCGCGAGGAAGGCACTCGCACACACACACCCAGCGACACATATCAAGGCTCTAATAACGGGTCTCTAAATATCTCCGCCATTATGATGTGAAGGCGATATTTCTCAAAAGAAGCGTGCTCGGTTTTTTTCTTCTCTTATTTGGGCACTGCGCCTAATTAAAATGAGGCCACACGCTGCACAAACAGTGTTTCTGAACTGTGCCTCACTAAATACTGAACAGCATAATCACTGCTTAGCATCCACAAATTAATGACTAGCGATTTTTAAACAGCTGACAAATGTGAAAAAATGTAGACTTCTGAATACAAAATAGGTTGACATTTTGTTACGAACAAATGTTGGTATTGCAGCCGCAGTTTGTCAGAGGGATATCTTGCGATTACAGAACTGTTCGGCACGCAGTTTTTATGAGCAATTGCAAATGTTTAAAACAGTGTACAGCTATGTAAACGTTGCTTGATCTATGTGTGGCTAGATTAGCGTAATATTTACATGCGAGCTGCAATGAAGGATGATATGTGGGGATGAGCTGAAGTTACGTATTTGTCAATGGTTTATTTATTCCAGAAAGTCAAATGCACTTTCATGAAATAATGTCTCCTCTTTTGTTGTTTCAAAGCGCCTAGGCCTCAAATGTGGACTGAAAAGCTCTAGTTAAATACCAATACAGTACAATACAATGTTTGGTGTGTCTGAATGAGATATAAACCCCTTATGTTATCGCATTAAGGTACGACTAAGTGCATTAACGTGTCAAAAGTAATTGTGCGAGCTTTCTATTTGTTTAGTTTTGGACATGCTCAAGATTTGTTACTCAGGCTTACCTAACATAAGAATAAAAGGAGCCACTTGTGAGTCTGTTGTGGCCAGCGAACCCTCCTCAGCTGTTGTTCCAAGCTGTTGACTAAACCTATTGTGGCTTCAATTAAAAGTGGGTTTCAAAGGCTTATTCAGGCTCTCTATATCCAATGAGCAAATATGTGCACAAAGTGCCACGCATAAACAAGGCCTATGCCCCCCCACACGGTTCAAAATACCCCATTTTCTGACTCAGTTTCTGCACACCTACACTGCCCTCTACCTAAAGAAAAAAACGTCCAGGCAGCTTACCGTGTGACCCCAAGGCCCAGCCCAAAAGATGCAGTGAACAACATGGGTGAAAGGAGCCCCAGCTTATCTTGGGCCACACCAATGCTTGACAGAGGCTTGTGGTCGCAAAGTGCGTGTGAGTTTTTTTTAAATGCTGTACTCAGTGATTTGTAGTCCTTAACAATTGCACTGCTGAATGTGGACTCTCCTATTGGCTATCGTGATTGGAACTGTACGTTTTCTGTCCAACCCATACAGCCCAGTTTTCAGTTCCTTGTACTTTGCCTGTTATAACGCTCGTAAAAGTGCTCTCGGGTCATTTGTTGTGCTACCAATCTCACTGCTGCATGCTGTTGTCTCTCCCGCTTGTGCCTATTAATGTGCATCTTCCATCCAGTCCATGCAGATGCCATGTCGGTCTATTGTCCATAGCCTTTTGTTTGGTCTTAGCTTCTTTAAAGTAATGCACTCGGGTCACGGGTGGTGTACTATGCTTACTAGTCTTATCTGCATGTTGTAGTCTTCCACGTAGGTATAGAGTGCTACGAGTGCTATCCCTCTCCTTCTCAAAATACCAATTAGAAGCTCTTCCAGCACTGGATCCCGTGATTCACTTAAATACCTTTTCGTATGCCTAGATGCGCTACCTGATCGCCTAATCATGGCCGTTTTAGTCTCACACATTGCAGCGGACATTCTAAATGGTCGCTACAAATTTGAGCGCGGCGATCGCTTCTAAACCCCTCTCTTTGACATGCTCACCCATTAGGCCACAAGCATGCCAGTTTGATTAGCGAAGGCATGTCGCCATGTTCACTGCGGCAACTGGATAATCGGTGCAGCATGAATCCATGAACAACTCACACCACTAGCATGCTCACAAAAGTTGCGAGCATTCACAGTTTTTAATTGTTCATTTTACTGCTCAACACTGTGGTTTGATGCATGTTTTGACCACAAGCTCCAACAAATCGGCATAAGCACTGATCCCTTACCAATACTGACCGACCTATAGTTAAAAATAGCCACTTATGGTAACTTGGCATAATGGGTTTTATCGACAAGTGGCATTTCCCCTCTTCGTAAAGGGTTGAACTTACACCTGTAGTGCTGCTCACTATTCTGGTCAGCAGCGCTGATACTGCCCACTCCTTAATACGGGCACTGATGTTTGGAAAATAGGGGATGTACACTCAAATGAACATGCCCATTGCTCTTGGGTACCAGGCTGGACTACCTTCTCAGGCATTACCCCTGCTACTAGTTCTTTCCATAGGGTGTTGTGTGGTTCTGCAGTGTGGCATACTTGTGTGGCTGGAGAAGGCTCCAATACCTTCGGGTCATGTTCGACCTATATAAAACTACAGAAAACATTGGTTGAATTGGTATGTAGATCAGTTAGTTATGGGAAATCATGGGCTCTTGTGCTCCTTGAAAGGGATGCACGGTGGGCGTTAGTGCACTCCTGTAGTGGCTGCTCCGGTTTCACTCCGTTCCCCCCTCCCCTTTGGCTGCAGACGGTCACACCTCATGTATTCCTCAGCAGCAGCGTTTCGGTGATAGAAGCTAACTCATCACTTGCTGTGCCCACACTGTTCTTTGCCCTGTAATGAGTGCTAAACACGATCTCTTCGGGCACTCGGCGAACTATACTGCAGTTCAAATTGAGTAACATTTATTTGCATTCCAGGCATAGATTGTCATTTAAGAGATGGTAACACCGGTTTACAGGTACTCATTATTAACTTACAAATCACTAATTCTTGACTTGTGTGTGTGGGTCTCTCTGTGTGTGCGTTTCGGACTCTGTGTGTGTGGCTCTGTGTGTGTGTGTGGGGGGGCTCTCTGTGGGTGCAAATGCAATAGGTCTCGCGTTTGAGCGAGATTAAGGTATTGACATTATAAATGACAAAGCCATTTATTTATCGGTTTTCAAAACCAACACATAAATAAACATTTTGTCATTTACAATGCCAATAGCCCTAACTTTGGCAAAGGCGAGACCGTTGCATTGTAAATGCTTGTTTCTTATTCTGTCTTCTTTCTTCTCACTTCCACTGCTCTCTTCTTTCCTTTCGTTCTTATCCTTCTATACCTATTATCTTTTTTACTTTCTGGTGTTGTTGTACGTGATATTCACAAAAGGAGCAATAGAGGGAAAAGTAAACACAGGTCGCCCTCCACTCAACAATCAATCCTTACTACAAGACCTGGTTTCTAAGGTACCTATTTTCAGGTAGTGTACTTTCTAAACTAATGCGAGGTACTATAATTTAGAGAATCCATATAATCCTCTTTCTTTTAGCTATGAGGTAGTCGCCAAACGTTTACCACCTTTGTTTAGAAAAACATTTATACAAAAGACAGTCCCTAAACAGTAAAGAGTTAAGTTCCTCTCAACTCAACCCAAAGTATATTCTCACTCTCAGTGATAGAAAAAAGTGTAAAAAAAGGCAAAATGACCCCTTACGTGTTCACCAACGGGTTCACTGGTTGGTACTCACCAGTTGTGCCCACTTTTATCATCATTGGTGGTCATTTTGCCAAACGAAAAAGAAAAAAGTGTCCAAAAGAAAACCTAAGTGCAGTGAAGTGAAGGTGTCACATCTCACGATGTAACCATGTGTAATTAAAATTGACCAATACACTCTATTAGCAACCACTTTATTATTTACAGTGTGTATTTTATCAAGTGAAAACCGGTTGCTAAACATGCATACAGTTTCCAGCGCCAACTTGTTTCTTTGCCGTGTTATTTTGAGGCAAATTCTTCAGGGCAAATCGCTTCGCCAGAGCACCAGTATTGGACACACCATACACTGTTATGGGAGACCTCAAAAAGCTACTGTCTCTCGTACCAGCTTGTTGTATAGAGGTCTCTTGGAAAACTCCCTATAGGAGTCCTCCAGGTAAGTTGATCATTCAACTGTAATGTCAACCACAGGAAGCCTCACTGAGCGAGTTATCTCCACCACCTCTATCACTGAGAGTGAGAATATACTTTGGGTTGAGTTGAAAGGAACTTAACTTGTTACGGTTTGGGGACTGTCTTTTGTATAAATGGTGTTCTAAACAAAGGTGGTATACCTTTGGCGACTACCTCATAGCTAAAAGAAAGAGGAGTATGTTGTTGTATGTTAGTCTTGCTTTATGGTACATGTTTTACTTTTATCAACATGTCTTGCTCATCACATAATAAACGATGTCTTTTACTGAAAAAACTAAAGGCAGACCCCACAAGAGACCACAAGAACTTCCGGCCCATCTCTACTCCCCTTCCCGGCCAAGGTCATCGAGAAAATCATCGACAGCTAACCCGATACCTCGAAGAAAACAGAACCCTGGACCCTTCCCAGTCAGGGTTCCGCAGAAACCTCAGGACCGAGACTGCCCTCACCGCTGCCACCGACATCAGGACCGCAGCACTCATCCTTCCGCCGCCTTCGACAGTCTGCCACCACACACTACGCGCACGCCTCCACCTTGCAGGGATCCGAGAAAAGGTTCTGGAATGGACCACCTCCTTCCTCTCCGGTAGAACACAGAGCGTCTGCCTCCCCCCTATTCCAGTGCAAAGCCTCCGAGATCATCTGCGGTGTACCCCAAGGATCCTCCCTCAACCCGACACTGTTCAACATTTACATGGCCCGCTCGCACACGTTGCCCGACCTTAACATAATCTCCTACGCCGACGACACAACTGATCCTCTCCCTCACCAAGGACCCCATTACTGCCAAAAACAACCTCCACGAAGGAATGAAGGCAGTCGCTGACTTAATGAAGACCAGCCGTCTGAAGCAGAACTCGGACAAGACGGAGGTCCTCATCCTCGGCACCAATCCTTTAGCCTGGGACGACTCCTGGTGGCAGACGGCACTGGGAGCAGCCCACCGACCACGCACGCAACCTGGGAATCATCCTCGACTCAACGCTCTCAATGACCAAGCAGGTCAACGCCATCTCCTCCTCCTGCTTCAATACCCTCTGCATGCTCTGCAAGATCTACAGATGATCCCGACAGATACGAAAGACATTCAGCAGCAGACCCGACTACGGAAACGCTCTATGCTGGAGCCCCGGCTACAACGCATCCAAAACACCTCGGCACGACTGATCCTCAACGTACCAGGCGACGGCCACATCACCCCGCACCAGAGGGAACTGCACTGGCTCCCCGTCAGCAAGATGATATCCTTCACGCTCCTCATCCATGCACACAAGGCATTCTACAAGACCGGCCCAGCCTACCTCAACAGACGGGTCTCCTTCTACGCTCCGCCGACCTCTCACTAGCCACCGTCCCGCGCATCCGAAGAACAACCACCGGTGGGAGATTCTTCTCCCACCTCGCCGCCAAGACATGGAACACCCTCCCACTGAGCCTACGACAGACCCAATACCTGCTGACCTTCAGGGGGATGCTCAAGACCTGGCTGTTCAATCAGTTGCAGCCCCCCCTAGCGCCTTGAGACCCTCCCAGGTATGTAGTGCGCTTTACAAATGACTGATTGATTGTCTTCTTTCTCTTTATTAATTATGCAGTTCCGTGTTCCTGTTACCTCATGTATCCCCTAACCCAACATCATGGTTAATGTGGTCTCGTGGAATGTACGTGGTCTAGATCATCCTGTCAAACGTCAGAAGGTATTGTCTCATTTAGCTAAACTTAACACCCAAGTTGCTTTTTTACAGGAAACCCATTGCAATGAGCTAAAATCTCTTAAACTCAAATGCCAATGGGTTAATCAAATTGTTTTTTCTCCTGCTACGGATCGTCATGGTGGTGTTGCTATACGAAGCCATATGCTCCGATAATCCCACTACTGGGCACACCCAGAACAACAGGAGCGCTGACAGAGGCCCCGCTAGCCAGCTGGACACAAGCAGGAGTGGAAACACTGGGGGACCTCTACGAAGACGGGGCTCTGCTTTCCTTTGCAGATCTCACCACAGGCACCAATTTACCGGCCGGACAATTCTTATTACATGCGTCCCTCATACACACATTGTCTACCGCGTGGGGCGATATAACTGAAGAGTTGCCAATGCACCACTTCATGCAGAATCTACATGTCATGGGCAACGGCTCCCACATAGTGCATTGGCTGGCGCAAGCCCTGCTGATCCATACACAACCCAACACCACGCTGCTACGAGAGAAGTGGGCTACCGACAGAGGACGGGTCTGGACCGACAGGGAGTGGGCGATGGTGCTGGCTGGACCAACTAATATCCCACGGAACCCCCGTTTCAAAATCATCCCGTTTTACATCCTGCATCGGGCCTACCTCACACCCGACAAGATCAACAGATATTTCGCAATCGCAGACACTGCCTGTCAGCGGTGCTCCCTGATAGGAGCAGATATCCTACATATGCTATGGCAATGCCCTAGTATTCAACCATACTGGGATGAGGTCACATCACTACTCACACAAAGCACTGACGAACACGTGCCGCACACGTGGGAGGCTTGCATTCTGGGACTCTACAAACGCACAAAACTGAATAAAGTAGCTACACGGTTCTGGGACATGGGCCTGATCACAGCCAAGCGCTTGATTACCAAACGCTGGAAAGCCAGCGCCCCACCACATGTCAGACACTGGTATACGTCCTTCACTAACTGGGCGCGGGCGGAGAGTACAGTGCTCCTCCGAGAGGAAACCGCAGGCCTTCGGAAATTCCCCATTGTGCAACTCTGGGACGATCTCCATAAATCCTTCCAACAAACCTGCCTGGAACAAGGGATACCCTGAGCTGACTCGCCCCAAACCTCCACAGCGACACCAGATACTGAGAGACACCACCACACTAACCATCTCCCCCGCCCCCACTCCCCACCCACCACTGGACACCGCCACACCCAGACCACCACTGGAGTTCCCACCGTACCGTAATGCCACGCATGCTGGAATCACAATGCCCCTGCACTTACACTTGCGCTATCAGCCCTATAGCCCACACCACACGCTTAGTCGCCAAGATCAGACGGATTTCCCGGGGGGCGCTAGAGGGCGCACAAGCGGAATGGCTGCTTAGACAAGCAGCTCCCGCTCCTTGGTCTCTAATACTGCAATTATCCTCAACCACAGGGCGCAGATTTACCCGATTTTCGCCTCACATGCTGTAAGGAGCTACGAACCACACTCGACCCAAGTCTGGGGTCGCTGGGAGGAACGGTGCCGGAGATATCGCCCTCTGAAGTCCTGGCGGCGATTGCCCTGGAGCCTGCGTGTGAAGGAGGACGGCTACAACAGCCCACGCAACCCCGGGGATGACCCAAGGTGGTAGGCCACGGAGCCGGGAGACGCCCGGGATCGAGACACCTGCTGCCCGGGGACGCTTGGCTGTTGCCCCCATCTGTGCACGCCCCCCCCCCCCCTCCAACATCTGATTCTGCTGGCCACTACTGCAGGTGAGAGGCTGCTTGCACCCGGACGGGCGCTGTGAGGCGGGACGACCTCGGGGCGCCCAACGCGACCTTTACCACGCTGGCCTTTTCAGCGTTCAGGGACACAGACTACGGGAGATCCGCATCGGGAGGCGGAGGGTCTGCCTGAGGCCCACCGCGGAGGAGACCGCTGTGCCTGCGCTGTGCCCCTGAGACCAAACGCGCTGGCCTTCCCCCTGCGACGCTGCTGCCGGCCTCTGCACCTCCAAGACTGCACGTGAGGGATCCTGCCCCCCAGCCTACCTGAATTTGCTCCCCCACCAGTGGCGGCGCTGCGGGACAGGGATTTGAGCTGCCCCGATCGCGGAGTGGCCCCCGGCGGCGTCCTGCTCATATCGGACCCTGCTTTCCTCCTGGGCCTGGCGAACAAGAATCACGCCCCACCCGCAGCTGCATGTGCAATTGTCTGTAGCCTGCCTGTACCGCGAGTGACTATTACAGCGCCACTGAAGCCCGGGCATTCTCGGCCCCCTACCACAGGACCACCTGGGGTGCGCGGGTGGTGCCTGGGACCTACCACCGGACGCCTGCGTGTCCCTGACGGCGGTGCTCTTCTGGCAGTTGTTGCGTGGCGCCCTACCTACGAGGACTGCACGAACTTCCTGCCTTGGTACTCCTCTATATCATATCTGTGACCACTGTGCTGACACGCCACGGTGCCCCAGCGTTGCAACCTATTGCGCCATGGTGAGGCCTGACAACCGCCAGTCCAAGCTCAGCTTCGATGGAGCCAAAAAAGGCGCGAAATCAGTGCCAGCGGAACCTGGGCCTAGTGCAGCCGCTCCGAAGGTCATCTCATCCCCCACCAAAGACATTGATTTGCACAGCCTGTTTCAGGAGATGAGGCAGGGGTTTGCTACCGTCGGTGAGAAGGTCGATGGGGTCACTGCCCGGCTGGATGCATTGGTGCATAAGGTGGACCGCCACGAGGAGAGGCTCACGACGGCGGAACAACGCATTTCCGATAACACGGATGCCACCTCGACTCATACGACGCAATTGGCTAGAATGGACAATTTGCTCAGGGTTATTGCGGCCAAAAACGAGGACTTGGAAGCCCGAAGCCGCCAGAACAACATACGCGTCACCAATGTGCCGGAATCCACAGACACAGGCAGAATGGAGCTTTTTATTGAAAAGTTGCTAAAGGGCTCGATAGGAGAGGACGCTTTCTCTCCTCAATTCATCGTAGAACGAGCACACAGATCCCTGGCGCCTGTGCCGAAACCTGGACTCCCGCCGCGGCCAATAATTGCAAAGCTGCTGAACTATAGGGACCGCGATACTGCCTTGCGGGCGGCCCGATCTCAAAGAACATTGCAGTTTAATGGCATCTCCTTCTCCATATACCCGGACTTCACACCACTGGTGCAGGAGGAACGGCGCAAGTTCCTCCCAGTAAAGAAGAAGCTGCGAGAAGCCCAAGTGGACTATGCGCTGTTATACCCAGCGAAGCTGCGAGTAACACACCAGGGGAAGCAACGGTTTTTCACGAACCCGCAGAAAGTGGAGGATTTTCTGAAAACGCTCCGGAGGGCTCGCAGGGAGGATCGTGATGCTGCAGAGGACCAAGAGGACGGATACCCTCCTCCGGCGCTGCATGAGTGATGACTGCTTGCTTTCAATGCGCTGGGCACATCAAATGTGCTGCTTGAACCTCCTCTGCTGCGAAGAGCGCGGACAGCGCGATGACTACGTCTGCTAGACCTACACGGACTTCGCACGCCTGTGGTAATGTACACCAAGGACCACTCCCTCAGACCTAACCTCCACCAAGGGCGGTATAGTTCTGGAGCTATGGACTGGGAAGTGGCTGTGCGTACTCTATGCTATTTCCCTCTTGGGTATTCCCCTTAAGACTACTGATGTTTTTGTTGTTGTTGCTGAGGTTGGGAGGGTGGGGGGAGGGATGCTGGGAGGGGCTCATTGGCTACTGGCATGATTGGGATGCTGAGGTGGGAGGGGGGGCGGGGTGTTCTACGAAGAGGCTTTCATCGAATGGACTACTTGCTTTGATTCTAATCTGGTGTGTACGCCGCGATTGGCGGGGCAGAATGGGCCCTCTACCTTCGCCCTGGCTGGGACTATGGTGCTTAATGTTGGACTATCTATGGCTACTCTAAATGCTACTGCACAATTAACTTGCATTTCCTGGAATATACGGGGCTTGAATGATGCAAAGAAATGTCGCAATGTCCTTGCCTATCTAGATAGACATCACGTCCAGGTTGCCATGCTGCAGGAAACACATCTGTCACCACAGGGTAGGTCCACTTATGCGAGCAGGTGGGCTGGACATCGCGTGTTCTTCTCATATTCCACCTACGCGAGGGGGGTTGCTATCTTTATAGCCCGCAGTGTACCGTTTCAGAGACACGGGGAACTGATCGATGGGGAGGGGCGCTATGCAATGCTGTGGGGCAGACTGGGGCGTGACACTTACACATTTGTTGTCACATATGCACCAAACATAGACACTCCTGAATTCTTTACTACCTTGTGGGGTAAGATTATGACTACCGGGTCGCGACACATCATCTGGGGTGGGGATTTCAATCTGGCGATGGCGCCGCAGCTAGATAGGGCGGACGGAGTCTGCTCTTACAAACCTAGAGCACGGGAGGCACTCGAAGGGGTGATCACGGAAGGAGAGTTGCTAGACGCCTGGAGACACTTGCACCCAAATGGGAGGGAGGGAACTCATTTCACCTCACACACGGGAACTTGGGCGTGCCTGGACTACTTCTTGATCACCAGCGGAATTGCTGCGGAGTTAGTAGGGGCAGTACACCTGCCGAGAACGTACTCTGATCACAGCCCCGTCTTGTTACACTTCCGTACACCAGGATGAGACAACCCCAGACCTCACTGGCGACTCCGCCCTGACATTCTCTTGGACAACTTATTTCGTACTGAACTTGGGGAGGAAATAGAGGCCTTTTTTCCCAGGAACAAGGGGTCAGTTGACTCGGTAGAACACATATGGGAGGCATTCAAGGTGACCATTAGGGGATACTGTATTTCTAAGAGCCACAGGGTTTTGCGGGACATCCTCAACACGATACATACGCTAGAGAAAGAACTGCGTGCACTAGAACTCCGCATGGTTGTCGAGACTGGACCCGAACTGCATGCTGTTTTCAGGGAGACACTGACTAAGTATGAAGAGGAGGCTCTCAGGGAGGCCAAGTTCCGGGGTAAACACTGGCAAGCCCGGAAATATTGTGAGGGGGACAGGCCTGGGAAGGTACTCGCTACACTCACACAACCTTCACGTGCACAAAATGTCATACTCGAACTTAGACTATAATGGTTCTACAGTCAGGGACACAGATGAGATACTCACGATATTCACCACCCATTATCACTCACTCTACACTTCCACTGCAGGGCCTGACATCTTATGCTGACTACTTGAGAGATGTGGCGCTCTGCTGGCTCAGCGATGGGGATAGGGCGTTTCTGGCAGCACCCTTCGAGTTGGACGAAGTCCGGGAGGCCATTATGTCCCTCAAGAACGGCAAAGCCCCGGGCCTTGACGGCATTCCTGCCGAGTTTTATAAAGCCTACATTGACATCATGGCACCTGTTCTTCGCAAGGTTTACTCGGAGTCGCTCTGTGATGGGGTGCTTCCTTGCTCTATGCACGAAGTGGTGATCACCTCTCTTCTGAAGCCCGACAAAGAACCCACCTCCTGCAATTCCTATCGCCCACTCTCCCTCCTGAACTGCGATGTCAAAATACTCGCTAAAATTCTGGCCACTCGCTTGTCGCTGCTGATGACCAGGATTGTGTTGCCCGATCAGTCGGGCTTTGTGGCTGGCCGTTCCACCTCTCACAATCTCCGCACTCTGTTCTCTCTGCTCCGTACAGTTAATCCCGATATGCCTGTTGCGGCTGTATTCCTCGACGCGTCTTAGGCCTTTGACTCAGTTGAATGGCCCTACCTGTTCTCGGTGTTGGCTAGCATGGGGTTCCCCAAACTGTTCATGTCCTGGGTTCGCCTCCTTTATACCAACCCCACGGCGAGGGTGTTAATTAATGGCCGCCTGTCACAGCCCATTGCAATCACCAGGGGCACACGCCAAGGTTGTCCACTCTCTCCCCTACTTTTCGCCATAGCAGTTGAACATCTTGCCTGTCGCTTGCGACAACTACACCGAGAAGGAGCGGTGCAGTGCTTACAACGTCAAATTGATGTGTCTCTATACGCGGACGACATCACGTTGTACGTTAAACACCCCGAGATGCACCTTAATCCCTTACTCAGGGAGTTTGTTGCTTTTGGCGGATTGTCAGGTGTACATATCAACTGGTCCAAGACGCAGTTTTTCCCCCTCACGGATGCGGTCACTGACTTTCCTCTCGATTATCCCCTGGAGTGGTGTAGGACTGATCTCCGGTACCTGGGGATCCGCATCTCCCGGGACAAAGACGAGACTTTACGGTCCAATTATGGGGTGGCGATGACCAGGCTGACCACTACTGTGGATCGCTGGATCACCCTGCCGCTCTCCATGGCTGGAAGGGCGTCCCTTATTAAAATGGTTATCCTCCCCCGATTTCTTTACTTCTTCCTCAATATTCCTTATTTTCCCGGCGCATACTTCTTTAAAACCTTGAAGACGGAGTTGCGCAGGCTGTTCTGGGGTGGCAAGAGTCCCCGGCTCAAGTGGTCCACGCTCACTCTCCCCTATGAAAGGGGGGTTTTGATGTCCCCAATTTCGAGGCATATTATCAGTGCGCGCAGGCACACTTTGCCTATCACTGGATGGCTCCTACGCCTTTCATGCCACACATCGCGGTGGAAGACTGGATAGTGCATCCTCTCCCACTCAATAGGTTGTTGCACTGCCCCGAGACCTCCATACCCACACCGAATACCTCGGTCTCTTGCACATTGGACGCATGGCGCCGTATAACCAAGAGCTTGTCATGTCCCCTGCTATACTCGCCCAAACTGCCACTCGCCTATCATCCTAATCTTACCCTACTTTTGGAGCAGGGTTTCCGCAACCTATGTGTGAGGATTCGCATTACCTGCTGGGGCGACTTGTTTTCTGCCGGTCGTTTTAAATCGGCGGAACTCTTTTTTGCATCACAGAGCCACACCCCACTAGAGCTCTTTTATTACGTACGCCTGCGGGCGGGGATGAGGGACATCCTGCCCGACTTTCCCGCCGAACCTGAAGTTCTAACTCCACTTCATTTCATGCTCTGCTCACAGGACAGGGCTCATCTGGTCTCCGGCCTTTACCGCCAGCTCCGGGACGCAGCTCCAGCGCCGGAATCTAGTGCCCGTACGCACTGGACTACGGAATTGGCCACTGACATTACTGACGAGCAATGGCACTATTGCTGTGCGCTCACCTCCCGCATCTCTGCCAGTAGCAGACTGAAAATTATACATTATAAATTCCTGCAGAGGGTGTATTACACGCCGGCGAGGAAGCGCAGATTTGGCCTGGCGGAGGATGATCGCTGCGAGCGGTGTCGCGCTGAACATGCAGACTTTCTGCATTTGGCATGGGGATACCCCCAGGTTGAGTACTACTGGCGACAGGTAACAGAGCCCCTCACTGAGATGACGGGAGAGGTGGTGCCCGCGGATCCATTGGTGACGCTCCTTGGGTACACCCTGCAGGTCGCTAGATCTTGCCGAAAATTTGTTGATACTGCACTGCTCTTGGCCAGAAGGCGGGTGGCGTGCCGCTGGGGCCGTGGCAGAGCGCCTAAATTCAAGAAATGGCTGGAAGACCTGACCTACTGTCAGGATCAACATAATACATTCGCTGAGTTACTGCCATCTCGAGTAGGCCTAGCGACATCTGAGGCCCGCTGGTGAGCTATCTGCTTACACGCTCAGATGATGCTGATCCGCCTGCAGATCCCCTTGCTACTGTTTAAAATCCCGGTCTGAGCTCAGGACCTGACCACTGATCCCCTCCATGTGTTCGTAGCACCTACTGGGTAGTCCCTGCCGGAGCCTCCTCCCCTATCAACATGCCGACTAGGCCTACTTCACGGCCCCCACCGTCGTGGATCTCTCTCCTTCCACTTGCCTGACTCCCTCCCCCCCCCCCCCCCCATTGGCCAACCAAGGGTTCCATACGCTATGTTCTACACGCACCGTTATTCCTTCTACTACTTACTACTTCATAATACCACATGCATTGCTCCTTTTAGAACTGATAGGTAGTTGTTGGATTTGATATGATGAGACTGTAGCACCATGCCCACCTCTGCCTGCCTGGGTTGCCACACCAGCGTATTACTATTTTCTTTCTGACCTGACGTGAATTGCCTCTTAGTTTCTGTACAGTTGGGGGATTCTGTTTACTGTTACGGGTATGAATAACTCTAGAAAAGGACCAAATAGAAAAAAAAACAAAAAACCTGTTCTGCTGCTGTTTATCCTTCATTGCCCTACTACACCGGCAGTGTTTTTTATCCTTCAGCTTGGATATGCTATGCCGCCGGGCCTCAGGGATGCCGGCCACGAGGCTGTGTTATGACTACCTTTCTATGCTGCCGGCCTCCGGGTTGTAGGCGTACAAAGCTGTGTATTGTGATTCCTCTTATTCAATAAAGCAGTGTTTTGACCCCCCCCCCCCCAAAAAAAAAGGTCAGACTGATTTCCCTCACTCTGACCTGTCAAGCTTTCCAAGCACAAGGCCCGGGATATGCGGACTGATTATGATCATTGACCTAGATGCGCCGGGGACGGGATAGCCACAGATCCAGACTAAAACCCCCACACTCTCAAACGCCTATCCTTCCACATTCCAAATGAGGCCCTCTGATCCCCCCTCGCCACGGCAGCGACATCTGCCCCCCCTCTGACCCACTGACCGACGGTTATGCTCTCCTTCTCTCTCCCTACCGCAGTTCTTCCATTGTTCTGGTTCACATATTTGTTACCCTACTGGTCGAGTTCAGACCAGGCCTTCTATTGCTACAGACAACAACAGTCCACACGCCATCATTGCACCACTGGACACTAAGCCCCAGCTGACGCCACACATTCCGCCGCAGAGACATAATGCAACCCCCACCACACACGGTTTGCGGGGCACGACTGAGATAAACACCCTTCTGGACTTAAACACCCAAACCAGGACGATGCCTTTTGCCATCAACACCCATACTTTTATAGCTGTTACTGGGGAACCCCACACACGACAGATTGCTAGACACACCGACCATGGAAATGGCAGTCCCTACTAGACACTGCCGACCCTATGGGATCACTTCCTTGCCATAGTGAGCTATGCCATTAAATACCTGTAGCCATTATAACGATATCCCGGTTCCCCTAATGCCAGTTCTGGCACAGACACCGGAGACATATCGGAACACTGACAGCACCACAAGCAGATTAAAAGGAAAAAAAAAAAAAAAAAAAACGCACAGACCTGCTTACTAAACAGACTATTCACCGAAAGATGTATACGTGTATATATTGTACTACGTCGCCGGACCCCAGGGTTGCTCAGAATGTGATCCTTATGGACGTTGGGTGCTGGTTAACACTATCATCAACAAAATGCAAATTACTTTTTTCAATATTTATGGTGCTGTTATACCTGATCCGGAATTTTGGCAAACTATAAAAATGAAACTATTATCTATATCTAAATTCTAATGTAGTCGTTGGTGGGGACTTTAATAATTGGTTGGACCCCATTTCAGACAGAAAATCCAAATGCAAATTTAAACCGGACAACATGTAATCCGGATACCTTAGAATTTATTTTCTTTTCTCCTGTACACCATACAAGGTCTCGTATTGATTATATTTTAATTTCCAAATCATTACTACATGTCTTCATTCATCAGAAATTGGTTCTATTTTTATTTCTGATCATGCTCCTATTTCTAATTCCATTGATCTATCCATTACCACAGGCAAACAAGGCAGCTGGCGATTCAACAGTCACCTTTTATCAGATCATAATTTTATTTCAGAAGCGACCTTTATAAATGATTTTTTTTTTAATAACAACTCTTTAGATACCTCAATCCATAATAATTGGGATGCATTTAAAGCATTCTTTAGAGCTTTCACTATTGCTTATACTTCAAAGAAAAGAAAATGATTGACTGCCAAATATAAAGAAACCCACACACTTACCAAAACTCTGGAACACAAGTATTTTTCATCCAAATACTACAAGAATTAATGTTATGTTATGTTATGTTATGCGTTTTTATTTGGCGCACAGATGCTCCAGCTAAGGAGCGTCCTGGCGCCCGACAAGGCAGCTGCACAACACAACTAAACAATAAACAAACATAAGTATACAACTAAGGAAATAAAAACGTTTTCACCGCGCGGCGAAAGGAAAGCAAATCGCTCATAGCGCGAATTGCCAGGGGCAAGGAGTTCCACAGAGCAGCTGCACGCACCCGAAATGAGCGTCCACCGGCCCTACTCCGCTTGAAGCGCGGCACAACGGCCAGTTCGAGGTCTGCAGATCTTAAGGGTCGCGCTGGGATGTAATTGGCCAGGAGGGCCCTAAGGATCGTTGCCGGGGACCCCTTCAAAATCTTGTAGGCGACGCAGAGGACCTTAAACTGGATCCGCTGGGCCACCAGAAGCCAATGCAGTGACCGCAGGGTACTGAAAGTAGGACAGAATCTTGGGAGGCCTACCACCGCTCTAGCTGCGGCGTTCTGAATCCTCTGTAAGCGCCCGATCTCTGCCAGATTCAGACCGGCCAGCAAGGAACTCGCATAATCCAGCCTGGAGATGACAGTAGCTTGGATCATGAGTTGCCTGGTAGGGGCATCGAAGAACTTTAGCACAGGACGGAGCCCGCGCAGGATGCCGAAGCAGCATGCAGCCGTGCGTTTGGTGTGGCACACAAACGTGAGGGAAGGGTCCAGCCAGACCCCGAGGTTCTTAAGTTCGGCGACTGGGATGGGAGCAGGACCCAACTCCCCCGGCCACCATTTCTCTCCCCACAGTTCCGGCTGTCTGCCAAAGACCATGACCTCGGTCTTACTAGCGTTCAGCTGAAGACAATTGGACGTCATCCAGCTGGCGACCGCCCGCAGTCCTTGTTGAAACCTGGGGGCGTCGACTTCGGCATCCCCGCTGATCGTGACCGCCAGCTGGGTGTCATCGGCATATGACACCATGGTCATACCCCATTGTTTGACAACCTCAGCTAGCGGCCTTACGTACAGATTAAACAACGTAGGGCTCAGCGAGGAGCCTTGGGGGACGCCCAGGTTTAACGGATGGAATTTGGACTGATAAGGCGGGACGGTCACGCTAAAGGCCCGGTTGGTTAAGAACGACCGGAACCACTCGAGAGCGGTGCCGGTGACACCAGCCTCCTCTAGTCGCAGCAGAAGGATAGGGTGCGAGACGGTGTCAAAGGCAGCGCTTAGATCTAATAACACACAAGCGCTGCCGTTTGTCCCGCGTCAAGCACGGAGCGAAGATGCTCCACCATGTAAAGCAGGGCCGTCTCCGTGCTGTGACCCGCCCTAAACCCGTTCTGCGTTGCGTCGAGGATATCTGCTCGGCAGAGATGTTCCGAGAGGACAGCATTTACATGAGCCTCCATAACCTTAGCCGGCCACGGCAGGAGTGAAATAGGCCGATAGCTCTCCGGCTTGCTCCCGTCCAGGCTAGGTTTCTTAAGAATAGGCCGAACCATGGCTCGCTTCCACTTCAGTGGAACTTTGCCAGATGTTAGTGACAAATTGATCAAAGAACATAGCGGTGAGATGTCGTGTACCGCTAGGTCCTTGAACACATCAGGGCAAAGTGGATCCTCTGGGGACCCAGACTTCACTCTGCGGGCCAATGTGTCTAGGCTATCAGATGTTAACAAAGGTAGAGAATGTAGTCCCTCAGATGGTGGCGGCTTAAAAGATGGATTAGCCGAGGGAGTGACCAGAGGAAAGGCTCGATAGATGGCATTCACCTTTTCCAGGAAAAACTCTGCCAATTTTTCACAATGCTCAACAGAGCTCTGGTGTGATGTTGTGACTTTTTTGGCAGTGAGGTCTTTCAGTACCTTGAAGATAGCCTTAGACGGGTTCGAGCTATTCCTGAATTGTGCAGCATAAAATGCGGCACGAGTTCTACATACCGCCCGATGGTACACTTTCACAGTTGACAGATATAGAACTTTCTTCGAGCTGGTATAGGCTTTACGCCACGCCCGCTCTGCGCGCCTGCAAGAGACCTTCAGAGCCCTCAGTGAGTCATCGTACCAGGGGCTGGCCTTGCCAGCTCCAGTTTTGCAGGTTACCAAGGGAATAAGGGTGTCCAGGGCCCTGGAGACCCAGTCGCAAAACCTGTCATAGACCTGATCAGGCGAACCCAAGAAGTCAAGCGGGACCGCCGATAGGAGGTGGAAAAACTCATCCAGCTTAAGTTTGTTCCAGCGTCGTCTTGGAACCGAGCACACTACTGGCTTAGGTTGGATAGCCACGATAGGGCAGTGGATCTGTATCAAATAATGATCAGTCCATGCCAGAGGTGTGTAGCTGGTGACGCAGGCTTCCGTAAGATTAGTGAAAAACGGATCAAGGGTATGACCCCCTGAGTGGGTGGGCTGCGCCACCAACTGATTCAGCTGGAGTGCCTCGAGGTCTGCCAAAAAACTGGATACTGAGGGACTGATGGAGTTGTCAAAATGCCGATTTAAGTCTCCAATGATGGAAAAATTAGAGCACCCCGTAGCCAATTCACTAATGGCGTCAGGTAGCGCTGCTCTAAAGGCCACTTCGCTCCCCGGGGGCCGATAGATCAGTAGTCCCGACAGGGTGAAGTTAGATGTAATGGCAACCTTAAACAAGGCGCTTTCGCACCCCGGGATTTTTTGCCCATGCCACGTACAGGAATAGCAGGATTTGACAGCAAGAGCTATTCCACCGCCTCTTGAAGTACGATTCAAGGTGAATACCGAGTATTCCGGCGGGAAGGCCAGATTGACAATGGCCGTGTCGGCATCCTGCAGCCAGGTCTCTGTCACACAGAATAGGTCAGGCAACTCCCCACCTAGCAGATCGTAAATGTCAAGATGGTGCTTAACGAGCGACCTAGCATTAAGATTCCATATACAAATACTAGGCGATGGGCTTAGGGGCGCCCGCGAGGCGTCCCTGCAGCTCCTGCTTACGGGGGCGGGCAAGGAGAAACATCCGCAACCACACGAAAACGGGCCGCATAGGGGGCCCACCCTGGATGTTGTACAGGTCGAGCGAGACCTGTCAATGGCAACCAGACTGTCTCTGGTATAGCACAGCATGATGTAGAATAGTACGGCCAGGAAGGGGGTCAGAGTCCAGCCACGTCCAGCGCGTCCTGTCGCAGACGGGCGCAGACGGGCAGGACTCTGGCACGACTCCGGCCACGCGAGGACGCGCCCGCTCCGCGATCCCGCTACGGAAGGGAGGAGCATTTAGTAGGCGTCCCCTCGCTGACACCTGCGCAGTAAGCGCTGGCGGAATGAAGCTGAATGAAGCTGCTCTGCCCCTCTCTACTATGGCGCCCACCCGAGGAACCAAGCCCGCCAAACGGCGGTGGTGGGCACAATTTACGGTGAGGGTAATAGGGAATTTTAAAAAGCCCAGATTCTCTAAGCGCAGCACTAGATCAGCGCGCTAAATACACACAAACAGTTTAAAATACGGTCAACACGCAATGCGCTCCTGTTACAAAGCGCTACGCTACCTTGTCTGCAGGACACTCGCCCGGGACTCGCCTTTAGTAGGCGTCCCCTCGCTGACACATGCGCAGTAAGCGCTGGCGGAATGAAGCTGAATGAAGCTGCTCTGCCCCTCTCTACTATGGCGCCCACCCGAGGAACCAAGCCCGCCAAACGGCGGTGGGGGGCACAATTTACAGTGAGGGTAAGAGGGAATTTTAAAAAGCCCAGATTCTCTAAGCGCAGCACTAGATCAGCGCGCTAAATACACACAAACAGTTTAAAATACGGTCAACACGCAATGCGCTCCTGTTACAAAGCGCTACGCTACCTTGTCAACAAGCTTGTCATTCAAGCTAAATCCGCCCTGAATGAAATCGCCACTGTAGATGCTTGAAACATCCTTCTTAAAGTTAAATCAAAATTTCACAGAGGACAAAACAAAGCAGGGAAAATGCTAGTGAATTATTTAAAAATAAAATCAGAACGTAAAACCATCGGCCCTATCCCCATGCAGAAAGGAACACACTCCGTTCATCTGATTCCGATATTGTTAGTGCATTTCAATCATATTACAATCTCTTATACACAGAAACTACTAATACCTCAAAAGAAGACTTTATCGCGTTTTTCCAAGATATTCCTAAACATAAATCTCTCCCGGATATCTTTTTGCCACTATAGGAGGATATTTCTCTTCAAGAAATATCTAATGCCCTCAAATCCTGAAGAGATCTCTAAGACTCCCGGCCCTGGTGGCTTTTCAGTTGGATTATTTTTAGCCTTTTCCTCAATTTTTGCACCTAACTTATTAGAACTTTTTAATTCTTTCATATACAATTCTAAGGCTTGTGGTTCTTTTTAGAAGCACTTATTATTGCTATCCCTAAACCAGATAAAGACCCTTTCTTCTGCAAAAATGTTCGTCCTATATCACTAATCAATTATGATCGAAGATTTTGGATTCCCATGTGGAGAAAGTTATTCCTCTTCTCATTAAACAAGATCAGGCTGGTTTTGTCAAAGGACGTTTAGCCTCTGATAATGCCAGAATGTTTTTCTAATATCCTCATCTTTAATAAAAAAATACCCTTCTCCCCTAGCTGCATTATCTTTGGATGCAGAAACAGCTTTTGATCAAATTAATTGGGAATTCATGTTACACACCTTACAATTGTTTGGATTTGGCCCAAAGTTTATTTCATATATCAAATTATTATATACAGATCCAAAAGCATGTGTTTTTGTTAATGGTCTTTTTCTCCATATTTTTCTCTACAAAGGAGGTACACGTCAAGGGTGCCCTCTTTCACCATAACTTTTCCAGTTATGTTTGGAACCCTTCCTTGAACAAATTAGGAATAACCCTCTTATTACTGGTTTTACTCTAAAATCACACTAAATTAAACTTTCGGCATAAGCAGATGATGTTCTTATTTATATGTCCAATCTGGTTACTTCTCTTACCCCCTTTTTACATGAAATGTCATCATTCTCTTATATTTCAGGATACAAACTAAATTGCTCCAAAACTGACATTTTACCTTTAAACTCCTCATGCTATAGACATATATTTGATTCTACCAACTTTACATGGTGTCCTCCAAAAAGTAAATACTTAGGCACGTGGTTTTCCTCTAATGTTCGTGATACTCTATCCCAGAACTTTAATGCTCTAAAATTTAAGATTACCAATCTGTTGACTTTTTGGTCTCCTTTATTTTTATCTTGGTGGGGCAGACTTGATACAATTAAAATGATGATTGTTTCCCAGATACATTGTCAATGTTACCATTTAAAATTCCCGATTATTATTTTACACAGATTAATTCTATATGTACTAAGTTTCTTTGGAATAATAAAGTGCACTTATTGCCCTATCCAAGCTACGTCACCCCAAAAATGAGGGAGAAGTCAGATTTCCTGATTTTAAAAATTGTATCATAATGCTTTTTTGATCCGTCAATTTAATGCTATGTCTAAGGATTATCAGGATTTACCTTAACCTTCTTGGGTAACTGTTGAATGTTCATTGCTAAATGATTTTTCATTACAAGATACTGTTTTTATGACTAATTGAACTTTTATTTCTAAACATCCAATTTTGAAATATTCTCAATACCTTCTACATACACTTTTCTTTAAGAATGTTGATAAATAACTTTCTCGCCTCCTCACTATGGAGTAATAAACATCAAATTTCGTCACAAATCATTTTACTACAAACATTGGAAAGAAAAGGGTATTTTTTATGTTAACCAAATAATTGGAAAGAAAATCTTAACATCAATTACAAGAGACCTATAATTTAAATGAATCATGTATTCAACAATATAACATTCTAGCCCCAAAACTCCAGACCTATTTACAGAATTTCACCTCTCAGTCAGTTCCAACTTCAATCACACCTTGATACACCCTTGTACCAAGTTTCTTCAGACATTATTCCCAATGCCTTGTTTCTATATAGAAATCATTCTTGGGCATGGAGATGGATTCCAAACAGATGGAGGCTAGGCTTCCGCATGTGAAAGAAGAGAAAATGCTGGCACTTAAACTGGCATGCTGGAAAGGGAGATGGTGAAAATGAGGAAGATTCAGGTCCTGGTGGTTCATCTCAACTTGGTGTGTAGGGAGAATGTTCTACAAGAGGTTGGGGTGGCGTTATTGCTGCCTCGTCACCATGTCAGGCACAGTGGGGGAAATTCCTTGGGTTAGCCAAGGACACAGAGAAACCAGACGACCATGCGGGAGAGAATGTGGTCCGTAGGCAACGTAGGATGGTACAACTGGTCGCAGGGTCCCTCTCAAAAACAAAGCAGATAGCAAATATGGAGAGTTTCTAGCGTCTGGGGCGCATCGCCAGTAGAAAGGCTGCTTGTGGGCGGATGATGTGCTCTAATATAAAATTGACCAAATAGGCAATGGTTTATCACGGGTTACCATTATTGGGAGGTTGGCGGATTGGCCTTTATGGAAAACTGTTATGGGGATACCCTCCAGCGGCCGAGCTGGGATGCAGGATACTGGAATGCTGGGCGGGTTAGAAAGCCCTAGTCTTGGAACTTAATTGGAAAGTGTTGCAGCAGCGACACAGAAGAGACTTTCTTATTTTCAACACTTATGATGTGGATGTTTATCGGGGCTTTCAGAGGGTCTGAACAGTTTGGCGGTAGGGATACGGGTGGAGTTAGGTGGGAGGACATTTCCAAGAGGACAGGTAGAGGGGAGATCTGGCTTAGCCGCTCCAAAACCAATCGTAGAGCGCAGGAGAAGAGTGTCACATTACACACAGTGGGTTCACTAGGCCCCTGTCCAGTGGCATGGGGCGAGTGCCAGGCATCTTGTGAAGCAGATGCCGGTCTGGTGTTTTGCCACAACACTGGGGAAACAAATAACAGCCTATCAGCTGCTAGCTTTGCTGCGAAAGGCCTTTTTCACAAAGCAAGTGGTCAGTTTTCTGTGCTGCGTCCACCCCTCCTCCCGCCCCCACCAACCCAAATTGAATTCAGTTGCGCTCACATACCGGTCATACCATCTCCAGTGGCCCGATCCAACAATATTGAGTGTACTTTATACAAATACTCCTACTCTCCTGAGTACACAAGAGTTGAACGCAAGAGATAGCAAATTCTACCAGAATACTTTTAATTATAGGAAATAAGTCAATGAAATGACGAACATTCATTATTCCTATGATAACCACATAAAAGTGATCTTGCTTACAGATTACTGATCCAAAAAACACAGCTTGTATGGTTTACATTTATCTGATTCAAGGGGGATTTTCTAGGCACACTGCTTAACTGAATATATTTACTAACACCTTTAACTACAACAAACACAGGTTTCAGTAAAATCTAGAACTTTAAAAAAGGTGACCTGAACGAACTGCATTAAGACAACAAAAATAATAACACAAAAGAACAATCAAAAGGCAGAGACACTTCTTGCCGGGTGGGTATAGACAGTGGTGTACTAGAGAAGTGGCTATACGTTTAGTAGGGTGCAGAGGAAACACTACAACCCTCACCTCACTAGTGTGGGTGGGGCAAGGACCTGTGACTGGGAAGAGCCCAAAACGTATAATAAGGGTATAGCATCAAGAATTTTAAGCGCTACATTTAAAAAAAAAAAAAATAGGTTTAGCCAATTCTGCATTGGACACTCAACACAAGTGAGGTATCATTTTACTCTGGACACTAAGGGGAACTCTGTGGGGGTAGGACATTTGTGCTGCCATGCTGATTCCACACAAAAATTTGTAGAAAATGTGTTTATTTCAGCTAACTGTGAGGTTCACAGAGGATTCTGGGTAGGGATTCGTTGGGGGATGCATGCAAGCCATACCTCATTGAACTCCCCAGGGTGTGTCGTTTTCAGAAATGTGTGGGTTTGGTAGGTTTCCCTAGATGGCGGCGAGCACGGGGCCAAACCCCCAGGTGCCCCAACCCCCAAAACCAGGTAGTTTAGTTATAGGTAATTTTCAGGTCTCAACAGTATGATTTGGGCCATTTCCTGTTGCAGCCACTATGGCTACCCACACAAGTGAGGTACAATTTTTAATCAGGAGACCTGGGGGAACGCTGCCTGGTAGGAAATTTGTGTATACACGCAGACTCCAGAACTTTTCCACACATATTTTTGAGAAAAAAAGTGCTTTTTTCAGCGAAACTGGAGGATTGCAGGGGATTCTGGGCGAAACTGGAGGATTGCAGGGGATTCTGGGTAGGAGAATGTTGATGAACCCACGCAAGCTATACCTTGCTGGACTCCCCGGGTATCTAGTTTCCAGAAATGTGTGAGTTTGGTAGGTTTCCCTAGATGGCAGTTGAGCCCTGGGCCAAAAACTCATGGGACCCCTCTTGCAAATCCAGGTTGGTTTGTGATAGGTAATTTTGATGTCACCTCAATAGGTTTTGGGCCCTTGCCTGTCCCGGGTACTTGCCCCACCCATGCAAGTAAAGTACCATTTTTCTCGAAACACTTTGGGAACACTGGTCCGGGAATTTTGTGGATCTGCAAGATTCCAGCACTTCCCACCAAAAAATGTGAGGAAAATTTGTTTTTTTGACAAGGTTTTAGGTTTGCAAGGGATTCTGGGTAACAGAACCTGGTGAGAGGCAGTCAAGTCACCCCATCCTGGATTCCCCTGGGTGTCTAGTTTTAAAAAATGTATAGGTTTACTAGGTTTCCCTATGTGCCAGCAGAGCTAGGGATCAAAAACTACAGCTAGGCACTTTGCCAAAAAAGGGTTATTTTTCACTGTGAAATTGTGTTGTGTCCATGTTTTGCGCCGTTTCCTGTCGCGGGCACTAGGCCTACCCACACAAGTGAGGTACCATTTTTCTCTGGAGACTTAGGGCAATTCAGATTTGAAAAGCAACTGTTATTACCTATTGACTTTCGATGCATTTCTGCTTTCCAAATGAAAGACCATGTGTAAAAAAGAAGTCATTTTGAAAAATGACCAATAATTCTCATGCTAGTATGAGTATTCCCAATTTCAGAAATGTGCAAATATCTACTGTTTCTAAATTCTATATGTTGTTCCCATTTCAGAAATACATAGGTGTCTTTCATATCAATTTTTCCATGTATACATTTTCCCAGAATAATTGCTATATACCCGATACATAATAAAAAAACATTGTAAGTCGCTGCTCAGTTTTTAGGGCTCGCTGGTACTGCATCCGAAGGATGCGTCCAGCTGGAGCCTTTTAGTTGCCTGTCTCGGGGGAATGAGGGGACAAGAGTGTGTTACTAGCTTTTCTCCAGGATTTGGGTGCGCGAACGCGCACGTCGGCTCCGTCCACGCGTGCACACACAGCCAGCCACCACACAGACTGAAACACACGCGCGCTGGTTACTTTCACTTTCCATCCCCCCACCAGTCATCGGCTCTTTTTACACACGCACGCATGCATACATACACACACACACACACACACACAGACACACGTGCACACACGCGCACAAACACACACACACTCGTGCACACACACGCGCGCGCACCCCCCCCCCCCCCCCCCCCGGCCGTAACACAGGCCCCCGCAGCCCCTGCGGTGCGGGCCCCCCTCACTCACTTTAATAAATGAAATGGTGCGCAAGTGCGGCCTGCACAAAAGTGCTGCTGTGCATCCATCAGATTCAGTTTGATTTAGCTGCCAGTGCCTCAGAGATCACAGTGAAGGTAGGATCCTCCTCATCCGCGTTGTGCAAGCGTAACGTCATGGCGTTGACCGTGATGTCACACGCAGGGATGCTCTATCTTACTGTGAGTTTGAGAGACGCGCCACTGTGCTAAGTACTGCGCCTTCTACACTACTCCCCTCTCCAGCGCTGTGCGAGCTTCACTTCCATGCGCTGGGTGTGACGTCACTATCGTGCGATAAACAGAAGGTGCGCGGCGGTGCATGGTATCATTCCCGTTTGTTAAACACTGTTTATGTTCCCTGTGTGCCACTGTCTCACCCTGTGCTCGTTACCAAATGCCCTGCGTAATTGATACCTTCTGCATGTTTTGACCCCCTCCCTGACCCTCAAGTCCGTACATATTCCAGGAATTAATTCAAGTAGAAGTCACACATCCCAACAGACGGGAGTCTCTCTGCCTTTGAAGTAAATAATGGCTTTTCTTTACGTGTCTCCGGTCTAAAACTGCGTCAGCCTCACTAGAATTCATTATGGAAAATATATTCCTCCTTTTTCTGGGGGAAAATTCCCCACTTTCCTGTTCTAAAATGTTGGCATTCATGAAAAGTCCTCTCCAAAACACCAAGCAATGGTCTTTAGGAAGTGAAGTCTCCCTCAGTGTGCCAAGCATGGCATCGTACTGCACATCACCCTTTCCTTCCAATCTTAAACATCGCCCTTCCCCGTTTACACACACCCCTAACGCCCTGAGAATGAAACACTATCCTTGCCCTGTGTCACATGCTGACACCTCCACCCCCACCATTAACACCGTCCGTCTTAAACCTCCCCCTTGTGAAAACAATACAACCACACAACCCTTCCCATGAACCTCTGTGCTACACAGAACGTGTTCATAAAGTGCTGCAAAGTGTTGTACCTATCTTGTGTTCACCGGGCACATGTGCGCTTGTCATACAGCACTCCCTCCATTCTAATGTAGGTGCAAACTCGTCTGTTCTCCTTGTGCTAAATATGGTTCGCCGTTTTTATCAGGACACACCTCTTACAAGTGCCCCATCAGTGTCCCTCTACAAGTGAAAACCTTCCCTTCTCGTGATAAAATGCACCTCTGCACCAGCATGCTTGCAAAAAAAGCACGGTATTGCTGCTTACTCCTCAGTGTGTTATAGCAGTGTGTGTTGCAACCGTGGCACACTTCTTGGGATGGCTGACTTCCCTCGGTGTGATGTTAGTGTGCGCTGCTGCTCCAGTATTGAATTGTATTGTATTGTAACTGCATTATATAGCACTTGTTCTGGTTAGTGTTTAGGTACTGCACACCTGTGATGTGAGGGCAATGTGTGCTGCTGTACCCTTCATATGATGGCAGTGTATGACAGTGTTTGCGGTACCCTTCATATGATGACAGTGTATGAACATTGACGCGTTTCCCACCTGTTATTTGGGGGGGGGGGGGGGGGGTGAGACGCTGCAGGGAAGCGGAGCGGAGATTGTTCAATAGAATCTTCATAGTCTTCGTCTCCTCCCCCCATCCCCCACATCCCCCGAAAACGTATGTTCCCAATGGTGGTGTTGCACGGTTTTAGCGTAAAATGCATTTAATTATACACCCTCCTCCAAAAACGCATAGTTAGAATACTAAGTTTAATGCACTTTTGAGACGGTCACGAGCCGCAGTTCCTTTGTGTTCCTTGATGTTTGGATGATGCTCTTCCTGTTGAAGGCTTGGTGGATGAATGGAGGCGGCTGTAAAGATCATAAATGCATTTCCTCTTTCGGGTGCTGTGTGCGCAAAAACTATCGAGGAAGGTGTTTGAGGTCCCGGGATCGCATCGAAAGTGGTTGTGACACTTGTAAGATAGAAGGTCCGTTGAAGATACGTTGGTTTCTGAACACGCACAGAGCTGGTAAGAAATGGCAAAACCCTTACGTGTCTTATTAACATTCTAGGCATGATTTTTTTTTCAATGAGGGGGTTGAATTTTCAATGTTTATTAGAACTAGTGGGAAATTAGCTTTGGAAAAGTGCATCGGGAGGGCTGGAAATTTATTTGACCTTTCAATCAAGTTAGATACCTGGATCGTTAGTCCACGGATGGTAGGCAAACCTGCTTTTATGGACCCACATTTTGAAAATTACTTATCTGCTTGGAGGAGAAAGGCTTTTCTACAAATTTTTGGTTTGTAGAACTGAAGCCAATTGAAAGGCTTGCCAGTATAGGACGGCTGCCAAAGTTGGACCTGGGGACTTTATCTCTGCGTCCTTAAATGTAAATAACATGGTTCTATCTCCAACATTTTATTTGGTCTTTGAAATGGAGCATTGGAAACATTTTCAAAAATTGTACATGCAGCCATGTGTTTGCTTGCAGAAACAGGGAAGTGTCACTTATAGTCGTTGAATGATATGTATAATTAGACTGAAATTATAAAAATGTCACACGTAGCAATCTGAAACTTTGGGAGCTATGTTGCATACACATGGTAGCAGGTGCAACGCTACCCCTCCAGAGCTTTGTTTAAATCTAAACAAGTATTATGGGTGCATGTGTATTTACATGGTGGGGTATTGTACTATAACTGCTCTCCAGTGACACTGTGCTATAACTCAGTATTAATTTAAAAATCAATGTTTTGTTGGAAAACAGTGACCAGCACTTTCTGGTTTGCATCTGCCACCCCATGCTTCCTTTGTGCACCCTATATAATCTTGTCTTCGCATTCACTGCCCTGCTCTGGGCTGTCGGACCCCCATTGCCTACTGTGTTCAGGGCTGGTGATTGCTGCCTTTGTGAGCTGGCGAGTGAGGCTGTAGGGCCATGCTTGCTGAAGCGTTGGTATCTGTTTTGCATTGTGGGAGGCGCGGTGTCACATTTGCGAAAGTTATAACTATTGGCATTGTAAATGGCAAAGCTATTAATTTCGCTATTTTCAAAACCAACACAGAAATAAAAACTTTGCCATTTACAATACCAATAGCTCAAACTTTCCTAATGCGAGACCTATTGCATTGCAAATGCTTGTTGGCTCTGGGTTCGTCGTGTTTTTGGTGAACCTACAAGTCCTATATATAGCCCCACAACCAGTAAGGTCCAGCGGATGTAACAGTATATTGCTTTCAGACAGCTGTAATACTTAGAAGTTACAGGTGAAAACGTTGACACAAATGGTTGTTTTTTTTCAACAAATTTTCAATTTTTCCTATATTTAACTGTTAGTTTCTATAAAGAAACCTTAGAGGATCTGCACAAATAGCCCCTTGCTGAATTCAAAATTGTGCCTACTTTTCTGAAATGTATAGCTTTCCAGGATCCATTATTGCTTTCATACCCATTTCTACCATGAACTGGAAGGAGGTTAAAAGCACAAAAAAAATACGTTATGTCCCAGAAAAAATGCCAAAACTGTAAAAAACCTTTGGTTTTCTGACAAAAGTCTGTCAAGTCCCTAAAAGCGGTGATTTCAACTCCACAACCCCTTTTTTTATACCATTTGCAGGGGGGGAAAAACAGATGCTTTCATTTGAAGCACTTTTTTCCCCATTCTTCTCAAATAAAACAAAATGTAGTTGTATTTTGGCTACTTTCTGGGTCCCTTCCAGTGGAATCCACAAACCCTGGGTACCTTTAGAATCCTCATGATGTTGGAATAAAAGGACGCAAATTAGGCGTGGATACCTTATGTGGTCAAAAAGTTATAGGGGCCTAAGTGCAAACTACCCCAAATAGCCAAAAAAAGGCCGAGGACGGGGGGGGGAGGAAAGGCCTAGCAGCGAAGGGGTAATGTGCACTCCATAAGATATGTACATAGATCCAAAAACTAACTGACACACCTATACAAATCTTCCTCAGAGCAAAGGTACATACACCCAAGTCATACATACCTACATTCCTAAATATACACCCATACCTGGTCAACAGGGAGATGAACAAAAGTAGCTCATGTTGGTAACCATGAAGAAGTTACAACAAAATAAATGTGATTATGTAACAAAGATCTGCCCAAACTACTTTAAATTAAAAAAAATTATACAGTACAATAGTATATTAATACAAGTTAAAAGACTGCAGTTCGAATCAGATTTGAGCACCAATAAGGCAAAAAATCTACCAAAACAAAGAAAGACTCAAACGCATCACTACAATAGAGGAACAAGCAAGACTCCCCAACAATAATTTCCCAAAAAGCTGGACTCCCAGCTGATCTCACCAATTTCTTTCAGCTACCACATTTCCTCAGCATTTGAGGGCCTAACCATTTCTCCTAATAGAGCACATACCCAATTATCATTAATCGCTCACCTATTCTTGCCCACCTTCACTTCCTCTCCAAAATGGAGTATCCAGTACCTCAAACCACACACACCTTAAAACTCAAAGATTTGGTCATGGGTCTGAGGCACTTGGACCTAGGTTAGGGATTAGTTCCAGAAATACAATGCATTTTCATATTGTAACTAAATAGTATTAGATTAATACCTAAAGTAGTCCCTTTTTGATGGCACTTCCAAGAAAGCCATATTTTAAGAGATACCATAATAATTTCAAATATGGTAACATTTTAGGCTATTTAATTTAGCCTTTTTCAGAGGCAGCCCAAACCGCACCTACTAGCATCAGCAGTTTCTCACAAGTTAACTCAATTCAAAACCATTGCAAAAACAATGACCTGGCTCTTATTTTTTTATTTGGGGGTGGGGGTGTTGAATGCAAGAGGTGAAGGTGTTAGAGACAGCAGGAAGCACCTCAGCTTGCTTTGGGGAGGGAGTAGGGCTAGAAAGCAGGAACTCCCGGTCCGCTAGAAACCTCTTACTCCAACCTGCCTTCTTTCAGAAAAAAAAAGAACCTACAATTGGGCGTTCACCGGAGCAGCACCAAGAATTTGGAACTCTCTCCCACCTACCATCAGAAGAATCCCTTGTCTAGCACGTTTCAAAAAGGAGACCAAAACCTTCCTCATGGGTAAATTCCTCGTCTAAGGCCTGCCCTCAACTGTGCCTGACGAAGCCAAGACTAATGCTTTTTCCCAGATCACCAATTCTCTACGCCGAGCATTTGTGGGACCTTTGTTGTTACTGACTCGAACGGTGATTGTAACCATACACCTGTACACCCCCTTCTTCCCTATGTTCTCAGCACTCCGTCCCCTAGCCATCCTTTGTTGATTTTGTATATTTCTGCACTTTAAACCTTTTGTTTGTTCAATACTGTATACCGTGTAAAGCGCTCCGATACCCTCACTGGTCAAGTTTGCGCTCTATAAAACACTAAAATAAAATAGAGACCAACCCGGCTCCTCTGGGTGGTGGGAGCACCGAGATAGCAACCAAGCACATCTCCGGGAAAGGGACAGACAGCAGTCCAAGCTCCAAACCAGCAATGCGGGGCAGGGCTCCTAGCCAGCAACGAGGTTCGCATGAAAGGGCTGAGCCAGCCAGCAAGCAAACATGTTTTGGGGGGACGGGACCCTGAATTCCGACAACATAAAATCGGCCTGAGGGGGAGGGCGCCCTAACAGCTACCCGGTGTGGTGAGATGCCCAGTGAGCAATCGGGCGGTTGGGGCACCTAGAGAGAATCCCAGTCTGGCACGGAGGAGGGGGCATCCCGATAGCATCCCAGCCTGTATCGCACCCAGACAGAATCCCAACCCGAGGGGGGTGGAGGGAGGGGGCGCCCAGACATCAACCCAGCCTGAGGGGAGGTTGCGAGGGGGTGCCCAGGTAGCAACCCAGCCTGAGGGTGGGAAGGGGCGAGGTTGTGAGGGGGTGCCCAGACAGCAACCCAGCCTGAGGGTGGGAAGGGGGGAGGTTGTGAGGGGGTGCCCAGACAGCAACCCAGCCTGAGGGTGGGAAGGGGGGGGGAGGTTGTGAGGGGGTGCCCAGACAGCAACCCAGCCTGAGGGTGGGAAGGGGGGGAGGTTGTGAGTGGGTGCCCAGACAGCAACCCAGCCTGAGGGTGGGAAGGGGGGGAGGTTGTGAGTGGGTGCCCAGACAGCAACCCAGCCTGAGGGGGGAGGTTGTGAGGGGGTGCCCAGACAGCAACCCAGCCTGAGAGTAGGAAGGGGGGGGTTGTGAGGGGGTGCCCAGACAGCAACCCAGCCTGAGGGTGGGAAGGGGGGGGTTAAGAGGGGGTGCCCAGACAGCAACCCAGCCTGAGGGTGGGAAGGGGGGGTTGTGAGGGGTGCCCAGAAAGCAACCCAGTCTGAGGGTGGGAAGGGGGGGGGTTGTGAGGGGTGCCCAGACAGCAACCCAGCCTGAGGGTGGGGGGAGGTTGTGGGGGGGTGCTCAGACAGCAACCCAGCCATTTAGGTTGTGAGGGGGTGCCCAGACAGCAACCCAGCCTGGGGGAGTTGCGAGGGGGTGCCCACATAGAAACCCAGCCTGGGGGTGGGAAGGGGGGAGGTTGTGAGGGGGTACCCAGACAGCAACCCAGCCTGAGGGTGGGAAGGGGGGGGGGGAGGTTGTGCCCAGACAGCAACCCAGCCTGAGGGTGGGAAGGGGGGGGAGGTTGTGAGGGGGTGCCCAGACAGCAATCCAGCCTGAGGGTGGAAGGGGGGGTTGTGAGGGGGTGCCCAGACAGCAACCCAGCCTGGGGGTGGTCAGCGGGGGTGGGGGGGGGGGGGGGGGGGAAGGAGATTGTGAGGGGGTGCCCAGACATCAACCCAGCGTGGAGGGGGGGGGGGTTGTGAGGGGGTGCCCAGACAGCAACCCAGCATGGGGGAGGGGCTGCCCAGACAGCAACCCAGCCGTTGGGGAGCGGGGTTGCGAGGGGGTACCCAGACACCAGCCCAGCCTGGGGTGGGCGAGGTGTGAGGGGGTGCCCAACCAGCAACCCAGCCTGAGGTGAGGGGATGCCCAGCCAGCAACCAGACTGGGGTGAGGGTTGTGAGGGGGTGCCCAGACAGCAACCCATCCGGGGGGGGGCAGGAGGAGCCTCCACACAGAATCAAAATAACAATACCCCAGCAATCCAGCCGGGGAGAGGGGCATCCAGACAGTGATCCCACCTGGGGAGGGAGAGAAGGGCATCCGGACTACATTTTCACCGGGGGAGGGAGTGGGGCATCCAGACAGCGGGGGAGAGGGGCATCCAAAAAGCGATCCCACCCCGGGGGAAAATAGAGAGGGGCATCCAGACTGGGGGTTAGGGGTTCCAGGCGGCAACCCAGCCAGGGGGGTATCCCAGATGGCAACCCAGGCGAAGGGGCGGGGGGGAGGTATCTCTGACGGCAACCCAGGCGAAGGGGCGGGGGGGGGTCTCAGACGGCAACCCAGGCGAAGGGGCGGGGGGGGTGTATCCCAGACGTCAACCCGGGCGGTGTGGGGGGGGGGGTATCCCAGACGTCAACCCGGGCGGGGGGCACCCCAAACGGCAACCCAGGCAGGGGGGTATCCCAGACGGCAACACGGGCAGGGGGGTATCCCAGACGGCAACCCGGGCAGGGGGGTATCCCAGACGGCAACCCGGGCAGGGGGGGTACCCCAGACGGCAACCCGGGCAGGGGGGGTACCCCAGACGGCAACCCGGGCAGGGGGGGTATCCCAGACGACAACCCGGGCGGGGGGTATCCCAGACGACAACCCAGGCGAAGGGGCGGGGGGTATCCCAGACGACAACCCAGACGAAGGGGCGGGGGGTATCCCAGACGACAACCCAGACGAAGGGGCGGGGGTATCCCAGACGACAACCCAGACGAAGGGGCGGGGGGTATCCCAGACGACAACCCAGGGAAAGGGGCATCCCAGACGGCAACCCAGGCGAAGGGGCGGGGTATCCCAGACGGCAACCCAGGCGAAGGGGCGGGGTATCCCAGACGGCAACCCAGGCGAAGGGGCGGGGGGTATCCCAGACGGCAACCCAGGCGAAAGGGCGGGGGGGTATCCCAGACGGCAACCCAGGCGAAGGGGCGGGGGGGTATCCCAGACGGCAACCCAGGCGAAGGGGCATCCCAGACGGCAACCCAGGCGAAGGGGCGAGGGGGTATCCCAGACGACAACCCAGGCGAAGGGGCGGGGGGGTATCCCAGACGGCAACCCAGGCGAAGGGGCGGGGGGGTATCCCAGACGGCAACCCAGGCGAAGGGGCGGGGGGGGTATCCCAGACGGCAACCCAGGCGGGGGGTATCCCAGACGGCAACCCAGGCGGGGGGTATCCCAGACGGCAACCCAGGCGAAGGTGCGGGAGGTATCCCACACTGCAATATACATATGCAGTAATATTATTTAAATGTCGGGGTTCCCAAACAGCAACCCAGCCAAAGGGGCGGGGGGGGGGGTTTCCTAGAAGGCATCCCAGCCAGGGGGGGGGGGGAATTGGGAGAGGGTTCCCAGCCGGTAATATATGTATGCAGTAGTATTATTTAAATGTCATTGGTGTAATGGTTGTGGTTTTGAAAAGACCGATCACTTAAATTAATAAATCTTGAAATCTTGAAATCAGACGGCAACCCAGCCTGGTGGGGGCCAGTTCCTAGACCGCAACCCAGCCAGAGTAGATGGTTGGGACACCCAAACAGCAACCCAGCCCTGTAGGGGATTGAGTGGCCACCCAGACAGCAACCCATCCTGTGTACATGCCCAGAGAGCATAAATAAATCAACCCAGCCTTAAAGGATGGTTGGGGCACCCACTCAGCAATCAACCTTGTAAGGAGGCACCCACACAGCAACCCAGGCAGTAGGGGCTGGGGGGACATACGTAAGCAACCAGGCTCATATTGGGGGGTGGGGGGGGCACACAATACAACAACCCAGCTCAACGAAACTCGTGGGGAGGGGGGGGGCACAACATAATACAACAACCTGCCTCATTGGGGAGGAGCCAAACATCGACCCATCTCATTGGGGGGTGGGGGGGGACACCAAATACCAACCTAGCTGTTTGGAGGTCCAAACGTAAGTAGGTGAAACAGAATCGGGGGATAAACAGCAACACAACTAATTGGTAGGCCCCAAACAGCAACATGGCCCATGTGAGGTAAGGGAGTGGCCAAAGCAACAGGACTCATGAAGGGTGGAGACATAAAGCAACCTAACTCTATGAGAATAGTAACTCAGGTAACTGATGTATGGGTGGGCCAAAGAGCAACCTGTCTTGTTAGGTGGGTGGACAGCAAACTTTTTCTGTGGTGGGGTAGAAGGCAATGGCAAACCGAGTAGCTGGAAGAAGGGGGAGGCCAAACTTCAATCCAACTCATGGTGGCTGTGGAAGGGCACAGACAACGGAGATCGTTGGGGAGCAACCAGGCTGCCGTGGCATGGGCGCAGACTTTAACTGGGCTGGTGGTACCCATGGGTGGTAGGAAGGAAGAGTGGAGGCAATCGGAATCATGGGTGCAGACCATAACCAGGTTTGTTGGGAGTCGGAAGGGGGCACGGGGAAGCAGGAACCAGTCTTGTGGTGGTCAAAAGGAAGCAGCCTCAGGTTTTTGGGTATGTGAGAGATCGTTAATACAAAGTGCTCTCACACAAGTGGCAACACTCGCACAAGTAGAAGGCCAACAGCAACAGGCCGTTTTTTGGGGGGCGGTGGGAGGGTAAAATAGCAACAGTCCTTGTGTGTGATGGGCTCGGATAACGAAGTGGCTGCTAAGAAGGGGAATAGCAAATAGATGATGGGAGACATGGGGGAGCAAAGTAGTCCTAATGCGATTGCAGATAGAGAAGCTGGTGATGATCAAATAGTCTGGGAGCTGGTGTGAGGGACACGAGCGAGGAGGCTGTGTATGTCTAATTTGCGGCTGTAGCTCGAAAGGAGGCCTTTGTGGTGGGAGTCTAACAACGGAGTTTGTCTGGGCCAAATAACGAAGATACCAATGTTTGAGTCAAGAATAGTTTGTGTAGACACGTAGTTAAGAGCTGTACTCTTGAAAGATCGTTATTTAGGGGTGGAAGGTGAATAAGTACGAACCTCCACCAACAGACTGTAAACATAGGCCATGTCACCCTTGCAGTTTGTTAGGTACAGCGCCCCTACCCTTGTGCTGTGTGACCTTCCCTTTGTTTACTGAGGGGGGTACCCGGGGCTCGCGCATCCTCGCCCCCGGGCTGGTGGCGGTTGCAGCCGTTGACTCTGGAGTGCATGTACTGAGGCCAGAGCACACAAAGAGGCCGAGGACGACGCCATCTTCACCCGACAGCCTCACCGGGGCGGAAGGAGCGGTGTGGTAAAGCAGGCCCATGTCTGCATCAAGCTGTTTGGGGTGTGAGTTCCGTCTCCCAGGCTTACGTAGACGTAACCCTCTCCCCTGAGGCAATTTCTCCGTCTCCTTCACCCTTTTGTGTCCCCTTCCAGCAGCTCACTCACTACAGTCCCGATGCTCCCCTGGTTGGGCCCCTCTCCTTCCGGGTCCCGATAGGACCTCACTGCATCCCCGTACCCCCCTCGTTGCCCATTAACTCACCGGCGGTGGCCGTACTTTGCAGATCCCGGTCCTCTCGGCGATCGGCCGAATCTTGCTAATGAAGGCGTAGGGGTCTGCGAACTCCTCCCAGGTGGGCTCAAACACCGGGCACTCCGGGGGCGGCACGAACTCTGCCCCGATACCGCCGACCATGGCGCTACCGGATCACGGATCCCCTCCTATGGACCAACCTCCTCAGGTACTCAAAAGTCCCACGGGTATTTACAGTTCCTCTCAGGTACGCCTACCAACCCTTCGGGTACTCGGACCCCTCAACCTCCGCGTAACCTCCACCACGACTCTCCCTCAAGTGACACCCACTTTTCAGGTACTCCAACCCCCTTCCATAAATTCCCTAGTCTCGGGCTCCTTCTCCCTCCTCCTTTCTCACGCCAACTAACTCGGCCTCTCCCCCGTTCCAGCCCCCCGGAACCGCATCACGCTCTGCATGTACCTCCGCACACTTTTAAGTAGTCCCAGCTCAATGGACTCCAGAGAGGAAAGAGTGTGGAATTGATGGGTAAATACTATGGAAACCTTTTTGAAAAAGCTCTTACAAACTTGTATTGTTAGGATAATATCTCGCACAACCCCCAACCGCGCATGGTTACATTATTTATTTTGTTTTTATTTATTTTTGGAGGTTTTTGTATTTTCACGGTGATGGCCCCTTACGCTGACGGTGCTCATCGCTAATTTCGTTCGATTGATAAAAGGGCTTTTTGAATAGCAATATTATATGTAGTTCAAGTTTGCAATCAATATGTTCGAAAGAACATGATGATATAGTAAATACTCCGAGGTAAGTTTACAAGGTCCACTTTTGAGTAGCTTATTTTAGTTGTATTGTCGAAAAGCCTTTGAGAGGGCCACATGGCAAATAATTCCTAGTGTGCTCAACCGTGAGGGTTAAGGCCCTTTACTTATAATGTTCCAGGCCCTACTTACTATGGGTCCTGAGTAACTGGGCCAAGTACTAACTACCCTGTCCAGTACTTAACTTTCAGTGGTAGTGCTGGTCGAGGAGTCAAAGGTCTTCCAGGGGGAGATAGGTACTAGTAATACACAGGTGCATAACTGAACATACGAACAGTAGCAGATATTTGTCCAGACAAATGCTAGTTTTTGTGAAAAAAAGTAAGTATTTAATGTAAAGACACAAAGCACGTACAACACACTAAATAATCCTCACAGTCCTCTTAAGGTCAGCATGCTAGCTCTAACCGAGGCAGGCTCCCCAAGTCCATCTGTCTCTTCTAGTAGGAGTGGTTATTCCCATTTAGATAATAAGGGCAACTCCCATAAGTGGCATACGCTAGTTACATGCACCCTTATGCTTTGCCTAAAGAATTCACCAGCACCTTAGCGTTAAGTTTCAGCAAGTCCTCAGCTGCCCCAATGGCCAGGAACAGTCTTACCCGACCCATTGGCAACCAGCGATCAAGGTCAATCAATCAAATAGAGTACTTGTAAAGCGCACTACTTACCCATGGGGGTCTCAAGGCGCCGAGGGGGGGTGGTGCTGCTACTGCTTGAAGAGCAAGGTCTTGAGGAGTCTTCTGAAGGTGAGAAGGTCTTGGGTCTGCCATAGGTGGGTCGGGAGGGTGTTCCAGGTCTTGGCGGCGAGGTAGGAGAAGGATCTGCCAGTCTCTCTTCTCCAATGGTCCGCAACCTCTTGCAGCGTTCCCCTAGCAAAGAGTCGGGCCTCTGTCCCAGGGCGGCCCGGGTCGGTGTTGAACTTCCTCTTGCAGCACCAGCAGTAATCAGTAAGTGTTCTCTACCACATTATTGGGATGATAAAACAGGGCAACAGCCCTGTCTCCACAGTGGTCCCTTCAGGCACATGGGAGTCACCAGCTCTGGCTCCCTCAGGGGCAATGACTTTGCCTTCACAGTGACCTCCTGGCACACAGGGTCCCTAACTACAGCACTTCCACAGGCAACAGCCTGCACTTGACGATGGCCCCCTCCTGGCACAAAGTTGACTGACTAAAGTGGTCACACAGCAGGGCGATAGCCCTAGCCTCTACAGGATTGGGTGAAACCTCTTGCAATGGACTGGACCAGGCCTCTCACACTTCGCCCACCAGTGTCCATGTTGGGTCTTTCTTGCTCCATACACTCCTCCTCCTCACAGGGCTCTCTGGTCTTGGCACATTAACAGACTCTAAGATCTTTCCTCCTGACACTGTACCCTGGTCTTGGCAGGCAGGCAGACTTTAGGCACTTTTCCTCACAGAAGGTTGTGGTCTTAGCAGGCAGACAGAAGACTGGTGCTCCAGGCACATGGCAAATGGTCAATGCTTCCTAAGTGATGACCCCTCATCCAACAAGGAGACTGGCAGACCTTGGTTCCCAGTCCTGATTCCAGCAGCAAGAGGTCTTGGCGATCTTCCCTCCTCTGTTGGCAATCTTCCCTCCTCTGATGAGATGGTGGTGTTGAACAGAATATAGGGCCACTGCTCCCACCTTTACAGTCAGAATCCAGACACATATGTGATTTAGTATCTGGCTTTTGAAATTTGTGTTGGGAGTGTCAAATCCTTTGATGTGCTCTCTCCTCTGCACTGCCTTTTGTCAAAGGGACAGTCTGCACAGCAGAAATGGCTCCAATTCTGAGTGACTCTAATTACAAGCCAAAGGAGTAACCAGGGATCACACCTGGCTGTCAGCCTTCAATGAAACATGTACGGTAAAGGTTCAAAGTGTTAAGTTGTCTTCTATACCACGATTCCCTACGAGTGCCAACCTTATCAGTCCCGCCATCTTCCTGACAAGGAGCCCAGGACCCGCTGACCAGTAACTTTCTGGAATTAAAGAGCCTTTGGATGTACACAGAAGAGGCTTTGCTCCTCTCTCATCAGTGTTTGTGTGTGTCCCTCTCTAGCCCCCAGATATCTCAGCAATTCTCAGCATATCTCATGTCTGGGGGGTGCAGTCCTCACCTCTCCAGGCCTTGAGCTTCCAAAATGGAATGCACCGGCCTCCATGTTATACATTATCTACAGGCACGAACTTGCAACCCACCTCATGCACACAAGTATAACACGCTGTGTGGTGCTACACACAAGTTATGCAGGCCAAGGGTAAGTTAATTATGGAGATATATTGTGTGTGTGAATATGTATATGAGCAGGGGTGTGTTGTAAGCAGCCCTATGATGTACGCCAGGGTGTATTGTAAGCAGCCCTATGATGAAGCATGTCACACATCTGTGTGAGTGAGGGCAGCATTAGCACACACAGCACGTGCCATCACGAAAAACAATGTTTTTTATTTACTCCCTACTCCTTCTGGTGGATAAAATACGTACATGCGCACACATATATAAATATATACACTATCTACACATATACGTGTGTGTGTGTGTGTGTGTGTATATGTATATAATTATTTTTTCCTTGAACCCTAAAATTTCCTTTTCCTCCCTTTATTTCTACTCACCCCTAATCTCTAAAATCATCCATCCCTAAATCCTAAAACCACCCATACCTCTTTTTACCTCTGCCTGCCTCTGAATGCTAATTCACTGTTGACTCACTTTACCTCTACAACCCCTAAACCCTAAATTGACCCTTACCTCCATTTGCCTCTACCTACCCTTAAATCCCCAAACTATCCGTAAACCCCTTTACATCTACCCATCCGTAAGCCCTAAAATCACCCTTATCGCCATTTACCTCTACCCAAACCTTAACCACTATTTTTTAAATAGCATAAACGTTATGTAATTAAAAAAACAATACTTATCTACATGATAAATTACTGTATTATAAAGGTAAAAATACTTATCTGTGTGGTACATAACTACATGCAAAAGGTATGTGAGGTAAGGGGTGCATGGTAAAGGCTATTTCCTGGTAAAAGTCTGTTCACATTACGGATTTTACTGAACACAAAACTTGTATGCTGCCACAACTTTGTATGTGTTACTTAACTCTAGGTAAGAGCAGTAGCCCTCTACCTTCACAAGGTAGGCCTTGGTTCACCCTCCCCGGTTAACCAGACACAATAACATGAGACAGGCCTTAGTCTGGTGCACACGCATGATCCATGTTTGCCCATGGCCAAAAATCAATACCAGGGATCCGCATATCCATGCAGCTGGAGCACTCCATGTAGAGATGAATGTCCATCACCATACAGGGGAATTTTAAGTCCCAACATGTATTTAGTTCAGTTTTTATTTTTCTTTGCATTCAAGATTTGTAGTTTTGTAAATTTGATTAAAACATGTTGGGATTATAATGCTTACATTGTCCTCAATGCATTAAATAGGGATAATAACAACAATGTCCCCCTATCATAAGAATACTGTCTCATACAGACACAATATCAGCCACCCTACCATCCTCCCCTGCCACTCTTGCAGTTCCTATGTTGTACACTTAATGAATTTGTTCTTTTTTTTTTCCTTCCATCCTACATGCAACCCTAAGAGATGTATTTTGTGTTAACATGGGCTTTCAATGTAGTTGAAAAACTCAAGTTTAAAGTTATCATTGCTGTGTATAAATCTTATTAGTATTAAAGCCAGAGGCTTGTACAAAATCCTGCCACAGTACACCCCAACCAGGAACTTCCAGTCAGCTAATAATGCCTTATTGGGACGGGGGAGGTGGGTAGCGATCACTATATAAATGCAATTATAATATATCATTAAAAACCTAAATAGCCTAAAGCACAGGGGCAAATCCTTAGGGGTTTAAGCCCCCAAATTTGTGGAATGATTCAAATCCAATCTTCAGGGCAGTCACAGAATACAGCTATCCACGTTTCCAGAAAGTTCTTATAATGGAGTTATATAGGCTTGCCTTTGATTAGACAATTGGTAGTAGCAAGTGAAGCCCACGGAAGTTAGAGGTTTTACTATACAGACAATGAGCTTCCTAGTACACCATAATTCCGGGCTGGCAATTTGAACTATACAGCACTCAAAAATAACGTGAGATGATGTGCACCACTATATGCATACCACCCAGCAATTGGACAAAATATTATGATGCAGCAGTGCATTGGCATGAGTTATTATTTATCCAGAGAGGTGTATGTGCTTTGCAACGGTATGTTCAGTTGTAGTAAACTGTGAAGTGAATTAAGCATAACGTCTCACCTTACTTTATTGCTGTGCCCTAAGCGCAAAAAAATAAATTTGTAGGCTAGGGAGGGAGCTTGGGACGGACACATCTCCCTGACTTTTCTACACATTCTCGTCTCTGTATCTACAGTATCCTGGGCTATGGGTTTCATTAGATTCCGATATTGCAATCATGGCAGCTGGCCTGAACTATGAATTGACAGAGCTATGGATACGTGCTGGCTGCAGGCTAGCTGTGCCATGGTGTGCCACAACCCAGTATGTAAACCACCTGCTGCAATTATGCATTGGCGCTCGGCTGCACCCTGAATTGCGAGCTGCTCCCGCACAGGCTGAGAGCTGCATGCCCGTTTGCATGGAAGCTGAGGTAAATACAAAGAAAGCTTTTAAATGGATGCTGGGTACGTGCTTGCGGGTAAGAGGTGTGTATGTGTGAGAGAATGTACATGTGTGAATTTGTTTTATGTGTCAGTGAAAGTGGTCTAAGGGCGTGTGATGTCACTTCCGCTACAACTGGCATTTCGATGAATTGACGTCCATGGAATAATTTACAGTACACACACTACTCTGCCTGGAAAAATTGGTGAAAGGTGGGGAGGGGGCGAGGGCACGTCAGAGGAGGGTGGCCCGGAACTGCTCCTGTATTAGCCCCCTCCCACATCTCTCAGCCATTTTGAGTCAAAGGGTATATCGTTTTCTTCCTACTCGTTCCGAAAACCCTCGGAGCTGCTGTTCTGCTTTCCACGAATGCAGAAGTTAAAAAAACGGAGTTTATGCACACACCTGGCCCCCATCGAACTCTCTATTTCGACAGACGCCTTGGTGTGTTTGCAAACGCTCCCATTTCCGACATTTGTTTAATAAATAACTGATTTGATTTGCAAATAGCACGAGGCGCGTTTATCTTTACCATGTGTGGTATTAATTTCCCCCTTCCTTAACGAGTACCTCCATTTTTACACAAACCCTTACTACATTTCAATGTGGGATACATTTTTATCTTGAGTCACAATGCATTACATTTTCCTTTTAGGAAAAAAATATTCTCTTTCACAAAGGGCGTGTTTCTCGCTTAGTCTTTTAAAATATTATTTTTTTGTACCACAAAATAGTTATTGTCTCATAATTTTTAAACCCCGATTTCTTCTACAACTGGCTAAGTCTTTTAGCTTTTGAAAGATATAGGCTTCCGCCACTGCCTGCCTATGTACCCTTAATAACAAATTGAGGATATACATGTCGGAGGGTATAGTTATTGAGCCTTTTAATCTACGTCTGTTTGCATGCATATTTTCTTTCATTATTGAATTAACGCTATTAATGTGATTGCGTTGCGGTTCATAGTTTCCCCTTTTCCTTCATATTTACTTGCAAATATTTAACTTTCTCAGTTAAGTTCTTTGTTGTTCAATTCGAAAACCTTGAAATAAAACAAAGTATGTGGTCACGTAAACCACACTACACATTTTACAACTGTCATATTCATTATTGTGTCGACCGCTGATCACGTACTATGGTCCCACGTAACACCGACATGTTTCTCCTATGTACAGTTTTTATTCAAATCGAACTTTATGGGACCTTTGCAGCGGTTGATATTGAGGGGAAAACAAAAACAGTTTTATCGGTCAAAAGCTTCGTTTTTTTATTGCCAGTGTTTACATGCGCGGATGGATACGGCCCGGCTTTGCCACACCACGCCCGGACCTTCTTTTTTTAAAGAGACTCAACGTTTGCTGTGATTGGCTGACGCGTGGGGTTACGTTGCAAGTAAAGGCGGAGGAACAAGGACGACATCTGCCATGGGGAGGCTGCATTGTGAAACGCTTCTGCTATTACAAAGCGGTGCATTGGGAACCTCAAGCTTTCTGTTACTCCCCAAAGGGGCACTTTTATGCAAAAAATAACACATGATTCACAGCAGATTAACAATGCATCTTCTCTACATTGTTTTATTAGTTGAAACTTTTTGCAATTGGCAGGTCAAATGCTTTGCACATATAATTTAAAAAAAAATTGTCTAGTCAAGCTGTACTTTGAAAGCTATCAAAACAAAGTGAATGTAGTTTCTGTGGTCTTAAACTGTGCAAAGAGTTTCAAAGCTATACGTATTGGCATTAGCTGTGGACCGAAGTCATGATGACACACATAGTCCCTCTAGCAGAGATGCTAGACCCACATACAAATGGCATTCTTTTTATTAGTAGTGATGTAGAGTTCGGGGCCCTGCGACAAATGGGGAGGACACGCTTAAATGGTCAGATGCACAGGGTTTCTTTGTGTTTGTTGCATAATGGAAGAAGGTGATTATACGAACACAGAGAGTTCGCTTCGAAGACAGTTGTAACCAGAACAGGACCTTTGTTGGAAACAAATCCAAGCAAATGGACCTGGGCTGGGGTTTCAGGCTTGAGGGCAGACAGCCAGCTGACGTGTGCTTCGTCTTGAAAGGGGTGGGTATATTCTTTAAGGAGACTACCTCGCTCGCGTGAGGTGAGTGGTGGGAATGGCCGTTTAATCCCGGCAGTGGCAGGGCGCTTTATCACTCAATCCCATTTGTGTATTAAACAGATGGCGTTCATTAAACGTCCTATCTTGTCTCTACCCACACGAAAGACAGTTCACATTTGGGTTCTATCATTCTATGTAGGGAAAATGTAAGTGCAGTAAGTACTGATAAACACCAACAGCGCCTTTAACATTTTTTTTGCAGATGAAGAAATATCCCCTCGTACAGCAGGATGTCTGATGACAAAGTGCTGCTAAAATATTCTGTAATGAATCCTGCGCCATGCACGGCAACATTTAACACACTTTGTAGGAAGATTATGCGGTAGAAATTGGGTTATCAAGTGACTCCATGTTATCAGGGGCAGGTGAACTTTAAATCCAATCAATCTCGTGCATTTTGAGAGTTGTAGCCTTGCTTCATTTCAATTGGACCAATTGATTAATGTATCCGAAGACACTCACTTGTAAAAGTAAAGTCCAGAACTGGAACGTATCCACGATGACATGGAGTCATCAGGTCACCTTAGGTGGGAGAGAAATTGCCTTGTTTACTGAGCTGTGCAGAAGCTTTTGTTGTTCACCTAGAATGGAGAAGACCTCTCGGGTGGGAGTCTTTATCCGGCTAAGGCCACAGATGATCATGGTGCACACACTTTATGAAGTGGGTGTTCAGATTGATGACACTGGTGTGGGGTAGATTCCTCCCACCCCCATATCTCTGGCTATCTTTGTCCCCTTTACATAGAAGTTTTGCAGCGATAGTGCATTAGGAGCTAGTGCAAACAATACAATGGGAATCAACTACTTAAAAAAAAAACGAGCAGAGGGATTTAAGACTTCTGGGTCACTAAGAGGGGCATACAAAGAAGACAGCAATTCAAATCATTGCAGTAATTCGCAAAGCCCTGGCTGGAGCAGAGATGTCAGCCTACCAATTTGGCACACATTATTTAAGCATTGAGGGAGCACAAACGGGCATGCAGCAGGGTGGAATAATGGCCCGAGTAGTTGGCATCCCAGGGTACACAAGGCCTACACAATACCGCATTTAGTGCAGAACATCCCTCTCACTACTCCTCTCTCATGCATCTACTGGTCAGTGCAGTGACCTATCTACTGGCCACTACAGTGGCAAAATGTTCTCGGATTGTGTCTTGACAGATGACAAGGGTGCAAGACCAATACATTTTAAGTGTCCAGGGCACAATCGCTGGTGACATGGAGTTACCCTGACAGGAGTGAAGGTTTATGGAACCCCACCATATATTGGCTCGGCATCCCAGGTGCAGGACATAGGCTCCTTGCTTTGGGTTGGCTTCTGGCAGAGACAGCTAACTGTGCAATATTGAGTGGGGTCCCTTATACAAGGTACACAGCACTTGCAGCCCGGGCCCGCCTGATGGCCAGCTATATGGTTAGACAGGGTAGTGAGTTAAGCCTTCCCATAACAAGGTTGGGACCCCCTACCAAACATACTACAAAGATACCTCTTCGTGACTATTGCCCTGAAGTTAACTGCTCTGTGGCATGAATTGAATGGCTTGTTCATCATTGCCTGTGAGCGAGCCACGAAGAATGACTTGTTACTAAAACTTCAGCCTTTACTCCTAACAGATTGCATGCAAGCAAAATGACTAAAATGGGGGATCTACCGTAGTTTAAGATTCCACGAACAGAATGAGTTGTGGCCAAGTGCTTGGGTTATGAAGGGTGTCAACTGTTCAGTGAAATATCCCCTCTTTTTCTTCCACTAATTGTATTACCTGCACAACGTAATCAGAAGCCTCAAGTAGGTCCTTGCATGAGTGGCTCATCCAGTCCAGATTTATTATTTGTATCCTAGGAATTGTGGACATGATTTTATAACAGATAAACAGGACTAGAAATTGCAGTGTTAGGAATAATCTAGGTCCAGATGAGCTTCTCTCACAAGAATCTCGGAATATTGTATGTAATCAAGAAGGTGGAGGTGACAGGAAAGCAGTCATAGCTGTGGCCCCGATGATACTACCTGAAGCATCATTCTAAGTGACACAGTGCAGTTGTATCAACAAAATTAAAAACCGGTTGGGGAAGTACGTGGTTTAATTCCAAATTTTGCTCTGTAAAGTGGTGAAAAACATTCCAAAACTGTCATTGCGACTGGTTTTTACCACACTTAATTCCACCTGAAGTGCTAATATTTCAGAACTGTTTATTCCAGGATGGACCTGGAGAAAACTGCGAGTACGGAAATCATGGAACTGAGCAAAATATGCTTGGAACTTGTGATATTGTAATTATCAAGGCATCTAGAATGATCCAAAACAGGCCTTGGTTTTTAGCATCAATTTACGCACTACTCTGCTCAAGCACACTGCACAAGATAGCAAGAGGTGTTTTTGGACAGCAAAAGTAAAAACAGGTTGAGCCATCTTAGTTTTGTCTGAATAGAGTCTGTCCTACACAGGGGCAGTTGGCATATAAACTCATTCATTGTTTTCTTTTTAGGGTCATTAATCATTGTGAGATTTGCTATTATTATTGCTAATTGGCTCTTGTATACCACACAATCTGCAATTAATATGTCATAGCAGTGCCTTTTGGAAGTCCAGCGATTAATCTTAGAGAGTAAGTTTTAACTCCTGATTTTGATTTTCATTAATTTCACATAAACTTCTAACTATCTCAGGAATTCAGAAATGAATGATCTAATTTCTCTTTTTTAATTTACAGGGTGAGATCTCCTAGCCCCACCTTCCTTCCTGGAACGTTATTTTTTAACATTAAACCCATTTTACCATTACCGTTATTTATTACTAATTAATTCTTACCTTTAGAGAAGTGTTTCTCACCGATTATAGCGGCAGTCCCTGAGGCAGAGGTCTGGCCCGGGACCAGGGTTCAATTCCCTACGCGTCAGGGTCTTGGGCTCAATGTCCACGGACTCGATAATTCTCGCCTAGGTGCCTACTCTAATCATGGGTCCCACTCTGCAACTCTGGGCAAAAGCTTGCTTAATCTCCACAACGGCCCGAAAGCGCTAGGATGCTGTCAAGGCCGGGTTTTCTGATTAGATGGGATCAGCCCCTAGGGGCCCCTCCAACCCAGCCAGAACGTAACCACCTCCCTCCTCAGGACCATCTATCCAGGCACCTGGGTACCTACCTGAGGATGGGGAACTCGCAATATACAAGCTCATATTATTAGAAACACCACTAAATCTATAGGGATACTAAGAATACTCACTGATTACTAAGGATACCTTATAGTCTCGCGGCCACTCAGACCCAGACTAATCTACCCCAGGGCAGATATGACACACAATCCGGTGCGTCTACACATGGGCCTGCAGAACCCAATGCTCTCTTTTCCAAACGGTTTACAATCCGGCAAACCTACACGCCAGTATCCCCCCTGGCGCTCTCACTTACACAAGCCACAATCCTGTGGGTATACACGCTGGTCATCCACCCCAGCGCTCTCACTAACGCCGTATATCAACGACGACCACATTCCTATGAGCACCTTCAGTTATATGTTGGGAAGTCTCTCTCTCCCTATTCACTAAGGGCTTGCTACTACAATATTAGGAGTTAGCCAATTAATATAATGTACCTCTTATTCTTGGCATCATAGGTCCACTCGCTCCCTATTTATGTGATCACCACTTACCTGATTGGGATTACTCATCCATTCATATAACTAATAATCACCTAGGAGATACATTTACCTGGATTGAACAAGAATACAAGGCACCTTTCAGTTTACTACAAACTGGGGGTTGTTTATTGTAACAATAATAAAGTACACATATACAAAACTATGGGGTCTCTATAACTAGCAGTAACTTTAACACACCGCTGAAAGAAAAGGATTAGACATACAATAGCCTAGGGAATAAAGACAAGATTAAGATGCAAGTGTAAAGTAAACTAATGTGACGGAATCAATATCACCTGATTAGTGTGAAGTCTTGTTCTAGCTGTCATCTGGGTTCCTCTCTCGTCTGTGCCTTGGCTCATCTCGGACTCTCTCTCTCTCCTGCACTCTTGGATACACCTCTGCGCTGATCACTTTGCACTGGACTCCTCTCCCCCACGAACTGTCTCCACCTTCCAGCTTCAATCTAATGGTTCCTGCCGCTCTAATGCTTTTCATTCCACTAGTTTGTTCACTCTGTCTCTGCGCCAATGTCCAATTAACTCCAGCTGCTCCCACAGGTTAGTCCACGTTCTCTCCTCCGTCTCTTCTAAAAGGCATTACTTCAGACTCCAGCTATTCACACCTCCTCCTGATAAGTAACTGCTTCTGACTGCTTCCTTCAGTTCCAGCTCACTATTCAACTCAGCTCTCTCCAGCTTGAACCCTCTCTCTCTCTCCTACTCCAACACCTCCTCACTCTTCTACCACTCCAGCTTGACTCCTCTCCGCTCCGCCAACTCCACTCGACTGCTTACCACTCCTCCACCTCAACACGACTGCCTGACTCCGCCTCTGCACTTCACTGATATAGAATGCTGTTTCCTCATGGAAAGTTCCAGCCAGCAGCTTCCTCCCACCAATCCCATGCACCAGGCTCCTTGCGCTAGACGCTCCCACAGTGACCAGTCTGCTTGTTTCGTCTAGAGACCTGAGCCCGGGAACAATTCCTGATTAGATTCAGCTCTGGCCGGTTCTCTCCGGTTCGCTTAGGGCGAACAACAGCTTTAACTATAAACTTTACCTTTACTCTAAAAAGCCTCTCAGCTCCCTCAAGATGGAGTCCCTCTAGTTCTAGGCCTGTAGGCCTGAAAGGGATGAAATACCCCTTAGCTCTGTCAGAATACCTACATAAACCATACCGATGTGTCTAATATAAGCAAGTATGTCAAAGCCAATAGGCAATAGACAGGTTAGAGTCAAGAATAAGGGATCTATCATCATATTAAGCAGCTATCCTCTTCTAGGTGTGGAAGAAAGGGCTTAAAAGGGCCAACACAAGGTAAGAATAGCTATCCTAGATGTGAGCAAGACTAAGATCTATATCACTGCTAAATAGAGCCAAAAACTCTGCCATTACAGATGCCTGGCCTCACCTTGGAGGTGCCCAGTAAGGGGCATCTCACAGGGAAAGCCAGGAAGGGTTCCACAACGGTATACAGCGCCAAGATACCTTCTAGGTGATAGTGCGCTTTACAAGTATACACACATTTACATTTAGCCCTATATCCTAATAATTACAAGTACTGTTCCCCATTTTTTTGTTTCTAATGTTTTTGCATAATCCAGTTTATTACCCTGCGATTTATGTGTTTAGAAGTAAATAGCCAACATTAATTGAGCTATTTCAGTTGTGATTCAGTTCTACATGTTTGTTGAAGAAGTAAGGCATTTGCAAATATAAGGCTGTTTCTCCCATCTTTAATGTTGTTGAATTTTATGTATTCCCTTTTCTTGGTCTCCATGTCACTAGTGTATTACATTTGTTAGAAAGTACCTCCTTTTGTATGGTCACCCCCCCTCCAAATTGTTGGATGACGCTGCAGTTTTTTTTACTCTGAAGTGCACTCACTGGACCCGCTGGCCAGGGCCCAGTGCATGTATCCTGACACTTCAAAAGTGTATGAACAGTTGGCTGTGCCCTGATTGGTATATTGATCTTAGCTGGAAGTTCCTAGTATATGGTGAACAGTTTACTCAGTGCTGGTAAGTTAAAGGTCACTAGTGTCCTGAAGAACATATTGTGCTACCAGGTGAAAAGATGGCTCTGGGACTGTCACTGCAGCGTAGTCAAACAGCTTGTGATTGTTGCTAACTCAACATGGCAAAATAAACCCTTTTGCCAAGTAAAAAATCATCCTTTTTAGTATTAATAAGTCACTCCTAGTGAACCCCTTAGTAGCCCACAATACAGGGTGCTAAATATTATAAAGACTGATCCTTTTGATGCTAATTGGCTCTTGTATACCACACAATCTGCAATTAATATGTCATAGCAGTGCCTTTTGGAAGTCAGCGATTAATCTTAGAGAGTAAGTTTTAACTCCTGATTTTGATTTTCATTAATTTCACATAAACTTCCAACTATCTCAGGAATTCAGAAATTAATGATGTAATTTCTCTTTTTTAATTTACAGGGTGAGATCTCCTAGCCCCACCTTCCTTCCTGGAACGTTATTTTTTAACATTAAACCCATTTTACCATAACCGTTATTTATTACTAATTAATTCTTACCTTTAGAGAATTGTTTCTCACCGATTATAGCGGCAGACCCTGAGGCAGAGGTCTGGCCCGGGACCAGGGTTCAATTCCAGACACGGCAGGGTCTTGGGCTCAATGTCCACGGACTCTATAATTCTCGCCTAGGTGCCTACTCTAATCATGGGTCCCACTCTGCAACTCTGGGCAAAAGCTTGCTTAATCTCCACAACGGCCCGAAAGCGCTAGGATGCCTGGCCTCACCTTGGAGGTGCCCAGTAAGGGGCATCTCACAGGGAAAGCCAGGAATGGTTCCACAGCGGTATACAGCGCCAAGATACCTTCTAGGTGATAGTGCGCTTTACAAGTATACACACATTTACATTTAGCCCTATAGCCTAATAATTACAAGTACTGTTCCCCATTTTTTTGTTTCTAATGTTTTTGCATAATCCAGTTTATTACCCTGCGATTTATGTGTTTAGAAGTAAATAGCCAACATTAATTGAGCTATTTCAGTTGTGATTCATTTCTACATGTTTGTTGAAGAAGTAAGGCATTTGCAAATATAAGACTGTTTCTCCCATCTTTAATGTTGTTGAATTTTATGTATTCCCCTTTCTTGGTCTCCATGTCACTAGTGTATTACATTTGTTAGAAAGTACCTCCTTTTGTATGGTCACCCCCCCTCCAAATTGTTGGATGACGCTGCAGTTTTTTTTACTCTGAAGTGCACTCACTGGACCCGCTGGCCAGGGCCCAGTGCATGTATCCTGACACTTCAAAAGTGTATGAACAGTTGGCTGTGCCCTGATTGGTATATTGATCTTAGCTGGAAGTTCCTAGTATATGGTGAACAGTTTACTCAGCTTGTGATTGTTGCTAACTCAACATGGCAAAATAAACCCTTTTGCCAAGTAAAAAATCATCCTTTTTAGTATGTATAAGTCACTCCTAGTGAACCCCTTAGTAGCCCACAATACAGGGTGCTAAATATTATAAAGACGGATCCTTTTGTGTTTGATATGTCCTGACAGTGAAAACTCAAAATTTTACTGTAGTAAGGCTGGTAGTCCCATTGGCTAAGATGGAGTTACACTAGCCCACGCGCTAAGTGCTGACATCCGTTTGGGAACGCCAAACATAGTACTCCAACTTATCAAATTCATGGTTATATTAAACCCGACCTAAGGATGAAGTCGGATTTAAAGTAACTTGTAATGGAAAGGTGGCTTCAGAAAGTCACCACTTTCTTGCTCCAAAGTTCTGGTAGCCTTTGCTGATTAGCTAGAGCAGCTGTCACCTGAGGCAGCCAGCCTGTTGCGCTCCTGCCAGGAGGTGTAAAGTACTCCCAGGGAGGGGAACAAATGGTCGACTGGAGGGATGTGGTTTGACCTTTTCCTGACAGGATGGCCTAAGTGCGTGGCCACAGATGGCCCAGCTTCAAAGGGGCCACTGTCTCTGAGCGGCAAATGTGAGTCACGCCTTAGCTTGCCCGCTCCTTTTTGTAGGTATACAGGATGGCATCTACTCAAGATGGGGAAAGCTCATTGCAGAACTGTTTTTTTATGAGGAGTGACTAATTATACTAAAGTCATCTCAGGGGTATGCCCATAGCTCTGACCCAGGGAAAAAAGGTCCCAACATTTTGGATTTGGGTAGATAGATGCACAGTAGGTTTTTGTTAGTGTCAATCTCACAGATTAGGATGTCAGAATGGTTAGGATTGCCCTGTGGGCATTGTAGCCCCATTGGCCAGAGGACCCACCACACAAACCTCAAATTGGCATAAAAGTGGCACTCCTGGCATTCAGTCTCAGAACACTGCTGAACTCGAAAACGGCGAGCAGGCAGAGCGAGGAGTAAGCAGAGTCGCGGAGCGAGCCGCGAACCGTGAACCGTGAGTCGTGAGCCGAGCTGCCCCCTCTCCCCCCTAGGTGCCGGTCACCGGGCGGCAACCAGCAAGTACCAGCACCGTCCTCTGTGCTGACTCTGGTGGTGGCGGCGGTGAGGCCCACGGGCTTTCGGGCGGCTCACGGGCACTGCTCTGTGTGCTCTGTGTGCACCTGAGTGGAGAGGAGCAACACGCCGCAGTCAGGGAGAGTGCGAGCTGCGAGTAGCTGGAGCCGCTGCGAGCTGAGCCGAGCAGAGCCGGTGCGAGCAGAGAGCCACGGCGAGCAAAGAGCCACGGTGAGCTGGAGAGTGAGGCACGGCGTGCAGCACGTGGCTGCGGCGCAGTGTGACAAGTGGCAAGTGAGCGAGGGGGGAGCGGACTCAAGCAGAGTCACCGCTGTTTTGATTCCCCCGAGCACCGAGCCATCGCTGCTTGAACCGCCAGGCTCGTTTGGTGGGCGGAGCGGAGCAAGTCGGAGCAAAAGCGGAGCCGCCGACATTCAAGAATACCGCCTCCACTTCCATCAACGCTATTGGACCCGCCTGGACCCGCATGAGCAGCCTGAGCTGAGCCGCTGAGTCACCTGAGCTTGAGCTGTTTGAGCCAATACTGATTAGGGAAGTGGGAGGTTGCAGTTTGTTGCGTGGCTGTGTTTGTGGGGCCGTTTCCGCAGCGGGAGCCGCCCGGGCTCTGAACGCCCTGAACGCCGTCCTGAACGCCGTCCAAAAGCGGCAGGAGCCACGAAAAAGCCATCCTGTTGCGGCCAGAGCTGCGAAAGCCTTTCTACAGTGGTTAGAGTCGCGAGAGCCGCAAAAGGCCATCTTGCAGCGGCCGGAGCCGCAAAAACCATTCTGCAGCAGGAGCCGCGAAAGGCATTTCACAAAGCGGCCGGAGCCGTGAAAAACTTTCCTTAACTTTCCTTAGCAGCAGGTGCTGTCATAAATTGTCCCGCAGCCGCAAAAGCCACGTATAAGCCACGGAATCAGCCCAGCAGCTGAGAGGCTGAGAAATCTTCTTTAGCAGTGATAGGAGCCATGAGAGCCTCCAGTGGCGGCGGGGGCGCCGAGCAGTTGGTGGCAACTGCAGACTGTCCGGGAGATCAGAGTATCTGAAACCAGGCAAGTAGGCAGGTTGTTTGCAATACTGAATACTGTGGACTGCCGCCGCCTCCTACAAACGAACAAACAAACAATAACTATCGCTGGAGGTACACGTTTGAACGTGGATTAACTTGAAGGATCACTGTCTGAGAGGAAAGGGAAAACTGTAGTCTTGGATTATAAGCCTTGTGTATATATAAATATACATATCAGCAGTGTTTCTTTGCAGCGTTTCTTGCACACCCTTGCCCTTGTCTTTCAGTACTCCCTTTTGTATATCTTTTAAAACATAATGACAGGAAAAAAAAATTAAGGTCGGGGCGTTTATTAGTGGGCAACTTGTGCAAAAACAAAATCAAACCCCCTACGAAATAAGGATGTCTCTGGCATACTGTCCAAAGGAAAAAATCAACTATTTAGTCTATGGGAAAGGGAAAGGATACAAACTCCAAAGTTACATCAAATACTGTAATAACTGGAGACGGAGGGGAAAATGCTAGTGGGATTAGAAAAGAGTGTAAAAAGGTAAATACTGCTGAAGAGTCCCATATTACTGGTAGTAATTCTAGAGGAGGAGAATCCTGAGAACCCCAAGAACCCCAGAGACATCCAGCGCGAAGTCCTGGGGATCAAATTAGTTCTTTAATTCCACAGGTAGCCTTGGGACCTGCTCTAATAACAGTAGATGTGACTGTACATAGAACACCACACGCTCCCCATGGTTCCATAGAAGAACCCCTTGGTCTCAATCCAGCCGAGGATGTTCAAAGTAATGATTTCACTCTCCTGGATCTAGATTTAGAACTCTGCAGGAGATATGTTTCTTGTGATTCCAGCAGGATTATAGAACTAGAAAATACTCCTACAAAAACAGTCCCTATTGGTCTAAAATTATTCAGCAGTACTCCATCAAATAAATCAAATAGCTCCCTCACCTCTATGACCCCTGATCTAAATATCAAGGATTCCTCTCCCAGTCAAATACCTAGGAAGGAGATATTAGTCTCGGACTCACTATTATCCCTAGAATATCTATTATCCTCGATTTTAACGTTACTTGAAAAATTTGTAGGAGGTTCTGATTGTGTGTTGGAAACTGAAACCCAAATCCTAAAGGTGTTGTTAAAAAGTAATCAGGAGAAGGAGGTTAGTTTAAAAACTGATCTCAAACAAAAAGAAGGAGAAGTAAAAATAGAAGAGGTTGTGACGAATATATTTGAGAATGCAAATAGTCATCAAACCTATATTAAGCATGACATTATTTCTCAAGCTGATAAGCAAATGAATAAATTGATACAGCTAAATTATGATTTCAAAAGACTCGGTAGACTCAGCAATAAAGGATAGATAGGGAAGTTTTCCCCATTTTTAGAACCCAGTCAACTGATGAGAAAGATGATGAGAAAGAAGATACTTTAGGAATAGTACACCTGGAAAAAAAAGAGAGAAATGGGAAAAATGGAAAGAATAGAGGGAAAAAGATTAAACCAATACGAAGAATCTCAAAAAAAAAACAGCGGGGAATTTGTTTTAAAGAAAATATAGAAGCCTCTGTTAGTAAGGAATCTCGCGCAGAATCACTGCAAAATGCATCACAAGATATGACTCCGGAACATGAAGCAAATTTTTTGAATCCAGAGACTAGAGATCTAGCATTAGGGCCAATAGTGGCCTATGAAGCTCTGATCTCATACATCGCATATCCTACAACAGTATCTGATAACTTCACTATAGAGGGGTCTTCATCTGTGATAACAGCAGAGCAGCGGAAGTCTGTTAGCCTTTCCTCTTCAGTACTTAATCCTTTGGCTATCCCCTTTTCCGACATTGTAAAAAGTAAAGTTAGATCGAAGAAAACTGAGGTTGATCACATCAGGGAAAGTATAGATACATTCCAATTAGATTTTATACCTCTGTTTGATACGGATTTAATACTAAATAGGTCTCTGCTTCTTAAATGTTTCCAGGAGATTGAAAGTTTAAAACTTATTCAAAGTAGTGATATAAGCATAGTCTCACTTTTAAAAACAGAAGTTGTCTAAAAATCGAGGGTAAGATTTAATTCCAAAATTGTTGTTAACCTTGTATTTCAATGGTCAGAAGACCTACAGAGTAGGGGGACCGATGTTACCCCTTTCTCCGAGAAACCTCGAATTAGAGCCTCCGTTAATAAGTCCATGTTAACAAATGTAGTTTTATGTAGTAGAGACCGTCCGTATGATACGGAGGAATTAAAAATCTGTATCACTAAAAATGGCAGACGAGTGAATTTTAAAGATTCTATTTCACCTTACTCTCAAGGGAACTGTAAAGAAGAGAGCTCTAACTTCCACAACAGCCATTCCCTTAGCAATGAATTAAAAATAATATCTTGGAATGCTGCAGGAATAAAGAATAATAAGGAAAAGTTACAATACATATGTGCACTTGGTGCAAACGTGATCTGTCTACAAGAGACCTGGTGTACAGAGGAATTTCTATGTAAGGATTATTTTATTCTAGATTGTATGGCAGTTCCATCTAGGAGACGACATGCAAAGGGAAGAGTGGCATGCATGTTGTCTAATTAGATAAAATGGAACTATGACTACTATAAAGATCCTAGTAACCTTTTTATGGCAATAACACTTTATAACTCCGATAATGATGTAAAATGTAAACAATTGACGCTGATAAATGCTTATATTCCTCCTGACGCCTGCCATGATGTACTTTCGAGGAAGGTTTTCTCTTATAATAAAAAACTCAATGAAGTAGAATTCTCCCCCCACATAGTTTTGGTAGGGGATCTGAACTGTAAAATCTTGAATTCCACTCTGGATATATTCCGAAATAAGGAAAAAGAAGAATCCTTACAGATCCCACAAGCACTTCTTCCACAAAATATTAGAACAAATAAGAGGGGGAAAATGCTTCTGGATGAGTTAACAAAAATTGATGGCATTGTAGTAAATGGAAGACTCTCCTCTGATACACCGGCATATTTTACTTGTAAATCTAATAACAGAGAAATTATTTTAGAATATGTGGCAGTGGGAATACATCTTTTTTCTTATTGAAGGATCTTGAGGTTTCCAATTCTTTCTATAGTGACCATAAAATATTAACTCTCACTATAAATTTAGATCTTCCCGGGTGTGACCCATGGGCACTAAACGGGGAAGCAGTTTGCTTTGCTAAGAATTCCGGGAAATGCTATTGGGATACTAAGACTATTCTGGGTTTGGATAGTATCTTAGATGCTACTGTAGAGAACTTGGCTAACTGGAATGGATCAGAAATTGCTAGTTTTACTGGTTTTATGATGACATTGATAGCTATTGCTAGGAAGTCAAACCAAAAAAGAAGCATTAAAGTAGCCCCTAAACCCTTACATCTATTTAATCTTGTAATAAATAAGCTGATTAGAGAACAGTACCTTCACTACTCTTATGATAGGTATCGTACAATATTGTTATTAAAGAGGAGGAGGACTAGGGCAAAGGTAAAGTTAAGAAAAGAGAGGGAAGACAACATTTGGATAAATTTGAGAGAAGCAGTGTCAAAACGCCAAGTAAGAAAGTATTGGTCTATCATTAGGGAGGGATGTGGAGCTAGATCATTTCCTCTCCCAATTGCTATTGAGGAGCATAAATGGGTTAGTTATATACAGGTCCTATATGCGAGTAATGCAGCTACAATGGTATGCACTGCATTAAAGGAAGATCTATCATTATATGGCTCGCCATCTAAAAAGATATTGAAATGGCGATTAAGGGGATGCGGTCCTCCGGGGCGATGGGACCGGATGAGCTACCAATTACGGTTTTAAAACAAAACAGTAAAATGTGGAGTAAAATCCTTTATCCGGTGTTTAACTACTGCTATACAAACAAAACGGTCCTCCCATCTTGGAAAGGGAGTATAGTGGTCCCCCTTTTCAAGAAGGGAGACCGAGATGCCCCAACAAATTATCGTCAAATTGCCCTCTTAGATGCAGTAGGTAAAGTTTTTGCTAAATGCCTCTTGATGCAAATAAATGATTGGGTGAAGGGGGTGAAATTTTACATTTTGAACAAACAGGGTTTAGGTCAAAACATGGAACTATGGACAATTTAACGGCTCTACAGGTAATAAATGAAAAATATGTTAAAGTCAGAGGTGAAAGAGTGTACACAGGGTTTATAGACTTCTCCACAGCATTTGATAAAGTAGATCGATTATTGCTGTGGGGAAAATTGTCGAACCTGGGTATGCCAGCCACCCTCTTGGAGTTAGCTCTTTATACAGATATCTGGTGTAGAGTCTTATTGGGAGGGGAAAGATGCCTCTCCCAAATAATTCCCATTGTAAATGGCCTAAAACAGGGATGTTTATTGGCCCCTCTAGTTTTCTCTCTTTATATCTCTGACCTTCCCTATGTTCTGTCTCAAAGTGAAGGCATTGCTCCATTATTAGGGGGAAAATCAATTGTTTGTTTACTCTATGCGGACGACATTCTAATATTGGATTTGACGCAGAGGGGATTAAATAGTCAGCTTCAGGTGCTTCATGAATATGCAGAGGTCCATTTTTTGAAGATAAATGTAACTAAAAGCAAAGTAATGTGCATGCATGGTAGAACAAAGGTGAAGTATGGAAACTTCGTTTGGTCTGTAGGTGGGCAAAAACTAGAACTTGTATAACCCTATGTCTTCTTGGGAAAAATGGTGTGTAGTAATTTAAGTGATAAAGCACACATAGAAAATAATATTCTTAAAGCAATTCACAGGGGAAAAGTTTAGGTTCCCTCTATAGGTCAACTGGAAGGAGACACTTTGGAATGCTATTGGAGGTCTTTCGTGCTAAAATTCCTGCCTCTTTGTTATATGGTATGGAATTACTTGACCTAGGAAAAAGGGGTTTCCTAAATATAACAGAAGGCGACATTTTACGGAGCCTAGTCTCAGTTAACTCTGCTTGTCCCGTGGCCGCTTTAAGGTTGGAATTTGGATTAAGAAGTACCTGGGTACAGGGACTTGCGGGGGTAGTACGTTGGGTTATAAGTCTTGTAAAGGGTGAGGTAGGGACAATAAGATCTTTTATCCGGAAAGAATTACTGGGAAGTTTAAATGAGCAATCTCTAATTGTTAAAAATTTTAGAGCTGCGGTAGACTTACTTCAACTGGATGAAACCGTACTTTTCACCCTAGCACCATATCAATTAAAAGCCACTCTGAAACAGGCTATCTGGAAATTGAGTTTTTCAAGGGATAGGGAAGCCCGCATTTTAAAGAGAGGCACCGACCCATCTATTGACTCCTGTATGATAAACAAAGCACAGGCATATATACTTGGAACCTGCCTCATGGAGTGCGCCGTTTTTGGTTATTAATGAGGCACGGTCTTCTCCCTTTAAACAACTTACTATCTAAATGGTATGGTTCCTCTCCAGCCTGTAATTTGTGCAATAATCCCGTACAGGACATTATGCATGTACTGTTTACTTGTCCTGCTCTATTATCATGTCGTCGTAAATGGATAAGGCCTATGTGTTTATCTTTATCTATTCTCTCTGCCCGGGCTCTGACAGATTCCATTTATGTACCACCAAATACAATATTTTGTCATAGAATTTTTAACTTTTTAAAGTGTTTTTTAGATATATTTGAAACAATTATATGCTGGGTACTTTAGTTAAAATTGGTTTTATTCTGATGTTTTTATATTTATAACATTTGTATATTATAGCTGAATGTTTCAAAAAATGTAAATTTCAAATTTTATGTGGATCTCTTCGGAGTTCCAAGATCATAAATAAATAAATTGTCAAAAATTGTCGAAAACGACAAAAGAAAAACTGCTCCTGCTGAACCTGCAGACCTCAGAAAGAAAGGCTGCACTAAGGAAGACTGCACCACCTAAATCAAGGCAAAGAAAAGAGCTACTCCTATTGTCAATCTCATGGGGAGAGACCCCAAATGGCTAGTCCTTCTCCCACTCATGCCAAGGACCAGTGAGTGGACCCCAAGGACTAGTTTGCTGGCCGACTGTTAAGCTTCAGGGACAAATAGGCTAACGAAGACTGCACCTGCAAAGTGCCCAGCTAACCAGTAGCCACGGGACTTGCCATGGACTTGGCTGATGTAACCCATGAAATCGAGTCCTAACCACCAAGAAGTGTCTCCCATGTACTGCACCCTTGGCTGATACAAGAGTGTACTCTTTCTCCCTACAGAACTGCAACTTTCAAGCCCAAGGCAAAAGATAACTGTTTTTGGGAACAGAGTCCAAGGAACATAGACTACTACTTGCCGGTTCGTGGATAGCTTGGAATGCTGTCGAGAACCAAGACTTCACCGGACTGCTAGAATTTGCCTGGCATTGACCCAAACATCGACCTCAAGCTGGAGAAGACCCCAGACCTCACAGCTTAGAAAAAGAAGCAGAAAAGTTTCCTAAGTGCGAAGGAAAATTCTTGGCTGGTACCAACCTGTTGCCTGCATCCCACCCCAACTTATAATGCGGCCAGCATGAAACACTGACTTTACCCGGACCTTCACAATGAAGGTTCATAGACTACCTCTAAGAGTGAAAATCAGTGATTTGCAAACTTTAAAAACTTTTTAGTGTGCCTAGAGATGCCAAATGTATGTCCCACACAAGCTAGTGAGTAGGAATGACCCATGGGAACACTGTAACCAATGATGTAAAGGTTCCCAGGGATAACCTTTCCCACATGGGGCCTTTTAAAGCTGGCAAAGTCTTTGGCCACACAAACCTTGGGATCAGATGGCTTGGGATTTGTGTGGGGAGTGTACTATGTAATCCTAGTGCCCTCCCACATATATAATTAAAATCCAGTTTTAGGAATTCCTTGTACCTCCTAGAAACTTAGAGACCAATGTCTTCTAGAACATAAGTTAACTTCATCAGCAACCAGACAGTAGGTATACAAGAATTGTTTTAGCATATTTTTTCCATTCTTAGACATGTGTCCCAAATGCCATGCAGAAAACCCCAGAAGACCTGTCTAGCAGGTCTTGACACTCCAGCACGATCCGATACTATGTTATCAATCGATCAATCATGTGTTTGTAGAGCGCGACTAGTCACCCGTGAGGGTCTCAAGGCGCTGGGGAGGAAGGGTGATGCAGGTTCCAGTCCATCAAGGAGGAGGTCTGTCGAAGAGCCATGTTTTGTGGTTTTTCGTGAAGATGGAGTGTGATGTTGTCTGTCTGAGGTGGAGAGGTAGGGTGTTCCTAACTCTGGCCGCGAGGAAGGAGAAGGCCTCCCGATCTGGACTTTTTGGTGCAGGGCACCACGGCGTAGGAGAGCTGGGCTGATCGTAGGGTCCTTTGGGGTGCGTGGAATTTGAGTCGGCTGTTCAGGTATTCAGGTCCGGTGTTTCGGAGGGCTTTGTCTGCGTGGGTGAGAATCTTGAAGGTGATTCTAGCCTCGATGAGAGGCTAGTGGAGTGTGCTCAGGTGCGGGGAGATGTGGCAGTGTCTTGACAGGTTGAGGACCAGTCTTGCGGCGGCGTTCTGGATGCTTTGTAGCTTGCGATTGAGGTTTTTGTTTATCCGGTGTAGAGTGTGTTGCCGTAGTCAGGTCTGCTGGTGACGAGGGCGTGAGTGACGGTCTTTCCGTGCTCAAAGTGGATCCATTTGAAAGTCTTGCATAGGGGCGGAGGGTGTGAAAGCTGGAGGATATGACAGAGTTGATCTGGCGGTCCATTTTGAGTTCGGAGTCCAGGAGGATTCCGAGGTTGCGTGTGTGGTCCATGGGAGTGGGTGGGTTTCCAAGGGCAGGGGGCACCAGGTGTCATTCAAGGTGTTGGGGTATGGGCCCATGATGAGTACTTCTGTTTTTTCAGTGTTGAGTTGGAGGCAACTGCTTTTCATCCATTTGGTGACTGCTTCCATGCCTTCTTAAAGGTTGTACTTGGCTGCGTTGGGTTCGTTGGATAGGGAGAGGATCAGTTTGGTGTTGTCTGCGTATGAGACAATGTTGATTCCATGTCAAAAAGAGGATTACTGTAATGTGGGCCAGTCTGGGTGTTGAAAGGGGCAGGGGCAAAAGAAGGGAGCAGGCCTAACTTTTGGCTACATCTGTTTGTCACAGGGTAGGTCTCTTACAGTTACTCAAGTCCTTGGGTCCAGCCCACATGTCTTCTTGTCAAGGGCAGAAACACCTCCCCACACCCAAGGCCTTTTGTCTTTCCTGTGGGGAAATTCACACCTCATTCACATCCATTGAAATGATAATTACCGACTGGATGATGGGAGATAGCAAATTGCAAATTTAGCTTCCAAAAAACTTCAGGCAGGGCAAAGGTCACTTTCTAAAAGTAATCTTTCCAAAATATTTATGACAAATCGTAATCCACCAGTAAATTAGGATTGTAATACATTTTTCAAAAAGCCCAAAAATGTAATTTGGGCTGTGAGATAAACATTTATTAAACTTAATATTGTATCCCAATGCTTTGGAAGAGCAAACCTGGCTACAGTTCAAATAGCTTTTTTTATCAAACACTGTGCTGTCAGCTTTATGCCTATAATGATTGAAGAAAAAAAGAGGGGTGCAATGCCACCAAGCAATGATATTCCCACAGCTTTTTTAAAGCTTTTTTTCACTGTCAAGACATGTTTTACATTAAACATTTATATTTCCTATGTTTAAATATCATACACCTTTCCTTTCAGGCAATAAGGATTAGTTAGGGGTGCCTTATTGACATTTAAAAGGAAGGTTTAGGTCTGGATTTTTTTTTTTGACAGGTTGACTTTCCAGTTTTAAAACTGCACAGACAGGCTACAGTGGTAACCCTAGAGACATGCCTTACAGTGACAATGCAGGAGATGGCCCAATGGGTGCTGCAGCCCACTTGCAACATTTAAGTTACAGGCCCTGGGTGCCTCAGCTACCATATACTAGGGACTTATAGGTAAGCTAAATATGCCTCTCAGTTGTGTACCAGTTTCATCATGTTTGAAGGGGCAGAAGAATCATTTTTATCTCTGGTTAGGAGTAAAGTACCCAGAGTTTTATGGCCAACAAAAACAGTCAAGGGACTAATCTGGGGAAATGCCATGCAAACAATAGTAATTTTCAACAAGAATGTCTACAGTTTTAGATACGATGGAGGTCATATGCTACACAACCGAGAACAAAAACAAGAAACACGTTCAAACATAAGCATCCAGCAACCAACCAAGCCCATTCTTTCTGTAACAGTTAGATCTCCAGCTCCCCAAATTCCTTATCATGTCCACAGAAGAACCGCTAACTGCCTCTGTTACAGCCCTAATACAAAAAGAATGAGAGCTAAATTCCTTTGCAGGGACACCCCAACAATACCTAAGCCATCTGCAGTGCATTGAACAACTGAAAACTCAACAAAGCTTACTAGTTTGCATGCTCAGTAGCCCAAGTACCCATACCCAAACCAACCTGTCCCCAGACAAACCACATCTACTGGAAAACTATCCACATGCACAGTCTTCCCAAAACCCTTCTGATCTCTCTTCCCCTTCTTTAAGCAAATAATTATCTCCTGACCAATCTTACTCATCTCAAACCTCAACAGACCTGCCCTACCTTTCGCCCAAAGAACAACCAAGACATAGCCATTAACAATAATGCAACCTCACTTCCATAAAAACACAAATTAGGTAACTTCTCAAACCTGCTAGGATTAAAGCACAGTGATCGTCCTCCACAGCCTCATAGCACCCAAATACTCCATCACCTCACCTTCCAACATCCGCTAGCCCAGCTCTCCTGCCTCAGAACTACTTACTATAAAACACCACTATTGTCATCTGTAGGAGGCTGGCTTAGTATATAGTGCACACTTATTTTAGTGATGCACCTTTCACTAATCCAGGCAACCCATATGGTGATTTTAGTGGTCTTTGATAACCATAGAAAACTCTAAAAGTGGTAACTGTGAAGAGCAACCTTCAGGCTTATCTTGAACTTTTTTAAGGAATGTTAATGTAAAGCAACCAGGGTTTGGACTCTTAATCAGTAAGGCAGAGCCACACGAAACAATCAACAACAAAATGCCAATACTTATAACTTCTTTAGCCTTGTTTTTAACACGTCACATTGAACCAAACAAAAGTGACCACTAGACCTTTTTTCTTCTCAGTTTTTGAATCTATCAAAATGTATTGATCCACAAATTCATTTACATTGATTATTCAAAATCATTCCAATAGTTCTACATACCAAATACATCCCAAACATTAGAATTTAACAGCTTTCTCATACTCACAATCATACCTTAAACACACTTATTCTTCTAATTCATACTCAGTTTTTCAACCCTAATTCATTCACTCCAGCAGCCAAACAACCATTCCTCCTTTCACACCCCCACACAATACAAAAACAACTTGTTGTTATACATAAAAAAATTTTTTTAGGTACAACAAGACCTACGGTGCATACATTTCACAATAACTATAAGAATCAAAAATAATTCCAACAATTATAAACACTCAATAAGTCACAAACAACAGGTCGACGCGTTTCGAGCACCCAAATTCAATTAATTGTGTTCTCCTCAGGACCGACAAGCTTAATCTCTTTAAATAGATCAGCCGGTCTATTTATCTGCTGGAAGTATGACTCATTATTCGTGGCAAAGCAAAACCAAAGGGGGCGATGGACGGAGTGTTGAACATTGCAAGCACTCACCCCCAGTCAACTGATCTGGATTTAATCCATCATCCTTCTTTAGCTCACTCCACCACCCCAGTTCAAACATGGCCATATGCAAATCATTCTGACCCCGTACCTCATGGGAACAGTCCAGCCCGAACTGCCAAGCCATGTCTTCCCTGGACCGGAAACAAGCATCATAAGACCGTTTTCTGGCTAATCAGCCGTCATCAGCCAGGCTAGCTTGAATCCAGTGGCAAAGTGAGCAAAGGACCCACGTCTGGGCATACCCTGCCAACTTAAGGAGAACAAAGCAAAACCAAAGGGGATGATGAACTGAGTGTTGAACATTGCAAGCACTCACCCCCAGTCAAGTGATCTGGGTTTAATCCATCATCATTCTTTAGCTCACTCCGCAACCCCAGTTCAGACATGGCCATATGCAAATCAGTCTGACCCTGTGCCTCATGGGAACAGTCCAGCCCAAACTGTCAAGCCATATCTTCCCTGGACCGGAAACAAGCATCCTGGGACCGGTTTCCGGCTAATCAGCCGTCATCAGTCAGGCTAGCTTCAATATATAATATAATATTTGCTTGCAATGTTCAACACTCCGCCCATCATCCCCTTTGGTTTTGCTTTGTTCGTCCTAAGTTGTCTGGGTCTGCCCAGACGTGGGTCCCTTGCTTACTTTGCAACTGGATTCAAGCTTTTCTGAAGAGGAACATGATGTTGGGGTAATGGAGAGTTTTTCTAGCCCATTTCTGATACAACCCAACCTCCTGTAGAGTCTAGTTGGTTGATTGACTCAGGGGAAGCTAGTGGTTTGGAGTCTTCCACGGATTCAGGCCTTCTGTCACCTCCTAGTTTGGGTACAGAAGTGGGCTCTTCTCTAGTGGATATACTCAGACGGGTTTCTACCATTCTGGAGGTTTAGCTTCCCTCTGTGGAATTGACAACAGATCCATTACTTGGAGTATTATATCAGAACCAGTTGGTAGAGCAGGTCCTTCCTTTTAGGGGGACTCTTCATGATATTCTGGTGGTGTTGGGGTCCCGGGCTAAACCTGAAATGGGGGCCTCTGTGGGTTGTTCTGTTTCTCACAGACATTGGTCAGCCCCTGGAGATATTTCCTTAGGCACCCAACTCATCATAGTTTTGTGGTGCAGGCTGCTTTGGCCGCCCAAAATATTGATATGTTCCCTTCTGTTCTCCCAGAAAGAGAAGCCAGGAAATTGGATAGCTGTGGCAGGAATATTTTCGCCCCACTAGTTCAGCATTGTTCTCTCAATACCTCTTGTGTCCTTGGACACTTCTCCCTTGTATTATGGGACTCGTTAGTGCTCCTGCGGCCCACCCTTCCGGAAGAGACACAGAATGCTGTTGTCCTGTTGATATGGGAAAGCCAACAGGCAGTTAAACTGATTATTTGTTGTGATATGGACACTACTGATTCTATAGGTCAGGCAATGGCCTCTTCAGTAGCACTCAGTCGTCATGCCTTGTTGCGCACAGCGGGGTTTTCAGATACAGTTCTGGCCACTTTGTTTGATATGCCTCTTTAGAAAACAAAAACACCAGCGTACATCACTTCAGGTCACTATTATCCCTGTGCATTCAGCACCATTCTTCAGTTTAAATTCTTGTTCAGACACTCCTTCTCAGTCCAAGGGAGTCACGTAGTGTAGACAAAATTGGAATTTTATTTCTTTTAAAACAAAGTGCTTCACAGCAGACGCGCGTTTCGCCCCCTGCGGGCTTCCTCAAGGCTGTAAATCATATATAAAAGAATAAATTATAATTTATTTTTCTATAATATCATCCCTTATACAAAATTCTCAATCCTTGTTTTTTGTGTCACCATCACCTCATTAAATCCTGTGCAAAACAGTCTGCAACACGACCACCAAGGATTGTAGAAAAAAACATCATGCTTTCAACTATGCTTCATCTGTCGCAACCAATATACAGGCTGCAACACATGGGGCATAAAACTGCAGAAAGGACAGCCACCATGTGGAACCACCCACATATAAACGTGAAAGTGACCTAAAAACCCAAAAGAAGTGACCAAAACAAGAGCCTTCATTTCAAAACCGACCACACCTACAAATATTCTGTACAGAGATTACAGACAATATCTATAATTTACACATGCACCTATAATAGGGTGCATCTGTATGGTTGGCTCACCAGATCTCCAGATTGACCAGCACTGTATATATCAACGCTTGTAACGTTAAATCACTCTGTAAAATAAATTATTGATATTATATTTTTTAAACAACTGGATTTTATCTTTTTATTCTGCTTTTAGCATGTCTTTCTATTCCTCCACTTAAATAGTCAGCCCACTCCTTAAATTCTTACCTTAGAGTGAGCTCCACCCAATGTATATTTCAGTCTTTTTAAGCAAAAGCAAAAGTAGCAGTAGTCCTCATTTATTGTCTATCAGGAGCCATAATAAGTTCCACCTGATGTGTAAAAAATGTTTTACATATCAACCAGGGACCCCATAAATATTATCCTCGCATGTGAACCCCAAATAGCAATGTAGCTCTTACTCCATTCATAAATTCAATCCTTGATTTTATTTTAACCTTAAAAAAAATTACTAAGTGCCAGTGTATGAATTCCATAGACCAACTATAGATACATCTGATGTTACCACATTTCGAATATTAAACCACTTAAGTGAGTGGTCGATTAGTACTGCTGTTTAGACTCCTATGTATGCGCTTCCATCTTCACTATAAAAATCTCTTATTATATTTAAAACCAATGAACATTTTATTCATAAGTGTATGCATTGCTAGGTCTAACAACCTAAGTGCCCCCATATTACATAGGACATTCTTTAACTATTCCCCTTGTGACCAACTTGTTTGTGTAGCACTACAACGAAAAGTGTGCTTAGTGAGCCGCCGATGGTCATGCCTAATCTCCTTTTGCACACATTTTCTATGTTGTTCACTCCCACTAATAGCCCGACTTCAATTCCTGATGCAATACTGTGCCCTTCAAAAATCTACCTCCTGTGCCATTTCTTAAATATATTTGTACTTTCATCACATAATCTATTACTCCCGACCTTGACTTTGTTTGATATGCCTCTTGATGGTACATGCCTTTTCGGTGCGCATTCTGACTCTGCTTTGCAGAGATTTCTTGATTGTTGGGGTGCAGCAGAGTCCTAACCCTGCCAGCTGTTTCCTGGTTTTCTTGTATTAGTTTATATGGGGAAACCTTATGTTCCAGTATGAGCCATTCATGGTGCAACACCCATTGGCTTTTCCTTTCAATCTTCCCTTTATAGGGTGATACCCAGCGAGGTATTCCTCCTTGCTGTAGGTACTTTTGTTCAGTTTATTCTGTCAGTGACAGGTTAAGTTTCCAGTAATGTGGGACATATGTTATTTCGTAACTTTGTATACACCTTTTCTAATATTTTTTGTTGTTGCTGGGACTGAGTTTCTACCCAAGTACTTTTTTTTCTATTAGGAGTACCTTGTCTCAGTTGTGCGGATGCACTGTGGCATTGCTCCCTGTTCTACAGAGATCTTCCCTGGTATGCCTTGTTGGCACTTTGGGGTTGTCCTCTGTAAAATTTAGGTCCCTTGTACGGACTTCAATTATCTGTGTTTGAACATGGAGTGTTTGTGGCCATGCTATGCACCAGTGATATGTTCATTTATATTATTCCTGCAGCCTTCATGTAGGTTATCTTTCTAGCCATAGGGTGTTCATATCCTTATCACTATCTTCTTTCCATAAGGTAAGTATTGGAGAGGATGGCAGAATCCGTGGCTGGACAAGATTTAGCTTGGACCTAGACTTTTTATGGCAGTTTATGTTTTGCTGTGTTTTGGCAGCAAAATGTTCTGACTAGGCTCTTTCAAGTTCCTTGTTAGGCTATGAGTGGTGGTGATCTGTCTACTGCAATATTTCGGATCTCACCTCCTGCCCGAGGTGCCCTTGGTCTGGTGCCACTGACCTTGTCACCTTTTCTCTTCCTCATATCTTAGGGGATGTATTTCTTCTCGTATCTGGAATGGAATCCTTTATATTCCTTGCTTTTTGATAGACATTGGTCATCTACCAATTGTGTTTGCAACCTGCGCATTTTCTTACTATCTGGTTGTTCTTAGATGTCGCCATCTTATTCCTCAATGTTGATGGTATGGTGGCTAATTTTCATCTAAGATTTCTTTCTGGAATGTGTTACTTTAATGTTATAGTTCCTGTCTTCTGAGGAAGGAAGCGGAGGTCTTTCTTAAAATCCTTTCTGCTGAGTTTTTCCCCCCTCTTTATAGGGTGTGATATGGATATAGTCCCTCAAAGGTCAGTCAAACTATTTCTACCTCAATTGTGAATTTCATCTGATTGGACAACATTTTTCTTCTTCCTTTCCTTCAGAGGATGAAGTCAGTATTCCCTTTTTTTAGTAAAGAGTACATCATGACTAAGCTTGGGGTGTTTCTTTCTGGTCTCAATCTTTGGGGTGGCTCTATCGCTGCCATCCACCTTTCTGTTTCATAGGGCTTTCTCCCTTTATGACGGTCATGCTTTATCTCTTGTTGAGAATGTTTGTCAGGATTGGCTCATTGAAATCATTGATTGGTTAGGGCCTTTGGTGTGCTGGCCTTTATATCAACTGTAGCCGAATAGACGGAATCGCTATTTGGGAAATGCACAATAAGAATTTTGTACATCTGGCCCTCTATTCTTACTTGCTATGTCAACCTAAATTGTGTGTAGGAAGTTATCTGAAGGTTTATGAGCATACAACTAATAAACTGAGAATGTCCTGTTTAAGTATGGGCTGAAAATCCATCTCGTTCGCGGAATTTGCGGCTTTTTGGCAAATTCGCGGTCCGCAAATCGCGCAAATTTGCCCAAAAATCCGCAATTTGCAAGCTGGCGGATTTTTTTTGCTTGGTCTCGCTTGAAAAATACAATATCGCGCGCGCAGCGTTGACTTACCGTGATTCTGAGTTCGCCGAGTTGTTTTTCCTCCCGGTTTGAGTGTGCTGCGCCATTTTGGATCTTGCTGTGAGATCGCGCGAGAGTTGTTCGACCGCGAGTACGTCATCGCGGCCCGCTATCTTGCACAGCGAGAGTTTGACAATGCGAGTACGTCATAAGGGCCCGCAATCACGCATCGCGGGAGTAAACAATTGCGAATACGTATCTGCGGCGCGCAGCTGACTTCCGGCGGGAGATTTGAACAGCTCGCTTTCCCGAACTTGCAAAAATTGCAATTCTGCACAAGAAATCCACCGCAGACAGCATAAACCTTCTGAAAAATGATGATTTTGATCAGAATAACTCCTCAGATTGACATTTGGCTGCACTTTTTTGTACAAAGAGTCCATTTTTGGGGGGGTGGGAGGAAGGAAGTGCCCCATGAGTCTCCAACTTCCTGTTCCTGTCCAGCAGGCTCCTCCCAGTGCTTTGTCCATGTCCTGGTCACTTTTCATTTGGATCTGGAGCTGGAAGGATTACTTTTTGTGGCTGCTGCTGGATATTTGTATTTGAGGACTTTTTGGACTTTGGAGCACTTTTGGATTTATGATTTTACAAGTAAGTTGTTGTTGTTTGTTTGGGGCATTGCAGTTGCTGCAACTACAATTTTAAAACTTTTTCACAACTTTAAAAAAAATGTATTGTGGGGAGCCACAATATCCAGTAGGCCCAGGGTTAGTCATGGGAGCATGATACAACTGTTTCTGTGAGTTTTGTTGAACTTAAATCTCATTTATGTCATGGAATTTTAGCTCAATGTTATATGTGGATTTTCTTTTTAATTTTGGGGTCCCTGTAAAGGCACACTAGCCAGTAGGCCCAGGGGTAGTGAGTGGTGCATGGACCAAGTCTTTCTGTGGGGTGTCTTGAATTTAAACATCATTGAGGGCATGGATGGCATTGGATTGTGGTGATTTTGTGTGTTTTTTACTTCTTGGGTGTTGTTGGGGCCTGGCCATGTGGGTGGGGGCCATTTTGAGGCCTGGTCCAGGCAGGGCCTGGCCATGTGGCTGGGGGTCAAAGAAGGGGCCATTTTGAAGCCAGGCAGTGTGCTCAGGCCTGCACCTAGTTTGCCTTGCTTTCATCCATTATGCCCAGGGGTACTCAATGGTGCATGGACCAAGTCTTTCTGTGGGGTGTCTTGAATTTATACATCATTGAGGGCATGGATGACATTGGATTGTGGTGATTTGTGTGTGTTTTTCAGCTTCTTGGGGTGTTGTTGGGGCCTGGCCATGTGGGTGGGGGGCATTTTGAGGCCTGGTCCAGTCAGGGCCTGGCCATGTGACTGGGGGTCAAGGAAGGGGCCATTTTGAAGCCGGGCAGTGTACTCAGGCCTGCACCCAGTTTTCTTTGCTTTCATCCATTATGCCCATGGGTACTCAGTGGTGCATGGACCAAGTCTTTCTGTGGGGTGGCTTGAATTTAAACATCATTGAGGGCATGGATGGCATTGGATTGTGGTGATTTTTGTGTGCTTTTCGACTTTTTGGGGTGTTGTTGGGGCCTGGCTATGTGGGTGGGGGCCATTTTGAGGCCTGGTCCAGGCAGGGCCTGGCCATGTGGCTGGGGGTCAAGGGGCCATATTGAAGCCAGGCAGTGTGCGCAGGCCTGCATCCAGTTTGCCTTGCTTTCATCCTTTATGCCCAGGGGTACTCAGTGGTGCATGAAACAACTCTCTCTGTGTGGTCTCTCTTCTATTAATGTAAACATCCATTTTTGATTAGAATTGCAATTTTTATTTTGGGTCTTTGGGTGTGTTGTAATAATAATAAATGCCTAGTTGCAAATATTAATTGAAGCACGACATATGCAACATTTATTTAACTGATGTTCCTCTGGCTTCCTTTGCTTTTAGGTGCACAAGAGAACCACATCAGTCATCATTCATCATCAGTGCCAGGAAGAAGTCCTGCAGCGGTGTGTGCAGCACGTCACGTGATGTCACGTGTGGCCATAGACAACTCTGCAACTCGTGCAACTACGGCCTGCTGTTCTGACATCTGAAGAAGATGGGCCCAAAGAAAGCTGGCCGTAGCTCCTCAACCAAGAAAGTTGCCAGTGCCACTGCCAGTAAGAAGTAGCAGAAGAAGCAAGTGGCGCCACTTACCAAGGAGACCGGTGTGCCCACAGACACTTTTTTCAGGAAAAACAAACTGCGCCTGCAGCAGCGGGGTCTGCCGGGGACCAAGCTGGGAGCAGCACCTCCGCTTCATTGGGCTCAGTGCCACCACGCCAAGTTAGGTCCAAGGCTATGAGTGCTACAGAGGCAGCCACTTTAATTGCTCAATCACCATCGACCAGTGATGATGTTGGCTCATCGCAAGAAAGTAGCATCCAATCAACACAGGGTGTAACTCATCTGACGAGTGTTCAACAACCACAGCCGCAACGACAACCACAGGTGCAACTAGTACAAGCGCAAGGAGAGGCGCAAGGAGAGGTGCAAGTAGAGGCGCAAGTAGAGGTGCAAGTAGAGGTGAAAGGAGAGGCGCATGGAGAGGCGCAAGTAGAGGCGCAAGTAGAGACGCATGGAGAGGCACAACTGCCGACAATGCTTGTTCCTCCAGAAGTAGGGGCACATCAGGAAATCGAGATTCAACCGGAGGTATCATCCGAGGAAGCCACTCCTGCTGATGATCCATTGTCTTCCAGATCCCCAGCAAGAAAAAGGTCAAGGAGGGCCAGTACAAGTTCTTCTTCAAGCCCCCTTCCTTCTGATGATCTTGATCTAGATTGGAACCCACCAATGCAGTCTGAGAGGGAGGCATCAAAGAAGGTAGCTAAGCCCAAAAGGAAGGTTCCCGAAGGCTTTCACTTATGGGTGATGACGACGAACAAGAAGTAGAAGTGGTGGATTCTGCTGGTGATGAACAGTCTGACGATGAGGACCCAGTCATCACCGTCGTCACTCCAGCCGCAGCGGGCATGCAGCAGACAGACATTTTTACCCTATCCCGAATTGCTGCTGAGCGGGATGTGGGCGGCGTGGCACTGGTACCACCAACAACACAGGTAACTACTACACCAACACGACCTACTACAGCTGCCATATTTTCTCTTCAGAAGGGCCGGCAGGGACCTCCATCCAGCTCGACCTCCGTTACCTCAAGTGGTGGTGCTGTAACTGTAAGTGCACAACAGTCAAATTCGGCCACGCCCATCCTCCACTTCATCTGGCATTGAAAGTAGCACCTCCACCACCACCACCAGACATCTCAACTCCCCAGTTTGGGACTTCCTTAGTGTTAGCAAAAGGGCAGAAAACCTAGTTGTTTGTTCGATTTGTAAAACTGTAGTTAGTCGGGGTAAGCTTGGTACCAACTATGGTACCGGAGGCCAGAGAGGTCATCTCCAAAAACACCACACTGTCCAGTGGGAGGCGCACCTAAGTAAGATCCGGGAAGCCAAAAGTACAAATCCAAATGTAGACATTGATATTGCATCTGATGACGAAGAGGAGATAATCGTGCAGGGGGGCGGTGAACAACCGAGAGACATTTTTTCTGGTACACACAGAACCCCTGGCAGCAGCACTGCAGTGGTAGAGCCCACACCCTCCTCTACCCCAACAACATCAAGGAGGCACAGTAGCCTGATAGAGACACCAATGCGAAAAAGTACATCCCTAAGCCTAACTGGGTTGAAGAGGTCTGCATCTTCATAACATATGAAAACGGTCCAGACCAACTTTAAAAGCATGTTTTGGTCGGAGGTGCCATTGGAACGCAACCACCCAACGGCACGTCTTTATAATGCAATGCTGGCTAAAATGTTAGCGCTGGACCTTCTCCCTTTTTCTTTTGTGGAAGGGGTGGGTTTTTGACAATTTGTGGCAACAGTCTGCCCTAAATGGAAGGTTCCTAGCCGGTCCTATTTTGCCAGAGTTGCGGTTCCAGCACTACATCAAGATGTGCTGGAGTTCATTGGGGCAGCTTTGCAGAAGAGTGCTGTTCACACTATCCACCTGACAACAGACATGTGGACCAGTTGCCAAGCCCTTGATTACATGTGCATCACTGCACACTGGGTCTCTTTTGCAGGGGTTAGAGACAAGTTATCTGCAGGAGTTGACAATGCCACAACTTTTCAAGCTAGTCGGAAACATGCAACAGCAGCCATGTTTGCCATGGAGAAATCTCATACTGCAGTAAACATTTTGGAGAAGTTTAACAGTAAGGTCTTTCAATGGCTGCATCCAAGAAAGCGCATGATTGGTTATGTTTCCACGGATAATGGCAGTAATATAGTTAAGGCCATGAATGATGGTAACTACTTCAGAGTGTCGTGCTTGGCGCACAGTATTAACATTGTTGTGCAAGATTTCTTGAAAAAAGAAAACACAGTCAGCGAGTTACTGACCAACGGCCGAAAAATCTGCACACATTTCAGCCATTCTTTTAAGGCCCGGAAGCATCTGAGGAAACTTCAACATGAACGTAGAGTGCCAGTCAGAGGACTCATCCAGGAGGTGGTAACACGTTGGAACTCAACCTTCTACATGTTTGAGCGTCTGTCTGAGCAGTGCTTGGTAATCAATGAGTATGTCTTTGCACTGGGTTCTACTATGAAAGGAATGGGACCTAGTTAAACACCTGACAGACATACTTCGTCCTTTTGAGGTCTTCACACGTGAAGTCAGCAGGGAGGACTGTACTTTGGAAAAGCTATCCCATTGTTGCACATGCTAGAGCACCAACTGAAGGTGGTGTCTTCAACGTTCAAAGATGATACTGACAAGCAAGACGCATATCAGTTGGCGGAGAGCTTATTAACCCGCCTAGTTGGCAATGAAAGGCTTCAAAAAATACATACAGAACAACATTATATTTGTGCCACTATTCTAGATCCACGGTCATAAAGGAAGTGGCCAGCAAAGCATTCATTCCTTTTACTGAAGCAGATGTTTCAAAGTACAAACATTGGCTAGCTCTGTCAGCCACTCGGTTTGAAAAAGAGCGGCAGGAAATTGAAGGAACCGACAGAAGTACTACTGAATCAGCAGGCCATCCGGCGTCAAGGTCCACTTCTGTTGTCGAAGGCAGTCCCTTTCCCTCACAGCCGTTACCTACACCAGCAACCGTATCATCATCATGCTCACCTGCACCAGGCCCAGCCATAATATTGTCGGAAGCGGATTGGATAACTCATCAAGGGTTTGCTCGTTCCAGTGCTGATGCCAAGGCCACAGATGGTACGCAAAGTGGAGCAGCCCTGGGTGACCTTGAAAGGAAGGGTGGAGGCCTATCTGGATGGCCCAACAGAGGTCTACATTGATCACAACCCATTGGTGTATTGGTATGGGAAAAGGCCTCACTGGCCACTGATCACCAAGCTGGCTCTAAATTATTTGTCTTGCCCACTCGCAAGCGTGTCTTCTGAACGTGTTTTCAGTGCTGCTGGTGCCATTGTTACTTCAAAAAGGACCCGCCTCTCGCCCAAAAATGTGGAGAGGTTAACAATGATCTAGATGAATTAGCACTTCATACCACCAGATTACAAAATACGTGAATGCACGCAGGAAGAAGAGGACACCGACTTAGGTGACGGAAGTTCTTCCCTGTTAGCTGACCTACTCCCATCTCAATTCACAGAGTTTGAGGACGAACTCCACTTCCCTGACACCAAGGCCTGAAAATGACTTCCTTTTTTTTCGTCCTGACTCCTTATTCACTTTTACTCCTGTGTGTCTTTCTTTGTTTTACAACTTTTACCACAACAAAACTCTAATCACAACAAATCCATCAGCAGCACTGTCTTCGTCTTATTTCCTTATTGAAGGAGCCGCTGTCTGCAATCCTGAAGTTCACAAGTTCACAACTCAGTCATGCTCCTCTATCCTCCTCCTCCAGACTCCCCCTATTCATTTCCCTAAAGGCAGATGGCTAGATTACGCAGAATCAAGAAACTTTGGCTTCGTAGACGAGTCCCCTCAAAGGGGACTGGAATTACTGACTACATGCTGATTGCTGACAGTTACTTCTGAAATTGACAGGAGAGGCTGCCCTGTGGGCCTTCACTTTAGGAACAAGATGTGGACAAAAAGTGGAACAGGTAATGAATAATGAGAAGATGGCATGCAGAGTGGACAGCATTGCTGTCTGGCTCTGATGAAAGCAATTGCTATTTCTTTGTTGTGCATGAAATGAATCATATGTCTTCTGTTATTATTTAATCTTTTACACACTAAATGTAACTCAAGTCTACTCTGTTTTTTTACCTTGTTTAATTAAAATTGTACTTCAACTGCAGGGGCCACTACGTTGCATTTTCCAATATGCAAAATGTCCTTGGACTCACTGTTTGCCAATATACTATGATGATGATGAGTGTTGATGATCAAAGTTAAATAATATATCTTTTTTCTTTACAGCCACTCACTGGGATGGATGGATCATCATCGTCGGTTTACAGGAGAACTATGGCCAATTCGTGAGTGGCAACTACAGCTACTACAGCAAAGCTACATGTCTGTCTAGTCGTGGTATGGAGTGGTCGAGCCCGTGTAGTATTGTTATGACAGAGTCCAGACAGCAGTTCATGTAAAATTGCGGCTATGTGGCTTGCTGCATACAATTAGATATGCCTTGTCTGTCTGTGTCAAAGAGTTATGCTACATCAGGTTGCTTCACTCAGTGGTGCCTGCCTTTACCGTCTGCATGGTCCTGGCCTGCTGTGTGCTAATTACTAGTTACTATCCTTGAAAAGGAGACTCAGAGTACGCACTTTAGAAATTATGCTTGTATGTAATACTGTCGCCTCTGAAAGTGTTAATTTTGTACTACACTGCGTACCTTATATTTTTTTCTCCGTGGTGTTTTAATATCACTTCCTGTTTTTCCTACAACAATTACAGGCCGGCTTTTACCCTGTGCGATGGGAAAAATGATGAACTCAGGCTTACCATCAGCGATCCGCAATTCCGCATCCGCCAGGCAGGCAGTGGACAGTGTGTCTGGTCACCAAGATTGATCGACAGAGCGTTAGATGGAATGAAGGAGTACCGCGAATAAGAAGAATGGTTGGATGCATGCAACTTCCCAAATTCAACAGGACAACTACAACATACAGTTACAGTATCCTCTTCACTTCTCCTTATCGTTTAAATAGTTATTGTTGTGAACTTCTATGAGTTTGACTCTGTGCATTTGTTTGCTCTATGCTTCAAATTCATCCCTCGAGCAATTGTATACGTTTTTCTTTGCTATTTTGAAAACTAATTTAATGTACTACTAAGTGTTTATTCTCTCTGAGGGCAGATAGGCAAGTGAAATTGCGTAATTACTGAAGCCCTGTACTGTCACATTGTTTCTTCATAGTTAGTAAGTTGTAGTACTACTTTTCAGTAACCTAACCATCCATTTAGCAAACAACTTCATGCATGCAGTAGTGCATGCACTTCCTTTATGTCCCTTAAAAGATTTATGGATATCTTCGTATCCAAAGATTTTTTTTTCTTCATTTGTTGTTTGCCCATGCTGTGTTTTTTTTCCTCTCTCCACAAAACTTTCCCAAAAACCCCATTCCCATCCAATTTTCAAACCCTAACCCTCTTCCCCTGGGCTGTGTGGTTTATATTGAGGTGTGACTAAATGACAACAATAATTCCACACACTTGCTGGGGAGGATAAGGACAAAGCAACAGAAAATACATTTCAAGGATGGTGAAGGAATCCGAGGATATGTTCTTACTGTGTACTGTACTATCTATCGTACTGTTCTAATGCTACGCTTGGGCACTCAGTGTTTCATTTCCTTTTTTTTTCATATGCTGCTACTGCCAGTGTGTAGTGTACCACTACTACTACCACCACCACAACAATGACATTTCATCTGTCCAGGATTCAACCTTAATCGCCATTTGCCATGCACCCAGCCCTGTGCCTTGCCCTATTCTCAAACACGAATCACAGGTAAGATAAGCATTTTGGGGGAGGAAGAATAATGGAGTAGGAGGAGAGGAGAGGAGAGACTGACGGTAGTACTAGTAAAGTAGTAGGACAATTGAATTCACTAACTCTGTCAGGGGCACTTTTCTAAAAATTTGGGCGATTAGACAATTTGAATCAACCAGCCAGTTAAGTTTTAGGAAAACAAACGTACAGTTGAGTTAACTCCCCTGCCTCCCCCACAAAACAGTAAAAACGTGTATGCTATGTTTAAGTTGAAAATAAATAATTATTTACACCCTAACAAAAATTAACTAACCCACAAGACCCGACCCACCCCCCTCCCTAACCCCAACCAATGTTCATGAAATGTCCTGAAGAAAAGTTCCAAAACCCCAACGTCCAATTGCCATCCCCACAAAAGTCTTTAAAAAAGGGGCAAGGGGCAGTCTCTCCTCCTCTACTGCCGCCGGCGGTGTCCTTTGGCCAGGTGGTCCCGACGCTCCCTGCGGAGGTCCTTGAGCAGGGTTTTCAGTCTCTCCACCTCCTGCTCAAGGTTGGACACCCTGAGGGTCAAGCGGTGCAGACGAGCCTTGCACCTGCTGTGGGGGGCAGCTGATGTTTTTGCTGCTTGGCAGTGGCGGGTGGCTGCGGTATCACGGCTCCGTACCTATGAAGGCTTGCGCTGACTGGATGACCCAGGGTGAGCGGAGGAGGATGCAGCTGTCGTGGATGTTGTAGATGTCGACTAAAACTGCGTATCCTCCTCCTCCTGGGCCACCAGCCGCCGATATTCGGCGACAATCCCTCCAGCTTCCGTTGCCGTAACCGTCTAGCCAGCACCTTCCGTGTTAGTTTGGAAGGAGCATCTATATGAAGAAAGAAAAACATACTGTAACCTATGCTCTTTAAGATTAACACAAAATAATTGAGCAGGAAGTTGTGTCACAGTAGCACTAGCAACTTGCAAGCACAGTATATAACATTTGTGGCCTGTATCTATCTAACCTCCCACTTCGTCGGCCTCTGCTCTAACATTAGTGGGAGTTTCAGGAATTCTACTAGCACTATATGGACTCACTACATTAGACTCAGACAGTACACCAGTCTTCTTCTTCTTATCTCTCATTTAGCGAAATTCGTACGTAAACCTGTGGAAGCTGGCATAATGCCAGCGCAGTCAACTTGCACCCGAGTACCATGATCCAGGCATCCATCCATTCAAAGTAAATGTCAATCATTCTTCTTAATGTCTCAACTGGACAAACCTTACTTTTCTCACGGAAAAACAATCTTTTTATTTTATTTTGGAAACCGCAAGCCATGCATCCATGCTTGACTCGCATTTGAATTTGAACCAAAGGATATATTGCGCACACATACAGTTTCTGTTTCACCCACCCAGGCAGTCCTCTTTCCTTTCTCCTTCCACCCATCCTTGCTTCAGCCTTCAACCGGCCATGCATCATATTCCCAGCCACCTCGGGCAGCATTCAAAAACACGTATCATTCTTTGCCAGTCATTACTTTTAACTCGCTCGTCCTTCCTTACACCCTTCTTTCCCTTTTCGTTCATCTCATTCATCAAGTCATCTCTGATCTGACTTGGCATCTCGATAAAACTTTCACAGCTGAGTTGAAGTCAAATTTAGAGGAGGCCATTGGTTACTCGTCAACTCCAGCCGCTAATACTATAGCTAATGAGAAGTCAAGGGTGAATGTCTTCTACCTGGTTGACAAAAACTTAGGGGCATATTATCAAGGACCGGTGTTAAAATTATCACCGTTTTATCGGCAGGAAACTGACGATAAAACGGCGATAATGGGCTTGATAATACGCCCTTGTTAATTCCCATAGAAGCCCATGTTCTTGTGTTAACATGGGCTTCTATGGGAATTAACAAGGGCATATTATCAAGCCCATTATCACTGTTTTATCAGCAGTTTCCTGCCGATAAAACAGCGATAATTTTAACACCGGTCCTTGATAATATGCCCCCTAGTTCTAAATTTGTAAGTATTCTTAACAGTAAAGTGTACTTGTACTGTACAACATATACACCCCTGCAGAGAGCCCACTCTGCAGTCTGCAATCTTAATAAGTAACTGAATATAATAGCTTTGCTTACCACTGCCCGCCACTCCCATGGCATCCCCCACAACAGTTCCTGTTGGCTCTTGCACCGCATCCGACACTGGAGTGCCCACCTCAGCGCTGGCCCCGGCACTGGTGCTTGGCTGTGCCGATGTTCCGCCTAGTAAATACATTTCATATTTTTAGATGCCATATACACCACTCCCTATTTTGTCTAGGAATGAAAAATGTTTACTAGTACTACATAAACAAATTTACTAATTTGTGACTCTAGTCTACTCTAAACTACAAATTTCCCGTCCTTCAGGGAAGGGTGTTTTTTTATTTATGCTTAGCCATAACATGTGATGCTACACTTTTTGGCACAACTCATGATTGCTTGCTTTTTAAAACGCACCATTTTTCTCATAAGAGACAGAAGCTTCCCTTCTACGAACAAGAGCAAAATCATCATCATATCATGTTGGTCGGAGTCATCAACGATTCATCCCCACCAAGACTTTAACCAGGTGAGGGCTCTCCCACAATTAATGTGTGAAATCAGCCACTTTTCAGTCCTTCACCGTTTGTTATATGACATTGATTTTAATAAATGTTTTTATATAATGCACAACGGAAATGTAATATACAGAGTACACACAGAGCTAGTTGTTTTACTTTTAATAAAGCTTTAAAACGTACATAGGCTCTGTGGTTTTTGGTCATGAGTGAGTGAGCGAAAGGGTTTGCAATTTGCAAGCATGAGTCCGTGGCTCTGAGAGGTCGGGACTCTGACTCCGTAGTCTTATGTTCTGGGTTGTATAATCATTGGGGATCATCGCTGCATTTGGGAGCTAAATGACTCCGACACACTAGCTAGTCAGTAAGGAGATTGGGGGTTCAACTTCTGTTATGACTGAGGTATGTGGAAAGTCTAACAGCTCCTATTATAATTTATAACCAATGCCCTATTTCTTGTCCATAGTTCTGTTTGTGCAGAATAGTCCCTGCAACAGTAGTAGTATGGATTGTCCTCCTATCCAATCAAAAAGTAAACTAGTATCTTATTCTTGGTGGCCATTGACATTTTATTGTTGGGAATTGTCAAAGCATAAACATTTAGAAGACTTCGATAGACATTATGGACAACCCAGAGGACTGCACTCTGTGCATAGAGCTATTGCTGAATAGAATAGGACTTTTGTTTAACACCTTTTGCCAACTGTGCAAGCTTAGTTTGCTATATAGACAGACTAATAATAATCTAGTAGTACCACAGGGAGTCATCGAACTAATAGTGCTAAATATTCTCAAGCTACTGAAAGTAATTCTGGACATTCTAAGAGAGCAGCTAAATCCACACAAGCTTAAGGTATGAGTCACTTGTGGGACACCCCCGCGCCGCACGGCCACCAGCTGCTGCGTGTGCCCCTCTGCCCTGCCTAGCTGCCTCGCTGCCTGTCGCGCTGCCGCTGACCACGCCCCCTCCTCCGAGCGGCGTGGTCCGTGCTTGCCTGCCGGTTGCTCTAATTGTTTGTTTATTAGTTTTTTCCTGATCTTGTGATTATATCCTTGCCTGTCTCTCTTTTGTATTTTGTGCCCGTGTTTTTGCGTTCTCCTCCTGTCTGCCCGCCTACCTCGCCGACCTCCGCTCTCCCTCCCCGCCACCGTCGCTAAGCCCCGCCCCTTTTGCCTTCTGTATCCCTCCCCGCTCCCGCCTCCCAGCTGCCCCGCCCACCCGCGCACTTGGCCTTATATGGCGACCGTGCGACGCAGGTGAGTGTGACCCACTTGCGGGACACCCCCGCACCGCACGGCCACCAGCTGCTGCGTGTGCCCCTCTGCCCTGCCTAGCTGCCTCGCTGCCTGTCGCGCTGCCGCTGACCACGCCCCCTCCTCCGAGCGGTGTGGTCCGTGCTTGCCTGCCGGTTGCTCTAATTGTTTGTTTATTAGTTTTTTCCTGATCTTGTGATTATATCCTTGCCTGTCTCTCTTTTGTATTTTGTGCCCGTGTTTTTGCGTTCTCCTTCCTGTCTGCCCGCCTACCTCGCCGACCTCCGCTCTCCCTCCCCGCTTCCCGCCACCGTCGCTAAGCCCCGCCCCTTTTGCCTTCTGTATCCCTCCCCGCTCCCGCCTCCCAGCTGCCCCGCCCACCCGTGCACTTGGCCTTATATGGCGACCGTGCGACGCAGGTGAGTGTGACCCACTTGTGGGACACCCCCGCGCCGCACGGCCACCAGCTGCTGCTGGTGCCCCTCTGCCCTGCCTAGCTGCCTCGCTGCCTGTCGCGCTGCCGCTGACCACGCCCCCTCCTCCGAGCGGCGTGGTCCGTGCTTGCCTGCCGGTTGCTCTAATTGTTTGTTTATTAGTTTTTTCCTGATCTTGTGATTATATCCTTGCCTGTCTCTCTTTTGTATTTTGTGCCCGTGTTTTTGCGTTCTCCTTCCTGTCTGCCCGCCTACCTCGCCGACCTCCGCTCTCCCTCCCCGCTTCCCGCCACCGTCGCTAAGCCCCGCCCCTTTTGCCTTCTGTATCCCTTCCCGCTCCCGCCTCCCAGCTGCCCCGCCCACCCGCGCACTTGGCCTTATATGGCGACCGTGCGACGCAGGTGAGTGTGACCCACTTATGGGACACCCCCGCGCCGCACGGCCACCAGCTGCTGCGTGTGCCCCTCTGCCCTGCCTAGCTGCCTCGCTGCCTGTCGTGCTGCCGCTGACCACGCCCCCTCCTCCGAGCGGCGTGGTCCGTGCTTGCCTGCCGGTTGCTCTAATTGTTTGTTTATTAGTTTTTTCCTGATCTTGTGATTATATCCTTGCCTGTCTCTCTTTTGTATTTTGTGCCCGTGTTTTTGCGTTCTCCTTCCTCTCTGCCCGCCTACCTCGCCGACCTCCGCTCTCCCTCCCCGCTTCCCGCCACCGTCGCTAAGCCCCGCCCCTTTTGCCTTCTGTATCCCTCCCGCCTCCCAGCTGCCCCGCCCACCCGCGCACTTGGCCTTATATGGCGACCGTGCGACGCAGGTGAGTGTGACCCACTTGTGGGACACCCCCGCACCGCACGGCCACTAGCTGCTGCGTGTGCCCCTCTGCCCTGCCTAGCTGCCTCGCTGCCTGTCGCGCTGCCGCTGACCACGCCCCCTCCTCCGAGCGGCGTGGTCCGTGCTTGCCTGCCGGTTGCTCTAATTGTTTGTTTATTAGTTTTTTCCTGATCTTGTGATTATATCCTTGCCTGTCTCTCTTTTGTATTTTGTGCCCGTGATTTTGCATTCTCCTTCCTGTCTGCCCGCCTACCTCGCCGACCTCCGCTCTCCCTCCCCGCTTCCCGCCACCGTCGCTAAGCCCCGCCCCTTTTGCCTTCTGTATCCCTCCCCGCTCCCGCCTCCCAGCTGCCCCGCCCACCCGCGCACTTGGCCTTATATGGCGACCGTGCGACGCAGGTGAGTGTGACCCACTTGTGGGACACCCCCGCGCTGCACGGCCACCAGCTGCTGCGTGTGCCCCTCTGCCCTGCCTAGCTGCCTCGCTGCCTGTCGCGCTGCCGCTGACCACGCCCCCTCCTCCGAGCGGCGTGGTCCGTGCTTGCCTGCCGGTTGCTCTAATTGTTTGTTTATTAGTTTTTTCCTGATCTTGTGATTATATCCTTGCCTGTCTCTCTTTTGTATTTTGTGCCCGTGTTTTTGCGTTCTCCTTCCTGTCTGCCCGCCTACCTCGCCGACCTCCGCTCTCCCTCCCCGCTTCTCGCCACCGTCGCTAAGCCCCGCCCCTTTTGCCTTCTGTATCCCTCCCCGCTCCCGCCTCCCAGCTGCCCCGCCCACCCGCGCACTTCGCCTTATATGGCGACCGTGCGAACGTGCAGCGGTCACGCGCAGCGGGCACGCCGATTGTGCGCCGAAGGCGCGCCAAAGGTAAGCCCGTCTACGCCCGTCCGCGCCTGGGCCGCGCCCTCCCCTGGCCCTCGAAGACCCCGACCGACCCGCCTGACGTACACCGCCGCCACCCTCATCGCACTCAACACCGGTCGACTCCCAGGATGCTACCAAGCCACACCTCGAAGCTCTCACGGACCCTTCAGCTGCAACACCTGCAAGTTCACCTGCATCCGGACCTGCCTCGCACCAGCACCCGCCAAGCCGAACACCAGCAGCAACCACCTCAAGTGCATCCTGCTCAACACCCGCTCCGTCCACAGACACGCCATCGAACTCTGGAACCTCCTCGACACCACAGCCCCTGACGTTGCCTTCTTCACGGAGACCTGGATGAACGCCTCTTCAGCTCCCGACATCGCCATCGCCATCCCAGAGGGCTACAAGATCACCCGGAGGGACCGCAACTCCAACCAGGTGGGAGGAGGCATCGCCATCATCCACAAGAACACCATCCGCATCACGACCAGCACTGACAACACCCCACCCTCCGCCGAACATCTGCACTTCCAGATCCACACCGACCCGAAGACCACCCTCAGAGGCACCCTGATCTACCGACCTCCGGGACCACGCACTCAATTCAGCGAGGACATCGCCGACTTCGTCAGCCCGCACGCCCTCCCCTCTGCTGACTACATCCTCCTGGGGGACTTCAACTTCCACCTGGAGAACAACAACGACTGCAACACCGGCACCCTGCTCGACAACCTCGCCAACCTCGGACTCAAGCAGCTGGTGTCCACCCCCACCCACCTCGCCGGACACACACTCGACGCCATCTTCTCATCCAGCAAAGACATCGCCTTCAGCCACGCCACAGAACTCCACTGGACGGATCACAGATGCATCCACTTCACCTTCCAAAGAACGACGACCCACCACCACCAGCAACAGGTTGCCCGAAGAAGCTGGAACAAGATCACAGCCGACCAGCTCACCGCATCCCTGAGCCAGCACCCTCCGGCCAGCTCAGCGAACCCCAGCCAGGCCGCCGACAACCTCACAAAGTGGATCAGCAAATGCGCGGACGAACTCGCCCCACTGAAGACCCCGCCCAGCAGACCCGGCAGTAAGAGAGCCCCATGGTTCACCGACGAACTCAAGAGCTCCAAGAAGAATTGCCGTGCCCTCGAGAAAGCCTGGAGAAAGGAACCCACGCCAGACAACAGGACCACCCTCAAGCTCGCCACCCGGAAACACCACCAACTGATCCGCATCGCCAAGAAATCGGCCTTCAAGAACCGACTGGACAACAACGCACACAACTGCAAGGAACTCTTCAACATCGTGAAAGAGCTCTCCAACCCCAACGCCGGAAACAACGACATCACCCCTTCGCAAGACCTCTGCAACTCCCTCGCCTCCTACTTCCACAACAAGATCGCGGACATACACAACAGCTTCAGCACTCAACCGACGCACGCCACGACCGCAGCAACACCACCCACCACCACCCTCCGCGCCTGGACCCCGGTCAACACCGAAAAACACCGTCCACACGATGAACTCCGTCCACTCCGGATCTCCAACCGACCACTGCCCCCACCACGTCTTCAACAAAGCCGACGCTGTCATCGCACCCCATCTGCGGGACATCATCAACACCTCATTCGACACCGCCACCTTCCGCGAGAGCTGGAAGCACGCCGAACTAAGCGCTCTACTGAAGAAACCTACAGCAGACCCCACCGAACTCAAGAATTACCGCCCTATCTCTCTACTCCCGTTTCCAGCCAAAGTCATCGAGAAGACCGTCAACAAACAGCTGGCCGCCTTCCTCGAGACGAACGGATCCCTCGACCCATCGCAGTCCGGATTCCGTGCCAACCACAGCACCGAGACCACCCTCATCGCCGCCACCGACGACATCCGAGCCCTGATGGACAACGGGGAAACAGCGGCCCTCATCCTCCTAGACCTCTCCGCGGCTTTCGACACGGTCTGCCACCGCACCCTTGTGCAACGCCTCAGCAACGTCGGAATCCAGGAGAAGGCGCTGGAATGGATCGTCTCCTTTCTCGACGGAAGAACTCAAAGAGTCCGCCTACCACCGTACAAGTCAGAGGCCACCAAAGTCAGCTGCGGCGTCCCTCAAGGATCCTCACTGAGCCCGACTCTCTTCAACATCTACATGAGCCCCCTCGCGGCCATCGCACGCCAACACAACCTCAACATAATCTCCTACGCCGACGACACCCAGCTGATCCTTTCCCTGACCAACGACCCCGCCGCCGCCAGAGCCAACCTGCACGAAGGGATGAGAGAGGTAGCCGAGTGGATGACGACGAGCCGCCTGAAGCTGAACTCAGACAAGACGGAAGTCCTCATCCTGGGCTCCTCGCCCTCCGCCTGGGACGACTCCTGGTGGCCCCCCGCCCTGGGCACCGCACCCAAACCGACGGACCACGCACGCAACCTGGGCCTCATCCTGGACTCCTCCCTCTCCATGACCAGGCAAGTCAACGCCGTCTCCTCGTCGTGCTTCAACATCCTGCGCAGGCTTCGGAAGATCTTCTGGTGGATCCCCACAGAGACCAGGAAGACCGTCACCCAGGCCCTCGTCACCAGCCGACTGGACTACGGCAACGCACTCTACGCCGGAACCACCGCCAAGATCCAGAAGAGACTCCAACGCATCCAGAACACCTCAGCCAGACTCATCCTCGACATCCCACGACACAGCCACATCTCCGGACACCTAAGAGACCTGCACTGGCTCCCGGTCAACAAGAGAATCACCTTCCGCCTCCTTACCCACGCACACAAAGCTCTCCACGACCAAGGCCCGAGCTACCTCAACAACCGCATCAACTTCTACGCTCCCAAACGCCACCTCCGATCCGCCAGCCACGCCCTCGCCGCCATCCCACGCATCCGCAGAGCCACCTCAGGAGGAAGGTCCTTCTCCTACCTGGCCGCCAAGACCTGGAACTCCCTCCCGGCCGACCTGCGCCTGACCCAAGACCACCTCTCCTTCAGGAAGAAGCTCAAGACCTGGCTGTTCGAGCAGTAGCGCCCCCCCCCCGCCCCCCAAGCGCCTCGAGACCCTATGGGTAGGTAGTGCGCTCTATAAATGTCTTTGATTGATTGATTGATTGAGTCAAGTCTCAAGGGATTGTAGTGCTAGAGAAGGCCACTAGTTATGGGAACTGTATTAATGATGTTCTTAATGTTTTAGGTGTGGCTTGCAGTGTAAGAAGAGTAAGAATACACCTGTGTGGACGTCTCTCTTGTTTGTCTATCCACTTCCCCTTTCCCTTTCGTTCCTGGCCTCGGAGAGATCCGGGTCCAGGGAGGTGAGGGAGTTGGGAAATATTCAGCTGGGGTCCTCCCTTCAAGTCATCTGCTTCTACGGAGAACATCTGGAATTCAGGTACACTTCTGACAGATTGAAGTGCCCTAAAATTCCTCCGTCTGAGCAAAGATGGCTGAAGGATTAGATGTTAAGGCGCTAGCGTCAATCTTGGAAGGGTTGAAGAAGCAGCTTAGCGAAACTAGAGAAGAGGTTAGGAAGTCTAATCTAGAGGCCAGTTATCTTCGACAAAGGTTAGATCAATTATCTGAAAGTCCCAGTCCTAACTTTGGGGGTCAAAAGGCACCCGTCTTTGATTCTTCTCCTACGACTTCATCTTCCCTTACTACTCAAGTAGTGCATGCTATGTCTCCCACTATCCCTTTGGCAGCTCCGGAAAGGTTTCAGGGGGATCCAAACAAGGCCCAAATTTTTATGACGCAGTGCTCCCTGCATTTCTTATGTAAGCCCATTTTGTTTAAGGAGGATCAGTCCAAGGTGGCTTTCGTGCTCTCTTACCTGAGTGGTGATGCCACAGCTTGGTCCATGCCACTGGTTTCTTCTAATTATCCGGTTTTGTATACGTTTGAAGATTTCAAGGCAGAATTTTTACGAATTTTTTTGATCGAAGAACTATTTCACAAGCAACGGATAATGAATTATTGGATATGAAACAGGGAAATAGGGAATTGGTGGCTTATCTAGCTCAGTTCAATAAACTGATTGTGGAGACCAACTGGCCATCTGAAAAGAGAGCAGCAATCTTTTATAGGGGTTTGAAGGATGAACTAAAAGATGGATTATCACAAATCCCAAAGCGACCAACGGAAGTGTCTGAACTCATTGATCTAGTACTCCAAATTGATCAGCGTCTATCAGAACGAAGAAGCGAAAAACGAAAAGACTTAAAACCATTTCTGCCTCGTTTGGACCGGGTGAGATCAGAACCAGTTAAGAGTACCGAAGGGAGCGTTGGTGAAGAACCTATGCAGATTGTCACAGTTCGAGGACCTCTTTCCAAAGAAGAGATAGAGAAACGTCAAATGGGAAAACTCTGCATGTATTGTGGTCAGCCAGGTCATTTCGTAAAAGATTGTACTAAAAGATCAAAATCACGGCAATGGGTAAAAGATAGGCTCCACCAGTAGACGGAGTTGCACTGGTGGGAGCTCCTTCTGAGTCAACTCCCAAACCTCAACATCTAGTGAACACTCTTCAGGTTGCAGCACCGCACTTGATAAATTCCTGTAAAATTTTCTTTGGGAAAAAAGTAGAGAAGGAGGTCGCGATCATGTTGGACTCAGGTGCCACAGGAAATTTCTGAGATATTCGGTTCGCAAAATCCTTGGGAATTCAATTCGAGAAGAAACCCAGACCAGAGTTTGTTCGAGCAGTAGATGGCACCAATTTATCTTCTGGTCCAATTATTTTTGACACAGAGGCAATTTTGGTACAAGGTCCTGGAGAACATCGAAGCTATATTAGTTTTAATTTAATTGATGCCCCTCAATTTCAGATGATACTTGGATTGCCCTGGTTAACTGATCACAATCCCCAAATTGATTGGACCAAACGCACAGTGGAAATGAACTCAACCTTTTGTAGAGAGCATTGCTTTCAAGAGCGGGCAGAAGAGGCACAGGCCACCTTGTCATCAAGTTTGGCAGAGCAAGGTCAGATGATTTGTGCTGTAGAAGTCCCAGAGATTCCGCAAGAATATCGAGACTTAGCTGAGGTGTTTAGTGAACAAGAAGCCAAGAAACTACCACCTAACAGGGATTATGACTGCCGAATTGAATTGGAGCCAGGAGCAACCTTGCCCTGTAGCCGGATATATGCCCTATCGGAACCTGAGAATCTACATCTTAAAGATTACATCGAGCAAAACCTGGCTAGCGGTTTCATTCGACCTTCTTCATTCCGAAGAAGGATGGGTCTTTGAGAACTTGTATTGATTATAGATCCCTGAATCTGGTTACCAAGAAGAACCGCTATCCGTTGCCTCTAATTTCTGAACTTTTAGATCAAGTGAAAGATGCTTGCATTTACACCAAACTCGATCTAAGAGGTGCGTATCATCTTGTGCGAATGGCTGAGGGTGAGGAATGGAAGACGGCTTTTCGAACGCGGCTGGGGTTATTTGAATATCAATCATGCCATTTGGACTATGCAACGCCCCAGCTGCCTTTCAGCATTTTGTCAACGATGTCCTTCGAGAATTTTTGGACCATTTTGCAGTGGTCTACATCGACGATATTCTCATTTTTTCTAACAGTTTGGAGGAGCATGTAGGTCATGTTCGAGTTATGTTGGAGCGTTTGCTGGAACATCAACTGTTCGTGAAATTGGAGAAATGTGTTTTCCATTCTTCAAAGGTAGAATTCTTGGGATTTATTTTGTCTCCTAAGGGAGTTTACATGGATGATTCCAAACTACAAGCGTTTAGATCTTGGCCAGCTCCTAGATCTGTGTAAGAAATACAAAGCTTTTTGGGATTCGCCAATTTTTATCGCAGGTTCATCCAGAATTTTTCGGAGAAAGTTAGTCCCATTTCTCGGCTTTTGAAGAAGAATGAGCGATTTGTTTGGAGACAAGAATCTGAAGACGCCTTCAAAACCTTAAAGGAAGCTTTTGTATCAGCACCAGTTCTTCAACACCCGGATCTGAAAGAACCTTTCTTCATTGAAGCTGATGCATCCAATCTAGCCATAGGAGGTATCCTTTCTCAACGCCATAAGCAGAGTGGCCAGTTACATCCAGCGGCATACCATTCTCGGAAATTGTCCTCGGTAGAAATCAATGATTCCATTGCCGACAAGGAATTGTTGGCGGTAAAAGACGCCTTTCAGGTCTGGAGGCACTATTTACTGGGCGCAAGACATGTGATTACAGTATTCACAGACCATCGAAATCTGCAATGTTTGAAATCTGCTCGTACCCTCACACCTCGCCAGTTGCGGTGGTCTCTTTTCTTCGCAGATTATGATTTTGTGTTGACCTACAAACCTGGTTCTGCGAATGGGAAAGCTGACGCCTTGTCTCGGCTCAGTTCGGAAGGAGATGTTGAGGAGGTCACAAAAGGGTATATCATCCCTCGAGAAAAGGTCGCGGCAACTGTTGTGGAGGATGAACTGGGAAATCGAATCAGAGAAGAATTTCGAGGGGAACAATTCCGTAACTGGTTAGAAGAAGGTCCGGATCGAGAAGTCAGAGATCAGACGCCTTACCTTCAAGGAAAGATGTTCGTGCCTAGCGAGGAATTGCAGAAGGAAGTTATTCGGCGTCTTCACGATCATCCAATGGCCGGCACAAGGGAAGTGATAAGACCTTGGAACTGGTGAAGAGAAGTTTTTGTTGGCCTGGAATGGAAACTCAGGTGAAACAGCACGTAGCCACTTGCGAGCAGTGTGTAAAGGGAAAAAGTTCTAGGCAGTCTCCACAGGGTCTACTCATGCCTCTGCCCTTGGCACCGTCCCCTTGGCACACCATTTCCATGGATTTCATCGTGGAATTGCCTTCCAGTCAAAGGTATTCAGTGATTTGGATGGTGGTGGATCAATTTTCTAAAATGAGTCACTTTGTCCCTTTAAAGTCATTACCTACAGCTCCACAATTGGCCTCCTTGTTTGTACAGCATATTGTCAGGTTACATGGGATTCCTAAGGTAGTTATTTCGGACCGGGGTTCCCAGTTCATTTCTAGATTTTGGAGGTCCTTTCTGAAAGGGTTGGGAGTGGACTCGCGTCTGTCCACCAGTTTCCATCCGGAGACGAATGGACAGACGGAAAGCGTAAACCAAGACTTAGAACAGTATCTCCGTCTGTATTTGATGGATCAGGAAGGAGAGTGGCCTTCCTACTTAAGCACAGCGGAGCTCGCTTACAATAACGCAGTACATTCAGCAACAGGTTATACCCCATTCTTTCTAAACTCTGGTAGACATCCCAATATGTTGGTTGGCAAGGAAGAACTTGAGGTCCCAGCTGCTGAGGAGGTGATTCAGAATTTGCAGAAAACATATCAGTCTGCTTCTCTCAATCTCTCTAAAGCAAAAACTGGATATAAGAAACAAGCTGATAAGAAACGGAGGCAAAGTCCAATTTTTAAGGCTGGGGAGTTGGTTTGGATTTCTACTCGTCATATGAAATTAGTAGGTAACCGAAAGTTTCAACCAAGATATGTAGGTCCATTCCCTGTAGAGCGCATGATTAACCCAGTTAGTGTAAAAATAGCACTTCCCAAGTCTATGAAAATCCATCCTACCTTCCATGTTTCCTTGATCAAGCAAAACCCACCCAATTTGAGATGTGATTCGTCTCCTTCAGCAGTTCAAGTAGAGTCAGCAGAAGAGTTTGAGGTGAAAAGAATTTTGGACTCCAAATTGAGAAAGAACAGACTATACTATTTAATTGATTGGAAAGGTTTTGGCCCAGAGGACCGCTCGTGGGAGCCTAGTTCAAATGTTCACGCTCCCCGACTGGTGGCAGAATTCCACAAGACTTATCCGCAGAAGCCTAGAGAGGGGGCTTTAGTGGGGGGTACTGTCAGAGTCCAACCTGGTGCTAGTCAAAACAAGTCTGGGATATTAAAATGTCCTTTGATTTCAGGTTTGGTTCCTACTCTATCCTTATGGAGTTGGCGTCAGCGAGTAGCTCAACAGTGGGCTGCTTAGGTTCGGGGTGGTTCCTGGTTGTGCCCTTCTGCTCTTTCGGTCAGCGTTCCAGCTCTCAGCTGACTGCCGGCCATTTCGTGCGCTCGCGTGCCCAGCACCGCGCACTTCAACTGTCATTTTCTGGCGGACGGACGTTCTTATCTTTGGTGCGTCCATTCTCCGCATTATTCTGAGTTTCGGCACTACCTGTTAGTGCGGGGTTAATTGTCTTCAAGGAACCTCACTTTCCGTCTTATGGGACGCTTTCGTCTCATAGTTTTCTGTGACGGATTCAGCATTCTGAGGTGCTCCTGCACCTAAGTTCATCTTCTGTCTCACCCGAGTCTGGAGCAGAGTTCGAGCCTGTTATCCTGTCGGACACAGTCTGAGTAACTTCGCGCTTCTGAATGAAGAGTGGATTCCTGTGGGTCGTCCTTCCTGAGAGTTTCCGGACATTCGTCAAAACCACAAGTGGGAGGTTTCCTTTTGAATTCCTTATTGTGAGAAAAAGTCTGTTGGACCAACTCTAGAGACTATAGTTTAAAGACTGCAGTTTTCGAGAAGCAATTAGCAATTATCAGACTATTCTTGTGAGCCAAACGGCAAGTAAGAGTTTGAGCATAACTGTCCTTGTACTACAGTAATAGCAAGGAGTGATGTAACTTCTGGAACTGTTGTAGTCAAGGTTTCTCATCGATCCAGCCAGCACTTGTGACAGATTTCAACAGCTCTTGTAGATAGGGGTATTCAATTGTATGCATATAATTAATACTGCTGTGTACCGCCATATCTTCTTCTTCAAAAAGGGTTGTCCTGTCATCGAACTAATAGTGCTAAATATTCTCAAGCTACTGAAAGTAATTCTGGACATTCTAAGAGAGCAGCTAAATCCACACAAGCTTACGGTATGAGTCAAGTCTCAAGGGATTGTAGTGCTAGAGAAGGCCACTAGTTATGGGAAGTGTATTAATGATATTCTTAATGTTTTAGGTGTGACTTGCAGTGTAAGAAGAGTAAGAAGACACCTGTGTGGACGTCTCTCTTGTTTGTCTATCCACTTCCCCTTTCCCTTTCGTTCCTGGCCTCGGAGAGATCCGGGTCCAGGGAGGTGAGGGTGTTGGGAAATATTCAGCTGGGGTCCTCCCTTCAAGTCATCTGCTTCTACGAAGAACCTCTGGAATTCAGGTACACTTCTGACAAAAACTTACTTGGGCCAGCAGAGGAGCCCTCGGCGGACCTATCCTGGCCTTGCTGGTGTTCTTCCTGCTCAGCTGGTGCCGCTACCTCCTCCTGTGTCCTCTTGCCCCTGGGGAAGCTGATGTACAACATAAAAGAAAGACACAAAAACGCACGCAAACACGTAATTGCGCCCCGCACGTAGGTAATGCCCAACACGAGCATGCAACGAGCACCCGGAAACGGAAATAAGCAACGCGAACACTGAAAACAAGATGACCACGCCCATGTACGACCGCATGGGTAACTTCGCGGTCGGCGAGCTGGAAAAAACCCAGCGAACATGCAAAGCGCCCAGTGAACATGAATAAATAAAAAAATTCCGTAAATTCGCGGATTTTGCGGACTGCGATTTTGCTTTCGCACGAATTCACGTACCGCAAATTCGCAAATTTCACCCATACTTAATCCCGTTCTCAATTATTATCATCTTTTATTTTTATAAAAACTAGTTTCTTCTTCTTTGGCTATGTAGGTAAAAAGGGTTTTGTCATTGGTAGGATTTGATTCTTCAATTTTTGGTGGCCATTATTCAAGCATATTATAGAGAACAGCGGTCCCTATTGTAGGAAGGAATCACACAAGATAGATAGGCATACACTTAATAGTGAATATGTCTTTTGTCCAGCCGGACAAGAATTTATTTCTTATATACGTGGTCATATAAGAGTTTAAGGAGAAATAGTAACAAGTGGGCACAGCCGTGACCCACAAAACAAGACAGAACAACGAAACAGGATGGCCAAAAGGCGGGTGAATAGGTCTGTACACTCGTACTCAGTTTAACAGACAAGGATCAATTTCTCATGCACCATTGCAGTCTACATAATAACATTATTTCATTTGCATATGGTGTTTAAGGTGTCGACGACGTTTCGATGCCAACATTATATACAAGGCATCATCTTCAGGACATTGGAATGAACGATTGTTGTCTTGAAATTTAATCTGCCTTTATAACAATACTGTACATACATTAAATAGAGGGGAAAAAAAGGGGGGGGGAAGAAGGGGAGGAAGATAAAAAGACAAATATTTTAGAATACAGGTAAGCTAGGCATGTAATTTCAAGAGCAGAGAAAAACAGTGACTTTGAGGTAATTGAAATTTTTATGGTCAATTGTGTCCCCTAACGTGTACCCCAACGGCTCCATGTACAAGTTTTAAGTACATGTAATTTCCCTCCACAACCGAATCCGAAGACGCAAATACATGTGCGTCCAACGTTAACATGTCCTCTATCAGATCCACCATGGATGGATCGATAATTCAGTTTTTAAGTATGCCGTGCCACCGTCTTTACATGGTGCACTTTCACGTTTTTTCCTGGCTCTGCCGAGCTAGGCCCTGATTTCTGCCTTCGAGCCACTTCTGTCTCTGCCTCTGAAAGCTGCCGCATGGAGATGCATCCCTGACCTCTGCCTTACTTCCTGTCAAGCGAAGCGGTGCCTGGCTCGGCCTGGCCTGCCTGCCAAAACAGTATTTTGCCTTCAAGTTATCTGTCCAGCCTCCTCGAAAATACATTCCTGTCTAGTGATTTAGGTAAACATATCCCCGGCTGCAGAGCAGAGCAAGTCTTCCTGTCTCCGTGCAAGTAATTTACAGTTCCCGTTGCCATAGTAGGTCCATGGCCCTGCACGTACACACGCAGACACCTATGCACGCACTAGCATTCAGTGTAGTATAGCCTCTGCCCGAGAAACCTTTTACTCCAGATAAAACATCCTCCAAACATGAGATACCAGATATGTTATAGGTCCAGGTCGTACTGACATCCCAGACTTCTGTCTCCTTTACTAGTGTTAAAGTTCTCCCCAGTTACACGTCTATGTCGTGTCATGCTAGTTGCACGCGCATCCGCACTTCCTGCTGACTTTGCAGAATTCTCTATGCATCCACCCACTTATGACACTTTTCTATGACGTTTCTAGTACACGCCTCTGTGCACACCCTTGTACACTCCTTTTCTGCTACGCACATGTGTTCTTATCATATACATTTCACTTGTCACGCCTACTGTATTCACTGCCATTGTGTCATTTTACTATATATGTCATGTACTGTTAATAAATCGTTGACATCTTTCTGCCATCATTGCATACCCGACCCCTTGTATTGATGGAATTGATTTCCATGACTCGAGTCATTTTTTTATTAAAGCCCTTATGACTCAGACACCACGGACTCTGCCTCTCATTTAATTGAGCTATTCTGTACTTTTTGAAATTATATGGCAAACTCGTATACGGTAAAATATTTACCACATAATTTGGTGCCCGAACAGGGACCCCTCCCCCACCCCACGCGCCGGTGATGCGTCGCAGGCCTTGCCCCCTGCCACAGCCGTGACGGACCCCATGCGCATCTGCAGGTTTTTCTGTATCTCCCTCGGGCCTACGGAGGTGACGGAGACTGCGGTCGACATCCAGACGAGGCGGTGAGGAGTGCGGAGGATCCCGACCAGAGCCCAGCCGAGAGAGCAGTGTCCGAGGTATCGAGAGACCCACCTGTAGCGTCGAGGCGCATGCGTAGTGCGCAGCAGCAGCAGTGACGTCGTAGCGGTCCAGTCCAGTCGAGTTTCCGAGGCCTTCCGTTCCGTGCTTCCCGGTGAGTACCGTTGCTGGGGACGCATCAAGACGGGTGCATTAATTTGTGTCCGGTCAAGACGGGTTTGGGTACACAGATCCGGTCTGCACTGTTTTAGCAGTGTATCTGTACTGTTTAGCAGTGCATCCAGTATTCAGTTATTCAGTATTTATGTTGAGTCAGTATTCGTTCGAAATGTTTCAATGTGTTTTTAATGTCGTGGTATGAGTGATTGTTTGCTTTTCTATACTGTGATTATTGTGTTTGCGTCTAGATTGAGGTAGCAATGCCTTTGTTTTCAAAGTTACGACAGATAGGAACTAGGAAAGGGATACTTGAAGAAGCAGTTCCCATCCCACCTAGGGACACTCCTGGATATTTTATGTACCACAAGCACAGCTTAGATGCCATTCTATACTTAGACTTGTGGGTGGACTATACCAAAGACTTGGGAGAGAATCAGAGATGGCCCGTTACAGGGACATGGGATGCCGAGTGCATCATGAGAGTAGAGGAAGCGTTATGGAAAAAGAAAGCCAGACAGTCACAGAAAGATGCCATTGAATTATGGCGTAAAGAATCAAATAGACGGACAGAGAAAGCACTCAGAAAAGCAGAAAAAAGTAGAGAGGATTCCGAAAAAACTAAAGAAAAAGAACTGCTAGAAGAAGGACAGCGAGTCAGAATGGAACAACACGACAGACAGAGCAATGCAATTATAACAGGACTGTATCCAGTTCTGGCCGAGGTCCTGCCCAAGGTGACCCCGGAAATACCGAAAGATCTGCCCCCTCCATTGGTTCCGACTAAATTACGTCATAAAAAGACCGCAGCAGACATTTTCCTTTCTTCCTATTTAGACGATGTAGCTCCCGCATATACCAATATACCCGTACAACCTGTTAACGATAATTTGCTTCCACCTGCTAATAATCTGCAACAGCAGATTCGTGCTGATCAAGCCATGACCCCTCCACGTCACCAACTTCCCGCACCCTTGTTGTGAATCCGCTTAATCTCTTTGGGCCCGCTGCTACTCAGGGCTCAACCCCGTTACAGATACCGACCCTACAGTCAGGTTATGCTCAGACTTCCGCCTCAGGAGGTGCTACAGGAGGTTATCGCACCCCGCCACATTTACAACGAATGACAATGAGAGAATTAGTAATGCAGCGTACACCTAAAGCAACCCCAGCCAAAAAGCTTAAGGAATATCTTACAGATTGTAGATATGATACAATGCCTGGCACAGTAGGACCCATGATGTTAGCCTCATTACGTTTAAGACGTGTTACAGATTATTTGATGTTATTACCAGAAATGCCAGAACACCTAGACAATATATATCATTTTATCAGAACAGGAGAGAGACCAGAGAGTATTCGTGAAGCCATGGCACATCAGAAAGTTGAGACACAAGGTTTAATAATGCGATTTTTGATTAATTGTTTGATAAGGGAACAAGACCAGCCCAACTTTCCGCAAGAAGAGATGGAGGGATTGTCAAAATGGAGTCAGAATATTGCAGAGTGTAAACATGATAAAGAGAAATGTATAGAGGCTATGACTAGAAAAATCCGTAAAGTAATAGTAGCAATACATGCCCGACGAGAGTCTGAAAGGCATCTCGAGTCAGACGATAAGGAAACCTCAGAAGAGGAAGAACCAGAGGATACCGCAGAAACTAGAGACCTGTTAGCGTACGTAGGTAGAGAGAAACTCCCTAGACAGTATCCTCTTGATAGGCCCTTCGACAGACCCATTCGTTTAGAAAACAAGAAACGTTACCTTTGTCCGATACCAGAGCGATGTTCCCTCGAACATATTTTTCAAACTACTGATAAAATCCTGAAAGAAAGAGTAGGTTATCATGAACTCAATACTTTACGAGATCAGGAACTAGCCCGGTCCGCAGTCCAATGGGCCGGGGATGACAGTATATATAAAGACGATTCAGTAGTGCAAACATTTTTAAGTCTTACTCCAGAAGAACAGCGACTAGCTGGTATATACATGACCCAACATCTCATTGTACAGTATGAAAACCAAGCATCTGATCCCGGTCCGTTATATAATCTATTACAAGACTTACTCCTGAGAAGATGGAGAGGTCTAGGTACCAATTTAATTGACATCATTTTAGAACAACGTCACAAGTACAGAACTTTCCTTACTCCACATCTTGTTTCCGTCCCACCCCCAGTAAGACAATCATATCACCTAGACAAACAGAATCCTTTACGAGAAGTACATCCAGTCAGAAAACCAGATAATACATTTGAACGCGTGTTTGTGTACACGCCCATAACTAAAATGGAATTATTGGAAATGAAGAAAATAGTGCCAAGTCATGATAAAGACCCTGCAGGTTTTCACCGCGAAATAAAACACATGTTACTCATGGGAGATTACAGCTATCCCGACATTATGAAAATATTGAAAGTGTTATTGCCTGCCGGTATTTACGAGAAACTCAAAGAAAAAGAATGGGAGGTGGGAGATAAAAGATCAATTGGCCTGAATTAGAAAACGAAGAAACTGGTCGAACCCCAGGTTTAGGTCTTGGGGACAAAACTAAAGCATTACCAGGATTATTAGTACAGGTTTTGCCAAGATTGTTGGCAACTAAAAAGGAGGACTGGGATGCAATCTCAGCCTGCAAACAGAAACACGACGAAGACACTAGTGATTTTTACTCCAGATTCGAGAAATGTTTTATTATTAACAGTGGCCTGAAAACCAGTAGCGAGTCATACCCACATCTTTTTGTAACCAAATTAGTCGAGAATTCATTGCCCCAGGTGAAGAACCGTGTATTGAAGGTCGAGAGCACATGGCAAGCAAATACGCCTTCCCAAATGTTACAGATGTTACAGTACCACCAGAACAGAATCAGGGAGGAACATGATCACGAACAGAGACGTATGAAAGACACGAAAATGAAAGTGCTAGTTGCTCAGTCAGTTCCAGCTGATGGTCATAAAAGGGGTACGACACAGTCCAACAATTCAGCAGCTCCTGTTAAAGGGACATGCAACTATTGTAAACAGCCAGGTCACTATGTAAACGATTGTACAGTTTTGAAACACAACATAGCCACAGGTAAAACTAAAGAGAGACCGCGTCCTCCCAGACAGGACCAGGTCCAACAACACGTTCCGCAGAATATCCAGCCTATGCAGATTCCACAACAGATCGTAGCGGTACCACAGCCTCAGCCCATTGCCGCAACACAACATGTTACACAGCAGATGTACCAATATGCACAATCCGACTACCCCGATTATCAGCAGTACACATGAAACAGCCTAGAGAGGGAGGTTGGCTTGCCTCTTATTGAGGTTCCTGTAGATCAAGAGGGTCCTTATGTACATAGTCAGGTATTAGGAAAGGATAGAAAGTTTTTGATTGACACAGGGGCAAGCAGAACTACCATCAGTCATGACGAGGTCCCAGGGGCACCCCTCTCAGGCTCACAGAATGTTTCTCTTGGATTTTCAGGAAAGCCTATAGTCAATGAAGTATCGAAACCAGTTCCCCTTGCAGTTGGTCCATTATCTAGTACTACAGATTTATTGCTCACGAAATCATGTCCAGAAAACTTGCTTGGTATAAAGACTCTGAAAGCTCTAGGAGCTGTAATTTGTTGTTCTCCGGAAGGAGTAAGGTTGTTCCTTCGTGATTTTAAGGGACATTATGTATTGAGAGATTTTGATCCCAGGTTACAGAATGTTCCTGCACATTTATGGGCAAAAGGCCCCACTGATGTAGGTTGTATGCACATTACTCCATACCGTGTAACACTCAAATCAGGAGTTGTACTACCACGTATCCGACAATACAAGTTACCACCTGATGCTGTAGTGGCTTTACTGAAAATCATTGACGAGCTCATTGCACAAGGAGTGGTTGTAGAAACCGACTCCAATGTTTGTAACTCCCCTATCATTCCGATTCTTAAACGCACTGATCCAAATGCACCTCCAGTCTATCGATTAGTAATCGATTTGCGAGAATTAAATAAATGCATTGTACCACAGTATCCAGTGGTCCCAGACATTTCGTCACTATTGACAGCTATTGATTCGGAAGCGACGTTCTTTACTGTAATAGATCTCAAGAACGCCTTCTTTAGTGTCCCCATTGATCCAGAAAGCCAATACCTTTTCGGATTCTGTTTAAATGGCCGTAGCTTCAAATTTGCACGCGCACCTCAAGGATTCACAGAAAGCCCCAGCATCTACAGCCAAGCATTGAAACGACAACTTGACAGTATTCACATGCCTGCCAACACTGCCCTACTCCAATACGTCGATGATCTATTGATCACCGCCCGTAGTGAACCAGAATGTGAACAAGCATCACTGACGGTTTTGCATTTCCTGGCGGACAAGGGACACAAGGTGTCTCCTTCGAAGCTACAATTCTGTGCCCAGCAAGTGGTGTACCTTGGGCACTTGCTGTCCAAGTGGGGTAGGCAGCTGACACCTGATCGTATTCAGTTGATTGCACAATTACCGCAACCCAAGACACAGAAAGACATTAGAGCCTTTATTGGACTCACTTCCTACTGCAGACAATGGATTCCACAATATGCATTTCTAGCGAAACCACTTATACAGTTGACAACACAGGAGGCAGCGTCTTCGACTGTCCTCCCTTGGACTCAGGAACATACACAAGCTTTTGACGAATTAAAGAAAGCCTTATGTCAAGCACCAGTTTTAGCAACACCATGTTACAGTAAACCTTTTACACTTTTTGTCACAGAACGTGATGGCACAGCGTTGTCAGTTCTCACTCAGCTTCAAGCAGACAAACACAGACCGTGTGCTTATTTTTCGAGTACATTAGATCCAGTAGCCCAGGCCTTGCCTGCGTGCTTAAAGTCAGTTGCAGCAACAGCTCTGGCAATCCGACAAAGTGACTCCATTGTATTAGGACATCAATTGACAGTACAGGTTCCACACTCTGTGGAGGTTCTCCTAAACAGAACACAGACCCAGCACTTGACTATAGCACGACTGACAGGTTATGAATTGACATTATTCCAACCACACATAGAAATCAGACGCTGCAATACACTAAATCCTGCTACACTTTTACCATCGAGCACAACAGATCCTACTCCACATGATTGCGTGGATGTCGTTGACACAATTACGAAACCCAGACAAGACTTGACAGATGTTGCATTATCCGATCCAGACCTGACACTTTATGTGGATGGTTCATGTTTAAGAACTAGTACAGGAGAATTGGTGGCCGCATATGCAGTGACCACTGAAACTGAATTCATAGAAACACATCGCATAGACACCCTGTCAGCTCAAGCGGCGGAGCTCATTGCTCTGACTCAAGCTTGTATACGAGCCAAGAACCTGAAAGTAAACATATACACAGATTCCCGTTATGCATTCGGAGTCGTACACGATTTCGGTGTCCTCTGGCAAGAGAGAGGTTTCTTGACCTCTCACGGAGCCTAAATCCAGCATGGCCCCCTCATTCAAGCTCTGTTGGAAGCAATACATTTGCCTACAGCCATAGCCATCATGAAGTGCAAGGCACATACAAAAGTCACAGACACTATTTCTCAGGGTAACGACTTTGCAGATCGAACTGCAAAACATACAGCACTGACTCATACTCAAACGACGGACAGGACAAAGACTGACGTAACCTCACTGACACATTGCATGACAGTTAGGGACCCCACACAAGATGTCATCGACATACAGACACATGCTACTCCAGATGAAATAAAGAAATGGGCTGAACAAGGAGGGGTCCAGACAGACCAGGGATGGATGACGAAGGGAAAGACCACATGGTTTCTCCCCGACTCTATGGTTCAAGTTATCATCAACACAGCACATAGTCCAGCACATTTAGGAGAGAAAGCCATGTTAGACAGTTTACAGAAACTCTGGTTCAACAAGCATTTACGAGCAGCAGCAAAACAGAAAGTGCGTACCTGCATGATCTGTTGTCAGTTCAATCCCGGAAAAGGAATTCCCGTAGAGCAAGGTGGATTTCATCCTCCCGACCATCCTTTTGAAGTCCTCCAGATGGATTATATCCAGATGGAAAGATGCCGAGGATTCAAATATGTCCTCGTAGTTGTATGTGCCCTATCCCGATGGACAGAAGCATATCCCGTCCCAGATTACACTGCCCCGACCACTGCCAAGCAGTTGGTTCGTGAGTTTTTCCCTCGATACGGTTTACCCCGTGTCGTGTATTCAGATAACGGTCAGCCATTTTCATCTGAGCTTATGAAGCAGGTTTCACTTCTCTTGGGGTACCAGTGGAAGTTTCACTGTGTCCGACATCCCGAGGCAGCAGGTCTCGTGGAGCGACACAATCAGACTCTGAAAACTCGCCTTGCCAAAGTGTGTAAAGAGAAAGGAGTAGATTGGGTTGTAGCCTTGCCAGTTGCCCTTTTTTATATGAGAATGGTAGCCCATTCTAGGACAGGGCTATCCCCGTATGAGGTGGTCTTCGGTAGACCTCCTAATATGTGGGGGACGCCTCTGCCGCGCAAAATAACCGATGTTGATAGTAATATGCTGACAGATTACCTTGCTTCCTTGATGTCTGCACTAAAATCATGTAGTTCACAGGTTGCGGCAGCCTTCCCAGACAACACTGCGGTGAAGCCACATGAACTGGTCCCGGGGGACGTCGTTGTAGTCCGAAATTTCGACAGGTCAAGCCCTCTGGAGCCCCGCTGGAAGGAGCCGAAGATTGTTTTGTTAACAACCAGGACTGCAGTTAAATTAGAGGGGAGGAAGGGCTGGGTACACTCCAGTCACGTGAAACGTTTTTATGGACTTCCGCCAAAGACTGATTCCCAGAACTCTCACATTCCCGAGACTGATACCAAACTTCCCCTTTTAGAGAAAACTCCCCAAGAGGAGTTTCGAATGAAATTGAGGTCTAGTAAGTCAGACAGTTTAATTGTTTAAGTCCCCTCCTGGGTGAAGTGGTTAGGCAGTTTCTGACATGTACAAGTTAGACCCAAATAGAGAGAGAGATAGACAGGAGATCAAGAAACAGAAATATTGTAAAAATCTCCAAAGCAGATGCGTCTGCACACTACTTATTATGCTTTTTCTGAGTCTTACGATTATTATTATGAGTTGGGTGTTCTACATGTATTTTCCTCTTGCACATTCTTTTTCTAATGACACTGCCGAGCACACGTTTAGTACTCCACCTCCACACGAATTATCTTATCGACTTGCGCTGCGCAACAATACATTCATTCGTATGTTACACCATTCTCACCAGATCAACAATGCTACTAATTGTTGGATATGTGGCTGACTCCCTCCCTATCAGAATTACAAGGGAGCTCTGCCCCTTTTTCCTTACCCGTTTACACATAATGGTTCCTGTGGTGCGTGGTTTAGTTTAATATCTTCTATAGACACTGAATCCCGAGTTTCCCAAGGCAATTGGATATGGGGAAATCTGAACACAGTCATGAACAAAGCATGTTTCCCAAACGAGGAGGGTCTTCCACAAATGACAGGGACAGATCTCGAAAATGAAGTGTATGGATTAGGCAATTTTACACTTAACCTTATGATTCTAAATGTTCAGTCAGAGATCAGTCCAGACTTGCCATCCATATCAGTTCTACCAGCGAAAGGTGTATTATGTGTCAGAAAGAATGGTTCAGTACATCTAGGTCACAGTGACTGTACTACTGTGGTTGAGTACAGTGATAAAGGCAAGTCTACATTCAAAGCTTCCCGACATTCCTATTTTATATGTGGTCAGACAGCTTATGTCCGTTTACCTCCAGACTGGGATGGTACCTGTTTCATTGCATTCCTATTGCCACCAGTTTTCCTAGCCCCATCTGACTATCACAGGAATTCCCGCCTCGATCTCGTTAGACACAAGAGAGGTCTCCCAATAGTTGATCAGACTGAAACTACATGGGAACAATATACAGATTTCAATAAAGGATTCTTTCCCTATCTAGGCACTGTCTCCAATAGTAAATTGATACGCAAATTAACCAGAATACTTGAAGCGGTAGTGAATGAGACTACTTCTGCTTTGGGCAACTTAACAGAGGAGCAGTCTGCTATGAGACTTGTTGTTCTTCAGAACCGCCTTGTCCTTGACGTCATCCTGGCCGATAGGGGCGGAGCTTGTAGAGTCATCGGATCCAGTTGTTGCGTGTTTATTCCTAATAACGCGCCATCAGTCTATAAGGCCATTACCCGACTTCACGAAATAGCCCATCTGATACACCAGAATCCAGGCTCCTGGACCTGGTCCGGTTGGCTCTGGAGTGTAATCACAGCCTGGGGATGGAAGTTACTGTCATTCCTAGGAATCATATTGGCCATAGTATTCAGTTGTTGTCTATGTCTACAATGTGGGCCGGCGATTTGCGGCTTGTGCGCCACAGCTTGTGTTCCCCATCCAAGTTCACATTCCCATTCCCGAATAAAGAAAGAAGAACAGATGATGTTATATGAACAGATTGATGGTCTCATGAAAATCGACATATCCTGAAGGGTCCGTAGGGGACAAGGAGGGAATGAGGTAATTGAAATTTTTATGGTCAATTGTGTCCCCTAACGTGTACCCCAACGGCTCCATGTACAAGTTTTAAGTACATGTAATTTCCCTCCACAACCGAATCCGAAGACGCAAATACATTTGCGTCCAACGTTAACATGTCCTCTATCAGATCCACCATGGATGGATCGATAATTCAGTTCCTAAGTATGCCGTGCCACCGTCTTTACATGGTGCACTTTCACGTTTTTTCCTGGCTCTGCCGAGCTAGGCCCTGATTTCTGCCTTCGAGCCACTTCTGTCTCTGCCTCTGAAAGCTGCCGCATGGAGATGCATCCCTGACCTCTGCCTTACTTCCTGTCAAGCGAAGCGGTGCCTGGCTCGGCCTGGCCTGCCTGCCAAAACAGTATTTTGCCTTCAAGTTATCTGTCCAGCCTCCTCGAAAATACATTCCTGTCTAGTGATTTAGGTAAACATATCCCCGGCTGCAGAGCAGAGCAAGTCTTCCTGTCTCCGTGCAAGTAATTTACAGTTCCCGTTGCCATAGTAGGTCCATGGCCCTGCACGTAGACACACAGACACCTATGCACGCACTAGCATTCAGTGTAGTATAGCCTCTGCCCGAGAAACCTGTTACTCCAGATAAAACATCCTCCAAACATGAGATACCAGATATGTTATAGGTCCAGGTCGTACTGACATCCCAGACTTCTGTCTCCTTTACTAGTGTTAAAGTTCTCCCCAGTTACACGTCTATGTCGCGTCATGCTAGTTGCGCGCGCATCCGCACTTCCTGCTGACTTTGCAGAATTCTCCATGCATCCACCCACTTATGACACTTTTCTGTGACGTTTCTAGTACACGCCTCTGTGCACACCCTTGTACACGCCTTTTCTGCTACGCACATGTGTTCTTATCATATACATTTCACTTGTCACGCCTACTGTATTCACTGCCATTGTGTCATTTTACTATATATGTCATGTACTGTTAATAAATCGTTGACATCTTTCTGCCATCATTGCATACCCGACCCCTTGTATTGATGGAATTGATTTCCATGACTCGAGTCATTTTTTTATTAAAGCCCTAATGACTCAGACACCACGGACTCTGCCTCTCATTTAATTGAGCTATTCTTTACTTGTCTGAAATTATATGGCAAACTCGTATACGGTAAAATATTTACCACAACTTCCTTACGTGTTTAGCATGATAAGTTAGTGACTGCCTTATTTTAATTATACGAGGCATTACTGGTTGTGAAAAAAATGGTGACACCGAGGCAAGTGAGACTTTGCTAGTGAAGCGGCGCAGGGTGTGGTCTGGGAAAAACATGCTTGTTTGAAAATTGACGCAAATGAAGTGGTTTAAGGGAGTGAGAAAATAGTGGGAAACGATCGGTGGTGAGAGGATATGTCCTTCTATTTCAGAGGAATATGTTTGTTTAATAATCGGCGCATTAGAGGTGGTGTGAAAGAGGAAGCAATAGATATAACCTGTGTTGAGAGCCTCCATGCTGCTTTCAGAGAAGGTGAGGCGATTGTGATGAAACGATTGGGGTTACGGCGCATTGGTTAGTGAGAATGGACGGTGGTCGGGGGTGCTAATGGGAAATTAAATGCCTGATTAATTACCACGAGGCAAGAATCCGGGAATCCAGGCAGGCAGCGGGAACAGGGTACATAGAGCCCATTCCGTGATGCGCTATTCGGGGGGTAACGCTAGGTATAGGGAAAGGATGGGGGTCAGAATAATTTAAACAGCCCAGTATGGGAAAGTGTTGGCGAGGCTTGGGGCGTATAATTACCAGATATAGCCGATTTCCAGGGTCTGATAGGGGAATGCACGATTGCATTCACTGTAGGAGAGAAAGGGAGAGACCAGGCATAAGCATGGCATTGGGCAGCATAACGGTCGGGGGACCGGAGATCTGGCTGTGACTTACTAGATAATCGTGAGCACAGTGGCCTCAGATGCTTCAGTGGGGCTGGGCTGGTAACGCTGCAGTCGGGCCGCTAAGTGTCTAGATTAAGGGCACGGCGTCTAATTCATCGGCAGCGAGGTAGGACTAGGGAAGCGTGTGTCAAGGAGTCAGGGGGATCGCCGTCGCGGCCATTTTGGAGTGGTGCAGGTTGGAAATACTGCTATGCTAAAAAAAGATAGTGCTATGTGTCTACGAAGGGGTGAGATTAGTGAGCTAAGGAGAGTTAAAACCAAGTGAGGTGGCGCAGCGTGACTTGAATACATTTGACAAAACAGGAGAGGACACGATATCCTGTCATCAGTGTACAGTTATGGCATAGTGACAGGGTTGTAACAGTACAATGACCGTCATTAAAGTAGTGAGGTCGCAATCTTCCAGACGGTTCAGGCCGCTTCGGAAGCTATTAGTCCTTAACATCCAGTGCAGCTCTTCTTTGTTCAATAGCTGGCATATATCAGTACCCCTGGGCGGGGTTTTAATCACTGTTATTATTGTCCATATCAAATCCTTTTCATTGTGTCCCTTATCAGTGAAATGATCCACAAGAGGAGCGTTGGCTGTTTTGCAGCGGATCCTGCTGCGATGCTGTCCAATCCTGAGTTTGATTTTCTGGGTGGTTTGCCCTACGTAGATCAACATACATGGACAGAGAATAGCATACACTACATTCGCTGAATTACAATTTGAAAAATACTTTCTATCAAATTTTATATTGCCAAATTCAAAGGTTTTTCCTTCAATGGTAGACTCACAACACACACAACTACCGCACTTAGCATGGCCTGTAAGGGTAGGCAGGCCCCATGCATCATTCAGTGTACTTTTCAGGGTGGATTGTGGAGAGATGCTCGTACCAGGTGGTCCTTTATGTTTTTTGCCCTTTTAAAGGCAAACACTGGACGTTCAAGGTTCATTAGCCCAGCATTCAGTACAGGCCAGTGCTTAATTATGCTTTTTCTTATTGCATTGGAGCTGGGGAGAAAGTGGTGACACATATTAGCCTGTCCTGGGTTTTCTTAGGCTTAGGTTCCAAAAGGGTTTCCCTTGGGCAATACCAAGCTCGTTTCAAAGAGCGCCACACAAGTTTGCGTGGGTATCCTCTGCTTCTCAGTTTGTGGCATAGGGTTTTGCCTCAGTGAAATAATCTTCTTTGAAGTAGCAGTTCCTCCTGATGCGGAGGAACTGTGAAAAAGGGAGGGAATCCCTCAGTGTGCGGGGGTGATGACTATTGTAGTTTAGCAATGTGTTGCGCTCAGTTGGTTTTCGATGTAGGCTAGTGGTGAGGCGGCCATCGGTGTGTTTTATTACTAAGTCTAGAAAGGGAATTGATTCTTTATTTGTAGACATTTTATATCTGAGTCCTCCGCGGATGTTGTTGAGCCAGTGAAGGAATTGGGTGAGGCAGTCGGAGGAGTCAGTCCAGAGTAGGAAGATGTCATCTATGTACCGTTTCCACAAGGCCATGCTGTTGTGGAAAGGGTTTGAGGTATCCAGGATACAAGATGTCTCAAGGTGGTCCATGTAGAGAATAGCCAGATTGGGGGCAAAAATAGCCCCCATCGAGGTACCACGTACTTGGCCATAAAATTGTCCTTCAAAAAGGAAAAAGTTCTTTGTCAAACATATCTCCAGCAATTGGAGGATAAAGATAGATGGGACATTATGTGGGCGTGGTCGTGTTTCCAGTACTTTTTCTATCCCTCTGAGGGATTCGAACTGAGGAATGTCGGTGTAAAGTGACTGCACATCCAGCGTACACATGGTGCTGGATGTGGGGTCAAAAGGGTGATCCTCAACAGGATTGATCATGGCCATACTGTCTTTTATGTAACAGATGGTTTGAGGGACAAACTGTTTAATGAAAAAATCTATGTAGCACATGGACCACCTTCAGACATCTTGTATCCTGGATATCTCAAACCCAACGGCATTGCCTTGTGGAAACGGTACATAGATGACATCTTCCTACTCTGGACTGACTCCTCCGACTGCCTCACCCAATTCCTTCACTGGCTCAATAACAATAGCAGAGGCCTCAGATATACAATGTATACAAATAAAGAATCAATTCCCTTTCTAGACTTAGTAATAAAACACACCGATGGCTGCCTCACCACTAGCCTACATCGAAAACCAACTGAGCGCAACACATTGCTAAACTACAATAGTCACCACCCCTGCGCACTGAGGGATTTCCTCCCTTTTTCACAGTTCCTCCGCATCAAGAGGAACTGCTACTTCAAAGAAAATTATTTCACTGAGGCAAAAACCCTCAGCCACAAACTGAGAAGCAGAGGATACCCACGCAAACTTGTGCGCCGCTCTTTGAAATGAGCTTGGTATTGCCAAGGGAAACCCTTTTGGAACCTAAGCCTAAGAAAATCCAGGACAGGCTAATATGTGTCACCACTTTCTCCCCAGCTTCCAATGCAATAAGAAAAAGCATAATTAAGCACTGGCCTGTACTGAATGCTGGGCTAATGAACCTTGAACGTCCAGTGTTCGCCTTTAAAAGGGCAAAAAACATAAAGGACCACCTGGTACGAGCATCTCTCCCACAACCCTCCCTGAAAAGTACACTGAATGATGCATGGGGCCTGCCTACCCTTACAGGCCATGCTAAGTGCGGTAGTTGTGTGTGTTGTGAGTCTACCATTGATGGAAAAACTTTTGAATTTGGCAATATAAAATTTGGTAGAAAGTATTTTTCGAATTGTAATTCAGCAAATGTAGTGTATGCTATTCTCTGTCCATGTATGTTGATCTACGTAGGGCAAACCACCCAGAAAATCAAACTCAGGATTGGACAGCATCGCAGCAGGATCCGCTGCAAAACAGCCAACACTCCTCTTGTGGATCATTTCACTGATAAGGGACACAATGAAAAGGATTTGATATGGACAATAATAACGGCGATTAAACCCCCGCCCAGGGGTGTTGAAAAATCCCAGCTATTGAACAAAGAAGAGCTGCACTGGATTTTAAGGACTAATAGTTTCCGAAGTGGCCAATTGTACTGTTGCATCCCTGTCACTATGCCATAACTGTACACTGATGACAGGATATTGTGTCTTCTCCTGTTTTGTCAAATGTATTCAAGTCACGCTGCGCCACCTCACTTGGTTTTAACTCTCCTTAGCTCACTAATCTCACCCCTTTGTAGACACACAGCACTATCTTTTTTTAGCATAGCAGTATTTCCAACCTGCACCACTCCAAAATGGCTGCCACGGCGATCCCCCTGACTCCTTGACCCACGCTTCCCTAGTCCTACCTCGCTGCCCATGAATTAGACGCCGTTCCCTTAATCTAGACACTTCGCGGCCCGACTGCAGCGTTACCAGCCCAGCCCCGCTGAAGCATCTGAGGCCACTGTGCTCACGATTATCTAGTAAGTCACAGCCAGATCTCCGGTCCCCCGACCGTTACGCTGCCCAATGCCATGCTCCCGCCTAATCTCTCCCTTTCTCTCCTACAGCGAATGCAATCGTGCATTCCCCTATCCGACCCTGGAAACCGGCTATATCTGGTAATTATACGCCCCAAGCCTCGCCAACACTTTCCCATCCTGGGCTGTTTAAATTATTCTGACCCCCATCCTTTCCCTATCCCTAGGGATACCCCCTGAATAGCGCATCACGGAACGGGCTCTATGTACCCTGTTCCCGCTGCCCACCTGGATTTCCGGATTCTTGCCTTGTGGTAATTAATCAGGCATTTAATTTCCCATTAGCACCCCCGACCACCGTCCATCCTCACTAACCACTGCGCCGTAACCCCAATCGTTTCATCACAATCGCCTCGCCTTCTCTGAAAGCAGCATGGAGGCTCTCACCACAGTTCGTACCTATTGCTTCCTCTTTCACACCACCTCTAATGCGCCGATTATGAAACAAACATGTTCCTCTGAAATAGAAGCACATTTTCTCTCACCACCGATCGTTTCCCACTATTTTCTCACTCCCTTAAACCACTTCATTTGCGTCGATTTTCAAACAAGCATGTTGTTCCCAGACCACATCCTGCGCCGTTTCACTAGCAAAGACTCACTTGCCTCGGTGTCTCCTTATTCAAGCATAGCAGTAGCTTCCAAATGATTTGATGTGGAGTCTAGATTGCAGGACATTCTGATATCAGCAGATTTGTGGAACGTTCATATTTTTCATACCTTTTTTTGCAAACCGATTTCTTCTGCTGCATCATGGGTTGTGAACATGTTTAAAAACAAGCATAAAATGAACCTCACTCCGGTCTTGGCATAAAATGTAGATTTTCCTAATGTGTAAATGTTATTAAAGACATCAAGGCGAGTATTATTCAGCCTCTTTATAGCTATCTTTTAGCTCGTCGCCCTTCCACTTGTGCAGCATCATCCAACCAAGGCTCTCCTAATTTATGAGAGCTTTCAAAATCATGTTTTCCACATTCATGGTTTCTTTTTTCAAAGGCCACATTTTTCTTTTACCATGGATGTTACTTCCCCTGCCTGCCTGTCACCAGCTTCAAGCAAAGGACATTTGTCAGATTTTTATCAGGAACTGTTTGCCTGATTGTTGGCTGTTTCTCTAGTTTTCCTTAATCGTCTTTTATTGCACAGCACTTAACTAAAGACTTCCACAGAAGAAAAGAGGGCAGCTTTGGTGTCAGACAAGAGTATTGTTAGCATGCCCCACCTTTGCTTTGTGTTCTATACTACTTTCCCATTGGCCAGCTTGTTTCTGTGCCTTCTGCAAAGTGTAGTTTTTTGCTGTTTCTTGCCTACTGCTATTTGATTAAAAGTAAGGAAAAAACGCATAATACCTCTGTGTCTTTCATACAATTTAGACTTTCCTTCATTAAATGCTAGGAAATATATACATTCTTCAAGTCACTGTATTACTACCGGTTACTAGATCTAAGCGTTAGCCTTTGATTGTATTAATTGTGCCAAACACATTTTAGTCCCACTTGCACCACCCAAGAAGGTGGAGAATATTTAATAAAGGGACTACTCGACAGTCTTTATCTCAGCCTTTCTGCGTGCAGAATAGACATCAGCGCAAACGGATGCAATAAATCAAGCATTGTAAAAGAAATGGGACGCACATGCACACTGCTAGAGTATAAAAGTGGGGGTCATATTTCTAAATGACCGAATCGAAAGCCACACGGGGAAAGAAAACCAGAACGCGTTCATTAAAATTAGTTGTAAAAAATGTAATGCTTTGTTTAATTGTAAAAAGCAGCCAGGCAGATTTTAACGATCCAAGGTAAACATAACAATTTGATTTTGAATAAACTGAGTTGCTAGTATAGTCGAACTACTCGTATAATAAAGTTTAAAAGCAAAAGAAGCGAAATATTGATCACTAGCATCACAGACATCCTAAAATGGCAGCCAGCTCTACATATATAAATCGGCTCTTCTGATCGTCCTGGCGGCTGTTATCCGGAAGTCCCCTTGCGCATGCTCAATACACATGATGTGCTCGAACCATAGGGGATGCAGTGCGCAGCACGTAGTACACGTGTGCGCACCCCATAGGGCAGGGGATGGACGAGCTTCCAGCTGCAGCATCATGAGTAATCTTGGCAATCGAAGATGGTCCTCGCTATATCTGACATAACCATTTTGGGAATAAAAGGTGTCAGGACATATAGGAAGCAAGCCAATTCGTCTTTGTCTAGTCGCGCTAATAATGAATTACCTAGGGCAAATACAAACATTTGAACAATCACTACGATTTCCTACTCTTTTCTTGTAATGCAAAGCGGCACGCTCCATTGCAGGCTTTATTTTCACAAATGCGGTGTGACACCATACCTGCCAACTTGAAGAGCAATCTCAGTGTGGGGAGGGGTGGGGACTCGTGCCGAGAAGTATCTCCTAGACAGTTTTGAACCCCCATCCCGCCCCCAAGCTCATTCCTCCCACAACGAAAAACAAGCATTGGCATAGCTAATAGGTGTCGCCTTTGGGACCTTATAAGTGTTTAGCCATGCACTGCATGCAACAGTTAATGTTGTTGCAGTAAGGATATTGTGCTTCATAACCAAGTACTTATAAGGTCCCAAAGGCGGGACCTATTGGCTATGCCAATAGCTCTCGCATTTGCAAGAGTTTCAGCTAGTGGCATTGAAAATGATAATGCCTTTTATTTATGTGTTTATAAACCTGCAAGCGGCGTTCAACCCACCGCTTGCAGGTTTTCTAAACACATAAACTCTCGCAAATGCAAGATCTATTGCACTGCAAGTGCTTGTTGTAGCGTTGCGCTCTAGTCGTTGTGCGTGACGCAACGATGTAGAGCGTAGCCGCCATGTTAGGCACAGAGCGCGGAGCCCGCGAAGAGTGCGCTCTTGGCTCCCGGCGCTCTTTCAACGCGCCCAATAAAAAGAGTATTAACCCCCTCAACCTGCCTCCACCTCTTCTTTGGGGGGCAACCCCAACTCTACAAATTGGCGACGAGGACAGGATCGGGGCAGAGTAACGGCCAAGGCGGTGCCCCTCCCCCGTGACCCACCGAGGTGCTGAACCACAAGGCAGGAGAGGGTCAGCACACAATACAGTGCGGCAGAGGAGAGACCGCGGACACCATCACAGCTCCCCCACACAAAGAAAAGCCTGCCCCAAGATTGGAGGAAGGAGAACACGTGGCAGTTGGGGTGATATGGCCTACTAGCCCACTAACCAGGCTGTGAAGGTCCCACCTGACCCCTAGGACCTGTGCAGAGCAAGGGCCCCAGGTGCAGCCTCGGACGTCGCAGGAGAGCAGCGTCCACTGTGATTAAGGCAGCCCAGACAGGGGTAGACCAGTGGGGAGGCAAGACACCAGCTGGGCACTGAAGCACCAGGCACCACACCCCAGGCTACCAGTTCTCCCGCCGAGACCCTGGCGGAGCAGACACAGCAAAGCACGGGGGGGGGGGAATCCGCGCCCCAACAGAGCCCCACACGCCAACACAGACAGGGTGCACCAGGAAGCCCCAGAGGTGAGGGAGAAGTACCTGACAGACGAGCAGAGATGTGCGTCCAACCCTCCTCGCTTACAACACCTGTCCCCTTTCTACCCCGACCAGGACACCCCACAATGAAATGGGAAGATTGGAGAGAAAGTTTCAAACAACATCTAGGACCTCACCTGCAACCTCCGGACATTCGACAAGTCACATTTACAGGGGAGCCAATCCCCATGGTGTGGTATTGAGTCTTGAAATTTGATTTTAAGGATCGCAGTGCGAAGTGCAAGCTATATGTGGCCGAGAAATGTCCTTCAGTCCTGGGTTGGGTCGACTAAGGCGATCTGGGCATACAGTTGGATCCTGGAGTAGCCACACAAGTGCTGATGACCAGTCCAGGGCGACAACCAAATGTTACCAGCCTCGAGGAGGACTTCTCCACAGTATTTGGAGGCAAAGTGGGAAAATTGACGAAATTCACCCACAAGATAGAGCTCAGAGCAGACGCCTGTGTGCCACAAGGTGAGAAACATCCCCATAGCAATCAGGGAGGTGGTATGAGAAGAATTACAGAGGCTGGAAGATAATGGAATCATTGAACTGATAAATAGTGCGGAATGGTTGGCTGGTGGTAGTGAGAAAACCGAATGGCAAGGTCCGCCTATGTGTGGACCTGAGGGAGCTGAAAAGAACATCATAGTTGAAAAGTTCCCGCTACCAAGAATCGGCGAAATGTTGGTCAAGACGAAAGGGGTGAAATGTTTTTCCACCATCGACCTCACCTCGGCATGTCACCAAATAGCCCTACACCACACATGCCGCAAGCTGACGTCATTCATAACCTCGTTCGGGTGCTACCAGTTCCGCAGGATGCCGTTTGGCCTCGCATCGGCAGCGGCCGTTTTTCAGAAACTTATGCACAAACTGTTCAAGAACACCGAAGGGGTACAGTACTTTCAAGATGATATTCTGATAATGGGCAAGGATAGGGCAGACCACGACGCAAAACTGCTCCAGGTGCTACATGTCTTGGAACGCAATGGCCTCACAGCAGAATGGGAGAAGTGCCATTTCGGAATGACATCTGTCACTTACTTCGGGGCACGAGATCAGCGATCAGGGCGTTGCCCAAACAAGCCAAAGCCATATGGGATGCACCACCGCCGAGTAGCAAGGAAGAGGTGCGCTCGTTCTTAGGGATGGCCGAGTTTTATAGTAAATTTGTGCCGCATTTTTTCACCAAGGCGCACCACCTGCTCCAACTCCTTTGAGACAGAACATCTTTTGCGTGGACGGAGGAGACACAAGAAGAATTCCAGAGGATTAAGGAGGACATCTGTACAGCGGTCCCGTTACAAGGGTTTGACCAGCAGGCAAGGTCCATACTAACCACGGATGTGAGCGGGAAGGGACTAGGAGCCGTCCTAATGCAAGAAATGAGAGAAGGGGAGGTGTCCACCATCAGCTTCGCGTCCAGGTCCCTATCACCTACGGAGCAGAAGTTTAGTGTAGTGGAGAAGGAGATGCTGGCGACAGTCTGGGCCATGGAGAAGTTTTGTCAATTCACCTGGGGCACGAGGTTCCGGCTCAGGACGGTTCACAAGCCGCTGATCAGTGGACACGCAAATGCAACCCCCCGCATAGCAAAGATGACGTTGAAATTGTTGGACTATTGGTATGATGTCGAATATATCCCCGGAACACAAAACAAAGTAGCTGATTATCTAAGCAGGGCATCAGCCATGGAGGAAGCACCGTCCAGCACGAAGGAAGAGAACATCAGTGTGGAAGGAAGCCTATGAGAACGACACAGACCTCAGGGTGGTGAAGCAATTTGTAATTCAGGTATGGCCGGAAAAGAGACACTTAAAGGCGGAGCACAGGAAGTTCTTCGAAGTACGTGAGGAGCTATCTATTGGAGATCATGGGACCTTCTTGTTAAGAGGAGGCAAGGTAGTTCCTCCCTCGTCCTTGGTGCCGCAACTGCTTGCCATCCTACATGAAGGGCACTTAGGCATCGTGAAAACAAAACTTCGAGCCAAATAAATGTACTGGTGGCCAGCGATTGATGCCCAGATTGAAAGGCACGTAAGGGAGTGTATGCAGTGGCAAAACGCGGACAAATCACAAAGCTTGTTGCGCCCCTCCTTGGGCAAGTTCGACAACCCCACCAATCCATGGGAAGAGCTATCGATAGACATTCTTGGTCCGGTGTTAGATGCCCAAGGAGTTCCAAAATATGTGGTTGTGCTCGTGGACAGGTATTCTAAATGGCCGGAGATAGACATACAAGAGGAAATGGACACGGAGAAAGTGTTGGAATTCCTTACAGTCACATTCTTAAGGGAAGGGATTCCTCGCTCCATCCTAAGCGACAATGGGCCCCAGTTCACGGCGGAAAAGTGGAACACCTATATGAATCGGAATGGTATCAAGATCAAGCACACGTTGGTATACCATCCCTCCGGAAAAGGCTTAGCCGAACGGTTCAATAGAGTCATTATGGGCTCTGTGCAAGCGGCGATAGGGGCCGGAAAGAATTGGGAGAAAGAACTGAAAAGCACATTGTGGGCCTACAGGATCACCCCAACCAGCACAGGATACAGTCCCTTCAAAATCCTAAGGGGTCAGGACCCTTTCACCAAGGACAATGTCGTGTGGAAGGAATGCACGATCACAAGCAAGTGGCCCCCTGCAGTCGTCCACCACAACCTGGAAAGAGCACAAAGGGTATATATGGAACACTTCAATAAAAGGCGCAATGTGAAGGAGACTGCGTTGGACAGAGGAGAGTGGGTCCGAGTCGAGTTGGCCCAGCTGTGAAGGAAGGGCAACAGCAAGAAGTTCAGCACACCATTACAAGTAAAAGAGGTTTACAGCAGAGCTGCCTTACTGAGTGATGGAAAGGTTTGGTCACAGGATAGGATGTCCAAGTGCAACAAGATACTGCAATGGACTAAAGAGGAAAGTGATCACCACAGTGACCCCCTTTCTGACATCGTCCCAGTGGGGGAAGAGACAGCGAACTTTGGAGAGAACGTGAGTAAAGAGCTAGTGAGGAAAAAGGACGATCAGAGCACAAGGGAACACCAGGAGAGCCAGAGTGAAGCACCACAGAGGGAGTACCAGATGTGTGGGGAAAGAGGTGGGTCAAGAGCTATCCAAGAAGGAGCAGAGAAAGCTTCAGCCACCTTGTGAGAAGTACCCGCTCTGGTAGAAAGTGGTAAGACCGGCGAAATATAGAGACTATGAGATGGGAGAAGTTAATGAGCGAATGTGCAGATAGACTCTGGAACTTTACTTTTTCATGTTTGTTGATTCATTAAAGGAGGGAGATATGTAGTGTTGCGCTCTAGTCATTGTGCGTGACGCAACGACGTAGAGCGTAGCCGCCATGTTAGGCACAGAGCGGCGGGGCCCGCGAAGTGTGCGGTCTTGGCTCCCGACGCTCTTTCAACGTGCCCAATAAAAAGAGTATTAACCCCATCAACCTGCCTCCACCTCTTCTTTGGGGGGCAACCCCAACTCTACACTTGTATTGTTGTAGCGCTTTAGCTTTACTACGTGTATGTGCCTTTCTGTTCTTAGTTAGTTATATGTTATAGCTGGCACTAGCTCAATTGGTCCAAGGGGTACAGCTCACGTGCTATTTAAGTTACAGTTTTCACAGGAAAAGCCTTTCTCCAGTACGTCATACATCTAGTCATTACGCCACTATGCCTAACAGCAGCCATCCCTGTACTGTTCAGGGTGGATGCCTTTTAAGGCTGCATACAGTGGAATATTTCTGTGTCCTAGAGTCACACAAACACATTTGCAATGCAATAGGTTTCGCATTTGCCCGAGTTTAAGCTATTGGCCTTGTAAATGACAATGCCTGTTATGTATGTATTTATGAATTAAAAACTAGAACAAAAATAAAAAGCATTATCATTTACAATGCCAATTGCTCAAACTCGCGTAATTGCGAGACCTATTGCATTGCTTTAAGTTTGGCAGCACAGTTTTATTTTCACATCCAGCAGCACACGTGATACCAGTATACAATGTTTAAAAACGCCTCCATGCTCTGTTTTGCTCCTTTTGCAACAAGCCATGAGTCTAGAGTAAATTCGATTTTATTGGCTGGCTAGGAGTGTGTTGTGGGTAGAGATGACTGTGGGCAGAGCTGCAAGTCAGCCCGCTCCAATGCTTTATGGACATGGTTTGCCAGCATGGGGCGGGAGAGAGAGAGAGAGAGAGGGAAAGAGTGAGAAAGAGGGGAAGAGAGAGCGAGCGAGGGGGAGAGAGCAAGAGAGAGAAAGAGAGAGCGGGAGAGACAGAGAGAAAGCGAAAGGAGAGAGAGAGCATAAGAGCAAGATAATATTTATTATGCAAATTACACAAGGACATCAGAAGTAAAAACTGCACTGCTATGAAATCAACTATTATAAGATAAGCAGGGACTGCACTAGTATGAAATGCAGAAGATTAATAAAAGATGAATATGGATATTTACAAGTGAGAGATACCTCATTGTAAAAGCTGAGAGACATATTTTAACATAAGCCACTGGTAACAGTAGGAGCGTGTGCATAAGTGTGACATACAACAAAAGTGAAAGAAGCAAGACGTGTAAATATACCATGGAAAGAAAAACTGGTTGTGCACTACTGTGAAATACTCCTAGGTAAGAGAAGCAGGATGTGCACGAATGAAACAGCCAACAGGATCAGAGAAGCAAGTGCTCTCTTTTAAACGATACACCAGGATAAGTGAAGCACAGAACGGAATGGAACCAAACAAAATGAAATGAAATTACTCCAATTCTTCTTTTAAGGAGTACAGGAAAACTAAACATGCATCTATTTAGTGTGTCCGTTTTACAGAATATTTCACAGTCTACATGTGAGACGTGTGTAAACTCTACTTTAAAATAACATTCCTGGGAGCATATCCTTGGGATGTAGGACATGCTCAAATGTTGGCTGGTCTGTAGGGAAGTCGTTTGGTTCGATGCATACCGTCCAACAGATGCTAAAATATCGATAATTAAACTTAATGATATTATAAATTATCCCCTTGTAGGCCATTTACTTCAGTTGATTCTGTTACCCAAGCCCACCAGGGGTTACTGGGTTGCCCTTTCTTTATAGTATTGAAATGCAAACTTCATGCATCTAAATGAACAAGCACCAACAAAGCCAATGGATCTTGCTTCTTCTTTGGCGGTCAGCCTGGATTGAAAGTGTTAAGCTTTACTCTAAGTAAGGAGTGTTATGTTTATGAGTCCGAAAATTACGTTAGAGTTGTAAATGGTGAACTTGCACAGCGCCTTACAGCAAGCACAGAAAAGTAAATATAGCCCATACATTGATAATCAGTTACAAGGAAAAAATGTTGCATCTGAATTTCAGACTATTTTGGGGTGAGGTAACCATTAAAAACAAATCAAGGGCTTTTGGACTAGGGATATAGACGTGGATGAGTGACCTGACGCCCGGGCCTGGATCCAGACAGATGCCGGGTTCTGCCTCAGCTCGAGGTCCTCTTGGAACCTCAAGCCAAATATTAGCCAAACTTTCGAGTGTCTTCTGCCTGCCACCTTCGTTCTACACTGCTGCACCAAGTTGAAAGCAAACCATTAACCTGTGAGGTAAAAATTAGAGACAAATAGATAATCATTTAGTGTCTGCTTTGTACAATGTGAAACCAGAAAGCATCGGATTAATCCTGGCTTCCTTTCTTAAGCAAACTGAGTGATCGTAGGCAAATATTTTGTCACCAAATCCTTCTTTTCTTCATTACCTCGCAATAAACCTATAATGTGCCTTACTAATGTCAAAGCTACAGCATGATAAAGAAAAGAAGATTAGACTCAAGTCACTACTCACTCAACCCAAGATAAAGTAGTGTTAAAAGAATATGGCAGAATCTGCATTCCAGAGATTGTCCCTACAATGTTAGCCACAGTAACTTCAGTGTAAGAGGAGGACTCAGGAATGAATTAGAGGACCGAGCAGTATAGCTCAAATTGCTCGCCCTCCCTGGTAAAATACTTCTGAGCAAACGTTTAAAAAAAAGTATAACCACAACTTTAACTGAAAACAGAAACCCCAACTATTTATGCGTCAGGTCCTCATTCATTGCGTCCTGCCTTGTCGCTATAAAAAGTATGGTTGCGAAATTTTGGAATTCGACGCAATGGCGGATGGAAACTGTGGGCATGTCATTTGGAGCACTTCCATTTCGAGGGCAACAAGTTTGATTTACAACCATCACGAGAATGTGTGTAAAATAAAATCATAGAGCAAAGGAGAAGCTTCGTCAGGGGTTAAGGGCTGTAGCATTTACAACCACGACCAACTCCATCCCGGAAGTACCGTACGGAAAACAAGAAGCGCAAGCAAGACGGAGAGGGGGAGCAAGGCGCGCATGCTCGGAAGAGCAGTCTGCTCTTTTTCGAAGCACACACTCATTCTTGTGGCATGCCCCTGCGTGCTCCCGCAAGGTGTATGCAGCCACAAGCGCAGGTATGTGCTTGGAAAAAGAGCTGAACGACGGCTAAAGGTCTCCTATGCAGTGCATGTGCGCTGCATAGGCGAGACCTAAAAAAGCTTGCTGAGGCTAGTGCCGATGACCTTGGGTATTTTCACACCCCTTAATGGACGTTGGCAGTTCAAAGCCTCGGAAAACGAGATGGAAACCACTCTTTACAGTGGTTTTCAGCTCCTTTTTCCTGCCACTGGGCTCACCGGGAGATCGTGTGATGGGATCCAATATTGTGTCACATGGTGTGAATTAGCAGGCATGTGACACTGCAATTTAAATGAGAGGCTGAAATGTGCGTGGCTGAAGAAGCGCAACTTGAAATGTTCTGTGTAACTGTAAGCGTGGCGTGCGACTGTCACCTGACCGCTAGTTGGAGCCTGTGTATGTTTTCTGTCAGTGCGTCATGCAGCCAAGAATCCGTGGTCAAGGTGCTTAAAAAGTGTGGCAGTTCTGTGATCCTGAAACCACTGGGGGTGAGGGTCAGAGATGTGAGGAAAAAAATAACTTGAATATTCAGAAATTATTTTGCTGGCCTACCACATAACGCGCACAACTCAAATGAAATGTAAATACAGGTTCAGGTGTCAGTGAGAAGTTAAACTCCTTTACAGTCTGAAAGCTAAACTACTTAATACGCTCACTGAAGATGTTTACACGTAACCAGTCACACAATTCTGTTTAGCTCAGTAAGGGATAATAGGATATTTCTGTATAACGCTATAGCTTGCGATCGACATCCCTGTGAATATGAAAGTAGTTATTTTAAAATGTATTACACACAATATAAGGCTGCCTCAAAATGCGCAACTGGTTAAGATAAAACAAGTGCTTTCAAGATGTATATTTTTAGCAATATGCAAACAAACTATACCGAATGCAAACTTTTTTTAAAATAAGTGCCGATTACAAGGAAGCACTCTAGAGCCACATCCCCACTTGAATCCTCAAATGAATCCATCTATTAAATAAATATTCTGGTTCCAAGCAGCCTAGTTTTTGATCCCCAGAGGAACCTCAAGGTCGGCATTAACTATCCAGTAACAGTTGTGTTTAACAAAAAATAGTGGAACTGTTTTTGTAAAATTAGAAAAGATTGGGAACGTTGTTACAACGTTCACTTCAGCCACTGCAAAGAGCGCACAAATGTTAAGCAAGTCCGATCTATTGGCTTTACTAATGCTTTTTATTCAGTATCAGATAAACAGGTGACATCTCACCATACTCCCTTCACATTACTATTTTCTTTAATTCTCCTTTCTGTTGTAGTTACTTATGCTCTTTCTCTCAAGACATCTTTCTAATTTACCTTTGGCATCTCCTTTTTAGGTTTCGCCTGTCAAAAGCTGCGCACCGCGCAGCTTTTCGGCGCAGGCGAAATCTAATGTTTACAGTATGTGTGTGTTGTCCCGCCCTCTCTTTCCATTGGCTAGCTCCATAAATGGAGGCTAGCCATTGGAAGAGAGATCTGCTCGTCATTCTACGAGCAGATTAGTGGGCGTTCCTGCGATTTTTAGGCTTTCCGCCACGTCATGCGGCGGTGGGCGGATGTCATTTTTCTTTTCCAGGCCGGCATCCTTCGTCACACCAGCCTGCGCGCTCTCCCTGTGAGGACGCAGACCCGACCGGCTCCCTACTCCGAGCAGGGGTGGGCTGCGCCATTTCACTTTTCTTGTTTTTGTATCCCTTCTAAAGTCCTGCATGACGTACCTGCACAGGCAGTAACGCTTTTGACACTGAAACACTAACACATTCATGCGTAGTCTCTCACACACACATACAAACACTGGGGGCTCTTTAGACATTTCCACGGTCTGTCTGTGGCACGAGTTTCACAAAAATGTTTGAAAATCCGCCGAGGAGCACACGTAGCGAACTTTGCGGTAAATGTTAATTTCTTCTCAATTTGTAAAATGTAGACATGAGTATAATTTGCGTGAAATGTAAATTCACTTCAACCTAGGACGCCAGATCAAAATAAAAAGTTTAGTCAAAGCGTGGAACAGTCACGAAGGGCTTCTGAGCGCTGTACATAGCAGATGCATACATTTATTTTAGACAAAGACGATCCGCTGCACACGATCCTTGCTTTCAAACACTTTCATGCGCCCATCTGCTATTTTACAGCGCTTAGAAACAGCAAAAGTAGAAGCAAGTTATCCTTCCCATATGCTCCGTGCATATTCTGTCTAGAAAACCACAACGAGGAAAGCGCCAGGGGGCTCGGCTGAGTCACGGCAGCTCGTCCAGCTGTGAAAGCGCCTCTAGACTGTATCCCAATGTGCTACAATGCATGAGCTAAGATATGCTCAAGGCCCAAAGTATTTTAAGCGCTCCCCAGATTGGTAACACATATTGAATACCTGGTATTAAATATTGGATGTATAAAAATCTTAAGTCCGAAAGAACTTTCCATCTGGCATAATTTTTCGAGGCCTTGGAAGAGAGAGTTACTCTCAGGGCCGGCTTTAGGGCGCTGCGGCTAGTGCCACCGCACAGGGCGCCGAGCTCCGAGGGTGCTACATTTAGGAAATACTTTAGGATTAAAAGCACCAGCTGCAGAGTTCCCTGTGTAACCAGCAACCTTTTAGTGGTAATAAAAATGCAAAGATAACCCTAGTGATTAATCTACCTTCTTGTTAGATCAGAGTCTTTTTGGGTGTGGTTTTGATTTATCATAAAGCAGAGCAGTGGGTTAATGTCCCTGCACGTCACAGGACTGTATTTTTCTAGATAGCTGAGTAGGTTTAGGAGTTTTCTCACCTTTTGTTACTTGCAGTTCATAAATTACAATCCGAACACAGCTCCGTGCGCTATGAGCTGCACGCAAACAGCAAGGCATAGGTTTAGAACCGTCTGTTTTTTCCCAGTCCTTCAGTGCTCAAATGCATTAGCTTAAGAAGAAATAATGTATTGTTAGTAAAGCTAACCCCAAACACAGGGTTACTTTTTAAATCCTGAGTTTGTGATTCTCCAGACCAGTCACTCCTAAAATAAACTGCCTTCCTGTACGGATGATATTTGAGATTTACACCTGTAGTCCCCGTCTGATTGCCTTATGTAACAATTTCTATACATTGATTTACACACTATGGTTCATTGTATAGGGTGTGTGTGATGTAAAGTCTTCTGACATGCTACATTTATATGAGAATTGCTGTGAATGAAATTAAGTGATTTGGTATATTTACCGATTCGGTAAAATTACCGAATCGGTAAAATTACCGATTCTGTAATTACAAATGGAGGTGGCACAGTTTACAGTGCCACAGGCCCTTAAGAGTCGGTATTTTACCACACAATCCTATCGAATTCAGGTGTGCATGCACATCCGTGCATGCACACCTGTGCAATGTGACACACAGACATGCCCTTAGGGCATGTATGTGTGCCACATTGCACACAAGCCTGCACCCTTGCAGGATTTGGTATTTACCGATTCTGTAAATACAGAATCGGTATTTCCCATTGATTCCTAAGGGCTTCAAAGCACATAGGAATCAATGGGAAATACCAATTCTGTATTTACAGAATCGGTAAATAACGAATTTTACAGATTCGGTAATTCAGATTTTAAAATTACCTACATCTGCTCCCTTCCCATTTACAGACTCCTAAATACCGAATCGGTAAAATTCGGTATTTAAGAGTCTGTAAATGGGAATTACCTACATCTAGCCCTTTGTGCGGTGTCAAAAGTTGCATCGTCCTACATCCAGCCCTGCTTTGACCTCATTAGTTTATGATGTCACCAGAACTTCTTGCATGCAAAATTAACCAATATTGTGTGGTTATCAGTTATGTATCCTGTCATATAATAAAATTCACAAGTTATGGTTAGCTGCATAATCCATAACTCCCATTCATAATTTGCACAACAACCCGCAAAGCGCTCCACAAATGCAATGCTCTTGACGAATCCCTTGATGTGAGAGCAACAAATATTATAAAAAATCTTACAAACGACAATACACCTCTCATTAGCACTTTGACAAAGGCTGCTCTGAATATGGGATTAAATATTAGTTTGGGTCTGCGTTGTTATATAGATGCTACTGGTATACAATGTGTGAGGTCAAAAGCATTGCAATTGGTGTGAAAGTTATATGTTCATCATTTTTCGATAATATTGATGTTCACACAAAAAAAGACAGTTTCATGTAATGTTTTTTAAACTGATTCCTAAAGAATTAAGCCTTTTATTGCATCTACCAAAAGCGTGTGTGTGTGTGTGGGGGGGGGGTGTTGGCGCTGACACCATCCTTTTGACTGGACCTCTCCTGCCCACGTGCTTCCGCCCCCGGAATCTGAGCATTATTGTGTGCACCCTGCTTGATGTTCTAGCTCCGCATTTCATCCTCTGAGTGGCCGCAACGTCACTCAGACGTGCGGGCCGGCCGGTGTCAGGGGCACCTGATGTTACCCCTCACAAGCCAAATAGAGCTTTCTCTTCAACAAGCAACGGTGGCGCCTCAGGGAGCCATGATGAAATGTTTAAAACCAGAAGGATTCTCGTTTGTGATATGTAAGGGAAGGGGCGGTGGGGGTGACAGATGTGTACTGGACGGTCGAACATGCAGGTAATCGGCATTTTCACTATTTTTTTATCCCGTTCCCGCCCCCCCTCCCGCTGTCCGTGTGCCCGTTCCCGCCCCCCCTCCCGCTGTCCATGTGCCCGTTAACCCGCCCCCTCCCGCTGTCCGTTTGCCTGTTCCCGCCCCCCTCCCGCTGTCCGTGTGCCCATGCTTAATGCTTGTTATTCATGCATTTATTGTGTATTTCACGCAGCGCTGTGCTATTGTGTATGCACTATTGAACTATAAACGTTGTGCAACTTTTATTGGGTATTTAAACACACAGGGTGCTTTCCAGTGGGTGAGAATGGAGTAACAGAACTTCTCAAGTAGGGAGCAAAGTTCACATACGTTACCGCTGCAACTTGTAGTCAGCCAACTGAGCTATCAGACTGCCAATGGACCCCGGACGTGCCTCGTGCACCCTCCCAGACCACAGAGGAGCTGAACACTTTTCTGCCTCCTCGCTGGATCTTGCTCCGGCGCGATGCACGTAGCACTCACTGCAGGCGCAGAACCCCCGGAGCTATCTCGCTAGGACTGGTGCCGCGGGTGCCAGGGTCTGCATGGAACTGTGCAGCGGGGAGTCCATCGCCGGGCAGCTGGCACACCCCAGTTTCCAGAAGGGTGTGGGAATTGGAGTGGGAAGAATGTGCAAATGCGCCTGGAAGGTGGTTCAGTTAGCTCTATGCGCTATGCAGAAATGAACTCCCACTAAAGATTATCGTATGCAGATTGTGCCAACAAAAAACTCTAAATGTGCCGCGTGCACAGACAATTGTGTCCATTTTCCAAGCCCAGGTGGCCGATTGTAGAACACGGGGTCCACTTCGGAGGTTACTTCGGGGTCCTGTTCCGTATTCATCATCTGAAATAGCGTGTCCAGTGTGTTGAGGTGTGCCTGACTGGGCGCAAGGGCAGATGGGAACATGTGGGGTAATATGTGTGGGTACATGTTGGGCTATTTGTTTACTTGTGGGGGGGGGGGGGATCTGAATTATTGCCACCAGTCTAGAAGGCCTCCTGGTGAGCGCTCCTTCCGGATTACGAGGCAACATATCAAATATGAGAATAAGTTAATTTTTCCACATCTGGAGAGAACACATGAGGATTGTGTCCAGTTCCAGAGGCCTCAGCTGGACCATTAGATCTGCTCTGCAGGGCACGTCTGAACACATCTGGAGTTTGGTGTCACTTGTAGAGGTACCCTCGGGGGTGTGTTGTACAGTTGAAGTATTGTGTCCAGTTCTGGAGGCCTAGTCTGGGGCGGTGTGTCCATGTCTGCCGGCCACACCCTAAAAATTGTGTCCAGTTCTGCTGGCCTCTTCTGGGGCAGTGTATACGATTCTACGTGTCTTGTCTTACGAATTGTGTTCACATCTGGAGGCAGTATCTTTAGTAGTGTTTCCAGTTCTGGCGGCCAAATCTAAGTCTTGTGTCCAGTTCTGTGGGCCTCTTACGTTCTGTGTTCAGTCTGTAGGTCTCTCACATATTGTGCCAGTTCTGTGAGCCACATCTTACGTATTATGTCCAGTTCTGGAGGCCAGATCTTGGGTATTGTGTCCAGTTCTGGAGGCCTCTTGCATAGTTTGTCCAGTTTTGCAAGGCATATCTTACCTATTGTGTGCAGTTCGTGAGGACTCTTGTGGAGAATCGTACCCAGTTCTGCAGGCCCTGTGTCCAGCTCTGGAGGCCAGATCTTAGGTATTGTATCCAGTTCTGGAGTTCACATCTTAGTATTGTGTCCAGTTCTGGAGGCCTCCTACATATTCTGTCCAGTTCTTGAGGCCTCTTGTGGAGAATCTTACCCAGTTCTGTAGGCCCTAACTCTATAAAGTATAACCTTATGATGCTCTACTGAGAGACGCTGATGAGGTGTGGGAGCAGCAGCGCCCTAGCGTATGGCTCTATGGAGTATAACCTTATGATGCTCTACTGAGAGACGCTGATGAGGTGCGGGAGCAGCAGCACCCTAGTGTAGGGCTCTATGTAGTATGCCCTTATGATGCTCTCGCAGCGTGAGGCTTATAAAACGGCTTTGGGGTACTGGGATCTATTTTAGCCAAAGCCTTTGAGGACAAGTGGGACAGCAGCACCAGAGATGCTTATGATATATTTGGGGTGTTGGAAGTTAGTTTACCAGGGCCTTTGATAGCAAGTAGAACACCAGAGCCCTAGCTTATCGACCTCTGAAGCATAGCTCTGTGATGCTGTATTGAGAGATTCATCAGGTAACAAGTTTAGGGGCTCCGGAGGGCAAGAGTGCGGGTGTCTAAACGCTGCCATGTGGACTCTCGCCGTTTGCTGTGCGAGGCTCCTGCTGCTCCAGACCACCACCGCCGCAGTCCAGGAGGCCTCGTCTAACATGGAAGTCTGCCTTTCCCCTCCCCACTACCCCATCTCCCCACTGCTCTCGGTGCACACAGCTCCGTCAATGCACCTCAGCCCTGACCAGTGCTCACCACCCCACCGGATTCATGCATCCTGTTGTATCTCATCCTGCACCTCACACTTTTCTTGCACAGGCAGCGAAATGAAATGCAATAGGTCTCACATTTGCGAGAGATTAAGCTAATGGCAATGTAATTGACAATGCCATTTATTTATCTGTTTTCAAAACCAACACATAAATACAAATGTTGTCATTTACAATGCCAATAGCTCAATCTTTTCCAAAGGCGAAACCATTGCATTGTAAATGCTTGTTTCTCCATTGTTGTTAATTCCCTTTTTTTGGATCCCCTCAACTTCACCACCCCTACAACACATTGCATTTTCTTTTCCTTTGGCTTTGTATTTGGAGAGGTGTGTAAGTCATTCACACACTTTCCCATAGAATCATAATTACATCTGGCACATTTGTGACTAAGGTGAAGGATTGGATGAGCATGTAGTCAAATACCTTTTATGAAACAGTAAAAGGTACCACTGACAGACAAATCAGGAGACAGCGGAAACTCCCACTGGCTAGGTGGTGATATTGTGCACAATTATGCTTGAACCTCCTCGGTTCTCCTCTTAATTTGCATAACAATAATACTTCTTTCAACGCTTTATCTCAATTTTAATCATTGATTTTTATTTTTCATCATTGTTGATCATCAATATAAATCCTTTATTCAGGAGACTTCAGATGTTTACATTTTACATCTACCCAATGCATTTCGGGTCTGCGATGACCCTTCTTCGGGGGTCTGTATAGAAAAAATCAAGGAAATACAATCAGCCTAATGCTCATTTCTGTGCCATATTATTTAACGACATCATACTATGTTCTGCATAATAAACGGGACTATAGTAACAAAAGTAACAAAAACTATCTAGCAATCATGCCTGTTAACACTGTCTGAAACCACCTTTAGCTAAACGGCTTCTGACTAAATGACCTATTTGTTTAACCATTATTGTAGAATACGGGCTCAGTTAGTAACTGAAATCAATATTAACCAAAACAGAACTAAGATTTACAGTTTAAATGTTCGGCGTTCGTTATCTACTTACAGAAAATGTAAAGCGTTCCGCGCTTCGAACTGTCTCCCAATCAGTTGGTCGGAACCGTACTATGCTAGGCTATCTACGTTATAAGCCATTCAATTGGCTACAGTTGCGATCACGTGATCCCGATGTATTACGATGCCACATTTTCTTTTTAACTTGGTTAACAAGGATTCAAATTCAGGAATCTGAAACATTAACATTGTAATTCGCCCTCAAAAAGTAAAAAATTTAAACAATGTCAAACAATAACCTGTAGGTATCATTACTAAAATGTACAAAAAACATACGAAAAAATAACAGTTTGCAATGTTGTGATATAAATTAAATCTCTGTTCGAAATGTTCACTCCTCAGTGAACACTTGGTCTGTATAGCAAGAATTAAAGTCCATCTAATACCCATGTGCTACAATGTAGTCTCAAAAAGCGTCGGCCATTTTAAGTTGGGATGGTATCATCACTTATGTGTATGCAGGAAGTTTATTTCGGCTTTCCCAAATTATGTTCATAAAAAACAGGATAATTCTATCCTGTCATTCAATCCATTTGGTTGAAGGCTGCCCATTTTTTTTATCCAAAAATATTCAGATCTTATTCTTTGTTTATGGGAGTCTCGGTCAGGATACTGTTTTATTACTTCCAATATGGTGAAACGAAGTTGTGCAATGTTGTGTCCTGATTCCAACCAGTGTGTAGTTATTGTGGATTTCAAGTTCTTTAGCCGGATGTTACTCTTGTGTTCTGTAATTCTTATTTTAATTTTCCGTTCAGTTTGGCCTATATACAATTTTCCACACGGGCACTTAATACCATAAATAACATTTTTGGTGTCACAAGTTCCAGAATGTAACAGTGCAATTTTTTTTCCGGTCATGGGGTGTGTAAACGTTTGGCCCACCATCACATTGTTACAATGTATGCAATTCTCGCATCTCTGCATTCCTTTGTGGTTTAGGCCTTTCTGCTTATTTTTCTTTTTTAACAATTCTTTCATGTTTTTTGACCTGTTGTATGCAAATGTTATTTGATTAGCAAACAGTGGTTCTAGATACGGTTCTTGTGTGATGAGTGCCCAATGCTTTCTCATGATATTTGCAATCCGTGTTGACTGTGTTGAATGTTTCAGAACACATACTGTCAATTTAGTATCACTTTTCACTTTCGTCTCAAGTAAAGACTCCCTTCTCATGTTCATGACTTTAGTCTTGGATTCCTCAAGTAATGTTTTTGGGTAACCTCGTTGTGAGTATTTTTGGATCTGTTTGTCAATGGTGGTGAGTAAATCATGAGGATCAGATGTAATCCTTTTTTGACGGATGAATTGAGACAATGGAAGATGTTTCTTGAGAGAATATTGGTGAAAACTCCTATAGTGTAAGCCACTGTTCCTGTCTGTCTCTTTCGTGTACACACTAGTCCTTATCTTACTTTGTTCAAGATGAATTTTGACATCAAGAAATGCCAGCTCTTTTTGATCCATTTGGTATGTGAATTTAATTTGTTCATGTATTGAATTCAAACTTTGAATGTCCCTGATAAGCTGTTGGTTTTCTCCTTTCCATATCAAAAAGATATAATCGATGTATCTTTTAAATACCATCAAGCCAGTTGTCCAGTTGGAATTATGAATTATATGATCATGTTCAAACTTCGCCATAAAGGTGTTTGCGTAGGACGGCGCCCCCGCAAACCCCATTGAAGTACCGCTGCATTGTTCATAAAAATCATTATCCCAGTTGAAGTAACTGTGTAGTAGCGCAAACTGTAAAAGTTCCAACATCAGTACTTTCTCTCCACCAATAACGTTGTTCTCTAGTAAGCACCATTCCATCGCTTCAATACCTTCACTGTGAGGGATTGAGGTATAGAGTGAGGTTACATCAATTGAGCAAAGCCATATTTCTTCATTTATTGGAATATTTACTGTTGCCAACATATTCAAAAATGAGGTTGTATCTTTTATGTGTGTACTCCATTTTTGTACTAGAGGTTGCAAGAACCAATCTAGGTATTGACCTAGTGGTTCTGATAATGATCCACATGCGGACACGATAGGTCTGAATGGTGGTCTCTTTGCATCTTTATGTATCTTTGGGAGCATGTAAAATTGGGGTCTCCTTGGGTGTTTGATATTCAAGAATTGATATGTTTTCAAAGTAATCCACTTCATCTCAAGAGCTTTATCCAAAATTGTTTTAAGTGTGGCTCCAAACATTTCAGTGGGATCTTGTTCCAGCTCGTGATATACATTGATGTCCTGTAAATGAGTATGTACACTCTCATTGTAATATGACGTGTTCATCACCACGATTGCTCCCCCTTTGTCTGCCTTCATGATTGTGATATCCGTTGTGTTTTTTAGGGATTGTAAGGTTTGCCATTCTTTTCTTGAAAAATTACTAGTGGTACCACTAGAGTAATTGATCTTTTGAATTTCAGATGTGATAACTCTTTCATATGCATCAATGGGTTTATGTGAGGTCGGTGCACAAAAAGTGCTCTTTGGTCTAAATTCTTTAAGATCTGTTTCTGGTCTTTCAGTAGGTGGGAGATTACTGAAGAAATTCTTTAATCGTAAATTTCGTAAAAATTTGAAAATTGATATTTCTGTTTCTTGGGCATTCGATTTGAATATTGGTACAAAAGTGAGACCTTTATTCAATACTTTTGTTTGAGCCTCTGTTAGTTGTCTGTCTGATATGTTTATGACTAGGTCGGTTTCTTTTTCTTTGATCTCAACTCCCTTTCCGCCTCCGTTTCTTTTGCTTGTACTTTTTCTTTTTCCCCTCCTTGTTTTGGGGGTTCTGCCATGGTTAAACTTGTTCAAGGGGCATTGTTTGCTGCCGGGCTGATGTCTAAAAAAGGAACTTTATCTTGTTGATCTCTCCGTTTATCTTTCATTAATGGTCTCCTATTTTGAGCAGTGTCTGAATCTGATACCATACTTTCTTGTGACGAACTGACGTTAGTTGGTGGTTGTTGCCATTTCCTCTGGTTATATACTTCTGCCCAACTATAAACTTCCTCCAGCTTATAGTCTATAGTGTCTCTCCTATACTTCTTGATCTTTCTGTCCTCAATTACCTTTGCATATTTTTCCAATTTTCTGTTAATGTCTTCAAGTGTGGCTGATAAATCCTCATGTTTGTTTAATTCGTGTTTTATGCCTTCCAGTTCTTCCTCGACTGCTTTTAATTCTTTTGACAACTCTTCCACTATCAACAAAATAAGATCCAAGCTGCATTTGTTCAGGATTTGGTACCATTTATTTAGGAAAGCCTTGTTATTCCTGCATAACATTGGTTTCAGGGCTATTCTTAACCCCCTAGGGATTTGTTGGTTTCTATGATAGTGTATTAAGGTTGTTGCATGCAATCTTTGGTTTATTTCCCGTTTGCTCACATATTCCAGTTGTTTTAATAATTGATTCACTGTGCTCGGCTGTGGGCTTAAAGCTCTAGTTTCCTTGATTAAACTATAGATTTGCTCTGCTTCCTCCGTAGTGTAGGCTAACGTGTCAGCCTTGTTAGATGTTATCTGTGCCATTTCTTCCAAATTCATTTTTCTGTGGTGCTCAGATGGGGGGCAGACTGTATCTTGACTAAATCATTTAGGAGTCCATCTTGCACTCAAGATTCAAAAATAAAATACTTATATAAGCTTCCTCCAGTTCGTTGTTGTGCAACATACACCAAGTGTTTAGTCTACGAACACTATATTACCATGGAACAAATCTTGGTGTATGTTGCACAACAACGAACTGGAGGAAGCTTATATAAGTATTTTATTTTTGAATCTTGAGTGCGAGATGGACTCCTAAATGATTTACCACAGACAGACACTCACACTGCAGTGAGCCTCAACTTTGGACTTCTCAATCATACCAAGTAATGTGCACCCTGAACTCACCCAGACACATAAAGGCATGTCAGTTTGCAGGATGCACTATAGAAGACTCATATGGTACATCAATAAATGCAGAAATAGGCACACATATGCCATGCAACATGCAGTAAAAGATGTAAAATATAACGGGGACTGCATCACTGATATAGATTCCCTTAATGCTTCTTGCACTCATTGGTGTGATAAAATCATTGTTTTTGCCTGTAAAGTTAAGGGGACAAATATAGGGCGAGATGAGGACTGGATTCAGTGTCTGTTTCTAATTATGCTGGCAGGATCCACCTAGCTTAAAACATAGACGTATATTTTACATGGCAAAAATGACTAGAGTCATAGCAATGAATGTTAATGTGCATTCTGCACTTTACCGTGTATAAGTATAACCTCCAGCTCACACGCCTTAATCTTGAAAACAAAGTGATTGGGTTTCACTGTTATGCAGATACCCTCATGTAACCTGTAAGTAAAAAGTTCTAACTTGTTGCTTGGTTTATTGGGTTATATACCAATGTCAGACATGTTCATTCAAGGTATTAAAGGGAATTTTTGAAGGGCTAAGTCAATCTTTTACTCCTCTGAAGGGGATGGTATAAATACCATTGAATAGAGTAACTACAGATACTTACTATTAAATACCAAAAATAATTCTGTATATATTGTTGCCTATATAAATGATCATCATTGACATAGCTATACACAAATGTAGTATAATAAATTACGTAATGTGTCTTGACTAGCATGTTCTTTTCCTTGCCTAATCAGAAAACAAGCTGCATTAGTCTGGCAGCAAAAAGATTAAGGGCCAGATGTAGGCCACCCAATACCGGTCGGTAACGGCCGAAATTACCGAATTTCGGCCGTTACCGAGGCTTTTTAGATCTAGGTGGCATTTTTTTAGGATTTGGTATTTTACCGAATTGGTAATTTAAGGATTCGATAAAATACCGAATTCTTAACATACCGATTCGGTAAATTACCGAATCCAGGATGTAGGGAGCACTCAAGTTAGTGCATTCCTCAGTTAAGGATTCGTTATTTACCACCAACTACAAGTTGGTGGTAAATAATGAAAACCTTTAAAAAAGCATTATTTTTGCTTTTCCAACAGTGCGATGTGGCAGACATACATGCCCTTAGGGCATGTATGTGTGCCACATGTGCACCCAATACACAATTGAGGGGTGCAACAGGGTGTCAAAGTGACACCCTGCCACCCTTTAATGCGGTGGTTCCCAAAGTGTGCACCGTGGCACCCCAGCCCTGCCCTCGCCGCACTCTGCCTTTAAATGGCTCACTTGAGAGCTCGGTGAGGTTCCTGACAAAAGTAATGGGCATTCATGAGGAATGCAAAAGTGCTAACCAAGCTACAAGACGGCTTCATTTTGCATTACTAAAAAAAAAAAGTAAAACAAATAATCCTTCACTGCATTTCGACAAAATTACGTTTTCTTTTCGGATATTTGCAGACGAGATTTCACACAAAGACAAAGAGAAAAAAAATACTACGTACATTGTAGCTTTGGCCCTGCCTTAATGTACAAAAGAAGTGGAAAACAATAAACAACGCTAAGCGGGCAGGGTCCCCAAATAGCCTCACGGTACAGCATGGAAGTGCCTAGTTTTAAAGTGTAAATACCACCATAAACATTGCAACACATTTCCTCTCCTTGTGACGGAAGAATGCAAAGTACTTCGGAAGTGCTTGAAAAACACATTGTGTTTTTGTGTGTGCAATTTTACAAAACGGGACAAGACGCAAAAGAGAATCGCTTTGCATATATCACATGGTTCCTAGAGTTTAAGTGTGCTTCATGAGAGACAGTGAAACGTAATTGCAATTAAAACCAAGCAGAAAAATCACTACAATAAGATACATATCAGAACGTACACCCTTTGGTTTTATTTGTATTTAATGCAATTTTATATAGCGCAAACATTACCCTATGGTGTCAGAGCGCTTTACATAAGAAACCAGTTACGATACATAAGGATTTAGGATTACAGGCGTTACATAAAAGATACAAGCAGAAAAAAATTGCAAATGCACAAGTTATAAAGTCACACAGGGAAGAGATATAAACAGAAATAAATTGCAAATGTACAAGTAGTAAAGTCACACAGGGAAGAGACAAATAGAAAAATGTGCAAATGTACAGGTTGTAAAGTCACTCAAGGAAGAGATGCAAATGGATAAACTCTAAGAGTCACATAGGAATGGTAGAGAGTACAAAGGTCTACTGCGGTGGTTCCCAAAGTGTACGCTGCGGTACCCCGGTGCGCCGGTAAAAAAATGGTGGGGAGCCACGGCCAACTGCCAATTAGGTCAAGGGAGCCATGGGTCAAAAAAGTTTGGGAACCCCTGCTTTAATGTTTTCCCCCTTTTACCGGATCAGTATTTACCGATTTGGTAATTGACATTCATTCCTAGTAAATGGCAATTACCGAATCGGTAAATACCGATTCGGTAAATACCGAATCTTAATTTTTCAGTAATATTTACCGAATTTTTAGCTACATAGCATTTACCGATTCGTAAATACCGAATCGGTAAAATTCAGTATTTACGAATCGGTAAATACTATTTACCTACATCTAGCCCTAAGTTCCCAGGGACAGATTGAAAGCCACAAAAAAGAGCTCAAATTCAGGCAGCCATATTCAGCACACTAATAGGGTTACTCTGGTCCAAATCTCGGCTGGTGGCATGAGAACCACCTTAACAAATTTATTGGTCCATGTGATATAAATTTGAATATAAATTGGCATGAATTGCGATTCTTCTATTACCATGACAAGAGAATCTAGATTTCATTAAAGACATGGAGGCTAACATTATGCATATTTCTTTTAATGTAACTCCAAGCAGCTACTTGAAAGCATTACATCACAAAGTGAAAAAGTTCTAAAACAGAATCTTCAGTTTACACAATAATCATGAGCACAGAACTGTCTGCCTCTTTTAAATTTGGTGAAATAGGAAATTGTTCCAATTTGCTTTTTGCTCTTCTTCTTTAAAACTGATTAGAGCGTAAATAAAGAAAAACCCAGGAAGTCCAAACTTCAGATGGTGAATCAATTATGAAGAGTTACCTGAAATAAAGAGAGGTATAAGTACTCCATTTTTGGAATGACAGGTAGACAAGGCGATAGAAACAAGCAATAAAACTTGATACATCAAAATGTTATTGTAATAAACCATTTAAAGACACTATGTTATGAAAATATACCATCTAATAAACAGAATAAAGGCTAACCACCCATGGGAAGGGACGGGTGGAATAATGTTAGCCTCTGTGTCTTTATTAAAATCTAGATTCTCTTGTCATGGTAATAGGAGAATCTCAATTTCATTACACGAACGGAGGCTACCATTATGCTTGTTGGTAGCTTTGTAAGACTACATCAGACATATGTTAAATTGGTTTGCAGTAGTGTTGTGCAAATATGTTTGCATTAGACCAGTCGGCCGCATTGAGAATGTCATCTAACTTACTTCCAGTCCTGAGGAAATATACATTTTATGGTCAAGTTGTGTTCCCTATCGTGTACCCCACCGTCTCCATGTACCAGCTTAAAGTGCATGTAACTTCCCTCCTGAGCCAGCTATGAAGACGCAAATACATTTGCGTCCAATGTTAACATGTCCTCTTTCAGACCCACCCTGAATGGGTTGAATAGCCCGTTCCTAAGTATGCTATGCCAACGTCTTTTTGTAGTGTACTTTACACGTTTTTCAGCTCTGGCAAAGTAGGCCCCGAATTCTGCCATCGAGCCTTTTTCTCCTGCCTTCTGACTCTGAAAGCCTCAGCCCAGGCTGTCTCTGTACCCGTGACCTCTGACTTACTTTCTGTGCAGCTCCCGGCGCTTAGCACAGCCTGCTGCCTGCCAAGACTGACTTCAACCTTCGAATTATCTGTTCCGCTCCTCGAAAATGCATTCCTGCCTACTAGTTTAAGTAAACATCCCCCCAGCTGCAGAGCAAAGGGCCCGGCCTCACTGTCTATGTGCAAGTAATTCATAGCCCTGTTACCATGGTAGGCCCATGCCCCTCGCATTCTCATGCAGACACTTAGGCGCTTATACACGCACTCACAGTTAGTATAGAATAGTTTCTGCCCCAGAGACCTTTCCGTTTAGATAATATGGTTCCCAAACATCAGATATCAGATGTGATAGAAGTACGAGTTGATCTGACATGCCAGACTTCTGTCTCTTTCCGCCAGTGTAAATGTCAAGTCCCCTGCACCCTCCAGTTTCACGTCAATCACACGTCATGCAGCTGCGCGCGCATCCAAGCCTCAGATTTCTGCTGACATTGCAACATTTCTGCTTTGTGCCACCCATTTGTGACACCCACCTATGACGTTTCTAGCACACACCTCTAGTTCACGCCTAGTTCACGCCTTCTGATTACGTACTACTAACACGTGGACGCTGTTATCTTGTCTTCTCTCAGCTGTTACGCCTACTATATTGGTTTCTATGATGTGATTTAAGTATATAAGCTATGTATTGTCAATAAAATATTGCTCTATCCCTTCCTGAACCCTCGTGGTTGCAGGAACATGATATCCAGTTCTAGAACGATTCCTTTTTAAGGAATAAAAACCCCTAAGAACTCTAACACCACGGACTCTGTTTTTTTCTTTCCGATTGAGTTATTATTGATTAAGTACTTACCTGCATAGAAATTAAGACGGTAAATCAAATATTTACGACATTTTGGCGCCCGAACAGGGACCCCTCCCCCACCCCACGCGCCGGTTGGTGCGTTGCAAGCTCTGTCCCCTGCCATCAGTTAGACGGAAACTACGCGTACTGGCAGGATTTCCTGTATCTCCCTCTGGCCCACGGAGGTGACGAAGACTGCAATCAGCACCCAGACGAGGCGGTGAGGAGTGCGGAGGATCCCGACCAGAGCCTAGCCGAAAGAAGCAAGGTCCGAGGTGTCAAGAGGCCCACCAGTTTCCGAAGTATCCACGTGTCGAGTCGAGTCGAGTCCGGTCCAGTCCAGTCGAGTTTTCCGAGGCCTTCTGTTTCCGTGCTTCCCGGTGAGTACCATTGCTGGGACGTATCAAGACGGGTTTGGGTACACAAATTCGGTCTGCACTGTTTTAGACAGTGTATCTGTGCTGTTTAGCAGTACATCAGTTATTCAAGTTTTTTGCATTGTCTCTGACAGTGTATCTGTGCTGTTTAGCAGTACATCCGGTATAGGGGGTAGTCATATATGTCTCAAATGTCTTTCATGTGATTAATGTTGTGGTATGAGTGTGACTGTTTTTAATGTGCATTATTGTGTTCTTGTGTAACTAGCTGTATTCAGAATTAAGTAGCAAGGATTGAGCGTTCAGTATTAAGTAAACAAGATGCCGTTCTTCAACAAGTTAAAGCAGATAGGAACTAGGAAAGGGATACTAGAGGAAGAAATTCCTATCCCCCCTAGGGACACTCCTGGAAATTTTATGTACCACAAGCATGGCTTAGATGCCATATTGTATCTAGATTTATGGGCCGATTATACTAAGCATCTAGACGAAAGACACAGATGGCCTGTTACCGGAACATGGGATGCCGAGTGCATCATGAAGGTAGAGGAAGCGCTATGGAAAAAGAAAGCCAGACAGTCTCAGAAGGACGCCATAGAATTTTGGCGTAAGGAATCACATAAGCGTGCTGAAAAAGCACTCCGTAGAGAAGACAGACTTAAAGAATCAGATAAAGCCCAAGAAAACGAATTAGTAACTGAAGGGATCCGAGTAAAATCAGAGCAAATAGACCGTGCACGAAACAATCTTGTAAATGGTATGTATCTTGTGGCCGAGGGTTCGCCTGAGGCCACGTCAGAAATACCGAAAAATCTGCCGCCACCATTGGTTCCAACTAAAGTAAATCACAGGACTACTAAAGACATATTTCTGAATTCCTATCTAGAGGATGTAGCACCCACTTACACCAATCTGCCTGTCCGCGTCCCGCCTACTGACGGTGACGGAGGTGGCAACCCGCCTCCAGACCCTATCCCGCCATTACTGCAATCAGGTTTCCCCGTTCGACAGCCCACCGTTCCCCCACCTCCACCACTTCCCGCACCTAAAATTGATATACCGAAACCGCTTCTACCTGATCCTACTAAAAGACAAGTTCAAGTACAGATACAGACTCCACAGAGAGATAATGTCCAAGCTTCCGCCTCAGGAGGTGCGATAGGGGGTCTTCGGACCCCGCCACCAACACACAGATTACACCTTAGGGATATGCAGAATCCTTTCACGTTCAAATCACCCCGTCTCGACATACTCAAAGAACCGCTTGCAGTTTGCCGATATGATCCAGTACCCGGCAAAGATGATAGAATGATGATGGCATCACTACGCTTACGACATGCTGCAGATTACCTACTGTTATTTTCAGGAATGAAAGAGCACCTAGATAGAATATATCACTTTGTTCAGACTGGGAAAGACCCTGAAAGTATTAAGGATGCCATGGCACATCAGAAAGTTGACACTCAAGCATATATACTACGTTTTTTTATAAATTGCCTAATAAGAGAACGAGACAGGCCCGAGACAGAACAGGAGGAATTAGATGGACTCAACAAGTGGGGTCAAAATATATCCGAAGGAAAACATGATAAAGGTGGTTGCATAGCCCGTATGTACAAGAGAATAAGAAAAGCAGTGATAGAAATACACGAAAAAGAGAAAGAAAGGGCCTCCTCCGAGGAGGAGGAAGAACCTGAAGAATCAGAAAGGACTACAGACACGATAGCGTATGTAGGTAAGGGAACTTACCTTAGGAAAGGCATTCGTCCGGAAAGCAAGAGAGTTTTTCTCTCTGGCATAACAAAACCGAATTCTCCGGAACACCAGTTCCAAGAGACTGATAAAAGGCTTCGAGACCGAATAGGGTACCATGTACTCAATTCTATGGATGAACAAGAACTAGCCCGATCAGCAGTACTATGGGCTGACAATCCGAACATATACAATGAATTAAATGATTTAAAAACACACTTGTATACTACATTCTGTTGACCTGCCCTGAGCCCTTGCTAATTGAGTTTCTGTCATAAGCGCTACGAGGCCTCCGGGTAGATAGCGCTATACAAGTACTGCTTCATTCATTCATTCATTCATGATACAGTAGCGCAGACATTCCTGAACCTCTCCCCAGACGAGCAGAAATTAGCAGGTGTATACATGATTCAGCACCTCCTCACGTTATACAGAAACCAACATTCCGATCCAGGTCCCTTACACGATACATTAGAAGCACTACTCATGGATAGATGGAGAGGTCTAAGTACCAAGTTAATACAAATAATTCTAGAACAACGACATAGATATAACACTTTCGTAAGCTCCGAATATGTTCCCGCTCCGCCCCCAGAAAGAAAAATGTATCATATGGAGCGTCTGCATGGTCTTGAAAGTCAGAACCCCTTACGAGAAGTACATCCAGTTATGGGTACCGATCAGACCTTGAAACGTGTGTATGTACACACGCCTCTGACTAAGTTAGAACTGTTAGAAATGAAGAAATTAGTACAGTGTCATGATAAAGACCCTGCAGGTTTTCACAGAGAACTTAAAGACATGTTACTGATGGGGGATTACACATATGAAGATATCATGAAAATGTTAAAGGTATTGTTGCCTACCGGTATCTACGAGAAACTCAAGGAAAAAGAATGGGAGGTGGGAGAGAAAAAGATTGTATGGGCAGAAATAGAAGACGAGGAGAACAAACGTACCCCAGGGCTAGGCCTTGGGGAGAAAACTAAAGCATTACCAGGTTTGATAGTACAGGTTCTGCCAAGATTATTGACAACTAGAAAGGAAGATTGGGACGCAATTTCGGCCTGTAAACAGAAACCAGATGAAGATACTAGTGACTTCTATTCAAGATTCGAGAAATGTTTTATTATTAATAGTGGTCTTAAACCAAGTAGCGAGTCGTACCCGCATCTTTTTGTATCAAAGTTAGTCGAGAATTCCCTGTTAGCAGTTAAAAACCGTGTATACAAGGTTGAGAGTACATGGCAAGCAAATACGCCATCTCAGATGTTACAAATGTTACAATACCATCAGAACAGAATTAGAGAAGAACAGGATCATGAACAGAAACGTATGAAAGACACGAAAATGAAAATGTTAGTGGCCAAATCGGTTCCAGCCGACGGTCAGAGAAAGGGTACGACCCAGACAGGTCACGCCGCAGCTCCCGTTAAAGGGACATGCAACTATTGCAAGCAGCCAGGTCACTACGTACATGAATGTCCAGTTCTGAAACATAATATATCAACAGGTAAAACTAAGGAAAGACCGCATCCGCCAAGACAGGACCAGGCCCAGCAACAGACTTCACAGAATGTACAGCCCATGCAGAATACACAGCCTATGCATGCTTCACCACATGCAGCACAGACAGTAGCGGTATCACAGCCACAGCCCATTGCCGCGACTCAACAAGTTTCCCAACAGATGTACCAGTATGCCCAATCTGCTTACCCCGATTACCCACGATACACATGAAACAGCCTAGAGAGGGAATTTGGCTTGCCTCTTATTGAAATTCCTGTAGATCAAGAGGGTCCTTATGTACACAGTCAAGTATTGGGAAAAGACAGAAAGTTTTTAATTGACACAGGGGCAAGCCGCACAACAATCAGCCATAATGAAGTCCCAGGGGCACCCCTCTCAGGCTCACAGAATGTTTCCCTTGGTTTTTCAGGACAGCCTATTGTAAACGAGGTATCAGAACCCGTTCCCCTGGCTGTGGGTCCGTTATCACGTGTTACAGACCTGTTACTTACGAAATCATGTCCAGAAAATCTGTTAGGTATCAAAACATTGAAGGCTCTAGGAGCAGTGATATGTTGTTCCCCGGAGGGAGTTAGACTCTTTCTGCGGGATTTCAAGGGTCACTATGTATTACGAGAGTTTGATGTCAGATTGAAAAATGTACCAGATCACTTGTGGGCACAAGGCCCAACTGATGTAGGCTGTATGCATATCACACCATACCGTGTTACGCTGAAATCAGGTGTTGTGTTACCACGAATCAGACAATACAAGTTACCACCCGATGCTGTAGTGGCTTTACTGGAAATCATTGAAGAGCTCATTGCCCAAGGAGTGGTCGTAGAGACCGACTCAAATATCTGTAATTCCCCTATCATTCCAATTCTTAAACGTACTGATCCCAATGCACCGCCAGTATATCGGCTGGTGATTGATTTACGAGAACTGAATAAATGCATTGTACCACAGTACCCTGTGGTCCCCGACATCTCTTCCCTATTGACTGCTATTGATTCTGAAGCAACGTTCTTTACTGTAATTGACCTCAAGAACGCCTTCTTTAGTGTACCTATTGATCCGGAGAGCCAATATCTCTTCGGATTCAGTTTAAATGGACGAAGTTTCAAATTTTCACGCGCACCTCAAGGATTCACAGAAAGCCCCAGCATCTATAGTCAAGCACTGAAAAGACAACTAGATTGTATTCAAATGCCAGTTAACACCGCTTTACTGCAATACGTCGATGATCTGCTGATCACCGCACGAAGTGAACCCGAATGTGAACAAGCATCACTGACAGTTTTACATTTCCTGGCCGACAAGGGACACAAGGTGTCTCCTTCGAAGCTACAATTCTGTGTTCAGCAAGTTGTGTACTTGGGTCACTTGCTGTCCAAAGTGGGGAGACAGCTCACTCCCGATCGCATTCAGTTAATTGTAAATATGCCACAACCCCAGACACAAAGGGAAGTGCGGGCCTTTATAGGCCTCACCTCGTACTGCAGACAATGGATTCCTCAATATGCATTTCTAGCCAAACCACTCATTCAGTTAACGACACAGGAGGCAGCGACTTCGACTGCCCTCCCTTGGACTCAGGAACACACAAAAGCCTTTGAAGAATTAAAGAAAGCTTTATGCCAAGCACCAGTTTTAGCGACACCATGTTACAGCAAACCTTTTACACTTTTCGTTACAGAACGTGATGGTACAGCGTTGTCTGTCCTCACCCAAGATCAAGCAGGTTCACATAAGCCTTGCGCTTATTTTTCAAGTACATTGGATTCAGTAGCCCAGGCACTCCCTGCGTGCTTAAAGTCAGTAGCAGCAACAGCATTAGCAATCAGACAAAGCAACTCAATTGTTTTAGGACATCAATTAACAGTACAAGTTCCACATTCGGTAGAGGTTCTTTTAAACAGAACCCAGACTCAACACTTGACTATAGCACGACTGACAGGTTATGAATTAACACTATTCCAGCCACACATAGAAATCAGACGCTGCAGCATTCTGAACCCCGCAACATTGTTACCTTCCATTATGACAGATCCAGCCCCGCATGATTGTCTAGAGATCATTAATGCAGTAACAAAGCCTCGACGAGACTTAACTGATGTTCCATTGACAAACCCAGACCTGACACTTTATGTGGATGGTTCATGTATGAGAACAAGTACAGGAGAATTAGTGGCCGCGTATGCAGTGACCACTGAAACCGAAGTTAAAGAAACACATCGTATTGACACACTGTCCGCTCAAGCGGCAGAGCTCATCGCTCTGACCCGAGCCTGTATACTAGCCAAGAACAGAAATGTTAACATATACACTGATTCCCGTTACGCCTTCGGAGTTGTACACGACTTCAGAATGTTATGGCAAGAACGAGGTTTCTTGACCTCTCATGGTGCCAAGATTCAACACGGTCCCCTCATTCAAGCACTGTTAGATGCAATACATCTGCCTTCAGGCATTTCCGTCATGAAGTGTAAAGCACATACTAAAGTTACAGATTCTGTTTCCCAGGGTAATGACCTGGCAGACCAGACAGCAAAACATACAGCACTGACTCACACCCAGACAACTGACGTGACAAAGACAATAGTACCGACACATTGTATGACAGTCAGGGATCCCGCACTAGATGTAATCGATATTCAGACACATGCTACTACAGATGAAATAAAGAAATGGACTGAACTAGGAGGGATCCAGACAGATCAAGGTTGGATGACGAAGGGAAAATCTACATGGTTTCTCCCCGACTCTATGGTTCAAGTCATAATCAATACAGCACATAGTCCTGCACATCTAGGAGAAAAAGCGATGTTAGACAGTTTACAGAATCTCTGGTGTAATAAACACTTACGAGCAGCAGCAAAACAGAAAGTGCGTACTTGCATGATCTGTTGTCAGTTCAATCCAGGAAAAAGTGTCCCCGTAGAGCAAGGTGGATTTCATCCTCCCGATCACCCTTTTGAAGTCCTCCAGATGGATTATATCCAGATGGACCGTTGTCGAGGATTCAAATATGTCCTCGTAATTGTTTGTGCACTTTCCCGTTGGACCGAAGCATATCCAGTCCCAGATTACACTGCTCTGACCACTGCCAGGCAGCTGGTTCGAGAATTCTTTCCACGGTACGGCTTGCCTCGTGTCGTGTACTCAGATAACGGACAGCCATTCTCATCCGAATTAATGAAACAAGTTTCCTTGCTGCTAGGATATCAGTGGAGATTCCATTGTGTCCGACATCCCGAAGCCGCTGGCCTTGTAGAGAGGCATAACCAGACACTAAAGACACGCCTTGCTAAAGTTTGTAAAGAGAAAGGGGTCGACTGGATAGTCGCCCTGCCAGTTGCATTGTTCTATATGAGGATGGTCGCCCACTCGCGATCAGGACTATCCCCGTATGAAGTGGTCTTTGGCAGACCACCGAATATGTGGGGGACGCCCATTCCTAAGAAAATTACTGATGTCGATTGTAATATGCTGACAGATTACCTTGCCTCCTTGATGTCTGCACTCCAATCATGTCGTTCACAGGTTGCTGCAGCCTTCCCTGACAACACTGATGTAAAGCCGCATGATGTCCGTCCAGGAGATCTGGTCCTGATTAGGAACTTTGACAGGAAAAGTCCGCTGGAGCCCCGCTGGAAAGAGCCGAAGACCGTGCTTCTTACTACGAGGACAGCAGTAAAGGTGGAAGGCAGAAAGGGGTGGATACATACGAGTCATATTAAACAATGCAATGAACTGAAACCAGACCCAGACTCGTCCACCCCCTCCAAAGACTGTATTGAGCCAAGTGACTTTAAAGTTCCCGAACGAGAGAAAACTCCCCAAGAGGAGTATAAACTGAAACTTCGATCTAGCAAGTCAGACAGTTTAATTGTTTAAGTCCTCCCCTAGGTGAATCGGTTAAATAGTTTCTGACATGTATCCCCTAGATCGAGATAGAGAGAGAGAGAGACAACTCAAGAAACGTACATATTGCAAATCACTCCGCAGTCACTGTATAGTGACATTATTGATTATGTTTTTCCTAAGTCTTCTGATTATTGTTGCCAGTATACTGCTTCCTATCTACTACCCTATTTTCAAGCGTGAACAATCTGCTTACAATGTCACTGCTGAACATTCTTTTAGTGAATTACCTCCACATGAACTTTCTTACAGACTTGCGCTGCGCAACAACACATTCATTAGTATGTTACATCACTCCCATCAGACTAACAATGCTACAAACTGTTGGATATGTGGCCAACTCCCTCCCTACCAGAAATACAAGGGAGTTCTGCCCCTCTTTCCGTACCCGTTCACTCACAATGGCTCTTGTGGTGCATGGTTTAGAATAATTAATTCCTTAGATCCTGATATTGCTGTTTTCAAAGGAAGCTGGGTTTGGGGAAACTTGAACTTAGTTCTGCTTAATGTCTGTTACCCTGATAAGAAGGGACTCCCCACTAGAATAGGAACTGATCTAGAAAATGAAGTATATGGATTAGGTAATTACACAATTAACCTTATGATTCTTACTGTTGAATCCGAAGCTGCACCAGTTCTCCCTGCTATGTCAGTATTACCAGTCACTGGTGAATTATGTGTTAGTAAGAAAGGTTCAGTACACTTAGGTCATAGCAAATGTACTACTGTGGTCGAATTCAGTGATCAAGGCAAATCGTCCTTTAGAGCTACCCGTCATTCCTACTTTGTTTGTGGTCATACCGCATACATACGCTTACCTCCAGATTGGGATGGTACCTGTTATATTGCATTCCTTCTGCCCCCTGTTTTTCTAGCCCCTCCTGATTATCACAGAAATACAAACCTAGTAAAGAATAGACTCCGAAGAGATCTCCCGATTGTCGACTACACTGAAACGGCATGGGAGCAATACACAGATTTCAATAAAGGATTCTTTTTCTTCACAGGCCCCGTCCAAAATAGTAAATTGATACGCAGATTGACTAGAACACTTGAAGCAGTAGTAAATGAAACTGCCTCCGCCCTAGGTAACTTAACAGAAGAGCAGTCCGCCATGCGGGTTGTTGTTCTTCAGAATCGTCTTGTTATTGACGTCATCTTGGCAGATAGAGGCGGAGCTTGTAAGGTCATCGGGTCAAGTTGCTGTGTTTTCATTCCAGAAAACGCGCCATCTGTATACAAAGCTATTACACGACTTCATAAAATTGCAAATCAGATACATCAGAATCCAGGCACCTGGACTTGGTCCGGTTGGTTCTGGACAACGTTAACTGCTTGGGGATGGAAGATCCTATCCTTCCTAGGCATTGGCCTAGTCCTAGTATTCAGTTGCTGCCTGTGCCTACAGTGTGGGCCAGCGATTTGTGGACTGTGTGCCACATCATGCATTGAACATTCCAGTTTTTTCTCAAAACGTGAAAGAAAGAAAGAAGAGCGAATGATGTTACAAGAACAAACTGATCGATTCATGAGGATCGATATATCATGAAGGGTCCGTAGGGAACAAGGAGGGAATGAGGAAATATAAATTTTATGGTCAAGTTGTGTTCCCTATCGTGTACCCCACCGTCTCCATGTACCAGCTTAAAGTGCATGTAACTTCCCTCCTGAGCCAGCTATGAAGACGCAAATACATTTGCGTCCAACGTTAACATGTCCTCTTTCAGACCCACCCTGAATGGGTTGAATAGCCCGTTCCTAAGTATGCTATGCCAACGTCTTTTTGTAGTGTACTTTACACGTTTTTCAGCTCTGGCAAAGTAGGCCCCGAATTCTGCCATCGAGCCTTTTTCTCCTGCCTTCTGACTCTGAAAGCCTCAGCCCAGGCTGTCTCTGTACCCGTGACCTCTGACTTACTTTCTGTGCGGCTCCCGGCGCTTAGCGCAGCCTGCTGCCTGCCAAGACTGACTTCAACCTTCGAATTATCTGTTCCGCTCCTCGAAAATGCATTCCTGCCTACTAGTTTAAGTAAACATCCCCCCAGCTGCAGAGCAAAGGGCCCGGCCTCACTGTCTATGTGCAAGTAATTCATAGCCCTGTTACCATGGTAGGCCCATGCCCCTCGCATTCTCATGCAGACACTTAGGCGCTTATACACGCACTCACAGTTAGTATAGAATAGTTTCTGCCCCAGAGACCTTTCCGTTTAGATAATATGGTTCCCAAACATCAGATATCAGATGTGATAGAAGTACGAGTTGATCTGACATGCCAGACTTCTGTCTCTTTCCGCCAGTGTAAATGTCAAGTCCCCTGCACCCTCCAGTTTCACGTCAATCACACGTCATGCAGCTGCGCGCGCATCCAAGCCTCAGATTTCTGCTGACATTGCAACATTTCTGCTTTGTGCCACCCATTTGTGCCACCCACCTATGACGTTTCTAGCACACACCTCTAGTTCACGCCTAGTTCACGCCTTCTGATTACGTACTACTAACACGTGGACGCTGTTATCTTGTCTTCTCTCAGCTGTTACGCCTACTATATTGGTTTCTATGATGTGATTTAAGTATATAAGCTATGTATTGTCAATAAAATATTGCTCTATCCCTTCCTGAACCCTCGTGGTTGCAGGAACATGATATCCAGTTCTAGAACGATTCCTTTTTAAGGAATAAAAACCCCTAAGAACTCTAACACCACGGACTCTGTTTTTTTCTTTCCGATTGAGTTATTATTGATTAAGTACTTACCTGCATAGAAATTAAGACGGTAAATCAAATATTTACGACAGTCCAGTAAGATTTACTGGCCATAGCACCTCTGAGGGAGTGTGCTTGGAATTTCTTTAAGGCAATGCCTGCTAATTTCATTGCGGATTTAACCCATCTGGCTAGAGAAGCAGAAGTTATAGGTTTGAAAGGTTTGACAAAGGATTTAAGTAATTGATTCATGCCGTGAGCGCGATGACCTTTCATTCTACATTCTTACTCTTTCATACAAACCACAACACAGAGTTTTTTGCATAGATCAACACGAGGATAAAAATAGAATCCAACATAGCTTTTGTTCTTCTAATTATCTCAAATTTAACACCAAATATATTGTAAGATCTATTAGTGATCTCAAGAGCTCTGAAATCTGAAGTAAGTCGGCAAGATATTAGGCACAACAAAGTTGCGAGTTTAATTGAAAGGCATTTCCTATCTAGCTCTCTGGTATCCGGCTAATTTGTGAAAAGGTCTAAAATTGCTTTAACGTCCCACAGTGTCTGGTATTTAGATTTAGGGGGTCTCCTTAGTCTGATACATTTTAAGACTCTAAAAACTGATGAAGCAAGGACTCGTAGAAAAGAGACTTGCTCGGATGCAATCCTCTCATGTAAATTCTAACCTCGTACTAACCTTGTTTCGTGTAAATTAATATGCACAACATTACATTTACAAGAAGAAGAAGCTTGCCTATGTGTCTTACTAACAAGTAACTCAAGTGAAATTCTAAAATGGCCGCTAACTGAAAATCTTTATTATTCATGCGTCTACTGCATCTACGTAATATGACGTACTTTCGCTTGGTGGGAATTTCTTGTGCTTGCGCAGTTGTTACCAATATGGCTACTTTGAAACTCACATGCTTAGCATCTGCTTTGCTGAAACTAAAACAAGCTATTTTACTAATGCTAATGCGGGGAAAGCATAAATAAGTAAATGGGGTTAGAATAGAGATAGGTGGTGTACAGTGAAACCATTTTTTCTTGAAAATAACATCTGTCTTTTAAAGAATATTTTTATTAGTTTTTTCTTAAATCATACAACGCATATTTTCAGAACTTTTACAGTAAATTTTGCACAGTGTCCTCTCATCAGAAACAGTCACAAGTATAATAAAGTTACCAATATACATTATTCCAACAGTTAAGGTCAGACATTTCACAGCTCCTCATGTGGTCATGGATCTAGTCCGAATCTGTACTATCATCCTCATTATCTGGTGGTGGTTCACAGATATTTCCTCTGTAGGCATTCCACGCCCCCCAAATAGTCTTCCATTTTTTGGGGCAACCCCTGTTGCTAAACACCGTCCTTTCCGTTATCATGGCTGCATCCATATCCCCCCTCCATGCTGCTAAGGTGGGTTTCTCCGCTCTACCCCATCTCTGTGCTATGTTTCTTTTGGCCACCATCATACCCAGTGTCGCCCATTTCTGTCCTGAATGTGTGAGATCGTTGGGTTCCCATATATCTAGAAGACAGCGCCTGGGTTCCGGCAGTAGGGAGACTCCCTCTGATTGGGACATGGTCCTTAATACCTATGCCCATTATTCAGCTATTCTGGGGCAGTCCCATACGGTGTGTTAAAAGGTCCCTTCCTCACCACACCCCCTCAGGCAGTAGGGATGATCTATTCATCCTATTTTGTGCAGAGTGCTTCTAGTGTAGTATGAGCGGTGTAATATGCGCAATTGCACCAAACGGAGACGCAAGGGAATGCCCACTTCCTTTCGGGATGCCAGCGCCTCCTGCCATTCCGATTCATCAAGCTCCCCACAGTCATGAGACCATTTTTCCCGTAGGATCCCCGTTGGGTCGGATAAATTATTTACTAATTTACGGTAAATTAGGGAGGTCACCCTTCTTGGCATGTAGTCAGTCAGTAGCCTGTCCTCTAGAGGAGACGCCTCCGGGATCTCCGTGCCAGGTGGTATCTCTGCCATTAATGCATGCCGTATCTGCACATATCTAAACTGTTCAGTGGGGGCTAGGTTGTACTGCTGTCGTAGCATATCAAATGAGATTACTTCTGCTTTCTCCCACATATCCTCAATCGTCGATATGCCTATAGCGTCCCAACTGTCGAAACCCTTGGTGTGCCTGAGTTTTCCCAGCCGTTTTGCGTCCCATAGTGGAGTAAGCTGCGTCAATACCCTCTGCCACCCCAACTTTGCCTGCGCTGCGTGCCATAATGTAAGCGTGTGTCGCAGTGGCCCAAACTTTGTCAAGGATAATTTTTTATCATAAAGAGGAGCTAGCACACCAGACACTCCCAACTGTTCCCTGTCCGCCATTAGTGCTGATTCTGATTGTGGAAGATGTATCCATTGGTTAATTACTCACTCATTTTAAGTGAAATATAGCAAGATATCATCTGTGTATAGGGAGATTTTATCCTCCCAATCATCTGTCCATTTGAGGCCTTTAATGGTTGGCTCCCATCTTATCCACTCCTCCAGGGGCTCTAGTACCAAGGCAAACAATAGTGGCGACAGCGGCCAGCCCAGACGCGTGCCCCTAGCCAAGGGGAAATCTGTCGACATATGGCCATTAGCTGTGACCTGTGCTATGGGTTTCGTGTACAGTAGTCGGACCCAAGCACAGAACTTCGGTCCGAATCCCAAATGGCGTAGTGTCGCAAATAAAAAAGGCCAATGGACCATATCAAATGCCATATGTGCGTCCAGTGAGAGTATCACCGCCGGCTCCTGCAAATATACTGCACGGGCCATCACCCCATGTAGTCTTCGTAAATCTAGCGCTGTGCTTCTGCCGGGCATAAAGCCCGATTGATCCCTATGCACTAGTTTAGATAGATGGGGTGTGAGTCTTAGCGCCAATAATTTATCGAGGATTTTGGCCTCCGCATTCATGAGGGAAATAGGCCGATACGATGTACATTGATCCGCTGGTTTTCCAGGCTTTAAAATAGCTACTATGGTGGCCGTGCGTTGGTCCAGCGGGAGCTCTCCTATCTCCAGACTTTCAGCAAACATGCTGAGCAAGTGAGGTGCGAGTGAGTTAGACATTTTTTTATAGAATTCAACCGGTATGCCATTTGGCCGCATCGCCTTGCCCGACTGTAATGCCTTAATAGCTATTGCCACCTCCTCTGTCGTGAGGTCACCTTTCAATAATTGCGCTTCCTCAGAGGTCAGTTGGGGTATTTTAAGGTCCTTTATGTATGTCAGTGCTTCCTCTTCTGAGATTGTTGAGTCTGAGGAGTATATTTTTAGGAAGTGTCTTGCTAACATGTCCACTATTGTGTGTGGTTCCATAGTGAGCTGCCCTCCCTCCCCCGTAAGTTGCGCTACCCACCTGTCCCTCTTCTCCCGCTTATCCAACCACGCCAATAGTTTACCTGCCTTGTCCCCAACATCATAAAGTTTATGTTGTGTGCTTGTAAGTTGTTGTCTGGCCACCTCTGTCAGGTATTCCTTATGTCGGCGCTGTGCAGTCTGCAGAGTACAGGCCGCGTCAGGGGTTGGATCAGTAGTATGTTGTGCCTCTGCAGTAATCACCTCGGACTCTAAAGTTTGTAGTTCTGACTGTCCTTCCCGCTTATGGATTACAATGGAGGCTATTGCCTGCCCTCTGAGAACTGTCTTGTATGCCTCCCATAAAGTGACAAGAGGTTACAGAACCAACGTTATCCTGGAAATATTGCTTCGTCACCCTTTTTAGTTCCCTCCTAATCTTGGGATTGTGAAGATACCCAGGGCGTATTGGATAAGTCTAGCGCTTTTTCTGCTGATGATGAGTGTAGCTAATTAGCAGTGGGGAGTGGTCAGATATGTCCCGTGGTTTGATTTCAATACTGTTAATATTACAAAGGTTGTCCATGGATCCCATAAAGTAATCAATTCTGGTGAGGCTGTTATGAACAATGGAATAATAGGTAAATTGGCGATCTAGGAGGTGGTACTTCCTCCAAATGTCCACCAAACCCATAGCTGCCATAAAGCTCCCTAGCCGGGACGCCCCTGATATTTGTGCCCTTAGAGGGAATCTATCCATTGAGTCATCGACCACCAAATTAAAGTCCCCCCCAATGAGGAGATCCCCCTCCGGAAATTCCAGTAAGAATGCACCAAGATCTGGGAGGTCCATCGCCTGTAGCGCTGGGGGTATGTAAACAGAAACAATATTTATAGGCCTCCCTTTCCACTGCGCATGTATGGCGGCAAACCTACCCGAAGCATCAGTTTTGACGGTGCTGACAATCAAAGGGAATTGTTTCTTTACCAGTATACCAACCCCCTGGAGCCTGAGGTAAATTCAGAGTGTGCCATCATTCTATAACCCCATCTATCCAGGGCCTAAGTAGATGTGCCCGTGAGGTGTGCCTCTTGAAGCAATACCACTGCTGTGCCTACTCTTTTTATGCACTGCAAAACCAGGCCACGCTTAATCCTATTGCCTAGTACACGTACATTCCACGTAAGTATGTCCAGAGACGGGGTCACAGCGTCTGAGCCCCCCCTGTGAGCTAGTTAGTGTGTCGTCCCCCATTGGCATATTCAAAGGATCCAGAACTATAGGTGACTTGTCCTACATTGGGGCTAGCGTGTGTTTCTGTGAGTAGTGACATTGTGCAACAATATTCATATATGTTCATCGTGCATTCAATAAACAAGAAACATGTATAACGTCCCCCCCTCAATCCCCCCTCCCTGCCTCCCTGCCAGACGGACTCAAAACTGCCCGCCTCCCCAATTCAGCGGAGTGCTCAATCCCAACCCTGATAGGTACTTGCGTGAAGGGGTAAGAAGTCCAAGGAGAAGCACAGCACTTCCTTTCCCCCCAAGGACTGCCTCAGCCTAGTGTCCAAAGCAGGCCCAACTGCATTACTGTCCAAGTACGTTTTTTTTCTACATGTTGGTCATCTTCCAGTTGCAAAGTTCCTTCTCAGCCGAGATCTTCAGTTTCAGTGTGTTGCGAGTGTTCTTCATCTGTCCGCCGTTGCTCTTGATCCTCTGCGTCTCCAGCCTCACCTCGATGGCGTTGGCCTCTGTTCCCACGTCTTGACCCACCTACTTGTCTCCAGCCCTCGAGCCAGTCATGTGTCTCCTCAGGAGTCTCGAAAAACCATGTCTTGCCATCTGCCACCACTCTTAGTTTCGCCGGGAACAGCATTGAATAAGGTAGATCTTTGGCTCTCAGTTCTTTTTTGACCACCAGGAAACTACTTCCGCTCCTTGCTACCACCGTTGTGTAGTCCGGAAAGAAGGATACCGTTGAGTTCTGTATCCGAATCGGTGGGGCCACTCTGGCGGTTTGTAGTATTGCGTCCCTGTCGCGGAAGTTGAACAGGCGGGCGAGTACAGGTCTAGGGGGTGCCCCAGGCTTAGGCCTTCCCCCCGGCACTCTGTGAGCTCTTTCGACCGTGAAAAAGGTTGATAGCCCCTTAGGTTGTAACCGGGTCTTTATAAGTTCCTTCACATAGAGGTCCATCGCTGGGCTCCCTTCACTTTCCGGTAGTCCGAGAATGTGTACGTTGTTCCTGCGGGAGCGTACTTCCTGATCGTCCAGCTTCGCAGCCATAGTTTTATTCTCAGTTTCAAGCCGACACACCGTTCTCTGCAGGGCTGCTGTATCAGTTACTAGGGTTTTGGTTGTATGTTCAACCTCTGTGACCCTGGCTGACATTTTTTGAAAGTCCGCTCTCAATAGAGATACATCCGAGGAGATTTATTTATTTATTTATGAAGCTTGTAAAGCGCGCGGCTACCCCCAACGGGGGTGTCCCGGCTCTGAGACTGTGAGCTAGAAAGGGAGTTGTAACTATGCAGATGAAAATAGCCAAGTCTTGAGACGGCTACGAAAGAGTGTTTCAGAGGGAACAAATCTGAGATCTAAGGGGAGGCTATTCCATAGTTTGGCCGTCAAGGTTCTACCGCCCAGATTGAGACCACTGTGGCCTGGACATTAGTAAGGGCTGCCATTATGTCTTCCAATGTTACTTTCTTGGAGACTTCGTCCCCGGGGGCCTTGTCTGAGGGATCCTTGCGGTCTGGGAGTGGTGGAAAGTCTTTCCCATATGCAAATTTGTCAAGTTTAGATTGCGTGGGCTAAGTCCGTGGGCCCCTGCCCGCCATTTTCTTCCAGAGGGTATCGGGCCACTCCGGTGTTGTTCACTGTGTGCTATCGATGGTATCCGCCCACACGGTCCGGTGTTGTTCTCAGGGCTCGCTGCCAAGTATGATATCACCCCCCAGTGGCTTAATGAATGTGGGGTGGGGTTTCCATTATTGTCATAGGACTGGCGCAGTTATCCCCTACAGTTGTCAAGAGTGTTATTCTGCCAAATGCGCAGCAATTCACCCTCTTCGCATGGGTACTTTCCTGTAGTTTGCTTGTGGTTATCACCCCCACATTCCTGCCATGATCGGGCACCATTCACACAAGAAAATAAAAAAGGGGGGGAGGGAGGGGTCCTTTTGGGCCAGGCCTCACCACCGGTGCACTGTTTCGCACCCTGCTGGTCTCTGCACCTCCTTCTGCACTGGGCGCCTGAGGTACCCTACTAACAAAGTTACCGGCTTCGCTCCCGCCGTTAGGCCTCGCCCCTCGAATTCTTCTCTTCCGGATTGAATTTAGGGATCTATGGTCTATATCTGTCGTGCCCGCATACTGCTGGTCAATCGTCTGGTTCCGCTGCCCTTATGGAGGTGTCTTCTGCTCTCTCACAGCCTACTGCACCGCGGCGCTGCCATCACGCCGTGCGCCGAGTGTGTCCACTAATTTAGTCCCCGGCTCCAGTAGGCTCCATAGGCCGCCGCAGTCCGCTCCTGGAAGTCGCACTATCCCGGTGTCTGATTGCAACCGGAGTCACAGTTGCAGGTGCCGCTTGGTCCCAGGCATCAGCGAAGGTCCCTGGAGCAGTGATTTTGTTCGGATAAATGGCTGGATTATCATGGAAGACTACTGCTTCCCCGGAGCTCCTCTAGTTAGCAGCCATCTTGCTCGGCTCAACATCTGTCTTTTTGACTTTATTATTAGTGCGCCTTTGGACCTCTCAAGCTCGACAGAAGTAAGCAGAATCACGTGATTAAAATGTTCATCTACGCATGCCTATGGAGAGTGAATCAGGAACGATGACTACAAACTTGATTACAATCCAAGGCCATTGTGTGTCCTGGCCTGGGAATCAAGTGGTGAAGAGTTCACCAGGATGCAAGAAACTGTAAAAGCTATTATAAATGTTGCAAAAATAATGTGAATGTGGGTGGGAAATACAGTTTGAAGAAAGAATTAAGGGGATGGGTTTATTAACAAAGGACTAACTGAAAAGAGTGATATGTAAGCATGGTGTGATGATCACCTCCCCTTGCCTGTCAAATCAGAGTTAGGAATTTCATGATATTGAAACATTTTTGGGAGGTACATGAATATTGTAGGGTATAATTAAGGTAGTTCTTAGTTAGAGAGGCTTTTTGAGACGCACAGAGCATGAGACCGGGATGCTGCCAGAATGAAGAGAGTTTGCTGAATGCTGCAGAGCTCTGGAAGCTGTTGGAGTGACGAGAGAAGCTGAAGAAGAATTGAATGCAGAGCTACTTTATTCTAAATTAAATTACTTAGAAGAAAATCTCGGAAGAATCTCGAGGAGGAAGAGAGTGTCAGAGAGGGGTGCTACGCAAGCGTCGGTGACAGAGAGGTCATCTGTCCTGTCCTGGTCACCAGATCTTTCCTTGGGGACCCTTCCCAGCCCCTTGGCCAGGGGGTTAGTTTTCACACCATACTTGGTAATTATAAATTGTATGTCTATATATATGCCTAAGACCTTTTCTCTCTATCTTTTCCTTTCCATGCATTGACATTGCATATTATAGATGGATATACTTTAATGATAGTTTGATAGAATTTTCTTTACTATGAGAGACGGAGCCTGTTCTGTACTTTGTAAGTGGTTCACATGAAAATATTCTTAGATAAAGATTTAAAACACTTCCTGACTCGGTAATCATTTACTTTTTAAAAGTAAGTTGTTTTAATGTCATTTTACCATCAACTAGTTCAACTAATGGTCCATCGACCAGAGGAAAGAACTTTTTGATCAGTGGAAGATTAGGTAGGAACCAGAAGTAACTAATCTTGATATGGTAAGACAATTATTAAAAACATGACTCCAGAGGTATTTGCCAGGTTGTTGTGACTGAGTTTATGGGCACAGATAAGTATGTGGTGTTAGATTACCTGTTGCTGGTAAGCCACTGGATCAGTTTTCTGGTAGCAGAGCTCTATTATTATTGACTATTTTGGTGATTAGTATTGATATTGATTATTGATTTATGTTAACAAAAGTGTTCGCGTTTTGTTTTATGTTGTCTAAAATTCCCAGGAAATTGAATAGCGGGTGGCGATAGAAACCACACTGCAGTGAGGTTACTCATCTGTTGGAATAGCACTGAGAAGCTATGCAGGGCTGGCAGTGTTAAACTAGGGACTATTGTCTGTGTAAAACTGAGAGTGATTGATAGCAAAGGTTCTTCTGAGCTAGAGTGACAGCAAAAGAGTTCGCTGGTGAAACTCTGGTCTTATATCACCTAGTAAGGGTAACACCGAAGGAGTAGCAGGCTCTTCCGAGCTTGATTGAAGGGTAAGCGGAAAGTTTTACTGGCAGTGTTTGAAAAGTAAAGGGAAGGTGTTACTCAAAGAAGAGTGAGCGGAAGGTTTTACTTGTAGGAGAAAGAATTAATCTATCCTTTTGTTCAGTGGAACAGACAGAGTAGCGAATGTTTTTATGTTGTTACTAAAGGAGGTTATTTGAAAGAAAAGTAAAGAGAGGGTCAGTTGCCGGAGTTGCACTGACGTCACAAAGAGCCGCGGTGGGATTGGTGGAAACCGCGGGCGTGTGACTGTCGCTGATGTGTAAAGGAGGGGTCAATAGTAAGGAGTAGGACTGACGACATTCAAGAGGCCGCCCTAGCATTGGTCAAACCACAAGCATGACCTGAAATCAGATTAGAAGTTTGAATGAAAGCCAAATTTAGATTGGCTAGGGAAAATTTGTGTACTTGATTCTCATTTGCCTTTTTGTACAAGTTGCCTTGATAGGAAGCTCGAGGTTGTGCGAGTTCATTGTTTATATACACTAGGTGTCCAGATTGTACGGAGAAAGGAGAAAAATGTAATTTATAAAATAAATTAAGAATTTCTTTAAGAAAGATAAACCTGTTTTAACTAGAGAAGGAATTCCTATTCCGCCACCTAAAAAGCCTGCTTCATTTATGATAATGGAGCGAGGTTATCATACATGTGTGTGGATGGAGAATTGGACGGAATATACAAAGGATGATGGTGTCTTAGCTTTTCCAGAGCATGGTACCTTTAATAGGAGACGTTTACTGAATTTGAGGATGCAGATGTATGAATTAGAACCAAGACCTAGATTAACTCATTGTGAAGAATTAGAAGAATGGGAAACTGAGTAGTTTGAGAGAGAGAAGGGTAGAAGAGGAAAACATACAGGATTGTATACAAGACATATGAATGGGTCGTGTGAAGAGCAGATGAAACAATGGAGAAGAGCAATGGTATCAGAAGGATTCTATCCAGTACTGGAAGTTGATGAACAAACAGGGAGTAAGTGTAAAGAAAGATTGAAACACTCAAATACAACAGGGTATGGAGAATCAGAAGATGAATTATTGGAGGATATTTTAACTAAAAACCCTCCACCTTATCAAGAAGCACCAAGTAGGGCGTGGCTTAGCCGGCAATGATGGCAGTCGAGTAGTGTGGGAGCTCCGACCAGCCTACAATTATCCTGACTATTAATCCTGGCCCCAGACGTCCAGAAGAGAAGCTGTGCCCTCTCCTGAGCTTGTCTGCTATGGGGGAAGGGGGGATACTCCGGTGGTTGCTGGAGCGCGACGGCTGCATATGTGGGGAGCGCGGTGTTCCGGCAGAGGGAGGCAGCCTACGGAGAGCGGTCCGGCGAGGCACGGCTGAGGCTTTGCGCACTTGTGGAGGTGAGGCCGCGGCGCAGGAAGCGCGGCCTGATCTAGCTCCTCAAACACTGGGGGGGGCCTACCCTGATCTACAGGCTGCCAAGACGTAGCACTGCGGCAGCAGACGGGCCGGCACAGCGTCCCCGGCGGTCCTTGGGCAGCGGCATCCTCGGGGGTGACCCGGCGGGAGCGGCCGCCATTTTGGGCCATATCGGGAGGCATTGGAGAGGTGCCCCCTTCATCCTAGGGCCTAGCAGAGAGTGCCTCTCGGCGGCGGATTGGAGCTGAGGGGGCCCTGGGGCTCCGGTGGCGGCAGAGTGGTCTTGATGGCCGGACTCGCCCGACGGGGTCTGCAGCTGTGGTAGCTGGCGAGTGCAGCCAGGTGAGGAGGAGCTGGGCCCAGTCCCAGCTGTGGTGCGACAAGCTAATTAAGGCCCAGCGGGACGCCGTGTGCACCGGGGCTCAAACACCCCCCTCCCCCGCCTATCCCACCCTGGACTGACCTTCTTGGCAATTGCTCTTGGCGGTGCGGATCGGAGGCCAGATCGGGCCTCAGTGGGGGCTGCGGGCTGCGGGCTGCGGAGCTCTGTGGCTGGACGCTGGTGGTCCAGAGCGAGCGAGTGCATTGGGGGCTGACTTCCAGGCTGGGAGGCCACGCTCCTGCTGTGGGGATCACTGTGGTTTGCGTCTGAAACTATCTCCTCGCCTGGAGGCTAATTGTTGATGGTAGCTGCTCACGCGGCCCCTACATGGCTGCGACTGGGAGACTGCTCTTGTGATTTGCGGCGCTGTGTCCAGTCCATCTGAAGAGCGCCAGTGAGCGCCTGCCGGAGTGCCTTCGGCTGTGTCTGACATCGGTACTGCTGGTGGCAACAAACTGAGTGGTGAGGAGCGCGCCGCCTAGGGGCAGGACGGAGCCGCGATGACGCGGGATCGTACAGGTGGAGGCCACTCCGAGCAGGGGACCTTTGATAAATTCACGGAGGCGGGCCCGGCTGCCGGGGCGGCGGGGTCGCAGAACCAGACGCCAAACAATGCAGCGCTATTGGTGGCCATCACCCAGGCCAGAGACATGTTGGACGCTAAAATCACGGCGGTGGGTTCGGACGTCATGCTGCTTCGCCAAGATCTGAGAAATGCAGTCGAGCGCATAACCGGCACGGAGACCCGCATATAGGAGGTGGAAGATGACGTGTCCATCCTCATAAAGAAGGTTGCGGACATGGAAAAATACAGAAGGGCCTGGCTATGCGTGTCGAGGATGCCGAGGGGTGGGCTCGGCGGAATAACCTACGCTTTGTGGGATTTCCGGAGGGCTGTGAGGGGGACAATGTGCAACGTTTCCTTACCAAGTGGCTGGAGGGCTGGCTTCCCCCGGATGTGTTGTGTCGCTGCTTTGTGGTGGAGCGAGCTCACAGGGCCCTGATGCAGAAGCCCTCCGCGGGGGCCCGCCGTGGCCGATCATCCCCAAATTCCTCAATTTCTCAGATTGCGGCTTCATCTTGTGGCAAGCGAGGGCTAAGGCCTCCCTTACGTTTAGTTATGCGACCATCCTCATCTACCCAGACTATACACGCATGGTGCAGCAGCAGCGACAGTCCTTCCTTGCGGCGAAGGCCCGCCATCGAGGACTCAAGCTTCAGTATGCCCTGCTCTACCCGGTGCGGCTGCGAGTTATCTACAAATCCAGTACGCTGTTCTTCGACTCCCCAGAGGAAGTATTTAAATGGACAGATGAAACGGTGAAACTTCGTGTCAACACGCCCCCGGGTAGGGACTCAGACTCCTCCTCCAGTGGTATGGCTCGTGAGGACCTTCGGAGCCAGCAGCGGCGCCACAGGAGATCACGATCTGGATGCAGTTCTCGCTCTGGTTCCTAGCTCCGGCAGAAGGATCCAACTCCGGAGCAGCGAGCTGAAGGGGAATGACATTTGGGACTCCTGAGCAGACCTCAAAGTATGGTATGATTGGATGTCCGGTTGGGCTAGTCTCTTTAGGGCTGGGAGCCTAGCCCGAAAGGTGTGGGTGGGAGAGGGTGAAGTTCTAAAGTTGTGGGTTGTCATTGGGGGATCCATTGGAGGGGGTGGTTCTTGTCCCCCGTTGGGCACTAGGCTACGGTCCGACCGCGACAAGTGCTTCCATGTTGGGGAGGTATGGGGTTGGGGGTGGAGGGGGGTTGGCGAGGGGGCTTGGGGTTGGGGGGATTGCTTGTTCATGATTTGCTGCCATTTACATGCCACACTGTTTGCATGCTGAGACACAGAGACGCCTTCAGATTACATAGTGTACATCCATCATGTCTGACGTGGAGGGCGGGTAGGCCCGGCTCCCTGCGCATACTCAGTTGGAACGTGCGCGGGGTGCTAGATAAGGTGAAGCGGGGGCGGTTCTTCAGTTTGCCAAAAGAGCCGGGCGGATGTTCTACAACTCCAGGAGACTCATTTGCTTGGTACGAAGGCATTATGCTTGCAGCACTTTGGGTTCCACCAGGTCTTCCACTCTGGATTCACGCGGGGCTCAAGGGGAGTTGCAATCCTCATACACCGCAGGGTCTCCTATGCACACGAAAAACTCTGGATGGACACGCAGGGGCGCTATGTCATCGTACAGGGTAGGATTGGGGGGGACAGGGTGACCCTGGGTAGCGTGTATGCCACACCGGCGCTGCAGTGGCCCCTCGTAGAGCGATTTTTGTCGCTTTGGAGTGACATGCTGGATACCCTCTCAGGTGTTGGGGGGGACTGGAACGACATCATGGATAGGGGTAGCGATAGGTGGAGGACCGGGGCGACGGGTGGGGAGGGGGGCCCACCTACTAAACTTCATGCCCTGGCCACAGGCCTTGACTGGACGGACTTTTGGAGACACATGCATGGCTCACACAGGGAGTACACCTACTTTTCCACAGTACACAACTCATTTTCCAGACTGGACTATATCTTTGTTCCCAGGGGGCTGACATCTAGGTTACTATCGGCTGACATTCTGCAGAGAGCTTTGTCCGAACACTCACCGGTGGTCCTTCGGTTCAGGATCAGTCCATGCAGACAGCCCTTTAGGTGGCGCATGTCAGGGTGGCACCTGTTGAACAATGACTACAGGGAGCATTTGACCAAAGAAATAGATAACTATTTGATCACTAACGTCGGTTCAGTGGAATCCTCAACCACCCTTTGTGAAGCCTTAAAGCCCACTTTGCGGGGCGTCGACATTTCCTGGTGCGCGTAGGGAGAGGCGGCGGGACTTGGTGCAACGGGAGGCGGCTCTGGAGGTTCTGGAACGTAGGGGGTCGCAAAGCGGGTGGTGGTCCTGCCAGATGACAGCTTGCGCTGGCGCAGCAGCAGTACACTGCAGTGTTGATGGAGGCGGCTCAGCAGGCATGGCTGGCCACTCGTAGTCGTGTATACAAGTGGGGTGATAAATCAAGCAAGAAGCTGCACCGTTTGTGCCAGGGCACATTCCATGCCCAGCCGCTGCCCCGGATATTAGATTCAGAAGGGGTGCCAGATCTTGAGCCTCCGGCCATCGCGGAGAGTATTGCAGCATATTATGAGGAGCTATAGGCGCCAAGGGAATGCCTGGCAGATGATGTTATTCAGAGGTTTATTGATGATCTCCCCCCGCAGTCGGTGTCGGACGAAGTACGGGAGCAATTGGATAGGCCCCTGTCCGATGATGCATTAGGTGCAGCTTTGGGAGAGCTCAATCCTGGAAAGGCTCCGGGCCCAAATGCCTTTCCATGCGAATTTTTCAGGCAGTTTTTTGTGCAGCTGGTCCCACATCTCCGCCCGGTTGTGGAGGAGGCGTGTGAGGGGGGTCCGCCCCCCAGTTTTGCGGCACGCGGAGGTTGTCGTCTTCTTAAAACCAGGTCGACCCCCGAGAGCCACACGTCCTATCGCCCTATCTCTCTTCTCAATATTGAGGCTAGGGTCCTATCGAAGGCGTTAGCTAACAGCCTCATATCGTGGATTTAATCCACCCTGATCAGGCGGGGTTCATGCCTCGGAGGGTGACTCGCCATAATATTCGAGGAGCCAACGTCGCTATATCGTCATGGAGGAATCTGTGGGAGCAGGCAGCATTATTCCTGGTGGATATTGACAGGGCCTTTGACTCCCTGAGTTGGATATATTTGTTCGCATTGCTGCGCCACCTCAATTTTGGCCCGTGCTTCCTGGCCTATCTGCAATTGCTGTACACGGACCTTACGGCGTCGGTACGAGTGGGAGGGGTAGTTTCTCGCCCCTTCCGGGTCCGGCGTGGAACACGCCAGGGCTGTCCCCTCTCTCCCTATCTCTTTGCGCTCGCTATGGAGCCCTTGGCGGCGTGTGTGCGTATAAACGCCCAGCTCAAGGGCTTTAAGTGGTCGCCGGACCTCGCGGATAAAATGCACTCTATGCAAACGACGTCTTGTTCTTCCTCACCGACCTGGACCGGTCGGGACCGCGGTTGCTGCGTATTTTACAGATCTTTGGCGAAACCTCCGGCCTCTATATGAACCCGAGCAAATCGACACTATGGATTTTGGGCGGCCAGGGGCGGGCAGGAACATGGGCCTCTGGTCTTCAGCTGGCGTCTGGAGGGATGAAATACCTAGGGGTGTACCTGTCGGAGGAGGCGACTGTCTCCCGGGAACGCAATCTTGCCCCGGTGTGGGACCGTACACGTGAGGACCTGAAGGTTTGGTCCCGTATGCCGCTAACGATATATGGCAGATCGGCCATCTTTAAAATGGTAGCGCTCCCTCGTCTATTATACCAGTTGCAGAATCATCCTTATCGGATTCCGCGTCGCTGGTTTCAGCAGGTCAATTCGGCGCTGGGTGGGTTACTGTGGGAGGGGGGACTGTGCGGGTGGCATTACGTACGTGCTTCTTATCCTCATATACTGGAGGGATAGCCACCTCTGATGTTCTCTCCTACTATCAGGCGGCGCACTTGCTGGTGCTCAATGAGTGGTGGTATGGCGGTAGGGGGGATCCGTCCTATGCGGTCGAGAGGCACTTAATGGGTTCAGAGTCTTTACATACACTGTTGGATTCCGTCTCGCTGCGGAGGTGCCATCCCTCCGCCACACAGGTGGTGTTCCATGTTTGGAGGCAAACGCTGGTTAGGATGGGCTGGTGGAACGTGCTTTCCCAAGAGACTCCTCTTTGGCGTAATGGACGCCGTCCCCGCCTAGTGGCATTACAGGGTTTTCAGGGTTGGGATGCAATCGGGATCTCCACACTGGGCGAATTCATGTCGGGCTGTACCCTGAAGTCCTTTCAGAACCTGCAAGAGGACTATGGGATGCCTCGTGCCCAATTCTTCCGGTACCTTCAGTTTAGGCACGCATTGACGCATTACCTGAAGAACCTAGATTCCCTTCCCGAGTTTAGCCCCCTGGAGGCCAAGGTGTTTATGGGCGAACTACCAGATAAAAAAATCTCCCGTATTTATCAAACCTTAGTCCACCATTGCTCCACGGACCTACACAGACTCAGGACAGCGTGGGCGAGGGATGTTGGGGACTTGGAGGAGGAGGACTGGGCGGAGGCCTTGGCAAGCCCGAGGGAAGCAACGATCTCCACATGACTGAGACTTATCCAGTTTAAATATTTACATCGACTTCTTAATTGGCACTTCACTCTCCCGTGCAGCGGACGCGCACGGCGGACCGCCAGGAGCCGGGACCTCTGGCCGATAGATTTTTAAATGGCCCCTTATGCTCTCGAGGAGCTGTTCGCTCTTAGGAGCTATGCGAGATGCAGGGCCCATATGTGGCACCCTGGTTCTCTATGTGCACAATGTGACCAATGTGGCTTCAAGGCCTCAGAGGGTCACCTAATGCCAACAGCCAGTCTCGGGGGTCAATGATTCCACTAAATTGAAGATAGTGAGCTTAAACTGTAGGTCCCTAGTGAAACATTATGAAGATGTCTATGAGCTACTTATCGACCACTCCCCCAACCTTTTATTTTTGACTGAGACCTGGACTACTGTTGACACTCCAGCCGTCCTAACTCTGGCTCTTCCTCCTGGCTACCTAATCTGTGCCCAAAATAGACCTACGGGAAGGGGCGGCGGTATTGCAATAATTTTTAAAAGCATCTATACTTGCACGCTTAACTCCACATGTGTAGCTAACTGTGAGAGTGCGATTTTTAAGGTGAGGGTCTCTGACACTTTTACCCTTACGGGTTTGCTGGTATATCGCCCTCCTGGGCCAGTGAGCGCCTTCCAGGACTCACTGGTGGCGCTCATCTCGGCGCTAGCTCTTCGATCTGCAAACTTCACGGTATTGGGGGACCTCAACCTTCACCTTGAGCGCCATGATTCACCTTCTATCCAAAAATTCCTAGGTGACCTGGAGGCATGCCAGCTGATTCAGCTAGTCAATGGGTCATCACATCAGGCAGGTCATCTTCTGGATCCAGTATTTACTAACATCCAGCAAGTTAAAATCACTACTCCTATCCCCCTTAGCTTGACTGACCATTTCCCAGTCTTTATTTAGAGATCCCAGTCGGCCGCAGGGTTGCGCCTCCCTCTTTACGGTGGAGACGCCCGTGGAACAAACTGGATAATGGCCTGTTTGAAACCAGACTGATAGTATCATGCCCAGTCTGGCCTAGCAATATCGATGAGGCCGACATAGCCTATAGGGAATGGATAAATGAGGCACTTGACTATTTTATCCCTATGAAACTATCAAGGCCTAAGCGTGTGCCATCCAACCTATGGTATTCTGAGGCTCTTGCAGACAAAAAGAGGCAATGTAAGCTATTAGAGCGCATTTGGAGACGATCATATGATCATGTGGCTAAAACCAACTTTAGATCTGCCACTAAAGAATATCATAAACTTATTAAATCATCTAAAGCGAAGTACTACTCTGACCTGATCAACTCCAGTACCAATCGCTCCAAAACTATCTTTGCCTTAGTGAAGGACCTGACCAAGGCTCCGGAAGGTCCAGGTAATCTGATAGCATCTGATGCACAGTGCAAAGAGCTATCTTGTTTTTTCCTGGACAAAATAAAAGGGATTTATAATTCTCTGCACTCGGATGGTCATATTATGGCCTCTGGCCCTACCATAGGTCCTATTGCCCCTTTGAACCCGCTTCAAATCTTACCATCTATCGAGCTGACAGAGATGGAAGCTCTGTCTTCCAGGGTTAAGTTGGGTTCCCCGGAAGACCCGGTAAAACCTGACCTGTTTAGAACTTTCTAGGAGTCCATCTTGCGGGAGGGGCTAACGCTGATTAACAACTCTCTCCAGTCAGCAGCCGTCCCCAAATCCTGGAAGCATGCTAAGGTAGTTCCCCTCCTAAAGAAGCCAACGTTAGACCCCGCTAGGCCGTATAGTTACTGACCGATTTCCCTACTCCCATACCTTGCTAAGATCACGGAAGCTCATGTGAATTCCATTCTGACCACTCACCTGGAATCCAACGGAATTTTAGATGAGTCTCAGAATGGCTTCCGTGCCAAACATAGTACGGAATCGGCTCTACTATCAGTCACAGAACATCTAAGGGAGGTGCAGGACCAGTGCGAGACCTCATTTGTGATTCTGCTGGACTTGAGTGCGGCCTTTGACACGGTCTCCCACAGGATCTTGTTGGAGCGACTGTGGGAGATCGGAGTCAGAGGGAGTGCCCTGGATTGGTTTGCGTCTTTTCTATCAGACCGTTCCTTCCAGGTGCATGCCCCGCCGTACTCGTCCAGCAGGCACTCTGTGGAGTGTGGGGTCCCGCAGGGCTCGGCGCTTAGCCCCACATTGTTTAATGTGTATGTCCGTCCTCTGGCAGTGTTGGCACGAGATCGTGGAATCAGGCTGGTATCGTACGCTGATGATACTCAGCTTCTTTTCACCATCTCTAGGGATACTGAGTTAGACCAACTGAAATTCCAGGAAGACATCCTGGCCATCTCTAACTGGCTGTCCCAGAATTGTCTTCAGTTAAACTCCTCCAAAACAGAGGTACTTGTCATTGGCAAGGAAACCCAGAGTTGGAACCATCACTGGTGGCCCTCCATATTAGGACCTCCACCTATTCCTAAGGAGGTAGTAAGAAATCTGGGTGTGATGTTGGACAACTCACTCTCCTTAGAGTCACATGCCAAAAAAGTGGCGGGCACCTGTTATGGCCGCTTGCGTGCTCTTAAACCCATTCTTGGCTTTTTTGAGCCTCCCACTCGTCAGGTCGTAGTCCAGGCGGTAGTCTTATCACATCTAGACTACTGCAATGTTCTCATGCTGGGCTCTAACCTGACAGTGATTAATAGACTACAGAGAGCTCAGAATGCGGCCCCACGTACTCTGTTTGCCTTGCCTAAAACCTGCCACATCTCCCCGACTCTTAGACGCTTGCACTGGTTGCCTATAAAACAACGCATCCAATTTAAAACTCTGTGCATTACTCATAGAATCTTATATGGCTCCGGTCCACGAACTTTGCAGGGACTCTGTACCCTCTATGTCCCCACCCGTACCCTCCGCTCAGCGGATCTATCCCTTGCCGGCACAATCAAAATTCGGAGAAGTAGAGCTGGTGGCCGCTCCTTCAGGTACCTAGCCCCGAAGCTATGGAATTTGATCCCCCTAAAGGCTCGGGCCACCACGAACCACTTGCTCTTCAGAAAACAGATTAAAACTTGGCTGTTCTCCTCCATCTACTCCATCTACTCCATCTCCTCCATGGCTACCCCAGCAACGCCCGTTGCTGGGGTAGCCATACGCTATATAAGCAAAATTAACATAACATAACATAACATACTTTACACAAGAGCGCCTCTGAAGGGCGGGCATGATTAGCTTCCCCGACTGTCTTAGATGCGGCATATCGGAGGGTACACTTTTGCACACTGTTTGGGGGTGTTCGGCGCTGCATAGCTTCTGGAATGGAGTGTTTGCTTGTCTGTCTGAGGTATTGGCATGGGAGCTCTCGTACGCACCGAAATTGGCATTGCTACATGTGATGGAGGGGATTGGGGGCAATAGGTACAAGCACCACATGTTGTTGCTGGGTCTCACGTTGGCAAAGAGGGACATCGCCAGGTCATGGAAGGCACCTTAGGCTCCATCATTGACTGCCTGGAAGAGCGGCATGGACTTCTGTATGGGACTTGAGCAACCTGTGTTCGTAGCCCGGGGTTGCCCTCGTAAGCATTTTAAGATCTGGAAGAGGTGGGCGGACTATCGTGGTCTGGATTTAGACCCGCCGCCTGAGAGGCCCGCCCTCCCAACGATTTGACTGATGGTTCATTGTTTGTGAGTATTGAGTGTCTTGATGGACTTGGCAAGCTTTACCATGTTATATATTGTGCATAGGTGGCAGCTTCAGGGCAGCGAGGGGAGGGGGTGGAGGGAGGGGTGTTTGTTTTTATTTATTTTATAAAAAAGTCTAGGATGTTATTGCTGATACATTAATGTGTGCAGTAGTCTCCCGTTCCCGGAGCAATGCAATCTATGTGAACCATGACTAATAAAATCTGTTTAAAAAAAAAAAAAGGACCAAGTAGAATTGCCCAAAGTGCACCAGTATTAGGACCACCTTTAATTCCGCAGGTTGTACATGGTCAGCCAGTAAATAGAGTACTATATGACAAAGAAAAAGAAGCATTGAATAAAAATAGGGAAGAACTAATACAGAAAATAACTCCACTAAATGTAAATCCTAAAGCATTCACAATACCCGTAACTATAAGTCCTGTTGTCCCTTTGTATGGTGACAAGATAAATTGTCCAAAGCCACAAGTTGCATCAGTTCCTTTGAACAAATCCCAGAAAAGGAATTATAGTAACTGATGACCAAGCCAGTGAGTGTGATTCAGTAATTTCATTAATAGATCTACCGATAAGATACTCAGTGAGTGAAAGCCCAAAGAGATTTGCGCCTAGTAATTCAAAAGAAGGAAGGTCAGTGACATACTCGGGAATCAGAAGTGCCACAGCAGTAACCCCAGAAGACTTAGAAAGATGGGCACAAGGGATTGAAAAACAAAGTTCAACCCCAAAAATATTAGATATGTACAAACTGAAAGTGGAGTTGGAAGAAATTATAGATGAAAATGTGGGAATAGATAGATTGAACACCTACAAATGAGGAAGAGTTGTTGTTTATATGAAGAAGTATAACTAGAAATGCAAGATTGTTTCATGAGAAATTAACAGAACTTTCCTCTGAGATGGGAATAGATATAGGGAGAGGACAACGGTATTACAGAGGCCCTATCAAGTGGATTTTACTGACGAAGATTTAGAAAATATGAATGTGTCTGGAAGGAAGTTGCAAGTGAAAGAGTTGCTGAATATTTTGCAAAAATGGGGAGAAATTGACAAATGGGGAGTAAGGTGGTTAAAGAAAAAAGAGGAAGCACAGCAAAGGAAGCGTCTACTGCATATATGTTGAAAGAGGCGTGGAAAGAGTGTGTCCCATGAGAGAGGTACCTGGAGGAGGATATGTTCATGGATATTTTGTCATTTACAAATGATTTTCCAAAGTTGAGAGAGAAGCCAGTTGAATGGTCAAACAAGTTGAAAGATTTGTGAAAGTTTCGCAGGTTCTGTTGAAAGATTAAGATGGTCTATTTGACATAGTGGTGCCTGCAGATTTATGGACCGAGTGTAAAATCACATGTTGATCGGCCTAGTGAAGAATATCCAAGAGACTCAAAAACAGGAGCACCCACAGATGATGCACTGAAGAAATATAACCACTTAATTACTTTCCCAAAAGGGAAAATTCCCCCAAAAGAAACAGATTGGGTAAAGATAGATAGAACCACACAAGAATTGAATGAATCCGTTCATGCTTATTATGAACAATTGTTACAAGTGTTTAAACAGTACAGTGGTTTTGAGAACATTGGCGACAAGGATATGTGTCATTTTGTGTATCGATTTGTTTATGGTTTGAAACCTGAGATTAGTCAGATGATTCAGCAACATATGCCTTGCTGGCAAAGCAAACGTATTGATGACATTTTGAAATACGCCAAATATTGTGGTGATGATATTGAGGCAAGACACAAAAAGTTAAAAGAAAAAAATATGTGGGGTCAAGTGAAATTGACAGAACAACAGAAAATCAAATTAAATGGTCCGATGGAAGGTTATGCAAAGGAGCAGAATCAGAATGATAATGTGACTAGTGGGGGTAAACCAAAGGGACAAATGAATAGAAAGGATGCAAAGAAAAGATTTCCTTGTCATGGATGCGGGAAGCTTGTATATTGGAAGAACGAGTGTAAGAATATTCAGAATATTAATGGACCAAATCAATAATTTAAATCCACAAACGCAGAATGAGGTGTTTGTGAATCAACCGCAGCAGGTAGTTAATCAACAGTGTCAGTTGCCACCTGCCCCGTTGCCAAATTTTGTTAATCAGCAAAAGTACAATTTTTGCAGAACAATAATAATGAAAATAATTTAATGCAATGACGGTGCCTGAGTAGGGAGGAAGAGGAATGCGTACTTGGCGCATCCTTGCCTGTAGACCAGTCAGGTCCATTTATTGATGGGAAAGTAGAAGGCAATGATATCACTTTCCTTTTGGATACTGGTGCTACCCGTTCTACTGTGAGAACAGGAGACATCCCAAACCTACCCCTCTCAGGAGAAGCGATCCAATTAGTTGGAGTTTCTAACCAGCAGATTAGAACCCCAATCAGAAAACCTATGGAGGTATAAATAGGAACTTTTAAAGATATGCACAAATTTGTAGTCTGTGACTCTAGTCCAGTGAATTTATAAGGCAGAGATCTTTTGTGCAAGATGAATTGCACAATTTATTGAACACCGGATGGTGTTGCCATTCAGAACCCAGATGAAGATATGATATACAAAATAATGTTAGCTAAACAAGGCACAGAGATTGATGAGATGTATTCTCTGATGACAAAGAATGATTTGCCAGAAGAACTGAAAACAACTGTGAATCCAGAAGAGTGGGACTTTACTGGAAAGGAAATAGGTCTACTGACAGATGTAGACCCAGTGTAAATAACTGTACAAGAAGGTGCAAATGACCCTAACACCTGACAATTTAAAATTAGTCCAAAAATTAAATTAAGGCAAGAGTAGCTACTAAAATTGATTGAATGGCTAAACAAGGCATTTTAAAAGAAATAATGAGTAGCCCTTGTAATTCACCTATAATAGGACTTAAAAAGCCTAGCAGAAACTATTGGATAGTACAGGATCTAAGAAAGATGAACAAAATTGTGGTGCCATGTTGTCTTGTAGTACCAAATCCAGCAGTGATTCTGTATCAGATACCCTGGAACGCTGGATGGTTTACTGTGATTGATTTATGTCAGGCCTTTTTCTCAATTCCTTTACACCCTGACAGCCAGTATCTCTTTTCTTTTAAATTTGAGGATCATATTTATGTATGGAATCGAGTTCCTCTAGGGTATACCGAAAGTCCTTCAATTTTCAATCAAAATTTGAAAATGTGTCTAGAGAAGCTAGGTAGCTCCCGAAATTCTGTTCTAGTGCAATATATTGACGACTTGCTCGTGGCATCGAAATCTAGAGATGACTGTGTTACTGATTCAATTGCCTTATTGAATCATTTGGCTGATGGGGACACAAAGTATCTCCAGAAAATTTGCAATTTTGCCGAAAAGGAGTAAAATATATTTAGGTCACCAAATAGAAAGAGGAGTAGGAAAGTAAACCCTGAGAGAATCAGAATAATCAAACAAATGCATTTACCCCAAATGCAGAGAAGAGAAATCAGAATGTTTCTTAGAGTTGTGGGATACTGCAGACAGTGGATTGTGGGTTTTTCCTTACTGGCGAAACCATTAATTAAGATAAAACGAAAGAGAGTAAAAGATCCAATAGTTGGGGACGATTGATTTGTAGAAGCATTTGTAAAATTACGAAACAGTTTATGTGAAGTCCCAGCTCTAGGTATGCCTGACCATATGAAAGAATTTGCACTATTCTGTTGTGAGAGAGAAGGTTGTGCACTCTCAGTCTTAATCCAAAGACATGGATTAAGCCGACGTCCAGTAGCATATTTTTCTGCTACCTTGGATCCTGTGGCTTCAGAATTACCTAGCTGCTTAAAAGCAGTAGCTGCTACCTGTATGAGCATAGAACAAAGCGAGTAAATCGTGATGGGACACCCAGTGAAGGTATATGTTCCACATTCAGTTTAGATTCTATTAACAAGAACTAGAACACAGCATCCTACCCCTAGTCAGATGACTAAGTATGAAAGGATAATTCTGGCAGCAGAAAATGTGAATGTAATTTGGTGTACCATAGTAAACCCAGCGACACTATTGCCAGATGCAAGATGTGAAGAAGTAAGAGATGAGGTAGAACATGATTGCTTAGATGTGACTGAGATGTGCGCTAAGCCCCGTCCTGACATATTGGAAGAGCCTCTGAAGAAGCCTGATCATGAACTATTTGTGGATGGCTCCTTCTGAAGGCTTGAGGAAGGTGGATTGAGTGCAACTTATGCTGTATGTAAATTAACTGGAGTTGTTAAAGCATCCTGTTTACCTCGAGTCAAGTCTGCACAAGTATCTGTATTGATAGCTTTAATAAAAGCATGCAAAATTTGGAAAAATTGGAAAGTGACCATATTTACTGATAGCCAATATGGTTACGAGGTTGTGCATGACTTTGGCCAACCTTGGATGCAGAGGGGATTTATGACTTCATCAGGATCCCCTATATGGAATTGGAAATTTGCTAAAGAATTATTGGAAGCAATACAATTGCCAAAAGAACTAGCAGTGGTCAAATGTGCTGTTCACCAGTCAGGAAATTACTGTGTGACAGCTGGTAATAGATACGCTGACCAGGTTGCTCAGTATTCTGCTAAAAACTACATGTCAATAAATAGAAAAATAGAAACCAGTGGAATCAGCTGCCAACTTATGTCATTTTCAGCTATCGAAACATGGGAGGAGGCGAGACAGTTGCAGGAGGGAGTGGAGGAGAGTGAAAAGGAAAACTGGCTAAGGCAGGGTTGTGAAAAGAGGGCAGCAGATGGTGCGTTGGTGTACCATGATGGCAGACCACTTATGCCAGATTGTTTGCTCTCATAAATGGCGAGAATGTACCATGGAGACACTCATATAGGCAGGGATGCTATGATACGACTATTCAGGCAAAATTGGTACAATTCAAGGTTTAGGGTAGGCGCAGAAAGCCTTTGCCAGAGATGTTTAATTTGTCAGCAAGTAAATCCTGGCCGAAAAACAGTGGTCAGTTGGGGAAGAATTGGGAAAGCAGAAAGACCTTTTGTAAGACTAAAGGTAGATTTCATAGCATTACCACCATGCAAAGGGTTAAAATACGTCCTTGTAATAGTTTGTTTTCACAGTGGGTGGAAGCATACCCCACTAGAAGAAATGACAGCATAACTGTTGCCAAATTATTGCTGAGGGAACTTATTCCGCCTTTTGGTTTCTCAGTAACTTTGGAATCAGATAGAGGAACTCATTTTAATAATGAGATAATTCGGATAATCTGTGAAGCATTCAAAAGTGAACAGAAACTCCACTGTGCACACCACCCAGAGGCTTCTGGAGTAGTTTAACAAATGAATGGCACAATCAAATCGAGACTGGCTAAGGTGTGTGCATCCACCTCGATGAGTTTGCCAGATGCATTGCCTCTTGTACTGATGTGGCTCAGAGGTATTCCTGACAGAAATACAGGACTGAGTCCGCATAAGATTATCATGGGAAGAGCAATGAGACAAGCATATATACCAGGACATAAATTGCTGAATACATCTGATGATCTGGTATTAGATTATTGCAAAGGATTGGCTGACCTAGTACGTTCTGTCTCTTGGAGAAGACGCAGAGACCAGGCAGCCGGATCAAGCATATGATTTGAATCCAGGAGATTGGGTGGTAGTAAAGAATCACACCGAGAGTCGTGCCTAGCACCAAGGTGGGATGAACCAAGGCAAGTCATATTGGTCACCACCACAGCAGTGAAGTGTGCAGGTTTACCCAACTGGATTCATGCCAGTCATACCAAAAGGGTGCCAGCCCCTGGTGAAGAAGGACCACAACCAACTCAAATAGTTTGGGCAGCTGAAGGTTGTGCAGTTTAAGAATCTATAACAAAAGATTCAAGGGAGACTGACTGAGAACAACCGAGCACAAATTAGGAGGATTGGATACTAGTGGTTGATATACCGGAAGTGCTTATCAAAACAAGGAGAATAACCAGATTAGAGGAGCAGGAAAATAGAGAGGACCAGATAGGTATAGAAGAACACGCTCTGAAAGAAAACCAAGAAAACAGTGACCCTGAGCTGAGACAGAAGAACATACTCAGGTACACCAATCAGTTGAAGAACCTGAGCAGGGACAATTAGGCATAGAAAACACGTTCAGACGACAGAAGATCCAATTGTAATAAGACCTGAACAGGACCAGCTAGGAAAAGAAGAACAAGTTCGTGAAAAATAAGAACAGACTAAGAATACCCAAAAAGGAACAGTTAGAAGAAGAAGAACACGTTCAGGCAGAAAAAGCCACACAGACAAGACCTGAGCAAGGAAAGGTAGAAAGAAACTCTGAAGACGAGGAAAATCAAGTTGTGCCACAACATAACGAGAATAAAAGAGCTTCTAAAAGAGACGAAGAAGGTGAAAGTGCAGTGCAATTTAAACGGATCAGGAAAGGTGATAATTGGCCTGGGGAGGTCAAAAGGTTGAAAAATCACTTGAGAAAAACAAATGAAGACCCAGAACAAGTAAATGAAGTAACTAGCCAAACTCAGACTGAGCAGTCAACTACTAAAAATATTCAAAGGAGTCCCAGATTAAAGGTCTTGAACAATAATTCAAGGGACCTGAATGGACTTGGGGGATTCTTGAGGAATCTGAGAATCTAGACTTAAATGAAGAATCTGATGAAGAAATAAATGCTGAACAGATTGATGAAAATGAAGTGAGGCCTCCTTGAAGTACTTAAAGATTCTATTTTTAACTAAGGAAAGAAGAGAAATCTTCTTGAATTAAAAATGGCTGAGAACAGAGTTGCTGAAAGACCAAAACGAAGTTATATAAAGAAGTGTTGTAGAGCTTGTAAATGTAGTATATTATTAGTGATTTTAGTATGGCTATTTCTAACCATAGCGGTTCCTTATCTTATGATAATGGATAAGAAGAATGACACAAACACTAATGAAAAGATTGCTTACCAGAGAGGAGATAGAGTAGAATTAGAAGTATTGGGTGACACAGATTTACATCAAACCGTAACAGATAATGACACTTCACTAAATGTATTTACAAAGTTATTGTTTCAGTATGTAGACACTATGGAGATTAGTGATTGTTATGTTTGTATGAAATAACCTGCTTCAGTAGCAGAGGGAGTAACATACCATCATTTACCTTAACCTATGGTATTTCATGTAGTATAGTGTCAAGTTTATTTTATAGAACAGGAAAACTACAATATTATTCTAATATGGATGTAGTATTTACAGAAATTCCTATTTGAAAGAATATAAATCCAGTACGCAGTAGCTTAGATGCACAGTTTATGGGTGAGTTTTTTCCTAACAATGAAGTCATTAGATATAGCAAAGGTATACAAGAATAACCTTACATGCTCATTACCAGAAGAAGAGAAAGTATTTTTAAATTTCGTTGAAGAAAGGAGGCAGGATTTCCAAAGGAAAGCTACAGAACAGAAACACCATATTCCACCATGGGTTGAGAAAGAGGGAATTTATACGGCTGGCAAGGCTCATGCTACGATCTCCCTAGACTTTGTGAAGACAGGGAAAATATGCCTCCATAGATTAAAGACAGATTATAATAACGTATTTATTAGTTCCAGTGAATGTGAACATAACTTCCTAATTTTGGGAGGTTGAGGACTGAAAGGGGGAACTGGTCCAGTATTTCCTGGAGTTTACTACATGTGTGGGAATAAAGCTTACTATAAGCTGCCTGCACGGTGGTACAGGAGTTGCTACTTTGGAATAGTATTTCTGAAGATATACCATGTAAAAAGAATCACTGGAAGCAATGAAGACACTAATGGACTAACACGAAGAAAGAGAGCTAGTTTTTCAGAGATAATAGGTGATATATTTAGTGCATTAATACCTTAAGTGGGAGTGGTTCTAAATTCAAATAGAATCTTCCAATTGTCAACAGTAGTTGACAGTGGCGGTTGGTGACATTTAAAAGTGGTGTGGTGTAAAATGATTGGCATACTGCACCTCAGCGAGCGAGCGGAGCGAGCGAGCCCAAACTACCTAAGGAGGGTTCCGGGGGGTTCTTCCCCGAGAAATGTTTGAAAAAAGAGTGGACAAATTGTGCATTTTCAAGCAAATTTGAGAAAACAGGAAGGTTAATAAAGCAATTGTGAAAGTGCAGTTATTACATTAATAAAGAGATGTCATATGACATAGGTAGCTGCTTATTCAAGTTTGCTTTCACCCCATAGTCCAGCAGGGTCTTGATACAAGACAGATAAGAGAAAAAGCAGTGTGGTCCTCGACCAGGAAGACACTCTTATTTCGTTGGTAAAAGAGTGGTCAAATTGAAAACCTGAAATGCAATACGCAATCCAACAATTTGCAAGTACATCTCATCTATGTTCAACAAGCCATGTTTTGCCCATGATTGGAATTGTGAATCACCAAATAAACTTAGCCACTACAATCCAAATCAACCAAAACTGTGGCTCAAGGTTACATATTAGCAGAAACAGTATAAAACAGAAACACAGTCTAAATAACTATGAAAGTGACACATAAATATTGACCATGCAACTCAAACTCAGAAATTCCAGATCCAATTCACTGCCAAAGCAGGCCTCCCACGTGTCATTTCATGTGGGCTAAGTGCAGTCTACAATGCATGACTTGCCAAAGCAAATTAACAGCCTCTCATATTTAAAAATTCCTGTAGCAGATACAATTTTAAGTTACCCCAAAGCAGGACAAGATTTTACATTCCAACATTCAATGCTCTGTTCCAGTGTCTGATTATAGTAGAGATAGCTGTGTACGTATGCTCATACCTATATCTGTCTTACTTCCTATGTCCCTCTTTTTCTCTCTCTAGCTACACATACTCGCATTCTGGCTCTGCTTAGCTCCATCTCTCTCTGTTTTACCCCCTCTCTCTCACTCTAACTATCCATCACTTCTCTCTCCCACACACACTCTCTAACTCTCTCCTCAAATCTCATTCTGGCTCTTCATCTTTCTTTCAATTTCGCTTAATCTCTCTTGTTTTATTTATCAATCTATTCTCTCTCTTCTTATGTTATCAATTACATCCAGGTTAGTTCCATTACACACCAGGCATGACATTTTGGTTTGGTCTACAGGTGCGTTCTGTGTCTCATTTCTCTTTGCTTTCCATTGACTTTATCTCCAAGTATCTGTTTTCTCTCTATCTAGGCTGTATCTCTTTCTGTCATTTTATCTCTATCTACATCCATATTTCTTTAGGTCTGTCTTTCTCTTCTTTGCACCCCCTTTCACTCTCTGTGTCTGTCTCTTGATTTCTGTCTACAGTCTCTAGCAACCAACAAGAGACAGCACATGAGACATGGCAGCGCAACAAGAAAAAGGGCAGCACAAGAAAGGAAAGGAGTGTACAACATGAAGCAATGCAGCACAACAAGGCTGGGAGGCCCAACATGAGAAAGTGCAGCACAACAAGAGACAGGGAAGTGCAATAGGGGAAGGGCAGTCCAACAAGCAGGACAGATTAGTAAGAGACAGGGAAGTGCAAAGACAGGGCAGACCAACAAGATGGGTGACAGTCTAACAGCCAGTGCAGAGATGCAAGAAGCAGAGCTGTGTAAGAGGCAGGACAGTGTAACAACAGTCAGTACAACAGACTGAGTAGCAAAACAACAGACAGTGAAGTGCAGCAGGCAGGGCAGCGCAATGAACAGGGTAATGCAGGGCACATGAGGAGACAGATAAGCAGAACCAGAGAGTGGGCAGTGCAACAGCCAGTGCAATGCAAGACCTCACAGGGCAGGGTATCTCAAAGGCAGTGTGACATGCAGGGCTGTGCACAACAACACAGTGCAGCAGAAACACAGAGGCCAGTGCAACAGACCAGATATTGCAACAGACATGACACCACAACAACGCACGTGGCAGCGCAGCAACTGACAGTTCAGGGGGACAACCAGGGGGCGCAACAATATACAGGGCAGTGCAACATACAGTGTGGCAAAATAAACGATAGGTCGATGCAACAGAAACACAAGAAACAGGTCAGCGCAAGAGAAAGGGGAGTGCAAACATCGTCAGGACCAACTAAACACAGACAACACACTGCAACAACCAGATCATTATAACATTATGCAGGCTAGTGCAACAGACACGGCAGCACAACCATGGGCAGGGCATGCCAACAGACAGGAGACCACAACAACAGATAGAGGAGAAACTTGAGGCAGAAAACTTTTGTTTGGGGCATTTGAAAAAACCCTAAGCACTCAGTCAGAGTTCTTGTGACAAGTGCTTTGGTTGAGCTCTCCATGTCTTATTAAATATCAATGTATAGTTTATTCATGTGGGCGTTATGTTCTCCTCTACATGTTCAGCCCTCAGTTGAGAACACTGTAGGAGAGTACGGTATGCTTCCTATGGTTACCCCCACTTTTTGCTGTGTTTCACTGGTTTTTCGACTTTAGTCTGGCTGTGGCCCTGCTAGTCAGGACCACAGCCTAGCTGTTGTCTCTCTAAATTGATTCCATGTACATTAGGTAGATACCAGATTGGTTACTGAGTTACCTTATGATCCCCTAGTACACAGCTTTCCAAACTTCTCATGTTGGTGACACACCTTTTTGTGAATTTATTTTCAGGGACACGGTAAGGCGAGCGAGCGCAGCGAGCTAGCCCGAACCATCCACAACCCCACACACAGCCCCACACACACACACACAACCCCACAAACACACACACACACACACAACCCCACACACACAATCACAGACACAACCCCACACACACACACACAACCCCACACACACAGACAACCCCTCACCCCCCCCACACACCCCCACACACACCCCCAAACACAACCCTCACACAAACAACCCCACACACAACCCCCCACACACACACCCACACACACATTACATATTATATATTTACAATCACGATACATTCCACACATATTTACAATTTTATGCACAGTGAGGACAACTCGTTTGCCCAGAATCACACATTTTAAAGTCAAGTGCCAGAGCTGGAATTAAAACCAAAAGTTCCAGATCACCTGATTTTTCCAGTTTATTGGTAACATTTGCAGAGGTGGCTAAGGTTGTCCAGGAAAACACTAATGCCAGGAAAAGTCCAAGAGGAGTGGGACTGACTTGTTAAAATACTGTGAAGCAGTCCAATTTAGAATCGTACCCGAATGCTCCAAAAGTGCCCTGATGAAAAACGGAGCTTCATGGCTCAAGGAATTGATGGAAAAAAAGCTGTGGAATCAAATTTGGATGAAAAAGTGAAAAAAGTCCAGAGACAATATAATCTGTATATCTACTTCGTAACAAAAAGCCTAATGGATGTTTGGGACATATAGCTACAAGGGCTTGACTGTTTTCCTGTTCCAATACCCAAGAATATGTGACAATAGAGGTCATAGGTCAGGGGTAGAATGAGGACGTGAGCTCAGATGGTAGAATGTTATGTCTTAAATCCTACTGATAATATAAAACAGGAAGCAAGAGAGGATGAGATTCACATGTGATCTCACAGCAGATATATTGTTTCCCTTTAGCCACTGTTTCACACCATGTCCCAGTAGCCCGACCAACCAGTCACATTGTTTTTAAAAAGTCCAAAATACAGCACTCAAATTAGATTGCAGACTTAAACTATTGGACTTCAGACGTCTGGGTCATGTATAACTGGGCTTACTCACTTTAAAGTTGGGCAGCCAGGGAACGAAATTAGACATTTAAATATTACTTCATTGGGAAAAGGCAGATACTACTTAAAACTGAGCTCATTTGCCTTCAGTTCAGAATTTTTCTTTTTACATAAAAGTCTATTCTTAACAAAAATGAAAAAGCAAGCTGTAACTGAAGCTAAGTGCTGTCTGCCATCTGGTGCTGGTTTCTAATGAGATCACTTCTCACCAATCCGTTAAATGTCAAGCATCCCAGCTCAAGATAAGAAAGCTCGGCAGTAAACATGCATATGGTATGCAATCGAGGAAACTAAGACTTGCTCATGCCAAACTGTGACAAACATATATGGATTTGCTCCCGTAACTTGTAATAGCGAAGGCCAAGGCATTATTTATGTAAAGAGGAAATCTTTGAGATGACCAGCCTGATTTAAGCTCCTCTTCTGTTTGTCCTGTCCAGGGCCCAAACAAGACAGATCGCCAGTGTTGAAGGAGACAGCGCCCGCCACCCTCTCGGCTAAGTGAAATGATTGTTCTCGAGATTATAGTGATTACAACCGCAGCGTGAGCGCCAAACACGCGCTAAAGGAACATCAGCATGTCAATAGGCAGATAAACAGAACATTCATGCTTTAAGACAACCCCCCTCTTCCCTGCAGCCCTAAGAAGCGCGACACACCTACGCATGGGGCGCGACACAGTAACATGTCGCGCCACACAGTTTGGAAAGCTGTGCCCTAGTATATGGTACCTTAGGTACCAAGGGCATAGGTACCCCAGAGGCCTAACAGGGGCTGAAGCATGTATTATGCCACCCCTGGGAAGCCTTCCAAAATGGCACCACAGGTCTGCACTTGCAGCCTGGGGAGGTGGTGTAAGCACCCCTCACTGGGATATAGTATACCTATATCCACCATTTAAAACAGACACATATTAACCTATAAGTCACTCCTATGGCAGGCCTTGACAATCCTGAAGGCAGAGTGCTTGGTTTTGTGTGAGAGGGTGCCCTAGCTGAACCCCTCTACAGCTTTCAGAATTCCTTCCTTATAGCTGTTCTGTGATATGGCCGTACCATATACTCTTAAGTGCATTATAATCTTCACGGTTAATGCTAACTTTAGTTTGGCTTTATTAAAGCATGTCGTGTTTGGTGTCAAACACTTTGGAATACTACCCCCCCCCCCCCGCCAGTTCTGGCAGCAGGGGTAGCATTCCACCCTTCTAGAAGGAGAAGACATGTACACACTGGTATATCCGGTTAAAGTTTTACAGATCCTCAGCATCACAAAATGGATGCTGCTGCCACAGACACAAGTCTGACCTCCTGCTGCTGGACGGAACTCTGGACAGTAGGTTTCCTGTCCAGGGAGGTGCCAGCACCTCCCCACACAGGCTTTAGTGTATTGGGGCATGGTGGGTTGCATTCAGTGAATGCTTTTGAGACACACAAGGTGCTCCATGCATTTCCCAGTTCAAACCGGTTGCTGGGGCAATCAACCCCAGGTCTGGTGCGAAATTGGACAAAGGGGCAGGGATGTAACCCTCCCCTCCCCAGGTCCTCCCATAGGTGGGACCTTAGAGTTAGTCCATCCCCTAAACTTAGTATAAGTATAGGAACCCAGTCCCTAGGACTTTAGGTTACCCTGGACAAAACTCTGAAGACGAAATCCTGGACCTTCGACATTCCATATCGACTGGAAGAAATTTCCCTTATGGGTCAAGGAGTGACCCCCCTGTTCAAACAGGCACATATGAGCATCTTGCCGGTCCACATTTTTGAGGCTCCCGCCGGATCCCCAAAAGTCTGTGACACAGGACATGGACATCCAAACTTCTCTGAGGCCGACACGAGATCCCAGCAAAGCTGAGACCTGCAGCCATCACGAGAGATGTGGTACCAGAACTCCAGGACATCCTGCAATTTTGCAACTGCACCTACTTCCCGAAGTTTTCCAAAGTTGTGCATTGGGCTATTTGTTGCCCTTGCCCCAGGCACCTTTTGCACCAAAGCTGAGAGGCCTACACTCCACGAGTGTCCCGTGAGTCCACTTTCTTCACTGCAGCTGGAGGCTCCTTCGCAATCCCTAGTCCGTTAGCTAGTGGGTCCCCACAAAGGACAATCCTTTGTTTCTTGAGCTTTCCTGGTTGCTCCAGACATGCCCTGACTTCCCTCCAAAGGGTGAGTCCCTCAGACCTTGCTGGTCGGCACCGAAGCCAATCTTGTGATCTTGCGTGGGTCTCTGTTGCCAAGGCTTGTTGGGTCCAATCCGGATACCGATGCTACAACACTCGACATCCTTCATGGGACAGCTCAAGTTAAGCTCCTGGTTGTCGTCAACGCCTCCTGGTCCTCGTGACTGAATAGTCAAGCTTCACCTACTTCACCTTAAAGCACCCGACATCGGCTGGCATCTATCTGTCGCCATCCTGGTCACTGGCTAGTGACCCAGACTCTGTCCCCTTTGCTTTCAGGTTCTTCAGATCTCCGATCCTGCAGCACTTCTTCGCAGCTCTCCATTGGAATTGACGACGAAAGCCGACACCAAAAGACACCTATGCACCCAGTTGCCCTGGGTGAGGTAACACGATTACTCCGGTGCTTCCTTGGGTCTTGACTCTCAAAGTGTCTAAGTCTAAAGGGGTTCCATCGTAGTTCACTCATAAGTGAATTGTAACTTGCTTTTCCTCCATAGACGTCAACAGTGATTTACAGCTGTGTTTAGTCACTGCACGCGTCCCCCTTGGGTCTCCTGCATCCCTACCTTGGGTGGTTCCTGGTTGCCCCAGCGGTTCTACAGGCCCAAGGCCTCACTTCTATCCCTCACGTGGTTCTTATACCACTATTTTAGTATGTGGTTTGTGAGGCCCCTAGGGCATAACGTATACTGTGCTATTTACTGTGTGCTATTTAAAGTTCTTGTGTTGTACTTTGGCCTCTAGCCTCATAAAGAGACTAGAGGGGTTATGTTTAGAATAAATACATATATATTTGATATATACCCTGTGTGGCGTGCTTTCATTTGGTCATTTAAGAAGTTATAGACTGGTAAAACAAGCTGCTTTACATTCCTTCAAGACTTAGCCTGAAGGCTGCTCTCCACAGCTACCACTAGGATAGCTTTCTATAAAGGTTGTCTTAAACCTATCATCAATAAGGGTCGTTTGGACCGGTGCAAGGTGCCCACTAGACTAGTGGACATCATATGCCAGGCCAACTTCTCACATTGGTGTGCAGCGTGTGGGATTCCAGCTTGCATTGTTTTACCAGATAATCTTGAGAATATCATTTGAAAAATCACTAAAGGTACCATAAGTACATATAAATCAAGCTTAGAATACAGTAGGTTCTACTGAACTTAGAGTTGTGTGTCAAGGGCCTAGCACACCCTTTCTACAACTCTAGAGAGGTTTAGTAGAAAACCAAGTAGTGTAGGTAGGTGCACACACCCCATCTCACTAGTCATGTCTTCAAAGGAGGGACCCAGTGGATCTGCTTCAGATGCCAGTCAACGGACAGGTATCTAAGTATGACACATTTCCTTTCCAAGAGTTAAGGACTTTGTGTGCCATGAGAAAATTGAAGCCATGACAGAACCCCAATACCCAAGCCTTATAGAGGTGTTAATGCTAGATGACTTTAAGAAAGCATCAGATCCTAACAAGGAAGGTGATGGGGTGCAGACATCAGAAGAAGAGAACACTGGTGAGTTACCTCACCAGGACTCAGATGATGATGTAGACCAGGTAGATGTCAGTGACGTAAACATGGGGAATCCAGATCTACCTGAAGATGAGGTAGGCCAGAATGGGCCTCCCCTTATCCTCCCAAGTAGACCTGGTGGTGTGCCTAGAAGGAACAGATCACCTTCAGTGGAATCTAACCATTCTGGTACATCTATAGGATCTTCTGCCTCTTCGCATAGGAGGGGTACCTTACTTGAGAAGAGGGAGCATGAAGCTAGGATGAGAGAAGCCAAGCTTAGGATAAGGAGACAAGAAGTAGCCTTAGAAAAGGAGACACTGGCTCTTGAAAGAGAGAGACAAAAGATGGGACTAGAGTCCCATGGTGACAGTAATATCCCTAGTGGTAGGGATAGGTCTTATGACCATAGAAATCTGAACAAGATTGCCCCCTATCAGTCAGTGGATGCCATCCACAAATGGATTACTGTACTGAAGTGGACCAGCAAAGTACAGAAGGTACCCCAGGGGCAGTGGGCACCAATCTTGTGGCTCTCCTTTGCAGACAAAGGTAGAGACAAGCTCCTCACTGTAAGAGAAGAGGATGCTGACAGTACAATGTCCTGAAGAGTGCTCTGATAGGTGGGTTTGGCCTAACTACTGAACAGTACCGGTTGCAGTTTAGGGATAAACAAAAGGCACAGACTCTGCACTGGGTTGACTTTATAGATTGTGCTACTAAGGCTCTGGAGGGCTGGTTGCTGGGCAGCAAAGTGTGTGACTATACAGGATTGTATAATCTGATCATGAGAGAACAAATTCTTAATAACTGTTAAAACCAGCTTTTGCATCAGCACTTGGTTGACTCTGATCTGACCTCTCCCCAAGAATTGGAAAAGAAGGCAGACACATGGGTCAGAACCAGGTGAAGCGGAAGGTACAGAACCAAGGTGGTGACCAAAAGAAGCACAACCAAAAGGGTGGGGAGAAAGGTAAAGACCAGAAGTCTTCACAAGGTCTCCAAAAAGCTTCTAATGGTGGGGGTCCCCAATCTAAAAAGAAAGAAGGCCAACGAAAACCATGGTGCAAAGTTTGTAAGGTTAATAGTCACTGGACTAGTGATTGCACCTAAAAGGAGACAGCTCCAGCCACCATTGCCCCTAAGGCAACTGTCCCCCCTAGTACAGCTACAAGTGGTGGTTCCCAGCAGAAGGGTGTAGTAGGGTTAACCCTGGGATCTGAGATGGACTCTGGCCTAGAAAGAGTGCCAACTCAAGCTGTTTTGGTCTGTGATGGAGGCATGGATATGACCTCCTCTGTGAGTCCCAGTAATCTGGGCAAGTACAGACAAACACCTTTAATTAATGAGAAAAAGGCTGAGGCCTACAGGGACACAGGTTCCAGTGTCACAATGGTGATACCAGACTTTGTGGACCCTGGACAAGTCATACTTGGAGAGACTTACCAAGTGATCAATGCTAGCAATGTGAAGACCACTCATAGTCTGGCAGTTGTTAATTTCTCCTGGGGAGGGGTAACTGGCCTTAAGAAGGTTGTGATATGGGGGGGGCGTGGCCGGCGGCTAACCAAGATGGCCGCGACCTAGTGAGGCTCCGAGGGTGAGACCGATTTCCCATACATATCCGGCCAGTTATCCTGCTTCAGTATAGCCCCGCGCTCGAAATATCTGTGGCGGAGGTGAACCGGCGTTCAGCAATCCAACTCCGAGACCTCTGCGACCTCGGAGCCGGAAGCAGCATCGAGGGAGAGTTTTGTGGCCTGCAGCCGCGTTGAGAGCACCGGCCTCGATTTGGAAGATTCACCAGTAGGACGCGCACAAGGCGCCGTCGACAAGCGGCGCACCGGACTACAGCAAATGTAAATCGTAAATTGATACTTGTATAGCACACTACTCACCCGCAAGGGTCTCAAGGCGCTTGTACGAATACCGCTGTGGAACCCTTCCTGGCTTTCCCTGTGAGGCGTCCACTCCTGGGCACCCCCAAGGTGGAGGCCAGGCATCCTTAGCGTTGTGGGGGCCGTTGTGGAGATTAAGCAAGCTATTGCCCAGAGTTGCAGAGTGGGACTCCATGATTGGAATAGGCACCGAGGCGAGAATTATCAGGTCCGTGGAATTTTGAGCCCAAGACCCGCCGAGGCGGGGAATTGAACCTTGGTCCCGGGCTACACCTCTGCATCAGGGTCTGCCGCTCTAATCATTGAGCCACACTTCTCCTGCAGCGTGCAGCTGAGGCGGCCGGCGGTTGGTGAGTTGTGCAGCTGTCCCTCAAGGCGCCTTCCCCCACCCGGCCTTGCCCCCATCGCGCCGACAGGGCGAAATAGCATTAAATAAACGCCACACTTACGGCCTGAAGATCCCGAGGATCTCCCAATGGCGCCAAGGCCTATCATTGCCCGAACTCGCCCTTCTGTGTGGATCGACGGCTTCAGACGCTTACCTACTATCCTGCCGATTTTTGTGGCGCAGCGACCCCTGGGCCAGTTACGACTTTCACCTGAAGCCCCCCACCCGCGAACAATAAAACTGGGTAGACCTGTGCTGGGAGAGGCACAGAACTGGATTTTGGGCCCCTGCAGGTACCGAACTGACGGTAAGGTGGTTGGACAGACGCTGCTTGTACCGCAAGGCCTGTTTTGAGCGCCTCCACGGCGCATTGGCGGCGTGTGCGGGGGACGGGGCAAGGCGGTGAGCTGCCTGTATCCTGGAACCAAAGCTGGGTGGCGACTGAACCTGCATTAATTTGTGTGCCAGGACTTATTGCCCTCCACTCGGCCTGGAGTATTGAAACGCCAACGGCGCGCCCGTCAAGCTTCCCTGGTGTGGTCTGGAGCAGTGGTCATCGCTCCTCTCACAATGAGCGGCAGAGGTAATCGTAGGACCCAACAAAGCAAGCTTGATAAATTTGCCTACGCTAAGGACTTTCCCCCACTGCCAGAGCAAAAGAGGACTAGTGAAAAAGGTGCGGAGGGAGGTAGTATTCCCGCAATAACGTTGGAGGACATTATGGCGGCCCTGCATCAGGTACAAACCACGGTGGGTACGATTTGGACGGACGTGACACTTCTGCGGGCAGACCTGCAAAAAATGTCGTCTAGGGTCACTGCGGTGGAACAGGTCACAACGTCACTCACCTCAGACACTGCATTATTGCTTAAACGCATAACGCAATTGGAGGAAGACAACAAACTACTGGCGGACAAGATGGACGAACAAGAAGGGCACTCCAGACGCAATAATATTTGCATAACTGGTCTTCCGGAATCGGAAGGGGGACCTGCCATGGACCTTTATGTGGAGGATCTCGTGAAAAACACACTGCAACCGAAAGGCCTCTCTAATTTTTTCTCTGTGGAGCGGGCACACAGGGTACCAGGTGGACGCCCGCGCCCCGGGGCACGACCAAGACCTGTCCTGGTGTGTATATTCAATTTCAGGGATCGTGACGCTATTCTGCAAACAGCGAGGGTGACACCACCCATACGGATCCAGAATTCCGAAATCTCAATTTTCCCTGACTACAGGACGGCGGTGGCAGCACGACGCAGGAGTTTCCTTGAGGTGAAAAAGACACTGAGATCTCGCGAATTGCCCTATTCCATGCTCTTCCCGGCGCGCCTCAGAGTGGTGGCTGATTAAAAAACCTGGTTCTTTGATACTCCGGAGGAGGCACATGACTGGCTCGAAGGGTGTCGTCCGGCGGAGTGGTCCGGCAGACAGAACGGGCAGCGTAGACGACAAGGAAAGACCGATGAAGCTGAGGAAACTGAGCAGGAGGAGAGAGATGGGAACAGCATGACCAAAGACTCTGGGGAATGACTCCTGCAGGCATAAGGGAAGTACTTTTCTTTTTCCTCTGTAAAGTGTGTCTTATAAAGTTGAACGTTGCTGGTTGGGATTCACCTCCCCTACTTACTGACGAGACTATTGGTGATGAGCCGGGACTCTGGAACTGTTGGGGCTCTATCTGGTCCTCCTTGGACTTTCACCCCCCATGCTCTCATAAGCAACAATATTTTTTGACAGGGATAATGAGCACTCTGCTGAGTTGGGGTGGCGGGCAGTTTGGAGTCCGCAAGACAGGGAGGCAGGGAGGGGAGTTGGAGGGGGGGTAAGTTTGTTGTTTTTTTATGTTCTATGTTCATACGATGCTTAGATATGCAATGAACGGCACAGTGTTATGGTTCGCAGAAACTGATTGTCACCTCATTCCCACACAGGTCCATAAGGGCCCTGAAAGCTCTAAGTCTGAAGATGGGGGTTGACTCGCACGCTGTTTTAAGGAAGGGCTCTGATGGGGTAACCCCGTCCCTATCTATACTCACTTGGAATGTTCGAGGCCTGGGTGACAAAATTAAACGAGGCCTGGTTCTGAAATGCATTAAAAGGGAAAGTGCGGCAGTGGTGCTCTTACAGGAAACACACCTCACTGGCACGGCTACGAAGGCAATGGACAGGTGGGGTTTTAAGATGATGGCCCACTCTGAATTCACCTCCGGATCTAGAGGAGTTGGTATCTTGGTAAAAAAAACAATTCCCTTTACTCATACAGTCCGTTAAATCTGACACCGCGGGTAGATTTGCTGCGATACACACACAGTCGGAAGGGAAGCCTTTTAATATTGTTTCGGTCTACGTACCACCAGCCCTACAGGCGACGGCCCTAGCGGACCTCAGCACTTTCCTACTGGGGCTCCCGGAAGGAGACCTACTTATTGGGGGAGATTTCAATTTGGTGGCTGTTAACCTAGTGGATAGAGTCCCTCCCAGGTTAGATGCGTCGGGTGCATCACGGTTGGGGGGCTTCTTGACGGCTATGGGACTCGTGGACCTTTGGAGGAAGTATAATCCTCTGGAACGCCAATTCACCTATCATTCCAGCATGCATAATAGTCTCACTAGATTTGATTATTTTCTGGGCTCGGTGGGTGGCCCCGGCACTGTTGTAAATGTAGAAATCAGGCCACGGGGCATTTCAGATCACTCTCCTCTGTTGATTAGTTACGCACATCATCAGCCCAAACGGCGTCGGACCTACCTGATCCGTTCTGGCTACCTCCACAATCATAAGATCAGGAAAGAACTGAAGGCGGGGACGAAACATTACTTCCAAGACAACACTGATTCCGTGATCTCATCTATCACACGATGGGAGGCCTACAAGACAGTGATTAGAGGGCAAGCAATAGTCTCCATCCCAACGCACAAACGTACAGGGCAAACGGAACTACTAGCTTTAGAAACGGCAGTAGCTGAGGCAGAGACGCAGCATGCGGCCGACCCGAACCCCGCAACGGCACACAGTTTGCAAGTAGCACAGCGCCAACACAGAGCACACCTGACTGAGGGGGTCAAGCAACAAATAACCCATACACGACACAAAATTTATGAGGTAGGTGACAAAGCGGGCAAATTACTCGCGTGGCTGGACAGACGGGACAGGTGGATAGCACAACTTACGGTGGAGGGAGGGAACCATACTAGGGACCCGCATACAATAGTTCACATGCTAGCACAGCACTATATGACGGTATACTCCTCTACATCCACTTCTCGGAGGAAGAGGCATACACCTACATCAAAGACCTAAAAATGCCTACATTAACCGCGGCAGAAGCACAAGCCTTAGACGAAGATCTCACGACCGATGAGTTGCAGTTAGCTATTAAAGCACTACAGGCGGGTAAGGCACTAGGACCTAATGGTATACCAGTTGAACTATACAAACAGCTGACAGGCACAATTGCTTCACATCTGCTGAATATGTTTAAAGAAAGCCTAGAGGCTGGGGAACTTCCATTGGATCAATGCACGGCTACTATTGTAGCTATATTAAAACCAGGGAAGCCGGCTGACCAGTGTACGTCCTATTGCCCGATCTCCCTCATAAATGCAGAGGCTAAAATACTTGCTAAATTATTGGTGCTGCGTCTCACGTCCCATCTGCCCAAACTCATACATAAAGACCAGTCAAGCTTTATGCCCGGCAGGAACACGGCGCTCAATTTAAAGAGAGTACATGGTGTACTGGCACGCGCGGAATATCTTCGGGAACTGGCTGTAATACTATCCCTGGACGCGCATATGGCGTTTGACACAGTCCACTGGCCCTTCTTATTTGCGGTGCTACGCCATTTCGGGTTTGGCCCAAAGTTCTGTGCCTGGATCCGCTTGTTGTATGAGAAGCCCATGGCGCATGTCACTGCTAACGGCCACATCTCATCGGACTTTCCCCTGTCCAGAGGCACGCGCCAGGGTTGCCCACTGTCCCCGTTACTGTTTGCCATGGTTTTGGAACCTTTGGCGGAATGGATAAGATGGGAGCCTACTATCAGGGGCCTCCGTTGGACCGATGATTGGGTAGATAGAATATCCCCCATACGCAGACAATATCCTATTATATTTCACCTCTCCCAAGCGCTCTATTAACACTCTTCTGAATGTCTGCACAGCCTACGGCCGAGCATCTGGCTACTCGATTAACTGGTCTAAATCCACCATGTACATACTGCGCGGGCCCCCACCACGTTTACCGGACGGCTGTCCATTACGGACTGCAGACGGTGGGTTTAAGTATCTAGGGATATACATCACAACTAGCCCGGTTGACCTCCATGCACATAACCTACAACCCCCTCTTGATTGTCTTAAACGTGACATACGGCATTGGGAATCGCTGCCGTTGACCCTGCTGGGCAAGGCAGCACTTTTTAAAATGATGGCCTTGCCCCGCTTTCTCTATATTTTAGAAAATACACCATACCCTGTGCCTGCCACCTATTTTAAAACAATTACAGCACAAGTCTCGGTGTTACTGTGGGGTCATAAGCCCGCACGTATAGCGCAGGCCAAGCTAACACGAAGCTGGTACGACGGAGGCATAGCGCTCCCGGACATCGGCCTTTACTACTGGGCATCACAGTTGAAGGTTATTAACCAGTGGCTGCATCTCCCGCAGTCTGAACCAGCTCTGAAGGCAGACAGTGCACAGTTGGAGTTCTCTGGTATGCTGGCCCTCCTTTATGATAAATCCCTAATCGTCACAAAGGTTTGCCCAATACAACATACACTCACTATATGGCACGCGGCACTGACCAGGTTGGGATGGCAGGGAGTTTTGAAACAGTTACCTCCGTTATGGGACACAAAGAAGCTGGGGAAACTCAGACAATCCAAGGGCTTTGACCGTTGGGATGCTATAGGCTTCTCAACCATTGGAGATCTATGGCAGAAGGGGCACGTGCTACTCTTTGAGACACTGCGACAACAATATGATCTGGCACCATCAGAACATTTCCGGTATATGCAGATACGTCATGCATTAACAACGACACTGACACCTGAAAAGGTCATCCCAGAGGCATCCCCTCTCGAGGACAGACTACTCACGGACTATATGCCATCAAAGGCTACATCACTGACGTATCGTAAGCTAATAAATAATTTACCTGACCCAATAGTGGCCTTACGGGAGAAATGGTCGCATGATTGTGGAGACATTGATGACTCGGAGTGGCAAGAGGCGATTGCGTCTCCGAAAGAAGTGGGTATCTCCTCGCGTCTCCGCTTGGTGCAACTACACATATTACACAGATCATATTATACTAGAGACACATTGCATAAGATGAAACGGGTTGCACACCCATACTGCCTGCGGGGATGTGGTGAAGTAGGGACCTTCTATCAAACGATATGGGATTGCCCAAGAATTGCACACTACTGGGTTCAAGTGATGCGAACCATGTCTCAATCGGAAGAAATTCCCATACTGCCAGACCCTAGACGTTGCCTTTTAAATATATGGGAACCCAATGACCTCACACGTTCGGGACAGGGTTGGATGACACTGGGTATGATGATGGCAAAGAGGAAAATAGCGCAGAAATGGGGCGGGATGGAGTCACCTACGCTAGGGGCTTGGAAACAAGATATGGATGCAGCGATGATTTCAGAACGGGCAGTGTTCTGCAATAGAGGTTGTCCCAAAAAATGGAGTAGGATCTGGGGGCATGGAATAAATATAGAGGGGACATTTGTAAGCCACCCTCAGATGATGATAGTTCCAGCTCTGATTCGGACTGATGTGTTAGAAATAATGCACTTGCTGACAACCCATGTTGCGATTGATGGAATGAGATGTAATTATACTTGTGATATAATCATAATGGTTTCTGCTGAAGGACTACTGTGCTCAATTTACTTTGTATTTTTGCTGGACAATGTGCCGCACTGTTTTAAAAATGCAAATAATTTTTTTTTTTTTTAAAAAGAAGGTTGTGATATGTGCAGACCTCCCTGTAGAATGTTTGCTTGGAAATGACCTACAGACTTCAGCCTGGTCTGAAGTGGAGTATAGGACCCATGCAGAAATGTTAGGAATCTCAGCACATGTCTTTGCAGTGACTAGGTCACAGGTCAGAAAATCTAACACTGAACAGGCACTAGATTCTGGAATAATGGACCAGTTGCCTACCAAGAAAAGGAGCAGTAGGGTTAAGGCAGTGCCTTTCCCCCTGACTCAGAGTGAGGATCAGCCTTCTGGGGAAGCTGATTATGAGCCTGAAGAAGGAACTGTCTCAGAGGAGCTTGAGCGTGATCAGGATGAGTTCTTAGGAACAGGCAGCCCTTCCAGGGCAGATCAGAGTCAGGAGCAGTCGAGCTGCCCTTCTCTTGAACCTCTCAGACAGCAAGCTGCTGCTGAGGCTGCTGGGAATGCTAGTGGCACCCATAGAATATATTGGGATGAAGGGCTCCTGTATTCAGAGAGTAGAGACCCCCAGCCTGGTGCAGCCAGGAGCTTGGTCATACTTCCTTTTGACACTAACCCATTGTGGGAGGGATGGGCTGAAGTAGAAGCTAGGAGGCTTAATTGGTTTTTCAATGGTAGTTTTTTTATTAGTGCTAGGTGGTCACGAACAAGGTTTTTTTTTGATACAAGGTGGAAAGGTTGCATGAGGCAATGGTGTCTCTGTGTCTCTTCTGTCCGGGTTGACGTACTCCTACTGAGGTGTTCAGTTGTAGTGTGGTGGGATAGACTGTCTGCCCCAGGAGCTCAAAGAAAAAAAACACAGAGGCGGTAAGTAGGTGGTCTTGTGGTTACGTAGGGTCAGTATGAAGCCGTCACCACACCCGGGTGTAAGGAGGGAATTATACTAACAATCTAAAGGTGCAACCAGCTATCTGCCTTCCTCTGAGTGCGCGGTCGTAAATGCTCGGACTATTGGTGTAGTAGCAGTATTTTCAACGTCGGTTTACAATGCCCATTTATTCGGGACTACCAGCTGAGAGACAGTGCAAATACTGACAAGTGGGGAGGTCGTGAGAAGGACTGGAAGTGCAGGGGTGGTGATTTTCAGTGCCCCGTGGTTCCCTGTTTCTTCCAACCCAGCCTCCCTCCTCCCACAAGTTCCCACCCGCCTCCCCGGTTTACTCTGCAGTGCCCTGTCTACTGGTTCACTCATCGCCGTAGCCGTAACTCTCAGGAGTTATGGCGGCTTTCTCGTCCTCCTGGGGGGAGGGTATCCACCACTCCTCGCTCCACTCCCCGGCGTCTTCGTTATCTTCTCCGGGCCAACCACTCCCCTCGGCTTCTCCTCGTGGCGTCCTCCGTAGTCCCGGTTTCTTCTCTCTTCCAGACTCTCCGATGACGACACCCCGTCCTCCGTCGGGTTCCTACTTTTCTTCTGCTCCGTTCACTTCGGGTTGGTCGGGAAACATCCTTTAACACAAATCTTTTACAACGCGGTCCCATTACCACGCAGGTTTTACAACGAAAGTCGTTACAATGACTTGCGCTGGAGGGCGCTGTAGGATAGGGAATAGTTTAATTTACTATCCAATACCTTCCCTACTATCCACGGGGACTGGAGTTGGAATAGTAAATTAAACTATTCCACTATCCAGCGCCCCCCAAAGCAAGTCGTTGTAACGACTTGCGTTGTAAAACCTGCGTTGTAACGGTACGCGTGGTAATACCATGCGTTGTAGCGACATACATCCGATTGGTCCACACCTCCGGGACTTCCGGGACCTCCCTCCTCTCCCTGCAACAGAGACGAGCCGCACCAGGGGTTACTCGAATGCCTTTCAGGTGGGTCCCTCACCCAGGAACTTTCGGTATTCTGATGCATGATTTCCTCCTTCTAGATCACCCTATCAAGACCTCTCCGACATCCATGATATTCCCTTAGCAGGACACCTGGGCCAGAACAAGACTTGGGACAGAATTGTCCCTCACTTTCACTGGCCCCACAGGTCTGAAGACACCAAGGAGTTTTGTCGATCCTGTGTAACCTGCCAAGCCAGTGGCAAAGCAGGTGGTACTACAAAGGCCCCCCTTATACCACTACCTGTGGCGGGGGTTCCCTTTGAACGTGTAGGTATTGACATTGTTGGACCAACGAATCCCCAAACTGAATCTGGGCACAGTTTTATCCTAGTGGTAGTGGATCATGCCACTAGGTACCCAGAGGCCATTCCCCTTAGGACCAATACAGCACCTGTTATGGCAAGAGCCCTCTTGGGAGTTTTCTCAAGAGTGGGTTTCCCTAAGGAAGTAGTATCTGACAGAGGTGAAAACTTTATGTCTAGCGACTTGACTGCAAAGTAGAAGGAGTGTGGAGTGAACTACAAGTTCATCACACACTATCATCCACAATGCAATGGCTTAGTTGAAAGGTTCAACAAAACCTGAAAGGGTATGATTAAGGGTCTCCCAGAAAAGCTCAGGCGGACATGGGATATCCTGCTACCCTCCCTTTCGTTTGCATACAGGGAGGTTCCACAGAAGGGTCTTGCCTAAAGCCCATTTGAACTTCTGTTTGGGCACCCTGTTAGAGGACCACTTTGTCTGGTGAAGGAGGGATAGGAGTTACCTCTCAAACCCCCTAAACAGGATATTGGAGACTATGTACTGTTGCAGGGATTCTGCTCAGACACAGAACTGTGCACAGATACTCAGGACCTCAGTGAATTAGGGTGTGCCAAAAACTCACCTTAGTACCCACAATCCCCTACCAGACTAGCATCAGTGTCTCATTAGCTCTTCGTCCTATAGCAAAGTTACCAATTATTAGACAACCCAGAACATGCGACTAAGGTTACCTCAGGTAAGGTGGGAAACATGAGCACTCTTTCGTTATACTCTCATACCAGTCAATAACAGGGAGTAAAGGGAGACACGTGCAAGTTTAAAATAAACGCTGTGATCTCAGGTGCAGCATCTTAGCCAATACAAGCAGACATATTATAAGAAATAAGATTGTAAGCATAGTTACAATTCCATAAAATACAAAGGGAGAAAGCATGTTATAATGCTAAATGGAAACAGGTTAAATATATACCTATATTTCACCCTCCCTTGCTAGTAGGCTATTTTATAACTAAAGAAGGTCTCTTAGGCTTGCATAGGCGACCCCATACCTAAAAGATTAACAGGAGTAAATCACATCGAGTTCTGTACAATCTCTCAGCATACGAATGTTCTCCAGGTGTGTTCAATCATGCCTACACAGTGCATTGTTAAAGGTGCCAGTATCTGAGTTGGCCACAGCTGCATATATGTTATGGCTAGAACGTGCGCTGATCAGTTCGAACAACAACTACAGTGTTGAGATAACCTTGAAGGCCTCCGCACTCACTGTCCAGACTAAGCTTACGAAGCAAGTCTAGCAATGTAGAAAAACAAGTTATTATCTTGTGAAGCAAAACACTCAGCCTAACTTTAAACAATAACTAACGTGTGTGCCGTGTGCAAAAGAAAGCAAAAGGTAAAATGGCGTTTAAACTTCTAATAAGCTCATGCCAACTTAACACTGTATGAATGCAAGGCTCAGCCCCACTACAGTACTTGGTCTCTGCTCCCGGATGGCTGAGTACATGAAAAAGGCAACTAAAAACATTGAGGCTAGCCAGGAATTACAGAAAGCTTGGCATGACCAAAAGGCTGTACTGCCTGTTTACCAGCCAGGACCGAAAGTGTGGGTGTTGAAGCCTCTGGCCCCAGCAGCTCTCCAAAACAAGTGGAGTGGGCCCCACACTATTGTTGAACAGAAGGGAGAGGCTACCTATGTGGTAGATCTTGGGACTCCCAGGAGCCCCCATAGGGTGCTTCATGTCAACAGATTGAAACCAGGGCTGACATGGGCTTGCTCATGGCTACTGATGAAGGACAGGAGGAAGAGAGTGACCCTCTCCCAGACCTGCTCTCTCAGAACCCTGATGATAGATCAGTTGATGGAGTGGCCTTGGCAGTCAGCCTCACTAATCAGCAGAAAACTGACAACAGACAAGTTCTACAACAGTTCAGACATACGTTTTCATTGACTCCAAGTCAGACTACCTGGTGCACTCATGTAGTGGACACTGGGGACAGTCTGCCTGGTAAAAATAAGATTTACAGGCAACCTGATCATGTCAGGGACTGTATCAGGACAGAAGTCCAGAAAATGTTTGGATCTGGGAGGGATTGAACCTTTCGATAGTCCGTGGGCTAGTCCAGTAGTCCTAGTACCCAAACCGCACACCCAGGGTGGTAAGAGAGAGATGAGATTTTGTGTAGACTACAGAGGTCTCAATGCAGTCACTAGGACTGATGCCCATCCAATTTTAAGAGCAGATGAGCTCATAGATATGTTGGCATCTGCCAAATATCTGAGCACATTTGATCTAACAGCTGGCTACTGGCAGATCAGACTAGCTGATGATGCAAAGCCAAAAACAGCATTTTCAACCCCTAGTGGACATTATCAGTTTGTGGTAATGCCCTTTGGTCTGAAAAATGCACCGGCCATATTTCAAAGGTTGGTGAATAAAGTCTTAACAGGTCTGGAAGCCTATAGTGCAGCTTATCTTGATGATATTGCTGTCTTTAGCTCCACCTGGGAAGATCACCTGATCCACCTGAAAAATGTTTTGGAGGCCCTGCAAAAAGCAGGCCTAACTATCAAGGCTACTAAGTGCCAGATGGGGCCGAATCAGGTTGTGTACCTGGGCCACCTTGTAGGTGGAGGCCAGGTTCAACCATTGCAGAACAAAATCCAGACAATAATGGACTGGGTTGCTCCAATCTCCCAGACTCAGGTCAGAGCTTTCTTGGGCCTAACTGGGTACTATAGGAGATTTGTCAAGGGGTATGGTTCCATAGTGACACCCCTGAATGACTTAAATTCTAAAAGAAGGCCTAAGGAAGTTCAGTGGACAGTCAGCTGTCAAAAGGCAGTTGATGACCTGAAGCAGGCCATGTGCAGTGCACCAATTCTGCAAAGTCCTAACTACTCCAAAGAATTCATTATCCAAACAGATGCTTCTGAGTTGGGGGTAGGGGCTGTGCTGTCACAATTGAATGATGAAGGTCAGGACCAGCCAGTAGCTTTTATTAGCAGAAGGCTGAACCCTAGAGAGAAATGTTGGTCAGCAATCGAGAGGTAGGCCTTTGCTGTGGTTTGGGCTCTGAAGAAGCTTAGGCCATACTTGTTTGGCACTCACTTCACAGTTCAGACAGTCCAGAAGCCCCTCTTATGGCTAAAACAGATGAAGGGTGAAAATCCCAAACTGCTCAGGTGGTCCATTTCCCTACAGGGGATGGACTATACAGTGGAACATAGACCTGGGAGTAACCATGCCAATCCAGATGGACTCTCCAGATATTTCCACTTAGAACATGAAGACTCAATTGGTCAAGGTTAGTTTAATGTCCCTGCGTTGGGGGGGGGGGGGGGGTTGTGTAGGAGAGTAGGGTCTGCTTCCTATGGTTACCCGCACTTTTTGCTGTGTTTCACTGGTTTTTCGACTTTAGTCTGGCTGTGGCCCTGCTTATCAGGACCACAGCCTATCTGTTCTGTCTCTAAAATGATTACATGTACATTAGGTACATACCAGATTGGTTACTAAGTTACCTTATGAGCCCCTAGAATATGGTACCTTAGGTACCAAGGGCATAGGTACCCCAGATGCCTACCAGCGGCTGAAGTATGTATTATGCCATCCCTGGGAAGCCTTCCAAAATGGCACCACAGGTCTGCACTTGCAGCCTGGGTAAGGTGGTGTAAGCACCCCTTACTGGGATATAGTATATCTATATCCACCATTTAAAACAGACACATATTAACCTATAAGTCACTCCTATGGCAGGCCTTGACAATCCAGAAGGCAGAGTGCTTGGTTGTGTGTGAGAGGGTGCCCTAGCATGAGCTGAGCCCCTCTGCAGCTTTCGGAATGCCTTCCGTATAGCTGTTCTGTGATATGGCCATACCATATACTCTTAAGTGCATTATAATCCTCGCGGATAATGCTAACTTTGGTTTGGCTTTATCAAAACATGTCGTGTTTGGTGTCAAACACTTTGGAATACTACCCCCTGCCAGTTCTGGCGGCGGGGGTAGCATTCTACCCTTCTAGAGGGAGAAGACATGTACACACTGGTATACCCGGTCAAAGTTTTACAGAGCCTCAGCATCACAAAATGGATGCTGCTGCTACAGATACGAGTCTGACCTTCTGCTGCTGGACAAAACTCCGGCAGGGGAGGTCTGGACAATAGGTTTCCTGTCCAGGGAGGTGCCAACTAAATGTACATAACGGGTTCGAAGTCACAAGGCTATGAACAAGCTGTATTGTTTCTGGAAATCCTTTCGCATTAGTAAATGCATGTCCATGTGGGGGCTAATCAGTGATGTCCTGAAGTCAGTCTTCTGGGCCTTGTGACCAAACTCACGTGGTGCCCTTTGACCAGTCGGAGTTAAACATTTCCTGTGTTCTGTAGTGAAGCCTAGCCAGTAAATCTGTGCCTTACAACACTTGTGTCTGAGACGTATGCTTCAGAATGGATGGCAGAGCTGCAGAACTACCGATGTTCTCTTTCTCTGCTCTTAACCAAGCTCTGCCCTGCACAGAGTTCCACACTCCACACAGCTACAACAGCCCTCGGCCAACGAGAAATGTATCCTAGTTTTCTAGGTGAACTTTCTCCCATCAATCTTTCCTTTAACCTCCATGTTAGTGGAAGTAATTGGAACACCCTCTCCCAACCCCTTAGCAAATGCTTTCTTTTGACTGCAGACAGTAAAGAGGGTCTCTGGACGCTGAGGTAAAATCTGGGTGGTATAGTGCTCGGGCACAATAGTATCACTGTTCGCCTAGCAATGGGTTGTGTTTTACAACAGGGGAGGGGAGAGGCTCAATGGACCGTTGATGTCAAACAATCCCTGTGATTCAGGCCTACTGAGGTGTTGTCTGTTCCTGGGGGAATTGAACAGAATGGGACGGCAAAGGCTAGAAAAGAGCAAAATACATTTACTGTACTAAAAGAAAAAAAAAATCCACTAAAGCTAAACCCCAGGAGTTTGGATCCGCACACATGATCAAGGTGTCCTGGAGATTCACCACAGGGGATCGCTGCGTGCAGTCTCCATTCATCTATAATTACACGAACACGCTTATTACCCTACACACACTGGTTTAGTCTAGTAGGAAATGTTCTTGACAAGCGATCTGGAGCCATCCAAATAGACAATCTCACGACCTCAGAGACAATCGGGAGATATTGCTGCCGAATATTCATACTAGATGGAGATACTGAACAGGAAAAGTGGCAAAACAGGCACGCGACACAACTGGTGCTTGCAGGTACGTACAAACATGCACATCTGGAAAGATGTTCCACATGAGGGTATGTCACAAACATGTTGTTTACTGCATTGGGGATATGACATAACATCAGCACTGAAAGAGCTCATTTGTGGTACAGTCTGTGACAGCTTTTTCAATTGCGGCCACCAAGACGGGTGGGTGGGGGAGGAGGGGTGGGATGGTCACAAGAGTGTTGTGCGGGGGACGGCGGCGGTCATTAAAATAATTTAAATAAATAAAATCTTTCTCCGCTCCATCTCTATACTCCAGATCGGATCATGCGACGCCTCAGCATGTTCCAGTTTGAAATGCACCAGCCTGCGCAGTGGAGTCTCAGCCAATCAAGGCGCTGCATTAGCAGCGTCAGGATTGGCTAGATCAGGGTTACTTCCCGCCCATTTTGAGACCCGGGGCTGCTGCATGAAGCAACCTCAGGTCCCTCGCCAGACATTCGCTCTCCTAAGGTGAAAGGTAGCAGTGGAATAGTGTGCGCATGTTCCGGCTGGTCCTAAAAAGGACCAGCTCAAAAATGGATGTGTGCACTACTATTACTGCTGCAGCCGCGCTGTCAGTGACAGTCTGTCACTCAAGCTGCGGTAGCCCCACCCCCTACAGCACCTTCCGATTTTCTCGGGCCAGGCGTGTCCCTGTAGCATTTAATGTCAGCGAGACTGGCAGTCTCGCTGAAATTAAACGCTACCGGACTGGTCAGAATGCGAGACTTGTACTGTGGCATGAATAAAATTTTAGACTTGACGGTGCTGTCCATGTGGCTTAGTGGAGCAACGCCCCAATGTCCCAATGGACGCACTGCCACTGGTAGTTGATCGTCTTTCGACTGATACTGCTGGAGGTTTCTTGATGATTAATACAGAAATGGTTGCAATTAGATCTATGGTTCTGCAGAATCGACTTGCGATTGACATATTATTGGCTAAAGTGGGCGGAGTCTGTAAAATGTCGAAAGAGCAACATTGTTACACTTACATACCGGGTAAAAGTACAGAAATTAAAGGCTATATAAAGAATATTACAAAGTTGCATGAAGAATTAAAACCACTGGAGGTTGTCAATGTATGGGAAAGATTAACAACAAGTATTTCTTCAGTAGGAACTTGGGTTACTTATATAGGGAAAAGTTTCCTTGGACAAATAGTATTTCCTTTAGTAGGTATAGCAATAATAGTTTTATCAATATTAATATGATGTAAGTGTTGCACTAATAAACTGAGAAGACGAAGATATGAAATAAATGGAAAAGGGACAAAAAGAAAGTATGAAGAGATTCAACTAGAGGAAATGAAGGGAAAGTCATACGAAAGAATTAAAGAATAAAGATGGAAGCAATAAGGATGAAGAGAAAGAAAGTGAGAAATGCTAAAGTTTGCATCTGATGAGGGATGGGTATTTTTGTGATGACTTTAAAATACCATCAGAGAGGGGATTGATGGAGCAAGGACTTGCTCGGATACAATCCTCTCATGTAACTTCTAACCTCATATTAACCTTGTTTCGTGTAAATTATTATGCACAACATTATATTTACAAGAAAGAAAAACTTGCCTATGTGTCTTACTAACAAGTAACAAGAGTGAAATTCTAAAATGGCCGCTAACTCAAAATCTTCAGTACGCATGCGTCAACTGCATCTACGTAGTATGACGTACTTTCGCTTGGTAGGAATTTCTTGCGCTTGCGCAGTTGTGAACAATATGGCTGCTTTGAAACTCACATGCTTAGCATCTGCTTTGCTGAAACTAAAACAAGCTATTTTACTAATGCTAATGCGTGGAAAGCATAAATAAGTAAATGGGGTTAGAATAGAGATAGGTGGCATACAGTGAACCCCTTTTTTCTTCAAAATAATATCCGTCTTTCTGACTTTATTATTAGTGCGCCTTTGGGCCTCTCAAGCTTGACAGAAGTAAGCAGAATCACATGCTTGAAATGTTCATCTACGCATGCCTATTGAGAGTGAATCCGGAACCATGACTACAAACTTGAAAACAAGCCAAGGCCATCGAGTGCCCTGGCCTGGGAACCAAGTGGTGAAGAGTTCACCAGGATGGAAGAAACTGTGAAAGCTATTATAAATGGTGCAGAAATAATGTGAATGCGGGTGGGGAATAGAGTTTGAATAAAGAATTAAGGGAATGGGTTTATTAACAAAGGGCTAACTGAAAAGAGTGATATGTAAGCATGGTGTGATGATCACCTCCCCTTGCCTGTCCACTCAGACTTAGGAGTTTCATGATATTGAAACATTTTTGGGAGGTACATGAATATTGTAGGGTATAATTGAGGTAGTTCTTAGTTAGTTAGAGAGGTTTTTTGAGAAGCACAGAGCAGGAGACCGGGATGCTACCCGAATGAAGAGAGTTTGCTGACTGCTGCAGAGCTTGAAATGCTGTCGGAGTGACGAGATAAGTTGAAGAAGAATCGAATGCAGAGCTAATTTATTCTAAATTAAATGACTTAGAAGAAAATCGCTGAAGAATCTCGAGGAGGAAGAGAGTGTTAGAGAGGGGTGTTATGCAAGCGTTGGTGATAGAGAGGTCATCTGTCCTGTCCTGATTCCTGTCCTGAAGCCTTTGGTCACCAGATCTTTCCTTGGGGACCCTTCCCAGCCCGTTGGCCAGAGGGTTGGTTTTCACACCATACTTGGTCATTATAAATTGTATGTCTATATATATGACTATGACATTTTCTCTCTATCCTCTCCTTTCCATGTATTGTCATTGCATATTATCGATGAATGTACTTTAATGATAGTTTGATTGAATTTTCTTTCCCATGAAAGACGGAGCCTGTTCTGTACTTTGTAAGTGGTGCACATGAAAATATTCTTACATAAAGATTTAAAACACTTCCCGACTCTGTGATCATTTAAATTTTACAAGTAAGTTGTTTTAATGTCATTTTACCATCGACTAGTTCAACTAATTGTCCATCGAAAAGAGGAAATAACTTTTTGATCAGTGGAAGATTAGTTAGGAACCAGAAGTAACTAATCTTGACATGGTAAGAAAATCTTAAAACATGACTCCAGGGGTATTTGCCAGGTTGTTGTGAATGAATGTATGGGCCATGGTGTTAAATTACCTGTTGCTGGTAAGCCACTGGATCAAACAAACTATGACATTCTTGCCTACTGTTTTTCCATTGATGAGAGCATGACCTGCAGAAATAGCTGATCTATAACAATTAAGCGTTCTATAACTGAGATCCCTTTCAAACTTTTTTATGAGGAAGTTTACAATGTATACGATAGGAGCCTCCATGGAATCCAGGTTCCTCTCCAAGCACCAATGTAGCAATTTCCTCCAAATGTTGTTATACCTATAGTGCGTGCCAGGGGCTCATGAATCTCCGAGGAGAGTTGCAGCTGTTGACGAAAGCCCAGACACTTCATTGGATTTCCTGACACTTTCCAGGCAGGAAGGTTCAAACTCCCTGTCTGTACTAGAGGGTGCTCACTTCCATCTACGTCTGTTAGGAGCTTATTCTCGGCTGGAATTAAAAAGGGAATGTTGCAAGCTAACTCCAGCATTGTGGGAACCATGCCTGAGATGGCCAAAAGGGAGTTATTAGCTTTAGAGAGCATTGTTCCTGTCTCACCTTCTGTAGGTCTTTCTGAATTATGGCGAAAAATGGAAATGTATATGCTTGGATTTCTTTCCAGCATTGGAGAAAAGCATTTACTGTGAGAGCACCCAGGTCTGGCATCCAGCTGTACTACTTCTCTAACTGGAAGGCTGGAAGGTTAGTCTGCTCGCGAACAGGTCTACTTCTAAGGGGCCCCATATTTGACTGAGAGCTCTGAAGGAGTTTTCGTTGAGTTTCCAATCGTAGTGATCTAAAAGGAATCTCGAGTTCCAATTTGCTGACACCTTTATCTTCCCAGGGAAGTATTCTGCTTTTAGAGCAATCTTGTGCTCTGGGAAAAACATCCAGAGTTTCTTGGCTAAGTTCGATAGATCTGCTGATTTTGTCCCCCATAGACGATTTATAAAAGCCACCACTGACATATTGTTCATCTTCAGAATGACTGCCCTCCCTTGAAGGGAATGTTTGGAGCTCATCAGTGCATATAAACCAGCAGTCAGTTCTAGGTAGTTTATGTGACAAGAACTCTCTGCTTGTGACCACACCCCACCTGTGTTCTGATCGAGAAGACAAGCTCTCCAACCATGAAGCCTCGCATCTGATTCCAGGATGAACTGTGGAGTTGACCCAAATATGGCTTTGCCATTCCAGGCATCTTCATTCTCTAACCACCAAGTCGGTTCTGATTTGGCATCCTGATCTAGGCTTATCCGATCTCCATACCAAAGGCCAGACCTTAGAGCTCTCGCTTTTACCCTTTGAAGAGCTCAGTAATTCAGAGGACCAGGGAAGATGGCATGAATCGAAAAGGAAAGGAGGCCCAAAAGCCTGGCTCATTCCCTTAGTGTTAGGCTTTCTTGTTTCAAACAAACCTTATTACCTTTCTAATTTTAGTTATTTTCTTTGAAGGTAGTAATAGGAGGCATTTTGTTGTGTCTACAGTAAACCCCAAGAACTCCAGGGATCTGGAGGGAGTTAGTATTGATTACTCTTTGTTTATAATGAATCCTAAGCTTTCTATGAGATCCATAACTACCTTTAGGTCTTGAATTATTTGTGTGTGGTATTAGGACATGATGAGGATGTCATCCAGGTATATAATTAATTGAATCCCTCTTTCTCTTAGGAGTGAGGCGATAGTCCCCATAACCTTGGTGAAGCACCAGGGGCAGATGATAGCCCGAAAGGTAGGGCTTGAAATTGGAACAAATAGTTGTTCCAAATAAACTGAAGAAATGGTTGATGTTCTTTGGTCTTTGGGATGGTAAAGTATTCATCCTTTAAATCTAGTTTGACTAACCAGTCTCCTTCCAATAACAAATCCCTCAAGAGGTGGATGCCCTCCATCTTGAAGTGCCTGTAAACTAGAAAATTGTTTAGTTCCCTGAGGTTTATGATGTGTCTCCACCCCTTGTCTTTTTTCTGGACCAGGAAGAGTGTACTTACAAACCTCTTTAACTCCCATGGTACGTCTATTATTGCCGCTTTCTGAAGCATAGAGGTTATTTCCTCTTCTACTCTTTTTTGTTGCTCCTTTGTCAGTGGAATGTCTCTCAGGTGTGATGTTTGTGTAGGTATTTATACTAAAGCTATTTATACCTATGGGTCTTGTGTGATTATTTTTCAATTCTGATAGAAGAATTTGAGTCTGCCTCCCACCTTTTGAGGGGAAGAAGAAGGAAGAGGGTGTAAGGTACTCATTCTGAAAGTTGTTGTTGGGTGGTCCACGTAATCTGAACCCTCTGTTACATGAAACTCTCAGTTTCTGCGGGTAGAATTGGGGAGGGTTGGATGATTGGAAGCCTCTTCCAAATCCTCTGAACCTCGAGTAGGGCCTTGGTTTGAAGCAGCCAGAGGAAAGACCCCTTTTTCCAGCCCGCCCAAAAATGTTTGGGTTGAAACACGTCTCATATTGTGTTGTGCTTTGTCCAGTGCCGTGAAGGTTGACACATATTTGCCAAGGGTTTTAATCATATCTTCACACAAGAGTAAACCTTTTGGGTTTTGAGAAGGTTCCTTGTCTGCCATATTGCTCAGTTTTGGGTTTATTTTGGTAAGGAGGACTACCCTTCTTCATTCAGTGTTGAGGCTGTGGTTAGCATTTCCCAGAAAGATCATTGCTCTCCGGCTCCACCCCCTGATAAGCTCCGTATTTAGGGCCATTCCATTAATATGGCTTTCTTCAGCTGTATCTATAATCTTGGCCAAAGGACCAAGGATGTCGAGTAGACGGTCTCGACAGCCCATAAGGGATCTCTCCATCCTCTTCCTAGGATCTCTCCCGAGTTTGAAGATAATTTTAATAAGTTTTGAATCGAGGTTGGGGGTCCGACAGATTTTTTCTTGAATAGAGGGTCTTGAGCATTCAGCTCTAAGAATGGTATAGGTATCTTTCTCAAGTAGATTCCTTAGACATTTCTTAATAAATTTGGCCACATGATCTGTTGTGCCACAATTCTGAGCTTCTCGGATGCTTAATATAATAGGGTGAGAACATTTCTTCACCCAAAGGGTTAATTATATTATCTCTGGAAGAAGATGGAAGTTCGTCTTTAGTAGGTTGGCTATTAAATTCGTGATCATCTTCATTTAGATCAAGGACATATGCGTCAAAGGTATTAGTAGCCTTATCATCCTCCATTTTGTTGTAGTGAGCACTGGGATAGTTTTTGGAGCTAAGGACGCTCATATGTGTTATGCCGCTATGGGCACCAGGATAACTTGTTCCGTTAAGGACACCTGAGGCGTTTGAAGTGTGAGGACCACCATGATAAGTTGAGGTGCTGAGACCTCCCATAATGTTTGAGGTGCTAGGACCTCCCATTGTGCTCAGGGGGTTTGGGTGTTCGACATTTTTAGTCTTCTTTAGTCTTTTTCCCCCTAATTTCAGTGAGATCATCAATGACTTGCATGTTTGGGATTTCAGTAACGTCATCCTCCTCTGTAGGGAGGGATCTTTTGAATTACAAAACTTGGTTTAGAGTCTCCAACATACAGGATCTCATCTCTATGTGAATAATGTTCTTGAAAGCCTCGTTATTCCTATTAGGGATGGGGGCTACTGCATCTTCAGAGTAAATCTAAAACATTTTTGTGTGTTAATATATAATTAAAATGGCTGTTAGCAAAATTTCTCAACGTTTGTAAATTAATAAATGTAATTTGCTTACATTGAGTAAAAGACCAATTCAGATTTTTGTTATATAATTAAAAGTAATGAGGGCAGTCAGACCTTTAGTACATGTTAGGCTCAGTTCTTAAATCATTGTGGTTGAACCCTTAAATCATGTCAGGCTCCTAAGATGACATAAATCAATAGAGCTGAATTTATAATATATTTGTTAAAGTTGATCATTATTTTCAATCGATTTGTTAAGCAGACCCAGTACTCCTGTGTGTGGCAGCAGCTGATCGACGAAGCAGACCAACTGTAACTGTAGTTGCTCGTGCCATCAACCGCTGTGGGGAGCTATGGAAACGAGGTCTTCCCTCCTAAGGGAGCTATTATCTATGCGCCTTGGCAACGGGACAACGTCGCATCCTCGTTGCCAAGGCAGTTTCCTCTAATGGGAGAGGGAGCCCGATTCCTGTGTCGCGTTAGGCATTCTGATGGATATGAGGGGAGGGATCCACCTGCACTCGGCGTGCCTCTCTCTCCGAGTAGAACTTGCAAAATTGGGTGAAGCTGTTGTGAGCAATGCGCGGAGGAGAAGGAGGACAGGCTTGCTCACCTCAAGAATAGCGAATAACGCGGAAGCGAGAGCAGAAACGCCGATGAGGTCGGCTGAAGGAGACAAATCTCCGTAAATTGAAGATCAGTAGAGATTAAAGTAAAAGAAGAGGAGTGTAGTCCCTCAAAAGGTCATTGGGTGATATTAGTAACTAACATTAGTAAATTAATGAAAATTAGCAAGGCTAGTAAAAAATAGAGAGTATTGGAAAATGTAACTTATCTGCTTGGAGCCGCATTTAAAAGAGGCAGACTGTTCTGTGCTCATGGTTATTGTATAGACTGAAGATTCTGTTTTAGAACTTTTTCACTTTGTGATATAATGCTTTCGAATATGACTCGTTACAACGTGAGTCATCACAACGCGTGCCATTACAACACTGTCGTTACAATGACCGCGTTGTTACCACGCACAGCCATTACTACGCAAGTCATTACATCGACTTGCAATAGATGGCGCGCTGACATTAGAAATGTATAATTTACTATTCCAACTCCAGCCTACGTAAGAGTAGGGAAGGTGTTGGAATAGTAAACTATACTATTTCTAATGTTAGCACGCCATCTACTGCAAGTCGATGTAATGACTTGCGTAGTAATGATATTGCGTGGTAACAACACAGTTGTTTTAACGAACGCGTTGAAATGGCATCGCAATGTGATGCCGGCATTGTTAAGGTTATTTCCCAATGCTTTCAAGTGGCTGCTTAATCTTACAATTAAAGAAATATGCATAATTGTAGCCTCTGGTCTTGTAATGAAATTGTAGGTAGGACGGGAGTGAGACAGGCTTCACCAGTTGTAACATGTAAACTACTCTAACAATTGGATAATATAGTAAATTTCATTGAGAATTTACCAGCAGCGGCCGCTGCAGGTAAGAGCGGTGAGGCCTGCTGGGGGGGATTTCGAGAGATGACCACAAGGGAAAATTAATTATTTATTTAACTTCCCCTTGTGGTCATGTCTTGAAATCCACCCCAGCCGGTCCCACCGCTCTTACCTGCAGCAGCCGAGGTTGAAATTTGCCCTCAAACGGCCCCTCTGCTGATACCCTGCCCTTAATGCTCTTTGCCACTTCTGCTTATTAGTGGTTTCTGGGGATCTTTGAAAGTGGTGGTGTGGTATAAACCTGTCGTGAATTCCAGTAAGCGAAAATAATGAGCCTTATTTTTCCCGTTAAGTGGATTTCAAGAATGAGTAAATCAAAGATGGCCAAATATCTTTCAGAGGAGTCGCTAAGATTCCCACATAAATCTTATTGCAATTTAAGAGGACAATCACGTGTTAAAAGCACAGCATTTTGGGCCATAATCAGGCTTGAGGAGTAATAATACAGCTGGCTCCATCATTGTATCAGTGACCATATCAGATCGTTTAAAAGAGTTGAACATGTTAATTAGAGTTTCAGTCAAAATATTCAGGAAGAGTTTATTGAAAAACACCTGTTTAGCTGTGTGAACCAGAACCTTTATCACTCAGCAAGCTAAAACCAGATTCTCTTACAAGGAAAACTGTAAATTCTCATCAATGTTGCCAAAGGTAACTTTTTGTAAATGTGCTTCTTGTGCTAATGGATCGGTGACCTGTGCTCAATACAGGTTGTCATAAAAGTACCAGAGTCCATTGCATATATCTGGAGTGGTATTCCATAGATTGTCTGAGCCATCAACTATGTTTTTTTCACATGATTACAGGTTGGGACTTGCCTTATGTTGTAAGTGAGCCTACTGTCAGCTTTTGTCGTATTATAGTTGTTTCATACACAGCTTTTTTCAGCTGTGTTCCCTTGTCGATAAACATTCCATTTCACATTAACTTTTTTTCACCTCTTGGCCTGATTCACAAACTAAATTTTGTAGCATGTAAAGCAGTACTACTAAGTTGCCACAAAATGCAAATCACAAACCTACGAGTGGAAATCTCTACCCTCCAACTCGTCTGCCTTTTCTATTGGATGATTCCACATATTTAAGTTTACTTCTTATTAGTCAATGTGGGAGGGACTGGAAGACAGGTAGGAAAAAGCGGAATATCTACTGCAAAATGAGAGGGACTGAGGAAGAGACAGGCTACTACAAACAATCACCTACAAAAGAGTAAGCACATTGCTGTTCATAAACTACGCTTCTAAACTTACAATAGCCCGAAAAGTGGCAAAACTGTTGCAAATGTACTCCAGCTCCAGCCCAGCTTTGCAGTAAGTCAATGTGAAGGGTCGACCCTTACCTCGAGGGGGCAGCGGACCGATGTGGACTCTCATACCTTCGGAACTACTCCTCTCTCTGTCGTCCCACAGGCACCATCGGTAACACCGGTACATGGCGGACCGGAAGCGACCTTTCGTGATCCCGGAAGTGTGGAGGGTAATGAAGGACCGGAAGTGACCACACCTGACCCTGGAAGTTGTTCTACTGGATTCCGGCTGGATGGTAGAAAAGCTGGCGACTCGGAGGACTCGGGGTTCCCAGCAGCAGACTCGTGGCAGGAGTTAGCAGAACGCGGAGAACCAGCAGCGGAAAGCAGAGAAGAAACGAAGAGCCGAAAAGAAGAAGACGAAGAAGACGTTTGGTGTGAGGACTGGTGGCGTCAGGAGGTGGCTGGAGAGCGGCCGTAACTCAGAGGAGAGTTACGGCGGGGCACGTGAGTACCTTGTTACCTTTCTCCGTGTTTCCCCCTTGTAGCAGTGTACATAGCGTAAATAGTCTCCCGAACCACACTTACTGTATAAACGTGCACCGACACTGTATAGAATTGCGCACTGTTTTCCCCTCCCGGTCACACTCTCTTCCCGTTACCCGTTTTTCCCTCCTCTCTGTCTACCATACCACCCTCCCTCACGACCGCTTCAACCCCTCTCACTTCCCGGTGCTGGTGACAGTATTACGACATTCGTTGTCCTCTGGACTAATCGCCCTGTTTCGTTCTTTTTTTACCTCCGAGGGGCTCACCGTTACCTACACCACGGAAAGACGACCTCAGCCCAGCGGCAGACATCCCGACGACATCTTCCCGGAACCTCGTCCCTACACCCACACCTGGACTTCCACCCAGACAACCGTACCTCCTGAACTAAGTTTGTTCTGTATAACCAATAAAGTTCTCGCTAATCATAGCGCACTTCATACGGCCTGCACTCCTGTTATTCCGGCCCGCCCTAACCCCCGCTCCACAGTTGGTGTCAGAAGTGGGATTTCCCGGAAGCATGGAGGCCACGGTCAAACAACTTGCAGAAGGCCAGGAACACCTCGGAAAATTGATGGAACAGTTCCTCAAGACCGCAGAAGATGACCGGGGACAACTGTATGACGTCCTGAAGGGTCAGGGTACAGCCCAGGACAAAACTCTTGAGAAACTTACAACCGTCATGGGGCAACAAAGACCGATGGCCTCTCTTCCCTCTGTAGTACTGCAAAAATATGTGGCTGGTGAAGATCCCGATTTTTTCTTTACGAACTTTGAGCGCCTGGCTCAGGCCGCAGCCTGGCCGGCCGACCGTTGGGGTCATTACCTCGGTCCTCTGTTAACAGGGGAACTACAAGCGGCTTACCAACAGGCAAACATACAGGGACAGACCCCTTACAATGACATCAAAACTTGTATTTTGGAACGTCTCGGGATCGACGACGAAACGTATAGGGTTCGCCTTCGTCAGGCTAAGGAAGGGCCCCAAGAGAATCCCAGAGCGTTGTCTTTTCGGATAAAAGACTTGGCCAACCGGTGGCTAAAACCTGCAACATCCAGTAAAGAGGAGATACTAGCCAAGATCTACTTAGAACAGTTCCTAGCGTCTCTACACCCAGCCACACAGAAGTGGGTGCGTCAACATGCCCGACTTACTCTCGATAGTGCGGTGGAAATCGCCAGCGCCTATAACCGAGCACAAGAGTCCCAACGCGGGAAAGAAGAACACTCCACACACTCACCCCATGGCAGCCATACGTGGCCACCAAGACCTCCTCCAGTGGTCCGAAAACCCGACACAGTACCCTTGATGCCATATCCGGTCATGCCTAGACCACCGCAACCCGGTCCACAATGTTATCATTGTGGGGGATATGGACACATAGCACGCATTTGCCCACAGAAGGAGGAACCGATGGAAATAGGCATGGCTAAGAACTATGTGTGTCTCACTACAGAATCAACCCCTCCACCATTCCGCTGTCCCGTACAGATCGACGGACACCAGATGATGGCCCTTGCCGACACAGGATGCCGACATAGTGTCCTGCGACCCCAAGATCTACCCCACTCTTTGGAACCTGTGACAGGAACCGTGGCCATAAAGTGTGTCCACGGCGATACAAAATGCTATCCGACCGCCAGAGTATATGTCCAACACCCCAGCAATAAAGGGAGCCCCCTAACAGTCGGACTGGTACCCAATGTACCCGAACAAGCTATCCTGGGTAACGACTATAGTGGTCTTCCCCACCTCCTACAGGACACTACTGACTCACTGAAGAAATGGTGGGCTGAAGCGCCTTTTTCACGTGACTCCCCTGCTTCAGAGTACTCCCCCAAACCCTTGAAGTCCAAAACTCAAAAGAAAAAGGAAAAAAGAGACTTCGCCCTGGCTTGCCCTGCTCAGGTAGACCCACATCCATGGGAAACAGATCGAGAGTTTCGTGCTGCACAGCAAGAAGATCCGGTTCTCCAAGACGCATGGGGGCGTGCTCTCCCTAATGAGGACCCACTGCAAGTAGGTCTTTATTTTTTCACAAAGAATTGACTCCTATATAGGAAGGGAGGACCCCAGACAAACGCCCAGCTAGTTATTCCTGGACTATTTCGGGAGAAGGTACTCTTTCTGGCCCACAGTCACCTACTGGGTGGACATTTCAGCGATGAAAAGACTGGTGAAGCAATATTGGAGAAGTTTTACTGGCCAGGAGTATACGCACAGATTAAACGTTACTGCCGGGAGTGCCCGGTGTGCCAGAAAACCGGTATACACCTGTTACAACGCATTCGTTACTCCGCACTACCATTACAACGCGACTTTTACAACGCATACCATTACAATGCATTGCGCTGGGGGGCGCTCTAGGATAGGGAATAAGTATAATTTACTATCCAACACCTTCCCTAGGGTCCACGGGGACTGGAGTTAGAATAGTAAATTATACTTACCACTATCCAGCACCTCAAAGCGCTATGCGTTGTAATGGTATGCGTTGTAATGGTCGCGTTGTAACGGTAGGTAGTTGTAATAGTATGCGTTGTAACATGGTACATCCACCTCTCCGTCAACCCACCACTCAGAACATAGCCAAAGCCCTCATTTCCATCTTTTCTAGAGTAGGATTTCCCCGGGAGATATTAACCGACCAGGGTACACCCTTTGTCTCCTCTCTCATGCGCCAAGTCTGTTCTAATCTGGGGATCAAGCAAATAAGAACCTCCGCTTACCACCCCCAAACAGACGGGTTAGTAGAACGGCATAACGCAACCTTGAAAACTACTCTAAAAAAACTGTTGGGACTTGAGAGTAAACGATGGGAGGAAATGCTCCCCCTCGCCCTTTTTGCCATCCGCTGCAAGGTACAAAGCAGTACTGGCTACTCACCATACGAACTGTTATATGGCCGAGCACCCAGGACACTGTTGGACATGGCTTGCGAGGCTTGGGAAGCAGAGCCTGACCGAACCCGTCCTCTTCCCGAATACATAGATAATCTCAAGACACACTTAGGAGAAATCAGGGAGATCGTGAGACAGAATCTCTTGGCAGCCCAGTCTACCCAGAAAGCCCAACATGACAAAGGAACCAAAGTACGGTCCTTTGTTCCCGGAGACCAGGTTCTATTGCTCATCCCATCTTCGGACCATAAGCTACTTGGACAGTGGCAGGGTCCGTTTACTGTTGTAAAGCAAGTGACTCCGGTCACATACGAAATTGAAACGGATGCCAGCAGGGGAAGTAGTCAAATATATCATATCAAACTCCTAAAGAAATGGGAGGGTCCGCGTCCTGTCCTATCCGGTAGTGCCCCCTTCCCGTTTGAGGGATGTTTCGATGCAGACCTACCAGAGTGCAAGAGAAAGGATCTCTGCCGGTCCTTGTCATCCTTACAAGCAGTCTTCGCCTCGTTACCGGGACATACTACTGTGGTGGAACACGCCATTCACACTGAACCCGGAAAGACGGTAAGACAACGCCCATACCGCATCCCTGAAGCCCGTAGAGCCGTCATCAAAGAGGAAACGAACCAGATGTTAAAAATGGGCATCATAGAGCCCTCCAGCAGTAGCTGGAACTCGCCCATTGTTTTAGTCCCTAAGCCCGATGGCTCTACCAGAATCTGCATCGATTTTAGGGAGGTGAACAAGATCTCTGCCTTCGATTCGTATCCCCTACCTCGTGTCGACGAGATGGTAGAGCGCATAGGCAAGGCGCGGTACATCAGCACCCTTGATCTGTGCAAGGGCTATTGGCAGATCCCATTGAAAGCAGAAGACAAACATAAGACCGCCTTCTCCACCCCAGAAGGCTTGTTCCAGTTTAAAGTGATACCCTTCGGGCTACATGGGGCTCCCGCGACCTTTCAGAGGGCCATGAACCGGGTTTTACAACCTCATGCACAGTACTCAGGCGCTTATCTTGACGACATAGTCATATACAGCGATACCTGGGAACAGCACCTTTCTCATTTGCGATCTGTTGTCTCCTCCCTCGGCAAATACGGCTTCACCATCAACCCGGCCAAGACCACTTTAGCGGCCCAGAGTGTAAAATACCTAGGTTACTTGTTGGGTGAGGGACACATTCGTCCTCAAGAGAGCAAGGTAAAGACAATACAAGCAATACCCTTTCCCCAAACACGAAAAGACCTCCGTGCCTTTCTGGGTATGTTGGGTTATTATAGGAGGTTCATCCCCAACTTTTCACATACTGCAGCTCCCCTAACTGACCTCCTAAAGAAGACGGCAAAAACAGAGGAGATCCTCAAACAACCGTCTCCTGTACTCTTGCGTGCCTTTAACCTCCTGTGAAGGGTTGATCCCTACATCGGGGGTACAACGGAGCGCTGTGGACTCTTACCCCTCCGGAACTACTCCTCTCTCTGTCTTCCCGCAGGCTCCACCAATAACCCCGATTCAGGACGGATTGGAAACGTCCCTCCATGACCCCGGAAGTTGGGCCGCTAGCGAAGGACCGGAAGTGAACTCACCTAACCCCGGAAGTCCTTCGACCGGATACAGGCAGGAGAGTAGAAAAGCCGACGACCCAAACAACTCGGGGTTCCCAACAGCGAACTCGTGGCAGGAGTTGGCAGACCTCGGAGAACCAGCAGCGGAAGGACCGAAGGACCGAGAAGAAGAAGCAGACGAGGAAGACGTCTGGTGTGAGGACTGGTGGCGTCCTCAGGAGGTGGCTGGAGAGCGGCCGTAACTCACAGGAGAGTTACGGCGGGGCATGTGAGTACCTCGTTACCATTTTCCCCTGTTTCCACTGGTAGATGTGTACATAGTGTAAATAGCGCTCTGAACCACTTTCACTGTAAAAACGTGCCCGGGCACTGTATAGAATTGCGCACTATTTTCCGTCCCGTTCATGCCTGTGCTCACCCTCTACCCACCTTTACCTCTTCCAACAACCCAAACCCCGTCACGCCCCACCCAAACCTTCCACACACGACCCCAGGTGTTGGTGACAGAATTGAGATAAGTTTTGTTACCCCTGAACTAATCGCCCTGTTTTCGTTCTCTTTTCCTCCGAGTGACTCGCCGTTCCTACACCACGGAAAGACGACCACAGCCCAGCAGTGAACATCCCCACGGAACCCTCCCGGACACCTCATCTCTACAACCCACCTGGACTTCCACCCGAACCTTTTTCATCCCGTGACCCGTGTTTCATTTGTGTGAACAATAAAGTTTTCGCTAATCATAGCGCACTTCATACGGCCTCCACGCCTGTTATTCCGGCCCGCCCTAAATCCCGCTCCACACCTCCTCAAAAACGCCCTGACTTCTGAACCTGTGCTAATGAGTCCTGATTATACCCAGCCTTTCATTCTACAAACCGACGCGTCGGATCAAGGCTTGGGGGCAGTACTGTCCCAAAAAGATTCAGAAGGAGCAGAAAAGCCCATCCTTTACCTTAGCAGAAAGCTTTTTCCCAGAGAGACCAACTATTCTGTTGTTGAAAAGGAAGCACTCGCTATAAAGTGGGCGGTGGAAAGCCTTCGTTACTACCTTGAGGGTCGGGAATTCCTTTTGTATACCGATCACGCTCCACTTGAATGGATGGCCCACAACAGAGGACATAATGATCGGGTGCTTAGGTGGTTCCTCTCTCTCCAACCCTTTCGCTTCCGAACATTGCACCGGAAAGGACTAGAGCAGGACAATGCGGACTACCTCTCCCGATATCCGCCACCCACAAACCCTACAAGAAACACTCCTAGGGAAAGGGAATGTGAAGGGTCGACCCTTACCTCGAGGGGGCAGCGGACCGATGTGGACTCTCATACCTTCGGAACTACTCCTCTCTCTGTCTTCCCACAGGCACCATCGGTAACACCGGTACATGGCGGACCGGAAGCGACCTTTCGTGACCCCGGAAGTGTGGAGGGTAATGAAGGACCGGAAGTGACCACACCTGACCCTGGAAGTCGTTCTATTGGATTCCGGCTGGATGGTAGAAAAGCTGGCGACTCGGAGGACTCGGGGTTCCCAGCAGCAGACTCGTGGCAGGAGTTAGCAGAACGCGGAGAACCAGCAGCGGAAAGCAGAGAAGAAACGAAGAGCCGAAAAGAAGAAGACGAAGAAGACGTTTGGTGTGAGGACTGGTAGCGTCCTCAGGAGGTGGCTGGAGAGCGGCCGTAACTCGGAGGAGAGTTACGGCGGGGCACGTGAGTACCTTGTTCCGTGTTTCCCCCTTGTAGCAGTGTACATAGCGTAAATAGTCTCCCGAACCACACTCACTGTATAAACGTGCACCGACACTGTATAGAATTGCGCACTGTTTTCCCCTCCCGGTCACACTCTCTTCCCGTTACCCGTTTTTCCCTCCTCTCTGTCTACCATACCACCCTCCCTCACGACCGCTTCAACCCCTCTCACTTCCCGGTGCTGGTGACAGTATTACGACATTCGTTGTCCTCTGGACTAATCGCCCTGTTTCGTTCTTTTTTTACCTCCGAGGGGCTCACCGTTACCTACACCACGGAAAGACGACCTCAGCCCAGCGGCGGACATCCCGATGACATCTTCCCGGAACCTCGTCCCTACACCCACACCTGGACTTCCACCCGGACAACCGTACCTCCTGAACTAAGTTTGTTCTGTATAACCAATAAAGTTCTCGCTAATCATAGCGCACTTCATACGGCCTCCACGCCTGTTATTCCGGCCCGCCCTAACCCCCGCTCCACAGTCAAGCACCACTGAGGTGAATTTCTTGGAGCATAGAAGCATTTACATTTTTGAAATTTTAACTGGGCTCCAGTTTTGCGTCCACTAAGCTGTGAGAGTAGGGCATTCTCATAACAAATATAGTAGTGTAACTTCAGCATCACAACCCCTCCAACAAGTGGGAGAGCGATCAGGGTCACTTTTGTGTAGTCAGGAGGGTGTGAGGTACCATCATTATCTTAGTGGCCGTTTCCATACTGGAAATAATATGCACTGATTGTCGGGCCCAATAATGGATATCCCCCCATTCCTTGGGAGTCAGTGTCCGCCCCAGCTCAATTTCCCACCGTCTCTGGCCTGCGAATTTAGCTGCCTGTTCTGGGGGCTGGTACAATTCTGTCTTGAGTCACTTAGGGCCCGATGTAGGTAAATCCCATTTACCGATTTAGAAATACCGAATCTTACCGATTCGGTATTTCAAAATCGGTAAATGGGATGTAGGTCCCAACATCTGGATTCGTTACCGAATCCTCAACAATTCTTTAATTACCGATTCGGTAAATACCGAATCGGTAATGCCCATTCATTCCTATGGGCTTTGAAGCCCATAGGAATGATTAGGCATTACCGATTCAGTATTTACCGAATCGGTAATTAAAGAATTCTCAAGGGTGCAGGGGGTGTCACTTTGACACCCTCTAGCACCCCCAAAACGGGCAGGTGTGCAATGTGGCACACAGACATGCCCTAAGGGCACGTCTGTCTGTCACATGGCACATGTGTACATGCACAGATGTGCATGTACACAGGAATCGGTATTTTACCATGGATTTGTATTCCATGGTAAAATACCGATTCTGTAAGCCATGTGCCAAAGGTAAATTTTCTACCTACATTGCTTTTTCGGTAATTTTAACGAATCGGTAAATATTACCGAATCGGTAATTATTTTACCCATTCGGTACATATTACCGAATCGGTAAATATACCGATTCGGTAATGATACCGATGCGGTAAATTTACCGAATATGTGCCCCTACATCTCGGTAGCCCTTTACCGATCGGAAACGGCCGAAAATCGGTATTTTCGGCCGATTCGGATCGGTAAAGGGCTACCTACATCGGGCCCTTAGAGGATTTCTTGAAAAGCAGCCACCGCTCATACTGAGTAAGCTGCCTCCCTGCTCCCTGGCAAACCTGGGGCTGCAGAACCCAATGCTGTATCTGCAGACAATGGTACCGCTTGGTTTCTGGCATGGCAAAATCGAATTTAAATCTCAAAAGTCAGGGGGCCCTCCACATCAAATAAATGCCCTATAGACCTGTGACCCTCATTATCCCAATGACCATATGCCTCCCTATCAACGCCCGGGGAAAAGTCTGTATTGTCAGTAATAGGAGTAAGGGGCAATGGGAATGTGGTCAATCTGTTGAGTGTGGCCGTGGCGCCCCAAACTTATAAGGTGGCCCGCACTATGGGCGAGCCATAAAGTCCAGGGGGTCTGGAGGCTCTGCCAAGGAAGGGGACCTTCCACAAGGACTGTCCTGCCAATGCATAAAAAGCAAGCACTACTCGGATTCCGGCTGGGCCCATTCCAGCAGGGATCGTAACTGTGTCGCTTTATAGTAGTAATCGAGGTCGGGAATCCCCAGGCCACCCTCCCCATGGGGTCTAAAGCTCATGTCTCTATTAATTCGCTGTTTCTTGTCTGCCCAGACAAAGGTAGTAAATTCGGAGTGGAGCTGTTTCAGCATACCCTGAGGTGGCTCCACCGATAGGGTCTGAAAAAGGTACAAGATTTTGGGGGATATGCTCATCTTAAGAGCTGTCACCTGGCCCAACCACGAGAGACCAAACGGCCGCCATCTTCTCAGTTCCCGCCGGGTCATTGCAATAACCAAGTATAGTTTAAGGATACCGTCTCAGCTGCAGACAATTTCAGTGTGATGCCCAGGTAGAGGATGGTTTTCTGATCCCAGCAGATGGGACACACCTGGGCCAGGGCAACAGCAGTTGGCTGCTGTAAGGAGAAACCCAAGGCCTGTGATTTGGCCACGTTGACCCTAAAATGAGAGGCTGCTGAAAACTCCTCTAGCTCGGTCAAGAAGGCCAGGACTGACATCTGAGGAGACTCCAGCATGGCGATACCATCGTCTGCGTAGAGGCTTATGGTGTGCCGCTCTCCCCCAAAGAGAATCACCTTCATTTGTTGATTCTCTCTAACCCTCTGTGCTAGTGCTCCATATAGAGAGCAAACAGAAGGGGGCAGAGCGGGCAGCCCTGACACGTGCCTCTGGTTATTGGGAAGGGGTCCAACGTGAAGCCGAAATCTATGTTCAGCAAATATATAGGTCTATAAGAGGCACAGTATCTGCTATCTTTACTGGGTTTAGGCAAAACAGCCACCGACGCCAAGGGCATCGTAGGCGCTAGCTCCAGGGTACCATCGATGGCGTTAAAAAGTCGAGTCAGTATTGGGGCCAGGATTGATCAAAAAGTTTTGTAAAAAATGACAGTAAACCCATCAGGGCCAGGGGATTTGAGAAGCTTAAGTCGAGCTATGGCCAAAATGACCTCCTCGACCCGAATCAGGCTATCTAGGGCAGAGGCCTGGTCGGATGTTAAGCATGAGTGTGTTATGCCCTGCCAGTACGCAGAAGGGTTCTGGTCAGGTATTGGTTGGGCAGCATACAGATCCGCAAAAAACCCACCCAAAATGCGCGAGCTATATCTACCTCACGCTTAAGCTCCGCACCCCCTTCAGCAAGAAGGAGTGGGACTATCGCTACCTGATGCTGTACGCCCAATTTGTGAGCCAACAAGCGGCCGTATCTATCCCCCCGTATGCAAAGTGTGCTTCAAGCGAAGAGCATTCTGTTCCGTCCTATCCAGGTCCAAACTGGCCAGCTTAGCCTGCGGCGCTTTTAGTTTCCTCCAGATTCTGGGGTCCCCTGTCTGCTTGTGGATCCCCTCCAATTCCAATGCTTGCTTAGAAAGCTCCTCCCTCGTCTCCCTGCGCATCCTGTTGTCTGTGGCTGACGTGGCTATAAAGTTGCCTTGAGCCACTAATTTGAGAGTTTCCCAAAGGGAGATAATAGAGGTGTCCTGTGTATCATTGACATCTAAAAGGTCCTCTAGTGTTTTAGTAATGCGCGTGACAACTTCAGGACAGCGGAGGAGCATGTCTCGGAGCTTCCAAGAGTATGATGGCCGAGGGGTGGGGGGAAACAGAAATTTTGTGGCCAAAGCTGCGTGGTCAGAGAGTGCCTGGGGCTCAATAACCGAGGCCTGTGCAGACGAGAGAACAGACCGGGTCGCTAAGAAGTAATCTAACCTGGCGTAAATCCCCCTGGGCACTCAAATCTCTTAGGCACAGACATCCCCGCACAGCGGATCGATCGCTGCTGCGGGTGGGTGTTTCTTCAGGCCGGACGCCATTTGCCCGAATTACAAGACACGCCCACTTGTACCGGCCACGCCCCCTCTTTTCATCTACTCCACTCCCATAAAGGATGTGTATTTACCGGAAGCTCAGCGGACGAGCGCAGCGGGCGCGACGTTTGCGCGCAGAAGGCGCGCTTAAGGCAAGCTCGTCTGCGCTCGTCCGCGCCGAGACCGGGCCCAGGACCACCCTCCCTGCCCGACTTACGCAGGATATTGAGACCCATAGATATAACAGGGAAGTCCTGATAATGCTGGATCCACTGGCCGGCAAAGCAACCTGCCCTCGACTAGCCCCTAATACAACATCTACGGACATGAATCCCTGCCCTAACTGCCTAATCTGCCTGCCACATATCAATCCCCTCCCACTCAAACTACTATCTAAATCTGACCAGACCTCAGGCAACAGGCATATCCAGCTAAATAAGACATCGTATGCAGAACAAAGACATACACCTAAGGGAGAGTTAATAAGTGGGTTGCTAAATGTTAGATCTCTCCCAAAACATGCCACCGAGATACAGCTACTGATCGAATCCAGTAACCTGGATATTCTGTTTTTAACCGAAACATGGACGGCGGCCGGACTAGAATCAGAGCTGGGGCCGGCATGCCCAGTAGGGTATAAGATTGTCCATAAACTCAGGACCGTGGGACGAGGGGGGGGAACAGGAATCATTTTTAGGGAAGATTTGAATATTGTAACGTTGGACATTGATACAATCTCATGTGCTGAAGTTCTCGGGATATCGATCAGGCATGACTCAGGCCATTGCCTTACAGGCCTAATCTGCTATAGGCCACCGGGACACATCAACGCCATGCAACAGCAGGAACTGATTGCCGTCATTAGCAACTTGTCAATCTCACATAGCAGACTATTGGTACTCGGAGATTTCAACTTGAGGATCAACGGCCAACTAGACACGGCTTTTCATAACATCACACAATCCTGTACTAATTTAGGGTTAAAACAATGGATAACTACCCCCACACATAGGGAAGGAAACATTCTAGATCTAATATTCGCTGCAGAAGATCTCATAACCATGGGAACAATACAACCAGTAGGATGGTCAGACCACAATCTCCTAACATTCAATATCTACACTTTGGGTAATACAGGACTGATAAACACGCAGACCAGGACCATCACTAGCCGTGATTGGAAGGGTCTACTAAAAAGAAAAGAGGAAGAGAAGTCTGACCTCTTTCAAGTGGGGAATCTGTTCAACCCAGAGAACGATATCAACATGAACTATCGCCTACTATGCAATGAGGTAACCAGAAAACTTGATCATATTGCACTGCTGAAAGCAATCAGAAAAAGAGGTAACCCTTTTGCGCCCTGGTACACGGAAACATTGAAAGAGCTGAAAAACCTCTGTAAAAAAGCGGAGAGGCACTGGAGGAAAAACTATCTAGAGCAGGATAGGCTACTCTGGAGGCAGACAATCATTCAGTATAAGAAAGAGATCACCACAGCCAAAGCAAATTATTATGCAGACCTAATCTTAAAAAGCACCAACAAGTCACGCAACATCTTTAGGATAGTAAAAGAGCTGTCCCATCCTGAATGTGCTAATAGCAAAATCAAACCCTCACAGGAACTATGCGACGGTTTGGCCTCTTTTTTCCAGGAAAAAAATACCAAGATCATTGAGGGCTTGAAGGATGCACCCATCCCCCTAGCGCAGCGTAATAGCAACATAGAGAACGGGATGAAGAGTGAAGGAAAGGAAAGACACCCCATACCAAAGGCTATCCTGGATAAATTCGAGACTCTAACAGAACAAGAGTTTGCGCAAACAGCCCTCAATATAACATCGGGATCACCACTGGACCCTCTACCTCACAAAATAGTAAAGGAGTTTGGGGATGAATTCTTCCCAGTACTTCGTCAGCTGTGTAATCAGTCCCTTGATACAGGCACTGTACCAAAAGACTGGATGGAAAAACATGGCTCTTCCCTAAAGTCTAACTGCCTCAGAATCAAATGACCATCCATCCTACCCATGATGCACAACGTTCCAGTTATACTTTCATAGCGCCAGGATGCCCGTAGGGTTGCAGAGCGCTTTATAAATACCATAAATAAAATAAATAAATAAATAAATAGAAGGTGTAGTCGGCGGTATGTGGATGGAAGTGCCCCCCACCCGTCCACCAACCCTAAGTCGTGCAACCACTGTCACCTGGCATCAGAAAGAGCCCCTGTCTGTCCCTGCCTCTGAGACGAGCGGTCCAATTGGCCATCGAACACAATATTCAAGTCGCCTCCTAAGAGACTTTGCCTGTCAGGTGTAGATGTTAAGTCCCCCACCAGCTTACGTAAAAACGCCTCCTAGCCCTCGTTGGGGGCGTAGATAGTGGCCAGTGTTAGTGTGTACACCCCACAGGTCACGGAAAGCACCAGGAGCCTCCCCTTGATCTCAGTGGGCTTAGAACTTTGAGTATTATCCTGTGTTAAAAGTTATTGCAGCAAATCTGCCTTTCCTGCATGGTCACCACCCTAGGATTTTCATCTTTTTCTGGACCCATTTTTGGTGGCATTAGCACTTTGTGCACTGTGACACTGCTGTTCAGTGCCACATTATGTGTGCTCATGTCTTAAAAAGGGTTTGGTAAAATTGGTTTCACCCAATTGGTCTACATACCTTCCCTATAAGGCCATGGTCAATGGTGTGAAATTGCACTAGCTGCAGTGGAAGTTAAATGTCAAGGGTGGGTTACAGTAAATACACCAGTAACATTTATAACGGACATATGCTGTGAGTAGCACTGTCTGGGCTACAGTTTAAAAGTACTGCAGTAACACATGACATGGAACAAAAAATGCCCAAGCCACGCCACTGGAGTCAAGCTATCCTGGCTGAAGACGGCTGATAGCCAGAAACCGGTCCTAGGATGCTTGATTCCGGTCCAGGAAAGACATGGCTTGGCAGTTCGGGCTGGACTGTTCCCATGAGGCACAGGGTCAAGGCTGATTTGCATATGTCCATGTCTGAACGGGGGTGGTGTGGTGAGCAAAAAAACGATGGATTTAGGCCCAGATCTCTGTACTGGGGTGAATGTATGACATTGTTCTGCATTCTGTCCATCAACTGTTGTTTTTGCATTTGTCACCCCGAGTGGGACGGGTATGCTCAGACGTGAGTCTTGTGCTCTCTACGCCACTGGAGTCAAGCTATCCTGGCTGAAGACGGCTGATAGCCAGAAACCGGTCCTGGGGTGCTTGATTCCGGTCCAGGGAAGACATGGCTCGGCAGTTCGGGCTGGACTGTTCCCATGAGGCACAGGGTCAAGGCTGATTTGCATATGGCCATGTCTGAACTGGGGTGGTGTGGTGAGCAAAAAAACGATGGATTTAGGCCCAGATCTCTGTACTGGGGTGAATGTATTACATTGTTCTGCATTCTGTCCATCAACTGTTGTTTTAGGTCTTGACTATTCTATCCCGTAAGGGATAAATAGACGAGAGTATAGAGGGCAAACCAAGCTCTAAAACCATTGCGGATTTCGTCCAGTTCATGTGGTGCACTCGTGCGGAACGCGCATCCACATCAAACCCATCAGCCTCCCTCCCACAGGCATCTGAAGCTTCCCCAGTGTGCGCTCGGCCTCAGGCATTCACCCCAGCGCATGCTCGGCCTCACTTCTCCTCCTCCCTAATTACATCCCTGCTGTTTCACTTTCACGGCCGCGAGGCCGTGCTTCAAAGGGATCCGCTCCCCCGCCCCCTGCTTCACACTTCAAAGGACCCGTCTGCTCAATTTGAATGTCGGGTTTCTCGTTTCAAGCCTGTCTGCTTCTTGTGTTCCGCAGCTTTGCAGGGAAACTACAGTCGAGATCTAAACCAATCTGTGAATCTCTTCCTCTCGTGCTTTTCTTCTCCCCTTGTGCTTTTCTGCTCCCCTCCCCTCTCTCCCGTTATATCATAACCACACCACACCCACAAAACTAACATGATTTGTGTTTATTCATGGTGCTGTTGTGCAACAAAAGCGTTAACCAAGTCAGCAATAATCTACCTTGGTGGGTGCAACCACCCGCCTGCTCAATTTGAATGTCAGGTTTCTCGTTTTGTATCAAGCCTGTCTGCCTCTTGTGTTCTGCAGCTTTACAGGGAAGCTACAGTCGTGATCTAAACCAATCTGTGAATTGAAACTGTCTTTACTATCCTGCCACCAGGGAGTGACCTAAAAATATAGCAGCGGCCCTGCAGACTGGCTGCATGAAGCATTACAGCATGCCTGCGCTGGTGAGTCATGAGGTTTAATGGCCGAGTGACTCCAAACACATGGCACTTCTTCGAGCCCGCTAATGCTTCTCAGTTCTTTCATTCAGGTCCGGAGCCTGCTCTGTGAACGGGGACTGAACGGCCCTAGCTTTACCCATGCCATGGGGTACAGTAAATGGGTGTCCTAAAGTCGTGATACATGGCTCGTTTCAAATCATCTTCCGGCCTTTATTTATTATCCATGCTCTCACAATTCATTGCCAAGTCAGGAGAAACGGAAATCGGCCTTTGTTTCTGAGACCTAAAAGGCAGTCATTTTAGCATTTACTGTTCTTTCTGCCACAAGTCGGAGTGCATGGTTCGGCACTTTCAGCGTCCCATCTAAATGACTTTCCGTTATATAGTGTTTCATATCGGTCTTAAGCAGTTTATTATTCAGTTTAATGGTCCTCCGCTTGTTGGCCAAAAGGCTAGGAAGATTTAAACTTGTGACCAGCAGATGTCGGCTTCTGGCACGCATTTGATGCCTCGTTTTAAAGTGTACTGCAGAAAGCTGAGCTGTCCAGGCTAGTTTATAACTTAGCACCGCAAAGCATCGAGTTTCAGATGGACTTATTCGAGCTTTGATAGATCTGTCTTGTATATGTGTTCACCTGCGCACTGAATCCTCGTCCCTGCCCACATTCTGTTCATCCCGAGCCTTGGTTAAACAGTAGTCGGAGGTTTGTTACTCGGCATACACATCCTACTAACTTCATGCGTAGCCGCCCAGAACTACCTGCTACCAGTGCACTGGAATGTGTGCCGTCTGCTACGGAGCTGGTGAGATGCAACCCACTCAAAGGTAATGACGTGCAGGAGGCCCAAGTATCAAGCCTTCTCGCTTCTTTATCAGCTTTTCATGTCTGGCAGCACCACTCAGCACCACCACAGCACCACTCAGCACCACCACATTATCACTCAGCACCACCACAGCATCACTCAGCACCACCCCATCACCACTCAGTACCACCACATTATCACTCAGCACCACCACAGCATCACTCAGCGCCAACCCAGCATCACTCCGCACCACCACAGCACCACTCAGCACCACCACAGCCTCACTCAGCACCACCACAGCACCACTCAGCACCATCACAGCACCACCACATTATCACTCAGCACCAGCACAGCACCACCACAACATCACTCAGCACCACCACAGCACCAATCAGCACCAACACATTATCACTCAGCACCACCACATTATCACTCAGCACCACCACAGCACCACTCAGCACCACCACAGCATCACTCAGCACCACCACAGCACCACTAAGCACCCCCACAGCACCACTCAGCACCACCACAGCATCACTCAGCATCACCACAGCATCACTCAGCACCAACACAGCACCACTCAGCACCACCACAGCATCACTCAGCACCACTACAGCACCACTCCGTACCACCACATATTCACTCAGCACCACCACAGCATCACTCAGCGCCACCCCAGCATCACTCAGCACCACTCAGCACCACCACAGCACCACTCAGCACCACCACAGCACCACTCATCACCACCACAGCATCACTCAGCACCACCACATTATCACTCAGCACCAGCACAGCGCCACTCAGCACCACCACAACATCACTCAGCACCACCACAGCACCACTCAGCACCACCACATTATCGCTCAGCACCACCACAGCATCACTCAGCACCACCACATTATCACTCAGCACTACCACAGCACCACTCAGCACCACCACAGCACCACTCAGCACCACCACAGCACCACTCAGCACCACCACATTGTCACTCAGCACCACCACATTATCACTCAGCACCACCACAGCATCACTCAGCACCACCACATTATTACTCAGCACTACCACAGCACCACTCAGCACAACCACAGCACCACTCAGCACCACCACAGCACCACTCAGCACCACCACATTATCACTCATCACCACCACATTATCACTCAGCACCACCACAGCATCACTCAGCACAACCACAGCAGCACTAAGCACCACCACAGCACCACCACAGCACCACTCAGCATCACCACAGCACCACTAAGCACCACCACAGCACCACTCAGTACCACCACATAATCACTCAGCACCACCACAGCATCACTCAGCGCCACCCCAGCATCACTCAGCACCACCACAGCACCACTCAGCACCACCACAGCACCACTCAGCACCACCACAGCACCACTCAGCACCACCACAGCACCACTCAGCACCACCACATTATCACTCAGCACCTCCACAGCATCACTCAGCACCACCACATTATCACTCAGCACTACCACAGCACCACTCAGCACCACCACAGCACCACTCAGCACCACCACAGCACCACTCAGCACCACCACAGCATCACTCAGCACTACCACAGCACCACTCAGCACCACCACAGCACCACTCAGCACCACCACAGCACCACTCAGCACCACCACAGCATCACTCAGCACCACCACATTATCACTCAGCACCACCACAGCACCACTCAGCACCACCATAGCACCACTCAGCACCACAACAGCACCACTCAGCACCACCACAGCACCACTCAGCACCACCACATTATCAATCAGCACCACCACATTATCATTCAGCACCACCACAGCACCACTCAGCACTACTACAGCACCACTCACCACGACCACAGCAACACTCAGCACCACCACAGCATCACTCAGCACCACCACATTATCACTCAGCATCAGCACAGCACCACTCAGCACCACCACATTATCAATCAGCACCACCACATTATCACTCAGCACCACCACAGCACCACTCAGCACCACCACAGCACCACTCACCACGACCACAGCAACACTCAGCACCACCACAGCATCACTCAGCACCACCACATTATCACTCAGCACCAGCACAGCACCACTCAGCACCACCACAGCATCACTCAGCACCACCACAGCACCACTCAGCACCACCACATTATCACTCAGCACCACCACATTATCACTCAGCATCACCACTCAGCACCACCACAGCAACGCTCAGCACCACCACAGCACCACTCAGCACCACCACAGCACCACTCAGCACCACAACAGCACCACTCAGCACCACCACAGCAACACTCAGCACCACCACAGTATCACTCGGCACCACCACATTATCACTCAGCACCACCACATTATCACTCAGCACCATCACAGCACCACTCAGCTCCACCACAGCACCCCTCAGCACCCCCACAGCACCACTCCTCACCACCACAGCACCACTCAGCACCACCACATTATCACTCAGCACCACCACATTATCACTCAGCACCACCACAGCACCACTCAGCACCACCACAGCAACACTCAGCACCACCACAGTACCACTCAGCACCACCACATTATCACTCAGCACCACCACAGCATCACTCAGCACCACCCCATCACCACTCAGTACCACCACATTATCACTCAGCACCACCACAGCATCACTCAGCGCTAACCCAGCATCACTCAGCATCACCACAGCACCACTCAGCAACACCACAGCCTCATTTAGCACCACCACAGCACCACTCAGCACCATCACAGCACCACTCAGCACCACCACATTATCACTCAGCACCAGCACAGCACCACTCTGCACCACCACAGCATCACTCAGCACCACCACATTATCACTCAGCACCAGCACAGCACCACTCAGCACCACCACAACATCACTCAGCACCACCACAGCCCCACTCAGCACCACCACATTATCACTCAGCACTACCACAGCACCACTCAGCACCACCACAGCACCACTCAGCACCACCACAGCACCACTCAGCACCACCACTTTATCACTCAGCACCACCACATTATCACTCAGCACCACCACAGCATTACTCAGCACAACCACAGCAGCACTAAGCACCACCACAGCACCACTTAGCATCACCACAACACCACTCAGCACCACCACAGCATCACTCAGCACCACCACAGCACCACTCAGTACCACCACATAATCACTCAGCACCACCACAGCATCACTCAGCGCCACCCCAGCATCACTCAGCACCACCACAGCACCACTCAGCATCACCACAGCACCACTCAGCACCCCCACAGCACCACTCAGCACCACCACAGCATCACTCAGCACCACCACATTATCACTCAGCACCAGCACAGCACCACTCAGCACCACCACAACATCACTCAGCACCACCACAGCACCACTCAGCACCACCACATTATCACTCAGCACCACCACAGCATCACTCAGCACCACCACATTATCACTCAGCACTACAACAGCACCACTCAGCACCACCACAGCACCACTCAGCACCACCACAGCACCACTCAGCACCACCACAGCATCACTCAGCACCGCCACATTATCACTCAGCACCACCACATTATCATTCAGCACCACCACAGCACCACTCAGCACCACCATAGCACCACTCAGCACCACCACAGCACCGCTCAGCACCACCACAGCACCACTCAGCACCACCACATTATCAATCAGCACCACCACATTATCACTCAGGACCACCACAGCACCACTCAGCACCACCACAGCACCACTCACCACGACCACAGCACCACTCAGCACCACCAGAGCATCACTCAGCACCACCACATCACCACTCAGCACCACCACAGCATCGCTCAGCACCACCACAGCACCACTCAGCACCACCACAGCACCACTCAGCACTATGACAGCACCACTCTGCACCACCACAGCAACACTCAGCACCACCACAGTATCACTCAGCACCACCACATTATCACTCAGCACCACCACATTATCACTCAGCACCACCACAGCACCCCTCAGCACCACCACAGCACCACTCCTCACCACCACAGCACCACCACATTATCACTCAGCACCACCACATTATCACTCAGCACCACCACATTACCACTCAGCACCACCACAGCAACACTCAGCACCACCACAGCACCACTCAGCACCACCACATTATCACTCAGCACCACCACAGCATCACTCAGCACCACCCCATCACCACTCAGTACCACCACATTATCACTCAGCACCACCACAGCATCACTCAGCGCCAACCCAGCATCACTCAGCACCACCACAGCACCACTCAGCACCACCACAGCCTCACTCAGCACCACCACAGCACCACTCAGCACCATCACAGCACCACCACATTATCACTCAGCACCAGCACAGCACCACCACAACATCACTCAGCACCACCACAGCACCACTCAGCACCACCACAGCACCACTCAGCACCACCACATTATCACTCAGCACCACCACATCACCACTTAGCACCACCACAGCATCACTCAGCACCACCACAGCACCACTCAGCACCACCACAGCACCACTCAGCACCACCACAGCAACACTCAGCACAACCACAGCATCACTCGGCACACCACATTATCACTCAGCACCACCACATTATCACTCAGCACCACCACAGCACCACTCAGCACCACCACAGCACCACTCAGCACCACCACAGCACCACTTCTCACCACCACAGCACCACTCAGCACCACCACATTATCACTCAGCCCCACCACATTATCACTCAGCACCACCACAGCATCACTCAGCACCACCACAGCACCACTCAGCACCACCACAGCAACACTCAGCACCACCGCAGCATCACTCAGCACCACCACAGCACCACTCAGCACCACCACATTATCACTCAGCACCACATTATCACTCAGCACCACCACTCAGCACCACCACATTATCACTCAGCACCACCACATTATCACTCAGCACCACCACATCATCACTCAGCACCACTCAGCACCACCACAGCAACACTAAGCACCACCACAGCATCACTCAGCACCACAACAGCACCACTCAGCACCACCACATTATCACTCAGCACCACCACATTATCACTCAGCCCCACCACAGCACGACCACAGCACCACTCACCACGACCACAGCACCACTCAGCACCACCACAGCATCACTCAGCACCACCACATTATCACTCAGCACCAGCACAGCACCACTCAGCACCACCAAAACATCACTCAGCACCACCACAGCACCACTCAGCACCACCACAGCACCACCACATTATCACTCAGCACCACCACATCACCACTCAGCACCACCACAGCATCACTCAGCACCACTCAGCACTACCACAGCACCACTTAGCACCACCACTGCAACACTCAGCACCACCACAGCATCGCCTGGCACCACCACATTATCACTCAGCACCACCACATTATCACTCAGCACCACCACAGCACCACTCAGCACCACCACAGCACCACTTAGCACCACCACAGCACCACTACTCACCACCACAGCACCACTCAGCACCACCACATTATCACTCAGCACCACCACATTATCACTCAGCACCACCACAGCATCACTCAACACCACCACAGCACCACTCAGCACCACCAGAGCAACACTCAGCACCACCACAGCATCACTCAGCACCAACACAGCACCACTCAGCACCACCACATTATCACTCAGCACCACCACATTATCACTCAGCACCACCACAGCACCACTCAGCACCACCACAGCATCACTCAGCACCACCACAGCACCACTCAGCACCACCACAGCACCACTCAGCACCACCACATATTCACTCAGTACCACCACATTATCACTCAGCACCACAACAGCACCACTCAGCACCACCACAGCATCACTCAGCACCACCACAGCACCACTCAGCAACACCACAGCATCACTCAGAACCACCACAGCACCACTCAGCACCACCACAGCACCACTCAGCACCACCACATTATCACTCAGCACCACCACATTATCACTCAGCGCCACCACAGCATCACTCAGCACCACCACAGCACCACTCAGCACCACCACAGCAACACTAAGCACCACCGCAGCATCACTCAGCACACCAACAGCATCACTCAGCACCACCACATTATCACTCAGCACCAGCACAGCACCACTCAGCACCACCACAACATCACTCAGCACCACCACAACACCACTCAGCACCACCACAGCACCACTCAGCACCACCACATTATCACTCAGCACCACCACATCACCACTCAGAACCACCACAGCATCACTCAGCACCACCGCAGCACCACTCAGCACCACCACAGCACCACTCAGCACCACCACAGCAACACTCAGCACCACCACAGCACCACTCAGAACCACCACAGCACCACTCAGCACCACCACAGTGCCACTACTCACCACCACAGCACCACTCAGCACCACCACATTATCACTCAGCACCACCACATTATCACTCAGCACCACTACAGCATCACTCGGCACCACCACAGCACCACTCAGCACCACCACAGCAACACTCATCACCACCACAGCATCACTGAGCACCACCACTCAGCACCACCACATTATCACTCAGCACCACCACATTATTACTCAGCACCACCACAGCACCACTCAGCACCACCACAGCATCACTCAGCACCACCACAGCACCACGCAGCACCACCACAGCACCACTCAGCACCACCACATAATCACTCAGTACCACCACATTATCACTCAGCAACACAACAGCACCACTCAGCACCACCACAGCATCACTCAGCAGCACCACAGCACCTCTCAGCACCACCACATTATCACTCAGCACCACCACAGCACCACTCAGCACCACCACAATATCACTCAGCACCACCACATTATCACTCAGCACCACCACAGCACCACTCAGCACCACCACAGCACCACTCAGCACCACCACAGCACCACTCAGCACCACCACAGTATCACTCAGCACTGCCACATTATCACTCAGCACCACCACAGCACCACTCAGCGCCACCACAGCATCACTCAGCACCACCACAGCACCACTCAGCACCACCACAGCATCACTCAGCAGCACCACTCAGCACCACCACAGCACCACTCAGCATCACCACAGCATCACTCAGCACCACCACAGCACCACTCAGCACCACCACAGCATCACTCAGGGGCACCACAACATCACTATGCGCTACCACAGCATCACTGAACGCCACTGCATCACTCGTCGTCACCACATCATCACTCCGCGCCAATTCTGGCAAAAGTGTACGTAATTCCTGGCGATGTCACTGAGGTGTCCATCTCATCAAAAAAAATGCAAGAATTAGTGGATAGCGATAGTCATGTAAATAGGTATAGGAGTGACCATCTACCAGGCGTAGAAATTAAGTGCCAGCGGGTGTGTTATGTGTGTGTGTGATATTGATACACTTATCAGAGTTTGGGACACAGTTATGTACTATTGGCTATTAAACAGACAAATGCCCTTGGAGCATCGTTAGGGTCTTTGTATGGAGTTCCAGGGGACATTGTCATTGAGGCTGGTAACGTAGGTCTGAAGTCTATACACCCAACGTTGTTCTTTCTCTAAGAGAACATTGGGTAGGTTGTATCTGTTGCTCTCTAGTTGCTCTATGACTACACATGTCATGTCGTTTGGAGTGTGACCTGTAGTGAGGAAGTGGTCAGTTAATTCAGTGGTGTTGCGCTTGCACCGGATATTACTTATATGCTCGCAAATCCTGGTTTTCAATTTCCTGGAAGTCATGCCAATGTATCTTAAACTACATGGACATGTGATCATGTAAACAAATTGGCTGAATTACAATTTGTGTGTTCGCGGATTTGCCATGTTTTGCCTGGTTCGAGACTCAAGTTTTTCGTTGTCTTTGTCAAATGACACACGCTGCAATTTCCACAGGCGAAGTGACCAGTGATGTTTGGCAGACCCCAGGAGTTAAGGACTGTGTTATCTCTGGTGATGTTCTGCTGGGGCGCGTGGCTACCAGACTGTCACACAGGTTTTGTGATCTTTTGTAGGAAAACAAGGGTGTTTCCCACTGTAGCTTTCCTGATGTCAGTATCCTCCAATTGCTCTGGATGATTTTGGCAACTTTTGTCGAGATGGAGTTGTACGTTGTTACACAGGTTAGCAGGATGGTTGTGTCTTGTTTTGCTGTTGGTTCCAGTAAAGCTTCTCGATTTTGATTCATCGCTCGTTTTTGTGCCTTCTGGACGATTCTCTTTGGATACCCTCTGTTTGTTAGTTTTTGTGTAGGGGCTTCTGATTGTATTTTGTAGTCTACAATTTCGTCTCAATTTTAGATACTGACCATACGGAAGATTTTCGTGTAAAGGTCTGGGATGAAAGCTTTAATACCTGAGTAATGAATTTCTTGCAGTGGGCTTGAAGTGAGTTTTGGTGGATAGAGTGCCATGGTGTGCCTGTATGTCCGGATCTAGGAACGTAATGCTTTCCTGGCTCGTTGAATTAGTGAACCTAAGATTAGGCACCAATGTATTGATCCAAGTCAGGAATTCTGTAAGTTTTTGTTCGGTGCCTTGCCCGATAAACAGGACATCGTCAATGTATCTCTTGTAAAAGACCAGTTCTTCACGGAATGGGGATGTTGTGTTGAGGATGTGCTGGCACTTAATTTCTACGCATGGTAGATAGTCACTCCTATACCTATTTACATGACTATCGCTATCCACTAATTCTTGCATTTTTTTGGGTGAGATGGACACTTCAAAGACATCGCCAGGAATTACGTACACTTTTGCCAGAATTTAGGAGCTTAGTCGTGGTGCCCCACATTAGGGAACCTCGCCTTTGCTAATTTGTTTTACATTTGCCCTAACTGTACCCGTTTAACATAACTGTTAGACGGACCGGGAGGGTCGGCCGAGATTACGGGGAGAGGTCTCCAGGGAGAGCCGTCTCCAACGACTGTACAGATAAGTAACTTCCCCCCCACAGACGGACACCACACAAGATTGAAGGTTAACGAGACTTTATATGCACTTCTTAGGTTACGTTGATATAATACAAGGAGGTCTGGACTCAGGGGTCCCCTCGGTTCTGATCTCTGGTTGAGGAAAAGGGTAGCGGGACAGTCTTAGTTACCAATGAGTTCAATAGCTCTCAATCCTCGAGCTCGGCGTGGTTGCTGATCGGGCCGTGGAGGAGCCAAGCAGGTCCCGAGATGGATGAAGGGTGGTCGGCGGGCCGTGGAGAAGCCAAGCAGGTCCCGATATGGATGAAGGATGGTCGACGGGCCGTGGAGAAGCCAAGCAGGTCCCGATGCCGATGACAGTTACAACGGTCCGCGGCCTCGCCAGCAGATCCGGACGACGGTGAAGGATGAAGGTTACGACGGCTGTGGCAGCGCCAACAGGCAGGATGATGGTGCACAGGACAGAGCTACGGCAGCGCCAGTAGTCCGTCCAGGATGAGTTCTTCTTTCGTCTCTCGACTCCAAGATACAACTGCCTTCCTGTTCTGGAGCTGCCCCAGTTATAGGGCTGGCGTGCTTTGATGTCCGGACCCTCGCACTTGGAGGTCGGGAGGTCCGGGATGAGGGAGTCCAGACACCCAGCAGGGGGGTGGAGCCAGCGCCCGGGGAGGCGATGGGCGAGCGGCACTGGCCGGGGGAGAACCATCGACACCTCTTTCTCCCATTGACTGGCCAAGTAGCTCGCTCGCCTCCTGGGTGGAGGGTGGTGCCGGAATGTCTGAGGCCGGGCTAGGCCCAGGGTTGAGGTCGATCGGGGGCCAGGCGGCCTCGTGGCGAAGTGTCCAAGATGGCGGCCCGGGCTGGGCGCGTGGGTCGGCCGTGGATCGGACCCACGAGGTTATCATGCTTGAGGGCAGGTGTCCCTGAGGGGACGTAGGACGTGCAATGGTGGTGTGTGGTGCTTGTATGACTGGCTCGGGCTTGGTCGAGCCGGGGGAGAGCGGCCCGTCATGTGGCCTGTCCAACATGCGTCCCCCCCAGCTGAAGGCGGGGAGAGTTACCCATCCTCTTGGGGACTCTCTTCGTCGAGGCGGAAAAACCGGGACAGGCCATCCGCGTTGGCGTGGTCAGACCCAGGCCGGTGTTCAACGGTAAAGTCCATACCTTGCAAGGAGATGGACCAGCGTAGCAGTTTTGGGTTTTCCCCCCGCATATGCATCAACCACTGCAGGGGTCGGTGGTCAGTCTGCACCCGGAAGTGGGTGCCAAAAAGGTAGGGTCGGAGCTTCTTGAGGGCCCATACCACAGCGAAGGCTTCCCTCTCTATGGTGCTCCAGCGTTGCTCCCGTGGTAGGAGTCTCCGGCTGATGAAGGCCACCGGTTGATCAAGGCCTTCGGTGTTCACCTGGGACAGGACCGCCCCAATGCCCTGGTCGGAGGCATCCGTCTGGACGACGAACTCCCGGCTGTAGTCTGGGGCCTGGAGTACAGGAGCGGAACACATGGCGGCCTTTAGCTGTTCGAAGGCCGCTTGACACTCTGGGGTCCAGTTCACCTTCTTGGGCTGATTTTTCGACGTGAGTTCGGTGAGAGGCCCCACGATGGTACCATAGTCTTTCACGAACCTTCGGTAGTAGCCCGTGAGGCCCAGGAAGGCTCGCACCTCAGTTTGAGTGTTAGGGGGTTGCCAGTTCTGGATGGCGGCAATTTTCAGTTGAAGAGGGGCCACTAGACCGCTTCCCACTTGGTGTCCGAGGTAGGTCACTGACCCTTGTCCAATTTGACATTTGCTGGCCTTGATCGTGAGGCCAGCTCGCTGAAGGGCTTGCAACACTGCTTGGAGGTGGTGGAGGTGCTCGGTCCAGTGGTGGCTGTACACAGCGATGTCGTCCAGGTAGGCGGCGCTGAACTCTTCGAGCCCCGCCAGGACCTGATTGACGAGCCGTTGGAACGTCGCTGGGGCATTTTTCATGCCGAAGGGCATGACCGTGAAGTGATAGTGGCCATCGGGGGTGGAGAAGGCAGAACGTTCTTGTGCTCGGGGTGTGAGGCCGATCTGCCAATATCCTGCCGTTAGATCGAAGATGCTGAGGTAGCGGGCAGCGCCCATTCGGTCGACCAGTTCATCTGCCCGGGGGATGGGGTGTGCGTCCGTTCTGGTGACTTCATTCAGGCCCCGGTAGTCGACACAGAACCGGAGTTCGGGTGTGGTTCCGGGGGCGGCTGCTTTGGGGACCAGTACGACCGGGCTGGCCCATGGACTGTCGGAGGGCTCGATGACCCCGAGCGTGAGCATCTTAGTTACTTCCGCCTGGATGCAGGCCCGTACCCGATCAGGTACGCGGTAGGCCCGGTGGCGGATAGGAGGGCTGTCTCCGGTGTCCACATCGTGCACACACCAGGAAGTGACACCTGGGGTGAGGGAGAACAGGCTGGCAAACCGTGATAGGAGGGCTTGGCACTCTTGGCGTTGTTCCTGGGAGAGGGTCTCCGAGAGTCGGACCCCATCCACGGAGCCGTCTTGCTCCTGGGTCCGCAAGAGGTCAGGGAGAGGCTCGGAGTCGTCCTCAACCCCGTTGTCTGTGGCCATCAAGAGGCTGAGTTCTGTTCGTGCAAAGTGGGGTTTCAGTCTGTTGGTGTGGAGGACTCGGAGCGGATTCCGGGCGGACTCCATATCGATCAGATAGGTGGCGGGTCCCTTGCGCTCGATTACTTTGAAGGGTCCCGTCCATTTGTCTTGGAGAGCGCACGGTTCTGTGGGGGACATTACCCAGACCTGTTGCCCCGGCTCGAATTCAATAGATGAGGCGTTCTGGTCATACCATCTCTTCATGTCCTCTTGACTGGCCTCTAGGTTGGCTTTCGCTAGGTCTCTGAACCGCTGGGACTGGTTGCGGAGGGTGAGGAGGTACCGGAAGACATCTGGAGGACTCTTGGCCGGAGGCAACTCCCAGCCTTCTTTGATCAGGCTGAGTGGCCCCCGTACTGGGTGCCCATAGAGCAGCTCGAATGGGCTGAAGCCTAGGGACTTCTGTGGGACCTCCCGGTAGGCGAAGAGGAGGCACGGCAGCAGCACGTCCCACTGGCGACGGAGGGGTTCTTCCAATCCCCCGATCATCCCTTTTAGAGTGCGATTGAACCGCTCAACAAGTCCGTTTCCTTGGGGGTGATAGGGGGTCGTGAAGCGGTAGGTGACCCCACACTGTTGCCAGAGGGACTTCATGTATTTGGAAATAAAGTTCGTGCCTCTGTCACTGACGACTTCTCGGGGGAACCCCACACGGGAGAAGATCCCCATCAGGGCCCTGCCGACCACTGGGGCTGTGACGGTCCGGAGAGGAATAGCCTCAGGGTAGCGGGTGGCGTGGTCCACTAGTACTAGGATGAAGCGATGGCCTTGTCTTGTACGTGGGTCTAGGGGTCCCACAATGTCTATGCCGACCCTCTCAAATGGGGTCGTGACTACGGGAAAGGGTTGCAGGGGGGCCTTTAATTTGCGGCCGCTCTTCCCACTGGCTTGGCACGTGGGGCAAGATCGGCAATGCTGGTGCACATCGTTTCTCATTTTTGGCCAGAAGAAGTGGGTCACTAGGCGGCTGTAGGTTTTATCTTGTCCCAGGTGCCCTGCCAGGGGGACATCGTGGGCCAGATTTAGCAGGAAGTCTCTAAAGCGGAGTGGCACCACTAGTACTCGGTTGGCCCCCAGCTCGGCGATTCGTTGCTCGCTGTACAGTAGGTCATTGTCCCAGTAGACCCAATGAGTTCCGGAGGTATCCCCTGCGCTTTGGGCGAGCGCTTGTTGTCGGAGTCCCTCAAGGGAGGGACAGGTCTTCTGCTCCTGACGAAATTGTTCTTGTGTGGGCCCCCCTTCTTGAGCCCACTGGTCGAGATTAGCAAGGTCGGAAGGTTGAGCAGGTTCGAGGGGGATGCCCTGGTCGGGGGTCTCGGCGGGGGCGACCGGAGGCGGAGGCGCCGGCCATTCTGGTTCTTCCGGGTGATGGTTGGCACGGGCGGCCATAGACCGGGTGGTGACGCACGCCCAGTCTGGGACGCCCAACATCCCCAAGTGTTCTTTTCGCTCCACGGCTGCCCACGGGGAGCTTTCCAGGTCATTTCCGAGGAGGCAGTCCACGGGGGCGTCGTCTCGGACCGTTACTTTCAACATGCCGGAGACCCCTCCCCACTCAAAGGGGACGCAGGCCATCCGACACAGACTCTCCGAGTTGTCGGCTGATCGTACAGGGCAGAGAATGTTCGGTAGATATTGTTCTGGGGTCACCAGATGACAGCGGACGGCTGTCACACTGGCCCCGGTGTCTCGAAGGGCTTCGGCCCGTTGTCCATTGATGCTCACCCATTGGCTGTACTTCTGGGTGTTAGCGGGTAGGGGGACCCGCGGGACCATGTCTCTTCCCCCTAAGCACGCGAGAGTCATGGCGGCTGGCTCCCACCCTTGATACTCTTGCTCGTCTGTTTCTGGTTCCTCGGAGATCTGTTCTTCCCCTAGTGCCGCGGCGGCCACCTGGCGGGGTCTTGGGCTCGGATACTGCGGGCAGCTTGGGTCATTTGCATAGTGGCCTACTCGTTGGCATCGGTGACATGTAACATTGGCTCTGTATCCCGGTCGCGCCGGGGTGCTGCCCCGGTTGGCCGGGGGGGTGGTGCTGGTAGTGGGGGCGGCCGGAGTGTTGTCTCTTCCTCGTCCTTGGCCCCCTCCTCCTCCTCTGGATCGGTGGTGACCATTGTTGTTCCTGTTCTGCTCGTAGGACCCATTCCGGCCCACTCGGGTGATCTCCCACCGGTCAGCTTCGGCTGCGAGCTGCCGGGGATCGGTTAACTTGCTGTCGAGGAGGTGTTGGCGTAGTTCAATGAAGCAGTTGTTGGACAGATGCTCCCATACCATCAGATTGAACAACTGCTCGTAGGTCGTGACGTTGTTCCCTCTGATCCAGCCTTCGAAGGCTCGGCTGAAGTACGTTACATAGTCCACCCAAGTTGTACCTGGAATGCGTGTGCAGTCTCGGAACCTCTGACGGTACATCTCGGGCGTGAGGCCATAGCGAGTGAGGAGGGCCGCTTTCATATGGTCGTAGGAGGTCATCTGGTGGTCTGGGAGCTGTAACAGAGTATCGCGGCCCTCATTGAGGAATTTGCCCCATAGGCCGGCTCCCCAGTCGGCTCTATCGATCCGGTGCGCAGTCATCGCGATTTCATATGCCTTAAACCATTGCTGGATGTCGTCTTCTCGAAAATATTCTCGGACCACATCCTTGGGGATGTGCACTTTTTTGTCCGTGGTCCCGGGGGTGGACGGTCTGTCGGGCACCCCTAATTCTTTATTCTGTTTGCGCAGGTTGATCTCGGCTAGGTTCCGCTCGTGCTCGTACGTTAGTCTTTTTTCCTCGAGCTCCCTTTGCCTCTGTTTCTCCTCTCTTTCTTCTCGGAGGCGAAGGTGCTCTAAGTTTATTTTTTGCTCGGCCAATTTGAGTTCTATGTCCATCTTGAGTCGGGCCATTTCAAGTTCGTGTAGTCGGGCTTTTTCTCTTTCTTGGATCTCGTCTTGCGAGAGACCCGTTCTTTGCTCTTCAGGGGCCGTGTTGGTCTTTTTCGCGGTGCTTTGCTCCGGGGCTTCGACATCCCCGGTCTCTGCCCAAGATTCTAGGGCATGCTTAAAATCGTCCTTGGTACTTAGTCCGGTGGTAGCGATACCTAGTTCGATGCAGAACTGCTTTAGTTCACGATGGCTGTATTCCTCTAGCTTTTCCATTTGGAACTTCTCAGTTGATCCGCTCTCTTTAGTCGACATTGTTGTTCGTTGTGGGGTGAGCTACTCTCTGTACGTTATGCGGTGATTCGGATCGCGCCGCTGGCCACCAATGTTAGACGGACCGGGAGGGTCGGCCGAGATTACGGGGAGAGGTCTCCAGGGAGAGCCGTCTCCAACGACTGTACAGATAAGTAACTTCCCCCCCACAGACGGACACCACACAAGATTGAAGGTTAACGAGACTTTATATGCACTTCTTAGGTTACGTTGATATAATACAAGGAGGTCTGGACTCAGGGGTCCCCTCGGTTCTGATCTCTGGTTGAGGAAAAGGGTAGCGGGACAGTCTTAGTTACCAATGAGTTCAATAGCTCTCAATCCTCGAGCTCGGCGTGGTTGCTGATCGGGCCGTGGAGGAGCCAAGCAGGTCCCGAGATGGATGAAGGGTGGTCGGCGGGCCGTGGAGAAGCCAAGCAGGTCCCGATATGGATGAAGGATGGTCGACGGGCCGTGGAGAAGCCAAGCAGGTCCCGATGCCGATGACAGTTACAACGGTCCGCGGCCTCGCCAGCAGATCCGGACGACGGTGAAGGATGAAGGTTACGACGGCTGTGGCAGCGCCAACAGGCAGGATGATGGTGCACAGGACAGAGCTACGGCAGCGCCAGTAGTCCGTCCAGGATGAGTTCTTCTTTCGTCTCTCGACTCCAAGATACAACTGCCTTCCTGTTCTGGAGCTGCCCCAGTTATAGGGCTGGCGTGCTTTGATGTCCGGACCCTCGCACTTGGAGGTCGGGAGGTCCGGGATGAGGGAGTCCAGACACCCAGCAGGGGGGTGGAGCCAGCGCCCGGGGAGGCGATGGGCGAGCGGCACTGGCCGGGGGAGAACCATCGACACCTCTTTCTCCCATTGACTGGCCAAGTAGCTCGCTCGCCTCCTGGGTGGAGGGTGGTGCCGGAATGTCTGAGGCCGGGCTAGGCCCAGGGTTGAGGTCGATCGGGGGCCAGGCGGCCTCGTGGCGAAGTGTCCAAGATGGCGGCCCGGGCTGGGCGCGTGGGTCGGCCGTGGATCGGACCCACGAGGTTATCATGCTTGAGGGCAGGTGTCCCTGAGGGGACGTAGGACGTGCAATGGTGGTGTGTGGTGCTTGTATGACTGGCTCGGGCTTGGTCGAGCCGGGGGAGAGCGGCCCGTCATGTGGCCTGTCCAACAATAACTATGCATCTGCATATTAATGTTTATGAAGAATATAGGTAGTGTTGTGAAGCCTGTACAACCAGTTAGACACTTGTGACCTTGGTTTGTATAACTGCACCACTTTTTGCTACCTTCTGTGCACGGGGACTAACATGCTTCCTCGTGGGTGCCCACCTAGATACCCAAATAGCCTCAGTCACGAACTGTTACCCACACAGAGTGCACTGCTTATCTGTGCTTGTATTAGTCTTATAATTATTCACCAGTGCTTGCATCAAGACTCATTATTTCCCACATCATAGTGATTTGCAAGCACTTTTTAACATTTTGTTCACCGTAGTTGTGCCGGGGAGTGTACCGAATAAAGTTTTCAGCGCTCCAGGCATGTGCAGTCCTTTCTCTCCTCCTTGAGCCGCCACGTCATTTTGATTCAGTGGTCTAGCTGTGGGACTTCACAGGTCGCACGCACACGCGATGACGCGATCACGTGTCCCCGCAGCCGGTCTATTACTAGAAGCACCCGCAGCCCACCGGTCTTCAGGTCATGAGCCACGAACCAGGTGATGAAGTTATGCTAGAGGCGACAAACATGAGTAACCTTTCGTCATTAACGGGCGGATTATACCCTTTCAATGCCTCAGAACCTCAGTATTACAACCCGTTCGAGTTTCTAAACCACCTAACCTAGTGACTACTCAAGACCTTCCCTTTCTGACTTATTTACAGGGTCCCCTAGCGCTTCTTCGTCTGACAGGATCCATGTAATGAGACACTCGTAAACATACAGTGAGCGTCTCTCTTCTACGTTTAGTGTTGTTTGTCCCGTTTGTCTTTGCACATGTGGAATGGGTTCTCAAACATATATCACACGCTATTTTACTGCGAGTTCTTTTAACAGTTTAAGTTATCATTATTACCACACAGGATGTGCCATAGCGTTAGTTCTAGGCACTATAAGAGCATGTAATATTTATTATAACTTAATAAAATTACACCATGGCACATTGTTGCCACGCAAGGTTCTTTTCAGCGTTGCCATGCATGCCCCACCCGCTTCAGACATGCATGATGTTTGATAGAAGCAGGTATCACCATCTGGACATTGTTCGCTTACCACATGCACCATATAAGCCTTTCTGATTATAATGATATGATATGCTTGGCATTGTATTGTTTCCTTTTCTGATGCTTTACGTGCAGGATCTGTGAGTATTCTGATCCACTACATACACAGCGCGCTTTAGGGTGCACGCTGATATAACTACACACCACAGTGGCCAGTCCCTCATTTTTTGGCCACGTGCACTAATGGTCCTGAAGAAAGCCTCAAGAGTACCGTAGAAGGCTGAAACTAGTAGACCTACACCCCTTGAAAGGGATATAGAGGTACAATTTCACCCCAAATATATCCTACTGATGTTTTTATCCGTGCCATAGGACCCTTCCATTAAAACTTTTCAATTCCTATAGGTACTTTAAGCATATATTTCACTACACATAGCACTGTCACTTTCACAAGAAATCCCGCTCCGCTGTAGACAGGCGTTGCAGCACAGCTGGATTGCACTCAGTGATCCAGTTAGGCCCCGATGATGAAGCATGCCACCTACCAGGTAGGTGGGTGAGGGGTTTCTTAACAACAACAACCTGTTGTTAGCATCCAACGACCAGGTGATAGGGGACCATCCCTGACCTGTACCTGCTGGAAGTCTTGAGATGTTGTTCTAATATATATGTCTGGGGAAAAGGACAAGTACTACAGTCTATTCCTCTCTCTCTTGTTGTTACCTTGTGTTTCTTAGACTTCTTCTTCTTTCATTTAAGTCCTGTAAAACAGCCAAACGATCTTTGATATCATAGGGTTTTTGTTCTACCACTGAAGTATGATGATCAAGGTCTTCGACCATCATTCTAGTACCAAAAACGATTTCATATGGAGTGATTCCACCCAGAGAATTTCTTGGCAGGTTATTAAGACTACGTTGGACACTTATTAGATGTTTGACCCACCGTCACCCGAACCTAATAACCTAGCTGTTATAGATTGCTTTATGTCACGTTTTTTTCTTTCCACAACCGAATTTCCCTCAGGATGGAATGGACTTGAGTCCCGCAATGCAACGCCCAAGCTGGCCATAGCCTCCTTGTAAGCCCTAGAGCTAAAAGCAGGACCCTGGTCATAATGTAGCGTGCCAATTGCGTATGTGCCGATAAAGACTCGCAAATCTTTTATAACAGTTCGGGCGTCAGCCGCGCGCTGAGGCCACATCCAAAAGAATCTTGTCCTAGTATTTGTGGGACTGCCTGTGTCCATGGGGACGTCTGAGCGTGGATAGTCTAATGCTATCTAACAATGGTGTCTGTACTGGGCTGGTTACACTGTGGTCAGGAATTTGGTGGCGCTCCAAGCTGTGATCTCTATAGCAGACATCGCTATTAATTCCAAATTCGTAAATGTGGGCGCTCATTCCTAGCCACCAGTACATCTCTTGTAATTCTAGTAGAGATTTAGAGATCCTTGATGTATCAGACCCTCTCCCATATGTGCTTCTTGAATCAAAGCACCTCTCCGATTCCTGTTTGGGATTACCTTATCCCCCACTCCAGGGATTCTAGCCCCCTTCCCTGAGTAGTTACCAGGTTGAGGTAGGTCTACTTATCCTTCAGTTTGGATAAGTTGCAGTAATATCAAACTTTACATTGGATTACTGGTTTTGTATCACCATATTTATTTACTATTTCTTTCACATAAGCAGCAGCTTTGTTTATTATTTGTGGGCCTGATAATAGCCTGGATACTTTTATAGATCAGATAGGCTGAAACATGTCGACCTTCTTTTACATCTTAGCAGTTTGAATCTATACTGCTTTGCACTGCTTTTTAACCCTGCCAGTCCGGAGAAGTCAGTAAAGAGTTTTTTTGTCCCCACTAGGCAGTTTTAGAATCACATTTATCTCATCACTCACATTTTGCACTACACCCTCACGACATCTTGTGCTCACATATGTGATTTTAGCATCTTCACCAGCTTAGGACATTCTGAAAACATCCCAGAGCTCCTACCTCACAGTGAGGGAGTTGTAGCCCTCAATGGGACTAGGTTTTCCCAGTGGGAGGAGAAGCCCATATGATGAAGCATGCCACCCATGGTGGGTGAGGGCATTAGTTCTGAAAGGGATTACTCCCTTTTGGGGCTTTATTGAGAGACACAAATTCACCCTTTCCTTTGTCAAAACACTGGCCACATCCTAGCATAGACCCTGGAAGTCTTGTGTTATGATCACTACAGCAATCCCAAAGGGCTACAAGATCGCTAGACAGGACCGCTTTTACAAGCCACAGAGAGGAGTTGCTATCATCTACAAGGAATTCTTCAAATGTACAACATCCACAGAGAATGCCACCCCATTCATGGAGCAGCTGCACTTCAAGCTTCAAATCCCTGAAAATGTCACCCTGAACGGAGCTTTCGCCTACCGACCACCTGGACCACAAGCAACCTTTAGCAACCTCATCACCAACTTCGTAGCTCCGCTCAACATCCAATCCAGAGCTTACATTCTCCTCGCTAACATCACCTTTCACCCAGAAGACCAAAACAACCCCTGCTCCACAACACTCCTCCAGAGCTTGAGGAACATCGGACTCACCAAGCACGTCTCAGAACCAAAACATACTGCAAGACACACACTGGACCCCATCTTCACCACAAACAACAGCATCAAATATAATTCCAACACACTGCTCACATGGACCGACAACTCCTTCATCCACTTCCCAATAAACACACCTCAAGTCAACCCTCCAATACCAGGTTCAGCATTCCAAGCTGCAGCTGGGGCAGAATCACAGAAGAAGACTGTCTCAGCACAAATCGACCTAGCCCCACAGCAACCTCGACAAGGACGTCAACAACTTCAACAATTGGATCAAGAGCTGCTCGGACTCCCTCGCACCCAAAAAAATCAACAAACATAGTAGATCAAGGAAGTAGGCCAACTTTTACACTGAACACCTCTGAGACACCAAATGACTCTGTTACAGCTAGAAAAGAAATGGAAAGCAAACCACCAATCAGATGCTATCACCAGAAAATAAGAGACACCAAGAAATAAGCCCTAGTGGACCGCATCAAAGGAAGCTCCAACAACTACAAGGAGATCTTCTCGATCATCAAAGATTTCACCTCAGCCATGTCAACATCGCTGACTCCCAACAACTTTGCAACAACCTCTCCAACTTCTCCCACAGCAAAATCGCAAACATCAGAAGCAACTTTGCACACCAACCCAACCCCACAGAGCTCTTAGCTAACCTACCCACTACTAACCAAGTCGACCACCTGACCAAGTGGAACACCCTCTCCAGAAACAACACAGTGGCAATCATGCGGCCCATCCACTCAGGGGCCCCAACGGACTCATGCTCTCACCACATATACAACATGGAAACATCCCCAATCAGCACTACCCTGTCCCACATTATTAACACCTCCATCATGTCCGTCACTTTCCCGGATGAATGAAAACGTGCAGAAACCAACACCCTCCTCAAGAAGCTCACAGCTGACCCTAATCAACTGAGCAACTTCTGACCCATCTCCTAGCTCTCCTATTCAGCCAAAGTGATTGAGAAGGCCATCAACAAGCTACTCATAATTGCATTACGTGAATCAATTTTTATCACTAACTGTGTCAACAGCAACTGTACAGAAATTAATGTACAGCTTACATCAATATACATGTTTTTCCTGCCTTATTGCCTTAGGCTGTGTTGTTTGTAATAATAAAGATTACAATACAATTGTGTTAAAAAAGAAACCTCACAACCCACCTTGAACTTCACCATCTTCTAGACAACACTTTAGAAAGAACCACAGCACCGAAACAGCTCTCATCGCAGCCACCGACATTCAAAATCCTGGCCCAAAGAGAAACAACTGCACTCATCAGGCTTGAACTCTCTGTGGCCTTTGACACTGTCTCCCATAACACCCTCAGCAGAAGACTCCATGAGATTGAGATACAAGGATCAGCTCTCAAATGGATCTGTTCCTTCCTCATGGGAAGTACCCAAAGAGTATGGCTGCCACCCTTCACATCAGAGACCAAAAACCGATATGCAGAGTCCTATACGGATCGGCCCTCAGCTCACAATTTTTTCAACATACACATGACACCACTCGTCAACATCATCCAATCACAAGACATCTCTGTCATCTCCTACGCCAATGACACCCAACTCATCCTCTCCCTGGTGGGCAAGACAACCACCACTAGAACAAACTTCACCAAGGGTATGCCCATGGTAGCAGACTGAGTCCAAACCACCTGCCTGAAACTCAACTCCATGAAGACAGGCGTACTGATTTTACCACTCCAAACAAAGTGTTGAAAGAAGTTTGCCACAAGTCCTCCCAGTCTACATCTGATATAAAAGCTCCCCACAGTGCTTCGGCTAATTTAAAATCCCCATCAATAACTTCCTCAATGGCCCAGTAAAACAAAGACACCTCTTTCCTCCCCGCCGGTCTTGATACCAGTAGCTCCTCCAGAATGTTTCCTTCACCTATCGGTTTTTTCAAATTCTGGGACCAACTCTGTAGTTGCAAATATTTAAACCTGGACATGCCCTCCTCTAGTTTGTCATCAAGCGCTGCCCAGGGCAGGAGTGAGCCCCTAGCAGCTAGATCCCCCCACACCAGAAGCCCAGCTGTTTTAAGTGGGGCTGCCAGTTTATCTTTCAGACAGTCCGGGGCCCCCATAGAGTCTCACAAACTTTAAAAATAGTTTAAGCCAGTACTTTGCTTAATTCTGACCCAGTAGGGCTTTCAGTCTGATCTTCTTCAAAAACTTCTGGTCTCCATACTTAAAAAGGAATCGCTCCTGTGAAAATCCCACTCCATCCAGCATGGCCGAGAACATGACCCCTCTCTCTGACAAGTCTGGGGATTTCAGCAGCATTCTTGAGTGTGTTAATTGGAAGGGTTAGGCATAATACTGGAGATCAGGGAGTCAAAGACCTCCTTTCTCCCTCCTCTGCCTTAGTTTCTTCCATGATATTCTCGTGGCTTTGTAAGCCCACACAAATGAATTAATTCATTGCTGCAATTTGTTAACGGCCAGCTTGGCTTAGGAGGAACCACTATTTTACTAGAAACAGGGCCTACTTATCTCCCTCTAGACTTTCTAAAATAACAAAGGGCCCTCCCGCTAGCTGTAAGAAGTGTGATTTGGTGAGCGCTTCAGACATTCACATGTTTAAAGATTGCCCAGCTATATCTGAATTTTGGGAGAGGGTGGGGGCTACCATAGCTGACATCCTGGGGACCCTAGTCCATATTTCTCTGGCCCTGATCATTTTTGGTATTGCTGGAGGAATTACAGGTCCGGCCAGGGGATTCTTATTTTACGCAATCCTGCTGGCTGGATGAGAAATATGTAGGAGATGGGTAGAGGCCACACACCCCACTTATTTAGACTGGCTATCCTCCTTATATAAGACCTCCACAACTTATTTGGTCAGACTGCAGAATAGTAGAAAGAAGGCACTATGGGACTGTTTCTTAGTTGGTCTCCTCATTAGTTTTGGGAGGGATTCTAATTGAGTATTGTTGTTCTAGGGGTTTAAATTGGGGTGTTATCACTTTGAAAAAAAAAATTCTCTTCTCTTTTTGATCCTATGATTATGCCTCTTTGGAAGCTCACTGACTGTGCTAGGTCCTGCTTTCTCTCTGTTGGGCCAGCAGCTACAGCCATTGGTTTGATCAACCAGAGGGGAGTGCGACCACCATCTCCATTAAAACGAGAGGTCAGTTACACCTAGTAGGTTTGTTGTTTGCCGGTAGGCGGGCGGCGTCTTTGGGGCCCTACCTCGATTCCCTACGTCTCTAGAACTAGAGTAACTGTAACAACATCCTACTTTTCTGTTTACTGCGGTCGGAGGCGGATGAGGATTAAAAAAAGAAAGACAGATGTACTGGTCTTAGGCAACTAGATCTCTCCATGCGAATGAAGACCCAATAAGTTGAGTCATGGTCTTCAGGATGAACAAGCAACAGCCAAAAAGCTGATTTTGTTACACTCTTTGCTATGAATGCTCCGGCTCCTGCTCTCTTGCCCAAATCAATGGCATTATCCAGGATGCATAGGAAGTAGATGAAAGTGTATCCGGTATATAGCTATTCATCAACTGCACCTCTGGCCATGACAAGTGCCCTATTAACCTGAACTGTCTCTTTTCTTTTTTTCAGCACCACACCTACCGAGGACATGATCAATCTCTCTAGTGGACAATCATGAAATGCACTTCTTCTGTCTCTGCCATCTCCTTTTGCAGGTTGTTTTTCAAAGCAATTGCTGGGTGTTCTCACACTGATCTCATCTCAAATTCCGAGACTATTTCCTACCTCAAGGACCATCAGAACCTAACCTAAGTCCTCTCTCAAACGCTTCAAGCAACAAAGTGGCCTAGTCCTCTTGTGGGTAACATTGCAACCAGTGCTCTAAGACCCCAAGTTTAGCTTAGTAACAACTCTTTCCCCTGCCTCTACCCTGAACTGCATGATTATATCCTGCCCTCCATGCTCCCTACACTGTTGCTCCTTCCTGACTAAAGCCATGTATGACTAGGTGTTTCTCCCATATTTTGAACACTTATGCCTAGATTTTCAGTATTCTCTATAGCAAACAGCTTTGTTAAAGGACCAACATGGTCCAATTTGGACATCTAGTTCTCTACCATAATCACCCACCCCTCCCTCTGTGGGCCCCTCATGAAAGGGATGGTAGACAAATGGCAGCCCACTCGCCATATATGTTGTATGGCTCAGGTTCATGGCGGCAATCCACTGGACCCACGAATTTGTGACGAGCTTGTCCTTAGCATTCTCTACCAACCTTCCTCTAAAAGCCTTATAGGAGCCGCCAGCCAATTATCAATTGTGAACGGAACCTTAGGCTGTCTCAACAGCCCTCACTCCTCTTCCTTTATTCAGAACTCTCTATGAAGCATCTCAAAGACCTCCATGTACTGACATACTCTGCCTTCCCACTACAGTGACCACAGATATAGAGACGTGGACAAGCGTCAAGGAAGTGTGGCTATTTTTAAGGTGCTTCCCTACTCTTTAAACCCCTCGCCAATAGTCACTGATTAATTGGGAAGATATTAAGACCCCCGCTGGGCCACTCATTTTGCTTTGTTTAACTTTTTCTGCAACAATGGTATTGTTGTAAACTTCTTCTCACAAATCACCTGCTTAGTGGTGTGTTTGTCGTCTTGTGGCAGTAAAAAAAAAAACTATGTCTCTTCAGTCAGAGAACAACAGCTCATCTCGCCCAAACACCCTGGAACCCTGCTATGTCATAAACCCTGCTCCATTCCACATTCCTCCCCGAGATACAATTTACATTAAGGCATCAAGCACAGTATAACACCCTTTCAAACAACAGCATAACAAAAGCCACATAGAACCCCCAACAGACACACACGGAAACCAACAGACCGAGTGGGGAATGCCCGACCATACTAGACACACTTGTAACTAAACGACAAACCCAACGAGAATCATGGGAAACCACACAACTCTTTTCCCACAAGACATCCTCAGAACCACATCTACCCACACACAAAATCACCCAGACAATTTGGAGGTCAACAACATGCTGTGCCTCCCTTTGACTAACAGCCACCTCACTGTTTTTACCTGCAACATGTTCCTCACTGATCCCTTCATTACCCACCACTGGAGTTGCTTGGAAATCATCATTATTTTATAACCATCCAGCCTAAACATGACCCAGAAATTTTGTCCAGCGGAGAATGAGCATCCCCTCCCTTTTGGAACAAAGCAACTCTTCTCAAGTTCCAAGTTTTCGCCTTATCCAATCTCATCCTGTTGCGTCCCACAGACTTCACCTTGTAGGGACCACAAAACTTAGACAAACCAGGTCTCACCTCACTGAGTTTAACCTTGACCCAGTCTCCCATACCAATCATGCCATCCTTGAGGGAGCCACTTCCTTTCTCACTGTTTGCTCACTACAACCCTCATGCAACCATGAAGGAACCTATTTAGTACCTAGTTTCCTACCCCTTGTCATCTCGAAAGGCGTCTTCCCCGTAGCTGCATTAGGAGTGGTGCAATATGCCCACAACATATCCTTTACCACACCCTGAACACTCAAATATGCTTTACCAGCCAACTGCATGTTCCCTTTAACCAATCTATTTATTCTTTCCACTTGCCCACTCCCTTGTGGGTTGTACAATGACATACACACATGCTTTAGAGCCACACTTCCCAAAAATGTATTTTACTTGCATAAAGTAGCTGCATGCCATTGTCAGTGACCAGTTTGACAGCTACACCCTATCTTCGGAAAATGTCCTCTAGCATGGCAATGGTGCACTTGGTATCCATGTTCCTCAGAAACACCACTTCAAACCACCTAGATCTTGCATCTATTAAAACTGCAGCAAATCTCTCTTGCTCATGCAAAGACACAAACGGACCAATACAATCTAGGCTAACCTTCTCCTAAACCGAATCTGCTCCAGACATGTGCTGGAAATCCTCCTTCTTACTCTGACCTGCCTTCAGCCTCTTGTCTGAATTTGTGCATTCAACACACCTCTCAGCCCACAGCTTGACATCCAAATCCATTTTGGGCCATCTAATATTCTGGTTCAACCTTTTCAATGTAAACGCTTGTCCAATATGGCCCTCATGTGGCAACTGCACTAACTTGCTTCTTACTGTTGCCGGAGGTACAAACCTCTCACCCCTCACAATCAGTTTGTCTCCACTCACAGATAACTCCTCAAACACCATATAATAAGGTCTGATGGCATCGTAATTCGTTCTTTCCCCCTATACGCCACCCATAACAATTTTCTTCACTGCCTTGAGCTCCTTATCCTCCTCCATGGATTCCATTCATTCCTCCCTGGAAACAGCACCATGCAAGTCTTCCACCACATGTTCTACACTCACCACTACTTCTTCATTAACCAAGACGCCCTCCACACCAAGCTTATTAGGCAACCTTGATGAACAACCAACTTATTCTTCCACCCTGGAAGAAACAACTCCACAGTGCATAAAACTCTTGCACCTAGCTAACCGTAAAGAACAATTCTTGGGCCCATTTGGGCCCAGAACTTTAAGTTAAGGTTTATGATCAGTCCTGAGAATTACCTTCAAACTCCAAATAAAAGAACGGAAATTATTGGCAGCTCATGCAGCACCTAAGGCCTCCCACACAATGACAGAGTCGGAACTAAATGGCGTTTGGTGAGAGACGGCCCTCATGGTTGAACATGTAAAGAACGGATTCCGAAGTTAAAAGGATTCCAAAATGTAACGCCGCATCTCGTTGAATCTGTTTCCCCTTAATTACCGCGCTATCGAGGCGTTGTATTTGGAAATTGAATATTGCAGAAGTTGTTCAAATCTTCATAACAGTGGGGGTTATGTTGAAAAATTATCCTTATAGACCCTAATCCTGATGAGGCCTGATAAGAGTGGAGCTTAAACTCTTCGACCTTTGGATTTCAGGACGCCCAAGTGAATTTAAAGCGTTGTGTTAAAAATATGAAAGTACTAAACATTTAGAGGTTGGAGCAGTGTACTTTTTTGTAGGGTGATCTTTTGTTGAAATGAATGCTCTTTTTCTAAAAAAGGGAGAGCATCCTGGCCTACTAATAGGGTAATAAGGAATAGAAGATATATTTTGATTGGGTTTGATTACTTTTTGGATTTATGTTGAAGTAAAAAATGATGTATTGTTTATAAGAATATATGATTGTATATATCAAAAAAATACATATATAAAAAGTTTTCTTTAAAACTTGTTAAGACTTGAACTGCTTTTTGTGCATGATTTGAATTGACATTTGATTAATCAAGAGAGTGAATCTCGTGGGGAGGAACAATTTAAGTTTTCCTTCATTCTACTATACAGTATATATTTGTTCCAACGCATTGCTTGTATTTAATATTGTTTATTTACCCAGATGCTGTTGGGTTATTTGGGTTACCCCTTTCAGCATCTATCAATGAACGGCATACAAAAGCCACGGTCCTTTCTACCTTTCCATGAAACTGGGATAAAACAGCACCCAAACCAACAGCACTGGCATCTACGTTCAGTATTGCTTTCAGATTACATTGAAAAGGAACCAAGATATCAGCATTCGATATATCATCTTTGATTTGTTCAAATGCTTTCTTCTGTGTACTTGCCCATTCAAATCTCCTCCCCTTTCCTGAGCAACTCTCTCAACGGTTCAGACTTACTTGCATAATCTCTAACAAACTTAGAATAATATTCCACCATATCCATGATCGATTGAAACATTTCCTTATCGTTGGGTGTCTCTGAATTAACTATGGCACTCACCAGATTTATCTTTGGTCTCACCCTTTCGCCTGAACTAAGATGCCCTAAATATTCAATCTCACGTACCAAGAATTTATACTTCTCTTTTCTTAGTGTAAGTCCTGCAACGCACAATCTAGCCAAAACTTTGTATAAAAAGCTATTGTGCGTATCGATGCTATCTCAAAAAATCAATATGTCATCTTAAAAAAAACAATGTTGCTGACATCAGACAACATATTAGAAATAAGTCTTTGGAACATGCTTGCCGCAGGTGAGAAGCCAAAAGGCAATCTATTGAACTGAAAAACCCACTCAGTGGTGACGAAAGCTGTTAAGTGCTTCGAATCTGGGTGTAACATTACCTGATGATAGGCACTCTTGAGATCCAACTTGGTGAAAAACTTCCCACCTGCTAAATAAAAAAACGAATTCTGTGACATTTGGCAATGTAATATGATCCATGACAACCCACTGGTTCAAACTGCGAAGGTCAAAACAAAACCTCAAAGACCCATCAGCCTTCTTTATTATTACACCTGGAGATAACCACTGAGTGGCCTCCACAGGTTCAATGACTCCCTCACTGACCATCTGATCAATTATTTCCTTGACTTCAGACCTTATAGCAACTGGGACCTTCCTAGCTACATGCCTCACGGGAATAGCATCCTTCTTCAACACTAATTTATGTCAGTAATCTTTGGCCACAACTAACTTGTTCTGAAAAACGGGTGTGAATTATTCTAGCAAACTGCTCACATCACTATCATCCACAATTATCACTTGATCCAATGCCCGTAGATTTACCTCTATGTTCAACTCATACTGATGAGACCATCCTAGAATTGGTGGACCCTCACTGGCTACGTAAACTTTCCCTTGAGTGTGACGATGCCTGCACTCAATCCTTTCCCTGAAAACTCCATCACTCCTACATTAGCTCCCTGGTATCCTTTCAACACGACATTTGTGGAATTCAGCACTCTCCCTGGCCATACCAAATTATACAAATGTTTGGGAATGATGGTATACAGGGAACCAGAATCAACCATCAAGGCCAAGTTCTTGTCATCCACCCAGAAGTCCTCTTTAGGACGTGATCTTCTTTTTGATTCATCGAACTCAAAATCTTCGACTCCTTTTGAGTCTATCATAAGGACTCTGTGAGCCATGGATTCTCCTGTGCCCTCTATTGAAGCAATCCTTTTAATGGTTGCTTTAAACACATGAGCAAAATTACCTTTCCTTTCCCCAACTGCGGCACTCTTTACCAACTGAAAAACAAGACTTTGAGTCCCCCAAGGGAAAATTGCTGCCAAATGTGGAGAAAAAATGTGTTGCAGTTTTGTTCTGCGCAGGGAAGAAACGGGCAGACCCCGAGGGTCTCGAACTTCTACTCTTGTTAAATCTTGCTGCCGAAACCCCTAGTTTCTTCTTTACTAGTGGCACTAACTCCAAATCACTATCCACTTCTGTTACTTCCACAGTACTTCCACCACCCAACTTCTGCCTCTCCTTCATATATTTGTCTGATTCTTCCACCACTTTGGCAATTTTTATGGCGTTCTTTAAAGTTGGGTTACTAGCACCCAAATACTCTCTTGCATTTTCTTATTGTTACACTGAACAATTAGTTGGTCCCAAATAAGCTTCTCAGTCATGGGCCCAAATTTGCACCTTAAAGCCAATTCTCACCGGTGCAGAGACAAAATATCGATTCCCTAATATCGACCTACAGTAATATTGAGTTGTAAATATCGAAGGTGAAGAATATCGAAGTCAAGAATATCGTTGGACAGAATATCGACCCTAAGGTAAGTAATATCGATTTTTTTTATATCGATGTAAGTAATATCGAAGTTAGTAATATCGATATCAATTATATCGATGTCACTAATTTCGATGTTACTAATATCGATATTTGTTTGTTATGTATATTATTATGTATTTTATATGTATGTGTTATATGTTTTTGTTAAGTATTTTATTTGTTTTAAATGATATGTGTACTATTTATTATATATTAAAAAAATTATTTTTAATTTAATTTTATGTTTTAGTACTGGAGCGGGTTGTGGGTTTATAGGGGAATAGGGTGGGAAGTAATTTAGTTATATTAAATTAATTATACATTTTTAGTAATTGTAAATTAATTTAAATTAATTTTTGCGTTTAAGTTCGGTAGCGGGTTGTGAGTTTATAGGGGAATTGGGTGGGAAGTAATTTATTTGTAAATAAGTAATTATTTATTTTTGATTGGTATTGATAATTATTTCATTTCTAATTAATTATGAATTGGTAATCAATTATTTTAATTTTAAATAATTTTATTAATTGGTAATTAAGGTTTGTAATTGGTAATTACATTTTTTAATTGGCAAATAATTTTTTTAACTGGTAATTAAGGTTTGTAATTGGTAATTACATTTTGTAATTGGCAATTCATTTTTTTAATTGGTAATTACTTTTTTGGTAAATATTATTGTTTATTGTTAATTCATTTTTATTAATTGGTAATTTATTTTATTAATTGGTAATTAATTTTTATAAAAAATACTTTTTATTCAAAAATAAATTTACTGTTTACCATTTTTTAATTGTTAATCAATTTTTAATTATTAATATTTTTTGTGGGGAAAATATTTTAGTGTTCAATATTATTTGGTTGTTTATATTTATTAATTAATATTTATTGGTATTTATTGTTAATTTATTGTTAATTAATTATTTAATTGTAATATGTTTTTAGTAATTATCAATGGGGATTTGCAAATTATGTAGTTATTTAAAAATTAAAATGTTAATTATTTTATTTACAACAATTATTTATAAGTATGTTATACTTAACTTCTACACGTTCCAATGCTTTCCATACTGTTGCACTCTCTGGAGTGGGAATAGTAATTTTTACCCCTATGCTATCCAACGCTTTCCCTACTGTTGCACTCTCTGGAGTGGGAATAGTAATTTTTACCCCTACGCTATCCAACGCTTTTCCTACTGTTGCATTCTCTGGAGTGGAATAGTAATTTTTACCCTTACGCTATCCAAAGCTTTCCCTACTGTTGCACTCTCTGGAGTGGGAATAGTAATTTTTACCCCAACGCTATCCAACGTTTTCCCTACTGTTGCACTCTCTGGAGTGGGAATAGTAATTTTTACCCCTAAGCTATCCAACGCTTTCCCTACTGTTGCACTCTCTGGAGTGGGAATAGTAATTTTTACCACTACGCTATCCAACGCTTTCCCTACTGTTGCATTCTCTGGAGTGGGAATAGTAATTTTTACCCCTACGCTATCCAACGCTTTCCCTACTGTTGCACTCTCTGGAGTGGGAATAGTAATTTTTACCCCTATGCTATCCAATGCTTTCCTTACTGTTGCACTCTCTGGAGTGGGAATAATAATTTTTACCCCTACGCTATCCAACGCTTTCCTTACTGTTGCACTCTCTGGAGTGGGAATAGTAATTTTTACCCCTACCCTATCAAACGCTTTCCTTACTGTTGCATTCTCTGGAGTGAGAATAGTAACTTTTACCCCTACGGTATCCAACGCTTTCCCTCAACTGTTGCACTCTCTGGAGTTGGAATAGTAATTTTTACCCCTTCGCTATCCAACGTTTTCCCTACTGTTTGGAGTTGGAATAGTAATTTTTACCCCTAAGCTATCCAACGTTTTCCCTACTGTTGCACTCTCTGAAGTTGGAATAGTATGTTTTACCATTACACTTTCCCTACTGTTGCACTCTCTGGAGGGGGAATAGTATTTTATATCTCTACGCTATCCAACTTTTTCCCTACTGTTGCACTCTCTGGAGTTGGAATAGTAATTTTTACCCCTACGCTATCCAACGCTTTTCCTACTGTTGCACTCTCTGGAGTTGGAATAGTAATTTTTACCCCTACGCTATCCAACGCTTTCCCTACTGTTGCACTTTTTGGAGTTGGAATAGTAATTTTTACCCCTACGCTATCCAACGTTTTATTTCATTAATTTTAAAAATATTAAAAGTATATTTAATTTTTTTAATTTATTAAACATAATTCTTTACTTTTTATTTATGTTTTTGTTTTATGTTTGTAAATGTATTTGTAATTTATAATATTTTTATTAATTTATAAATTAATAAAATAATTATTACAACTTATTGTAAAGTACATATATATTATATATTTTCTGTATATGTTTAATTAATGTATTATTATTATATATGTATTATTTATTAATTTTAAACATTATTAGATATTTTTAACTATGTTGATTTTATTTATTAGTGTTATTTACTTTATTTTACATTTATATTTTTGCAGGAAAAAAACAATATTTTTATCATCGATATTTTTAACATCTATGTTTTATTTTCGATATTTTTGTACTTACCATGTTGTAGATAGGATGTCGATATTCTTGCCTTCGATATTTCTGCATCGATATTCCTGTAGGTCGATATTTTGTCAGTGATCCATTCTCACTCTAGCCAAAAATTCATCCACCGATACATTGGACCTCTGAGGCTGAGTATAAAATGTGTGGCACTGCATGACAATATTCAAAGTCTTGGCAAAACGCTGGTGGCAAGGTAGCCAGCTAACATGCGGTTGCAAGCTCTGTATCTCCGTTCGCAATGAGACCGTACTTCGATCTCTAAACATTACCTCTCCTCTCCCTTTTCATTGGTCTTTGCCTTCCAACATCTGGCAGGGGGGTCGTGTCGGCTGCGGTGGTAGTCACAGTCGCTGGTTCCCTGTGGTCTCTCGCAGCATTGCAGAGTCACTGCAACAGGCATGTGGCTGCATGCATTGGCTTCCATGGGCTACCGGGCAGAATCAGAACAGGCCGGTCGGAGTCTCAGAACACTCTAACCCCTGTAGAGTTACTGGGGAGAGGGGAGCGCACCATAATCCACATGACCCCCAGAAAAATGCTAAAACTTGTAAAATTCTAAGCCTCACACGACTCCCGGTATGACAAGTGGTCTAGGAGCACAATCAAGAAGTGAGATTAGGATGGACTCTACAGATCCAACTGTAATTAAGCCGGTGCATGCTCCAGTGAGACCAGGGAAAACAGGTATGCCTTAAGGAACGATGAATTTGGGGGACAACAAGTGCAGGGGGTTAGGGGAAACAATCAAAACCAATTGTCAGAAGGGGCAATGATTCCCACCTTTGGGACCTCTCAAATAATCACTTACTTTCAGGCCCCCCTCCCAAAGCCAAGAACTCAAAGACCACCTCAGAGAGGGGTAAAGGCAGTACAGACACTAGTTAGTAATCCAGGAGGGAAAGTTAAAATTACCCCCACACTGAGATCTTTTTTTTAAAAAAAGGAGATGGAAATTTAGAGCAACACCTCTTGGTTTGCTCTAATCAGCTAGGCAAATAGCCCTGAAACTCCATCTGATATGGAAACATCAGGGGTCTCACATTATGAGGCTCAGCCACTTTCTATTTCTAATAAATTTTCAGTACTTGCTGGTATTTCACAGATTGATGACCTAGCAATATATGGCCCTCAACTAGCCTCTGATATAGAGAACACAAGCTCCCCAAGAAACCCAGAAGTGGTTGGCACTGACATGAGTCATAACTTGCTCTCCTTATCGAAAGATATAAAAGAAAGGCTTACGACCTCGGATAGAAACCAGGCAATGATTCAAGAGGCTTGCAAAAACCTAGGTATGAAATTGTCTTATATTACAGAAAGGCCAGCCATAATGGAAATATCTATAGGGGCACTGCAAGAGGAAGTAAAGTGTAATCATAAGGAGATCTAAATGTTAAAAATGGGAGAAAAAGAGATTAGAGATAAAATGGAGGCACTGGAAAACAATTCGAGACAAAACAACCTAAGACTCCTAAATGTTCCCGAGGGCACAGATGGGGTAGCATGAAAAGTTTTGTTATTGATCTGATAAAGGAATGTATCCCGGAAGTTTCAAGGTTCGATTTGGAACTAGATAATCAGAGGGTGCATCAAGACCTCGTTAAGAGAAACCCTGAGGAAGATCTTAATAAATGTTGGCTCCTATATGATTAAGGAGTTGATTCTTACAGCAGCCCTCAAAACGAAACAGTTGAAGAAGAATTACTGGTCCTTTATTATAAGGTCTTATATTGCGAAAGTCAGCAATAGGAACTGGGGAGATACATACATAATCTGAAAGCCTTGGGAGTAAATGTGCAGCTAAAGTTTCCAGCATTATTTAAAGTAATATGAAACAATAAAATGTATAGTATGAGAGAGGTGTCCGAGTTGAAAATTTAATCTCACTGATAAAGACTCAGAAAGGTTTATAATTTTAATTGGAGAAACGAGCTCAAAGGATATAATGAAATACCCAGATTGGATGAAGGGAGGGTTCCCGGGGCAGGAAGGGAGGTGGGTAGGGGAAAGGGTACACTCTTAGGCAATCTAGTTGAGCACAGGGTTGGGAGCATAGGGAGAATTAAAAACATTGCAGTCCTCATGTGTCCAAAAAATCTAAATATCAACAGGAGATGGTGCACCTACATATACATTAATGATGATAGATAACAAGGAGACACATAAATTAAGGGTATTGATATGGAATATCCAATAATTATGGTATAATACTGCGGGAGACACATTTACTCTTGGACGAATAGCATGGAGTTCTTAAGAGGAATACATGGATTACACATCTTGCATGTACTAATCAAACTTGTAATGAAAAAGGAGTGGCAGTTATTTTTAAAAGTTCCACACAAGGCTGGAAAACACCATTGCAGACCCAAGGGGTAGATGGTTAATTTGCAATGTTAAGATACATAACATAGGTTACGCCTTTGTAGGGTGATATGGTCCTAACACCGAGGATCCACCCCCACTTTGGGATTTATACCATTATCTCCTCGAAACAAGATACCTTATAATAATGGGAGGAGATTTTAATACTCTACTGGACCCGGTACTGGATAAATCCACTACTAAACCTACAGTACATTCGCCAAAAATGAGAGAGAGTATACATTAGGTAATAAAGAACTTTGGGCTAGTGGATACCTGGAGGTTAAAGGAGGGTAACAAAAAAAGAATATACTTTTCAGAATAAAAAATATTTTCACTCCTCTAGAATTGATTTTTTCTTAACGGGTGTTAAATTAAAAAAGAACATTAGTAGAATATTACACCAACCAATACACCTATCAGGCCATGCAGCAGTAAAATTAGAGATCTCGTTCCCTCCCAGGCTAGATGGACTTTAGACAGGACCCTCCTAGGGGATATTGATGTAGTAGATGCTTTGAAAGTTAATACAGTTAAATTTATTAAGTTAAATAAGCCCTCTGCCCGAGGCATATTGTATGGGATGCATATAAAGTGCCACCAAATGCCAAAAAGAGAAGTGAGAAGCAGGAGTGTTGTGAAAAACAACAAACAGGGGACCCTTCAGCAGAGCGTGGATTCCCATCAATTACCTTGGTGAGCAATATCATCATCTGGCCATCCTCCCAATTAAACAATATTCCTCTTAACCATAGAGGCTACCTCCTTGGGAAAACTCTCTCAATTGGGTCAAGATGGGAGAGCCAGAAACAAGAGAAGAACAGATTGTGTGTTTCTTCAAAAAATGATCACAAAGGGATTCTCAAGTAGCTCTGAGAAACCGTGCAGTGCATGAAAAGTGAGTGCAAAATTTTTAATAGAATTGTCAGGAGAGAAACAAATGTTATTATAAATATCCCCTAACACTCTAAATAAAAACATTGCAAAAAGCAGTGATCACAAATAACTGCTTTCTTTTAAGGTCGACATGTTTCAGCCATTTGGGTAAAAATGCCCGAGGCTTTCTTCAGGACCTGTCTCTGTCAATAGTTGGCTACTGCATCAACACACCATCAAAAAGTGACCTCTAAAGTGTCCAAATCAAAATAAAATTAGCACACAAAAGAAAAGAGGGCAGGACCAAACTTCTAAAACTTTAATCGAGAATAAGGAAATCAAAGATGAATTAGCAGAGTGTGTACAGGCCACTTTAACTGCAGAACTTCAAAGTAATCTAAGGGAGGCAAAGGAAACTCTATTAGAATATCTGGAGGGGAACGTGCAGAGAAGGTGGAAGGCAAGCAGGTTGGCACATTATGAATATGGCGAAGGATGCGGGAAGTTGTTATCCTGGAAGGTGTTTGCAAACAAAACAGATGATGGACCGAATGTGGATCAATGTCACACATTCATCCCAGTCCAAAGATCTGGGCCCAAATCCATCGTTTTTTTGCACTCCACACCACCCTGGGTTAGACAATGGCGATATGCAAATCAGCTCTGACCCTGTGCCCCATGGGAACAGTCCAGTCCGAACTACAAAAGCCATGTCCTTCCCAGAACTGAATCAAGCATCCGAGGACTGGACCGGTTTCGAGGTAACACCTCTCATCAGCCCGGCTAGCTTGACTCCCGTGGTGTGGAGTGCCTGGGACCCATGTCTGGGCATCCCCAGCGCACTTATGGAGGCAATTGCAAACAAAACAGGTGATGGACCGAATGTGGATCAATGTCACACATTCATCCCAGTCCAAAGATCTGGGCCCAAATCCATCGTTTTTTTGCACTCCACACCACCCTCGGTTAGACAATGGCGATATGCAAATCAGCTCTGGCCCTGTGCCCCATGGGAACAGTCCAGTCCGAACTACAAAAGCCATGTCCTTCCCAGAACGGAATCAAGCATCCGAGGACCGGACCGGTTTCGAGGTAACACCTCTCATCAGCCCGGCTAGCTTGACTCCAGTGGTGTGGAGTGCCTGGGACCCACGTCTGGGCATCCCCAGCGCACTTATGGCGGCAATTGCAAACAAAACAGGTGATGGACCGAATGTGGATCAATGTCACACATTCATCCCAGTCCAAAGATCTGGGCCCAAATCCATCGTTTTTTTGCACTCCACACCACCCTGGGTTAGACAATGGCGATATGCAAATCAGCTCTGACCCTGTGCCCCATGGGAACAGTCCAGTCCGAACTACAAAAGCCATGTCCTTCCCAGAACAGGATCAAGCATCCGAGGACCGGACCGGTTTCGAGGTAACACCTCTCATCAGCCCGGCTAGCTTGACTCCAGTGGTGTAGAGTGCCTGGGACCCACGTCTGGGCATCCCCAGCGCACTTATGGCGGCAATTGCAAACAAAACAGGTGATGGACCGAATGTGGATCAATGTCACACATTCATCCCAGTCCAAAGATCTGGGCCCAAATCCATCGTTTTTTTGCACTCCACACCACCCTGGGTTAGACAATGGCGATATGCAAATCAGCTCTGACCCTGTGCCCCATGGGAACAGTCCAGTCCGAACTACAAAAGCCATGTCCTTCCCAGAACGGAATCAAGCATCCGAGGACCGGACCGGTTTTGAGGTAACACCTCTCATCAGCCCGGCTAGCTTGACTCCAGTGGTGTGGAGTGCCTGGGACCCACGTCTGGGCATCCCCAGCGCAATTATGGCGGCAATTGCAAACAAAACAGGTGATGGACCGAATGTGGATCAATGTCACACATTCATCCCAGTCCAAAGATCTGGGCCCAAATCCATTGTTTTTTTGCACTCCACACCACCCCGGGTTAGACAATGGCGATATGCAAATCAGCTCTGACCCTGTGCCCCATGGGAACAGTCCAGTCCGAACTACAAAAGCCATGTCCTTCCCAGAACGGACACCACTGGAGTCAAGCTAGCCGGGCTGGTGAGAGGTGTTACCTCGAAACCGGTCCGGTCCTCGGATGCTTGATTCCGTTCTGGGAAGGACATGGCTTTTGTAGTTCGGACTGGACTGTTCCCATGTGGCACAGGGTCAGAGCTGATTTGCATATCGCCATTGTCTAACCCAGGGTGGTGTGGAGTGCAAAAAAACGATGGATTTGGGCCCAGATCTTTTGACTGGGGTGAATGTGTGACATTGATCCACATTCGGTCCATCACCTGTTTTGTTTGCAATACCGCCATAAGTGCGCTGGGGATTCTCAGACGTGGGTCCCAGGCACTCCACACCACTGGAGTCAAGCTAGCCGGGCTGATGAGAGGTGTTACCTCGAAACCGGTCCGGTCCTCGGTTGCTTGATTCCGTTCTGGGAAGGACATGGCTTTTGTAGTTCGGACTGGACTGTTCCCATGGGGCACATGGTCAGAGCTGATTTGCATATCGCCATTGTCTAACCCAGGGTGGTGTGGAGTGCAAAAAAACGATGGATTTGGGCCCAGATCTTTTGACTGGGGTGAATGTGTGACATTGATCCACATTCGGTCCATCACCTGTTTTGTTTGCAATACCGCCATAAGTGCGCTGGGGATGCTCAGACGTGGGTCCCAGGCACTCCACACCACTGGAGTCAAGCTAGCCGGGCTGATGAGAGGTGTTACCTCGAAACCGGTCCGGTCCTCGGATGCTTGATTCCGTTCTGGGAAGGACATGGCTTTTGTAGTTCTGCCCTCGCATAGCGCCGTGTTGTTGTTTAGGAACCCTCCATTTTGTTGTGCCTGCAGCCCGTCCCTCCCCCTTCGCTAACGCCTCCCAGCTCACCCTCCCACCCACGAAGCACTTGGAAGCACTCGGCTGAGAAGCCCCTGTGACCAGCTGAACTCCCTGCGAAGCGGTTGCTCCTTGCTCACCTCCTGACCTACAAGCGCCACTGCGGTATCGTAGCGCTGACTATTTGATTCACTGGCTTATCTTTCATCTGGCATTTTACTCTCCCGTGATAAAGCGCCCATTCCACCGCGTAGCGCTCCGCATTTGCGTAGCTGATAGCTGTTTAGTGCAGACACTATCTCAGGCGTATTGTGCTATTACTGCTGTTGCCCATCTGAGGATTTTTTATATTAATCGCTACCTGTGTGCATAGCGCCGACGCTGTAACTGATCGCATTTGTTTTGGTGCATCTACTCTGCCCTCGCATAGCGCCGTGTTGTTGTTTAGGAACCCTCCATTTTGTTGTGCCTGCAGCCCGTCCCTCCCCCTTCACTAACGCCTCCCAGCTCACCCTCCCACGCTCCGCCCCCTCCACCTTCCATTTATGGCCAATGCCCCCACGCGCAGCGTCCACGCGCTACGGCCACGCCGAAGGTGCGCCAAAGGTAAGCCCGTCTACGCCCGTCTGCGCCTGGACCGCGCCCAGTGCCAGACCCCCCGCTCCTCGCGCTGCCCAGCCCCCCCGCATTACCTACGATGCTGCCGCCCTCCTAGCCCTTAACCCCGGTCGCGCCCCCAACTGCGTTCAAGCCGCTCCTGGACGCACCCATGGACCTTTCTCATGCTACTCCTGCAAATTCAGCGGCACCGACAACATCTCCGCTACAACCACACATCAGACTCCTGACCCCAACCACTTACAATGCATCCTTCTCAACACCCGATCGGTCCACAGGCACGCCATTGACCTATGGAATCTACTAGACACCATTTCTCCGGACATCGCCTTCCTTACGGAAACATGGATGAACGCTTCCTCCGCACCAGACATCACCATTGCCTTCCCTGAAGACTATAAGATCACTCGCAAAGACCGCACCACCCACACAGGAGGAGGAATCGCTATCGTCCATAAGAAATCCATCCGCATCTCAACCAGCTCTGACGCCAACCTCGCCAACTCCGAACACCTTCACTTCCAGATCCACATCGACCCCAAAACCACACTCCGAGGCACTCTCCTCTACAGACCACCAGGACCCCGCGCAAAATTCAGTGAAGACATCACGGACTTCATCACTCCACACGCGCTCCCCTCCAAAGAATACATCCTTCTGGGTGACCTCAACTTTCACCTTGAAAATATCAACGACCGCAACACCGCCACCCTCGTGGACAACCTCGCCAACCTCGGACTTAAACAACTAGTCACCTCCCCCACCCACATCGCAGGTTACACACTCGACCCCATCTTCACATCCAGCAATCATGTCTCCTTCGGCCACACCACGGACCTCCTCTGGACTGACCACAGCTGCGTTCACTTCACCTACAACAAACCAAAACCCAACATCCACCTCCAACCTACCCTACAAAGAAACTGGAACAAAATCACCACGGACCAAATCTCCGCATCGCTCCTTCGAAACACCCCAGCCCTCTCTTCTAACGCCAACGAAGCCGCCGCTAACCTCACCCTATGGTTATCCAACACCGCCGACACCTTAGCACCACTGAAAAAACGGCAAAGCAAACCTGGCAGCAAGAAGGCCTCATGGTTCAACGATGATCTCAAGAAGTCCAAGAAACTCTGCCGCTCCCTTGAAAAGGCCTGGAAAAAAGACCCAACCACCAGCACCAAGGTCACCTTCAAAAACGCCACCCGCACTCACCACCAACTGATCCGAAAAGCCAAGAAAACAGCATTCACGGATCGACTTGACAACAACGCCCACAACAGCAAGGAACTTTTCAACATCGTCAAGGAATTTTCCAATCCCTCGGCCAACTCCAACGACATCACCCCCTCTCAAACCCTCTGCGACTCCCTAGCATCATTTTTCCACAACAAGATTGCAGACATCCACAACAGCTTTGACAACCATCCCGGAAATCAACCCACCCTACCATTTGCTGATCATCTTCCCCCCGTGAACATTCTCAACGACTGGAACCCAATCTCCACTGAGGACACCATCCGCCTGATGAATTCAATCCACTCAGGATCCCCCACAGACCCATGCCCTCACCACATCTTCAACAAAGCAGACTCCGTCATAGCTCCGCACCTCAGAGACGTCATCAACTGCTCCTTCAACTCCGCCACCTTCCCGGAAGACTGGAAACACGCTGAACTCACCGCCCTTCTGAAAAAACCAACAGCGGACCCCACCGAACTCAAAAATTACCGCCCCATCTCGCTTCTCCCATTCCCGGCCAAAGTCATCGAGAAAGCTGTCAACAACCAGCTCGCCACCTTCCTCGAAGCCAACAAATCCCTCGACCCCTCACAATCTGGCTTCCGAGCAAAACACAGCACTGAGACCGCCCTCATCGCAGCAACAGACGACATTCGAACGCTACTAGACAATGGAGACACAGTCGCCCTCATCCTCCTCGACCTCTCCGCAGCCTTTGACACAGTCTGCCACAGCACCCTCCTACAACGCCTCTATAACATCGGAATCCAAGGAAAAGCACTTGAATGGATCACCTCGTTCCGCACCGGAAGAACCCAGAGAGTCCGCCTTCCTCCATTCAAGTCCGAGGCCTCTGAAGTCATCTGCGGCGTACCACAAGGATCCTCACTCAGTCCCACCCTCTTCAACGTATACATGAGCCCCCTCGCGGCCATCGCACGCCAACACAACCTCAACATCATCTCTTACGCGGACGACACTCAACTGATCCTCTCTCTCACCAATGACCCCAGCACCGCCAAAACTAACCTACACGAAGGAATGAAAGAAGTTGCCGAATGGATGAAACAAAGCCGTCTGAAACTGAACTCAGACAAAACAGAAGTCCTCATCTTAGGTACATCCCCCTCTGCATGGGACGACTCCTGGTGGCCGGAAGCCCTCGGAAAAGCACCCATCCCGACAGACCACGCACGGAACCTAGGCGTCATCCTGGATTCGTCACTCTCAATGAACAGACAAGTCAGCGCCGTATCCTCTTCCTGCTTCAACATTCTTCGCATGCTCAGAAAAACATTTCGCTGGATCCCCTCCGATACTAGGAAAACAGTCACCCACGCTCTGGTCACGAGCCGACTGGACTACGGAAACACCCTCTACGCGGGTACTACCGCAAAACTCCAGAAGAAACTCCAACGAATCCAAAACGCCTCAGCCAGGCTCATATTAGACCTCCCACGCAACGAACACATCTCTGGTCACCTTAAAGACCTCCACTGGCTACCCGTCAATAAGAGGATCACTTTCCGACTGCTTACCCACGCACACAAATCACTCTACGACATCGGACCAGACTGCCTCAACTCACGACTATCCTTCTACACCCCCTCCCGCCAACTACGTTCTTCCAACCAAGCCCTCGCCATTGTACCTCGCATAAACAAGACCACCATGGGAGGCAGATCCTTTTCATACCTGGCTGCTAAAACATGGAACTCACTCCCCGCTTACCTTCGCCTTACCCAGAACCACCTAGCGTTCAGAAAGCAACTTAAAACGTGGATATTTGACAAGTAATCATCCTCCCCTTCCTAAGCGCCTTGAAACCCTCTGGGTATGTAGTGCGCTATACAAATCCTATGACTTGACTTGACTTGACTTGACTGTTCCCATGGGGCACAGGGTCAGAGCTGATTTGCATATCGCCATTGTCTAACTAGGGTGGTGTGGAGTGCAAAAAAACGATGGATTTGGGCCCAGATCTTTAGACTGGGGTGAATGTGTGACATTGATCCACATTCGGTCCATCACCTGTTTTGTTTGCAATACCGCCATAAGTGCGCGGGGATGCTCAGACGTGGGTCCCAGGCACTCCACACCACTGGAGTCAAGCTAGCCGGGCTGATGAGAGGTGTTACCTCGAAACCGGTCCGGTCCTCGGATGCTTGATTCCGTTCTGGGAAGGACATGGCTTTTGTAGTTCGGACTGGACTGTTCCCATGGGGCACAGGGTCAGAGCTGATTTGCATATCGCCATTGTCTAACCCAGGGTGGTGTGGAATGCAAATAAACGATGGATTTGGGCCCAGATCTTTTGACTGGGGTGAATGTATGACATTGATCCACATTCGGTCCATCACCTGTTTTGTTTGCAATACCGCCATAAGTGCGCTGGGGATGCTCAGACGTGGGTCCCAGGCACTCCACACCACTGGAGTCAAGCTAGCCGGGCTGATGAGAGGTGTTACCTCGAAACCGGTCTGGTCCTCGGATGCTTGATTCCGTTCTGGGAAGGACATGGCTTTTGTAGTTCGGACTGGACTGTTCCCATGGGGCACAGGGTCAGAGCTGATTTGCATATCGCAATTGTCTAACCCAGGGTGGTGTGGAGTGCAAAAAAACGATGGATTTGGGCCCAGATCTTTTGACTGGGGTGAATGTGTGACATTGATCCACATTCGGTCCATCAACTGTTTTGTTTGCAATACCGCCATAAGTGCGCTGGGGATGCTCAGACGTGGGTCCCAGGCACTCCACACCACTGTAGTCAAGCTAGCCGGGCTGATGAGAGGTGTTACCTCGAAACCGGTCCGGTCCTCGGATGCTTGATTCCGTTCTGGGAAGGACATGGCTTTTGTAGTTCGGACTGGACTGTTCCCATGGGGCACAGGGTCAGAGCTGATTTGCATATCACCATTGTCTAACCCAGGGTGGTGTGGAGTGCAAAAAAACGATGGATTTGGGCCCAGATCTTTTGACTGGGGTGAATGTGTGACATTGATCCACATTCGGTCCATCACCTGTTTTGTTTGCAATACCGCCATAAGTGCGCTAGGGATGCTCAGACGTGGGTCCCAGGCACTCCACACCACTGGAGTCAAGCTAGCCGGGCTGATGAGAGGTGTTACCTCGAAACCGGTCCGGTCCTCGGATGCTTGATTCCGTTCTGTGAACGACATGGCTTTTGTAGTTCGGACTGGACTGTTCCCATGGGGCACAGGGTCAGAGCTGATTTGCATATCGCCATCGTCTAACCCAGGGTGGTGTGGAGTGCAAAAAAACGATGGATTTGGGCCCAGATCTTTTGACTGGGGTGAATGTGTGACATTGATCCACATTCGGTCCATCACCTGTTTTGTTTGCAATACCGCCATAAGTGCGCAGGGGATGCTCAGACGTGGGTCCCAGGCACTCCACACCACTGGAGTCAAGCTAGCTGGGCTGATGAGAGGTGTTACCTCGAAACCGGTCCAGTCCTCGGATGCTTGATTCCGTTCTGGGAAGGACATGGCTTTTGTAGTTCGGACTGGACTGTTCCCATGGGGCACAGGGTCAGAGCTGATTTGCATATCGCCATTGTCTAACCCAGGGTGGTGTGGAGTGCAAAGAAACGATGGATTTGGGCCCAGATCTTTTGACTGGGGTGAATGTGTGACATTGATCCACATTCGGTCCATCACCTGTTTTGTTTGCAATACCGCCATAAGTGCGCTGGGGATGCTCAGACGTGGGTCCCAGGCACTCCACACCACTGGAGTCAAGCTAGCCGGGCTGATGAGAGGTGTTACCTCGAAACCGGTCCGGTCCTCGGATGCTTGATTCCGTTCTGGGAAGGACATGGCTTTTGTAGTTCGGACTGGACTGTTCCCATGGGGCACAGGGTCAGAGCTGATTTGCATATCGCCATTGTCTAACCCAGGGTGGTGTGGAGTGCAAAGAAACGATGGATTTGGGCCCAGATCTTTTGACTGGGGTGAATGTGTGACATTGATCCACATTCGGTCCATCACCTGTTTTGTTTGCAATACCGCCATAAGTGCGCTGGGAATGCTCAGACGTGGGTCCCAGGCACTCCACACCACTGGAGTCAAGCTAGCCGGGCTGATGAGAGGTGTTACCTCGAAACCGGTCCGGTCCTCGGATGCTTGATTCCGTTCTGTAAACGACATGGCTTTTGTAGTTCGGACTGGACTGTTCCCATGGGGCACAGGGTCAGAGCTGATTTGCATATCGCCATTGTCTAACCCAGGGTGGTGTGGAGTGCAAAAAAACGATGGATTTGGGCCCAGATCTTTTGACTGGGGTGAATGTGTGACATTGATCCACATTCGGTCCATCACCTGCTTTGTTTGCAATACCGCCATAAGTGCGCTGGGGATGCTCAGACGTGGGTCCCAGGCACTCCACACCACTTGAGTCAAGCTAGCCGGGCTGATGAGAGGTGTTACCTCGAAACCGGTCCGATCCTCGGATGCTTGATTCCGTTCTGGGAAGGACATGGCTTTTGTAGTTCTGCCCTCGCATAGCGCCGTGTTGTTGTTTAGGAACCCTCCATTTTGTTGTGCCTGCAGCCCGTCCCTCCCCCTTCGCTAACGCCTCCCAGCTCACCCTCCCACCCACGAAGCACTTGGAAGCACTCGGCTGAGAAGCCCCTGTGACCAGCTGAACTCCCTGCGAAGCGGTTGCTCCTTGCTCACCTCCTGACCTACAAGCGCCACTGCGGTATCGTAGCGCTGACTATTTGATTCACTGGCTTATCTTTCATCTGGCATTTTACTCTCCCGTGATAAAGCGCCCATTCCACCGCGTAGCGCTCCGCATTTGCGTAGCTGATAGCTGTTTAGTGCAGACACTATCTCAGGCGTATTGTGCTATTACTGCTGTTGCCCATCTGAGGATTTTTTATATTAATCGCTACCTGTGTGCATAGCGCCGACGCTGTAACTGATCGCATTTGTTTTGGTGCATCTACTCTGCCCTCGCATAGCGCCGTGTTGTTGTTTAGGAACCCTCCATTTTGTTGTGCCTGCAGCCCGTCCCTCCCCCTTCACTAACGCCTCCCAGCTCACCCTCCCACGCTCCGCCCCCTCCACCTTCCATTTATGGCCAATGCCCCCACGCGCAGCGTCCACGCGCTACGGCCACGCCGAAGGTGCGCCAAAGGTAAGCCCGTCTACGCCCGTCCGCGCCTGGACCGCGCCCAGTGCCAGACCCCCCGCTCCTCGCGCTGCCCAGCCCCCCCGCATTACCTACGATGCTGCCGCCCTCCTAGCCCTTAACCCCGGTCGCGCCCCCAACTGCGTTCAAGCCGCTCCTGGACGCACCCATGGACCTTTCTCATGCTACTCCTGCAAATTCAGCGGCACCGACAACATCTCCGCTACAACCACACATCAGACTCCTGACCCCAACCACTTACAATGCATCCTTCTCAACACCCGATCGGTCCACAGGCACGCCATTGACCTATGGAATCTACTAGACACCATTTCTCCGGACATCGCCTTCCTTACGGAAACATGGATGAACGCTTCCTCCGCACCAGACATCACCATTGCCTTCCCTGAAGACTATAAGATCACTCGCAAAGACCGCACCACCCACACAGGAGGAGGAATCGCTATCGTCCATAAGAAATCCATCCGCATCTCAACCAGCTCTGACGCCAACCTCGCCAACTCCGAACACCTTCACTTCCAGATCCACATCGACCCCAAAACCACACTCCGAGGCACTCTCCTCTACAGACCACCAGGACCCCGCGCAAAATTCAGTGAAGACATCACGGACTTCATCACTCCACACGCGCTCCCCTCCAAAGAATACATCCTTCTGGGTGACCTCAACTTTCACCTTGAAAATATCAACGACCGCAACACCGCCACCCTCGTGGACAACCTCGCCAACCTCGGACTTAAACAACTAGTCACCTCCCCCACCCACATCGCAGGTCACACACTCGACCCCATCTTCACATCCAGCAATCATGTCTCCTTCGGCCACACCACGGACCTCCTCTGGACTGACCACAGCTGCGTTCACTTCACCTACAACAAACCAAAACCCAACATCCACCTCCAACCTACCCTACAAAGAAACTGGAACAAAATCACCACGGACCAAATCTCCGCATCGCTCCTTCGAAACACCCCAGCCCTCTCTTCTAACGCCAACGAAGCCGCCGCTAACCTCACCCTATGGTTATCCAACACCGCCGACACCTTAGCACCACTGAAAAAACGGCAAAGCAAACCTGGCAGCAAGAAGGCCTCATGGTTCAACGATGATCTCAAGAAGTCCAAGAAACTCTGCCGCTCCCTTGAAAAGGCCTGGAAAAAAGACCCAACCACCAGCACCAAGGTCACCTTCAAAAACGCCACCCGCACTCACCACCAACTGATCCGAAAAGCCAAGAAAACAGCATTCACGGATCGACTTGACAACAACGCCCACAACAGCAAGGAACTTTTCAACATCGTCAAGGAATTTTCCAATCCCTCGGCCAACTCCAACGACATCACCCCCTCTCAAACCCTCTGCGACTCCCTAGCATCATTTTTCCACAACAAGATTGCAGACATCCACAACAGCTTTGACAACCATCCCGGAAATCAACCCACCCTACCATTTGCTGATCATCTTCCCCCCGTGAACATTCTCAACGACTGGAACCCAATCTCCACTGAGGACACCATCCGCCTGATGAATTCAATCCACTCAGGATCCCCCACAGACCCATGCCCTCACCACATCTTCAACAAAGCAGACTCCGTCATAGCTCCGCACCTCAGAGACGTCATCAACTGCTCCTTCAACTCCGCCACCTTCCCGGAAGACTGGAAACACGCTGAACTCACCGCCCTTCTGAAAAAACCAACAGCGGACCCCACCGAACTCAAAAATTACCGCCCCATCTCGCTTCTCCCATTCCCGGCCAAAGTCATCGAGAAAGCTGTCAACAACCAGCTCGCCACCTTCCTCGAAGCCAACAAATCCCTCGACCCCTCACAATCTGGCTTCCGAGCAAAACACAGCACTGAGACCGCCCTCATCGCAGCAACAGACGACATTCGAACGCTACTAGACAATGGAGACACAGTCGCCCTCATCCTCCTCGACCTCTCCGCAGCCTTTGACACAGTCTGCCACAGCACCCTCCTACAACGCCTCTATAACATCGGAATCCAAGGAAAAGCACTTGAATGGATCACCTCGTTCTGCACCGGAAGAACCCAGAGAGTCCGCCTTCCTCCATTCAAGTCCGAGGCCTCTGAAGTCATCTGCGGCGTACCACAAGGATCCTCACTCAGTCCCACCCTCTTCAACGTATACATGAGCCCCCTCGCGGCCATCGCACGCCAACACAACCTCAACATCATCTCTTACGCGGACGACACTCAACTGATCCTCTCTCTCACCAATGACCCCAGCACCGCCAAAACTAACCTACACAAAGGAATGAAAGAAGTTGCCGAATGGATGAAACAAAGCCGTCTGAAACTGAACTCAGACAAAACAGAAGTCCTCATCTTAGGTACATCCCCCTCTGCATGGGACGACTCCTGGTGGCCGGAAGCCCTCGGAAAAGCACCCATCCCGACAGACCACGCACGGAACCTAGGCGTCATCCTGGATTCGTCACTCTCAATGAACAGACAAGTCAGCGCCGTATCCTCTTCCTGCTTCAACATTCTTCGCATGCTCAGAAAAACATTTTGCTGGATCCCCTCCGATACTAGGAAAACAGTCACCCACGCTCTGGTCACGAGCCGACTGGACTACGGAAACACCCTCTACGCGGGTACTACCGCAAAACTCCAGAAGAAACTCCAACGAATCCAAAACGCCTCAGCCAGGCTCATATTAGACCTCCCACGCAACGAACACATCTCTGGTCACCTTAAAGACCTCCACTGGCTACCCGTCAATAAGAGGATCACTTTCCGACTGCTTACCCACGCACACAAATCACTCTACGACATCGGACCAGACTGCCTCAACTCACGACTATCCTTCTACACCCCCTCCCGCCAACTACGTTCTTCCAACCAAGCCCTCGCCATTGTACCTCGCATCAACAAGACCACCATGGGAGGCAGATCCTTTTCATACCTGGCTGCTAAAACATGGAACTCACTCCCCGCTTACCTTCGCCTTACCCAGAACCACCTAGCGTTCAGAAAGCAACTTAAAACGTGGATATTTGACAAGTAATCATCCTCCCCTTCCTAAGCGCCTTGAAACCCTCTGGGTATGTAGTGCGCTATACAAATCCTATGACTTGACTTGATTTGACTTGACTGTTCCCATGGGGCACAGGGTCAGAGCTGATTTGCATATCGCCATTGTCTAACCAGGGTGGTGTGGAGTGCAAAAAAACGATGGATTTGGGCCCAGATCTTTAGACTGGGGTGAATGTGTGACATTGATCCACATTCGGTCCATCACCTGTTTTGTTTGCAATACCGCCATAAGTGCGCGGGGGATGCTCAGACGTGGGTCCCAGGCACTCCACACCACTGGAGTCAAGCTAGCCGGGCTGATGAGAGGTGTTACCTCGAAACCGGTCCGGTCCTCGGATGCTTGATTCCGTTCTGGGAAGGACATGGCTTTTGTAGTTCGGACTGGACTGTTCCCATGGGGCACAGGGTCAGAGCTGATTTGCATATCACCATTGTCTAACCCAGGGTGGTGTGGAGTGCAAAAAAACGATGGATTTGGGCCCAGATCTTTTGACTGGGGTGAATGTGTGACATTGATCCACATTCGGTCCATCACCTGTTTTGTTTGCAATACCGCCATAAGTGCGCTAGGGATGCTCAGACGTGGGTCCCAGGCACTCCACACCACTGGAGTCAAGCTAGCCGGGCTGATGAGAGGTGTTACCTCGAAACCGGTCCGGTCCTCGGATGCTTGATTCCGTTCTGTGAACGACATGGCTTTTGTAGTTCGGACTGGACTGTTCCCATGGGGCACAGGGTCAGAGCTGATTTGCATATCGCCATCGTCTAACCCAGGGTGGTGTGGAGTGCAAAAAAACAATGGATTTGGGCCCAGATCTTTTGACTGGGGTGAATGTGTGACATTGATCCACATTCGGTCCATCACCTGTTTTGTTTGCAATACCGCCATAAGTGCGCAGGGGATGCTCAGACGTGGGTCCCAGGCACTCCACACCACTGGAGTCAAGCTAGCTGGGCTGATGAGAGGTGTTACCTCGAAACCGGTCCAGTCCTCGGATGCTTGATTCCGTTCTGGGAAGGACATGGCTTTTGTAGTTCGGACTGGACTGTTCCCATGGGGCACAGGGTCAGAGCTGATTTGCATATCGCCATTGTCTAACCCAGGGTGGTGTGGAGTGCAAAGAAACGATGGATTTGGGCCCAGATCTTTTGACTGGGGTGAATGTGTGACATTGATCCACATTCGGTCCATCACCTGTTTTGTTTGCAATACCGCCATAAGTGCGCTGGGGATGCTCAGACGTGGGTCCCAGGCACTCCACACCACTGGAGTCAAGCTAGCCGGGCTGATGAGAGGTGTTACCTCGAAACCGGTCCGGTCCTCGGATGCTTGATTCCGTTCTGGGAAGGACATGGCTTTTGTAGTTCGGACTGGACTGTTCCCATGGGGCACAGGGTCAGAGCTGATTTGCATATCGCCATTGTCTAACCCAGGGTGGTGTGGAGTGCAAAGAAACGATGGATTTGGGCCCAGATCTTTTGACTGGGGTGAATGTGTGACATTGATCCACATTCGGTCCATCACCTGTTTTGTTTGCAATACCGCCATAAGTGCGCTGGGGATGCTCAGACGTGGGTCCCAGGCACTCCACACCACTGGAGTCAAGCTAGCCGGGCTGATGAGAGGTGTTACCTCGTAACCGGTCCGGTCCTCGGATGCTTGATTCCGTTCTGTAAACGACATGGCTTTTGTAGTTCGGACTGGACTGTTCCCATGGGGCACAGGGTCAGAGCTGATTTGCATATCGCCATTGTCTAACCCAGGGTGGTGTGGAGTGCAAAAAAACGATGGATTTGGGCCCAGATCTTTTGACTGGGGTGAATGTGTGACATTGATCCACATTCGGTCCATCACCTGCTTTGTTTGCAATACCGCCATAAGTGCGCTGGGGATGCTCAGACGTGGGTCCCAGGCACTCCACACCACTTGAGTCAAGCTAGCCGGGCTGATGAGAGGTGTTACCTCGAAACCGGTCCGATCCTCGGATGCTTGATTCCGTTCTGGGAAGGACATGGCTTTTGTAGTTCGGACTGGACTGTTCCCATGGGGCACAGGGTCAGAGCTGATTTGCATATCGCCATTGTCTAACCCAGGGTGGTGTGGAGTGCAAAAAAACGATGGATTTGGGCCCAGATCTTTTGACTGGGGTGAATGTGTGACATTGATCCACATTCGGTCCATCACCTGTTTTGTTTGCAATACCGCCATAAGTGCGCTGGGGATGCTCAGACGTGGGTCCCAGGCACTCCACACCACTGGAGTCAAGCTAGCCGGGCTGATGAGAGGTGTTACCTCGAAACCGGTCCGGTCCTCGGATGCTTGATTCCGTTCTGGGAAGGACATGGCTTTTGTAGTTCGGACTGGACTGTTCCCATGGGGCACAGGGTCAGAGCTGATTTGCATATCGCCATTGTCTAACCCAGGGTGGTGTGGAGTGCAAAGAAACGATGGATTTGGGCCCAGATCTTTTGACTGGGGTGAATGTGTGACATTGATCCACATTCGGTCCATCACCTGCTTTGTTTGCAATACCGCCATAAGTGCGCTGGGGATGCTCAGACGTGGGTCCCAGGCACTCCACACCACTGGAGTCAAGCTAGCCGGGCTGATGAGAGGTGTTACCTCGAAACCGGTCCGGTCCTCGGATGCTTGATTCCGTTCTGGGAAGGACATGGCTTTTGTAGTTCGGACTGGACTGTTCCCATGGGGCACAGGGTCAGAGCTGATTTGCATATCGCCATTGTCTAACCCAGGGTGGTGTGGAGTGCAAAGAAACGATGGATTTGGGCCCAGATCTTTTGACTGGGGTGAATGTGTGACATTGATCCACATTCGGTCCATCACCTGTTTTGTTTGCAATACCGCCATAAGTGCGCTGGGGATGCTCAGACGTGGGTCCCAGGCACTCCACACCACTGGAGTCAAGCTAGCCGGGCTGATGAGAGGTGTTACCTCGAAACCGGTCCGGTCCTCGGATGCTTGATTCCGTTCTGGGAAGGACATGGCTTTTGTAGTTCGGACTGGACTGTTCCCATGGGGCACAGGCTCAGAGCTGATTCGCATATCGCCATTGTCTAACCCAGGGTGGTGTGGAGTGCAAAATAACGATGGATTTGGGCCCAGATCTTTTGACTGGGGTGAAGGTGTGACATTGATCCACATTCGGTCCATCACCTGTTTTGTTTACAATCCTGGAAGGTGAGGCAAGACAATATTAGAAACAAAAGGAAGAAGGTAGTAAATGACCACAGAACGATCTAAAGAGGATCTGATTATTGGGACGGCCTTCCTAGGCATCTTTCACGATGTATACATGGATGATACAACAGCTACGTATACGGAGATCAGGGAGTGGTTACCACAGGATAATCTCCCTAGTCTAGGTATAGATCAATATGCATCCCTAAACCAGGAAATTCCTAGATTGGATATGGATAAGATCATAAAAAACTTATGAAATGGGTAAGCACCAGGCTCGGATGGTCGGCCAAATGAGGTGTATAAGGTTTTAAGGGAGGAACTCACATCTTTCCTGATGAAATTAATGAATGGGCTTTATATGGAACAACTTCCCCTCGCTCCTTCTTGGAATGAGACGATTATAACACTAATACTTAAACCTGATAAAGATCAAAAGAATTGTGAGGCATACAAACCAATATCCCTGCTAAATTCAGACTATACAATATTCACCCAAATTCTTGCCAAAAGGTTGGACAAGGTCTTGGGTGATATCATACATGAAAACCAAAAAGGCTTCATGGAGGGAAGCCAGCTCTCAGAACTAACTCAGGATTTGGTTTGTGCAATTGATGTGGCTGTTGTCTCAGAGACTCCCTAAACTATAATAATAGTTGATGCTGCTAAGGCATTTGATATAGTTAGCTGGCCTTACTTATATGAAGTAATGGAGCAAAATAGATTGAGGGAATTTTCTTATAGCAATTAAAAGCATTTATTTTTCACCTACCGCAAGGATATGGGTTAATGGCTCAATAACTTCTCTCTTTCACATAAGTAGAGGTACAAGGCAGGGCTGCCCTCTATTGCTGCTGTTATTTAATTTATACATAGAGCCACTAGCTAGAATAATAAGAACAGAACAAAGAATCTTACCCTTTCATTATCGAGGATGGACAAAAAAGAATCCTTGTACGCAGATGATTTGATAATCTATACAAGTGACTCCAATATATCAATGCCAGTAATAATGGAAATACAAGCCAATTTTGGGAAAATCTCTGGATACTTAGTTAATGAGGATAATACTGAGATTATGTACTGGAATGGACCACTGGATAATAATTTTGGGAAATTACAAATTAGATATTTGGGGATCCGGGTGGTCAAGGATCTGGATGAAATGGCGCACATCAACTTCAATAGACTTATGACGGGAAACCAAAAATCTTTTGCACTTGTGGGACCCCCTCCTGATCTCCATTCTAGAAAGAAAAATAACCAACATTGTAAAAATGATGATTCTCTCATAATTTACGTTTATTTTAAACATCCTTCCTCTTCATTTCACGCCAGAATAGTTAAAAAATTACAGGGAGAATTTAGTAATTTCATGTAGAGGAATAGGAGTGTAAGAATTGCATGGAAAAAGGTGGATGGTGGTATTGCGCTCCTGGACTTCCAAATTTACTACTAGGCCTTCTCAGCTACTTGAGGGAGGATCTTTGGTATCGTGGGGCACGCTAAAGAGAAGCGCGGAATATGAGCTGTCTAGATTCAAATATTATCAATTAGCAAGCTGGTCCTGAGCTCAGTCGAATCTGGGGTTGGAAACGGAAATTGAAGATGAATTACAAAGTAATCAGAAATATAAGAAGGAAATATCTAGATGGTACTGGGCTCTGATACAGGGAGCGGATGGCCCCCTCTACTTTGCGGGAGGAGATCTGGAGTCTGGACATGCCGGGCTGCAACGTCTTACACTTTTGGCAAGTATCAGTATCTATACTTCGTTCATCAGTGAAGTCTGCACCACTATTCACATTATATAGGGCGTACTGGTCACCAAAGAAGCTAGCAAAAATGGATGGAGGTAAGAGGAGGCACTGTCCACAGTGTGCTCTGGAGAATGTGGATGAGGTTCACCTTTTCTGGCAGTGTCCAGCTATCCAGTCTTTCTGGCAGGAAGTGGGGGAAGTATTGACCATAATATTAGATAAGCCTTCCTTTTTTGGGACACTGGATGGAGAGGGGGTTCACTTAAGGAAGCTTAGAGCTCAATTAATTTTCACTGTAGTAGTTATTGCACAGAGAAAAAGCTGTTTAAAATGGATTTTGGAATTACAACCCACCTGTGAGGGATGTAAATCTTCCGCTAGGCATATTGCTAGATTCGATTGTCAATCTGGCTTGGCAGAGAGGGAAAGAATGTGGGCACTTTTTTTCTTAAATGTTATCCGAAGCAGAGTAAAGTGGGGGGAGGGGCTGTAGACGAGGGAAGCGTACATTCGAAAGTCCAAGGATTAAAACAATTTTTCACCAGTTGCTGAGGATAGTGGTGGATACCACAATGCACTCTCCAACTACTGGTTGAAGAAGGTTGACTAAAAGAGTCCATAACTAGGAGGTCGTGCCCATCCGTTTCCCTATAGACCATTCCTAGATCATGGTTCCTACCTTTTTGTCGCAAATGAGAACTGAAAAAAAATGCTTCTGCAGGCGCAACTTTGCTTCTTTGTAAATACCCTTCGTCATGTCACCATTTTCCTCATTAACCTGTGGTAAGTATTTAAAAACATGTCGACCCTCAGTACCAAGACACCCAGTTAATAATGCTCTCTTCCTGAGGGGCGAAAAGTTTGATCCTCCTAATGCCACCAAATATTTCTCAAAAGTTCACACCCAGTCTTCCCATTCAATGGGTGTCTCACCCTGCTGCATTAAAAATGATGCTGGCACCACCACAGATTGGCTCATACTCATGGTGGTTAAAATATAGGTTTCAAGTGTTCTTTTCCTTTTTTTCAAAACTAGTAATTGCCAACACTTAAACACTGTCTCAAGATCGTAGTTGGAGTGTAAACCCCAAAACAACCCAATAGGTAGCAGTGTATCCATATTTCCAGTACTCCAATGCAGAATCGATGGTCTTGTATTCTTTCGGATTGACAGAAAAAACGTGACAGGATGCATACCAGGAGTGGCCACACCTTGAAGAAGGCTCACGGTAAGCAAATCTCGCCAGTCATAAATATGGGCAGTATCGTCAATCACTTGACGTGTGGGCAGCTGATGCAGCAAAAGTCCTAAGGGCCTACCTCACTGGTCGATCAGCCGCGGTCCGTGCAGGTAACAGAGGTGGGGCGGTGAGGCTGGGTAATGGGGGATTTCGAAGGACGATGCAGAGGGAAAATTAAAAAAATAATTAATTTTCCCTCAGCATCGTCCCTCAAAATCCCCCCTTACCCGGCCCCACCACTGTAACCTGCACAAACTGCAGCTGGTCGATCCACTAAACAGGATTCCCCTGTCTCACTGGAACGCGGGTGTCTGGCTATCCCATCCAGTCGCCAAAAATGTTGTACACCGCTTCTCACAAATCGCCGGAGGCTTAGTGGTGTGTTTGTCTTCTTGTTTAATTGCAATAAGGAAAACAGTGTCTCTTCAGCCAGAGACCAACAGCTCATCTCGCCCAACCGCCCTAGAACTCCGCTATGACATTAACCCCGCTCCATTACACATTCCCCCCTCGGAGAAGCCATTTATATTAAGGCATCTAACACAGTGTAACTGGTATGCATAGGACCATCAAGGTATTACATTTGTTCTACATAAAAGGATTCCATCCTAGATTTTTTCCTTTCTCACCCCACATCGATCCAATAATTCACTTGGCCATTGGAGTTCATGACATCTTTGCAAGAACAGAGAAACGAAATAGCAGAAAGCTTAAGTAAAAGTAAGATGAAAAGAAATACTTATAAAAACAGACAGAATAGTTTTGCTTTTGTTTCTGGTTTTAGTTTGGCTAATTTCTTGATTTCTGCCAATTCAAGGCAAGGTTTTACCATATTTCTTTGATCACTCATCAGATAAATCCACTGACGTTTTGCCTGAAATTGCCACGCCTCTACACTCAGACCGTATCTGGTACAGGGACAGCCAAAATTTGAGATTCCAGAGATTTGTCATTTTCAAGATTTCGTGGCCATCCCCAGTTTTTACTGGAAGGGTTATCCTCCACGTTGACGTTTTTGGGAGGATGCATTTCAATTTGGGAGGCACTCTACAGAAACAGTCAATGCTCTCAAGTCAAAGATTTATTAAACTCTGGAATTATCTTTGTTTAGTTATTTTTTAGATTGTCTTTTATAATTCTACAGTATTTTCTAGTTTCAACCAAATACAATCATAGCCCATGGGCTTGTCAATTGCACCCCCCCTCAACACTGTTGAATAATCATTGAAAATTATATAACACTAGTGCACTATTGGGTCCTGAAGTGCGACCTGCAGTTTACAAAAACCAGACCCTACTCTATTACCAACCAGGTAAAACATCTACAGTCATCAACATCTAAGAACTTTTTGGGTATACTCATCAATGCAAGGTCTCTCATAAAACATAAAATAGAATTTGCCGAAATGATGACTCCACTTAAGATAGATATGGCCTTCATCACCGAAATCTGGGCGGACGGAACATCTGATCCAGATCTAGTTTTAGCCATTCCCGCAGGTTTCGCGATCCTCAGAGGGGACCGACCAGACAAATGGTGCGGGGGTCTAGCCATTATCTATAAAGATAATTTGACAATTAAAGGATCCACTACTGGAAGTAGTCCAGATTGTGAAGTGCTATTTTACAGGATTACCCTAAGCAAAAATTACATGTTTAAAGGACTCCTGTTATACAGACCCCGTGGCCCAAAAAACAGATTTGCGAACGTCATTAGCCCCTTCATTGAATCTAGCATTGATACAGGTGACTTCTCGATTTTGAGAGATTTTAACTCTTAAATTAATTAAGTCTTATCTGAGCAACAGAGTTCAGTATGTTCAGTGCGGAACATCTTTGTCAGAGCATTTTATGCTTCCCTGTGGCGTTCCACAGGGCTCTTTATTGAGCGTTACACTGTTTAATCAAAACACAAAGGGTGAGGGAGGGCCTCAGGGGAGTCGTATTTATAGACTTTTTGGTACCTTGTCCCCCAACTTAGCAATAGACAACACGAGAGATACCAAGAGTCTGCACGACACTGTTTAACCTTTATGTGACCCCCTTGGCTGGAATAATCAGACAGTTTGGCCTCTCTGTGATATCCTACGCTGACGTTACCCAGCAAGTGGTGTCAATCTCTAGCAATATGGAGGAAACCACAGATTGGTTCAACTGCTGTACGACACAGGTAAACCAGTGGATGTGCTCAAACTGCCTAAAGTTGAGTGGGGAAAGACAGAGGTACTTCTGCTGGGTTTTGACACTTCCTTTTGGTCGCACAGGTGGTGGCCAGCTGATTTTGGAGAATTTCCGGTCCTAGTCAAGAAGGTGAAGAATCTGGGCATCATATTTGACCTTTAAACACCAGCTCAGCAATCTTTCCTCTGTTATCTTATTTATTTTAAAGATGATTAGGAAAGTTTGTACCTTCATACCACCAATTCCGTGAAAACACTAGTGACAGTGGGGCCTATTTACAGAACTAATCTGAGACAAAATCCAAAACTTACTACTTTTAGTATGCACAGAAGGCATTTAGTAGTAGTAAAGTTAGTATTTTGTCTTAAATTAGTATTTTGTCTTAACAAAACGTAAGATACAATACTAATTTAAGACAAAATCCTAGCTTAAGACAAAATACTTACTTTACTCCTACTAAATGCCTTCTGTGAATACCAAAAGTAGTAAATTTAGGATTTTGTCTCAAATTAGTTCTGTGAAATGGCCCCAGTATTAGTTCCGTCCAGACTTAATTATGGAAATGCCCTTTAAGTGGGCTTGCAAAAGCAGCATTTACTCAAGCTGTAATGTCTCCAAAAATGCAGCAGTCATATTGCTTCTGGATATTCCTAAATTTTAACCAATCTCCCACAGATCCTTATGCCTAGCATTCAAAGCATTGCATGGGAACGGTCCTCAGTATTTGAATCAGCACCTAACCTGGTATTTGGATGGCAAAAAGCTAGGATCATCACAGAGCAAACTCCTAAAAACCCACAAATTTATCAAAGCTCGTTGGAGCTGAAGAAACGTTATTCTGGGAATGTAGTCGTCAAAAAGGAGGGAGAGCGATCTGTTGATCAGGCGGGCACCAATTACCACCTCAGGAGGGGCGGAAGGTCCAGTATCAGCGTGTGCCCGTGTAGAGAACACGTTAACAACAAACGGGGGTTGCTGAACTGTTCCTGGAAGGTATTGAAGGGAGACTGGCTGTACCGAAGGTGTATATTAACACCCTTGGGCATCCATTATGTTGGACATGTTTGCCTCACACACCCCGAGGGTTGTCATGCTTCATCATCGGCGGTTGCTCCTCGTCGGGGAGGCGGTGCAATCCCCGACGGGCTCACCTCAAAGAGGGGCTCTTTGGCGGAGATCTTTTTGTCCAGCTGCCTGTTGGTGAAGTGCGGGTATGCAGGCCAGGGCAATCAGTATCCTGAACTGAAAGGGTGAAGTTTAAAATGTAGTAGAGGGTCCCGGAAAGACTTTATTCTGGAGGTCCTACTACTACCATTAAAAGGTGTAGTTAGCTTGTTGGGTCACGGAGAGTTACGTGGCGTGTCCCAAAGCAAGACTAATGTGAAGGTCGGTCAACATGTTTCTCGCTTGGGGATTTCCCACGATTCGTCAGGACCTAGTGAAGTAGTGAGTGAAGAGTTTAAAAAAGGAAACATGCTAGTGTCATGAATCTCATGTGGTTTACCTCAGGGGATAATCCTATGCCTAAAGGTCTTGGACTAATGGCCACCTGAGTTGTCGGCGGGTCGGTACAACAGGAATTGCCTATAAATCAGGCTCAAGTTACCCGTGTCCAAGTAGAGTCACCTACCCATCACCGCCGAGCTCGAATAGGTCACACTGAAATCTTGGAATTCACTCCTGATTGACATAAAAAAAAACAACACTGCTGTCTTTTAGAAAGGCACTAAAAACTTGGCTCTTCATTAACTGAATCTCAACTCTTACTCTTCTTCTGGCACCTTATCGCTCAGCTCCTAGACGCCTTCGGGCATTAGTGCGCTGTACAAGTTCTCAAATCAATTAATCAATCAATTAATCAATCAAATCAAGTGAGGATTGATATTAGGTCCAAATGCTTAAATAACCTATTCAAGAATGAATATACTAACTATGGGGCCTATTAGGATGGCGGACGGACCTGCGTCCGTCCGCCATCCCAGAGGAGGAGGGACCGTCCGCAGGGGCAGCGGCGGTCCCTCCGTGCGAATTAGGATGTGACCGCCACCCTGGCGGTCTCATCCTGTATTTTTAGGTCTCGGCCTATTTCCATTCCGCAGGAATGGAATAGGACGAGTCTATAGCAGTGAAACCAAGAATTTCACCATGAGCCCAAAAAAGAGGTTTTTCACGAGTGCATGTGCTGTCGTGGACGAGCTTGCCCGAGCCTTCTGCCTGCCTCCTGCCTTGAAGGCAATCTGCTTCTCAGCCCCCTGCTGTTCCCTCCCACTCGCTCGCACATCAAAGGCTGCTCACTCAAACACCATATGCCTGCTCCCCACCCCCGCCCCCCACCAGACTTCATTGGAATGTGCTAAGTGCATTCTCCCCTCCCTTTCAGCCCTTTTAGCCTCTTTCCCAGCCGGACCCTCCTTTCGTCTATCTCGTTATCTTCTCCACTCTCGCCTCATTTTTTTCTCTTTATTTTCTCTCCTGGCCTTGTAAATATGCCCCCTCCCCATGCACTAAATCGCACTTTTCTTTTGACCCACATACTTGTTATCCTATGTGGCGAAGAACAGAAAGGGGGAGGGAGCCGGGCCCGTCTCCTGCGTAAGCTTTAACTTCAACTCCCCCTGCCACGATTTTGCTCAAACCTTTCCCCAACAGACTATAGATACAGTTAGACAAAACAGTCAAAGCGCATAAAAATGAAACAGGTGCATAGACGGCCAGATTGTTAAAATTAACGAGGAAGACGTTGAGATGGTAACAAAAAAATATACATTTCAACACAGAACCTAATCCAACAGTTTGTGCTCGGTGAAAAAACTCCGGGCATCAACTAACAAAAAAAAAACAGAGTCCACCACGTGGAAACATTTGCCACGCCATCAGCCTTTCTACCCCGAGTGCAGAGAATGTCACATATTCAAGAGATACCAATAAGCAACTATTTGTATTGTAACCATTCTATAAAAGTTTCGCCATTCGTGGTCCATATTCCGTGACTCCATGGCAGTATAAGAGATGAGATAAGGTAACCCTGGGCCGTAATGATCCCTGCACTGGACTTTAAAACTATGCAGTCTGTGGACCATCTTGAGGGTCTAGTGCTGACGGCACTCTAGCCTAAATCCGCTTCTGTTCACCAGCAGAGGGAAGAGTCTCTTAAGGAAACCGCGTGAGGCCCACTTATGCATACATCTTTTCTAAAACTAAATTAGTAGATACATGGAAAATTAAAAATACACTGGAAGGTAAAATGTACATACAAAATCCAGGATGCAATTAAATCGCACACCAGGAAAAACCAAACACCGGATGCAAACCAGAAAACGTTTGTGAACAGAATTTTAAACCGATATGAAATGCATGTATTGCATATACACAGTCCTCTTGCAGGGGGAGGGGGTTCATATTTACAGAAATCTCTTGCCAGGCCCCCAGATAAACTTGTAAGAACTCGGGACTCCCCCATCTTCACGAAGGACCGGACTACGAAGACCAATGAGAGGCGGCCTTGTTATCAATTTTACCACAGCTGGTTAAGGCACCGTTTCATTTTTTTTTACTATTTTATTTTATAAAGCTACGACTAGATAGGCGAAGGCCTATATGCGCTAAACGATAAAACGGCAGAACAATAAAAGAAATGAAAACAATTTATGAATACTCTCACTCGCCTTATTTACTATTGAGCCCAAAACTGATTAGCAAGTAAATGTCGCATCTGACATTCACGGTAGCGAAGTTTGGGCAGTCCACGACTTACCAAGAGAGGCGGGGTGGGGTTAGAGACTCAGAATTCTGACACACTCTTCTGCCTCACGCACCACAGCAGCCACACGCACCCGGGAACTCAGAATGCACACTACACCCACATACACTGACCACTCCTCACACACTGCCCCCATTTCACTGCTCTCTCATACATTAGACACTCAGAGTACTTTAGGCCACACACTGCACACTTACAACCCGCGCACGCACACAGCCCGCACCCTTATACACTTACACTTTTCCCTTATACAATTCACCCTCACACACTGCTTTCTTACGATGTCAGTATGTTTTTTTTCAAATTATACAATAAAACACACGTTACAGGATGAAAGCGTTTCCAAAATGCGTCATTACATTTTAATTTGAATTGTAGGGGGTTGTAAATGCCTGTTGATGCCATGTGTTTTATGCTTCTTTTTTGTATAACTACCTTTTACAATAAGTGCACGGGGACGTTGCAGTCTACAAATGTGGTGGCACCGACGCGCCCAGCTCTCACTCTCTTACCATGAACATTAAATTCACGAAGCACAACACCCCCTCCCTCATATCTGTCTAAAAAGAAGAAAGTTCTACATTTTAAAGGTCTGAAATATGTTCCACGTCAACAAATAAGCGTGTGACTATGTGATGGTGGCTACAAAGTAATCCCACAGAATGTTCCACAACAGAGAATGCACTTGCATAACATGTTACATAATTAGCTTTCCTAGGCAGCTGAATCCAACCAGCTCTGCAACATGATTTGATTCTGCACCCCTGCAGGAACGCATAACCCTCGCATGTGCCTATTCTGCGGAGACCCCAGCCTCCATACTTACCGGCCCCCGCATTCTGCTGTTGCCAAAGGTGGGAAATAATGTCAGCCAACAAAACCTGTTATCATTAGTGGTCGTTGTTGGCCGCAGTTTATTAATAACCAAAGACATATTAATAACACAAACTGGTTTCAAGCAATCTTCCATTTTGCGAACATTACTCATCAATCATAATTGGCATATTACACATTATGACACCCTCTTGTGATAGCGGGTGTCAGTCTCTTTGTGCCCTCCTTAGTTCGAAAATGGGGCTTGTACACAAACCAGTTTGTTGCCAGTCTATTGGTGCTCCAGTGGTTGGTTGCCCACGCCTTCTGCGTGTTGCGGAGGGGAGCTTTCCAGTCGGGAGTTAGGTCCCCAGCTCGCTACCAAATTGCGCCCTGCCGTCCGGCCGGGTCTGGGCCGCGAGTGCCGTCTCCTCCTGTTACTCCCCTCCTTTATGCCGCCACGTCACCCTGCCGTGCGGCATTCAAAAGTGAGTGGCCATCCTCTTACACACCGCCCGCCGGTGTGTTTTCTTAGCCAACCAGTGTAGGATTTCCGCTAACGCCCTTTCCCTTATCCAGCACTGCGACTTTTGCTGTTCCTTAGGTGTGGGTGGGTGGGCTTCAGTCGTTGTTGCTGTCGCGCCGTTCTCCCAGCTCCTCGAATGCGATGTGCTTCTGCTGGGAGGGCGGCGTCGCTTAAATCCTCTTGGGCCTTCCATGCAGGCCTCAGGTGAGTCCCCCTGATTGGGGGGTTCAAACAAAGCCAAGTTGACCATTGGGCGCCCTTTGGGGGCGCTCAGGTCAACAGGTCACTTCCGGTCGGGTGGCTGGTGCGCACCCCGCTTCCGCTGGTTCCTGTGCGCATCGAAGCACCCAGAACCAGTTTACCCCCGCTGGTGGCACCACGAGGGTTATGGTGCCGGCCTTCGAGCCTCCCCCACCCTTCGGGCGGGTGCGGCGGCCTCTGCAATAACCCTCGCATGTGCCTATTCTGCGGAGACCCCAGCCTCCATACTTACCGGCCCCCGCATTCTGCTGTTGCCAAAGGTGGGAAATAATGTCAGCCAACAAAACCTGTTATCATTAGTGGTCGTTGTTGGCCGCAGTTTATTAATAACCAAAGACATATTAATAACACAAACTGGTTTCAAGCAATCTTCCATTTTGCGAAAATTACTCATCAATCATAATTGGCATATTACACATTATGACACCCTCTTGTGATAGCTGGTGTCAGTCTCTTTGTGCCCTCCTTAGTTTGAAAATGGGGCTTGTACACAAACCAGTTTGTTGCCAGTCTATTGGTGCTCCAGTGGTTGGTTGCCCACGCCTTCTGCGTGTTGCGGAGGGGAGCTTTCCAGTCGGGAGTTAGGTCCCCAGCTCACTACCAAATTGCGCCCTGCCGTCCGGCCGGGTCTGGGCCGCGAGGGCCGTCTCCTCCTGTTACTCCCCTCCTTTATGCCGCCACGTCACCCTGCCGTGCGGCATTCAAAAGTGAGTGGCCATCCTCTTACACACCGCCGGCCGGTGTGTTTTCTTAGCCAACCAGTGTAGGATTTCCGCCACGCCGCAGGGAGTCCCACGTCTCACTGTGGCTCCCCCCCCTGCACCTGGTTCGCGGCTCCCACCTTTCTCCACATTTTTACCCTTTTTTTTTTTTTTTTTTTAGTTGCAACCTGCGAGTGACATTTCACCCCACAAGTTATCCCAAAACACCTTCATCCCCTTTTCGGATAGGTGTACCCCGTCTTGCCCATAGAGTTCCGGGCGGCCCGGGTGGATGAGGCCGTGCCGAATAGATTCCAGGCCATTGGCGAGGCAAAACTTGTGCATTGCCACATTTAGCTTCCTTCTTGCGTTGTCGACGGCCTTGTTGGAATCGGCCCCTCTCCAATGTTTCCTGCTGATCATTTCGGACCAGACTACCGTCGTGGGTCCCAGCCACGCTGCTGTCTTGGTGAGATCCCTTTGGATGGCTTGCCCGACTGCTTTTCGCCCTAGCCGGGTCAGGTCGTTGCCCCCAAGGTGGATGATCAGGACGTCGGGCAACCAGGCCGAATCTGCCATGAGGCCGTCCAGCGTCGGCAGTAGCTGCTCCCATCTCATACCTGGCTGCCCTATCCACCGGATGTACGTCGCTTTGGGCCTGTTTATGCTGCGGCCCCCCTGCCGCCACCAAGACTCCATCCGGGACACGAATGAGTGCCCCACCACCCAGACCAGCTGCGGGCGTCCCCCTGTCGAGAGAAAGCATTCTGTTAGGTGGCTTTCTGCGCACCGTGTGCATTTAAGAGAGGGAGGGGGGTGCTGTCACCCTGCCGTGCGGCATCCCAAGGCGACTCTCTCTCCTTCCCCCCCCTCGGGGCTTTCTCTCTCTTTTCTCTCTTTTTTTTTATTTTTTATTTTTTTATACGAGGTGAGGGCGTATGTACGACTTGTACGCCCTGGAGCGCCATCTGCCCACTGCCTGGATCCTGTCCTCTGGCATGCCATGCTGCGCTGCCGAGGTCGCTGCGCCGATCCTGAAAGAGTGAGAGGCAAACGATGCCGCGCAATACCCGGCTTTACCAAGGCCGTGGCGCATTATGGCTGTAAACTGGAACTTACTCAGGTTCTTCCCGTCCTTATGTATGAAGAGAGGGCCCTCACCAGCTGGTCGAGCCCCCATGTACTTGAATAACCAGCATACCGCGCAGAGCCCCGACTCTGGGATGCAATGGAGACGTATCGTCGTCCCCCTCCTTGCCCTGTCCGTTTTGGACTGTCTCAGCGTTAATTCAACTGCCCTCTCCATTGGTTTAATGTCTCTTGCCTGCAGGCATTGCCGCGCTGGGCCCGACTTGCTGGGGGCTACCAATTCGCTGATACGGAATGCTCCGAAGAAAGCCGTCGTGAAAGCCGCCCTAAATAGCAGCAGCTCATATTTATCCGATATTAAGCCTGTGAGGGCTCCAAGGAGCTGGCCCAGTTTGGCAAAATCGATGGGACGCCTGTCGTCCTTCTTTCTACCTTCGACCCTCCTCCAGCCTTTTAAGGCCGTCTTTAGATAAGTCGAGGTAGTGGGGTCCTCGCCTGTGTAAAGCCTGGCAAAATGGGCGATGGCGGACAAATGCGCCTGGGCCCACGATCTCGTTTTTTTTCGCCTCGAATGCCCATTGCACGAATTTCTCGACTGCTGTGCGAGTTTTTGCCCTGTCTTCCAGCGATCTTAGGCCCCCAACTCTCATTACCGTGCACGCGTATGTCCTGTATCTTCTGTTAGCCTCTGCGGTAAGTGATTGCCCTATTAGCCATGATAAGTCTACTCCCCCAGGTCCCAAAGGGACGATGGAAAGGGGGTCATCTCCTTGTCCGCCCCGGGCACCAGTTCTCTGAAACGTTTCATTTGGGACCGTGAGAGCGCGTCTGCTGCTGAGTTCTCTGCCCCTGGCACGTGGCGTGCTTTCAGCTCCAGGTTCCCTTCCAGCTGCAATTTAATTAACCGTCGCATTAGCCTCAGCATGTCCGGGCATCTCGCTGCGCCTCTGTTAATGGCCTGCACTACTCCCATGTTATCTGACCAAAGCGTGAGTTTCAGGTTTTTTATTTTCTCGCTCCAAATGGTCAGTGCCACAATGATCGGGAACAGCTCGAGAAACGTGATGTTCCTAGTGAGCCCCTGCGCATGCCACTCATCCGGCCACTGGCTGGCGCACCAACTGTTTCCCAGGACCGCGCCGAAGCCAAGGCTTCCGGCCGCGTCTGTGTAAAGAGCTATCTGTTCGGCCGTTACCCACCCTGCCCTCCAAATCAGCACCCCGTTGAAATCTTGTAGGAACTCGTCCCACACCTGCAGGTCCTGTTTCACGCCTGCGCTCAGCCTGATGTGGTGGTGCTTGTGGGTGACGCCGGCCGTTAGCCCTGTTAGGCGTCTTGAAAATACCCTGGCGGGCGGGATTACCCGAGCTGCGAAGTTGAGTCTACCTATCACTCGTTGGATCTCCCTCAGGGTGGCCTTGCTCCGACCCCGTAGCTTCGATACTTCCTCGCGAAATTCCTTCACTTTGCCTGGAGGCAGCCTGGCCGTTCCCGCTATAGAGTCCAATTCTATGCCCAGGAACGTGAGACTTGTGGTCGGGCTTGTAGTTTTTTCTTTTGCGAGGGGGACCCCTAGGGACCTAGCTAGATCCTCGAAGGCTGCCAATGTGCTTGCGCACACTGAGGACCCTGCCGGGCCTGTGAACAGGAAATCGTCTAGGTAGTGCAGCTTTCCACCTTCCTGGTGCCGGTCATGCAGCGCCCATTCTAAGAAAGTGGCAAACTGCTCAAAGTATGCGCATGAAATCGCGCATCCCATGGGCATGGCTTTGTCAATAAACACGTCCTCGCCCCATTGGAAACCCAATAAATTGAAGCTGGAGGGGTGGACCGGCAATAGTCGGAACGCAGATTCAATATCGGCTTTCGCCATGAGGGCTCCTCTGCTTGTCGCCTTAACCAGCTCGATAGCGTCGTCTACTGACGCATAGCCCACTGAGCAAGCTTCGGGGTCGATACCGTCGTTCACGGAGGAACCTTCCGGAAACGATAGGTGGTGTATCAGCCTGAATTGACCTTGTTCTTTCTTGGGGACCACGCCTAGCGGGGAGACGACTATGCCTTCTTGCAATTCCTTTGGGAGGGGGCCCTCAACTCTACCCAGTTTCAATTCTTTCTCTATCTTGGCGCTAACCACTTCGGGGTGTTGGCTTGCCGACTTCAGGTTACTCGCCCCCGCCGAGGGGAGCGGGCCCTGGAATGGAATAACAAAGCCTTGCTCGAAGCCCTCTACCAGTGACCTGGCCTCTGCTTTGTTCGGGTATTTGTTTGCTAATCTGCGCAGCTGTTGTGTAATAATGGGGGATCTGGCCAGCTGGCGCCTACAAATGTCCACCAGTCCCCTCCTTTCCCCTGCGTTGGGGCTAACGCTTCTTGCTCTTTTCTCTCTTCTCCCTTTTTCCTTCGTGTTTGGAACCTTTGCATGCAACGGTGGCGTGCTTGCCCCCGCAGCTAGCGCATGCGTGTTGAAACTTACAAGCCGAGCCCCATGAGCAGTCCCCCGCCTCGTATCTCCAACAGATCGCCTTAGTTGCGGTTGGGGAGTACGATCTCCCGTTCAACCGCCTTTGATAAGAACCACTCTTCCCCTTTTGGTAGGAGCTCCGAAAGGGCTGGTCGCCTTTTCCCGCCCAGGCCCTAACATCTTTGGCTGTGAGCATCTTGTGGATGAAACCCGAGACATCCTCCTCATTCCACTCCATTTCGGGGTGCCTCTGCATTTTTAATCTAAACCCTTTATCGTATTCTAACCAGGCATCCCCCGGGAACTGCCTCTGTGCTAGGTGGATATTGGCCTCGTACAGCCACAAGTCAGCCGCGCAATGGGGGAACCTTTCCACTATAATGCATGCCATGATTCTAAAAGCATCTAACCAATTGTCGAAACTGCGCTCTTTTCTGGCCCCACGCCTTTCTCTCCTGTCCTCTTCCTTCCTGTCGCACGTGGTTAGATCAAGTCCCTCTAGCTGTATTTCAAGCAGCGAAAATATGTCAATGAATTCCTTGCGCCATATCCTCTCTTTTACCGCTAGGGGGATGAGACATGCCAAGCCGGTGGCTTTCGTAGTCAGGGACGCCGGACCGGGGGATGGCCTGATGTAATGATCGTTGACTACCCCGCTCGGAGGCGGACTTCCTGAAACGGGGCCGTAACCCCAACCGGGTAGTGGGGAGATTTGTTCCCCCTGGGCGGACAAGCTTACCTGCTCTTGCACTCTTGTCTGACGGGCCCACCCCGGGTCAACCATATGCCACGTGAGACCTGCCGCTTCCTCCGCGCGCTGCTCCCTAGGCCCTGGTACCCCTTGCCCTGTGCCATTAAGTAGCCCCGGCGCCAGCGATTTTAGACATTCCCTTACGATGTTGCTAATATGCTCACCCTTTTTCTTTTTGCCGGTGGTCTCGCTCTGGTCGCTGCCCTCTGGTCTCGGCGGGAGGGGTTTCTGCCGCACTTTCCTCGGAGGGTTCCTCTTCGATGTTCTCTTCATCGGCGTGTTTTTCAGCTTCTTGGGTGCGGAAGGCCCTGGTTCTTCGTCCGCCTGTTCTACCGGTCTGTTCTCTTTCCCTTTGCCCACTTGGGGGTGAAGCCAGTCGTCGCCGTGGATGGCCGATAACTTGCGGATCTTCATCAGTACCTCTGCCATCTCGTCCGGCTGGCCTTCCGACATGTCGTGAGTCTCTGCGCACTTGTGTGTGGCTTCTTGGTTTCTCGCGTCTGCGTCAGGCCGTCTGCTGGGGGTACAGCTAGCTGCGTGTGCTTATCCCAGGCTCTGAGCTTGCCGCGGTTTTTACCTGTTGTTGCTTCGGGGGAGCTGGCACGGCGCTCCGTAAGGCGTCCTCGGTGATGACGACCTTGATCTTCAACTGGAGCCTTGCCGTCTTCCGCTTCGTCCTTCGCCGCGTCGCCTCTCTTCCTCTTCAGTCGTTGTTGCTGTCGCGCCGTTCTCCCAGCTCCTCGAATGCGATGTGCTTCTGCTGGGAGGGCGGCGTCGCTTAAATCCTCTTGGGCCTTCCATGCAGGCCTCAGGTGAGTCCCCCTGATTGGGGGGTTCAAACAAAGCCAAGTTGACCATTGGGCGCCCTTTGGGGGCGCTCAGGTCAACAGGTCACTTCCGGTCGGGTGGCTGGTGCGCACCCTGCTTCCGCTGGTTCCTGTGCGCATCGAAGCGCCCAGAACCAGTTTACCCCCGCTGGTGGCACCACGAGGGTTATGGCGCCGGCCTTCGAGCCTCCCCCACCCTTCGGGCGGGTGCGGCGGCCTCTGCAACTGCTCCAGCTCATGACGTAGAAAGTCACACATGCCTGCATGCTTTTAATTTAATTTTGCGGCCGCCAATGCATGTTCAACATCTGATTCACCCCCCCCCCCCCACCACCAAACTCGTGTGTGCCGCTTTCTACTTCCTCTCCAACAGTTTCAGTGGTAATCAGAGTTTGATGCAGCCTTGTGGCTCCTCTCACCCAGGTACGAATGGGCAGCCTCAGCGTCTGATGTCCCTGCCTCCCCTACAGCCTCAGGCCTCCTCAAACCGCACGCCCTGCTGCTTTGTTGCTCCAGTGCCCTCCTAGCACTTTACGGACCCACCGAGGCTCCGTCTTCCTCTCACCTTTATGCAGCCAATGTGGTATATTAACCCCTTCCAGCCTCAGCTCTTTTTTTTTTTTTTACGAGCGCGGCCGCTCCCTTCTAAAATGTTGTCTTCTTGTTACATTTGAGAGCCAAGCACCCGCACCCGAAATCTAAGAGACACACTAAACACAATAATGATTTACGTGAGATTACACTCGTGTAGAAAAGTCACCTGGGGCTACTTGTGAAAAGTGCTAGCTGCAGTGAGTTAGAGGCCAATTCCTTGATCGTGGCACTGCAAACTCCTCACATTCTCTATCATTTTGCTCAATTACCTCACCGTGGCCTATCATGTACCCACAGCAATTCATAACTTCTTGTCTTATGCAATTAGCTCCTCGCAGTGTCTTTCAAGGTGCCCCAAGCTAGCACACTGCCTGCCCATGTGCACACACCTCTAAATATATATGTCTGAGACTGAGACTAAGTAACATGGACCTCGTGTTTTTTATCCATGCGCATCAATCTTTCTGCTTCATCAGGTCAAGTGTTCTAAGCGCCTCTAGCTGTTGTCTTGCTCCCGAAAAACTTCAATTTGTTCGTGTGCAGAAGCTCCCCCCCACTGTCGGTCTGTCATGTACCCTACACTCCTCACACTGTCTACCAAGTGCTCCATACTCCTCACTGTGAATGCTCCTGTGTCCAAAGCTTCTCACGCTCTGTTCGTGAGCACCACATTTCACTCCTCGTGCACATCAACTTTCTCACTTCATCAGTTCTTGTGAAGTAAGATTATCATCCATGCAGCCCAGAACCGTTACACTGTGCTCAAAAAAGCTTCACTGTCTCACCATCTGATCCAAGCCCCCTATATCTGTCTATCTTCTCATATGTCTGCCCTTGTATATATCAAGTTACTTATGCGAGCTGACCCTGTGCCAAAGCTCCCCGCAATGTCTGACCATGTCTCCCGGTGAGTGAACAGCAGTTACAGTAAGACCAGCTCCATAGGAATATACTCCATCCTATAAAATTCAGGAGAAGCTTCTGTAAGTCCCGCCTACTCTCCTCTTCACAGGACAGAGCCAAATTAGCCTACCCAGGAAAAAAGATATTTGAAAGTCATCCTAACACATTGTGTTTCCGGAAAAACATAAAAAGCTGGAGACCCAGACAAACCGGAAGCTGGGTTGAATTTCAGACAACCTGCAGTCAACAGCTTTGAACGAAGCAGGCACTTTGTAAAACATTTGATGGGTGCTGCGTTGTGACCTACAAATAATGGGAACATGTCCTTCTGAAACAACACACCATCACTCTTCTAGGGCCCTTTAACACACCACTCCCTCTCCCATCCATCTCCTTTGCGCTCACACACACACACACGCATTCACGCACGCATGCAATCACGCACACACACACACACACACACACACACAGGCACACACACTTCATGCAGGAGGGGCAGTTGCACCAGGACTTTGACAGTTCTGGGAGCTATTGAGCGCCTATTACTGCTTCATTTCAGATTTCTTACATTAGCCAAGGAGCCTATCTCCATGTAGCACTACAGGCCATCACACGCTGCCTACCCCGCTGCGCACTATCATGCACTTTGCACCAGGCTCCGTGGCTTACTACATAATGTGCTTCGTACCTGTGCTGTTGTAACACCTCCATCTATCACCTCCTTTGCAGGGCAACAACCCTGAACCCACCTCTCCCCCTGTAGCCTATGAAACAACACTTACTAATCCATTCCACGCCTTCCTTCTATGCACCTGGTGCAGTGGCACCGGGCCCCACACAAATCCACTCAAACAAGATCACTGCTGTATTTAACCCATACCCTTAGGCCTTTCCCACCCCAAGTCTTTGCCCCACATTTCCAAGGGTGCAGGTACCACTGGTAGAAGAGGTACAATGGCTCGGCAACACTCTCTGCCCATTTGACCCCCACCTGCATATGAGGTGCTATTTACCCCATTAATACTTATTAACAACCAAAAAACATCTGTCTCCCGTTTACACTTCCAAGCTTTAAAATTTCCATTCATGTTCTTTTAATGTGGACAAAATGGCTGCAATGTTTCTTTATCCATGTTGCACAGCACCACTGAAGTTCGGTGGTGTTGCTGGGGAGGAGATAAACATCTTCAAATAAGCATACTATCTATCTATCTATCTATCTATCTATCTATCTATCTATCTATCTATCTATCTATCTATCTATCTATCTATCTATCTATCTATCTATCTATCTATCTATCGCCCTCACTCTATCTATCTATCTATCGCCCTCACTCTATCTATCTATTGCCCTCACTCTATCTATCTATCTATCGCCCTCACTCTATCTATCTATCTATCGCCCTCACTCTATCTATCTATCTATCGCCCTCACTCTATCTATCTATCGCCCTCACTCTATCTATCTATCTATCTATCGCCCTCACTCTATCAATCTATCGCCCTCACTCTTATCTCTCTCACTCTATCAATCTATCGCCCTCACTCTTATCTCTCTCACTCTATCAATCTATCGCCCTCACTCTTATCTCTCTCACTCTATCAATCTATCGCCCTCACTCTTATCTCTCTCACTCTATTAATCTATCGCCCTCACTCTTATCTCTCTCACTCTATCAATCTATCACCCTCACTCTTATCTCTCTCACTCTATCAATCTATCGCCCTCACCCTTATCTCTCTCACTCTATCAATCTATCGCCCTCACTCTTATCTCTCTCACTCTATCAATCTATCGCCCTCACTCTTATCTCTCTCACTCTATCAATCTATCGCCCTCACTCTTATCTCTCACTCTATCAATCTATCGCCCTCACTCTATCAATCTATCGCCCTCCCTCTTATCTCTCTCACTCTATCAATCTATCGCCCTCCCTCTTATCTCTCTCACTCTATCAATCTATCGCCCTCACTCTTATCTCTCTCACTCTATCAATCTATCGCCCTCACTCATCTCTCTCACTCTATCAATCTATCGCCCTCACTCTATCAATCTATCGCCCTCACTCATCTCTCTCACTCTATCAATCTATCGCCCTCACTCTTATCTCTCTCACTCTATCAATCTATTGCCCTCCCTCTATCGATCTATCACCATCACTCATCTCTCTCACTCTATCAATCTATCGCCCTCACTCTTATCTCTCTCACTCTATCAATCTATCGCCCTCACTCTATCAATCTATCGCCCTCACTCATCTCTCTCACTCTATCAATCTATCGCCCTCACTCTTATCTCTCTCTCTATCAATCTATCGCCCTCACTCATCTCTCTCACTCTATCAATCTATCGCCCTCACTCTATCAATCTATCGCCCTCACTCATCTCTCTCACTCTATCAATCTATCGCCCTCACTCTTATCTCTCTCACTCTATCAATCTACCGCCCTCCCTCTATCTATGGCACCACCACAGCATCACTCAGGCGCACCACAACATCACTGAATGCCACAGTTTCACTCGTCGCCACCACAACATCACTCACCGCCACCACAGCATCAATCTGTGCAACTGGTTCAAATGTGTTCTCTCAATATTTCAAGCTTTATTACAAATGTCACAAAAAGATGTTAATATTTCACTTTTGTTCTTGGATTTTCGTCACAATAAAATACACTGAACATAATCTTCACAAAAGTTATTTACAAAAGTTTAAGCTATTGCCATTATAAATTACAATAACTTTAATTTAAATATTAATTATTTTAAAAAGTCACATAAATACAACATATATTGCATTACAAATGCTATAGGTGTCACATTTGCAAAAGTTAAAACTATTGGCATTGCAAATGAGAGAGCTATTAATTTAGCTATTTTCAAAACCAACACATAAATAAACAAGCACTGGCGTTGCCAATAGGTTTCGAATTTGGAAAGTTGGAGCTATTGGTTTTGTAAATGACATTTTATATTTATATATTGTTATTGACAATGCCAAAAACGATATATAAATATAAAATGTCATTTACAAAACCAATAGCTCCAACTTTCCTACTGCGAGACCTATTGGCAACGCCAGTGCTTGTTAACATTGCGGCGGGTGCTGCTTGAAGCAACACCCGCCGCAATGTTAAGACTGCAAGCAGTGCATTTGCATGCACAAAGCGGCAGGCATCGCGCGGTGCCTGCCGCTTCGTTCATGCAAATTCAGGGGGGTACCATAGGTACCCCCCATGTGCACCCCCACCCCCCTTCACTCTGGGGGCCCGCAACGGGCCCCTAATGAAAAGACCGTATGCCTTTTCGTGGCGGCATTGCCGCCGCGGAAAGGCATGTCACAGGGCAAATGCTAATATGGCTGGCGGTGTCTGATAGACACCGCACCATATTAGAGCTTTTCCGCCACGGTCTCGCGGCGGAAAAGCGGCGGACGGTCTCCCCGTCCGCCGATGACCCCCCAGCCATCCTAATCTGGCCGGGGGTTTTCACACACACCGCAGCAGTGAATCCGCATCCTTCGGGCCGGCGGAGGCTTCCGCCGGCCCGGAGGATGCGGATTCACCGCAATCATAACCGGCCCCTATGTTTGTGTTACGAAGCTTAACAGTTAATTTCTTGAAAACAGATTCACACCTTCATTCTTTGTGTATTTCTTCTGATTTTAAAGTTTATTCCATGGAAATGGTAATACGAAAAACTTTTAAAATACTTCTTGTCAACATGTGTTCCATTTCTGAAATATCTTTCCTTGGAACTTCATCGGGACGCAAATGCAGTAATATACTGACTTGTCAAATTGAAAAAATTGACAATTCGAAAACCCTGCCCTAAATGTTTTTGTCTACATTTAATCCATTTGCAATCATAGAGTAACCCTTATTATATGTAGACAAAGGCCCTGGTACCTCTCCTGGCTAGATACATAAAGACACTCATTTTGATTTTTAAAGTCATGGAGTTATTTAATTATGATATGGCATACTCTATGATGCAGTAGTGCTGCTGCTGCTGGTCTCAGTGGTTCCAGAAGGTACTGCGGGGGAGGTGGGGCGGCTTCATCAGTTATCTTACCTTTGGTAGCTTGGCTCTGTTCACGGCGATCTCATATAAAGAGAGCCCTGGCACCTTTCTACCATCAGTGAAGGAGGGGCTGGAGCAGCAGTTCCCAACACGTGCGGATGATGCTGCCTGAAAATGCCAGTGGTGTTCAGCAGTCCCTGTGGGTCTGAAGTCTAGATGGTTTAGTGCTGATGTTTGGAGACTCTCTAATCCAAGTTGGCAATTCTTAATCTTACTCTGACTTCAATTCCTGTTGTGTCTATTAAAGGAGGCTGTTTCTAGAGCTGGATGTGCTGACAGCATTGAAGGGGAATATGTTCATCGCCTACTTGCTGTATCATTTTTGGCCCAGAATTTGTATTCAAGTTTCTTTTCTCAGATTCTCCTTCTCTTCTTGGTCCCCTGGACCCCACTCAAGATCTGCTGCATCTCTGAGGATATTTTTTGTCTTTGGCTTTTAATTCCTTGGTTGATAATTGTAGAAGGCACGAGTCATTTCTAACGTGACTAACTGTGCATTCTCTCCTGTGGCCACAAAAGACTGGAATACCATGCCTCTCTCTGAATACCCAGCCTCTAACTTACACGCCTCTCGTGCTCTTCTTAAATATCACCTCCGTTCTTCTTTTTCCTGATATTACCCCACAACTCTGTTGTAACATTTTAATTTACAAATGGTGTTCAGTGCTTTCGTAAAAGTACCTTATAAATTCAATAAAATGAAAATTAAGGTATTAAGAAATTATGTCCGAAGAATGATTGTGAGCTTGAAACCTGCCATAGGTTAGGGTGGCTGAGGACATTACGTTTGCCACCCTGACAGGCTACCGCCTGGCAAATTTGGAGACAATCGCCAGCCGAATGGTGATTTCTACTTTCTGAGGAACCGCCGTCATGACGTTTCCATAGAAGGTACTGAAGGTTTGGTGGACAAACCCAGACAGCCTGTCCACCAAACTCTTTGTTTTCAAAAACAAACTCTCAAAGTGGGAGTTAGTTTTTAAAAAATAAATAACTATTGGACAGCTACAGAATTTTTTCCTGGGTGTGAGGTTCATTATTTATTGTTTCTGTTTTTCTCCACAAGTTTTTCCCTAGCGTTGACAGACAGAAACAAGCATTAAAAATGCAATAGGTCTCGCCTCATTAAAGCCATTTGCTTTGCTATACAATACCATTAGCAAAGCAAATGGCTTTAACTCAATTAAAGGTGAGACCTATTGCATTTTCAATGCTTGTTAAGTCTGTGGAAAAGTATTAGGGAGAATAGGCAGTGGTCCAGGGAAACCACTGGCAACTGTAAATGGAACTTTAAAAAAACGGAAAACTATTTTTTCAAAGTGGCACCATTTCCTTTAAGGCCGCTTTAAAAAAGGTATTCTTTATTTAAAAGCATTCATGGTGGTCTGATGACCCTTGCAAGCCACCATCCCTAATTGGATTGAGTCTCGCAGTGAATACTAATTAAACAGGTCAGACTGTGACCCATTCTGATTATTTTGGGACCCAACCAATTAGTACATAGTTTGATTTGCAAAACAAGTTCTAGCTGCAAAAAGAATAGTCACAAACTGAGACCAGTTTTTTCGACCTGAAGGTTAGTAGTTCTAGCCCCTGATCTCCCCAAAAGCCTGTTCTCTTTTTTTGCCTACTCCTCTATCCATGCTCACGGTCCACCCATGTTCCTTCTTGGTCCTCCCTTATCCAGAATTGTGGATCCTTGCATTCAGTACAGGACGCTCTGGGGTGAGAGGGGCAGTAAAGGAGGTTGTTGTGGGGAGACAGAAAAGCACGAATTCAGAGCCGTGGGTGACAGAGAGGAGAAGAGACATCACCAAGTGTACACGGTCAAATGTTGACTGCTCATGTGGGCCAGGAGTCGAACACAACACAGATAGCTCTATTTGTACTGGTGCAAGTACAGACTGCTTTGGGGAGGGGAGGGGCGGTCGGTAGGGCCAGGTACAGATTTGTATCCGGAATTTAGGTAGAAATGACGCAAAAAAGACAGGTCTAGAGAGAGTGAGACAGAGCCTGATACCCAAGTGTAGGAGAACAAAGACCAGTACAGACACCCTCAGTAGTTCAGGGCCTGGTACACAGAGCTCTGCTGGGAAGGAGGTGGCGCAGAATGAGGTTTAGACGAGTCTAGAGGGCCACTGCTCAAGGGCAAGAATCGCTGGGGCTGGGTCCAGGACTGCTCTGAATGAGACACACATTACAGGGTGGGGTACGAAAGGCAGCCCCAGGGACGAGAATGTTTGAAAGACACATCTCTGAGGGGAGCAGTCTCGTGCAGGGACTTCGGCACACACAGCGTACAGAACCTGCCACAAACGAGGCGTATGGATAGACCGACAGGTCTGGAGGACATTACTCGGTGTATACAGCTCGAGGCAGATAGAGCCCATGACAGAGAGCACTATGGGGAAATGCCCTGTCACAGAAACAGGGACCGCTATAAAACTCAGGATATGTTAGGCGAAGCTCAAAGGCACGTACGTCATGGGGACCTGGCACAGACATCTCTGGTGAGACAGAGCCCAGAACAGACAAGCGCGTGTCTTCCTTGTATAGTTGCAGCGCGCAGTGAAAGTAAAAGCTGAATCAAGCGCGCTGTGAGAGCGTGTAAGGCAGAGAGCAGACACCATGCGCGTGCACAGTGCGTCTCCGTGCGTGCACATGGTTTTTCTCCCTTCGCGAACCAAACCGGCAACAATAGTCTTACCAAGGCGAAGCAGCGCATGCTCTGCATTCGCTAGGCGAGACCTAAAAAAGGACATCAAGGGGGTGTGATGCCCTTAGTCCAACGGGCAGCAGTCGATGAGACAGTCCAGACAATCGGAGTAAGCTTTCCATCAGCTGAGCCAGCTGTGGCACCCTGGACAGAAACCTGAAGGCCCGTCTCAATTACAATAGGGTAGGTGGACTGAGAGTTTGGTGGGCCCTTCTCTGCCACATTTATGACGGAGTGCTTTGTTTGCTAAACTCTGTCTGAATCAGACTTCTAGAGGATATCTTGCCACTGCTATATTATGATCCAGTCAAGGCAGTCCACTGTTTTAAAAAATGCTTTTTTATTTTGGAGATCGCAGTATGTGAACCTAATAAGGTTTCGATGTTGTAATGAAGTTAAGAAATAAGAGCAAAGTAACATAAGGCATCCCTTGAATTAAAGTCTGAAACTGAAAAGTGGACAACTGAGAGCTCATAGTAACCCAAAAATATCTAGACTATTTTGTCAAATTTTAATTTCTCTTGTTAAGCGCTTAAAAGTATTGTCTCAGTAAGGACTGCTGAGTGAACCCCGGACTATATGCAATCTCTGGTTGATCGTGGCACGGCTAAAGACTCTTCCTTGCACACCTGTGCTCTTGGCATGCTGTGTAAGTCTGCCCATACCCTGCCGTCAGTGTTCACGTTTGTAGTCTGCAAGATAAGCTTACTTCAAGTAAAAAACACTCCCATGTCAACAGACACATGCATAATTAGTGACTACTCTACATCTAGCCCTGTCGTATTCTGACAGTCCTAGTGTACTCCTAGAGGATCTTACAGTCCAGGAAGGGAGTCATATCTGGAGTTATGAATGAGAAGAACAAAGTGATGGGAATTATATGAACTGGGAGAGTCATGGGTGAAGTCAGTGCCAGGCATGGAACTCCTTGGTAGTTCTCCATATCCATGCTTCCACTCTTGATAGAGACTGCACAATCAACACCAGTTAAGATCCAGAGGTCCATGCTGATATGACGGAACTGTGGAAGTCAGCCCTGATGTAGGCATGATGACCTGACTTCTCCTGGGTTTGTCAGCATATGCTTTTCCTTCACTGATCCTGATGTTGTACTTCATCATGCATAAGCAGCTCCGGTATTGTTTCTAGGTTCATGTCAAATTTGGTTTACTTTTATCCCATAGGACAGCTCAGCAATGGTGATATGAGGTGTGTCTCAATAGTTTCATTACATTTGACAAGTACCTGAGAAAGAACAATTGTTACTTACCTGTAAACAGGTGGTTCTCCAGTATTGGTGTCTTTCATAGATTCACATGCTTGAATATTCCCCGTCGTCGGAGTGGGAGTCCCACGGTAAATAAAATAGCAATAAATACTAAATATATAAAAATATATAATAAATATATATATACATAATAAGGAAAAACCCAAAAAATGCATACAAGAAGCATCTGGTACCTAACCAAAAATTTCCACATAGGAATGCATGGGGAAAAAGAAGTTCCAATGCAGCCTATCCTTGTCATTATGTTAGTCCAAACTGCAGCCAATCAGGCGCCAGCAGCCCTCTAGAACCTTCTCCTCAGAGCTCCAGCCCTCAGATTTTCGTAGCACAAGAGTGACCACAGAGTCTATGAGGAGAAGAGAGCCTCTGAGGGGAGGATGGGAGGGTCGCATGTGAATCTATGAAAGACACCAATACTGGAGAACCACCTGTTTACAGGTAAGTAACAATTGTTCTTCTCCAGTATTGGGGTGTCTTTCATAGATTCACATGCTTGAATATAGAATAGTAAGCAGTCCGTATCCGAATACAAAGTTTCCAGGATGCAATGTATACACAAAAGGTTGGAATCAACAGGTGTAGACCCATGCCATAGAAGTTGTACAACTATATGTATACATAGAGAAGACATGCATAAGACTGGAAACCATAGGAGGAGGGTAGAACAGAGGCTCACCTTATTGAAAAAGATTACGGAGCACAGCTTGTCCCACTGCGGTATCTCCTTCAGCCATGGCACCCAGATTGTAGTGCTTTGTGAACGTGTGCCTGCTGGACCACGTGGCTGCTCTGCAAATCTGATGCAATGGAACTCCGGCAAAGAGTGCAGTCGAAGAGGCCACAGACCTGGTAGAGTGGGCTCTTACTGTAGACTGTAAAGGCTTTCCCGCTTTCTGATGGCAGAAAGCAATCGCCGAAGCCACCCAGCGGGCTACTGTAGGTTTGGTGACTGGTCGCCCTTTATGAAAACGGCCATAGGCCACGAAGAGTTGATCCGATTTTCGGAACTGGGCTGTTCTGCTGATGTAGAACTTTAAACATCTTTTAATGTCCAGAGAGTGCAAGCGTTGTTCCGCAGGTGATTGCGGGTTGGCAAAGAAAGACTTCAGTATGACAGGCTCATTAATATGGAAGTCTGACGGCACTTTTGGAAGGAAAGTAGGGTTAGTGCGTAAAAGCACAGAATCCGGTTTGAACTGCAGAAATTTTTGTTTAATCGTGAAAGCATGTATATCACTCACTCGACGTGAGGACGTCAAAGCAAGTAAAAGCGCAACCTTCCAGGTGACATACTTGAGGTCTGCTTTATGGATTGGTTCAAACGGAGCAGTCATTAATTGTGATAGGACAATGTTGAGGCGCCACTCTGGAGGAGGACGCCGAACTGGAGGAAAAGTCCGAAGAAGTCCTTTGAAGAATTGACGTATCAATCTGGATGAGCATAAGGAGGCGGAGCCATCATGGCGGAAGCGTGATATTGCCGCCAGAAAAACTCTTAAAGTAGCATGTGACAAACCCGACTGAGCCAGATGGAGAAAGAAAGGGAGGAGCTCAGCGGGCGTGGCACGCAAAGGATGTACTCCGGCGTCTGCACACCAGTGGCAAAAACGTTTCCATTTCAACTTATAAGTCTTTATAGTTGATGGAGCCCTGGCCTGAGCGAGGATGTTACGACACTCCTGAGGGATGCTTAGATGCGCAAATTCACAGTGCTCAGGTTCCAGGCTGACAAGCTCAGGGAAGAGGGGTCCGGATGGTAGATTTGACCCCTGTTCATGGAGAGAAGATCCATTCGAGGATGAAGAAGAATGGGTTTGCATTGAGACAGGAGTAGCAGCTCTGAGAACCACGCCTGTCGTGGCCACCTGGGAGCAATCAGAAGGATGTGGCAGTGTTCTCTCCGCATCTTCCAAAGTACTCGAGGCACTAGAGGGATCGGAGGAAAAGCGTAGGCGAAGAGATTCGACCAATCCATCAAAAGGGCATTGCCTTGGGATCCTTTGTGGGGATGCCAGCTTGCGTAAGCGGGGCATTTGCGGTTCTCTGGAGTCGCAAAGAGGTCGATTGCCGGGAATCCCCAACGGTGAAAGACCATATCGAGTGTTGGCTGGTGGAGTTCCCACTCGTGGTTGGATGATCGGGACCTGCTTAGGGAATCCGCCAGGAGGTTGGACAACCCCGGAAGATGAACTGCGGTGATTTGGATTTGATGATTGATGGACCAGTCCCAAATCGCCTCTGCCAGGCGGGATAACACCGGAGACTTCGTTCCGCCCTGCTTGTTTATATAATGCATGCAGGTCGTGTTGTCCGTCTGTATGAGAACTGACTCTCCCTGCAGCACTGGTTGAAATGATTTCAGGGCCAAAAAGATAGCCATAAGCTCCAACTTGTTGATGTGCCAGGTCTTTTGATGCAAAGTCCATTTCCCTTTCACGGACAGGTCTTGGAGGTGAGCTCCCCAGCCCTCCAGGGAGGCATCCGTCGTTAGTGTCAGATCTGGAGTGTTGGACAGAAAAGACATGCCTGCCGCTAGCTGGTGTGGTTGTGCCCACCATTTGAGCGCCTTCTTCATGGGAATGGTGATGGAAGCTTGATCGTTGAAGGAACCGGTGACTTGACGCCACTGCTTGTCTAGAAAGGACTTCAACAAACGGACTGAAACGCACTTCTTTGCGAGAAGTAGCGAAACTAGTCGGAGAATCCTTTGCTGACGTTCCCGGGAGACAAATGCCTTGGCTAGCTTGGTATCCAGCGTTGCTCCTAGGAAATCCTTGCAAGTTGTTGGCTGCAATTGAGATTTCTCTAGATTGATGGACAGACCCAAGGAACGGAATACTGTCTGACAGTAGTATGGTGTAGAAGTTGTGCGCGGGATTGTGATTTCAGAAGGCAGTCGTCGAGATATGGGAATATCTGTATGCCTTGGAGACGAAGAAAAGCCATGACTGGAGCCAACATTTTTGTAAAGACTCTGGGGGCCGAACGGAGGCCAAATGGAAGGACCCTGAATTGGAAATGAAGGTGCCCCACCTTGAAGCGCAGGAACTTGCGATGAGCCGCTAGAATCGGGACATGGAAGTAGGCGTCTCGGAGATCGATGGTAGTCATGAAATCTCCGACTGAGAGCAGACGCAAGATCTCTGCAAGCGTGAGCATACGGAAGGTCTGATCCTTGAGAAAATGATTGAGTGCTCTCAAGTCCAGTATTGGTCTCCATTCTCCGTTCTTTTTGATGACAAGGAAAAAACGGGAATAAAACCCCTTCCCTCTCTGCGACTTTGGCACAACTTCCACCGCACCTTTTTGAATGAGAAGGCGAACCTGATGAAATAGTTCTTTGAGGTGCGGAGGTGGCGGTCCGGAAGGTGGCGTTGGAGGAGGTACCTCGACAAATTCCAATGCATGGCCTCTCTTCACAATGTCGAGTGCCCAACGGTCCGTAGTAATGGAGGACCATTGAGAACCAAACAGAGAGATTTGACCTCCAATTCTCCGTTCGATAGACAAGTCATTGACGTTTGTTGGATTGTCCTCTGAAATTAGACTTCCCTCTGTAAGTTCTGGCAGGTTGCTGACGGGAAGACTGCTGGCGGTTTCCGGTGAAACGCTGGTTACCTTGGTTGAAGGACCGATATTGACTGCTTCCTCCACGAAAAGTGGATGTAGTGCCACGTCCTCGAGCACCCCGAAAGGGCTGCTTCTTAAACTGAAGGGTACCCAAAGCACGTGCAGTGTCCGTGTCCTTTTTAATGGATTGTAGCGCCTCATCAATATGCGCTCCAAATAATGACTCGCCGTCATATGGCATATCTAGGATTCTTGCCTGAACTTCCTGACGAAACGAAGTTGAGCGTAACCAACCCTGGCGATGCAGGACGGCCGCTCCAGCGAGCTGGCGAAAACCAGTGCAGGCTACATCCACTGCGCAATCTATTAGTTCTTCTGCCGTCCTTTCTCCTTCTTGCAGAATTTTCTGTGCTTCTGCCTTGGAAGCATCTGGGATTAACGCTACATAAGCGGACATGTCGGCCCAAGCCTGACGGTCATAACGACCTAATATGGCCATTGCGTTAGCTACTCGAACCGTTGTAGAGGACATTGAGGAAAATTTTCGCCCAATAGCATCCAGGCGACGGCCCTCACGGTCCGGAGGAGCAGTGATTGTAGACGCCGGATTCTTTGAACCTCGTTGAGCTGCCTGCGTGACGACAGAGTTGGGCTTAGGTTGACCTGTAAGGCATGCTGGAGATCCTACAGGAGCTTTGTATTTCTTCTCTAACCTCGGCAGTTGTGCTGGTAGAGAGTTTGGCGTCTTCATTATTTTCTCCCCTTCAGACCAGATGAAGTCTATAATCGGGACTGTGTGGATCTCTTTCAAGGGCTGATTCTTGAAATCGTATAGGAAGCAATCTTCCTCACGGTGTGCTCGTGGCAATTTGAATCGCTGCGCCGCCCTGTCCATTAACTGGTGGAAGCCCGCGATGTCTACTGGAGGAGAATCCGCTGTTGGCACCTGAGAAGGAGATGGTGTTTGAGCACGATAGTCATCCCACTCCGCCAAATGTTCTTCACCATCCTCATCTACTTCAGAAACTTCACCATCCTCACGCTCTGGAGGATTCTCGTCATCATCATCCGCCGGATAAATGGTAGTGTGAACACGAACTGATGTAGTTCGGTGAACAGTTACAGGCGACGCCGGTTGAGGAGGAGCCAGAACCGGGTCAGAAACTGGATTTAGCACCGATGGAACAGTTGTAACTTGTGGCGTTGGTGGGAAACGCCGATTGTAATCTTCCAACATACTTTGGAGGTTCGATATCATTGATATAGGCAACATCGCAGTTGGAACTTGAGGGTGAGTTGTTTGATGTTGGCCATACTGATCTTCCTCGTCGTTACTGAATTCTTGGAATTTAATATTCAGATCCGAAAGACTGTGCGCTTGGTCATCAGACTCTTGATCAGAATCAGTAGCAAACAGCGGAGATGGAGGATTAATCATCTCTCGCTCTGTAAGAGTCTCGAACTGTGGTTTGCTGGACTGTAAAGGCAATAGAGGCATTGTAGCAAATGAAGAGGCCGGCGTCGAAATTGTGTCCTGCGTACGCGTCGACTGCATGACATCAATTGACTTCTGCAATGGAATCGACTTGGATGCCATCGTCGACGAGGAGACCGTCGACGGAACATTCTTCATTGGTATCGTCGGAGCCATCGTCGACGGAGCCTTCACTTTCAATGTCTTCGTCGACGGAGCCATCGTCGACGGAGCCGTCGTCGACGGAGTCGTCGTCGACGGAGCGGTCGTCGACGGAGTCGTCGTCGACGGAGCGGTCGTCGATGGGGCAGATGGCACAGGCCCCCTCGTCGACGGGACAGACGTCGACGGTGCGCTCATCGACGAGGGCGTCGACGGAGTCAAAGTCTTCAAACTTCTAGTCGACGACGACCGGGTCGTCGACGAGTGAACTTTCTTCGTCGTCGTCGAAGACGAAATAGGAATCACAGAAGACACGGTCTTGGAACTGAGAACCACTCTCATCGACGACGAAGACGTTGACGCTAAAGCTGACGACGATCCAGAGGCCAGCGTCGTCATGACTGTCGTCGTCGATTTTGATCCAGAGACAGCCATTCTCGTCGACGGAGCTGAAACTACCGTCGTCGACGGAAAATCCGTTTTCTTCACAGAAAAACTGGACTTTGAAGCAGAAGGAGCCTGAGAGCTTTGTCTCGTGGGCCCAGACGTGGTAGGTAAAGGTGAAGACACCGCAGGGGTCAAAGCGAGGGAAACTTTCCTCTTTTTAAGAAATGGTGAAGGCACCTCCTGCACACTACCACGTTTAGAAGCTGCTTTAGAACGGCCTGACCCAAGACTTTCAGCGTCAGAAAGTACATTGTCTTTGTCCTTAAGCCTCTGAAGCCAGACAAGTAAGCGGCCTTCTCTGTCCTTTTGAGTTTTCTCTGAGAATTTTCTATAGAGTTTACAGGTGCCCACTTCATGGTCCGGGTAAAGGCAGTAAATACACTTACTGTGTGGGTCATCATGAAATAATCTCAGCTTTCCACAGGAGGAACAAGCTCTGAAGAGAGACTTCTTACTTGAAGACATTTTGGAGAAAACTGGAACACTTGAAGAGGAAAAACTGAGCAGAGCTCAGGGAGACTCCCTTACACACGACGTGCGGTAGAAAATCTGAGGGCTGGAGCTCTGAGGAGAAGGTTCTAGAGGGCTGCTGGCGCCTGATTGGCTGCAGTTTGGACTAACATAATGACAAGGATAGGCTGCATTGGAACTTCTTTTTCCCCATGCATTCCTATGTGGAAATTTTTGGTTAGGTACCAGATGCTTCTTGTATGCATTTTTTGGGTTTTTCCTTATTATGTATATATATATTTATTATATATTTTTATATATTTAGTATTTATTGCTATTTTATTTACCGTGGGACTCCCACTCCGACGACGGGGAATATTCAAGCATGTGAATCTATGAAAGACACCCCAATACTGGAGAATCACTTTTCATATGAGTTTGGTATTCGCATGACTCTTTTTAGCAAGGCAAAGAAACACTTTACAGTGCAATGGACCTGAGACGACAAAGGCATGATCTTACTATAATGGAAAATCCATGTTACGGGTGAAATCTTTAGACTCTTTTCTGTTAAATGGAGGACCATTGCCAGACTTAACAGTGTCAGGTATCTCCTAAGCACAAAAATATTGCTATGAGCAGAAGCCATATTATTTGCTGATGTTCTGGAAACTGCTATCACCTTTAGAAATCTTGAGATCTCATTGTTGACAAGAAAGTACTCTCCAGATGCAACTGGTCAAAAGACAACAACGACCAAGGCTTCACAGATACCTTGTGTTAATGGATACATTGGGTGTGGACTGCTAATTCAAACCTTTGCATACTTTGATATGCCCTGTGCATCTCACCCATTAGTTCATCTAAGAAGAGGAACTACACCTTACAAGATCATACCTGTTTTAGTTGGTGCTTTCTCACCACAATGCCGCAGTAGCCCACTTTTTCCAGGTGCACATAGTATTTTCATAGTGACTTTGGGATAATCTTTCGGGTTCCTGTCAGAAGCAGTACTTTTCAGTGACGGACCAGCTCATCGTGTACATGCCTAAATATATTCAGCTACCCAGGTCACTGATTGGTGAATTTTGGTAATCCTGTCACACTCTAGCGCCGAATTTGAATGAGAGTAGTCACAGGGATCGGCAAGGGTTCCCTGCTGGTGGCTTGATGATATCATGGCTCAGGGAAGGCATGATGCAGGACATATTGAACGTACTCTTCTACAGAAGGTCGAGGCTTCGAAGGAAACCTCTAATAGCTCACTGGATCCTTCCCAGCTGTGTGTGGTATGTCAAAAGCAATATTCATGGAGCTGCAGGCATCACCTTTCAGTATGAGGCAGCATCGTAGCCTTCAGTTAGTGACAAAGGGGGCTTATTTACAAGCCTCTTGCGCCACTTTTACGTCATTTTTAACATGGTGAAAGTGACCCACGGGTGGCGCAGGGGCTTGTAAATAAGCCCCCATATACTTAGTTGGAGCCGTGAAAGCCTGGCCGTAGAGGAGCAAGGGGAAGGCTTCACATGTTCATACAAAAGATAGCCTGTCCTTCTCGGCCAGCGGGTATCTGTCTAATGACTGATCAGACTTCTGGTGAACGCAGTCACTTTGTGGTGAACAAGGGCAGGATTCACGTTCAATCAGTATAGCCCCTGGTTCGACTGGACACTATGATTTAGCGTGCAGTGCAGAGTCAAAATAAGACACACAGGGGCAAAACAAGACACACAGGGGCTTATTTACAAGCCCCTTGCGCAGTGGGTGCGTCATTTTTTCCCATATTAAAAGTGAAGCACCGGCAGTGCAAGAGCCTTTTAAATAGGCCCCACAGTTTGCTTCTGCATTGCATGACCTACTGGCATTGAACATGTCTTGCCACGCCTCAGATCACACTGATGCTTCCCGGACCTTCTTGCTGTGGCCCCTTCAGCAGGGGCTCGGTTCCACACAAAGGTCTGCATTTACCAGGCCCAATAGCTGGCTGTGCCCAGTAAGGAGCGGACAGAGCAGACATGTGTGGCAGTTCAGACAGATGCCAGGACCTCTTCTTTCTGTGGATGAGGCCACATGCTCTCATGGGAGAAAGCAGCTCCACAAAACCTCAGTATATTTCTTCTTGCGAGGGGTTGACATTTGCTGGTGCACTGCACGCTTTCACAAGTTTGGTCTTCCCAAGTATCAAAATATAATCTTATACTTATGAGAATTAGGGATGTCTTGGATGACTTGTCCACTTTCAAATGATTATAACCTCCGTTAAGGGTGAGTTTGGAGCACAAAGGAATGATTCTGTTGGTGTTTTATAACTTGAATGCACAGGGCAAGATGTTGCTATCTTTGGATGATGAGGTTCGGCTGCCACATTTCCATACAGTTTTTTATTTGACCTCCTGGTTGTCTTTTGGGCACTGGGGCTATCACTGCAACCCTTGGAGTGTGCCTCAGAACTGGCCCAATATTGTCCTATTGCAGCAGTGTGTTGATCTGCGCTTCCATTTTCTGCTGAAGGGAATGTCAAAGAAATGCTAAGTGACAGGCCTCAGAGTCATTTATGTATGTACATTGTATTTTTATGGTGCAAACCTAGCTGAAAGGCAGTGGAGTGCTGTACATATTCAAAGGCAAGATTAAAGTTGGTGAGTAATAGGAGAAGAAGCTGAGTTGTGGACGTTTAATGCACTGTGATGTGGTTTTCTTTAAAGAAGTGAGTTTAGCTCTCCTAAACTGCAGTGTTGGGACTTTTCTGATGCATAGTGGGATGTTGCTCCAGATCTAGGTTGCATAGATGAAAATGCCTGCTGTCTTGTTTTAGGTCTCGTGGCGTTAACCCCGCGAAAGCGCGGTCTCGCCAGAGACCTTTTGTCAGCGGCACAGCTTTCCAGGAGACAGGAGCTGGCCACGCACATCCCAAAATTGGCGATTGGAGCGGGCTGCACGCGCGCGAACGCGCACGCTGTGGCCAACTCCTGTCTCCTGGAAAGCTCCAACACACACACAGCCACACCTCCCCCTGCACGCATGCGCACACACAGAGATACACACACGAGCGCACATACACGCACACACACATACAGAGACCCCGCGCTGACGCAAACACACACACAGAGACACACACACACTAACACACCTACACACACGCACGCCGCACGCACACACACATACAGAGACCCCGCCCCCCCGCCGCCGCCGCTGCACACATACACACACACACACACACACACAAGCGCACCCCCCTCCCCCCTACAACTAAGCCCCACTTACCGCCATTCTGGACTTCTGCAGCCTCCGCGGGGCTCTCCCTCGGGCATGGGAGCCCCGCTCTCAGGCACTCCGTGGGCGCGTGCGCGGGCTTCCAAAGACGGAAGTCCCACCCCATGCGCTGTACACCGAGAATAATATCCGGACAATGCTAAAGTTTAGTGGACACCCCACAAGTGACACAGCAGAGAGGGGGCGCGTCAGAGAGGTGGCTTCAGGAGAAACCCAGGGACGGAGAGTAAAATATTCAACTGGATGGACAGGGGCGAAGAGGGAGGGGGCAGCTGAAGCAGGGGGCAGGGCGAGGAGCATTGCTGGGCATTAACCCTTTCGATGCTGATGACGAGCTCAGCTTGTCATGATGCACGGTTGAGCTGTGCTGATGACGAGCTGAGCTCGTCATGAATAATGTAAAATATCCATTTCCAGCACAGGACGGGAAAACTGCTAGCAGCCAAGGTGTTAAACAGGGCCTCAGGACGTGCACCGCTCGTGTCAGCGAGTGTTTAACTGGCAGCAGCAGGGAGGTGCCCCTACCCCCGCCCCGGGGTCTGTGTCGGGATAATCCCGGATTATTGAGGGTGAATGGACCGGTGCAGGAGGCTGCGGCCTGAACCCGTGGGAAAACAGGGAGCAGCAACTGGTGTGTACGGAACAAGGGGCCGGCAGGGCTGGGGTGGAGGCCAGGGCAAGCCTGGGGTGCCGTAATGCCAAGTGCCACCACCCCCTCCCTACCTCCTGGTATGTCTCTATGCCAGCACCGGTTCCACAATTTACTGGTATACTGTGTCCTTCTCTCCTGCACGTTTCCAGACACAGTTCTTTTGTAAACTGTCCCGAAAAATACCCCGGGGCACAGCATTTTAATGAGCATTTCGGATACATCATATTTAACCCAGTCACGCCCGCCAACCTGTCCCTCAAAGAGAGTCATCCGAGGCCGCGATTCACAACTGCGACAGGCTGCTGCAGCAGGCGCAGAAACCCGCGGAGCTATCGCGACTTCCAAGACAAGGGATGCGCCGGGTTATGACAGACATAAAGCCCTGTTTGCCTGGATGTAGGGGGCTCTGTACCTCCGCTATTCTGTGGGCTCTCAGTAACAACTGGGGGTGTGGGGGGGCATTGACATGAACCACCTGAGCTGCTTCCTGACGTCTGTGAGTCACTGGCTGAATCCGAAATACTGTAGATTGTAATCTGTGGCCTTTATTTTAGTCCCACATTGATCTTATAGTTAAAAGTACTACATTACACACATAACCTTATTTGCACCAATTCATTTAACAGTAATAAGACAATACATATATTTAAACAACAGGCACATTTAGCCGTACGCATGCCCTGCAGAAGTCGACGTATTTAACCGCACAGTATCTGATATACGTCACTATAATGTATCCAATACAGTTACTGGAGCCGATAACACACTGAGGCCTTAAAAGAAAATAAGGTTCAGTTGAAAAGTGTATTATTCACGTTGACAATAAACGCAGGTCGACTTGAAAAAGGAAACCATGTACATTCACCAGGTATGCCTTATCAGGTGGGGGGGGCCAGTGTGGTGCTGGGCCACAGCTGATGACAGGCATCCACTCACGTGACACATTGTTTGCTCTCGGGTTACTTGGCACCATGGCCTGTGGCATCACTGATTAATTTCTGTGGGGCCCTCTGCTCTGCCTCGGCTGCACATCAGGTGTGCATGGGCCCTGGGCCCTATGCATTCAATCAGCATTGCAGCGTTCCGATGTCAGTGCATATTCGATGATATGGTATATGCTGTTTTGTAACACGCACAACTACTACCGGAGTATCCTGGCGCGGTATACCGCTGGGGAACCCGTCCTGGCTTTCCCTGTGGGATGGTCCCTACTGGGAGTTCCCAAGGTGTAGCCAGGCATCCCCGGCGTTGATGGGGCCATTGTGGAGATTAGGCAAGCTAATGCCCAGAGTTGCCGAGTGGGACCCCTGGTTAGAGTAGGCACGAGGCGAGAATTGTCGAGTCCGCTGACCCTGGTCCACGACCCTGCCGAGTCGGGAATTGAACCCTGGTCCTGGGCCGACTCCTGCTTCCGGGTCTGCCGCCTCTAACCAGTGAGCCACACCACTCCACAATATATGAGCCGTGCAGTGCTCTAGGTCTGTGAGGGTGTCTATTAGCAACAGCTAACCACTCACAAACAATGTTTATATACCAATTGCAAATTTAAAAAAAAATTAATGCAAAGCATTGTCATTTACAATGCCAGTAACTCAAACTTTAATGCTGCGAGACCTATTGCATTGCAAATGCTTGTTTTTTTAGTTTACTACGTCTTACTCTGCAGTCTAATGGTGTCTGGGCTGTGGGTGTACCAAGAACCACCAGAAATGGTAAGCTTGCCTGCCAGATAAACAGGGACACAGGTTTTGATGGCTTTGTAAACGATGCAGCTAGTTTTGAAGATGGTGTGAGCTGGCAAGGGGAGCCAATGGACTTCCAGCGAGGTGGGGGTGATGTGATGATATTTCATCAGGACCTGGATGAGACATGCTGAGTCATGTAGGATGCCCCTAACGGGTGCCAGTGTATATTCTCGGAGGCCATGGAGGAGGGCATTACCACCTTACTGATACAAAATTACAAAGGCTTGAACAACATTTCTAAAGTTGCTTTCTGGAAGAAACAGTTTGACTTTCCTTATAAGAGAGAGTTGGTGCCATGCCGCTTTGTTTTGTTTGTCAATGTGTTCTTTGAAGACCAGGTTGTTGTCCAAGGTGAATCCAAGTGATTTGGCATTTGGTGACAGTTGGACTTCGAAACTTCAAAGTCATCTCATTGAGCCAGGTTTGTACTATAGCTTGGTTATTTTTTTTATTTTTTATTGTTTTTTATTTATTGGCAACATACAACAGCTTCCCCAGAGGGGCAAAAAGGCAATATTATGTAAGAGATCCTGCAGGAGCATAAGACATAAAATAACATACGGTAGAAGAAAGAGAAAACATGAGAAAAAAAAGCAACAGGCAGCATTGGTGTGTAAATAGGCCAAAAAGGGTTTCTAAATGTCCTAAGTCCTGGATCGAGGCAGCATGAGATCCCAATAGTGGATTAGTTGCTCTGAACAGTATGCCGCGACCACCAGCAAGGCAGCGATCTTGGCGCATGCCACAGTGCATGGCCACTCTTCACTAAAAACAGCAGCATTGCTGTGAGCCTGCGGTTCGCAGGCAGTACATCCTTGACGTATCCCAGCAGCCCAATCAAGGGAATGAAGGTGATGCAATGCCCAATAACAACATGTATGATAGAGAAGACGTCCCTCCAGTTTTCTGCACAGCAGGGCAAAGCCAGGCCAGATGGAGAAAGCAAACCTGCTGTTCTGTGCATCTAAGATAGTGGATACTAGATATTAGGCCAATTTAAAATAATTGCATATGGGTGCGATATATGCAGTGTAGGTATTTAAAATGGATAAGATGGAGGCTGAAATTGGGCAAGAGAAATTCTAGTTACCCGCTGCAAAATGACCACTGGGGGTCCATCCGTGGGGCGCCTACATCCGCCTCCCAAGCTGCGTGGGATTTCAGGGTCACATCGGATAGGAAGATTGCATGATGTTATAAAGAAAGGTGATCGGCTTGTGAGGAGAAGGTGTAATTAACAAATGCTCTGGTGTCTGAAATATTGGGGGTGTAATGGGAAACTGTCATGGAGATTTTGGCAAGTGGATCTGTTTTGGTAATACATAAGGAGGTCCAGTGTAGACAATGTTGGTGCGGCTGGGGCGCAACGGCCTGTAGGAAGGTTTCCTCCAGGTATTGATCTGAAAACATGATTAAGTTCTGCTTGTGCTCCCTTGCCCGAGCGTCTTTGACGTGTAGCAGTGGCATGAGGGGTTTGCATTGCGACCTAGAGGTGTGGAAGTTGCATATATAATGGATAGTCTGGCTCACCTCCTTAACCCTTTTCATGCCCAGCTCACACACATCACAGTATCGACCTCCACTCGCGGTACCTTGTATGGAACATACAATTCAGTGGATAAGGGCCAAGGAACAGAGCAATGCCCTCCATAGCAACATGTGGTTGATAGGGTATTGGGTTTATCCAATAATGCAAGAATTGTCACTGAGCGCAGAGAGTATAGCGTCATGTCTGGTGCTCCCATGCCACCCTGTGAGAGGGGCAGTGTAAGCATATCCCAGGAGATATGCGACTGCCGTCTCACCCAGACTAAGGAGATCAGATCAGACTGCAATCGCTGTAAGAACTGAGCAGTGAGTGGATTGGGGATATTGCAGAAGACATATAGGAATGTGAGGAGTAACACCAGCTTTACAATGGCAATTTGCCCAGTCAGGGATAGCAGAAGCCTAGACCAAATGGGAATTCTCTCCTCCAGCCAGTCAATTGCCCAACCATAATTTGAGCTCCAAATTACAGGAGCATAAGCCCATCCCAGTGGGTCCACTGTGTGGAAAGGGCGCGTGCTATCAGTGAGCGTAAAAAGTATTGACTTTGCCCAGTTTATGTGTATGCCAGAAAAGTCACCAAATTGAATGCCCTCTCGGTGATGGGTGCAAGGTTTTCACATGATTGTGCACAACTCCTCTAAGTGAATCCCAGCCTTCGTTTAGCATGATGCTGCCACAGACGTGCGGCTAGGGGCTCCATCGCCACTGCAAATATCAATGGCAATAGTGGGCAGCCCTGTCGTGTGCCATGGCTGATTGGGAATGAGTCAGAGAGTAATCCATTAAGGCAAATCCGGGCCATAGGAAGAGCATATAAAAGTCGGACATATTTTATAAAAGTGGGGCTAAGCCCCAGTCATTGAAGAAGCGGGAGGAAGTAGGCCCACTCTAAAGAGTGAAAGCCTTAGTGGCGTTAAGCAGCGCCGCCACCACAGACACCTGAGGATCAAGATGGTGCATCACTGCGAATATAGTATGGAGGTTGTGGGAGGTGGAGCATCTGGGAATTAATCCAGATTGGTCTGGGCATATCATATTAGAAGGTAAGGGTAGCAGGCTGTTATCCAAAATTGTTGCTAATATTTTGTTATTAACATTGATTAACGACAGTGGCCTGTAGGAGTCGCACCTAGATACAGGTTAATCCGGTTTGAGGATAGACACGATGACAGCCTCCCTAAGCATGGGGGGCAAGAGTCCTGTCTCCAAAGAGTCCTCAAACATAGCTAGAAGGTGGGGGGGCTAGTAAGGGGGAGAACTCTTTATAAAGGGCCATAGTTAGGCCATTGAGTCCAGGTGCTTTGTCCCCCGGGAGGAAGTTAATAGTCTGGACTATTTCTTTTGTGGAAATAGGAGACTCAAGGTATTCCCTATAACCGTTGTCCAGCCCCTGGAGCTGTATGGTGTCAAAAGACTCCGCAAGTTTGGATGAACTATGTACCGTAGTGGCTGAATATATTGTGAGTTCTAGAGATGTCATCTATCAGTTCAGTCACATACGTGGAGGCATGTGGCATTTGAAGCAATCCAACCAGAGTTCAACACAGACAATCCCCCTCACCATATCGTCGGGGTCATGTATTGTGGGCCAAGTAATCAATCTTGTAGTTACACTCCTCAGCATATGCAGAAGACTTTTCCCTGATCGTAGCTAGAGTGGCAGCATTGTTATGTCTGGAAATACTCAGTCTCTAGGTCTCGTATATCGGCCTCCAGTCTGCTCACTTCCCACGTATAGCCCGTAGGACGCCGCGTTGTTTTGTAATACAGACGCCACGTATCACTGCCTTAAATGCCTCCCAAAGCACAGACAGGGATCTCACGAGCCCTCCTTGTGTGTAAAGTAGGCAACTCTTTCTGCAGACATTTTTTCTGAAACATCGCATCCTGCAATGCTCCTGAGGTGAGCCTCCAGGAGAAGGCATGGGGGAAGCCTGGGGAACCGTCCGATTCAAGAGTACAGGAGCATGATCTGAAAGGGTGTTGTTTTTAGACTCCACGTCCGGACATCCCTGGACACCAAACACAGGTCGATCTTGTACAAAGCATTATGGTGTGTCATAAAGCAAGTGCCGGCCCTTGTCCCCACATACATTGATCATCACACATCGTATAGGTAGTTATCCTGCATGATTATATTAATGGCCGAAGCAGCACCAGGGTGCAGGCGGCAAGATGAACCAGGGGGGTCAAGATGATTGTTTAGTACTACATTGAAATCCCTGCCCCAGATTATGGCCACAGCCACCATCCTCCACAACTAAGAGAAACACTCTGGTGCATCTATATTTGGACCGTATACATTGATAAGAATCACGGGCTTTCTGAATAGGGTGTCAGCCAATATAATATGTCAGCCTTTTTTATTGCGGGCAGTCGCTGATAGAAGGTAGGTGCTAATGAGCCGGCACCCGCCACAACCCCATTGATGTGCGGGCATCCAGTGGACACTAGCCCTGGGAGACTCTTCCCATATACGTGAGGGTACTTTTTTGTCTTGGGCATATCTACAAGTCGAGATTCTAACTACAAAGTAGGGAACATAATCCTGTGGTTAGACCCAAGCTACCTCTCACTTAGGCGGTTTACCATCCTCACTTCGGAACCCCATTTTCACGTGCACTATCATCTCATCAGTTAGGTCCTGAAGAAACGCCACTGATGTTTTAGACAAACCAGGCATGAAACATGTCGACCTTGTAACGGTTACACAGGCACATTGAGCCTCATAGTAACTCACCAACCTTCCGATTTTTTCCTTACCAGGAGTACCATGCGATTAAAAGTTCTTCCTGTGGATACTCCTAGGCAGTTTTAATTTTGAGCATCTTTCACTGCACGCACTTCACCACTTCCACTCCTGGATCCATCCCACACACCTGAACTCACCTGACGGCTTTTTTCTTAAAAGATCTCAGTGAAAGTGACCCTTCACGGGATCCATCAGGCATTGCAGCGCCGGCCTGATGAGGAGCAAAGGCCCAATGATGAAGCATGACATCCTTCGGGGTGTGTTAGGGCTACTAAGAGGCAAGACTTGGCCCTCCAATTTGGGATTGGATCCTTGACACCGGGGATGTACCTCTACCTCTCTCTCTTTCTTCTACCTCTTATCACTCACTCTACTCTTAATCTTTCCTTTTGATGAGTGGGTGACTCTTTGCACCCCGATCCCGGAACGGTGTCCCCTATGATTTAACGTTCATTTGTGGAGCACGGACACTGGACCTTAACAGGCTCCTGGTCCCCCCACTCCCCTTTGTTGGCTTAGCCTTTTTTATTAACAACAGAGGCGGTAAGGTGCTAAGCAAGGCCTCTGTGAATTAGAATGGCAACTCCCATGGCATAATTAGTATAGAGGGAGGCATGCACTTCGCCGCACCCCTTAGCATGTAATCCTGGAGCAGTGCATATGGTAAAATGCAGCTCCTGTAAGAAGCAAATGTCTATGTGGTGAGGTACTAGATATGAGTGTACTAGACAAGCCTTCCTATGGTCACTAGGACTGGGTATATTCCAGGTAAGGCACTTGGTTTGTGTCATTCATGGTTGGGAATGGCGATTCTCCAAGCATAGTGAAATGACAATCAAGATTTCATTAAAGACACGGAGGCTAACATTATGCATAACATCTTTTATTGCCACTTCTGCAGCACCTTCAAAGACTTCACAATATGATAAGCACTAGAATTGGAACACACAAGTCCATAAATATTCCTACACCCAACATTCTTCCTCTTTTAATGCAGAAAACTGAAACTTCTTCTTGTCAACCACGTCTTCTTGAAACACACCATCCATTATTCTGCATAGAATTAAAGAAAAAACATTAACATAAAGACTTAAACATAACGCTTCTCACCGCTTAAAAAACATTATTACAATAACAGGTTCAACCTACAACCTTATCCCCCCATTCCTAACCAAAGGGTTGCGGAGGGAGGGATAATGTTAGCCTGAGTGTCTTTAATGAAATCTTAATTCTCATTTCACTATGCTTGGAGAATCGCCATTTCATTACAAGACCAGAGGCTACCATTATGCATGTTTAAAGCCTCAAAAACAACGTTTGAAACATGTCTAATTGGCCTAAAATAATGTTTTGTATTAGACTAATCTGCCGCTTTTAACAACAAATTTGTATTCATTTTCCAAAGTACCATACGGGCAAAGCCCTCCAAAGATAATACAAATAGTGAGCGTGGCATACAATTTCTAGGTACATCATACAAAAACCATATGACCTGTGGAACAGCAGACCAGGAATACATCAAACAACACCGAACACACCCAGAGAGTATTACATGCACATTATAAACCGATAATCATCCATAGAAAGTGAAGGTCATCAGACTAAACAGGTGAGTTTCTAACCGTCAATTGTTCAATGGGATCGTGGGAGTCGAACTGTAATAGTGGGGACAAATCAATACTCTGTATGTGGCCCAGCGGCCCCAGTTATTCCTGTGTTTCTGCGGGCACCCTCTCACTTGAAAAACCACAATCTCCGCGGTCATACATCTGTCCATCGCCTTTTTCCATCCAGCAATGCTAGGTGGGGATGAAGCCTTCCAATTTTGTGCTATATCCCACTTGGCTAGGGTAAGACCTAAGAATAGGAGGTGCTGCTTGTAGCGGTTCCCCCTATATCATCCGTGCTATGTAGAAGCAACAATCTGGGATCGACCGGGATGGTCCATGCCAGAACTTGACCCAGGCAGTACGTCCTTCGAGTTCAGAATGGCTGAATCCCTGTGCAGCTCCACACAGTATGGAGAAAGGAACAGTTGTCGCCGCTGCAGCAGAGACACAGAGGAGACTGAATGACACCCACTTTCCACAGCCAGAGACAAGTGCAATATACCCAGTGGAGGTATTTAAACTGGATGAGTCGGAACCGGGAGGACACCGCTGCATACCAGGTACTAGTCAGGGCTTCCGTCCAGTCGTCATCCGTGAGGGTCGGCAAATAGGCCTCCCACACTGCTCTAGTTTTGTGTATGGTGGTTTTAGTGTGCGTGTTCAGCGTCTGATAAATTTGTCTGATTTTGTGATCCCCTGTGTCCCCCATCAGCAGGTGGCCTTCTAGCGGGTGGCATTTTGGTAGGGCCTCCAAATGACGAATCTGGGGGTCTATGGCATGTTGAAGTTGCAGATAGCGATGAAACTGAGACTTATGCAAAAAATAGTTGGATTGCAACTGCTGAAAAGATTCGAGGGTGGTGCCCTGCATGACATCCCCAAGCGTAGGGATCGAAATAAGGTCCCATTTATGGAACCCATTCAGATCCGGCCAAAGTGGAGTGGAGCCCGTTAATCTGCCCCACCATCGCATGGATTTAACTGTGCATCTCCATGATTTGTATGACTGTCCGACATCCTGAAGGGAGTGCTTCTAGGGATGTGTTACTGTATAGAAGATGCAGCAAGTGGGTGCCAGCCATGGCCTCCCATTCGACTGTGTAGGCTGGATCCGACCGGGACCCATACCACCATTCATTTATCACAAGAAGGTGAGAGGCGGTATAATATGCCTGGATGTCAGCTGCTGCAATCCCGCCGCAATAAGTGGATTGTGCACCAAGTGAAAAGTGCAACCTTAAATGCACCTCCTTGCCATAGGAATTTATTTAAGATCGCATTGAGTTGTGTAAACCATGTAGGAGGGATGGTATACGGAAAATATATAATAGGTGATCAAGGACATCATCTTGAAGATAGCGGATTGGCCATATAAAGATAGAGGCAACTGGGACCAAACCGTCGTCTCTTCGCGGGCAGCCGGGGGTAATGGGGCGATATTGTGCGCCCACGAAGCCTTAGGGCATGGCGATATAAAGACCCCAAGTACTTAAATCCTGCAGTAGCAATGGATAATTCAGAAGCCCACGCTTGACTCCTCTGCTCCCTGCAAATAGGAAAGAGCGTTGATTTAGATGGGTTAGTGCTCAACCCAATGGTTTCACCAAAAATCTGAAGAATCTGGATGACACAGGGCCATGAGAACCATGGGTCCGACATAAAAAAAGAGCGTCATCTGCGGATAGCACAATTCTGTCTGAGTATTCCTGTGTCCAATCTGTTCCCCGGATCCCCGGGATCAGCGGGTCCCGCTAAGGGCACTATGGCTAGGGCAAACAAGAAGGGGGACAAGGGGCATCCCTGCCTCATGCCCCAACAGATGGGAAAGGGGGCAGACCGAAAACCAGCCACACAAACAGATGCAAGAGACCAGTATAAGATCTGAACCGAGGCCCCAGGTTTAGGGCATGAAGGAGTTTGAAGAGGTAGGTCCAGCTCAAGGAGTCAAATGCTTTATCTATGTCGGCCAGCAGAACAGCCTCTGGGCGACCACGTCTGTGGGCTCCTGCAATGTTGTAATGGCGTTATGAAGCCAGACTGGTCCGTGTGAATAAGATCCTGGATGCATGAATGGAGGTGGTCTGCCAGGACCTTTCCCAGGAGCTTGGGCTCGAAATTGAGCAATGAGACAGGACAATACAAGGCTGGGTCCTCAGGGGGACGACCAGGCTTGAGGAAAACCACGATCTCAGCATTCCGCCAGTTCAAGGGAAAGATATGCTGCTCTAGGTCTTCATGTAGTGCCTCCAGCAGGTGCAGACCCAAGCTCATCATATACGGATGCAGGAAGTCGCTTGGAAAGCCATTCGGACCCGGGGCCCTGCCTGGATGAATGCTCGCTAATGCCGCCTTCAATTCATCTATCATAATAGTGCTATCCAACAAGTCCTGCACTGGATCGGAGAGCTTACGAGGTGGAATATCTGATAGAAATTCACCTATGAGGGGCTCCGATATCAGCTCCCGCTGTGGGTAGAGACAGGCATGAAAGGATGCAAAAGCTTGGACCACTGTTTCGGGGGAAGTGCAGAGTGTACCGCCCAGATCCCTCAGGAGGGGTACCTGCACAGGGGTTAACCTAGCCTGACAGAGCTGATAAAGCATTTTGTTGGACTTATCGCACCATTGGTAGATCCTATGCTGGGTCACCAGCCACGCTTCTTTGGCCTCATCAGTAAGGAGCTGATGAATTTGTTGTTGAGTAAGTAGAAGATTGAGAGAGAGAGAGCATTTGCAGCTCCAACTGGCTTTGGCGCTCCACCAGTTCAATTATCTGAGTCAGGTGTCTGCGTTCCTCGCCTGTATGGAAACATATGTCTGCCCCTCTAATTGTTGGCTTTAGGTCCTCCCATAGTATGATACGCGACAGGGATGAATCTACGTTAAACCAAAGATATTCTGCAATGGCAAGTCGTAAAGCCTTCTGATACTGAGCATCCCGAAGGAGCCACAGGGATATATGCCACCTGCATGGGGCCAGAAAAACCTGGCGGCGTAACTTAATTTGAACGGGCGAGTGGTCAGAGAGACCCCTAGGTAGGATGGAGGTATATGCTAGTCTGTGCACAAAGCTGTGTGGAAGAAATATGTAGTCTAACAGCGATGATGTGTGGTGCACGGCCGATGTATATGAGAACCCAGGCGTCGTAGGGTGAAATGCGCACCATGTGTCTGACCATCCCAATGTGTGTGCCAGGTCATTCAGCTTGGAAGAGGAGGGGAGTTTGTCCAGACGCACTGCAAGCCACCTATCACGTCGTTCCAGTCACCACCCAGGACCGTCAGGAAAGTCATCCCAAAGTTGTGTAATTTTGTCTACGAATCTTTGTCCCAGTGGGGGAGGGGCATAAATATTCCCAATCATTATCTGTTCACCCGCGACCGTGCCAGAGACTTTGGCAAATCGCCCACCCTTTTCTAACCAATGTTTAGAAATAAGGATCGCCATGCGGCGATGTATCAGGATCACTGTGCCCCTTGCACCTCGTGTAAACCTGGAGTGATAGACCGTGGCATAACCAAATCTACTAAGGCATGGAGTTTTATTGCCAAAGAGATGTGTCTCCTGCAACAGAAGAATGTCTGCGTCATATCGTTTTGCTAAACGGGGAACCGCCCCTTGCATAATTTTATTCAGCAGATCACGTACATTCCACTATATAATGCTCAGTTTTCCCAAAGGAGAGTTACTCATTTGGTGTGTCATCAACCTGTGTCATAGTCCAGGTCTGTATTCCCCATTATTTTTTGTAACATCGTTTTTATTGCATCACCAAAATAATTTACAGACATTAATTCCTTGGCAGAATTAGAAAACATAGCAAGAAGTCATATTATCAATTCGTTCCCCCCACCATGTCTGGTATGTCTCCAGAAAGAAGACCAATTTGCCATTACGCTGAGTCCATTCCTTGCTGCATAAATCAACGTCCGACATCATGTTTACAAGAAAAAGTGGGATCCTTTTGTGATTTTCACCCCACCCCCACCCCTAACAATCACCTTCCCCCCCACCTCAACAGTCCCAAACTCCCCCCCCCGTGGCAGCGCTGTGTAAAAAGATCCTAGTCAGAGTAAGGTCCAGTGTGTGTAAGAAGGTCCTAAACATTCACTAAGGTGTGTTCCTGGGTGTGTGAGCGGGGTCGGCTGCCACCAAATCCTCCTCCTCCTCATCCCCCTCATCAGTATCCTCTCGGAGCGCCTGTACCATCATTTCCCAAGCTGTTGCCCTCTCCATAGCCTTCTCATCATCCGTTCTCCTCGCCATCTGGTACCTCAAAGTACTTTCACACGCTGCCCACCGCAGACATTCACCATACCATCGCTTATACGTGGGTCCCGCTTTCGACTTCCAATTCCTCGTTATCTCCCGCTTCGCAAGGGTCAACCCCAAGTCTATAAATCGGCTGGTATTTTTAGTTTTAGACGTGTGCGGAAACCAATGTAGGACCCCCACTGCCTTGGTGTACTGTATGTCCCTATCCGTAGCATTATTCAGGGTCCTCCCGATTTCCTGCCAGTAATCCCCCAAGACAGGGCAGTCGCACAGCATGTGACCCAAATCCGCCCCAACTGTGTTACACCTGGGACAAGCCGCTTGTTCCACCCCAAAGTATTGCCGTATTTTCCCAGGCGTGAGGTATGCCCAATGAATAATGTAGAAGTGTATGATCTGGAACCTGGCGTTCCTCGAGCTCTTCCGTGCCCGTTGTAGCAACTGACCCCAAGTTGTATCAGGGATCTCCATTTGGAGGTCCAACTCCCACTTAGCCTTCAAAGCCGCGAGCGGCTGCAAGGCCTCCCGCAACATTCTAGAGTACAGACAGGTTACCGCCTTAAAGGTCCTGGCTGCCATCATCGTATATTGACACGCCATGGAGATCGCCGGTTCCTGCAAACCCTCCCCCCAGTGATCTTGCATAGCTCCTGTTACCGCCGCATGCAACAAGTAGTCACCTCGCGGGAGATCGAACCGCTCTTGCAATTCCTGAAATGGGAGCATCACACCGTCCTCGTACAAGTCGCCCAGCATTTGAACCCCAGCCTCCTCCCAGCCCAGTAAACGCGACCAGTCCCCTCCATGAGGGAGGGCTGTAACCATCCCCAGCGGAATCTCCGGGGCATACATAAGGCGGACCCCCGCTCGTTTGCGCGCCCGATTCCAGCAGAGTCGAAATGTCTGTTCCTCCACTGTCAAATCTCTAACCACGAGCTTCTGATGCAGCGTGATGTATGCCAGCACCTGCCGCGGGGTGCCCTTATCCCTAGCATGCTCCGGGCCTCGATATACCCGCGCGACCTCCTGAGTGAAAGCCTGCAGCTGAGCCGCCAGATAATATCCTTCAAAATCAGGCACCGCCATACCTCCCTCATCCTTGGGCCGCAAGAGAGTGTCCAGCGCGATTCGTCGCCTTCCTGTGCCCCAGAGAAACGCTATGGTCAATGATCTCAGGCGACGGAAAACGGAGCCCGGAATCCATACCGGAAGCGTCCTAAAATAATATAACAGCCTGGGCAGAAAAACGGAGCCCGGAATCCATACCGGAAGCGTCCTAAAATAATATAACAGCCTGGGCAGAGCCACCATCTTAAGCAGGGAGACCCGACCAGCCAGTGACAGTGGAAGAGTGGACCAAAAATCCATACTCCCCCTCAGGGCAGTAATGCAACGGTTAATATTGCCATCCAGCATATCCGTTGGGGTATGGTAAATGTAAACGCCTAGATAAGGCAGACAATGCGGTTCCCACCGGAGTTCCTGCGCAGTGAGAGGGCACGGCTCTCCCTGTCTCAGGGGGTATAGACAGGATTTGGGCCAATTGACCTTTAGGCCCGACGTTCGCCCGAACAGCTCCAACAAACGTCTCGCCCCCAGTAGCTCTACTTCCGCATCAGCCAGGAACATTAGTAAGTCATCTGCATACAAGGAGATAAGATGCGGCCTGTCCCTGAACATCAGCCCCGCATAACGGCGGCCAGACCTGGCTTCCGCAGCAAAGGGTTCCATAGCCAAAGCAAACAGGAGAGGAGAGAGGGAGCACCCTTGCCTAGTGCCTCGTCGTACGGGGTACTGCTTCGAGATCAGGGAGCCAACCCTGACTCTAGCTGTGGCTTCCGTATACAGGACTTTGGTCCAGTTGATGTACCCATCCCCTAGCCCGAAACGCCTCATCACCTCGTACAGATAATCCCATTCAAGGCTATCAAAGGCCTTCTCGATGTCTATGGAGAGCACGAATGGGGTAGTGGCTTCCGACCAGTGGGCCCCCATCAATCTTGTAAGCCTGCGGATATTGTGGGTAGTGTTACGCGTCGGGATAAAGCCGCACTGATCTTTGTGAACCAGACTTGTCATGTGTGCCAGTAATCTATTTGCCAGGATTTTACTCAAGATCTTGTAGTCCGTCGTGAGCATGGACAATGGACGGTAGGATGAAAGGGCAGTGCCCTCTCTGCCAGGTTTTAATAATGTGATCATAAGGGCCTCACACATGGAGCTTGGGAGCCGACCACGCGATTGCCCTTCATTATAAACCAGTTGGAGTTGCGGAGCTAGGTACTCCAAATATTTACTATAAAATTCCACCGGGAGACCGTCAAGCCCCGGAGTCTTATTCCTAGCCATCTGCTTCACAGCACTCCCTATCTCCCCGATCGTAATGAGCCGACCCAACTCCTCTGCCTCCGATTTCTCCAATTGCGGTAGCGGTAGCCCTTCTAGAAAGGTGCCCAACTCTTCCACCCCGCCCGTCTCTCCACTCTCGTACAAACACTCATAATACACCCTGAATCTATCCAGAATCCCTGCTTGGGTGTGGCACAGCCCCTCCCCCAGCGCCTGAATCGCCATGATGGGCGTGCCCCGCCTGATCGGATTGGCAAGCCACTCCAGCATCGACCCCGCCTTATCACCTTCCGCATGCGCCTTTGTCATGTACGCTTTATGGTCAAAGCTACGCAGCGGTTCCAATTCCACCGCTAGTGCCTCCCTGGCGCCACTAAGCCCCTCCTGAAGCTCGGGGTGATTTGGGCGTTCCCTCTCCTTCTCCCTCACCGCTTCTCCGCCTTCTCAAAGTCATCCAGCAAAGTCCTATGTGCCCCTGCAGTGCTCCCAATACAGTGCCCCCTGACCACCACCTTAAACGCGTCCCACTCCACCGCCCTAGTGGAGGCGGAGCCACTATTCTCCTCAAAGTAGCGCTCTATTTGCTCCCCTAAGGCCTCCCTGAAAAGCAAGTCATCCAAGGTATCAGGCTGCAGTCGCCATGTAGGCACCCAATTAAATTCCACCATCCAGTTCAGGGACAACAACAAGGGGTTGTGGTCCGACATCGTGCGAGCCAGATACTCCGCGCTACCAACTGTGGTGAGCATATGTGAAGAGCAAAGAAACGCATCCAATCTAACATGTAGGTCATGCAAATGTGAGTGGAAGGAATAATCCCTAGTGGTGGGGTGTAGTGTCCTCCAGGCATCCCCCGGGCCCAACTCTCCTGCCACTCCAGCCTGCGTTTTGCTACCCTGTGTGCTGGGGATGCGCGCAGCGGGGGATGGGATCTATCCAAGTCAACATCTACCACCGAGTTGAAATCCCCCCCATGAGCACCGGCCCTGCCAGATAACTCGCCAGTTTGCCCGAGAGTGTTGTCAGAAAAGCGGGCAAATCCACATTGGGGGCGTACACGCTGCAGAGAGATACCACCCGGCCCCTCAATCTCCCCTCCACCGCTACATATCTACCCTCCGGGTCCACTATCGACTTGGTGACCTGGAAAGGGACCCCCGCCCGTATCCAAATCAACGTCCCCCTCGCAAAGGCCGAATAAGTCGTGTTAAACAGTTGCCCCCTCCACCTTCTTTGCAGCGCAATCCCCTCCTGCTTGTTGAGATGCGTCTCTTGTAGGAACGCTATATGCACACCCCTACGCTTCAGATATGCTTGCACCTTGTGCCTCCGTGCCATAGTCTGGAGACCCCGCACATTCCAGGTCACACATTTCAGAGCCCCCGTACTAGCCATGGCCCTTTACATACACAGACAGTACAATAAAAGTCACCAACCATGCGCTTTTGCCAACAGCGTGCTGCCCCTCCCTCCCACTCCAAACAAGTGAAACTCCCCCCCCCCAAAACAACCTGAGCAACCCCAACTACTCTCGGCTCCCACCCCCCCAGGACAGGCCCCCCCACAATCGGAAGCAACCCCATCCAAACTATCACACCCAACCACCCTCAAAAGAAGGCACTAATTTTCGCAGTCTCCACTGCGATGACCGTAAGGGCCAGTAGGGCGCGGGCCGATGTCGAGAGGGTTCGTCAAAGCAAATCAGTCCCGCATATTCCGCCCCATGATCCCCCCATTACAGATTCACAAAACCCCATATAATAGTATCCTGTTCTCACGGGCACAGCGCCCCAGTGTCTGACCAGTAGGCCGCTCCTCTTGTCCAGCGCGTCATGCCTCAAGGATCTCCCCAGAAGTCTGCGGTGTCACTATAGGGCCCTTGGCTCCACCAAATTCGGAGAGCCCCGTCTCCGACCCCATGCCCTGCTCATCAGAGTCCGTGCCCTTCCCGGACTGGCTTCTGGCCGCGCTAGATAGGTCCACAACCGCCTGTAGGGCCGCCTTCCTCTCTGCTTCCGTTTGTGATATGGACGGTTTGCCAGTTCTCCGACGATTTTTTCGAATCCGTTGGGACTTCCTGATCGGTTGTGCCACTCTAGCTTCCTCCGCCCTGGCTTTAGCTCCGTCCGTTCCAGCTTTATAGGTGTCCCACCAGGCCCAAGCATCCGCCGAGGTCGCAAAAAAGAGCGATTTTTCATCCACCACCACTCTCAGCTTCGCTGGGAAGAGCAGGGAGTATTTTATGCCCTCTCCACGGAGCTCACGCTTGAGGGACAAGAAGTTGGCCCGGAGTTTCTGAGTCTCAAACGTATAGTCCGGGAACATAGTGACTCTGTTATTGTCCACTTGAAAGGGTCCCGCTTCCCTCGCCCTCTGTAGTAGCCAGTCCCGGTCCCTGTAATGGAGCAACTTGAACACCACCGGGCGAGGTGGAAGGCCCGGGGCCGGTGGCTGAGCCGGTACCCTGTGAGCCCGTTCCAGGGAGAAGAAAGGAGATAGTCCCTCCGGTGCCACCTCAGTGCGTAGCCAGTTGTCGAGGTAGCCCACCATATCGTCGCCCTCAATTTTCTCCGGTAGGCTCACGAGGCGAACATTATTGCGCCTACTCCTGTTTTCCGCATCCTCGGCCCTCCTCTCCAGCACCTTCAGCCTGTCTAGGGCATTCGCCATCTTCACTTTCACAGCTGCGTGGTCCGGGGCCAATTCCTGAACAGTAATTTCCATGGATTTCACTCTATCCTTAAGTTTATCATGGTCAGCTTTCAGGAGACCCAAGCCCGTCGCCACCTGGGCGATGTCCTGCTGCAGGGCGTCTTTCGTGGTCGCGATGGCCTCCAATATACGGTCCTGCATGCGCTGGAGAACAGACTGATCACGATCCGCTCCATCTGCCGCCTCCGTGTCGGTTGCTCCTTCCCCCTTCCCTTTCGGTTTCACCATCTCGGCTGCAAATGGTAGCGGCCTCTAGGGACCCTTCGTCACCCTCACTGTCTCCACACTGCAGAGCTCCGCCACTAGAAAACTCCCCGGGCAAAAGGATCAGTGTTCTTGGATGTGCTTAGCGCAGTGGGCTCCGCTCCAATCACACTAGATAGTATAGTACTCTAGGGTCCACTGCTGCCGTTGAGCTTTCAGATGCCAGCCTGTGCTCAGATAGTCTGGACCGTCGTCACAGGGCCGCCGCCATTTTAGCGCTTCGTCGGCGATCTTAATTATGGTCACGATTCCCAACAGCTAGCATCAGCTTGAGGGAAATTCACCCTTGCCCGCCGAGTAGGTCAAGAGGGGTCCTGCAGTCCATCCAACAGCTCCAATAATAGGGCAGCAGAAGAGTCCGGCCTCGTGCTCCCAACCTTTCCTTATCCCGGACTCAGGGCGCCATCTTAGATCGACGACATCACACCCAGTGCCGGTCTTCAAAGTCCAATTTCAGGGCCAGGAACAGCTCCAGGTCGTCCACCGTGAACGCCGCACCCTCCGTGATGACTTCAGATTTTGGATTATCCCAGTTTTGCTGGAATCCGTTCAGATAATCAGGATGATATTCGGGATCGGGCGCGGAGCTCCGGGCTCACGCTGCCTACCTCCTCGGCATCTAAGCCACGCCCCTCCAGGTCTGTAATCCCCATATTGGTAGCATGAGATGTATCAGTGTGTTTTGTGCTAAAAACTGTGCTAACAATAAAAAAAAAACAACCCCCGACCCACCCACCCCCTCCCCAATACATTAAAAAACAAGGAGTACCTATTGCGGTAAAGACGTTACTTGGGCCCCACACGAGAAGTCCTAAGCAGTCCCACCAAAATAACCCACCCAACCCCACATTATACAACACAACACTAAATGTCCAGGGGTGTGGACTGTTCATTCATCACCTAGAGCCACCGGTGGGACCCCAGTATATAGCGATCAAAGCCCCATTAAGCGGTCAGCGGCTGCAACATTGGACCACATGTCTGGCTGAACAGGATCACTCGGTTGTCTCGGCCTGATGGTGAGCTCTCCAGTTGAAATGGGATCTGTGCCGGCAGCGAAATGTTCCTCAGTTTTGTAGACTCCTGTGTGAGCCCTGCGAGGAGTCTGAATCTAGTGGAGGCGGCGTGTGAGGTTTGAGATGAGCCCTTTCATCGGTCCAGACAAATACCTCCTCGGGAGAGTAAAAAAAGAACGATTTAGAGTTAAAGAGAACCTTCATTCTGGCGCGGTATAGCAGCATATAGGATATGTTGAATTCTCGGAGTCTGCGTTTCGCCACCACAAAGGATTGGCGTTGTTGCTGAACCAATCTGGTATAGTCAGGGAATACCATAATTTTGTGAGAATTAAAGAGCATTTGGTCCTTATGCCACCTGCTGAACCGAAGTATGGCATTTCGATCTGCAAAGTTGAGGAGTAAGGCAATCAAGGGTCTCGATTGTTCTCCTGGCGGCGGCTTCTTGGTCAGAGCACGATGGGCCCTCTCAATCGCGAAGCAAGGGGACATAGCATCGGAAGACAGTAAGGATTTAAACCATCCAGTAAGAAAATCATCCATTGATGTGCCTTCGCATCCTTCAGGGAAGTCAACCAGGCATATGTTGTTGCACCGAGCACTGTCTTTGGCGTCTTCGACCCGCGAAGCCAACTCCTGCATCATGACTGTAAGTTTATTGACTTTCTTCTGGAGAATCGTCATGTACTTCTCCACCGTAGAGACCCTGGTTTTCGCCTCCGGGATCCTGTACACTGCTTTGCGATGGTCGTGACGTAAGAAGGATAACTCCAGAACCGACTGCCCCAATCTGCGCCTCAAGCGCGGTCCGTGTTTGACTAATTGCCACCAGCAGGGCAGCATTATCCAGGGACTGCCCCGTGGTGCCTTCGTTCCCTGGTCCCGTAGTGGTGTAGTGACCCAGAGTGCTTTGCTTAGAGGTGGCTGACCCCTGTTTGTCTTTGCCCATGGTGGGGAGAAGGAACAGGCTGGAATTGAAGAAGGAGAGTAAGCGTCGAGGAAGGATAGACCAGAGCCTTTTCTAAAAGAGCTGCTGACACGTGTATCTAGGGCAAAGTATCCTCAATGCAGAGCCCAATGCCTTGCAGTAGTCACCCCGATCAGGACAGGGGCAGGACTCCAGGCCAGGCCTCACAAATTCTGGACTTATTGACAGCAAGCTGCACCAAGCCGAGTCCGGCCGCTTCCGCAGCCAGGGGAGGACAATCAAGTAGGCCCCCTAATGGGACCAGGCTCGCCGGGCCCCTGACCCGGTACCCCCCCACTGTATATACAGGGGGTCAGTGAGGAAGGCTTTCACCACGTCATCACGCAAAGCTGAGTCGCCCCCGATGTGTATGAGGATGCCAGCACAGAATCACCTATAAGGGCAGTCCAACCATGTGTGGCCCACTTCCACGCACTCCTCAGGAGCTCCAGTGGACCCCCGCATCTCGGTGTGTAGGTGCAAGTGGGGGGGGAAGGGGCGCTGTGCCGGATGAGAGTCCTGCAATGGGACCGGGTTCCCTTCTGACTCACTGTGATGTTGGCAAAAGCACCGGCCAGACCTGCAGCCCACGCATCCAGAATTGGGCTTCATCACCACCCAATAGTCATCCCCGGACTATAGCCGCTGCGCCTGTAAGGGAGGGGCGGAAAGGAGAGAAGGACGTCCGCTCTCCCAGTACTGTAGCCAGGGCGGGACCAGGGAGCCTTCGATCGCGCGCCAGGAAGCACAGCTGGGCCCCGGGGTCTCACCAAAATTAGGCCTCCCGATAGGGGCAGACTCGAGCCGTGCGGGTCTCAGGCCAGATCCTCCGCCGGAAACCTCGATCACGGCGCTACCACACAGGCTCAGCCACAGCACGGTGGCCCGACCTCCACACAGCTATCCCGCGTTGTCTCTGAGGGCGTAGACGCCAGAGGCCTGCCTCCTGCTCCACGCCATCTCTGAACAGGAAGCTGCTTCACCGGCATCGGACCTCGCCCAAAATCAATACCGCAGCAACTCCTGGACCCGTTGCGCGTGGCGATGTCCTCCTGGATCGCTGTACGATCCGTGGCTCAAATGGGGTCAGGAGTAGTGTTGGATAATGGTGGATACAGGCTCAGGCAGATAGAGCTGTAACGAGGCACGTCCACCATGACCCAAATCTGCCGCTTTTAAAATTTCCTCTAAACAAGCCCCTGACAAATACATCTTACTTTGCATTGCACCACGCAAGGAATGTGACTTAAACACTCTCACATCTACACCACATTCAGACATCAAATTTTTCACTCATCTAGAAATAGTAGCAGTGCTTAACATACGAAAGGGTTTAACATAGGAGACCAAAAGTTGGTTATCACCATCCCTTCTATTTTCCAAAACCCTGTTTTCATACTCTTGAATACAATCAACTACATACAATTTCTTTTCTTCCACATAGATTGGATAAAAAAAAGTGGACGTAGTTTTTGTTCTCTTAAAAATCTAAAACAATATGCCATCTGGACCCACTATTTTCTTATCTACCTCCAATGCCTTCATATCTGACACACTTTTATATGACATATAGCATACCAAGCAGGCGCTAACTTCTCACTAAGTCTTTTAATATCCAAAAACCTATTAACTGGCCACTGAAAAAACATAGACAACATAAAATGTACATCCCATAAGACCCTCTATCGAGCCTTAGGAAGTCTCTTAATCCTCATACTCTTCAGAATTCTACACACTATCAAATCTCTCCCGATAGACTTCCCATTTAAAAGTGAATGCCCAGCAGAAATAGTGGACCTATAATAATGAATCATCCTATACTCTAAACCTTCATGAAACTTCTCTGTTAAAGAATTAACCACCTCCACTACAGGAGCTTCCACGGGATCCACACTCCTTGACTAGCACCAACTAGCCCAAACTCTCCAAATTCCTTTGTATCTTCTCTTAGTTCCTGGTGCCCATGAATCTTCCAATAATACTGCAGCCTCTTCTGAAAGTCCTTCGACTCCGAAAGATCTCCTGACACTTTCCAGGCAAGAAGGTTCAAAAACCCGCTCAAAATTAAAGGATTTTCCTTCTCCTCTGAGCAGACCTACCCTGGCAGGCATCAACAAGGGTTCTGCACAAGCTAGCTCCATTACTGATGGGAACCACACCTGAGACACCCAAAATGGAGTCACCAGAATCAATTGACTTTTCTCCTGTCTCAACCTCAAAAAAACTCTCTGAATCATTGCAAAAGGTGGAAAAGCATAGGCCTTATTCCCTTGCCACTTCTGTTGGAATGCATCTATCACAGTTGCTTTCAGATCCGCTCTCCAACTGTAATACACCTTCAACTGAGTAGTTAAACTACTTGCAAAGAGATCCACCTCTAATGGACCCCAAAAATTGTTTATCTTGGCAAAACAACTCACGTCCGACTTCCAATTGCTGTAATCTTTCAAATTCCTCGAATTCCAATTCGCATTCACATTCATCTCTCCTGGTAAATATTCTGCTTTCACTCCCACCTTGTGCTCCAGACAAAAATTCCCCAAATTCTTTGCTAAATCTGCTAGATTCCCCCTAATTTGTTTATGTAGGAAACCGCAGAAACATTGTTCATCCTCATAAGAACTGAATGCCCTTTTATCTTCTCCCTGAAACTCTGCAAGGCATAAAACCCAGCTGTTAGTTCTAGACAATTGATATGTTTCAATCTTTCTTCTTTTGACCAAGCACCACATGTCTCCAATTCTCCCAGACGTGCTCCGCAACCTGTCATACACACATCTGACTCTATCACACAATTCGGAGTTAATCCAAATATCGCTCTCCCATTCCATGCCTCCATGTTGTCTAACCACCAACATAGTTCCTTCCTTGCTTTCACATCCCAAGTTATGTTGCCTCCATACCACAATCCATTTCTTAGTGCATCCCTTTTCAATCTCTGCATTGCCCGGTAAAGCGATGGACCTGGAAAAAAGGTATGGACTGAAGAAGACATAAGTTCTATGATCCTTGCTAATTCCCTTAAAGAAATCAAACCCTTCTTTAAACTCTGCTGAATCTCTTTCTTGATAATTTTAATCTTTTTCCCTGGAAGACTTAATTGACATAACCTTGTGTCTACCATAAATCCTAAAAACTCGAGCATTTGTGAAGGACCCATACAAGACTTTTCCCTGTTCAAAATGAATCCTAATTCCTCAAACATCTTCACTACTTCCATCATAATTTTCTTCAACTCTATTTTGCATTGCAATAAAATAAAAATATAGTCCAAATAAATAACCATCCTTATTCCTCTCTGTTGAAAATAGGCAACTACTACCCTCATCACCTTTGTGAAACACCAAGGTGCTGAGAATAGTCTGAAAGGCAAACATTTGAAGTGGTAAATTTTCCCTTTCCATTTGAATTGCAAAAACTTTTGACTTTCCTCTGCCATCAGAATCGTAAAGTATGCATCCTTTAGGTACAACTTTACCATCCAATCTTTCTCCATTAATAAATCTCTCAGGCAATGTATCCCTTCCATCTTGAAATGACGATACACTAAGAACTTGTTCAGCCCTCTGAGATGTATCACTGGACGCCATCCTTTGTCTTTCTTTTCTACCAAAAATTAATTGCATACAAACATATTTCCCATTCTTCTACTTCCTTTATCGCATTTTTCCAAATTAGAGAAATTATCTCTTGGTCTACTATAGCTTTTTGATCTAGAGACATCTTTATCTCCCATTGGTTCTGTATCTTGGAAAGGAGTACTTATAAAATCTATTACAAAACCTTGAATCATTTGTAAGACCCAAGGATCTCTTGTAATTGTTTTCCATTTCTCCCTGAAATACTTCAGATGACCTCCTACTCCTTCTTGGGAAGAACCAAAAGTAATCCCTATACTCACCTTGTCCTCCACCATTGGGCAATCTGCGACCTCTCAAATATCTTCTAATTTGTCCTGATCTTCCTCTGGATGGGTAAAAACGTGCATTCTGTTGATAACCTCTTCCTCTGTTCTGCCAACCATATTGCAGATTGTATTGGGATCCATATTGGAACCTCTGCATGCCACGGCCAGTAAAGGGCCCCCTTCTACTGGCCCTTCCAAAAACTCCAAACATCTTACGCACATTACCCTGCGCTTTATCCAAGCCTGTAAAAGTACCTCCATATTTATCTATTCCTTTAACTAATCCTTCTCCAAATAACAAACCTTTAGAATCCTCTTAACCTTCTTTCTGAGCCAAATCTCCCAATTTGGGATAGATCTTCATCGAGACCACTTTCCTCCTTTCTTGCAGAAGACCGGCATTTGAATTTCCCAATAGCACTACTGTCCTCTGGCTCCATCCCCTCAAAAGTTCTACATCGACTTGTTCCTCATTTGCAAATGCATCCTCAGCCATATCCAGAATTCTACGCAATGGACCCAAAACATCCAACAACTTGTCCTGACATATTTTCAGGGATCTCTCCAGACCATTTATTGGGTCTCTCCCGAGTCTGAATAGATAACTTATTAGGTCTGGGTCCAGATTTGTGGTAGCAGAGACCTTCTCCTCAATGCTAGGTCTTGAGCATTCCGCTCTCATCAGTCTTCTCATCTCTCTGTCCAATGGTTTCTTAATCCAATTCTTTTTTTAAATTTCTCCATGTGGTCCATAGGCCACCATTCTCCACTTCTTGGATGCTTAATATTTATTGGGCTAAACATATCCCCATCAAAGGGGTCTTTAATACTTTCACTAGAAGCTTCTACCTCCATATTTTCGAATCCTTAATAACCATCATCTTCCTGTAAATCTAAAATATACTCATCCAAATTATCATAGCCTTTCCCAGACAAAACACTTGGCATCTCTTCTTCAAAATGTCATTCTCCTATGTGCCGCTATGGGCATCCTCTCTCTGCGTGCTGCTTAGGACACCTTTATTTTTTGTGTCGCCAAGGACACCTTTGCTAGCAGTTGGTAAACTACCAACCTTCTCTTTATGTGCCATTTCCACTTCTTCAATGTGTCTGGTTTTCTTCGTTCTTTTCTTTTCTACTACCTCTGAACTCATTCCTGCACCCTCTGACAAGGAATAAAACTCTTCCCCAGATTCATCACCTCTCCTTTTCCTACTTTTCAAAAAATCTTCCATAGATTCTTTAACACGTTTTTTCATTTCGAATTCAATTAATCTTTTAATAATTTTCTCATTAATACTTCCTTCTGAAGTCTCCACATCTCTCTCTTGATCCCTCTCCATTTTAAGTCCACCACCACCTTCTACAAATTAGCTAATTTTATAATTCCTCTTTCCCATTAAATAACTGTAATCCAATACCTTCAAATCTTATTAATAACTCTTTCTGATCTTAACAGTGCACCACACAGCGGTATTTCACTGACGCGGAAAACGCTAGGGTAAACGTTCTTTAAACCGTACCCTGCGATCGCATATAACTCACTAACCTAAATACTAAAATGGCCAATCCAACATGGCCTCCTTCTCGCAAGATCAAAGAGTGAACACACATGAAGCAACGTGCCTCTGCTAGATTCTTGTGATCCTTTAAAATAATCCTTTCCTGAAATATTAAGCCTGAGCCTCCCCTTGTCAATGCGTCCAATATGGCATCACCTGCAATTGCGAGCGGATCCTCGCGCGTCAACCAACATCTCATCCTTAACGTCATGTCTATTTCATCTCAGCTGCCACACAAGCGCTACCTCGTGCAACAGTTACACACAAGGAATAACGGTAAAGAGCATCTTTTAAAAAAAGATATTTCCTAACTTCAATTAAAAAGCTTGAAAAATCCACAAAAGGTTAAAATACTTCAAAATTAAAACCAGACATTGAATTCTGCTCTTTTTTTTAAATCAGTCCAAATCAATTTTTTCTCAATTCAACACAAACAAGAGCCTGCCTCCATATATTAGAAGCTAGCTCTAACATAAATACATTACAAAACTACATAATCATATTAACCTTTCAACTAAAACTTTCACACACAAGAAAATGCAATGAGTATGACTTATCTGTTTCAGGAGCAGCAATTAAAAGAGGAAGAATGTTGGGTGGAAGGAATATTTATGGACTTGTGTATTCCAGTTCTAGTGTTTATCCTAATGTGAAGTCTTTGAAGGTGCTGCAGGAGTTGCAATAAAATATGTTATGCATAATGGTAGCCTCCGGTCTTGTAATGAAATCACTATCCTGTGCATTATATAGCGTGGTAAACAGTCAAAATATCGAGTTTTTAATTTCGACCTACACTAATATCGAGTTGCTAATATCGATGGGACAGAATATCGATGTCCAGAATATCGATGGCCAGAATATCGACCCTAAGGTAAGTAATATCGAAATTACTAATATCGATAGCATATATATCGATGTAAGTAATTTCGATTTACTAATATGTGTTAGAAATATAAGTTAAGTATTTAAATTAATTGTTATAATATGTGTTTAATATGTTTTTATAATTTAAAAATATATAAGAGTAAATAATATGTTTTACTACCACAGCGGGTTGTGGGTTTATAGGGGAATAGGGTGGGAAGTAATTTATTTGTAATATTAATTAATTTTGGGTAAAGGGGTATTTTTAGGGTTCAGGGTCAGTTTTCAGTTTTTGGGTAAAGGGGTATTTTTAGGGTTCAGGGTCAGTTTTCAGTTTTTGGGTAAAGGGGTATTTTTAGGGTTCAGGGTCAGTTTTCAGTTTTTGGGTAAAGGGGAATTTTTAGGGTTCAGGGTCAGTTTTCAGTTTTTGGGTAAAGGGGTATTTTTAGGGTTCAGGGTCAGTTTTCAGTTTTTGGGTAAAGGGGTATTTTTAGGGTTCAGGGTCAGTTTTCAGTTTTTGGGTAAAGGGGAATTTTTAGGGTTCAGGGTCAGTTTTCAGTTTTTGGGTAAAGGGGTATTTTTAGGGTTCAGGGTCAGTTTTCAGTTTTTGGGTAAAGGGGTATTTTTAGGGTTCAGGGTCAGTTTTCAGTTTTTGGGTAAAGGGGTATTTTTTGGGTTCAGGGTCAGTTTTCAGTTCTTTGGTAAAGGGGTATTTTTAGGGTTCAGGGTCAGTTTTCAGTTCTTTGGTAAAGGGGTATTTTTAGGGTTCAGGGTCAGTTTTCAGTTTATGGGTAAAGGGGTATTTTTAGGGTTCAGGGTCAGTTTTCAGTTTTTGGGTAAAGGGGTATTTTTAGGGTTCAGGGTCAGTTTTCAGTTTTTGGGTAAAGGGGTATTTTTAAGGTTCAGGGTCAGTTTTCAGTTTTTGGGTAAAGGGGTATTTTTAGGGTTCAGGGTCAGTTTTCAGTTTTTGGGTAAAGGGGTATTTTTAGGGTTCAGGGTCAGTTTTCAGTTATTGGGTAAAGGGGTATTTTTAGGGTTCAGGGTCAGTTTTCAGTTTTTGGTTAAAGGGGTATTTTTAGGGTTCAGGGTCAGTTTTCAGTTTATGGGTAAAGGGGTATTTTTAGGGTTCAGGGTCAGTTTTAGGTTTTTGGGTAAAGGGGTATTTTTAGTGTTCAGGGTCAGTTTTCCCTACTGTTGCACCCACTGGAGTGGGAATAGTAATTATTGTTAAGTAATTATATATTATATATGATTCATTTTTTTTTATTTATTAAATATGTATTTTTATTTTTTTTAACAATTATTACATATATTTAAATATGTTTAAGTAATTATTATGTATTATTTACAGTTTTTTTATGTTATTTTAAATTTAAAAAAAATCGATATATTTAACAACGATATTTTTTACATCGATATTAAATTTTCGATATTTTGGTACTTACCATGTTGTACATAGGGCGTCGATATTTTTGCTATCGATATAATTACGCCGATATTTGTGTAGGTCGAAATTCTGTCTGTCGAAATTCTGTCATAGATCCATATAGCGTGAAGTGGGCCTCAACTCTCTGGGTACTGCATGCAGAACTAGAGTTAATGTATAGCCTGGATGACAGATGAGTAGAGAGAGAAAGCAATAGAATACATATAACATGCAACACCCCAATCCTCCCTCTTCCCACTCCAACCTTCAACATGGTTGAGCAGTAGTGCGCTCCCCCCACCAAATTTCCAACAACAAACATAACATCCAGTCTGGGAATCATCCCTGGAGGCAAAGTTGAGCCGAACATACAACCCCGCCAACAAAGACTAGGTGGCCGGAAAGGGGGATCATCTCCCCATGGTGTAATACAGTATCATACATAAAACCAACCCACTCTCAGGGATATTTGAACATAGAGTATAATGTCTGAACTTATTTTACAAACACAATTCGTTATTTATTATGACACATATGCAAAAGTGCGATCTACGAATATAGTTGTTACATATAGTTGTAGGTACACGTGGAGAATAGGCCGGCATGGATACTTGGCAGTGGCACTCACTAAGATTCAGTGGAGCTTATCATGGACTCCTTATTAGCCTAGCCTATACACAGTATATCAGATAGTTCGACTTACATTTGAGTACGCTATGTGATGTTACTAGGACTGGTCTGAGTTTACCTTTCATGGCACATGTGCCACATCTTATAATACTTGGTTTTACTACATTATTGGAGATCATCGTTCACAACTTGTGCATCAGACACAGCTCTTTGCCTTCTTCAAGAATTTTTCGCCTGGAATGACTAGAGTAGCGCATTGTGGACTCAGATTGGAACCCAATGTACTCACTTTCTTTCTCAAGCTTTGAAAAAGTCACGAAGTGACGAAACACGTGTTGGCTGTTTCTCAGAAGAATACAAGTCGGACAACTATATGTAACAACTATATGTATTCACAGATCATATTTTGTATATGTGTTATAATAAATAACAAATTGTGTTTGAAAAATAAGTCTGTACTGTCTGGACATTATACTCTATGTTCAAATAAGCTTGAGAGTGCTTTGGTTTTATATATGAATCACGTTAAACGGTTAGGTTTCTCTGCCAGTATGTTTTTGCACCTTTGGTAGTAGGTGGTTCTAACCATTATAGCAACTCCTCAATACCTTGGTTTTCTCCCAAGTAATACTTCGCCAACAGTATATTTTGTTGTCATACGAGGTGCGATAAGTGTTAGCACTAGTACTCAACTGTGTATTGCTTATAACACAATAGGCCAGGTGAGAATCATGGGTCAGTCATTTACCAGGGTCTATCACGAAATAGGGCGGGCTTTCTGCATCCTAGAAATACCAATACCAGTGGTCTCTGTATTTCTGGATGCAGGAAAACAGATGTAGGAGTCCAGTACATGCTGTACTTAAGCACATTGTATTCCATGCTTACAGAGAGGGTGGCAGCATAACAGAGTCACTAGACATTCTGGTACAGATTGTAAAAATCCACTGTGTGGACAATCTTAGGGCCACTATTAATGTTATGACTGATCTACGGTTTGCATCTGCAAGTCTCAGCGTGAAGAAGTAAGCCTATGATTCACACTTCTCTTCCTTGCAAGAGTTACTTTTCTTCAGCACATTCCAGCTAAAACATTGTGGTGAATTTTCGTGTTATGTTATCGAAGCAGCTACAGACACATAGGGCTTGTGAGTTTAGGATCTACTGTTAATTTAGGCCTTCTGTGGGTACCCTGCTACCTCATAGAGAGTGCTGAGGCATCCTCAGACTGTCATGTTGTGAAAATGTTTCTGGTTAAAGGGCACACTTCTTGACCACAGGTGAAGATGACCCTGCCTCCTGATATTGCTGTAACTCTCATATGCACCCTCGAGTTGGTATTCACGGGCAATATACTTCACTGATTCTCCTCCTACCTTTCCAACTCACAGTAGTATGTTCCCCTGTGCATCTCCAGGTCACCAAAGATTTCTATCACATGTTCAACTCCCCAGGTTTCCATACTGTCTCTTATCAACTTCCCTCTTTACGTGGGGCCTCTTCATGTTTTACTCACAGATAACAGCATCAAGATTCACCAACATGCTAATGATGCACAACTCTACTTGAAAGTTTACCCTGCTTTAGACACCCAACTCCTCAAACATGGCTTGCACATCATCCAGACCTGGATGTCCATTGCCTGTCTGAAGCTCAAACCAATCAAGACAAAATTCCTTTTATGTGCTAATAAAAATAACCAAGCTGTTTGGGTGGAGCCTAGCCAGACTGCATGATGGCAGCTCTCTAGAGAAGTTCTACCTGCCAGAATTCATAATCCAGCAGGATCCTCCACATGGCGTGCTCAATACGGCCACCTTGCTACCGCAGTTGTCAAATACACAAATCTACATCCCCTCTGGCCAATTTTGGATTGTCGACGGGCTGAGAGAAATCAAATTTCCTTTTTTGTGGGGACACAAATCCTGAGAGCGCTCTGCTTCCCTGTCACGCGACAAAGGTGCCAACTGTCGTACGCGCCTACTGTGGACTGAGATGCAAGGACTGCCCGGGTGAAAAAAACTACACCACAATAACTGCCGCACCTTGCTGGCTCCCCACACGACTGAGAGGAGGAGCCAGGCTGAACCAGCGGGGCTGGGCCAGAACTGAGAGTTGTGTGGAGCTGCTCGGCATAAGATGCTGGTCCCTGGCTTGCGATCTGTGGGCCTCACTCTGAACGACTGTGGCGCTGGGCATAAACCAGCCTCCCGGCTGACCCTGCACCAAATGCTGCATGCCATAAGGGGCCAACTCCGGGTATAACTGTGAGAACCCAACCACATCCTGCCCTTTGACATTCTTGACTGCCACTGCAGGGACATTGAATTGCAAAGTCACTGCAATTAGCTGATTGCTTGCTGTGCTTGTGTACTAGTTTGGCAGGCTGCATGGGGGTGGGGGCGCAGCAGTAGGCGCCCCTGGAATATACTGACCTGCGGATGTCCCACACACTGGCCTGCACCCCTTCCACTGGGCCGGTCTCATTCTCCGAGGGCGAGACGCTGTTCCTGTACTGTGTGCAGAAAAGGATCTACTCATGAGATACTATTTGTTAGGTGCAAAAAGTACACTTCAGCCTCAGGCCGCATCCTGAAGACTACTTGTCATGATCATAAGGCAGCCTCTATACAGCACCACAGGACATATGCAGGCGAGAGGCCTTAGACTGATGGCAATGGGCGTTAGGCCCATACCGAGAGTAGCGGTGCTTTGTTGGTGGGCCATTGTGCGAACAGCTGGGAGTGTGCTGTGATGGTATGGTTGCGTCTGTGGTGCCGGTGCTGAGCCGCGGGCAACTGGAATCCCTCTGAACTGTGGCCAGATGCTTTGCCGCTTCCTGCATGGATAGGTGTCCCCACACTGACCACCTTGAATCTGTGGCACCAGGAACTTGCCGCTAGTTGCACTCTGTGCCCACCCTATATCTGCTGTGGCCTCTGCACCTCAGGTCTGCTCGTGCCCCCCAAGAAATCTTGTGTCTCGGGGTGTTGCTAGGCCCTGTCTGGAAGACCAGACATGAACAACCTACACTACTCGTCATAAACTTGACAAAATGGGTAAACACGATACACAACCCAAGCTCACATTCAAGGGCAAGCACATCATGCGGCAAGTGGGGCAGGAAGCTGGCGTAGAATCCTCCTTGGAGAACCAAGAGGAGAATGCCACTCAAGATCTGGACCATAAAGAAATACTGGTGTAAGTCAAAACTAGCCTAAAAGCTATAGACACTAGGCTTGACATTCTCACAAACTGCCTTGTTCACATGAAACAAATCGTGGACAAATATGAGACCCCCATCAGATCACCTTCAGAACCACTTCTCCAATGCAGAGGATTCCCAGTCTGTCTTCAAGGAGCTCATGTTGCGCATGGATATGGTCTTGATAAAAGCCAAGAACTAAGACCTTGAAGCAAGATCAAGACGCAACAACCTCAGAATCACTGGGTTCCCAGAGTCCACAGTGATCACCAAGATGGAGGAATATGGGGAGACCCTGATCCATGAGCTATTTGGGGAGATGTTATCCTCGGTCTTAATTGTGGAAAGGGAACATCAATCTCAGGCCCCGCGCTCCCCCCCCTGCTCCCCCCGGGCACCCAGGCTCACCCCATCATCGCACACCTAAATTACAAGGACAGGGACACTGTGCCGTGCATTGCTCGGTAGCGCCAGTCTATACACTATCAGGGCAATGACTTTTCCTTTTAACCCAATTTCACTATGGCTGTGCAGGCGGCCAAGCGAGAATTCTTACCTGCCAAGAAGCCACTACAGAGGGCCGACGTCCCTTATGCCCTCCTTTACACAGCCAAGCCACCAATCTTGCATGAGCAAAGGCCTCGCTTTTTCACTGACGCAAAATCAGCCCTCAAATTTGCAAACAGTACTCTAGATGACAATGACTAGAGGGAGATGCTCATCAGATGCATGCTGCAGTTGTTGTATTTTAGACATACACTGGTTCTCTTCTTGCACCCTTGGGAAGCTAAATTTGAGTCTATCGACTGACCCATGGGAATCAGTATTTCTACACTTTTGGCTGCCCCCAGCACCCATTCCACAAATTTTTTGTCTAGGGTAGAAAACAATGAGGATGTGGTTTTTCTACTTAACATGTAATTTCTGATTAGTGTGGTGATCATATTGCCTGACAAATTGTGAATTTTGGTCCCTTGCTATGGGGAGCCTTTGTTTTTCCATGTTCACCCCTTTTGACGATCAAGACTCACTTCAGGACCTGTTGTTATCAGTGCTCAGTTTGAGCCAATGGTTTCCAGTGCCTGCCACTGGCACCTAATTGTTAATACTACAACTTATGACAGTGCACCACATGGTGGCACTTATTGTCTAGTTTAGGGATGAGAACAACAACAGTTGTTTATCAGTTCAGTACCCATCAGAAATTACTAACTTGCTGACAAAGCTATTCTTATAACTTTAGGGGCCTGGAACAATCTGAATTGTCACACTTGTGGGAGTGTGATGGTTAGTAGTTGTGTTGGCAGTATCATTGGCAGTGCTGGTAGGGGCAACAGGTTGTCCAAGCTGCAGTGGCCTCTTGACAAGGGACCTGCCAAATATTATTTTACAAATTAAACACTGGTTGTTATCCTTCATTGTAATCATGTGTGTGCTGTATTTTGGCTTTGCAGCATGTTTTCATTCCTTTATTCAATTTTCTACAGGCCTGGAGGTGACAGACAGCTTGCAGCTTGCACATTTTAAAAATGACTTCTCACGTCGCATCCATTACCCCTTTTAGGGAGTGGTTTCTATAGGCAGGACCAGATGGGCCCCGTGCCCCAACTCTCTTTATCCTGCCTACGCCCCCTTTTGCCCCACCACCACTGAAGAATGTCCCAGGAGGTGACAGAAAAAAAATCAGACACTACACGTCACCACACACATTAATTTGTCCAAGCACCTTTTCTAAAAACTAATGTTGTTGACTTAAAATATTTAAATCTGACATTGTGTGTTTGTGTATATCTATAAATGTATATGAACATGTGCATGCAAAGACAAGTTTTAATAATTTAACATGTGCTCTCTCTCTATATATATATATATATATATATATATATATATATATATATATATATATATATATATATATATATATATATATATATGTTGAAAAAACAAAGGTTAAAAATGATGTTATAGTTAGGTGAAAATGTCAGTTAAAAAATAAAATTTGAAAGTAAAAAAAATCACAAAAATTATTTGTAAAACATTTTTAGGCCAGGGGACCAAGCTCAGAGTCCTGTAATGGCTACCACAACATATGTTTTCATATTTCTGCCAGCTAATCGGAGCACCTGCCTCCAAAACCCATCAAAGCCAATCACGAGTTTCGAATTTTTGAATTTCAGACCAACGGTCTAGATATCTATACAGAGTTACACAAAATCTCACGCTGCTGGGACGGAAAAGTCCTACATGGTAAGAAATGTGTACCCCTGCCCTGATTGCCCAACTGTACTGTTGTGTGCAGCCTTTCAGTATATCTGTTGTCTGGATCCCTAAGGCTATTTTTTTTGTCATAGGTGAATAAGGATCATGCGTGTGCAGCAGGACATATGACTGTCTCACAGATTGCGGTCTTGTTGGACAGGGAGGGGTGCCCAAAATGCTGCCCTCATAGTGGTGGAAGGCTTTTGCCATCACCGGGAGTTAAGTAGCACAATCTCAGTGGTGGCAGAATACCCGAGTAGTGATCAGTAGTACTGACTGGTACATTTTTAGCCTGTGTCATAGGAGTGACGCCTACAGGCCCACTACCCTTTTTAAAAGTTCAGCTGATATGTGTGCTTATCTCACCTATGGCCCACATCAGATAGATATGGAAGGGTGTGCGTAATGGAAACGTGTTGAGTGCCCGCAAGAAATACACTACACAGGGAGTGAAGTCTGGTACAGTGTGTGCATGGCAGTGTATTTTTTTAAATAACACACTCTGGTACAATACAGAAAGACTACAGTACTGAACATTGTGCGCAGACTGAAAGCATTTGCTACAGATAGCTATGCTTGTCATGGCATAATACATGAGGATTACAGTGTTGTTCAGTAAGTGTGCTGTGGATTTACACAGAGTGCAAGAGTGCTTGCACTGGTGCGTTACATGGAAGACCATGGGTTCCATTTTGGAAAACTAGGTCTACCTTGTTGAGAACATGAGGAGTAGAGTAATCCCTCCAGACAGATTTGGATATTTTTGCATTCCTGTAAACTGGGAGGAACGTGCACTGGAGGATGAGGGAGCCAGGATCTCTCTGTGCATTTCAACGGGCTCTTTGATTCAATGATAAATCACAAGGAAGGGGACTGGACACATCTCAGAAAGAGAGATCAGGCTTACAAGGGAATCATATGGAAATGGGCTGGTAGCCTAGGATTAACCTTTTGATGCACATATCATTGTGGCTGCCATCCAGGCATGAAACTTGTTGTGGGTTAATCAGCTTCAGAGTCCTGCCTGCTGTGACAGACATCCTTCAAACTTCGAAGACTCAGACACTTAATTACATTTTGTACCTGGAAAGGTCTATAAGTAGGGTAGCTTGAGACCTCAAAATTTGTCATCTGCTGAGCAGCCAGATGGGCTGTGTGAGGAGGGGAAGCCTGCTAGTATCCCTGCGGGATGAGAATACATCACCCAGGGACACCAAGACCTACTGCCTTGTAGCCTGGAGTACCAACACCTGCCTGTTTGCCAAGATCAGTGTTCCCTGCGAGGAAGAGGAGAACGTTGGGAGAAGCAAGATCCAGGGGGTATCAGTGTTGTTAGGACTCCCTATGCGAGGTGTGAGAAATATGCTCTTGCACCGATCTGACTGCAGCAGTGTGCTGGATTGATTTGGTGACCCCGGGTGCCAGGAGGGGCCACCATGGACTGATATGTGGGTGTGAGGGTTGTGTAGAGGGCACCAGGCCTGCATGACCTTGAGTTGGATATCCCTGTATACTAAGGTGGGAGCAACTGTGAACATCAATGCCAGGTCAGCATGACTGGACTTGTGAGTGCCATAGGGCAACCCCATATGCCAGGAGGGGCCACCAGAGACACTGAGGCCAAGTGTTCGGGCCATCGCCCAGGACCGAGAAACTGCTGCTGTGATCAGGGTGGATCCAACCCGCATACCTTAAACTGCAAAAAAGGAAGCCTGAGGATCAAAGGACATTGCCAGAGCAAGGAGGTCAATCCTTCCCCCTGTGAAGAGAAGTGTGACTTACCATGTGATCACCAGAGCGGGAACAACCCCAATTGCTAGAACCACCCGGTAGCGTGGCTCAGAGGAGAGAGCATGCGCCTCCGGGGGCTGCAGTTTGTAACCGTGCACAGCCCCACTTTGCCAATGGAGCGGGACTTTGCTCCGCCGCTGAGGGGTTCCATACCACGGGAAGTAATGAACTGTGCCTTTGAGGCCCCGGGGAACATACTGCGATCGGTAGGTGTGTGAGTAACTCCATGGATGAGTGGCAGTGTGTGAGTCTCTGTATAGGTGTATGAGTGCATATGATACTGTTGTATTGATGTGTGACTGTATGTATGAGTGATTGTATGGGAGAATGAGCAGATGTGTGTGTAGACCTAGAAATCAGCGAGTGCATATGTGGTAACTGGTATTGCTGTTTCAATGGTTTCAGGATTGGGAGTTTGTATTTAATACTGGGTGTATCATAGGTTAGATTAGAATGTGAGGAGGTGTATTGTATTATCACATGGATGATGTCATCAGTGATGTCATTTGAGATGTCCTCAGTGATGTCATTTGCGATGTCATCAGTGATGTCACTGACCATGTCATGAATGATGTAATATGTGACATCATCAGCAGTGGATTGCGGGCGCGCGAGTTATAGTGAGTCCAACTAACTATAACGTGGGAATTTTTTAATGGTTTTGTATGAGTAAAATGTCCAGCTAACTATAACTGGTGTGAAACCTATGGTTTTTTCAGTGAATTTCAATGGTTTTTTAAATGCTAATTCCTAACTATAACGATTGTGAAACCTCTGGTTTTTTCACTGAATTTCAAAGGTTTTTTAAAAGCTAATTCCTTTCTATATTGAGTTTGTAACCTACGATTTTTTATATTTTTTATTTGCTGTTTTGTGTAAGTATTAATTATTAATAATTTTTTTTATAATAATATTTTTTAAATGTTTTTTTTTTCATTTTTTCCTGGGGCTCTCTGGTGCGCGCACCGGCAAGCTCTCCGGAGAGCGCACCCAGAGCGCTATTTCTGCGTTCGTGTAAAAAAATATGAATGAAAAGTAAATAATAACGCAAGACATTTAGTACCATACATATAAAAGCAGTATTTTTGATTTACGAAATGAAAATGATTTTACATTTCCGTGAAACTATCAAAACGTCACTTAGGCGCGCCGCGTAAGCACTCCCGGAAGCGCCTACGTTCGCGCTGCGTATGCGCCCCCGGAAGCGCCTACGTTCGCGCCGCGTAAGCACCCCCGGAAGCGCTTCGGTGCGCGCAGCGTAAGCGCGTCAAGTCATGTGACCTTAAAATAACACTTTTCATTGGTTGCTAACAGTTTTTTTTACAAAGAATGAAATCCCCACCCATTTCCTTCACTTCTTCTTTCACTTTTGTGACTGCAAGACCTGCCTTTTTGCTCTCTGTTCTTTGTTGGATATCTTGGAAAATCATGGCTGCCAGACCATCCAGCAGTGAAGATGACACCAATGAATTCATCGATGAAGTGCCTCCTCAGCCGAAGGTGAAAGAACATTTCATCTGGAAATTTTTTTCTATACCTGATGGGCATAAAAAAGTAAATGCACCAAAAGTTGAATGTAAAATCTGCCAAACTGTACTTTCCCGTGGAGACCCCCGAAAGAAGTACAGTTTTGGTAATTCAACTATGATTCGCCACGTAGAAAGGAGGCACCCCAGAACTATGCCCGGGAGAGTGTTAGGGCTCTAGCACAAGAGGCTCCCAGGGATGGGGCCTCTACATCAACCGGAGGACCAACAACATTGGGGAGGGGGAGATCACAAGAGCTGATTCCGAACATTCAGCCTGCTTTTAACAAAGGCGTCCTAAAATGCAGAGACTGTGATCAGCTACTTTGCTATGGGGAACAAAGTGTTCTGCTCATGGTTCGAGCATTGGAGAACCATTGCTACCGTTCAAAGACAATGTTGAAAAGGAACGGGGGTGTGGAAGGGTAAGAAAAGATGCATTGCTGGAGTTGCATCATTTTTGTGACACACTCCAGCAATGCATCACTTTTGCGCTTACAGATACGTCTGAAATACTGACGTATCTGTAAGTACTTGAGACATAATGTGTTACATATTAAATATGACGCATGAGTAGAAGACTGAAGGCCTCATTTATGAGGCCATGCAGCACTTTGGGAGTCAGAGTCGGGACAGGTCTAGTTCTGACATATATTCGTGTCAGGCAGCTGGAAAGCGGAACGGAAAGCCCAGCAGCTTCGAGCAACATCCCACATGGGTTATGAACAGTATGTTTTAATTGGGCAGTGTTGAAAGCGGACTCACTGGAGAATACCTTGTGACACTACAAGATCCAGAAGGCTACGAGGGTAGCCACGCCCACAGGGCAGGACTTGAATACAATTGTGCACAGGAAACGCTGCTTTCTCACAAAGCGCCTCACAGCCACTGAAGAAGGGAATTAAGTTCCTGAAACGCGTTTGGCATTAAAAAGGTTATTGTTTGCTGCTGTGGAACCTGTTTGCAAGCTGCGTGATTAAAGTCGAATCACTGCATTGCCAGTGGTCTCTCTCGTCTTTGTGGCTAACTTTGTTGGAATTAATTGCGGTTGGAGCCCAGCCGCTGAGAGAGACCCACCGCCTGAAAGTGTGCCCTGTGCTGATGCATATTGCGTGTCGGCGCTTTGGGAGGCAGAGTCGGGACTGGTCTAGTTCTGACATATATTCGTGTCAGGCAGCTGGAAAGCGGAACGGAAAGCCCAGCAGCTTCGAGCAACATCCCACATGGGTTATGAACAATATGTTTTAATTGGGCAGTGTTGAAAGCGGACTCACTGGAGAATACCTTGTGACACTACGAGATCCAGAAGGCTATGAGGGTAGCCACGCCCACAGGGCAGGACTTGAATACAATTGTGCACAGGAAACGCGGCTTTCTCACAAAGCGCCTCACAGCCACTGAAGAAGGGAATTAAGTTCCTGAAACGCGTTTGGCATTAAAAAGGTTATCGTTTGCTGCTGTGGAACCTGTTTGCAAGCTGCGTGATTAAAGTCGAATCATTGCATTGCCAGTGGTCTCTCTTGTCTTTGGGGCTAACTTTGTTGGAATATATATATATATATATATATATATATATATATATATATATATATATATATATATATATATATATAGAGAGAGAGAGAGAGAGAGAGAGAGAGAGGGAGGCAGGGTACCCTGCCCACCTAGCCCTTGTGGGGGGGGGGGATTCCCGAAGGACCCCCCGGGCCCAGACAGAGAGGAAAAAAAGTCTGGCGGTTGTGCAGCAATCCCATATAAGTCCTGGGAAAAAGAAAATGGCAGCCCGACATTTTTCCCAATATTTGGGAAGGGGGCATGAGTGGGGCTCCTTTCCCTCCCCTGGGGACTCCATCCTCCGGGGCCAACCTGTAAAAAAAAGGGGGAGGGGCGCCCAGCCCTACTCCCTGAGCCTGTTGCGGATCCAGGGAGCCCATCTCACAGGGCCAAACTCTTTTTAGGGGAGGGGGACACTTAATCCGCCTCCCCAAGTCTGTTGCGACCCTGGGGATCCCATCCCTCGGGCAAACAATTTATTTATAGGGGAGGAGGGCCTAGTACCAGGGATGAAGGAACCTAAGAAGATCAAAAGCTTAATGAACTGCAACACAAGCCACACGGTATACTGTCTTGTATGTCCGTGTGGCTTGCGGTACATTGGGAGTATCACACATCCTACCAAGATTAGGATCTTGGAACATCTCTGGGCCATTCAGAACAAGGACCCCTCATACCCAGTGGCGAGGCATTTTGAGGTGTTCCACCAAAGCAACAGAGATCTCAGTTTCTACTGTATGGATCAGGTGCCTGCAGATATAAGAGGAGGGAACAGGTTACTCAAGTTACGAAGGTTGGAATCGCGACACATAATTGAGAACCAAACCAAAAGACCAGGCGGTTTGAACAGCGGAGAGGAATTAGTTGTCAATTTATGAATCTCTGTATAATTTAGTGTACCATGATGCGCAACTGACATTTCTGGGTTAAGCCCATCCAGGGCTGAATTGTTTTGAAAATGTATATATGTTCAATAGCTTGCATTGTTATTTGTGTTCGCCCATGCAGGGCATAATATTAGACAGTGAACTTTAACTGCATTTGTACCACTTAGTAATGGTGTTTTTTTAATGCAAGTAATGTGTCTTTTCTTTATGTTTAGGAACGGATGTATTTAAACTCTGCCTAATGGTGGCGCCGGCCTCTAATTGACGAAGGCGGTTGCCGAAACGCGTCTTAGAAGTGTGTTAGTCCAATAAAGAATATTGGACTCGTGCCTGTGAGTGCAGCATACTTTTTGTACTAATAGCTTTGGTCTGCAAGGGACCAGCGTGGTGCCCGTCACCCCGCCTGAGCAGCACCCGGTCGCGAGTGAAGGGGAGCTGACGGAAAACAAGCCTACAATATATATATATATATATATATATATATATATATATATATATATATATATATTCACTGAAAAAACCATAGGTTTCACACCAGTTATAGTTAGGAATTAGCATTTAAAAAACCTATTAAATTCACTGAAAAAACCATAGGTTTCACACCAGTTATAGTTAGCTGGAAATTTTACTGATATAAAACCATTGAAATTCCCACGTTATAGTTAGATGGACTCACTATAACTTGCGCGTGCAATGCACTGCTGATGACATCACATATTACATCACTCATGACATGGTCAGTGACATCACTCATGACATCACTGATGACACCATCCAGTGAATGTGTGTCTTTCTGAAAAATAAATATATTTTATATATGTATATGTAAAAGTTGATGGAAGAATAAATGTTTAAATAAGTGTCTAAATGGATGGTTTTTAAAAATTGATTGGTTAACTGGCTTAATAAGACATCATCAGCAGTGCATTGCACGCGCAAGTTATAGTGAGTCCATCTAACTATAACGTGGGAATTTCAATGGTTTTATATCAGTAAAATTTCCAGCTAACTATAACTGGTGTGAAACCTATGGTTTTTTCAGTGAATTTAATAGGTTTTTTAAATGCTAATTCCTAACTATAACTGGTGTGAAACCTATGGTTTTTTCAGTGAATTTCATAGGTTTTTTAAATGCTAATTCCTAACTATAACTGGTGTGAAACCTATGGTTTTTTCAGTGAATTTCATAGGTTTTTTAAATGCTAATTCCTTTGTATATCGAGTTTCTAACCTTTTTTTTTTTTACAATTTGCTGTTTTTTTTAAGTATTCATTTTTTTTTATAATTTTTTTCTTTTGCGCTCTGGGTGCGCGCTCCGGGAAGCTTTCAGCTAAGCTCTCCTGTAAGCTTCTCCGAGAGCTCATCTGAAAGCGCACCCAGAGCGCAACTGTCGTTCGTGAAAAAAAAATATGAATGAAAAGTTAATAATAATGCAAAACATTTCGTACCATACAAATAAAATTTGTTTTTTTTAATATGGAAAATGATTATGCATTTCTATAAAAGATTGATGACGTCACTTCGGCGCGCAACGTAAGTGCCCTCGGAAGCGCATACGTGCGCGGCGCATAAACGCACGGAAAAGCGCCTACGATCGCGCCACGTTTGCGACCCGGAAGCGCCTACGATCGCGCTGCGTAAACGCACCCGGAAGTGCTCCGGAGCGCGCAGCGTAAACGCGTCGGGTCATGTGACCCTAAAATAACACTTTTCATTGGTTGCTAACAGTTTTTTTTTACAATGAATGAAATCCCCACCCATTTCCTTCACTTCTTCTTTCACTTTTGTGACTGAAAGACCTGCCTTTTTTGCTGCTCCATATTCCTGGATTCATCATGGCTGCCAGACCATCCAGCAGTGAAGATGACTCCAATGATTTCATTGATGAAGAGCCTCCTACCCCAAAGGTGAAGGAACATTTCATCTGGAAATTTTTTAAGTTTCCAGAAGGCCAGAAGAAGGTGAATGCACCAAAAGTAGAGTGCAGGATCTGCAAACAGGTCCTGTCACGGGGTAACCCCCAAAAAAAATACTCTTTTGGCAACTTCACCATGATTCGCCATGTGGAGAGGAGGCACCCCCAGAATTTTGCCCGGGAAAGTGTCAGGGCTCTGGCACAGGAGGTTCCCAGAGATGGGGCCTCTACATCAACAGGAGGAGCAACTTCTTCTGGAAGAGAACAATCTCAGGGGCAGGTAGCAAACATTCAACCTGCATTCAACCATGGGGTCGTCAGATGCAGATACTGCAATCAACTCCTCACCTATGGGGAGCAAAGTGTCCTGCTCATGGTTCGGGCATTGGAGAACCATCACTGCCCTTCCCACCCCTAATTTTTTTCTTTTCTTTTTGCTCCTGTTGAGCAGTTTCTATTCCCTGTTTTTGTTCCTCTTCAGTTAAAAGAAGAAAACCAAAAGTTCTTTTCAGAACTACCTCCAATTCTCATCAAAGAGCTATAATCTTAAAAAATGAAGAGTAAGTGAAATATAGTGCATTGATAATTGAAAGGAGAATGAGTAAGAAAGAACAGAAAGGTATGAGAGGTGAAAGGAAGTGAAGTAGGAGGACTGAAAGAAGGTGAGTGTTAGAAAAGAAAGTTATGACACAGTGAATAAACTGGAGGCCTCATTTCTGAAAAGTGACGCATCGCTACGTGAAAATAGCGATGCGTCACTTTTCTGGACGCACTCCTTATGACATTCCAGATATGTCATATTTAATATATGACTAATCAATTCGCAAGGAGTTACAGATATGTCAGTATTTCTGACATATCTGTAAACACAAAAGTAACGCATTGCAGGAGTGCGTCACAAAAGTGACGCAACTCCAGTAATGTGTCCTTTCACATGGAAAAAGCACCATGTGAAAGGTTTGCTGTGAAGCAGGCGCAAGATTTTGGCGCAACTGCATCCTAAAAGTGACGCACTGCGTCATTATTACCAAGCTTTTTGCAAGGAACACCCCCTCTGCATGCATTATACCTGACACTATTTTTTAAAAAGTGACGCATCTAGGTACATGGGTCACTTTTTAAAACTCTGCACCATATTGTATCTGCATCAGGTATAATGTATGCAGAGGGGGCAATCCCTCGCAAAAAGCTTGGTAATAACAACGTACTGAAATCTATGAGATTTCCCTGCGTCACTTTTAGGATGCTATTGCGTCAAAATTTTGCGCCGGCCTCGCATCACTTTTATGTTTACACATATGTCAGAAATACTGACGTATCTGTAACTCCTTGCAACATGATTCGTCATACATTAAATATGACACATCTGGAATGTCATAAGGACTGTGGACAGAAAAGTGACGCATCACACCAGCAGTGTAATAAAATGTGCCTCGTTGCACTATATTTAAAGGATGCAACAGCATCCTAAAAGTGACGCAGTGAAATCTCAAACATTTCACTGCGTCGCTATTACAAAGCTTTTAGTGGGAGAACACCCCCTCTGCATGCATTATACCTCACGCAGATATAATGTGGCGCTTGATTTTAAAAAGTGACCCATCTACCTAGATACCTCACTTTTTAAATATAACGCAACGCAACACATTTTTTTACACTACTGGTGCAATGCGTCACTTTTCTGTGCGCACTCCTTATGACATTCCAAGTAACGCATTGCTGGAGTGCGTCACAAAAGTGACGCAACTCCAGTAATGTGTCCTTTCAAATGGGGAAAGCAGCATATGAAAGGTCTTGCCTCAGTCTAACACCTGCTGTAAAGCAGGCACAAGATTTTGACGCAACAGCATCCTAAAACTGACGCAGTGAAATCTCAAAGATTTCACTGCGTCGCTATTACAAAGCTTTTTGCGGGAGAACACCCCCTCTGCATGCATTATACCTGACGCTATTTTTAAAAAGTGACGCATCTAGGTACATGGGTCACTTTTTAAAACTCTGCGCCATATTGTATCTGCAACATGATTCGTCATACATTAAATATGACACATCTGGAATGTCATAAGGAGTGCGCACAGAAAAGTGACGCATAACACCAGCAGTGTAATAAAATGTACCTCGTTGCACTATATTTAAAAAGTGACGCATCTAGATAGATGCGTCACTTTTTAAATATTGCATAACAATGCGCATTTTTTTACACCGCTGGTGCGTCACAAAATTTTACGCACAGGAAGCGCAAAACTAACAGCGCAAGGCCTTCATAAATATGGTCCTGGATTTTCCCCGTGCTTCGCCGGTGCGCGTACCATGCGCTTCCCCCGCGCAAAACGAAAAAAAAAATGTAATGCCCTGCAGGACCCTATTTTAGTCCCTACATCAAACCTAGGGGGTCAGAGGGGGTCTACTCTTCCCCCTTATGGTCATTTGCCCCTTTTTTTTTCAAACCCCTTGTGTCTCGATTTTACCGAGACACAAGATGGCGGCCGCTCCGCACTGTTTAGAATGTTTACAGACAACTGAGATCCAATCAGCTTCCTGCGCGCAAGTCGCGTGTCGCGCCTGGAGCGCACTCCGGTGCGCGCACGGGAGAGCGCCTATAGATATATATATTTTTTTGAACCTAAATTACTCAAAATCCACTGGAGCACATATCTTGAGACATAGCAAAGGCACATCGGGCTACCAGTCCCTACAATTTTGCCAAGTTTGGTGGAAATCCATTCAGCCGTTCGGGCTAAAAGTGAAATCGACCGCCCTATGGAAATTAACATGGGGAAAACGCGTTTTGGGACCCCCCTTTTATCTCGGCCCCCGCTTGACGAATCCCCCCCAAACTTTCAGGGAAGGACCGGACCGCCATGAGACCATTTTCCTGAAAATTTCAGGCAGATTCGTCAACCGGCGCCAAAGTTATTCAAAATAGAATGTTGAGATTTAACATTGAAAATTATCCTAACTATAACTACCTACTGGCGACCGCCAGTAGGTAATATATATATATATATATATATATATATATTATATATATATATATATATATATATATATATATATATATATATATATATATATATATATATATATATATATATATCGAGAGAGAGAGAGAGAGAGAGAGAGAGAGAGAGAGAGAGAGAGAGGCAGTGTACCCTGCTCACCTAGTCCTTGTGGGGGGGGGATCGCAGAAGGACCCCCGGGCCCAGACAGAGAGGAAAAAAAGTCTGGCGGTTGTGCAGCAATCCCACATAAGTCCTGGAAAAAAGAAAAAGAAAATGGCAGCCTGACATTTTTCCCAATATTTGGGAAGGGGGCGTGAGTGGGGCTCCTTTCCCTCCCCTGGGGACTCCATCCTCCGGGGCCAACTTGTAAAAAAAAGGGGGAGGGGCGCCCAGCCCTACTCCCTGACCCTGTTGCGTATCCAGGGAGCCCATCTCCCAAGGCCAAACTCTTTTTAGGGGAGGGGGACACTTAATTCGCCTCCCGAGCCTGTTGCAGCCCTGGGGATCCCATCCCTTGGGCACGCCTCCCTAAGCCCGTTGTGACCCTGGGGATCCCATCCCTCGGGCAAACAATTTATTTATAGGGGAGGGGGGCCCCCCTCCCATAGTCCAATTGGACCCCGGGAACCCCATCCTCTAGGGCCAAACAATTAGTAGAGGGAAGGGGGTGTGCAGTATCCCTCCCCGAGCCTTACAGTGCCCCAGATACCCCATTGCCTCGGGCCAGCTATTTAACTGTGTCTAGGCTACCCACTTACTGGCACATTGGTTTTTCCTCTCTGCGGGACCATGGATACGTGAAATGTGCTCTCACCCAGTTCTGACCCAGTGGGAGCTATGGAAATGCTCTTTCCAGGTGGAAGCACCCTTCTGTTTCCCTGCCCGTGCTCATGTGGGCAGGGAAACTTTGATTGCTGGCTCCTGTCAAGAACAAGCAGATATAGCTACTCCCAGTGGGCGGGAACAATGTTGGCTCCAGTACGGGAGCTGGCTGTGGCTGTGGGGCCCCCAACGTCATGTTTGGCCCAAGGGTTAAGGTTCCTGAGGCCCATGTGACCACGGGGAGGGGGGTCACGTGCCCTCCTTCCCTAATAGTGAGGTATTTGACCCTGGGGATGGGTTTTCCTGGGCATCTTATGGTTTGGGGGAGGGGGCCATATACTTTAAATACAATATGGTCCCGGGGGATGGGGTCCCCGAGGCCCATTTGGGTTTGGGGAGGAGGGTCACATGCCCCTTTCCCCTAATAGTGAGTCATTTGGCCATGGAACATGGTGTCCCCAGGGCCTTTTAAGACTCTGAGAACGGGGACACCCCCCTCCCCTTTAATTAAAATATAGCCTAAGAGATGGGGCCCCCTGGCGCCTATTTGAGTTTGGAAAGGAGGCCATGTGCGTCTTTCTCTAAGGGTGAGGTATTTGGGCCCGGGATAGGGTCCCCCTGTGCCTTTTAAGGCTCGGGGAAGGCAGCACCCGTCCTCTTCCCCTATAATTAAATATGGCCTGGGGTGTTGGTGTCCCTGGGACCCATTTGGACTAGGTTAAGTAGGCCAAACTATAACACTTTCTCTGATGTAGCTACGTTTCTGTTGCAAATATTGATGTCAATAAACGATTAGCATTTGTTTGTATTTTTTATTTTTTACATTAAAAAGTTATAGTAGTTTATAGTATAAATTGTTTGTTTGCTTTTGAATGTAGTTTGTATAAAATAATATTTTTTACATTTTATTGGTATATGCATTTTCTAGACATCTCATTTAATATATACAATTTTTGCTGTGCATTATTTTTCAACAATTATGACACGTTTTTTTGAATATTTTTTCATATAATCATGATATTTTTAGGTGCTTCTGGTGTTTTCCTAGCTTTTCTACATGTTATGGCAATTCATCTTTTAGGCATGATATGCCAGTGAGTTGACCTGTTGCCTGTTCAAGAACATTTGGTTCAATATTTTTAGGTCTCGGCGTCAACGCGCGGAAGCGCGTCTCCGCCGGAGATCTTTTGTCAGGGACTATGCTTCCCAGGAGACAGCCTTGGCCACGCACATTGCCTCTTCAAGGAGGCGATTTCCGCTGGCCACGCGCTCGCGAACGCGCTCAGCTGCTGTCTCCTGGGAAGCAGCAACACCACACGCGCATGCGCAGAAACAGCGACAGACACACACACGAGCGCTCATGCACGCACGCACCCACACATACAGCGAACCCACCCCCGGCGTCGCATGCATACACACACACACACGTGCACCGAACATCCCCCCACCCCTCCGCCGTCGCATCCCGCCCCCCACCCCTCCCCTCCGCCGTCGCACACACACACGCAGACATACAGGCATTCTCTCCCCGCCCCGCCGGACACGCAGACATACAGGCATTCTCACCAACCCCCCCCGCTCCCCCCTTCCGCTCCGCTCCGCTCACCGGTCAAAGGCCCTCCGGACTTGTGCAGCCTCCGACCGCGGGGCTCTCCCTCGGTGCTCCTCCAGGCACTCCGTGGGCGCGGGCTTCACAAAACGGAAGTCCCGCCCCACGATAGGTTTCGTTTTCTCAGTCCCGCCCCACGATAGGTTTTGCCTGCAGCTCGTCTGTCTGCTGGGCCGGTGTCGGCTCGGTTTGCATTGGCAAAGTCAGTAGGTCGGGTTTAAAGGGTCAATGCATATAAAGGCATTCACAAATGCAGTTTACATGCGCCCCATGTACAAACTCAATTTTACATTAACAAATGCATTGTTAGCTTTGCCAGTGCGGCGGAAAAAGAGCCAAAAAGGACTGCTTTATCTATAGAATACATTTAAGAAATTAAAGAATTGAGTGGGGGAAGCAGCGTGATGATTGAGTTCATTTTTTAGATTGCAAATATCCCATCGTGCATTCTACTGGAATAGTTTAAAAGCTGAGTAACAAACCAAGCCACCAGTGGCATGAGGGGAGCGGGCAGTGCTGCTCTGGGTGGAGAAATTGATACAGTTGGAATATTTGGGATCAATACTTTTAGCAGCCATCTGTCTAGTAAGTAACACCTAAAACGGATATTTTTAATGGATACTTCTAACTGCAGATTTTAAGCAACTAAATAACCACGGGCATATTGGTATCGGAGATTATATTTAGTTACACTAAAGGGACAGGTGTAGTGAGTGCAGAGTAGTGAGTGCTGAGTGCAGAGTGCAGAGTGCTGAGTGCAGAGTAGTGAGTGCAGAGTAGTGAGTGCAGAGTAGTGAGTGCAGAGTAGTGAGTGCAGAGTAGTGAGTGCTGAGTAATGAGTAGTGAGTGCAGAGTAGTGAGTGCAGAGTAGTGAGTGCAGAGTAGTGAGTGCAGAGTAGTGAGTGCAGAGTAGTGAGTGCAGAGTGAGTGCAGAGTGGTAATGCAGAGTAGTGAGTAGTGAGTGCAGAGTGGTAATGCAGAGTAGTGATTGCAGAGTAGTGAGTGCAGAGTATTGAGTGCAGAGTAGTGAGTGCTGAGTAGTGAGTGCAGAGTGCTGAGTGCAGAGTGCTGAGTGCAGAGTAGTGAGTGCAGAGTAGTGAGTGCAGAGTAGTGAGTGCAAAGTAGTGAGTGCAGAGTAGTGAGTGCAGAGTAGTAAGTGCTGAGTGCAGAGTAGTAAGTGCTGAGTGCAGAGTAGTAAGTGCTGAGTGCAGAGTAGTGAGTGCAGAGTAGTGAGTGCAGAGTAGTGAGTGCAGAGTAGTGAGTGCAGAGTAGTAAGTGCTGAGTGCAGAGTAGTAAGTGCTGAGTGCAGAGTAGTAAGTGCTGAGTGCAGAGTAGTGAGTGCATAGTAGTGAGTGCAGAGTAGTGAGTGCAGAGTAGTGAGTGCAGAGTAGTGAGTGCAGAGTAGTGAGTGCTGAGTAATGAGTAGTGAGTGCAGAGTAGTGAGTGCAGAGCAGAGTAGTGAGTGCAGAGTAATGAGTAGTGAGTGCAGAGTAGTGAGTGCAGAGTAGTGAGTGCAGAGTAGTGAGTGCAGAGTAGTGAGTGCAGAGTGGTAATGCAGAGTAGTGAGTAGTGAGTGCAGAGTGGTAATGCAGAGTAGTGAGTGCAGAGTAGTGAGTGCAGAGTAGTGAGTGCAGAGTAGTGAGTGCTGAGTAATGAGTAGTGAGTGCAGAGTAGTGAGTGCAGAGTAGTGAGTGCAGAGTAGTGAGTGCAGAGTAGTGAGTGCAGAGTAGTGAGTGCAGAGTGAGTGCAGAGTGGTAATGCAGAGTAGTGAGTAGTGAGTGCAGAGTGGTAATGCAGAGTAGTGAGTGCAGAGTAGTGAGTGCAGAGTATTGAGTGCAGAGTAGTGAGTGCTGAGTAGTGAGTGCAGAGTGCTGAGTGCAGAGTGCTGAGTGCAGAGTAGTGAGTGCAGAGTAGTGAGTGCAGAGTAGTGAGTGCAGAGTAGTGAGTGCAGAGTAGTGAGTGCTGAGTGCAGAGTAGTAAGTGCTGAGTGCAGAGTAGTAAGTGCTGAGTGCAGAGTAGTGAGTGCAGAGTAGTGAGTGCAGAGTAGTGAGTGCAGAGTAGTAAGTGCAGAGTAGTAAGTGCTGAGTGCAGAGTAGTAAGTGCTGAGTGCAGAGTAGTAAGTGCTGAGTGCAGAGTAGTGAGTGCAGAGTAGTGAGTGCAGAGTAGTGAGTGCAGAGTAGTGAGTGCAGAGTAGTGAGTGCAGAGTAGTGAGTGCAGAGTAGTGAGTGCTGAGTAATGAGTAGTGAGTGCAGAGTAGTGAGTGCAGAGTAATGAGTAGTGAGTGCAGAGTAGTGAGTGCAGAGTAGTGAGTGCAGAGTAGTGAGTGCAGAGTGAGTGCAGAGTGGTAATGCAGAGTAGTGAGTAGTGAGTGCAGAGTGGTAATGCAGAGTAGTGAGTGCAGAGTAGTGAGTGCAGAGTAGTGAGTGCAGAGTAGTGAGTGCAGAGTAGTGAGTGCAGAGTAGTAAGTGCTGAGTGCAGAGTAGTAAGTGCTGAGTGCAGAGTAGTAAGTGCTGAGTGCAGAGTAGTAAGTGCTGAGTGCAGAGTAGTGAGTGCAGAGTAGTGAGTGCAGAGTAGTGAGTGCAGAGTAGTGAGTGCAGAGTAGTGAGTGCAGAGTAGTAAGTGCTGAGTGCAGAGTAGTAAGTGCTGAGTGCAGAGTAGTGAGTGCAGAGTAGTGAGTGCAGAGTAGTGAGTGCTGAGTAGTGAGTGCAGAGTAGTGAGTGCTGAGTAGTGAGTGCAGAGTAGTGAGTGCAGAGTAGTGAGTGCAGAGTAGTGAGTGCTGAGTAATGAGTAGTGAGGGCAGAGTAGTGAGTGCAGAGTAGTGAGTGCAGAGTAGTGAGTGCAGAGTAGTGAGTGCAGAGTAGTGAGTGCAGAGTGGTGAGTGCAGAGTGCTGAGTGCAGAGTAGTGAGTGCAGAGTAGTGAGTGCAGAGTGAGTGCAGAGTGGTAATGCAGAGTAGTGAGTAGTGAGTGCAGAGTGGTAATGCAGAGTAGTGAGTGCAGAGTAGTGAGTGCAGAGTAGTGAGTGCAGAGTAGTGCGTGCAGAGTAGTGAGTAGTGAGTGCAGAGTAGTGAGTGCAGAGTAGTGAGTGCAGAGTAGTGAGTGCAGAGTAGTGAGTGCAGAGTGCAGAGTAGTGAGTGCAGAGTAGTGAGTGCAGAGTAGTGAGTGCAGAGTAGTAAGTGCAGAGTAGTGAGTGCAGAGTAGTGAGTGCAGAGTAGTGAGTGCAGAGTAGTAAGTGCTGAGTGCAGAGTAATGAGTGCAGAGTAGTGAGTGCAGAGTAGTGAGTGCAGAGTAGTGAGTAGTGAGTGCAGAGTAGTAAGTGCTGAGTGCAGAGTAGTAAGTGCTGAGTGCAGAGTAGTAAGTGCTGAGTGCAGAGTAGTGAGTGCAGAGTAGTGAGTGCAGAGTAGTGAGTGCAGAGTAGTGAGTGCAGAGTAGTGAGTGCAGAGTAGTGAGTGCAGTGAGTGCAGAGTAGTGAGTGCAGAGTGCTGAGTGCAGAGTAGTGAGTGCAGAGTGGTGAGTGCAGAGTGCTGAGTGCAGAGTAGTGAGTGCAGAGTAGTGAGTGCAGAGTGAGTGCAGAGTGGTAATGCAGAGTAGTGAGTGCAGAGTGGTAATGCAGAGTAGTGAGTGCAGAGTAGTGAGTGCAGAGTAGTGAGTGCAGAGTAGTGAGTGCAGAGTAGTGAGTGCAGAGTAGTGAGTGCAGAGTAGTGAGTGCAGAGTAGTGAGTAGTGAGTGCAAGGTAGTGAGTGCAGAGTAGTGAGTGCAGAGTAGTGAGTGCAGAGTAGTGAGTGCTGAGTGCAGAGTAGTGAGTGCAGAGTAGTGAGTGCAGAGTAGTGAGTGCAGAGTAGTGAGTGCAGAGTAGTGAGTGCAGAGTAGTAAGTGCTGAGTGCAGAGTAGTAAGTGCAGAGTAGTGAGTGCAGAGTAGTGAGTGCAAGGTAGTGAGTGCAAGGTAGTGAGTGCAGAGTAGTGAGTGCAGAGTAGTGAGTGCAGAGTAGTGAGTGCAGAGTAGTGAGTGCTGAGTGCAGAGTAGTAAGTGCAGAGTAGTGAGTGCAGAGTAGTGAGTGCGTGCAGAGTAGTGAGTGCAGAGTAGTGAGTGCAGAGTAGTGAGTGCAGAGTAGTAAGTGCAGAGTAGTAAGTGCTGAGTGCAGAGTAGTAAGTGCAGAGTAGTGAGTGCAGAGTAGTGAGTGCAGAGTAGTGAGTGCAGAGTAGTGAGTGCAGAGTAGTGAGTGCAGAGTAGTAAGTGCAGAGTAGTAAGTGCAGAGTGCTGAGTGCAGAGTGCTGAGTGCAGAGTAGTGAGTGCAGAGTAGTGAGTGCAGAGTAGTGAGTGCAGAGTAGTGAGTGCAGAGTAGTGAGTGCTGAGTGCAGAGTAGTGAGTGCAGAGTAGTGAGTGCAGAGTAGTGAGTGCAGAGTAGTAAGTGCAGAGTGCTGAGTGCAGAGTGCTGAGTGCAGAGTAGTGAGTGCAGAGTAGTGAGTGCTGAGTGCAGAGTGCTGAGTGCAGAGTAGTGAGTGCAGAGTAGTGAGTGCAGAGTAGTGAGTGCAGAGTAGTGAGTGCAGAGTAGTGAGTGCTGAGTAGTGAGTGCTGAGTAGTGAGTGCAGAGTGCAGAGTAGTGAGTGCAGAGTGCTGACTGCAGAGTAGTGAGTGCAGAGTGCTGAGTGCAGAGTAGTGAGTGCAGAGTAGTGAGTGCAGAGTAGTGAGTGCAGAGTAGTGAGTGCAGAGTGGTAATGCAGAGTAGTGAGTGCAGAGTGGTAATGCAGAGTAGTGAGTGCAGAGTAGTGAGTGCAGAGTAGTGAGTGCAGAGTAGTGAGTGCAGTGAGTGCAGAGTAGTGAGTGCAGAGTAGTGAGTGCAGAGTAGTGAGTGCAGAGTAGTGAGTGCAGAGTAGTGAGTGCAGAATCTTTTGATTTAAAGAAAAAAAATGTCGTGAGCAATGCCAATAGCTCTACCTTTAATGATGCCGAGACCATTGCATTGCAAATGCTTGTTATATATTGTTCCTGTTTGTTCTAGTGGGCTGGCTCGTACAGGGCTCTTTTAGGCCCTGTAAAATAGTCCTTACTTTAATTTTAGTAATGTTTTGGTGATGGTTATGTACCCTGACACTTTCAACTATTTCATTTTTACCAGTAGCCCTTCGGTACATGAGTTTGAATAATATTTGGTGCATTTAAATTATTTTTTGACCTCAGTGGCCTTACTATAGGTATAGCCTCAATAATTTAATAATAACTTCTCTGTTTTGGATTTGTTGTATTTTGCTGTTTCTGACATTTTATCTCTGAGTATAGAAAATATCATTTTACACAAAAAATAGAATATGTGAATTTATATTAAGTTTAACATTTTTACATTGCAGGTGCATGTTTAACTTACATTCTAGATGTTGTCTTTACTTCGTTTTTCCTTCCATATAGATGATGCACCTGTAATTTGGGAAAAGAACATGTAGCAATCTTTCAATTATTTGGTATAGTAACATACTTTTATGTATCTATACATTTTTTTGTTTTTTATTAATTATCAAACTTACTTTGTAGTATTTAGTGGTCCTTTGAAGTGTTGCAGTCTCCTTTTGTAGATGTGTAATCTGGCAGAGTAATTTTTTTGTTCTTTTGTCATGGACTGTTTAATCTGTCTGTTAACTAGTTGCTTACTGGAAAAGTGATTCTATTTGGTAATTGTTTTAATTTTAATTGAATTGGTTGTTTGGAGACTAGTTTGCATTTTTTTGCACCATTTATACTAAACACTAATTTGTTCTTTCATTATTTATTTAATGTATATTTTTTATTGTATTCGTTTTCAAATGTAGAGCACTAGAACAAGAAGAGATGCAAAACAGCTAATTAGGTAGATACAAAAAAATGTTACAGGTTATATATAGCTTTATCATACACGTAGTGTCATGGCGTTAAATTGAGGATCTATCATTGTTAATCTGGACCACGGCATTACCTGTTTAAAAAAAAAAAAATCAAAGTCCTCATTGCCCAGGTATACAGAAGTTTACTCCAAGATCATTTCCCGAAAGGCGCCTCTGGTGATCTTTTAGAGACCTGGAATGGTACACTCTACACCTTGTGCACAACACAAAAGAACACAGGCCAGCTAATCTGGCTGGACTGTCAGTGAGGACTATCAAAGTCATAGGGTGCCTAGGTCATCAAAGGACAGCCTCTAAAAAAATGGGGGAAGAACTACCAATTGGCGAAAAACACTAGACACTGTACATACACCAGAACCATTCATAGACTGGTTGACAAAATCCAAACCATCAGATAATGGGTTACCATCAAAAAGACTTGGTGATCAGTCATATCATCTGGCCATCCCAGGTGTTAGTTGGCTAGTCCCCTGATCATTGGGGCAAAAACGCCACACCATTAGTTGCTGGTCTTGGATGTGGTCCACCAACAATTTCGAACCACCATCTGATAGCTGATCTTTGATGGTTATGAAGAAGGTTCAGTGCAACAAAAGACAAAAGTGGTGAATTAAAATAGGATGATGTGTCCTCTATACATATACCTTTATTCCTTAGCCGAACAACATCCCCTAATTAAAAACCAGAACAGTGCAAAAGAGACAGTAACTAATATCTGTCTAATAAAGGGCCAACATGTTTCTGCCTCGCGGACAACCTGTCCCATGGCTTTCATCAGGGCCTCTGCTCTATAATTGTTGCACTTGTTATTGAAAAAACTGTGACCAAATCAAGAAGACATACCAAAAATTAAATAATGAAGGTTGGAAACGATACAACCTGTACCAACCGAAGTACACTAATCCTCCATGTCAATTGGAAAGTATGATTCTATGAAGAAAATAAATAGTAATTAGTGTTATGTAACATTGTCTACTAATCCTAACACCAGGTGTGTCACCCTGAACACTTTGAAATAAATAAACCATTTTTGCTCACCCATCGTGACAGGGGAAAGGACCTCACCTCACCTGGACCATGCTCAGGTTCTACGAGGGCCCGATCTGTGGAAATAAAAGAAGCAAAACAGAGAGTAGAGACACAGTGAGGCTACTACACAAGCAGTTCAAATGATGTCACCCAATCCCCTCTGCTATATCTATCAACTTTTATCCACTTCTCAATGAAAGACACTCTTATTACATAATAAAATGAGCCCCCAATCTCAAAATATCCCACAAAGATCATGATGTTCATCATCGCTGTTTCACCCAATAAACCCTATGGAGACAAAAGAGGTGGTTCCTCCTTAAATTTGCAGGTTGGACTGTGGAGTATAGCATGTCGCAAGATACTTGCCATAAATCTTGAATCTGCTCTCCTGGCAAGCTCTCCTCCCACAGCTCCATTGGCAAATTAAAATCCCCATCCGCCATCTCCATTAACAGCCAATAACCGCTTGCCACCTCTTTTTTATGAGTTACTCCGGATACCAAGCTTTCTTCCAGTTTGTTAGGCAATCCTGCTCTAAGGCCATCAGTGAGACTCCAACTCAACATTTGCAGATACTTAAACCTCGGCCATTAAATTAATTTGGCTCTCTTCCCAAGATACTAGGGCACCTTTCATTATCAATTGATTCCAGATAATAATTCCTGCGTCTTTTAATGGACGCGCCAGACAGTCCTTCAACCATTCCGGTGATCCAGGAGAGTCAAAGATTGGCTCCATCCCACTGTAGTAGTTGATTTTTTGCTCTCTCCTAACTTTGTGCCATGTTATTGCTAAGCTCTGTAGGGTTTTAAGACATGGGTCTCCATACTTATGAATAAAACCATATTCTACCCCTTTTACATTTTTTAACAATGCTGTATGCATCTTTCTATTTCTGAGTCATCTGGAGCCTTAAACAACCCTTTCCCTCCTTTTAATAAGAAACCCCAAGCATAATAAAATAAATCTGGCAGCCTTAGGCCCCTTTTCTCATACAGTCGTCTCAATTTTTTTCACGAAATACGCACCCCTTTAGAGGCCCAAAAAAAACGGGTTATTTTAGACTGTGTTTTTTTAAGCCACTCATCCTTGTTATGTTATGTTATAACGTTTTATTGAGCGCGAACAGCTGCCCCAGCAACGAGGCGTCCCGGCGCTAAACTATAACAAAACCAAAAAGGGGGAGATGGAACGGAGAGGGCAATAAGAGATTAGGATGGGGAGAAAAGGAATGTTTTGATCGCTTTGCGGAAGACGAGTAGATTAGTTATGGAGCGAATGTGAAATGGAAGGGAGTTCCAGAGCCTTGCCCCCAGGACTCTGAAAGAGCGACCGCCCATTCTGCTTAGCCTTATACGTTGGGTAACAACCAAGTTTTGACCCAAGGAGCGTAGGGTCCACTGAGGGGTGTAGGGCTCTAGGAGTGGACGCAAGAGACCAGGACAGTCAGTCTTAAGAATTTTGAAGACCGTAGTGAGGGCTTTAAACTGGACTCGGGCTTCCATGCTTAGCCAGTGTAGTTTCTGGATGGTGTTTCTTGCGGAACACCTTCGAGGGAGGCCTACAACTGCCCTGGCGGCAGAGTTTTGAATACGTTGAAGCCGCGCCATCTCAGCTTTATTAAGGCCGAGGAAAAGGACATTGGCGTAGTCCAGTCGAGCCAGGATGGTGGATTGGACTATCAGTTGACGCGTATGGCGATCAAAAAAGCCAAGAATAGGATGAAGGTTCCTCAACAGGCCCACACAGGTGGCAGCCAGTTTCTTAGTGTGGGTCTGGAAGGTAAGGGATGCATCCACCCAGACACCAAGGTTTTTTACCACGGTTTTGGGGGGGGGGGGTCGGGCCCAGTGCGGACGGCCACCAGTGATCAGTCCAGTATTCAGGGTTTTTGCCCAAGAGCAACACCTCTGTTTTCCCAGCGTTCAGCTGGAGGCAGTTGTGTGACATCCAGCGAGCAACTGCCTCTAACCCGTTCTTAAATCTCGCCGCTGAGATCGAGGGGCCCTCAGTCAGGGAGATGACGAGCTGGGTGTCGTCGGCGTACGACACTAGTGTCAGGTCCCATTCTTTTGCTATTTCGGCGAGAAGCTGGACATAAAGATTGAATAGGGACGGGCTGAGCGCCGATCCCTGGGGGAGGCCTTGCTCTATGGGGTGAGGCTCTGATGTAAACGGGGGGGCAGAGACCCGGACAGATCTGTCTGTTAGGAAGGATCGGAACCACTCTAGTGCAAGGTCTTTAATACCTATGTCTTCGAGACGTTTTAATAAGATGCTTTGATGCTCATGACGAGCTCAGCTCGTCATGAGGCCCAGTGGAGCTGTGCTCATGACGAGCTGAGCTCGTCATGAACAATGGGAGTTCTACACTAACAGCAGAGGAGGAGAATACCATCAGCAGCGATAGTGTTAAAAGCCAGTGGAATATTCTGGCATAGAAAAGTAATTTTAGGGAGAATAGTCATTTTGATGATATTGACTCTCCCATAGATGGATAAAGGCAAGTGAGACCACTCCAGCAGTAATTTCCCTATTTTCTTGTTGGTCTTTTGAAAAAAGGGTTTCAGGAATTTGTTCGATTTTCTATGCCCAAGTACCTCATTTCCTTTTTAACACAACTCTCTTGCGTGGTAATATTCCAAACCGTTTTAGCCTGGTGGGAAACATGGCAGTCGCTTAGTACGCGGTCTCGGAGGCTCCTGACTCACGGAGGAAACTATGTTGATTTGGCAGAGAGATAACCCACAGTTTGCAGAACGCATGTTTTTTGACCGCTAAGGAAAATGCGGAAAGTGCAGAAATGCGGAGAGCGATCATTTTCCGGCGTGAAGGATAAAAAAAGTAGGTTACCGATTTGTTTTTTGTTGATCCGCATTGTGCTGTGCTGTGGGGGAGGTATAGTGGAGTGCGGCACCTTCGGCTGGTTGGTGTGCTGGGTTTTCATTTCCCAGGCGTTTCATCGCTCCTTCACTTGTGCTGCTGACCTGGAGGTGGAGGTGGAGTGGAGATGGAGCGCAGTGAGACACCAGGGAGCGAGGAAGTGGACGTGTTTGTTGGTGGGGCTGGAGCCCTGAGTCCCTCGAGCCTGGACGATCTGCGGGCTTCTTTTATCCTGGAGTCCTGCTGGGCACGAGCTGCTCAGGAGCTCGGCAGAGGCAGGAAGGCGTTGATGCAGCGGACTGGAACTGAGGCACGCACAAGCTGAAGCTGAGTAAGGCAGGCATAAAGTCGAGCCCAAGGGCTAATGGTGGCTCCTTGAAACAGGTCAGTGCAGGTCAATGTGGTAAAGTACAGGGTGAAGGTGGGCAGGTACTGGCCAAGGAGATTGCAGCTATAGGAGTTAAAGGAGTTAGTACTGGGGCTCCAATTGTTGTTGAAGATGTTTCAAGTGCATCTTCGGTAAAGGAAGGGGGAGTAGATGGGAGCCTAAGTTAATTTGTTCCCCGCTTAGTTGAACAAGTGGAAGGTGCAGGGGGCGCAAAAACGGAGTAAAATCGGTATCACTTGAGGAGTGGGCTAAGCAAAAGCTGCATGAAGGGGGGGCAGGGCTCTCTAAATTTAAATAGTGGAGCAAAACACTCCCCTGCATTGAAACAAGGGGGCACGGTCACAGGAGAGTGGGTTACTCCAAAGAAAAATAGGTAATCTAAAGTGAATCGAGAGGGTCAAGCAGTACATCTTAAGATCGCTCCCTCTTTGAGAACTTTTTTCAAGGTAGCTCCTAAAACACTGCTATTAAAGAACCCCACTGTAGGTCCCCCCGAGATTGGCCCACAAAGAGGGGCAGTTACAGTTAATAGCAATAGGTTTCAGGTCTTGGCAGGAGTTTCGGTCTCTCTGGAATCTCAATATTACATCTCTGGAAGAATGGAGGTTCAACCTGTACAACTTCACTTACAAGCCCAATTGCAGGCAGCGGCTCCAGAGATGCAGAATGAATCTTCCAATGGAGCATCCAATGGAGTATCTAAAGAAGGGGGAGATCAATGTGGAACTGATAGAGTTCAAGTTGATAATTAATCCCTATTACAGTACAGTCTCAGCCTCAACCACAAGCTCAGGCCCAATCAGTTGCGGAGTTGATACATTTATAGACAGTCAAAGTTAGAAACAGATTTGAAACATCTGAGTTAAACCAGAAAGAAATCCGGTCAGTTTGCGAGAATCTAGGAAAAAAGTTAGACGATGTAGCTGAAAGAACTTCACAGTTGGAGATCGGGATGAAAGATTTGGTATCTCAGGTGGCGGTCAACACAAAGGAGATCAGTGACCTTAGGGGCAATGAACAACAATTGAAAGACAAAATAGAATCATTGGAAAACAACCAAAGAAGATGTAATCTTCGGGTGCTTAAGGTCCCGGAAGGAGCCGAAGGAGAAGACATAAAAAAATGTGTGATACATCTGATCAAGGAAGGGTTACAAGTAAAATGGACAGAAGAACTAAGTATGGATATACAAAGGGTCCATAGAGATCCATATAGAAGGAACGTCAATAAGGCTAAACCGAGGAAAATATTGGTAAATGTCCATACCTACAGCTTCAAAGAAGAAATCCTTCTCAAGGCATTAAAACAAAGATCTCTGATAGTGGACGGTATCAATTTCGAGATCAGGTAAGATATCTCACAACTAACGGCTAACAAGCAATGGGAATTAGGGAATCTGATCGAGTCTTTCAAGAGTTTGGGAGCCACAGCACAGTTAAAATTTTCGTGCCAGCCTACGCATAATGTACAATAATAGGATGCAGACTTTCCATAGGGTTGAGGAGGCGGAAGAATTTTTGAGATCAATATCAGGAGCTGGTGTATGATAGGTGTGACTCCTATTAAATTGAGAAGGTACACAGCGTTGTTAATGTTTGAGTCAATGGTCCTTAGCGGCATATCACTTTTTTGGGTGGGTTAAGTAGGTTATTGGATTCTCCTAATCAGCGCCTCCTCAGGCCAAGGCCATTAGGAAGGAAGAGGAGGGTTTCCCCCAATGGGTGGGCATGGGAGGGGATCTTTTTGGTGCACAGGTGTGGGAGCATGGGAAAAAAAAACGAAAAAATTAAGTCCTCTTTACACATCGAAACTCAGGTAGTAGTATAGCCACAAAGACAAAAAGAGAAAAGAAATTACAGCAAAGCAGAAACCATTGATAGAATTCCTATCATGGAATGTAAATGGACTAAGGGGATTCCATAGGCGTGAGAGGATCCTACAATATCTCAAAGATTCTTCAGCCCAAGTCATTATACTTCAAGAGACACATCTAACTGGTGATGGGATGAGAGAGTTGTTTAAAAGTAGGACATGGGTACATAATATGGTATGTACAGAGCAACAACTCACTATAAGGGGGGTGGCAATCCTGATAAAAGTAAATCCTCAGTTGGTAGTAATCGAAAGTAAGGCGGATAAGACTGGAAGGTGGGCAATTGCAAAACTTAAATATTATGACCAAGTATATATAGTAGTGTGCTATTATGGGCCTAATATCGATGACCCCACGCCATTCAGTAATTTGCTCTCTGAATTGCTGGATTTCCCTGATCCTGTCATATTGGCAGGTGACTTCAATGTGGTTCTTGATGGCAACCTTGATCATACTTCTAAAAGCAGAAGTATAATGCATAACAAGTCAAGAGCATTGATAAAAAATACGATAAAGAACCTTGGATGGTGCGATATATGGAGAGAGAGGAAGGGAGACCTTAAGAGTTTTACTTTTAATAATAAAAAATATGGGCACCAATCTAGAATAGATTTGTTTTTAGTGGACCAAAATATAAAAGATCAGGGTTCTGATGTAAATCAAAAGGTGCACACTTGTCGGACCATTCTGCGATAACGTTGACCTTGGCACCTTTGACCGCAGCGACACAACGGAGATGGACTATGAATCGTTCAATATTGTCTGATGACGAGGTGATAAACGAACTTGGCTAAGAGTCTCAGGATTTCTTTTGTAATAATCTACCCAGTGCCTCAATCGGCATTGTTTGGAACACGTACAAGCCCTTCGTGGGGGGTAGTATTACATTAATTCAGCTGTACAAAAATAAACAGCGGAAGGCAGAAATTCTAAACATAGAAAACAAAATTCAGAGTTTGGAACATAAACTGCAATGTAATGAAGTAGAGTATGAGGTGGGACAATCATCGATTCAAACTCTTAAGACTGATCTGTTGGTGGTAGTAGAAAGGCAGCTACAAGAAAGATGGCAAGCCAGAAAGCTGGCCCATTTTAATTATGAGGAAGGCTGTGGCAAGTTACTTGCCTGGAAGATAAAGAGTGATCAGGCCGGGAGCTTTATAAAAGAACTCAATTATGGTACTGCTGGATGTCCAACTACAGCGGTGGCTAGCATAGAGGATACTCTGTTAAAATATTATGAGGAAGTATATAAAGAAGACCTTTGCACGACAAGGAAGGGAGTTTTAGATTGGTTAAAACAAGAACTACCCCATAAAGTATCCGAACCCCAAAAGGTTGCAATGAATGACACAATAACCGAGGCAGAAATAGAAAATGCCATTAAATCAGGGAAATCCAGTAAGGCAGCAGGTCCTGATGGTCTTCTTATGGAAGTTTTCAAGAAGTTAAGTAATACTTGATGCCAGCAATTAGTGAGCTATTTACAGCTATTTTTGAAAATGGAGAAGAGATTCCTCCCTCTTGGAATGACGCCATTTTTACTTTGATCCTTAAACCTGACAAAAAAAACGGATTGCTGCAACTCATACGGACCCATTTCCCTGCTAAACTCGGATTATAAGATCTATTCGAAGATATTAGCAGACAGATTGAACGGGGAGCACTCCTTCATGAAGATCAAAAAGGGTTTGTGCGAAGAAGGAGTATTAAGGATTTAACCTATAGTCTTATAGGTGCCATTGATCTAGCCTCCGTAGAAAAGGAGCCATTAGCGGTCATTACTGTCGGCGCGACTAAAGCGTTTGACCGAGTAAATTGGTCTTATCTACATGAAGTTTTGAGATGATCAAACTTGGGAGGAAACTTTTGTAGGGCTATAAAGCAGATATACAAGAACCCTACGGCAAAAATATTAATAAACGGGAGGTTATCTGAAAAATTCAAAATCCTCAGAGGGACAAGACAGGGGTGCCCGATGTCCCCACTGCTTTTTACTCTTTACATCGAACCCTTGGCAGAGAAAATTAGAAAACATGAGGAGATACTTCCTTTTCAGGCCAGGGGTTGGCAAAAGAAAGTGGGGCTATATGCGGATGATTTGGTGGTGTATACCTCAAATCTCAGTCTAGCACTACCAAACGTTTATGAGCAGGCGGCAGGTTTTGGGAAGATCTCAGGATATGAAATCAACCAAGAGAAAATGGCATTACCTGGTTTGTGTGTTATTGTGTTGCTGTTGAAAACTGATCATTTAGTTTATAAGAGAGTAGTATGAAGGAAATTGAGAATGGTTTAGAGAGAGTGTGAACAAGAAGAGCGGCAAAAAAGAGAAAGAGGCTGGAAGTAAGCACATGACTAGAGTGGGTAGGTGCGAGTAGGAAGGTAATGGGGTGTGGATAGGGGAAATGTTTGGGTTGACCAGTTCTATGTATAGGGAGAGTGGACCATTGCATGTGGGGCATTAAAACAGTTTTGATTTTTGTAGGTAAAGGTCTAATTTATTCCAAAGTTGTTTTGGGGGGTTTGTTTCAGCGCCAATATTATATATATTGTTAAACTCTTTATGGCAATGGTATGAAATTTATGGTATGAAAGGCTCTCGGTATGAAAAAATACATGGGGGCTTATTTACAAGGCCCTTGCGCCACTTTTGCGTCATTTTTAACATGGAAAAAGTGGCGCAAAAGTGGCGCAAAGGCCATGTAAATCTGCCCCTTGGAGTTTTTCCACTAACAGAGGATTATTTAAATGCCAATAATTAGAAGCAGATCTAAGAGGGAGAAGGTGTTTAAGTTTGAGAAGAGGATTCATGTGCCAAGGACCCAGTATAGCATTACATAGGCTTAGAGAAATTTCTGAGTGAAAATGTTTTTTGTTTCTTGTTGTTTTCTAAGATTTGAAATATTTTGCTAGCTATTTGGTTTAAAATCAATATCTTTTCGATTCGATTCATATGAGGGATGTCTCACTGCAATTCTAAGCTTTAAGACATTTTTGGATTTTAGATTAGTACATTGATACTTTTGTTGCATCATAGCGAAGGATAAAGACTGATGGGCCGTGTGTGCCAGATCTCTGATAACCATTATTCCTTTTTCTGTCTGTCCTTCCAAAAGATCTTTTCATTGAGTCATAAAAAAGCAAAATTCAGGCCTCGTAATTTGTTTTGAGATTTTTTATCAGGTCTTATGATGTCTTTGTTGGCGTCTTCAGGATGTTGTAAGAACGAGGGGTATGCAGGATTGAAATAGTTATGGTACTAATAAAAGAAAGAGGTTTTATAAGATCCACTTCTAATTTCATCCTGGAGGGTTGGAGAGGGTTTGGGTGGGCATAATCACCAACATTCGTGTTCCAATAAGAAGGCTGTTTGATATTCGAAGATATTGGGAAGACTCATTCCCCTTTTTGATTTATTAGATTTTAATTTGTTGAATGCGGTTTTGACCCATTAATTTTTTCATATATATTCTGATATCATTCTAGCTATTGATTTGTGGAATTTTGAGGAAAGGTTTAGGGGAAACATGATATTGATGACATTGATTTGTAGGGAGATCATCATCTTTACTATTCTTCCCCACCCTGTCATAAACTTGAGTGATGTGGAGTCAATTAGATTTTTTTTATTTTGTTGTGTGATTATTTTTTGTGTTTGGGTGTTTTCTAGTATCTTCTAGGTTCTTTTTAAATTCTATTACTAGATTTTTTAGCTGATTAGCCTGCCATTTCAATCCAGTGTGGCCAGTGATTATTTAGTGCCAATAGACATTTTAATAGGAAGATCGCTCTCTTTTCACAAGTGAGTAACCTAAAACTTTGGCATAGTTGTTAATTGTTTTCAGAAATTCGAGGATGGTTAGATCAGCCTCTTCCGTAGAGATCAGGACATCGTCTGCATATGCCATGATGTTTTGTGTACCAGAGTTGTAGGGAATACCTTTGATCTTGGGGTTTGTATGTATGTCAGTCAGAAGGGGTTCAATGGCGAGTGAAAAAAACAATAAAGGGGATAAGGGACACCCTTGTCTCATTTCTTGAGTAAACTAAAGTTCTTAGATTTGCCACAATCGATTCAAATAAGGGCAGAAGCCTGCTCATATAATTTTATTACCATACGTTTATAGTGAAGACCTAATTTAGTATCCAACCAAGCCTCATAGTTGTACCAACAAAAGTACAGTATACAGTTTTTATTGACTGACACTTGGCTGTCAAGATCAACCACCTGCAGTGGTGTCGCCGCTCAATCGTTAAGCATGGAGATCCTCCTGAAGGGACAGACTGTTCAAAGGACCAATCCTCAAGCCCAGAAGTTTTGGGAACCATACTCTCTGTGCCCACCACAGGGCCACCAAGATGATTTGGGATCGGTCAGTTCTGAAATTCTTCAGTACTCGGTCAGCAGTGGTGGGCGCGGCAAGGCATACAAGAGTTCCGAGTTCCACTCGAGGTAAAATACGTCTCTGAGCGAGAGGCAACTTGGAAAACCCAATGGAGAGAAGTGCTCACTTTGTGTGTTCTTTGAAGTAGTGAACAGATCAAGCCAACATTCTCCCAATTCGTTGAAGAGTCCTTGCACCCCCCTCCTGGTGTAACTGCCATTCGTGATCAAATAAGGCCAGCGTATGAAATAATTCGCCCTAACATTCAATGATCCTGCCAGGCGGTTCACCACCAGGAAGATTTCTTGGTGGTCCAGCCAGTTCCAGAGGCACAAGGCCTCGTGGCATAGGGTCCTTGACTTCAAGTTGCATTGTTTGTTGGAGTACAACATGGCTGTGGTGTTGTCCATGAGCACCCCTACAAGCCACCCGCTGATGGATGGAAGGAAGGAAGCCTTTTCACCATCAAGCAGATGTACCCCAGTTCCAGAAGGTTGAGGTGGAGCTGGAACTCTGCCAGAAACCGGAGGCCTCTGATCTTCACCTATCCCAACTGGCCAACCCAGAAGTGATGCACTGGTCACTACTGTCAGCTCTGGGTGGGGAAGGGCGAGGGTTCTGCTGCTGGCCAAATGGGGTCCAGTAACCACCACTACAGATCTTTTTCAGTCTCTTCTACAATCTGAACATGGTCAGAGAGGACCCCTTGATGTTGGACCCACTGAGACTTTTGATCCCACTGCAGAGCCTGCATATGCCACCTGACGTACTCGACCAGCAGGATGCAGGAGGCCACCAGTCCCAGTAGCCTCACCGTCGACCTCAGTGTAATCAAAGACCAAGGCTGAAAGATCAGGATCATAGCCTGAATGTACTGGACTCTCGTTCCTGGGGGAAAGACACAAAATCGAACCATGTCCAGAATGACTCCCGTGATGGGGAACACATAATAAGGAGTCAGGCGTGACTTTGGGACGTTAATATTAAATACGATTTCATGACAGGAGATGACAGTTTCGCTTTAGTTTCATAGTCTGGCGGTGGCTAATGGCTGGCTTGGGTGAGCCGGCCTTTAACAGCCAGTCCTCTGGGTGAATGAAGACAGGCACCCCTGACCTCCGAAGATGTGCTGCCACATTCGCCATCACCTTTGTGAACATCCAAGTGGCACCAGTGAGACCAAAAAGGAGCGGACCTAACTGAAAATGATCATGTTCCACCACAAGCCACACATAATGCTGGTGGGCAGGACAGGTATAAGGAAATAGGCACTCTGCAAGTCCAACACTACTATCCAGTCCCCAGGGTAACAACTACATTCTATATCTGGTGCAGGCCCCTTTGGCCAAAATGGAAAGTTGGTCCATTGTCAGTCATTGGGAAGATGGTGGTAGGTGCGGTAGGGCAGAAAGCAAGGGGAGGGTATACTCTTTCCAAACAATTGACAGGATTCACTAGTCTGATGTAATGGCCTGCCAACCTGGCATGAACCGTGGAGAAGTGTGGCTCAATGATTAGAGCGTCAGACCCTGGTGCAGAGGTCTAGCCCGGGACCAGAGTTCAATTCCCCGCCTCGGCAGGTCTTGGGCTCAAAATTCCACGGACCTGATAATTCTCGCCTCGGTGCCTATTCCAATCATGGAGTCCCACTCTGCAACTCTGGGCAATAGCTTGCTTAATCTCCACAACGGCCCCCACAACGCTAAGGATGCCTGGCCTCCACCTTGGGGGTGCCCAAGAGTGGACGCCTCACAGGGAAAGCCAGGATAGGTTCCACAGCGGTATTCGTACAAGCGCCTTGAGACCCTTGCGGGTGAGTAGTGCGCTATACAAGTATCAATTTATGCTGCCTCCACTGGGTGCCGTGCTCCACTAAGGGCACACTAAACATTTTTAGGTGAGGCTGCAGGGGGGGCTAACAGACTGGGCGGCCTGTTGACCTTGGCCACGGGGGTGGTGGGCACCATGCCAGTGACTGCAAAACTGATGGGTGCCATTCTGAGGTCGGATTGGCTGAGAGTATGAAGTACATCTGCCAAAACCAAAAATGGAGCGGTAGGGCTTAAGCAGCTGGCAAGGTGTATCAAATAACTCCAAGGCACATGCCACAGCCCTGGTCTCTCTGAACTGCTCCAGAACAGAGTCTGCCTTGTCCCAAAGAGATGAGTCCCATCAACAGCATGTCCATGAATGACAGCTGGACATCGCCTGAAAAACCAGTGGACTACAGCCAGGTGTGGTGGTGCATGGCAACACCGGTGCCAAAGGCCCACTCAGTGGAATTGGTGGGGTCCAAACCACAAAGAATTATTAACTAGGCAGCATTCCACCAATCACAGATGGCTCAGGCAAGGACAGGTCTTTGGGTAAACCTGGGAAGACTAGAGCCACAATGTCCCTAAGGGTGTGGGAATAGCGTCTCAGTTGGCAGCTGGTTTTGGCTCATCTAAGCGCGAAGCTTGTAGATGAAAGTAATCATTTGCCAAAGGTTTCAACATGTTTTGAATCTCTGTCTGGAGGAGTAGTTGGGGACATGTTGGGATTGGTCTTACTTGCATACGCCTGCACCAAACATTTAGGGGAGGGGTGCTGCGTTGGAAAAGGGGGATCCACTGGGCAGGGAGATGGCATCACGCAATTTGGTATTTGACTTTTAGGCCAGATCAAGGTTTGACCCATGCCTCCAAGGGGCATGTTAAGGCATTGTTAAATGGCAGGAGGGGCCTAAAAGAGGATTTCCCTGTCTGGAGATCTTCTGTCAAGATGTCAGTCATCACCTCTAAGGTTGGCAAGCATTACTATGGCGTAAGGCAGGGGACTCCTCTGTGACTGGTCTGGGGGGGTAGAGAAGACCAGTTTCAGGGGAGGTATTGAGACTACTAGCCTTCTGCAAGTCATCATACCAATTATCATCTTGATAGAGGTGGCTGAACTCATCACCCGTATCATACTCCTTATCTGAGTCTGTGCCGAAAAGTTAATATAAGGTGTGTTGTCTTTCCTGTGGAGGTGGCAGATCAAGCAGAGGAAGCAACGCCTGTTAAGCCCAACTGTTGTTGGATGTGATGTCAGCTGAGGCCGTATCAGCGCCGTCTTTGAAGTTGAACAGTATTATGCATAGCTCTTCAACAGTCATCAATGGATTATGTACTGTTTTCAAAGTCCTAGGGGCCAGCATGGCACGTGGCGCCCGAGTCAGGGTTCCGACTGGAGTCACCTGCATCATAATAGGCTCGGGAGGATCTAACTGGCACTGAGGGTAAACCTGTTGGTGCTACTTCAGGTGGAAGGCCTAAAGATGTGCCAGAAGGAGTCATCAAGGATCCAAAGAGTTGGGGCATGGCCATGCAGAACTCTTCGATCTGTGGAGGCAGCCCTGCAAACTTGGGTTGTGCCAGAACCAGTTGCAAGGTTGGATCCGAAATCAGGCGACTCTGGGAATAAGATTGAGGACCATGAAGCTGGCACTACGCCTGCTGAGGCAAATGTGAGTGGCGAGAAGGGGCGAGTCACATTTAAATTTTTTATGCTTCTTTTTTAACTTACTAGATGATGTGGATTGCAATGAGGACCGGCCTCGCGGGCGGTTCAGTGACTCCTTGAGTGGGAACGAGCCTGAAGGGTGGACTCGAAGCACAGCTCAGAGCAGTCTTCTTACGCTTCATTATGTGAAGGTTAGCTTCGCGTTCTAGGATCGCAGTGCTTAATTTGAGCCAGTTGTTTCCAGTGTGCAGCACCGGTACCTAACTGTCAACATCGGTACTTGTAACAGTCGACCTCTAGGTGGCACTGTCTGGCTAATTTAGAGATGACCACAACAACAGTTAAATATTCATTGAAAATGCATAAAAATTGACTATTACCTGCCCCCCCAAGCCATTTTTTTAGCTTTGGGGGCCTGAAGTAGTCCGAATTATCACACTTGCAGGAGTGTGATGGTTAGTAGTTATGTTGCTACTATCATTTCGATTTGATTCAATAAAAAAATCTTTATTCAGCTACAGATATATCCATAAAAGCACAGGTCAGATAGCAGCATAATAGTACACAGATCGACAATAAAAAAAAGATCAATTCATAATAAAACAGCATAAGAAAACAATTTGCAACTAAATCCACTTAGTTTATGCCTATCTAAAGTCATAAAAAGATTAAAAGACTGATCTATAAAAAGTATCCATATGTTTTTGGCAATAGTGGTGAATACAATAAAAATGTAAAATCAATAAAAAACAACCTTCATTAAGTGCACATTGTGTTAGGAGCTTGTACTGCAGCTTTCAAAAAGGAGCCGACACGAAAAATCAATTCTTCCTCTTCCAATTGGAGGATTTTCATGTAGGCTGCTTTATAATGGACAGAGGAGGTTTTAAAAACAATTGTATTAGGAACCATTTTGCATATTTTAATTAGAAATTACAGAAAATAAAAAGTGTAATGTTGTTTGATAGCTTCGACCATCACAAGGGCATGGCAATTGATCAATATTGCTTTAATCAATGAGAGAGAGAGGACTAGATAGGCTAGACCGTATCCCCTGGGTTATATGTATGTATCAATAAGGACTAGCTAAGGTTAAGAGAAGTAGGAGACTGAGTGTGCAGTGAGTTGGGTGAGAAGGGTGAAGTTTAAAAGCTATGCAGCTAATTATGACCTCCAGCGTCTAGTGTGACCACACTAGATGCTGAAGGTCATAATTAGCACTCCAATCAACGTCTACTTGCCTTTTATCAGCTAACAGAGGCCCAGTTCATTAAAATATTTTACCCTCGGGTACTGGGGCTAGCTGTATAGCTTTTAAACTTCACCCTTCTCACCCAACTCACTGCACACTCAGCAACATACCAGCTCCGCAGTCACCTGGCGTTGAAGCACACCCGGGGCACATTCGGTGCCACTGCAGTGGGCCCGATGATGAAGCAAGCCACCGACTAGGTCGGTGGGTGAGGGCTTTATAAGGAAAACAACGTTTCTCCTTATTTGAAGTACTGCTCTGAGTCTCCTACTTCTCTTAACCTTAGCTAGTCCTTTTTGATACATACAATTGATCAAGATTGGCATTATACTCCAGGGTAAAACAAAGTAGAAGTTTCACTGTGACAGTCCTTAGACGGAAAAGGAGTCCTCTCTCCCAGCGGCATATCAGTTTTAAGAGGTAGCTAGATCGCATATGGGAGACATCCTCGAAAGACATATACCTGACAACAGTGTTTTTCTGAACTTCCTTTTCATGTCTTACTTTGCTGTAATGTACATATAGGGCTTCTCGAAGGACTTTTTTATTCATGCCATCTACATCAGTAGGGTTTAAAAAACGTGCGCAAGATTCACACTGCTCAAGCTCTCCCTCACTGTGGCGAGCCATGGTATTTCCCTACCCTTCTCCCACTTGAGACAATCTGTTATTATACCTCTGGTGAGGGTAGCTGCCAGATTTTTTCAAATACAAACCAAAATATGGCAGGACGGGCCTTTATATAATCTTCAACATAAAACAATTTCAATTTGCTGTGGCAGACGTACTGTGATGCAGAGATCAGAGTTCCCAGGAGTTTTCAGCAAAATCTATTTTCTTGGCCCTGAATACTATTACTCTTTGTGAAACCTCAGATCTCTGCACCATATGTTGCGGTGGGAATGCATTGTGATTTAAAAATGTTCATAATAGCTAGAACTACCTCTGTCCTTTTGGGCTGTGGGAGACCAAGGATTGAATTATTAGCTTTAGAAAACGTATTTCTACTGTGCACCCCATGATCAACCCAGGAACAGTTGTAGGAGAGTAGGATCTGCTTACTATGGTTACCCCCAATTTTTGCTGGTGTTTCACTGTATTTCGACTTAAGTCTGTCTAGCTGCTTCCTCTCTAAATTGATTGCATGTACATTAGGTACACTCCAGATTGGTTACTTAGTTACACCTGTGAGTCCCTAGTATATGGCACCTTAGTGACTAAGGGCATAGGTACCCCAAAGGCCTACCAGGGGCTGAAGCATGTATTATGCCACCCCTGGGAAGCCTTCCAAAATGGCTCCAAAGGTCTGCTACTGCAGCCTGGGTAAGTTGGTGCATGCACCCCTTACTAAGATATAGGCTACCTATATCTACCTTAAATGACAGACACAAATAAACCTATAAGTCACTTCTATGGCAGGCCTTAACAATCCTGAAGGCATAGTGCTTGGTTTTGTGTGAGAGGGTGTCCAAGCATGAGCTGAGTCCCTCTGCAGCTTTCGGAATCACTTCTCTGTATCTGTTCTGTGATACAGCCATACCATATACTCTTAAGTGCATTATAACCTCGCTGTAAATGCTAACTTTGGGATGGCTGCATCAAAACATGTTGTGTTTGGTGTCAAACACTTTGAAATACTACCCCCCCCCCCCCCCCCACCCCCGCCAGTCCTGGCAGCGGGGGTAGAATTCCACCCTTCTAGAGGGAGAAGACATGTACACACTTACTTAAATGGTAATAGTTTTAAAGAGCCCTGGAATCACAAAATGGATGCCACAGACATGGGTCTGACCTCTTTCTGCTGGACGAAACTCCGGCAGGGGAGGCCTGGACAATAGGTTTCCTGTCACAGGGAGGTGTAACCACCTCCCAGACAGGCTTTGGTGAATTGGGGCTGGGTGGGTGCATTCATAGAATGCTTTTTCAGACAGTGCTGTGGGCACACTTGGTGTCCCTGTGCATACCCCAGTTCAAACCGGTTGCAGGGGCACTCAGCCCCTGCTCTGGTGCAAAACTGGACAATGGGAAAGGAGTGTAACCACCCCCACCCTGGGTCTCCCATAGGTGGGACCCTGGAGTAAGTCCAACCTCTAAACTTAGTATAGAAATAGGAACCCAGTCCTTAGGACTTTAGATTACCCTGGCTGAAACTCTGCAACATATATCCTGGAACTTCAACATTCTATTTCAACTAGAAGATGGAAGAATCTCCCTTGGGGTCAAGGAGTGACTCCCCTATTCAAACAGGCACCAATGAAGCATCTTGCCGGTCTGCATTTCCAAGGCTCCCACCGGAACCCGATGGTTTTGTGCCTCAGGACATAGACATCCAGACATCTCCGAGGCCGACACGAGATCCCAGCAAAGCTGAGACCTGTAGGCATCACGAGAGAAGTGGGACCGGAACTCCTGCACACCATGCACATTTACTAGTGCACCTACTTCCTGAGCTTTCCTGAAGTTGTGCTTTGGGCTACTTATAGTCCAAGCCCTGAGCACCATCTGCACTGAAGATTCTGGGCCTACACTCCACGAGTGTTCTATGGGCCCGCTTCTAGCATTTCTGCCCGAGGCCCCTTTGCGATCCCTGGACCGTCGACTGGTGGGTCCCCACGAAGGTAACTCTTCTGTTTCTTGGGCTTTCCTCGTTTCTCCAGACGTGCCCTGACTCCCCACCAAAGGGTGAGTCCCTCAGACCTTGCTGGTCTGTAGCAAAGCCAATCTTTGCTTTCTGCATGGGTTGCTGCTGCAAAGGCTTGTTGGGTCTAATCTGGATAGCGATGCTGTAGCACTCAACATCTTTGTGGGCCAGCTTGAATCCAGCTCCTGGTTGTCGTCTACGCCTCCGGGTCTTTGCGGCTGAAGAGTCAAGCTTCAACTTCTTCACCTGAAATCACCAGACATTGGTTGGCATCGTCTCCTTGCCTTCCTGGTCACTGGCTAGTGATCCAGACTCTATACCCTCTGCTTTCAGGTTCTTCAGATCTTCGATCCACCCTTGGATCCATCCGGCACTTTCCACTTGGTCGCCTGCAGCACTTCTTCTCAGCTCGCCATGGGAAACTACGGCGAAACCCCCCACCAAAAGACACCTATGCACCGGCTTCCCTGGGTGAGGTAACACGAGTACTCCAGTGCTCCCGTGCGTATTGACTCTCGAACTGTCTAGTTCTCAAGGGGATTCCTCCAAGTCCACTCCTAAGTGTCCTTAATCTGTCATTTTCCAACCGCGACCTTCCCCATAGAAGTTAATGGTGATTTGCGGCTGTGTTTAGACACTGCACGCATCCCCGTGGGTCCCCTGTGTCACTACCTTGGGTGGTTCCTGATGGCCTCAGCGGTTCTAAAGGCTCTAGGCCTTGTATCTATGTCAGTCACTTTCTTAGTATATGGTTTGTGATGCCCCTAGGGCTAATCATATATTGTGCTAATTTACTGTGTGTTGAATAAGTTTACTTGTGTACTTTTGCCACTAGCCTCATAAAGAGACTAGGGGGATGTGTTTAGAATAAATACATATATTTTATATACACCTGGTGTGGTTCTCCTTTCATTTGGTCATTACATGAGATTATAGACTGGTAAAACAAGCTGCTTTACATTCCTTCAAGACTTAGCCTGAAGGCTGCTCTCCACAGCTACCACTAGGATATCTTTCTATATGGTTGTCTTTAACCTACCATCAATAAGGGGTCGTTTGTACTGGTGCAAGGTGCCCACTAGAATAGTGGACAGCATATGCCAGGTCAACTTCTCACAAATGTTAGCTGCAAATACCAGCCCCAAATAAGGAAAAGTGTGAGTGCATTGTAAACTTGGTTGTCTATAATGATAGAGTTTAAAAAAGACTTTTTTGGTCCACAAGCCATTATAAAAGTTTTTAAAAAATGAGTACATAAATCTAAGCTAGCCATAAAATCTACAAAACCCCGCACTAAAACATGTAAAGCGTTGGGTGTGCGGCCCATAAGGACTGGGTCATCGCCTTACAATAGTGCGGGGAGATTTTTGCTATTAATTTTATGGATGTTGTTGGAGAGTGTTGTTAGAACTGGCTATTTCTAGTTGGCTAAGACTGACGCCAAAGCCAGGCAGAAACCACCATTCTAGTCAGGGCAAGGGAGTCACACGCCAAGATAACCCCTGCTCACCCCCTTGGTAACTTGGCACGAGCAGACAGGCTTATCCCGGAGGCAATGTATAAAGCATTTGCGCCAGCACACAACAGCAACAATATCCTAGGCACATCACAAAAGGAACTCCACACAAGGTTATATAAAAATAAGTTCTGTATTGTCAAAACACATCAGATAGAATCACACATGTACATTGTGCCAACTGGCACGGGCAGTATTCACAAGGGATTATTTACACAGGACAGGGCCACGTGGGCGCCTGTCAGAATCAGCACTTAGTAGAAAATAGAATATAGGATATAAAATCACTGTAGCACAAATTAGCACATATAAATAACAACCAGTAACTACTGGTAACAGGTGAGTACCACCAACGCAACCCTAACCACCTTAGGAGAATGTCACGCAGGGAACCAGGACCTCACTAGGACCACCTGTACTAGAAAGAACAACCCCCTAAGTATCACAATACAATTAGGGGTATAAGCAAGAACACATTACACATGATGCATCACAACATTCAGAGGTGTAGGGAAGGAAAAACACATGATGCATAAAACATACGTTCAGCGGAGTAATAACAAGGGAGACACATGATGCATAAAAACATTCAGAGGTGCCAGACCACAACTCAATAGCGCAAAAACACATGATGCCCAAAAACATTCAGAGGTGTCAGATCAAGGTGCATAATCATATTAAATGCATTACATTTCCTAGCACCACATCACATTGCGTAAACTCACATTAGGCAATTACCATCACATAGATAATCACATTGCGCCTAAATAAAATCACATACCAGCCCCCATCTAATAAAGGGACTAAAGAGCCCTGTGTCCAGAATGTCAAGGCGCGCTGCCAATGCAGCGCCAGTCAGGGGTGCGCCACCGGCGCAAAACCTAAACGTTGCAGGTGCCCACTACTTGCTGGGCAAGTGGGAACAATCACAAGACCTAACCGGTGCAGCTGCCCACTAATTGCTGGGCAGCTGGGAATCAAAACTGCGACAGGGTCCTCCCTGACCCTAGGACAGAACTGCGCCAACTGTTGGAGCCACACAGCCTCTGAAAACACTCGTGTCCACGTTGGAGCCACACAGGCTCTGACATAACACATGCCCCAAACGTTGGAGCCACACAGGCTCTGAAACTGTGCCACATTGCGCAGAACGTTGGAGCCACACAGGCTCTGACACTAACTTTGCCCCCTAAGAGCCCTCTCTGGGCTCGCAAAACAACAAGGTGGGCAGGGAGCCTCTCGGGGCTCTACAACAAAGAATGCCCCCAGAGCTTCTTGTGGCACGAACAAAGAAATGCCCCCTCGAGCCTCTCTGGAGAGCTTTGCGGGCTCTAAACATTGTGGGGCCATGGAGCCGCTCAGGGCTCGAACTACAAATGCCCCTTGAGCCTCGCAGGCTCCGAACAAACAAAGATGCGGCTTGAGCCTCTCGGGGCTCTGCACAAATGCCGCCTGCGCCGGAGTTCCCCCTATAGGGACTCCGAATGAACAAATGCCCCAAGAGCCTATCTAAGCTCTAAACACAAAATGCGGCCGTGGTCCTGGATGGGAGAGGGCGGGCACCGACAGTGTGTCCCGACGCCCTCCTCCCTTCACTTGCTCTTCCGGCCCCCACTCACCGGCTCTCTTGCTGGGGCCTCCGCTTGGGTCTTCCGGCTCCTCCGCTGTGCTCGGGGGCTCTCCCTCGCTCTTGGGAGCCCCGGGGGAGGGACACCGGCTGCCGGGAGGGACTTCCGGCAAGGCCGCACCGCAATTGGCCGGCCGGGCAACTACTTCCGGGTCGTCGCGGGCAGCGCGGAGGCCCGTTTCAGGCACTCGTAGGCTGGGGCTGAATTAACTGAGGGGTAGGCTCCCTCGAGTTAAATGATGAACGTGGTAAGCTCCCAATCTCTGGCCAATGCGGGTGCACCGGCTGTGAAACAAAGGGCTCTCAAGCACAATCAATAAAATAAAGCGCTCCCGGCGCTAGGCATAGGTCCACAGCGCTCCCAAGCGCCGAAGGTCAAGAACAAGCTCTTTCCAGCGCTAATGGAAAGGTAAAGCGCTCCTCAGCGCCAGCAGGGCATCTCAGCGCTCCCCAGCTCTGAAAGGCAGGGGAGAGCGCCCTCAAGCCCAAAGTCCAGCAAAGTTCTTCAGGGGATGCAGCAAAGTCCTGGGGGGATAGGAAGAAGGTCCAAAGGATCCCAGGGCAAAGCAAAGTCCCCCAATCAGCCCAGGCAAGGCAGAGGAGTCCCCCAGAAGTCCTCCAGGCATCCAGAGGCTGGGCAGAGCCCGCCCCTGGCAGATTCCAGTACAAGACAAGAACATTTTGGAAGGTGACACAGCCCCTTTTTATACTATAAAATCCTTTGTCTAGCAGGGTGCAGGCAGTGTGAGAACCAGCTAGAACTGGTTATAGGGAATTCCTTTCACTGGCCAGGCTAGGGACATCAGACGCACCCCAGGGGGTGGAGCCAGCATTGTGTGGGGAAAACCCAACCTCATTCAGGACCCTCAAACCAGACGGTCAATCCACAAGCAGGCCCAGGCTCACTCCTCCCCTCACATCAGCATGCTAAACACTCCATTCACCACCAGGGCAGACCCTCCCAGACTCTTGGAGCCAGGCTCACCAGCCAGCCTCAGCCAATCAAACGCCAGACACAAATTACACAAATATGCCAACTTCTAGAAGTGGCACTTCTACACTAGACACAATCATGCCGCATATACCATTGCACAGCATTCAATCTCACGAGTTCGCAAATACCAAACTCGACCCTGCACTCCCCACACATCAGGAACTACCATGGGCATACATATTCCCCATTCATTCCTATGGGAGGGCAGGTCACTCACCACTCATACACAGAGAGCTCACGCACTTTACACTGTACCACAGTGAAAACGTGCGCAGAGGCCTAAAATCACCAACACCAGGTCACAGAAACAGGCTAGGAAAAAGCAAAAAGTCTTGGGGTGAGCCTGCCAAAAGGGCCGGGTCCAACAAGTGTTATCAATGATTTATGTAGATCGTTGATATATAGGATAAAAAGGATAGGGGCCAGGACACAACCCTGCCTTACCCCTCTACTAACTTCAATCTCATTTGAACCCCCCCCCCCTTTATTGATCCTCACCCGGGCTTTCAAGTCCTTGTTCAGATGAGCTAAAAAATGAACTAAAACCTCATCCAAGCCGTATTTTAAAAGAATAGACCATAGACGTGACCTGTTAACAAAGTCAAAGGCTGAGGTATGATCCATAAAAGCCAGGGTTTTTGAGCTTTAGTATATTTCCCAATAATTAAGTTAAGGTTTAGACACTGTTCGATTGTGCCTACTTTGCTTCTAAAACCTAACTGACATGGCTGTAAGATGCAATGTTCCTCAGCCCATGTCTTGAGCTTATTGTATAGGATCCTCCCTAAAACTTTTAAAGTATTATCTATCAGGGAGATCGGTCTATAACAGCTTGGATTGTATCGGTCGCCCTTTTTAAAAATTGGTACAATAATGCTAGTTGACCATGTGTTTAGAATCGGGCATAGGTTAAATTATTAAAAACTTTTAATAAAAGAGGAGCCCAGAACTCAGGTTTATGTTTGATAAGATCGATAGGCAGCCCATCAGGTCCGGAGCTTTGTTGCCCAAGCTCTGTTGAATTGCAACCTCAACTTCGGATAGGAATATCAGGATCCCGGTGGGGACTTGATGTTCAACAGGGTCATCATTTTGTGTTGGGGGTGAATAGATCATAGAAAAATGAGCTTCCAATGCCTCACTGGTTATATTGCAACTTATCGGGGTCAGTGATTGTACCATAGACCTCATGTCTTTAACCACTGCCCAAAAGCCATTCCCATTCTTTAATGTGGCAGCACATACAAGGGCGTTCCAGCGCTCTTTTACAATTTCATCCTTCCATAGCGAGGTGGCTGACTTGTACTTTTGCCTCAATAATTTAATAAGAGCAGGGTCTCTAGGGTTCGTTACAAGTGCCTTACAAAGACGTCTGTTAGCTGAAGAGCAGTCACTATTGAACCACCTTGGTCCATGCTGTGCTTCTACAATGGGTTTGGATAGCATAGATTTAATATCCTTACAAAGTTTAGAAAAAGCATCCATTACCTCAGGATTATGGTCTTGTAATGACAGGCATTTGTCAATGGGTATCAAATAATCCCTTACCATCTTGTAAACCAGATCAGTATTGTTAACTCCTCGCCAAACTAGTCTTACATTGTCAGCAGTGGGGGGCAAGTTCCTAGCACCACACTCTTTAACATATATCGGCTTAGGGGCGATTCTCAGTATTATTGTGAAAGGATTGTGGTCACCATGGATGGTTGGTACGACCTAAACTTTCAGCAAACAATCTTCAAGGGTGGGGGAGATAAAAACATAATCAATTGTGGAAGCACTGCCCCTACCTCTGAATGTTGGCTCAGGCGGGTTGTTATTATTAGTTATAGCTGCACTTACCATTATGTTGTTTAGGTTATGGTTACGCAGGTGATCCAGTAGTTCTACCCCCGTTACATGGAGGCTCCTTGGTGATAGATTCTATAGCTGGGATATTTTCCCTGGGAATCTTGGCATTAAAATCTCCCCCAAACAGATGCAAGCTAAGTTATTGAAGGCTTTATGATGTTGTAGTGTGGAGATAAAATCAAACAGGTTGATAAAATTTGTGTTCGGTGAGGTATGAAAATTGTTATTATAGAAGTTAAGTAGATAATTATATACACCCCTTTTATAGATTAATGCCTGGAATTTGTCGTTTTCTGTGTCTAGAGCCTTTGGACTACCTCCCGCAGAGACATTAACCCAAATTGAAACACCGCCAGATGGGCGGTCTAACGTGGGGATTGGAGCAACAATATTACAACATTCAAACCCTTCAAGGTATAGATCTGGCGTAGCCCAGGTCTCCTGAAACATAAGGATATCCTGTTTTTGAACTATTTCTAGCCAGTCTGGTAAGGTTATTTTAAATTCCAACCCAGCAACAGTCTAGCTTAGTATATGTAGATTTGGAACAACAGCAGGCTTAATTGGGATGTCATGCTCACGTGGCTCTGTTGGATGTGTATTCAGTGCAGGGGGGTGGTCTCATTGGGTACCGGTAATGGTAACAGTCAATCCTGGCTATAAAACCAGACAATGCTGAAACCCTATTATGTATGATTGGGAAGGGAGCATCATTAGTTATAGACCTGTGGGTCGTTTATAGAAGTAACCCAGAGCCAGTGACCAAATATGAGTTGGATTGATGGTGTTGACTTCCTGTACCTTCAGTAGTGATCTAACCATTGACGGGCTTCAATAATTAATCACTACACAATCCCCTTCTATGTTCTTTAATGACGCCCCCACCCACCCTACTCTTCATACCATAATGATATAAGTCATGTTTAAAACCTTAAACGTTCTGTGTTTGGATAGCCAGAGCGTGCATTTATTACGCAGTTGATCCCACGTTTCTTCATGATTTTTCTCAAGTGTAGGTCCCCCTGCCAATACCAGAACATAGGGAAAAGCTGCTGGTGGTAAATTCAGGACCTCCCTGCTGGGTTTGGGGGTTCTCATTCTCAAAGAGTCTGGGACATCCTCGCTCAAACTGCCTGACCGTGTATTTATACTAACGGTTGTACATAGGTTCACAATAAGGAGTAGAGGGCTTATGCGGAACAGTACCAGACATACTACCAACACCCCTAAAGTTAGAAGGGTTTTCGTGCACAGTAGTAACCTTCGTTAAAAAGCATTCTTTAACTTTACTACATGTTCCACAAGAACCTTCAGTTGAGGAGCCGCTGGGTGCGATTGAAGTTGATGAAATGGTCTGTGAATTAGGATTGAATACAGCAAGAGGAAATATTTCCTGGTGAGGAGGCAAGATGGCCGCGGACGGGTTGTGCTGAATGGTCGCACTAAGACCTCTCTCCCGTCGATGCCAAGATGCCGACTGCTTCGTGATATGTTAATGACCCCCCCGATGGCCCCTGAGTGGTGGTGGCATGCGCGATTAACATCCTATGCTTCTGTGCACCCTGTCAGTGTGGTACTTAAAAGATGATTCCTAACAGAATTCCTGTGGTTAAAGGGCAGGCTCAGTAACCTTATGAGTTCCCTTGGTTCTAAGAGAGCTCCACATCAGCAGCAGCCGTCTAAAATGCCCCCACGTCCTGCCAAAGTCGACAAAAGGAAAGAAAAGACTAAAGAGCAAGCGGACAAGGGGAAAAATGCCTCAACTGAAGAGATAGCGCTTCCTGCCAAGAATCCAGGGGCAATAAGGAAAACGGTGGCCCCGCAGCAAAAGAAGAAGACTGAGCCACGGGGTAAGCCCAGCACGATTTCCAGCACTGATCGGAACAGCCCTGCTGAGAGGCATTCTATGATGCCGGGGAAACTTGCAGACAGAACGGAAAAAAGCAAGTCCAGGGAAACACCCCTTAGGCAGCCTACCTTATCGGAGGTTTTCACCGCACGATCTGCAGGACAAGGTGACGGAATGCCAAGCAAACTCGGCGAGAGCAGTCCTGGAGGTCTCGGCGATGGAGGAGGCGTCCTCGAGGACACTGCAGACGCGCTGAACGCTTCCTCGACCGTTGCTAGGCAACAGCCTAGTCAGAGCACCGTCAGCCGCGCAAGCAGCGTTTCTGGGACCCAGGATGCAGAACGGCCTCAGCAACAGAGTGACTTAGTCTTTGACTCATTATTGGGAGGCACGACAGTGGAACAGGTGGGAAGCGCATTCAAAGGCGAGACTGGAAGCGCGGACATGATGAGTGCTATTATGTTGCTGGAAGAGGAGCTGCGCGCTTCAAAAAATGCCAAGGCCACATGGGGGAGCTCTGTTAGCCTTGCAAACAAAGAAAGGTGTACCGATGGGGGCTCTAGAGATCAGGAAGCATTAAAAAAGGGTGATGTGGGCTCTGTTGAAGGAGAGCACTTTTTATCCCTAAATGAAGACTCTGACTCAGTGCAGCCTAGTGAGGAAATTTCAGAGGAAGAGGAAGATGCTGACGAGGAGTTATTTTCAGGCTCTAGTTCTTCAGGTACCGATATGGGCAACGATGCTACTCAGAAGAAAAGACAGTCAAAACTGAGTAGAAAGTTGGCAGGCTCTCCGGGGGGCACGGAGAAGCGGCTACTTTGGGATTACTCTGCAACCTTCCAGACATATCATGAAGAGGATTCGGCTGGGTCCTCAAAGCACAGTGCTTCATTTGAACTTCTGTTTAATATTTTAAAGCAAATGCAAGCTGAGGCTAGATCAGTGAGCCGGAGAGCAAGGCAGGATTCTAAGAAAATACAATTGACTTTGAGGAAGATGAATACGCTCTATGATGATCTTGTTGGTAGAGTCACAGAGGTGGAAGAGCGAACGGGCAAGCTTGAAGATGATCTGGGTAACTGGCAGTCCTTTAAAACGACACAGGAAAAGATGTCAGAAGACCTCCAGTGAAAATGGAGGATTTTGAAAATCGACAAAGACGTAACAATGTTAGACTTTTGGGTGTGGCTGAGGGGCTGGAAGGGCAGGATATCAGGCGCTATATGATCAACTTACTTAAGGGTGCGTTCCCGGAGTCCTAGTGGCAGTGGGACAGGGAGATCCAGAGGGCCCATAGGTACCCCTTCACTCAGAAGAAGGTGCACAGAGCAGAAGGAGGGGGTCAGGCGTCCTTTCCTAGAGCTATTCTAGTCTATGTAGGGAACTTTTTGTTACGACAAGAAATCATCGATAAAGCGAGACCTGACAGTAAGAGATCTTTTGAGGGCACCACATTCTTTGCCTGGCCGGACTTTTGTCATGTGACGGTCGAGAGAAGGTGGAGGTTGAGACAGATGATTTCACAATTTCAGGCTCTGGGATCAGAGGCCTATCTATTCTTTCCTGCCAAGCTGAAAGTAGTCACGAAAGGGAGAGCCAGAATGTTTTTATCAGAGATTAAAGCACAACAGTTCATGGAAGAGCTGAAAAAATAGGATGTACAAAGAATAAATTGAATTACTGGTTTGGTAGTGAAGTAGTAATACCAAGAGCCATGCGGGTCTTAAAAGGATCAATGGGTTTTGAGGGTTTTTGAGGGGGTTATTAGTGGGAGAGTGATGATGGGAGAGGGGTGCGACTGACGCAACCCAGAAACGGTCACGTATAGGTCATACCTGACCTATTTGCCTGTAGTGGGGGGGGATAGTAGGGGGGGAAAGGTCTTTTTGGTGTGATAACGCACATTTTCACTGAGTGTAGGGTACAGTACAGGCAGTACAGACCTCGCATAAAGAACGCAGGATGTTGTTTTCATATTTTTTACATTTTTCTTGGTGTAGGATGGTTTATGAGCAGAGATTTGTTGACGTCTTTTAATGTCTTGTAAGATTGCTTCAATTAATGTATGCGGCCTCAACGATTCAAACAAGAGATTGAAAGTAGCAGGATTGCTGAGAGCTCTCCAACTAGACCTGGTATGTCTCCAGGAGACCAGCATTGAAGCAACACAGGTATACCTTTTGGATCAGTTGGGGTTTGCAGTATTAGCAGCCAGTAAACAAGGAACCAGGACCAGAGGGGTGGCAATCTTGGGGAGAAATAGGGATGTAGTGGTTCGTAGGAAAAAGGAGGATCAATGGGGTAGGTGGGTTATAGTGGAAATATGTTTTAAAGGGGTATGGTTTACCTTGGTTACAATATATGGCTCCACCGATGATGATCCTGATGTCTGGCAGTTCATAGATACGGCACTTGCTCAGTGGCCAGAGCCCATTATATGTTGTGGGGACTTCAACATCCATGACCCAAAAAGTTCATTCACAGAACCGGGGGGGGAGATACGCAGGGAGAAAGAAAAAGTCATACAGTGTTCTGGCCAGTATGGCTCAGCACAACTCTTTAGTTGACCCGTGGGTGAAGCTACATCCCTTTTTGGATGGTAGTACTTTTTTTTGCGCCCCACATAAAATTTTGGTCAGACTGGATTATTTTTTAATCTCTAAGTCTTTAATCCCTGGTGCACAAGTGGAAAAACAACCTAGGATTATCTCAGACCATAGCCCCCTGGTGTTAACATTTAATATGCCTATGGCTCAGAGTAGGAACACGCAGTGGACTTTTGAACGTATCCTATTAAAGGATGTGGTTTATCAGAAGCATATGGAAGCTTCGATAAAAATTTTCTGGGATATCAATAGAGGCTCGGCATCTCCAGGGGCGGTATGGGACTGCTTCAAAGCGGGGGTAAGGGGGGAGACGTTGAGCTATGTGTTGGCAAGGCGAAAAAGGGAAAGAATTAAAATAGAAGAAATTCGGCAAAGGCAAATTGTAGAAGAAGAAAACCTAGCTACAGCTATAAGACAGAATCTCTCACTGGAGCCCTTTTTGCTTAAAATCATAGCTCTCAAAGGAGTTGCTATAGAAGGTATTGCCAGGAAAGCAGCCGAGAACTATCTGTCTAAAAAGCAGGATGCGTATGAATTGAGTGAGAGAGTTGGTCATATCTTAGCAGTGCGAACTAGGGAGTGTACAGCTGCGACTGACATCAAGGAGATTCTGGATCCGCAGGGAGATTATGTTACTGATCCGTATTTGATAAGAGAAGTTTTCAGGAATTTCTATGATGAATTATATTCCTTGGGTGATGCAAGGGGCCAGGTCGAGATAGATAGATATCTTAGCGATATTCCTTCCCCTTCCTTGTCTCTAGAGGAGAGGGAGATATTAGTGCATTTGGAGGAATTTATTGGGGCTTTGGGTAGCCTCCCCTCAGGGAAAGCGGCTGGGCCAGACCAAATCCCGTTTGAATTCTATAAAGTGTTCCAAAGTGTACTGTTGGTTGACATGTTTGATATTATGTTACACACACAACGGGGTGGTCCACCTCCAGAGTCTTGGGGCGGAGCAGATATTATAGTTATTGCAAAAAAAGGGAAGCCTCCAACAATCCCTGGCTCATATAGACCCATTACCCTGATGAATTCAGACGTTAAAATATATTCAAAAATGCAGGCGAAAAGGCTTGCAGGGAGTATTGAGCATCTGGTAAGCCCATCACAACACGGCGTTATACCTGGCAAGGGCACTACTCAGTACGTCAGAATGGTGGTCACTATGTTTGACGCGGCAGGGGTCCTGGGCGATCCTATCACTGCACTTTTTCTAGACGCCGAAAAGGCCTTTGATAGGGTCGCCTGGGAATTCCTTTGGGCAGTCCTGAGGTGGAGTGGCATAGGTAAAGGCTTTATAACAGCTATACAAGCCTTGTATAATGATCCAACTGCGAAGATCAGAGTGAATAGGGGGCATTCAGATGCAGTTAAAATTCAAAGGGGGACGAGGCAAGGGTGCCCGTCATCCCCACTGCTTTTTGCATTATACCTTGAGCCATTGCTACGAAGATTAGAAAGAAATGAAGGGATTCCACCAATGATATTGAATGGCCGCATAGTTAAATCTCTAGCTTATGCCTACGATGTGGCTATATTGACCCCTGATTCAGATACAGCTATCAGGGGGGTTGAAGCGGAGGCTCATTCGTTTGGACAAGTATCAGGCTATAGTTTAAATAAATCCAAGACCCAGATAGTTAGGAATCACTACACTAGGAGTATTGATACCAGGGTGGTTAGTTCAGCAACATATCTGGGGATATTAATTTCTGCGAACTTGGATACTGTGGTCGAGATCAACATGGCTCCGTTATTGGCTAAAGTCAAAAATGATTTAGAGAGGATGAATAATCTACATCTTTCTTTGGTAGGGTGCACTAATGTTGTGAAAATGGTGATCTTACCAAAGTTTCTTTATTTATTTAGATCGATTCCCCTATTTTTTAAGCCAAATGGTTTAACACGCTGGAAGGTATTCTAAATAGGTTCATATGGGCTCATGGAATAACTCGGAGGGCGTATAGATTTATGTCTTTACCAAGAGAAAGAGGGGGTTGGAGCGCGCCAGATTTTAGACTGTACTATCTTGCGGCAGCTCTGCAATATATGCAGGGATTGATTGGAGGGGGTGGTATCCTACAGAAAATAACAACTATGTCCACGGAAGTATATGCAGTAGTGTTAGGGCAAGAGGCAGAAAATTGTTTCTTGTATCACACTGAGCTAGGATACTTTAGAAGGAAACCGTTTAAGACCATTAGTGCGGCCCTTAAAATATGGAATGCCTTTCTGAAAAAGTCGGGCCTGGGTAGGTACAACAGATATATTAAACTATATAATAATAAATCCTTTCCTCCAGAAATTTTCTCTGACTCAGTAATGGCTGCCTGGGAGGATAAAGGAATTACGCAGATTGGTGATCTAAGGAATTCTGAGGGAGTAGTACAGTTTGGGGACCTTGTAAGTAGATATAACGTAGACAGAAGAGATTTTTTTAAGTATCTACAGGTTAGGAGCTTCCTGAGCAACAAACAGGGGGGCCCAGTAGGGTACAATTGCAATGATTTTATGGAGAGTATAACTACTGGTGGGGAGTCTACGATTAGATCAGCATATGCGTTTTTAGCAAGTGGCAAACCGGACCATATGGATAAACATAAGAGTAAGTGCGTAGAGAAATTAGGGATTGAACCTGAAGCCTTCCAGGAGTCATTGGATTTGGACCGCACTATCCTGTGTTCAGCTCCCCTGCAATCCCAGCACTATAAGACCTTATATTCACTCTACCATACGTCAGCTAGGATCGCTAAATGGGGGGCTCTGAGGGGACGACTTGCCCTAGATGTAATTCCCTGAAGCAGATATTGTTCACATATTTGCTACCTGTCCACAACTACACACGTTTATTAAAGACATAGAGGGCTTTTTGGATAGGTCATTAGGGATACAGATCATTTTAACTCCCATTTGGATTCTGTTGGGAATTGGATCAGACGGAAGCAATATTGTACAGAATGATTTTATGTTTTTGGTAATGGCTGTCATGGTTCTGATTCTGGGTGGAATTATATATATGAAAACTTTGTAGATAAAATAAAGAACTACATGCCCCAGAAAGCCTAGCACAGAGGGAGGAGTCAGAGTCTATATAGGCACCTGAGTACTGGTGAACTGTGTACGTGATTTTGACCAGTATTTCGGAGCTTGGAACATTTGTAATTCCCGCTTGGTGGCGTTCCATCTAGGCGGAGTTCTCTCTCAAGGAAACGTCAGCGTGCGGCGGCTGCCCTACGACTTTACTGAAACCTGAGTGTGCCGGAAGTCCTTGGTCCGGCGTACTTGCGTGAAGAGCAGCGTTTGAGTCTTCGGGCTGCTCCTCGCGATTATCGGAGTTTTCTCGGCTGAGAGAACAGAAGCTTTGGGAAGCAGCGGCTTCTCTTCAGAGCGTGTAACGGCTGTTGCACGCTGTTCTAGCACCGGCTGGTGTTAGCGGAGTCCTGGGATCGGGCGGAGTTGGATTCATTCCGCTGTACCGGAGTCCGTGAGTTACAATCTGGGTGTGGAACTGTTGTGCTTGCCAAAGCATTTGAGAACTCTTTCTGGTACCTTGAACTTGTGGCGAAACCATTTGGCAATAATAACATTTGGAATTCGGCTTTTTGAACTGAGAGTTTCTAAGACTGTGTTTGGACAAGGTTTATTTGGTTCTACATTAAGAAGATTTTTGGAGAGCACGATTGACATTTTTGTTAATTCTTTTTGAAGACATTGCACTATTGGGGAATTTTTATGGGAATCACCAGGAAGGCTGGAAGGTGTGTGTGACAGTGTTATGGAAGGAGGAAGGTTTGGGCTGAGTGATTGCGTGGTTGAATGCTAATTTTCTTTCTTGCATTCCAGAATATAGGTTTTCGTGGATTTAGGTTATTCACTACCTACCAAGAGGGAGAAGACGAGATTGTAGTTAGTATCCATGGTAGGTGGTGTCCTAGCGAGAACATTGGAGAGTAGTTAGTATTGTTTTGGTACTAATGCTGGTATTTCTCTGTTGTTTCTCTTTTCAGCCTCCCGACCCGTTCCAGTCCTGTCCCGGTTCTCCCTTTTTTCCCTCGCCTGATTACTTTATGCTCAGTGTAGTTGAAATTCTGAGCATAGGGCAGTCTGGAGGTGGACCCCATATAGCATCACCTGATCCTGAGAACACTTGATCGTGACAATGGCAGCCTATAGATTAACTTTAGCCAGGGCTTGGCTTGACAAGACTCCCCCGCTTATGCAAATTTGGTTGGCGAATCTAATAGCTGCATATAATTTGGAGAAACCTATATATGCTAGGAAGTGAAGGGTAGGGAGAGCGCGGGTGTAAGAATATGGGAGCCGTTAGCTCGATGGAGGGATGGGATAGGGTAATATGATTGTGTTTAATTTTGATTTTGGTTTAATATAGTGGGGTGTCAGAATAATCAGATTACAACGTTGTGGTAATAATTCAGGAATTGTTTGAAGTTGGAAAATGCTTGTACTGTATTGATATATTGATGTCTGTTTGTGGAGTAAACAAACTGCTGAATGCATAATGTGCGTGATGAAAAGTATAATAAAAAATATTTATTAAAAAAAAAAAGGATTGAATACAGCATCAATTGATGGGTTCAAACCCCACCTCCCTTATTAGCAGCGGACTCAATGTTTTTTTTTGCTGTAGGCTTAATTCGTTCATGAGAGTGTCCAGGCGATTTAATCGCTTCCATAGGCAAGTAAAGATTTATCTATTGAATCTTTGATACATTCAAAAATAGTGTCCACAACGATATTGATGAAAGTGTCTCCAGATCCACTACAGTCAAAAGTGAGGGTAAGACCTCGGTCTGGGTGCTAATAGAACAACTCAGTTCCTCATTTAATCCATATCCAGTTACGTTCCAACCACTATATGGTTGCCTCTCATCTTTTGGAATAGTCTCTACTGCATTAGTCCCTCTAATCATGTCGACTATGCCTCCAGCTAGTGGGCTATTCTTCGGATTAACTTTCGGTGAACGTAGGGGGTGAACGCTGTGGGCATAGTTAAACATGGTCTGTAAGCTCGAATCGAACCATTTAAACTGAAGGGCCAAACCAGATAAGGAATACCCTTATCGGTTGTATGAGGCATCAAACCACAAATCCAGAAGTTCGTTGTATTAATCACTAACTGATGCTGGTGCAAAAGTTGAATGAAAGAATTATTAGAGAATTCCAAACGTCTGACTACCTCATGTTCAGGCAAAGGGTGGAAAGAATGAGAAGAAATAGTAGGTGAAGGTGTAGGTTGCACAGTGGAATTAGACGTAATTTTAAAAACAAATGCTACATAACCAGCTATAAAGATCATGACGCTTAATAGCAAAATTATACATGGTATCAAAAAGCATTTCTTCGACATTATTTTGCATATACGTTTTCTAAAAGTCAATGTCTGCACAGGTCTCTCCAGCTCAAAGAAATCCATCCTAAACTAAAGGTGCTGCCCTGCGGTGGTTGGTTGATTCTGCTTGAGAGTGCCTCTGCTGCACCCAGGAAGGTTGCCTCGGGCCAACAGAACCCTCGACCTAGTGTCTCAGGCTTAGACTCCCAAGACTGGTAGCAACCGCGACCCTAGCAGCGAGAACTGGATGGCAGTTCAAGAAAAACAAAAATGAGTAGATCCTTGGCGGAGAGTTAACCTGCAAACAATAAAAAAATCAACTTTATTAATGCTTTATTTATTAGTCCTTAATTCTCGGTCTCAAATTGTATCGGTTTCTTCCAGGTAATTCTTGATCGGTAAACAAAAGATGAGGCTCTGTAGTGTCCAATCGCTCTGCAGGAGGTACTGATGCTTGCAAAAGTCGATCGCTCTCCTTTTCTCCTTTTCTGAACTAGTTCCAATCCGACGAGCATCGCTGAACGGTATGAACTTCGGGATTGTCTCGGTCTCAGAGTCTGCAAGACCCTCTTGGACCCACTTGTCATAGGGCAAAGGAAAATGTGCCTTTTTGGTATGCGAGCCGTGGATCCAGTTGTGCTTTCCACGCACTCGCACCGCAGATCTTGTAGACAACAGGACCTGGTAGGGCCCAGTCCAGCGGGGCTGCTCGTTCTTCGTTCGCTGGAAGTTTCTGACGAAGACCCAGGCACCGGGTTCAATAGCGTGGCCTGGATCCTCTGTAGCTTGAGGAAGACTGTTGTATACCTGTTGGCGTAAAACACTCATTTTAGTTGTCAACTCACGCAAATAGTCAAGCAAAACAGGGTGTTCGAGGTCGCTGAACCTCGTCGATCTTGGTACGCCCCAAACATTCGCCGGGCGACCAAACACTACCTCATATGGACTCAAACCCATTCTCGAATGCACAGTCATTCGGGTGGACAAAAGTGCTAATGGCAGAGCATCTGGCCATTGTAAACCAGTGCTTTCCTGAATCTTGGCTAACTTCAACTTAAGGGTGCCATTGTAGCACTCGACTAAACCAGCTGATTGGGGATGATTTGCAGCGTGAAATTTCTGCCTAATCCCGAGACCATCACACACTCTCTTCATAACTTGACCCACAAACTCACTTCCGTTATCACTCCAAATGATTCTCGGCATTCCGAATCTCGGGAAAAACTCTTTTATCAAAACTTTTGCTGTGGACAAGGCAGTATTACCCTTCTCTGGAACCCATCTCGCCGGACCCGCAACATACATTCGACTCATCACATTTCTAGCAGTTTCTTTTGCAACTTCATCTGCAAACGCATTACCACAACCAACATAATCCGTAACCTTTTTATGGGCACTGCATTTCACAATCGCTACTTGCAAAGGTAACGTCAGAGATTCAAGAAGTTCATTCACCAGTTGTCCATGCTGGATTTTTGTCCCATGCGATGTCAAAAATCCACGTTCATGCCACAAACGTCCAAAACTATGGGCCACACCAAACGCATACTGGCTATCTGTATACACATTCACTCGTTTTCCTTTCGCCAACACACATGCTCTCGTAAGTGCAATCAATTCAGCCGCTTGTGCGGAATTATGTGGGATACGTGCAGCTTCGACAACTGTATGCAAAGTCATCACAGCATATGCTGCAGTTGTATCACCATTCGGTAATTTAAAACACGAACCGTCAACCCACAAAGCATCATCACAGTCAGGGAGTGGAGTATCCTTCAGATCTATTCTCCCTTTCGTCTCTTCTTCGGTTCTCAAGAAACAATCGTGTTGCTCTTCGCTATCATCGTCTGTCTCAAGCGAAATCGGCAACAATGTAGCCGGGTTTAAAGTATTGCACCTCTTGATGTGCACATGGCTCGCTAACAACGTAAGCTCATACCCTGACAACCGAGCACTAGTTAAGTGCTGTGTCTTCGTACGATTCAGCAAGGTATCCACTGCATGTGGAACCATAACCACTAACCTATTATCCATAACCAAACCCGCAGATTGTCGAATCGAAACAGCCGCTGCCGCTGTGGCTCTCAAGCAACTCGGCAACGCTCTGGCTACAGGATCTAAAGTCGACGAAAAGTACGCACATGGGCGTTGCTTCCCGCCAAACTGCTGAGTCACAACCGATAATGCACATCCCTCTCTCTCATGGACATACAATGTGAAAGGCTTGCTGTAGTCGGGTGTACCCAACACAGGAGCCGAACACAACACATTGCGTAATTCAGAAAAACTTTTTTGACATTCCTCAGTCCAAGGAATAGGATTTGGAGTATCCTTAACTGTAAGAGGTATCAAAGGCTTCGCTAGAAGAGAAAAATTAGGGATCCACTGTCTACAGTACGACGTAATACCCAAAAACGCACATACTTCTCTCTGTGTCATAGGGACACTCATTCTTGCAATAGTCTGAATTCTTTCTGGGGTCAGTTTCCTTCCCTCCTTCGATAAGAGGTGACCTAAATAGGTAACTTCTTGGCGACAGAATTGTAACTTCGAGAGAGAAACTTTATGATGGCAATCAGATAAATGAGACAACAAGGACACAGTGGCATCCTTACAGATGTCTTCGGTATCAGCAGCAACCAACAAATCATCAACATACTGTATAAGGGCTGCACCGTCAGGAAAAACTAACGAGTCAAGTTGAGTCTTCAGAGTTTGACTGTAGATAGATGGACTCTCGCAATAGCAATGGAATATTACACACATTACCTCGAGTCTCTTCAACAACACCTTTGTCAATCAGATCATAAATGATCGCCAAAAAGGCACGCTCACCATCACTTGAAATACGATATTGTGGAATGCGCGGTAACTTAGCATTCGCCTTCAGCGTCACAACATATGGGGGAATATCTAACAGGCCCACATCATTCGGACCCGTAGCCCACAATGAATCTGGTAACGAAGACAATTCAGGTGGGAGACAATCCTTCGATACATATATTGGAGAGATCACATTCTCACCCAGAGTAAGATGTACTCCTAACTGAGAACAGTACAAAGTCGCATACAATCTCTTCAACAAGTCAAGGCCTAGCAAATTCTCATTACAACCTGTAGTCAGAAGAAGGGGTGCTTCAAACCTACGAGGACCAACAGAAAGAGGAAATGGAACGGAAATCGGATTCGTAACGGGGGCGCCAGAAAAACCTATAGAAACATTATTAAAGCCAGACAAAGGTGCGCCAGGGAGCTTAGAATGCATAATAGAACTCTTCGTAGCACCAGTGGCTAGCAGAAAAGGCTCAGACACACCTGATGCAATCACTTCCACGTAGGGTCCACTCTGATCTACTGGAATCGAAACAACTCCCTCTCTTTGTCCATGGCTGTCCTAGCAATCATTACCTTGCGCTTCATCGCCTTCAACATAATAATCATCCACGTAGTACTGTGCTGTCCTACCAGACGAATTCTGCTGTTGGTCAAAGCTATTCATTGAATTCTGCGGAGGCAAAGGGCGCGCGTTCTGTCTGCGACCTCTACCTCTAGGCGCTTGTTGAGCACCTCTACCTCTCACACCAGGAGCACTAACTGCACGTTGCAACAGAACCGGACAACTATTCTTGTAATGGCCCTCTTCTCTACAATACGCACACTGATTAGGCCCATACTGTTGAGGAGTCTCATCTCTTTGCAAGTTCCTCGAATACTGTTGAGGCTGCTGATAATCGCGCTGATTATTAACACGGGGTGGATAAGCTTGTTGTAGAAGAACTTTAGTCTTCAATTCCTTAGTCTTCTTATCCGCTTTCTCTAACTCGTCCTTACGCCTATTCTCATAGTACTGAGCCGTAGCTAGAATCTGCGCCGATGTAGAAACAGGCCAAGCACTCTCGGAATCCTTCAACTTAGTACACAACTCAGGAAGAAGATTGTGCACGAATTTATCAACGAATAATCTCTGGCCACCCTCGGTAGCCATATCCTGACCACTATGATCAACAAAAGTTTCTTCGAAACGCGAGAAAAAATCTGACACAGTCTCATCTTTCTTCTGCTTACAAGTAGACAACTTGTCCCAATTAACACGGACCTCGGGCATCAAGGTCTTCATAAAAGTGATAATTCTACCAGGATGTTCAGTAATAACATTTTCAGGCTTAGCACCTCCAACTTGTCTATCATTTGCAGCAACAAGATTCACCCACGAATCACCCAGTTCATTATCATGATCCGTATGTCGAATGACATTCCAGATGGGCTGTGGAACTACATTCCCGAACAACATGTCTATGTCCGCCAAATTCATGACGCACGAACTCACAGTCTGCGTAAGTTCTTTATAATATCCTGCCGGATTCTTCCGCGGATCAGGTAAAGTCTGTTTAAGCGCTAAAACTTCTGAACGTTTCCATGGGACATGAACCCATACTCGCTGAAAATGCGCAAGAACAGGTGGAGCAGCATTAGGATCAGCAGGTCTCCATACCGGAGGAACCTCTCGCATCGGATACTGACGCGCGTGTCTCCTAACTGACGAGTCTGGCTCAAACAGCCTTTCAGTAGGAACATCACTGCGAAGCGACAATAACGTCGACACCGCTTTCTCGATGTCGTGTAAACTCACAATCGTCCCTTTAGCAAACTCGGTACGCAATCGAAACAATTCCGCAGGAACTCTACCCACTTCGTCCGTCCATTGTTCATGGAGGAACGCACACATAAGCTCAAAAACATAACGTTGCTTTGGTGCTTCCCATTGTCGGAAAACATCCATGATACCCTCAAGATCGTACTGGGACTTATACGTCACCCATCTTCGCGCCATATGATCCAAAACCACTCGCTCATCTGTATCAGGCAGTTGACTACGCAACTGTCTACGCTCACTAGCAGGAGACATACCCATTTGTCCCAACCAAGGAGTTAGAAGACCGGAAAAGACAGCAGTCATCCGCTGTCTAGGAGAAGAGTAGTCGGAAGGACAAGAGGAGACGAAACAATAGTAGAAGGATCCATAGTCGGAACAGGCATAGAAACAGTAGTAGCAGGAATAGGCAAAGTTGGCAACCCCTGAGGAGGCTGCGCATAGGGAACAACAGCCAACGAAGGAGCTGGCTGTGGAGGAATAACAGGAGGCAAAGCAACAGGCACTTGCACAGCCACAACCGGTGGCAGTGGTGCCGTAGCATTCTGTACATAAGGTGGTGGTGAAGTTAACAGATGCGACATTAAAGGATCTTTTGTAAGATCCTTCTCATCTTTCTGCTCTTTAGACTGCAATACCGGGTAGCATCGGTCTACCGCTAGCTTCTTCACTCTAAGCATCTGCTCACTTTCTTGCTCTTCTTCATTATCTCTGTATGCAACGGCAGCTTGCACCATTGACATACCCTTTCTATTTTTCTTCGCTAACTTAATTTCTTTCTGTTTGGCTTCTTTGCGCCATATGCGGAAAGAGTCAAACATCGCCGGCCGGGCTTTCTTCTTGAACAACTTCACTTCGAGGTTATCTAGGACTTCTGTCTCTAAACTACCGTAACGGGGCCACTGTAGGACACCGTCTCTCTTCGTGTATTTTACCCAAATCTCATTGTAGCTAATAGGACCTACACCATGTTTCACATACAACTCGTATGTAGGAGTTCCGATCGGAGGAACCGGACATGAATCCTCTAACCGGGAATCCCTCAAAGTACCACAACTGAACAAATTTCTAAGACTGCTAAAACCAGGTATCTTGCTCACTAGTCTAGCTTCAAACAACAAGGGGAATCTAAAACGATAATCTCATGAATACACGAATCCCTTGGCTTTGGGGCCTGCAGGTACCAAATCAAAGCTATCCACTAAAGGATACAAACCAAACTAAGGACTAGGAGACGCTCCGTTTATACTTAACTGAAATGTCGATGGCGTCACCAGAAGACCTGTCAATCGTCTCGCTCTACAAACGTCTAAGGCTCCAAAACAGGGCGACAGTCAGGGCAGCAGTCCTTCATAGCCGTCGGAAAGCAGGAAACCTCGCAGCAAAGACTTTCGGACCACGACGACATACAGGGGTCGATGAAGTGGCTGGCCTTCCTCCAGAATTTTCTCACGAAGCTTCTCACGAACCTCTGGCTTGGACCGGTACCGCTGAAGTCACCCCATGTTGGGCGCCAATTGAGGTACTGGGTTTTTCAGAACCGGTACTAATCCGGTAATCCAGAGGTGTCAGGGCAACACCCAAAGACCCCGGATTCCCCTGTCTTGGCAAACAGAGACACGGGATACTTCTTGATGACGTCAAAGACCAAAGTTTATTGGTTACAACCAGGGGCAGAGATCTACGAAGTACACACGGGTAGTTCGTCAGAGACTGCACACTTCTATGAACGGAACACGGTCTTTTATGCCGAAAATCATGCCTCAGGCAGCATCACAATTTACATTTGGTGCATACAAACTGACCAATGACCATGTAGCATTTCAAAAGTAGCAAATGAAGACCGGCAAAAACAATCCCCTTTTCCGTTGTCCAGCCCACCAAAAACGATCGCACACATGCTTGGTTTCCTATTCGATCAGGCCGGACAAACCCATCATAAACCCTTCAACCCAGATCGATGAATATGTCGTAAAGGAAAGGCAGAAACAGATGGAAAGGAGCTAGAGGAGGTGGGAACGGTGTACCATAAACTCGGACACGTCCTGCCCTTTGATCTTTATCAGACCAGCTGTTGCACAAGGAACTGGCTCAGCGGGATTCGCCCCAGGCGAGGAGTCAGTTCGGCCAGGTCAACCAGAAGTCAGCTAAGGCGTACGTGTCAAGGGCTTTCTCGGCCTCAGTCATCGGGCCTATGTTAGGGCAACCACACAAAATGGCTGCCACATACAAAATGGAACCCGGAGGTTCAGACTAAATCCTCAAATGCAAAGTGTTCTCCTATATCGATTCATACGAAAACACTCAAACACGTTACACTCGCCATTTGCGGTCTGTAGAGACCAAAATCGTCCATTTCCGACGATCTTTATAAATCAGGTTTCGGAACTTTCGAACCCAATTCGGAACCACGGAACCACAGGTTGTTTCCTTTTGGAACAGACAGGCTTTCCAAGCTTCCTTTTACATTTGGCCCCTAAAACTGTGGCTGGTGTTGGTAAGCCCATATTTAACAGTGGCTCGACGATGTTATCTCCCTTACAACTCTCAAGGGGGAGGTCCATGTTGTTAAGACCTGGTCCTGTAAGTAGTGAGGTGCTTAGTATAGTGGCAGACACATTACTGGATGTGGAGGGAAAGGCAGGATCAGCTAGGTCCATTCCTATCATATGGCCAGTCTGTTGAGCTTCGACTCCAAGGGACAGGCGCCTCTCAGTTAGTTCAATTTCGTTAGAAACTATGCTGACCGCCCGCATACACCACCACCTCATCAGATCCACCAAAAGGACCTCCTTCAAAGACCGCCTAGACAACAACGCACACAACAGCAAAGAGCTCTTCAACATCGTGAAGGAACTCTCCAACCCCAGCTCCAACACCAACGACATCCCACCTTCACAAGACCTGTGTGACTTGCTGGCCACCATCTTCCATCGCAAGATCGCAGACATCCACGACAGCTTCAACGTCGTCACCACCCCAGCAACCACTGAGACCCCCGCTCCCACGACCACCACCTGCACCAACCGCCTGCTCTCCTGGACCGACATTAACAAAGATGACACCATCAAGATCATGAACACTGTCCACTCCGGATCCCCGGAGGACCCCTGCCCACACCACACATCTTCAACAAAGCCAGCATCACCATTGCACCCCATCTCCGGAAGACCATCAACATCTCCTTCGAGACAGCGACCTTCCCGGAGAGCTGGAAGCACGCAGAGATCAACACCTTACTCAAGAAACCCAAGGCGGATCCCAAGGGCCTCAAGAACCTCCGACCCATCTCCCTGCTCCTGTTCCCGCCGAAGGTCATCGAAAAGGCCGCCAACAAACAACTGACCAGCTTTCTCGAGGAGAACAGCATCCTGGACCCATCCCAGTCCGGGTTCCGCAGCAACCTCAGCACCGAAACTGCCTTCATCGCTACCACCGATGACATCAGGACCCTGCTTGACAACAGAGAAACCATGGCCCTCATCCTCCTGGACCTGTCAGCCGCCTTCGACGCGGTCTGCCACCGCACACTACGAACACGCCTCTACAACGCCGGAATCCAAGAGAAGGCCCTGGACTGGACCACCTCCTTCCTCTCTGGCAGAACACAGAGCGTCTGCCTCCCCCCTTCCGCTCCGAACCCACCGGGATCATCTGCAGCGTACCCCAAAGCTCATCCCTCAGCCCAACGTTGTTCAACATCTACATGGCACCGCTCGCCCTAGTCGACCACGGTACGACCTCAACATCATCTCCTACGACTACGACACCCAGCTGATCCTCTTCCTCACCAAAGACCCCCACACCGCCAAAATCAGCCTCCACGGAGGAATGAAGGCTGTCGCCGACTGGATGAGAAACAGCCGACTGAAGCTGAACTCGAACAAGATGGAGGTCCTCATCCTCTGATCCACCTCCTTGGCCTGGGACGACTCCTGGTGGCTGACTGCACTAGGAGCACCTCCTACACCCACCGACTTCGCAAGCAACCTAGGGTTCATCCTCGTCTCCACCCTTTCCATGACGAAGCAGGTCAACGCCGTCTCCTCCTCCTGCTTTAACATCCTCCTCATGCTTCTCAGGATCTTCAAGTGGATCCCTACCAAAATAAGAAGGACGGTCACCCTGGCCCTCGTCAGCAGTAGACTGGTCTATGGAAACGCACTCTACACAGGACCCCCGGCCAAACCCCTGAAATGGCTCCAACGCATCCAGAACACCTCTGCACACCTGATCCTCGACATCCCTCACCACAACCAAATCACACCCCACCTGAGAGACCTGTACTGGCTTCCTATCAACAAGAGGATAACCATCAAACTCCTCAACCACGCACACAAGGCACTCCACAACACCGGACCAGCGTACCTCAACATCCCACTGAGCCTCTAACCCCCACCCGCCAGCTCCACTCCACAGACCGCGGCCACGCCACCGCCCCCGCATCCGAAGAGTGACTGCCAGTGGCAGATCATTCTCCCACCTCGCCGCCAAGACCTGGAACACCCTCCCCATCCGCGTGTGGCAGATCGAAGACCTTCCAACCTTCAGGAAACTTCTCAAGACCTGGCTCTTTGAACAGTAGCAGCTTCCCCTCCCCCAGCGCCTTGAAATCCTCACGGATGTGTAGTGCGCTCTATAAATGCTATGATTGATTGATTGATTGTAGCATGCTGTCAATGCTGGTGGTGACAGGCCACAGGGGAAGTGTTCCTGTACGCTTTCCCATAATGGGTACTTGGGAATACTTGACTGTTACTTTTCAGTTATATGGGAACTCACCTCAAATGTCTTGGCGGTTTATAAATCAAAGAGGAGTGGCCCAGCCCGGCCTCTTCCTGAGGCTGACAGGCCCATCCTTGGCCCTTGCCTTGCCTGGGCGTGGCCCGGGCAAGCCCGTGCGTGCCCCGCTCCGGGCGCGTAGGGATCACGTTGGTGCCTCCTGGGCGCAAAGGATGTAGGGGGATGAAGTACCCAGGCAAGAGTTCGGCAGTGAAGGGCTCCCATGCCATGGGAGCCCGGAGCTGACTTTAAGCGCCTCCGGGCACGTAGGGATCATGTTGGTGCCTCGTGGGAGCCCCGAGCTGACTTTAGGCGCCTCTGGGCGCATAGGGATCACATTGGCGCCTCCCGGGCGCAAAGGTTGTAGGGGGATGGAGTCCCCAGGCAAGAGATTGGCTGTTGTGTGACCTGGAGGGGTGCTTGAAGCATGGCCTCATATTGGGCATTGAGCTACTGTCAATGCCCGGGATGCATTGTATCAAGTAGCAGCAGACCGTGTCCTTTGAACATATTTTGTGAACAGACCTTTTTCTCTGTGTTAATGAGAGATGGGTCCACTGGCTCCTCTCATTTAAAGTTTTGCTGTCATGTGAAACCCAGAACCTTGCACTGGCATTCCATGTGCATGTTGATTGTGTGGATGTGCAGTGAGTATGTAGGACATATATGATAGTAGGACTTTGTGTGTTGCAGCAGTCTGAGTACTGGGACTAGTGGGACCCATTTTGAAAGCCCCTGGTTTTAGCATACTATACGATTTGTAGAGCGTATGGCAACCCTAAGGCATTCCAGCACTATGTTCGGAGATGTTGCACCATACAGAACAGATTGACATCCAAAGACAATTACCATTTAAAAAGCCAGATTTTTTTTTCCATAACATAATTTTATTGTTGACAGCCAATACAATACAAGGGCCTTGTAGGGCACCCAAGGTACACATGCAGGGTAAATTACATGAAAGTCAACTTTTTCAGCAATAACAAAGGATTGATTACACGGTAAATATATTGCAGGAAACAATAGGAATTGAGAAGAATAAGAAAGAGAGAAAGAAAACGACATTGCCATAATACCTCAGTTCAATAAATACCACAATTCTGAATAGAGGAAAAAGGTTTGCCACCCATAGTTACATCTAACAATAGTACTACTTAAATGTCGGTCGACTGGTGTCATAGCAGTGGTTCCTCAGTGTCGGGTGGAGGGTAGGAGGTTCCAGATATAGTCCGCTATAGTCAGCCCACCTTTTCCACATTTTATAATGTTTACAGGGGCATCCCCTCGCTGTAAAGACCGGGAGTTCCAGGCCCATACAAAAACCTAGACCCTTTTTCCATACCCCAAGTGACAACGGAGCCTTGTTTTTCCAAAGCCTGGCGACATTACGTTTTGCCAGAGTAAGACCAAGAAATTAAAGGTGGCGCTTATATCTATTCTCACCTATGTCTTCTGTAATATGCAACATGGCGAGCCTCGGTAAGGATACAATGTCCCACCCCAAAAACCTCAGACAAACACCTGAACACCACCCCCAGAAATGTGGCAGTGTTTTGAAGGACCAGACGGTATGTAGGAAGGTACCCTCCAGTGATTTACAGTGTAGACAATGCGGGGACGCGATAAGCCCAGCACGTCACAGCCTGTATCTGGTATATTAGGCTCTGTGTAAGTATTTGAATTGAATAAGACGCAGGCGGGCCGTGATTGCCGCGGTGAGCGGGGATTCCAGAGCCTCCACCCAATCATCCTTCTCCAACGGCTCTAAGTCCTGTTGCCATACCTCTCTGGTTTAGTTCAATGTAATAGGGGTAGTGTGCGGTATATTTTGGTTATTTTATGGTCTCCCAGGTCACTCATAAAGACTTTTGCCTCAATAGGGTTAAATTCAGGAATCTTTGTTAGATGAGAGATATATGGGGAAAAGGCGTTTCGGAATTGGAGATAGCGATACAATTGCCTGTGGAGGATACCATATTCCGTCTCTATATATCTAGGAAGGACTTGAGAGTGCATCCCCGTACAACTTCCCCCACTGTATCTATACTGATGGTCTCCCAGCCTCAAAAGCCAGACAGTCTTGTGAGCTGTGGGAACTGTCCGTTATGCCACAGTGGAGTTTCCCTAGTGAGTCTTCCCCACCAACTCATCTGACGGAGCGCCTACTTCCAGATCTTGAAGACCGTGGTTGTGGCGGGTGGTAGTTCTTGCAGTAATGCCCCTGAGTAGATAACCAGATGGAGGGTGTTGTCCCCCAATAGCCAACGTTCTACAGCATATGCAGGGTATCCGTGGTTGCCATACCACCAGTCATTGAGGACAAGTAAGTGAGAGGCCATGTAGTTTGCCTGGATTTCCGGAAGGGCCACTCCGGCTGAGTAGGTGGATTGGAAACAAGTCCTCAGGGACACTCGCAATGCACCACCTCCCCAGAGAAAACGGGCCAGGTTAGCATTTAACTGACGAAACCATGTCAGTTTTATCGGATAGGGATGGTTTTGTAATTGGTAAAGGAGACAAGGTAGGGAAATCATTTTAAAAATAGCGGATCAACCAAAGAGAGATAAGGGGTGATGGGACCACGCCTGCGTCTGATCACCCACTTACGTCTATAGGGGGTGAGGTTCTTATTCCAAGCCAGTGCCTGAGACAATGAGAGATATACTCCCAGATGTTTAAAGCCGTATGGGGCCATTACCACTTCCCGCGACCAGTCGCACAGCCGGTCTCCGCCCTATAAAATATAAATATAAAATATAAATTACATTTACACAGCCGGTCTCCGCCCTGTATCTGCCACAAGTAGGATTTTACCCTGTTCATGTAGAGGCCGGATGTTTCGCCGAAGATCTGCATGATGCGGAGAAGGCGTGGACCAGTTCAGTCAAGGTCCGTGAGGAAAAACAAGGCATCATCCGCATAGAGCGCTATGCGGTCAGACAAGCCCGGTGCCCAATCGAAGCCGCGCAACTGCGTGCCTATGGGTATCCAAGCCGCGAATGGCTCCATAGCAAGGGCAAAGAGATAGGATGAGAGTGGGCAACCATGGCGCATCCCCCGCCTGATAGGAAAGCTTCGGGAAACCGTGTCGGCCACTCGGACTGTGGCAGTTATGTCAGTGTAGAGTAAGAGAATAAGGCTAAATAACCGGGGAACAATATTTAGGCGATTAAGCAGGGCGGCAAAAGCTTTGTTCATGTTCATCAACAAGAGCGCGGCAGGAGTATCAAGCTGATTAACCGCGACAATAGCATTATGGGCATGTCTGATATAGTGGCACGTAGCGCAGTTAGGCATAAAACCTGCCTGATCTGGGTGGATCAGCTCTGCAATATAGGGGACTAGGCGGTTTGCAATCACCTTGGCCAGGAGTTTATCTTCCACAATAAGCAGAGAGATTGGGCGATAGGACGAATAGGGCTCCGGTGGATGAACCGGCTTCAGGAACACCACAATCTCAGCATGCCGCCAATCTGGCAGGAGACCACTACTCTCCCAGGCAGTTTCCAGCACCGCTAGATAGGGTTTTAACAGCTGTGGGTGATATTTCTGGAAAAACTCTCAGGGGTTGCCGTTCGGGCCAGGTGCCTTCCCGACATGCATAGCTAGTAATGCAGGCAGCAGTTCATCCGCCGACAGGGGGACATCCAACGCATCTTGTGCTGTGTCTGATAGTGCCCGGGGGGGAATGTCGTCAATAAATGTCTGTTTCCAGGCAGCATGAAGTACTTCATGGGAAGCATATAAGTCTGCAAAGTACGAGGCAAAGTGGTCTGCAATGATGGATGGGTCTGTAGGAGTTGTCCCATCTGGACCCCGTATACTCGGGAGCACCTGAGGGCGTAGTGTCTGTTGGCACAGGCGATGCAACAGAGCACTGGATTTGTCACCCCATTGGTATATCCGACTGCATGTAGCAAGCCAATAAAGTGGGCTTTGTTTAAGAGTTCACTGGCATATGTCTGTTGTACATGTAGCAACTGTCTGCGCGCAACCTACCCCATTGTGTCCCTGCTAGCACGCTCTAGCTCAAGCAATTTGGCCTCGGTTTTAATCAACTTATTGCGTCGCTTGTCTGCATGGTACGGTGCAGAAGGCGATGTCTGCTCCCCTCAGAGTGGGTTTCATTGCCTCCCACAGGGTGTCCGGAGAAACCACGGTGTGCGTATTAAGTAATAGATAATCCGCCAAAAATTTATGAATATGTGCCCTATGGTCATCATCTCGCAGCAACCACAGCGACAGACGCCACCAAAATCGGGAACACCTGGGATCTAGGGACAGGAGAACAGACACTGGTGAATGATCAGAGAGCCCTCTGGGGAGAATCACTGCCTCGATTAACCTATGAGTGTGCGCCCCCAAGAGGAAAATGCAGTCTAAGCAAGCGAAGGATGAATGGGCTCCAGAAAAATATGTGTAAGCACATGTGTCAGTGTGTACGGTTCTCCACGAGTCAGACCACCCGAGGCCTTGAACCAGAGGCAATAATTTGGAGTCTACAGGCTCATCAACTCAGGGTGTGGTGCGCCACCTGTCTTGAGATGGGAACATAACATCATTCCAGTCCCCTTCAACTAGTCAGCCCAGATGGAAGGTCAGTCTAGAGCCACGTCAATTTTTCAACTAGGGCCCACGAGAAAGGTGGAGGGGCATATACACTACCTAGAACAATAGACTTCCCATATAGAGTCCCATATAGAGTCCCATATATCACAATGAATCTACCCTGTGGGTCTGACCACGTACGGCTGTGAACGAAGGGAATGTTGTGATGTATGAGGATTGCAACTCCCCGGGAACCTCTAGTAAATCCAGCGTGATATGTGTGGGCAAATCCAAACTGTCCCAAACAAGGGGGTCTTGTTTCTAACCAAGTGGGTCTCCTGTAGGAGTAGGACATCTGCTCTGTATCTTTTGGCTTGGCGCAGCACGGCGTGGCGCCACATTTAATTTTATCGAGCAGACCATTGACATTCCAGCTAAGGAGTCGGAGTGCTCTACTCTCGGCACCTGCTAAGTTCTGCGGCATAGAAGGTAGTGACATGTATAGAAGAAACTAACAAGATGAGTGACAGTGGCAATCCCAATGGTGGATAGGACGGAAGAACTAGTGGCAGTGGCAAGTAACAACAAACAGTTCAAGAAACCCAACCCTTCCCCCAGCCATTACCTCAAAACAATAGAAGTATCTGTTACGGTGAGTGTCGTACCACCTTCCCAACGGGGGCAACGCATGGCCCTCTACCAATGGTTCCCCAAGAACTATCCCCAAAGCACACAGTATAGTTCACAAATACTGAGAAAAAAGGAATGGGGGAAGCCCTCACGTAGGCCTATACATCGTGACATCAGCATAAAGAATAAACAAGTCTCAACTCTCAGACCCCAGTACCAACAACATACAGTCTAAAGAGGTGACGAAAACAAGGAAAATGAGGCAGAGTTCACCGGCTTAACTGGTCCGCTTAAGGACGTCATCTGTGGCCCTCAGTCTCCATGAGGTGGTGGTGATGCGTGTCGTGGTTCCCTGGCTATCCGGAAGCTGGAAGCGCCCTGAGGGTGTGGGCGGCCCCGCAAGTGTGATCTCTGACTTGGTTTCCCTTTAGGCTTCCCCAGAGGACGACTCAGGGTCGAAGTGTGGCGGGTGTGTGGTTTGAGTATCTGTCTTTCGTCCGTCCAGGCGAAGACCTTCTCAGGGGTGTCAAAGAAAAGTGTACATGAGTTGAAGATAACTCTCAGACCGGCCGGACAGAGCAATGCATATTGGAGCTTAATATCACGCAGCTGGTTGTTGTACCAGTCTTGTGTAGTCAGGAAAGATTAGAATATGATGGGAGTCATGTTGGAGTTTACCCATCAATCTCGCTTGTGTGAGGATCCCATCTCGGTCATGAAAGTTTAGAAACCGATCTATAATGGGCTGAGGTCTGGCCCCTAGTGGAAGTTTTTGCATAAAGTCGCGGTGCGCGCGTTCAATAACAAAAAACTTAAAAGATAATGATGCCTGAGGGATCCAGCCCATGATCCATGTGTTAAGGAATTGTTCCACATCATTGTCCTCGCAGCCCTCAGGAAAGCCGACAAAGTGGAGGTTATTCCTTCATGCTCTGCTCTGGGCATTTTCCGCCCTAAGTGCCAGACTCTTGGTGATGAATTCCAGAGCAGACACCCTCTTGTGAGGGATGCAACTGTATCTTCTGTGGTTGAAATCTGGGTCTCAGTCTCCGTAATTCTGTCCACTGCCTTGCAGAGATCTTGGTGGATCAGCATCACATCCGACCCCACCGCCCCGATTATGGCTTACAGAGCGTCTCGTGACTGCGTGATTGCCGCAATAAACGTGGGGTTGACTTGGCCTGACTCAGTGGATCTGCTGACTGCGCCCCAGAGCCGGCATAGCGATCGAGCGTACTCTGCTTGGAGCTCTGCAGCTTGTCGCAAGTCATGATAGGCAAGGACAGCGAAGCCCACACAGCATCAGCCTACTCCAGTAGAGGCCAGTAGGTGGTACACCTGCACCCAAACCGGCGGTTGCGGAGGCAGAAGCACCGTGGGGGAAGGGCTCCCCACAGCAGGCAGGCAATCCAGATATTATTCAACTACCGGGCAGGCAGGGAAGCAGGCGTGGAGACAACCCACACACAAGCCGCACGGGCCTAGCCCGACTGCCTCCGCGCGTAGGTGACTCCTCACCCCCCTAATGGGTGCCACTGCTGGGCTGTAAGACTGCTGCACTGCATAGATTGTAAGTGGGGGGCACTCCACAGGGAATTTGATGAGGATATAGTGTTCCCTGACACACAAAGGCAACAGCACTCCCTCACGCGGCAAGTGGAGGGGCAGGTCCCTCGCAGGGTCGTCAGTAGGAGGCGACTGCAGTCCGAGCGTGGTCCGTTGATTCACTCATGCTCAAGCCCACAAAGGTTTCCACTGCTACGTTTGATAAATTCTTGCCAGTATCTCCTGACAATATTCATATGCTTCTCAAGGCAGCCAAATCAGGATCACCCTTTGATCCATGCGCAGTAACAGTGGCCAAATTGGCCCCGGGTCCGATTGCTTTATCACTGTTGTCTATTGTTTGAAACAGGGCACTTCCCTACATGCTGGAAATTGGTTTCTATATTGCCCCTTCTAAAGAAGCCGAGCTTGGACCCTAATATTTTTCGCACGATTTTGCGTCTTCTGCTTCCAGCTAAATTGGTTGAAAAAATCATGAATACACAACTCAGTACCTTCTTAGGAGCGACACAAGCCTTGGATCCCTCCCAGTATGGCTTTAGAGAGGGACATAGTACCAAGCCTATTCTCTCATTAAGGCCACAGAGGAGATCAGAGAGGCTGTGGATCAGGGTGGCAGGGCGGCTCTGATCCTATTGGATCTGAATGAATAATCTTTATTTGGATATAAAATAACATCCTTAAAAGGAGCACCAACGGCAATACACGTTATAAAAGCTAGAAACAAACGTCAAATAAACTGCGGTGGATAAATACATGTTTTCCACATTACGTTGTGCAACATCCTATTGTGAACAATCCACAAAGCGTTAAACAGAGGTTTAATAAGTAAGAAGGTTGTTTTACCATTGATTAGCCATATTAGGCTTATAAAACGATGATGATCGACAAATAGTTACAGATATAAAAAAGTGAGTCAGTTAGCAGCACACTTCAATAGCAGCAAATTGTGGAAAAAATACAGAAAGGTAAAAGGAAACTTTTTTAGCAGCTTAAAAATGATGCACTTTAGTTTCGACTGTTGCCAACAACAGGGGTGCATGTGTAAAATTACGATATGCAAGGCGTATGTAGGTGTGAGGCCAATATTTAAAGCTGTGTTTTCAGGGCTTAAGGCCGCAATTATTGCCTGTCTACAGAACCATAGTTGGTATTGTGTTACTTCTCCCAGTTGTCATTGTACGGACAAATTGATATAATTGCCTAGGTTGTTACTTTTCATATACCTTGTCTTTGCAGAACATGATATAAAACGCACAGTGACTTACATTCTACCCTCTGCATAATGAGGAGCCAGTGAATGCCTCTCAGACCCTTTCTGATTCATTGTGCTCTAGGGATCCCAAGTGGCATGCGTGCAGCCCCAGTATTTTGCGTGAAGCAGTGGCAGGATCTTACGCAGCATCCTTAACAGCCCAAAGCAGCTAGCAAAAGTTTTAATAGCCGGGCTTCCATCGTTAAGGTGTTTCAAACCACATCCCTAAACTTTATATGGCCTTCTTTGGGACTGGGGCAACGGGGGTGAGGCTATGCCAGCCTGGAACTTGTCAAGCAGCGAAGTTGTTTCCCAGAATCATTAGTTCTGTCTTAGTGCCATTGAGTTTAAGGCAGGACTTATTCATTCAGCTGGCCACCTGCTCCAGGCATGGTCCAAGAGTGGATAAAGAAGGATCCGAGTCTGAAGCAAGAGAGAAGACCAGTTGGGTGTAATCCGCATAGGAAACTGTGGAAATCCCATGGGGAGCTATAGTGTCCCCGAGTGGTTGCAGGTATATATTAAACAGTGTCAGACTGAGTGAGGGCCCTTGTGGGACCCCACATGTGGATGGCATGGTTTTTAATACACAGTCTTTATCAAAGACCTAGAACGTTCATTCCCTAGAGGGTGGAGATCAAGACAATTGAAGTGAGGGATGATGGAGATATGGCTACCTTTAGAAATTCAATGAGGGCTTGAGTAAAAGGCTCCTGATGAGTTCTTCCAGAGCACTGGATAGGTGGTGGGGCTACAGTTTCTGTTGTTCAGTGTGAGGAGGTTTCTAGACTGGCCAGTCCTTGATCCTTTCACAAATTACTGCTTCAGGAACGCTGATAACAGCCAGGTTCAGAGATCTCACACTCCATTCTATCTTCGCTAAAACTGCTTGGAGCCAGCCCCATTACTTCCTGCTGTGAGACTTAGCACAAAGAGAAGCAAGCCAAACTGTTTCTGAAACCGTACACAGTGGATCCACAGCTCTTGTTTGGAAATGTGTCTAGAAGTGGGAGGAAACCATTGCACTTTTTTCCAGTCTCAAGTTCTTCTTGACCAAGGAAGTGCTTTCTCTGCAGAGTCCTCGAAGAGAGACTGTCCAGGAGGAGAAACTGTTTGATGGAGTGGAAAAAGGCATTGAACAGAATTGTACATGTGACCTGTTAGAGTATTTGAACCATTGGCACCTGCACCTAACCATGCCTAAATTCTTAGTGGGTTAGGGCTGTAGACATGCAACCTCAACCATAGCGGGAGCAAGGGAGCTACCAGGAGGATATCTGAAAGAAGGGGGTGTAGTGCCTCACTGTTTAACCCAACTTAGTTTGCAACCCTCTATATTATTTTAGTATTTAGTTCTGTTGTATGATTAAAGTACTTTCCTTTTACATAAAAGTTAAGCACTGATATGGGCATTCCTTTACTGTCTGTTGTTCAGTTGTTGAGTTTCGAGCTCTTAACCCCGCCCCCACACTGCCTCCCTTAAAATGTTCTCTTCTTCCCTGAGAGTAAAGTGTAGAAAGGATTTTACCTGACCCAGATTGCAGAACCGAAATCTGTCAGGCCACTGGACATCAGCAGCAAATTACCTATTCTATCATAATTATGGCCAATATCCCCTGTGTGCCCTTTGCCACCCCCCGAATGGTGTCTTACAAACAATTTAAAACTGATGTAATTAACCATTTTCAGTTTCACTGCATTGGTCATCTGTAATTACACACACAACTCTTGCCACTGGCAGGTCCAACCAATTGGATGCACTTTCACACCCAGGACCTCATGTATGAAAAGTGACGCATCGCTGGACAAAAACAGCGATGCGTCACTTTTTATAGCGCCATTCTCACAACACCATGGATGAATATGGTGCTTCATGGCATAAGGATTTACAGATACATCAGGAATTCTGAGGTATCTGTTGGTGGAATAAATGACGCATCACTCAAGTGTGTCGGAAAACTGACGCTAATCCAGCCATATGTCATAACCCATGAGCGAGTCCCATGTGAAAAGACCTGCATTAAGCAGGTGTAACGATTTTGACGTAGTCAAGTTGTAGAAGTGGTAAAGTGAAATCTCATAAATTTCACTGCTCCACTTCTATGAGGCTTTGTTACCCCCACCCTGCATACATTATACCTGACGCAGGTGTAATGTAGTGCAGGGCTTTTACAAAGTGACGTATCTGCCTAGATGCATCACTTTGTAAATAGGGCGCAGTGTGGCACAATGATCACTCTGCCAGTGTCATACAAAAAGTGAAGCAACAGTGGCTCAAGCCCTTCATAAATAAGGGCCCCAGTCAGGCACTTGTTGCCTGCATGGAGTAAGTGGCCATGACAGCAAGAGCACAGGCAAGTTCATCAAGTCCTACAATGAGTGAAGGCTGCCCATACTGGTCGAGACATAGTAGACTCCAGCCTCTCTCCACAGCTGGATAGCCCTTGGAATGGTAATCCCAATCTATTGGAGAAATGCCCTGGGAGAAGGGCTACTTTATGGCATATTGAGCCATGCCATTCAGAACTAGCATCACCTGGCATCGTCCACTATGACAAAGCCACTTGTACAGGTGCTGGTCTGCTCTGCTGGCAAGAAGGCCCAGGTGCTCCTAAAGCACCCTCAAGTCGGACATTCTACTTAAAACACCAGAGGTTGGTCAATTCGCCCATCCCTGAATGAAGCAAGTAAAAGAATAGGGCGTGTGGCAATTCATCCATGTGCAGGCCAGTCTTCTAGGTATTGCATGTTCTCTCGAAGAGGCAAGCTAAGTTTGTCAAAGAGTGACCAGTCCACTTAGGATTAAAGAATGTCACCAGCAGACTGCTCTGCTAGCGCACCGTGGCCATTCCCTATTCACAACCAGGGGTGTCCTACAAGTCTCACTGCCCCCTTCCTGCTCTTTGAGCGGCCACCATTAGTGCTGTTTCAGCCTCCTAGAGATTTGAACAAGCATATGAGACAGGCGCTGCTAACCTCTTCATTGCCTTTTAGGTTGAAGCCTACCAGACAGCACGGCCGTTTGGTTGCTGACTTCTGAACATTCTGAAAGCTGACCTAAGAATGCATTGCGTTCATTGCTTACTATATACGCTTTGTGTTTCTTACTCACATTTGCTTGCTTTATACTAGCTGACTATATTTTAAGTTGTCCCCCTCGTAGAGCATAGCCTTTTTTTCCATGCAGGCTTCCTTTATGTAAACACGCCTTTAAATCTTGCTCTTATCTTCTCACATTTGCTGTGCATTCAAAGACAGAAGTCAAATGTCAGGCTCTGTCTTCTGAGGAAGCTTTGTGTTTACTTTTCTATAACACTTTACCCCACTCTATGCCCTTCCACTTTACGACCCTCAATGCCAGGCTGTGACACTTTGCTCCACTCTACGCCACTCCTCTTAGCTCTATGCCACTTTGCTCTCTGACATTTCACTCTGTCCCACTCTATTCCAGAATGGTTCACTCCACTCCAAAATACTCTTCGACCCTCCACAACACTCTACGACACTTCACTGCACTCTACAAGACTCTGCTTGACTCTGTGCCACTCCACTCTGCCACTCCACTCAACTCCCTCTACACTACTCCATGCCACTTTACTCGACTCTACACCACTCCATTTTATGCCATCAACTGTACACCACTTTGTGCCACCCCACTCTATGCCAGGCCACACCACGACACTCAAATGCACTGCACTCTACAACACTCCACTTGGTACCATTCTCCTCTGTGATACGCTGGACAGCAGCTACCCTGTTGTACAACATGGCTAACACACACGGCAAAGCCAATAGCTCTTGCACAGGCTACACCTATTGGCTTTGCCAGTGCTTGTTGATATACTTTCTCATGTCCTGTTCTGTACGTACAGGTTCCTACACGGCTTCCAGAAGCCCCTAACCTGGATGTGTCATTGCTTTTCGAGACCTTCATCTGCTGTTTGTTTCCTTTTCCTAAGAAAGTGATGATCCCATTGATCCCTCAGCCCCTCGAACAAGCGATTGTTTTATCTCTATATGAGTCAGCACTCCCAATGGTGGCACTAGTTTTTGAACCATTTCCTGAGGACTAGCTGCTCAAAATAAAAAAAACACAGCGGAACCTGTTGGCAGAAAGCTGCCACTTTAATGTCACTTCTTTTGAAAAAACACAAAATCCCAGCAAACAAACCTTTTCACTGAACAACCATGTTTAGTGATGAACATTTTTAAAAGCCGAAGAGCTAGCATTTGCTGACAACTTTTTGATGCATTGGTTTGTTTTTTGCATCACTGTATTGAGCCATCATCAAACACCAGGCTAACGCTTAAATCAGTCAGTATTATGTATAGTGTCGACGAACCTTCCCGGTATTCAACTGGGATTTAATTATATTATTCTCCATTTAGCAACCCTTGATCTAATAGATCAAAAAAGGAAGCCGAATCAGGACACAGGCTGGCAAACGACAGAAGGATCTTTCACGGGCACCAAAGGACTGGAGTTGGCTGCAGTTCCGTCATTGACAGGAGTAATACACCAGCCTATTTCAGGACCACAAACACTTTGGTTTCTCAAACGTCCAGTTGTGGAACTCTTCGATTGTAGGTCATAAGTTCCTGCAATTGGTCTTTTCAGGAGTTTCAAGTGGCCACATTTTTCTTTTGAAAAGGACCTTTTAATACGGACTTTACTCAAACTTATTTCCAAAGGCTACATCCAGTTTGCAATGTTAATATATTATAATTCGCCAGTTTGGGCGTCGGGGCTATGCCCTTTATATTTAATGCCGATTTTCGCTTTTTTATGGTTAATCATAATAAAATGCTGATACCTGGGCTGCCAGTTCTGCTGTCTAAGCTAGTCACGCACAGTGAGGACGGAGGACAGCACCAACTTAAAGCCAGTTGCACTGTGCGGGAGGAGCAGCCAGCTCAACCGTATATCAACACCTCCTAGGCTGATTACCTCACAGCCCTGAGGTATGTCAGGTCATCAGCCAAGTCACGTGCCCTCATTACGAGTGGCCAAGTAGTTAGTGTGATGTTAATCGTACCTGATAAAATTAGATTCCTCTCAGTCGGAATTTATCAGGTACGATAAATATCACACCAAAGGTGTTTTGGGGGAATAGATGCTGATGTTAGTACTATAGATTCACATACTCTGCATACTTCTATCTAGTTCTGAGTTTCGACATTGCAACTTGTTAGGTCGAGGACCTAAAGGCTGCGCTTGCGCGGTCTGGGATCGGAGAATTAATGTCCCTTAGTAGCGCTTTGGAACCCGCCTCCCTGCCCTGTCTCTCCTCCATTGGCTGGCTTCCTAAACGGAGGCCAGCCATTGGAGGAGAGATGTGTCACTCCGATTTAGCCCCGTCTTTTTCGGATTTGGGGGCGTAAGTTTTGCTGTTCTTTAGACAGTGACGTTGTCTGTCACTCAAAACAGCAAAACCACGCCCCCGATTCCGAAAACTTCGGAAGCTTGCGGCCGCCATTTTGCTGCTCGAGCAGCGTCTACCAGGAAATGAGGTAAGCCTCTGCCCCCCTGTTTGTGCCTCGTTACTTGTGTGCGTGTTCAGTATGTATTTCTGTCTGCCTGCTCCCCTGGCGAGCCTCACCCCCTCTCTGTATCATTAAGGGAAGCATCCTGGGAGTGTAGTGTGCGGGCCACAATGCAAAGCGCATGGCATTCTGACTGGTTTCTCTTTGCGCTATCCGGGGTGAGCACCCTGCGGCTCAACTCTTTACACTTTTCCCGCTACCTGCCCGCGGCAGCTTCTCCTGCTTCTCTCGCGGTGGGGGGGGGGGGGGCGGGGGGGGCTAGGGCATAGCTTCGTCTGCACTTTGATGCGGGTGAGCTCCACTTTTACTTCATGGCGCCTAGCAGCTCTTCACACGCTGCAGGCGCTCCCTTTCAAACTTCTTCACCCCCGTCGCCGCAGCTTCACAGCTTACTTGCTGCACCGCGGGGGAGGGTGCTGGCACTGTTCCCCTTTTACCCTCCCCAGGGCCTGGCGCTTTCACAGGTGAGGCAAAGTTAGCGATCACAGCGGGTAGGCTCTGCTTGATGTAGTGTAGTTCATGAGGGTGGGCTCCGTTTATTTTTACTTTCACTCTCCCCGCCCGCGGCAGTTCCTCTGCTCACATGCTGCGCGGGGCGGGGGACAGGGGATGCTTCAGGCAGGCCGCGGGTGGGCTCCGCTGGCCCGCCTTAATCTGGGCTGCTCTCCTTTAATGTTTATTCACCCCGCCGCCACATTTCACACACACGGAGTGGCGGGGGACGGTGCAGGCAGGCCGCGGGTGGACTCCGCTGGCGCTGCTATCATAAGGGGGGTCGCTCCTGGCATCCGCGACCCCCTGGGGCCATACACAGCACCTGGGCTCACCTCCGGCCCACGGGCCTTTTCCCCAGCGCGGGTGGGCTCCACATGGCTCTTGCTTGTTTTATATAGCGCAGACTCAACCCAAAGGTATCAGAGCACTTTACATTAGCACCAGTTTTACAGACGGACGCATTAATTTTGTTAGGCAGGGGGATATTAAGTGATTTGCGCAGGTGACATGGGAGGGACAAAGACCACTCGCACGTCTGGGAGGGGTTTGGTTCGTGCAACCCCTCCCTTAATAACACGGCTTCTGTGACACACCCTGCCCTTTTGTGATTCATTCTTCTTAAAATCCTTGGTGCCTTCCATCCCACCCCAGGAACCATACCAGCCCCTTACAGTGACCTCAGTCGTGCCCTCCCCGACCCGCCCATTCGTTCTCCGGTTCTTGTTCCTATCATGTCATCGCGCCCGGGATCCTTCTCCCATTACCTGTAGGATGTTGAAAATGATGTCTGGTTACCTGGCCAACCCTCCCTTCTTGATACCTATCCACCCTCTTAATAACACGGCTTCTGTGACACACCCTGCCCTTTTGTGATTCATTCTTCTTAAAATCCTTGGTGCCTTCCATCCCACCCCAGGAACCATACCAGCCCCTTACAGTGACCTCAGTCGTGCCCTCCCATTCCCGCTGCACCCCCGAGCCACCCATTCGTTCTCTGGTTCTCGTTCCGATCATGTCATCGCGCCCGGGATCCTTCTCCCAATACCTGCAGGATGTTGAAAATGATGTCTGGTTACCTGGCCAACAATCTGAGCTGTGCTCTGCGAGTGAGCCCAGCTCTCACGAACGCAGCTCCCAGTGTCTGCTCTAGAACCAAGACACGGCTCAGGCGGCAGGGGTTGAGGCATCCGAATTTACCTGTAACCCTTTACTTACAGACCATTTCTGAGATGTAATGAATCTGAGATACAGGCAATTCCTGGAAATGACTGCGCCCACTTTACCTAAGACTCGCAGTGCCAAAAACAAGCGATCTATTCTGTCACAATAAGCAGAGTCAGGACAGGAAGGATGAAATTCTTGAAAGGGCGAAGCTTGTGACGCACAGGCTCCCAGGGTTGGCACAGCGACCCACTAGACGTTCTTAATCTAGCACACTTTTTAAAAACTGAATACACAAGCAGCTTAACCTGCCCTTTTGGCGTCGCCCATTGGTCTCATTTGATGATCCCAGAGCACCCTTTTCAGACCTCAGGCTTTATTTAACAAATGGGTGTGTTCCAGAAATTGTAGTCTTGCTTCAGTTTAATGGAAGTGCTGGGGTTGACATGCGCGAAAACAATGGTTTGTTAAGGTAAGTCACAGGACTACAGCTCACATGGCCTGATGTCGTCATCTGGTCATCCTATTCATTGCACAATGTCCATTCCTGCCTTTGGTCCTGTGCCCTGGCTGCCAAATGTGTCTTTGTCCTGGCTGGCAAGCTTGCTAGCACTGTGCACTGGTTGCCATGTGTATCTCTACCATCCCTTCCCCGTTTGCTATGTCTGCCTCGTGTCCTGTCTGCTCTGTATTCCTGTGCCCTGTCTAGTGTTTAATACAGACTCCGTTAATATAGTTTATGTGCCTGCTGCATGCAGGCTTCTGTGTGCAAGCTGCTGATTGCAGCTTCAAATCTTAGTGGGCTTATGTAGTCTTTTATCCTTCAGAGCATTTTCCAGGCTCGCTAGCATTACAGAAATCCTCTTTACTACATGATGGGCGGCATACTGGTTTGTTAATGATGCAGTGTTTATCACTCATGCTTACACAACTGACATCCTTGTTGGCGGACCTGCTTGTACTTAGGACCTTGTGTGGGTTCAAGATGTGTATGGAATAATACACTTTTCTGCAAACTGATCTTCCTTTGGTGTCACAAGAGAATAGGGAACCTTTACACCTTTTCGTGTTTCTGGTTGTTTACCTCCTGTTTATTTCAGACTCACCACACCAAATTTCCACCTTTTGCAAAAGCAACTCACCTTTCCAGAGTGTGTGAAGCGTAGAGGGCTGTGGGCTCTGTGTGTGTGTGTGTTTGGCTCTGTGTGTGTGTGTGTGGCTGTGTAGATAGCTTTTTTTGTAGGTGGTCTGTGTGGGTGGCTCTGTCTGTGTGCGGGTGGCTCTGTGTAGGTGGCTCTATGTGAATGACTGTGTGGGTGGCCCTGTGTGGGGGGCTCTGTATGTGTGTGGGGGGGGGGGCTTTGTGTGTGTGGCTCTGTGTGGGTGTAAATGCAATAGGTCATGCATTTGCGAGCGATTACGCTTTTGGCATTGTAAATGCCATTGCCATTTATTTAAAGATTAAGCTATTGGCATTGTAAATAACAATGCCATTTATTTATGAATAAAAAAAATCATCAGCAATGCCAATAGCTCTACCTTTAATAATGCCAAGACCATTGCATTGTAAATGCTTGTTCTTTATGAGTCTAAGGATGTGCTAGGACTCCTTATTTAGTCCACAATGCACAAGTGCACCAACCCCAACCTAGGCTGTTTTTCGCTCAGCAGGTCAGAGGTGAAAGTGGAGTGCAGAGTAAGTTGTTGAAGAATAAAGCGCAAGACATGAGCCATCCTTGCCAGCTTCCAGGGAGGAGAGTGGGATCATGTGAATGTACAGCACTACACACAGATGCTTCCAGTGGAGACAAGGCTTATTCCATCCACCTTTGCTTTCAAAAGGGAAGTGAAAGCACTACTAATTAACAATGTGCTTATCTAGAAACTTTGCTCCTCTTACCTCAAGACTTTCTGGATATCCTAACTATTACGTCATCTGTTGCGACCTATTGTTGCCCGCCATAATGTCCCTTTTGTTCTTGATGTATATTGTCCTAAATTTCCTGTTGCAATAGCCTTCAACCTATTTCCCTCCGCTATGTTATTTTTACTCTTGTGACACATTGACCTACTTGTACCTTGTTTTGTCTCTTTGAACTATGTTCCTATTTCTTCGCCATCCTTATGCATCCTTACAAATAAATAAATAAACTGTGTGTGGCTGTAGATACTCAAGCTCTGCATTGGCTGTAAAGCCGTTTCATCTAAGAGGTGGTTACCACAAGAATGATGCTTATTTTTAGAACACTACTCTAAACAGTGTGGCCAACCATAGTCAATTGATTGGCTAACATTTCCCTAAAGTAATACTTTGTAAAGGAATATGTTGACTAGGTAGCTGTCTCACAAGTATCTTCTAATGGGAAGTTACCTAGGGTGTAATGGTTGTTCGGTCTTGCATGCAAAATGTGCCCATGGTATAGCAAGTACACATGCACTCGACAATCCATCATACAATGCCTGCCTTGGAAATGGGCTGACATTTGTAGAGTTTAAAAAAGGAGGCTACAAAGAAATTTGTAGAACTTTGTCATGTCAACATAGTACGCGAGTCTCCACTGGGTGTCTATGGTGTGTAACACGCTTACCACTATTGAAACAGTAGTGGAAAGAATACGGGTAGTGTAATTGTCAGTTCAATGTGGAAAGGTGATATTGCCTTCCTTAAGGTCTTTGAATTCGTTCTGAGATCTACCTTGTCCTTTTGGACCTAAATGGTTGGTTCTTGAATTGTGAGTGACTAACTCACTCATACATCTGATTGAGGTTATGGCTACTAGAAAAGTCACCATCTAAGAAAGAAAGTATAGGTTTCAAGAGGGGAGGGGGTTAAAAGTTGGATCTATAAGCCTTGTGAAAACTATGCTGAAGTTACAATGGCTGTGGGTGTTCTTGGGTGTATTACCCTTTTCAGACCCTCCAAGAATGCTTTAACTGCAGGGATTTTGAAAACATATGACTGTTTCCCATTCTGATTGTATGCCACACCAGCTGTTAAATTGAGCTGTATAGAGGCACATGCAAGACCTGCCCTCTGAAGACGTAAATGTTAACTGATGTGATCTTGAATGAATCGTGACTCTGAGAGGGTCTAGTTGCTTCTAGGTGCATTAGTGGACAAAATCTCTTCCACTTGGCTGCATAACATACATATGTAGTGAGCATATGAACCACACACAGTATAGTCATACACTCATCAAGGAGGTTTAGGTAACCAAACTTTAAAATCTCAAGTCTCAGATCACCAGGTTAAGTTGTTTGGGTTACAGATGTGTGATTTGTCTGTGCTGTTATGTGAGACAGTTTGGCCTGATTGAGCTTTCAATGGGGACCGATGGACATCTCCATGTATAATTGTCATTAAAAACGCACCTGTTCAGACACCTCACTGCTCCTCTTCTGTCATGATGGTGTCCGAGGAGCCTCTGGGATACCAACACAGGCTCACCACCCAATACCGGCACTGCTCTCGATAGCATGAGAGCAGCACCAGGATAAGTCTGAGCGGCTTGGTTTGCCCCTCAGACAGTGCCCGAGAGTCTGTGCTATTTCTCCATCCAAGCTGTGTGACACAACTGGGTTGGAGCTAAGTGTGCATGATGGTTTGGCCTGTTTATTACAGCTGGCTAAGCTTTCATGTGCCGGTACAGTGTGCACTACTCCTTCCCTGCTGGCTGAAACAGGCAAGCCCCGCCCTGCCTTGGCTGGCTCTAGAGGGAAACAGGCAAAACAAAATGATAATGAAACCAATTTATCATTTTATTTTTCCCATTTCCCTCAGCTGGCTCTCAGAGGGAGGGGAGTGACGCTCCTCGGCCATAACAGAGGAGTGGCCACTGCTGAGATGCGGGGGAAAAGGATGAAAAGATAAGCAAATATTCCAGTCCAGTTCATCCATAGTGCATTGCCCATGGACTGTGGATGTAGGTACCTGGAGGTGAAGTGTGGACAGTTTGTGCTTTCTGGAAAAGCAAAGATTTCTGGCTTGGGTACACTACTGTGGGAAGTACCTACATAGAAATTGTGGGTGAAATTTCCACTTGTGAACTTCCTGTTGCATCCTGCTTAACAAGTCTGCTAAGGTTTTTGTCAACTAATGGTAGCTTTTAACTAAAAGTTAGATCTTGTTGTGGATTACCCAGTGTCAGACCTGTGCAAATGCAGACAGCTGGGAGGAGCGAGCACCACTGCTTCGGGTATGTGTATAATACATGACCATGGTGTTGTCTGTTTTTATGAGAACCACTTTGCCCTGAAAAAGCATGAAGTGAAGAAGGCTTTGATGGCTTGCAATGTCTGGTAGTTTGTGTGCCAATCCTGAAGCTAACGGATGCAGACACCTTGCTTTTATGTTGCCTGGGTGTGTGCCTCACCCACTGAGTGATGCATTAGTGGTGCTGACCACCTGCAAATAGAAAGTCCTGCCAAGCAAAATGTTTTTGCTGGTCCATCATTGCAGAGAGCGTAGAGTGCTGGCCTTTGTCAACACTAGATCTTCCCAATGACACTTCACTTGTGACCACTGCCTCATGAGACAATGCTGAAGGGTCGATAAAAGCTGGGATAGGCTTTCCCTGTGAAAGTATTTAGAAATAGGTCCAGGAAGGTCTTGATCTGTTGGAGTAGAGATGGGGCTAATTTCCCTTCATGGTGAACCCTAAACTCTGAAGCAGGATTATGTTTGTTTGAGTGTGTGCTAGGCATTGTTGGCCGCTGCTGCTCTTGATCAGCCAGTCAAAGAATGGGAAGACATGGATACTGCCTTTTCAAAGTTGGGCAGCCACTACTAGTAGGCACTCCGTAAAGACCCTGGGAGCTGTAGTGACTCCAAAGGGGAGAGCTTTGATTTGGTAGTGTTGTCCATTTACTGAGAGCTAAAGATATGGGCGATTGGCAGGATGGGTGGGGGGGGGATATGGCAGTAGGCATCCTTCAAGCCTAGCACCATTCACATCCCTTTGGATGAGCAGCGGGATGACATTCTTGCAAAGTTCATATATGAAAGTGCCGACATGTACTGCTTTAGTGCCAAGATGGGCTGGAGGAAGCCAGAAATTCACAGAATACTATAGGTTTCCATCTTATTATCAGTGCTACCTGTTTAATATGTACAGTGCACGCTTTACACAAACAACCATCTTTAAAGTTTATTACATTGTATAAGTGGGATACTGCCCAGAGACAACTAATTATGGGTACTAAATACCAAACGGTGAGTGTGAAGAGGGCAAAGAAAGAGGGCACAAGGAACTGGTCCATCAATGAAGGCTACTAATCTAGCCCCACTAGCTTTCTTTAGCATTGCACCCGCGTGTTCTTTGCAGGAACCAGAAACCTATATAGATCAACAGCAACCTTTTTTAAAATAAAAATAAACCATCTAGGTTAAAAAAGTCTTTATTCCAAGAAGCTTGAGATGGGAATGATAACATGTACATGGACAGGAACAAGAAAAAGAGAACAGACAAGATTCTACAATTATTGCAGATGACAGAGAAACAGACCAGAAAGTTATGTCAGGCCACTCTGCGCCTAATATTCCTCTCCTTCGTCTTCTCCCTCCACTGAGTCAGTGCCCACCTCTTCGTAGTCTTTCTCCAAAGCAGCCAGATCCTCACGAGCTTCTGAAAACTCTCCTTCCTCCATACCCTCTCCAACGTACCAATGAACGAAGGCACGCTTGGCATACATGAGGTCAAACTTGTGATCGAGACGGGCCCAGGCCTCTGCAATGGCTGTGGTGTTGCTGAGCATGCAGACTGCTCTCTGTACTCTGGCAAGGTCCCCACCAGGAACAGCTGTTGGGGGCTGGTAGTTAATACCAACCTAAAAAGGAATACATATTTGTTAAACCCAATATACAAATATATCAGAGTTACCCATTCATAAACAGCAAATTGATATAAACGCAGAAAGGTAACCCACACTATAAAGTGCTCCACAAATTCATCTTCTATGGCCATACAAAGAAAGCAGCAATCCAATCCGGATACTAGTGCATGCTGCCACAGCCACTATGGACCACAGCACTTGGCAGGTGGCATGGGTAGGGAGATGTGAAGGAGCGCCAACTACTGATCTGGAACAAAGCTAATGAAATGGGCATATAGGATCTGGGGCTCTGTAAGGCCGAGTGTAATACCCGGGACTAACTTCATGCAACACTCACAGCCAGGGCATGTGCAGGTGTAAAAGGGAGAGAGCCTAATGTGTTACTTCTTAGTACAGTAATGTCTACCAAAGAAGGTTGCACATACTAATGGATCTCTGTTCTGAAATGCTCTCATTTATCTAGCATTCACAAGCTTATTTTTGGATGACTAAGAGCAACAGCGCAGCTGGATGAGATATATGTATACATTACATACCTTAAAACCAGTCGGACACCAATCCACAAACTGGATGGTTCGCTTTGTCTTGATGGCCGCAATTGCTGCATTGACATCCTTAGGCACAACATCGCCCCGGTACAGCATGCAGCAAGCCATGTATTTGCCATGGCGGGGATCGCACTTGACCATTTGGTTGGATGGCTCAAAGCATGCATTGGTGATCTCCGACACAGAGAGCTGCTCATGGTAGGCCTTCTCGGCCGAGATGATGGGCGAGTAGGTCACCAGTGGGAAGTGGATGCGGGGATACGGCACCAAATTGGTCTGGAACTCTGTCAGGTCCACATTGAGAGCACCATCAAATCGCAGTGAGGCTGTGATGGAGGAGACAATCTGGCCGATAAGCCGATTAAGGTTAGTGTATGTTGGGCGCTCTATGTCCAGGTTCCGGCGACAAATGTCATAGATGGCCTCGTTGTCCACCATGAATGCACAGTCCGAGTGCTCCAGGGTGGTGTGGGTAGTAAGGATGGAGTTGTAGGGCTCCACCACAGCAGTGGATACTTGGGGAGCAGGGTAGATTGCAAACTCTAGTTTGGACTTTTTGCCATAGTCAACAGAGAGTCGTTCCATGAGCAGGGATGTGAATCCAGACCCAGTGCCACCTCCAAAACTGTGGAAGATCAGGAAGCCCTGCAGTCCAGTACACTGGTCAGCCTAGGAAATAAATGGAGATAGAAAGTTATTACACACTAACACAGGCACCAGTCCCAGAACCAATTATTGCGAGTCAACTTTGGAAATCCCTCCTACCAGGACAATTTCACTTACACAGCAGAAAAAGCAGCTATGAACCTGAAGGAAATACAAGCATCAACACAAAGTTCGACTTCAAGTCTGCAAAGATTATCTGTACAAATAATGTGCATTCTAGTTTGCGTGCCCAGCACAGAACAATACTGCAGTGTGCTTTATGTGAACCTTCTGCATGCTAGGAGCAAAGTAAATGTACATGCTAACTGCATTACTTGTGCCTGTTATCACTTTATCCTGGAATTTCAGCACCTCACCAAAGTCCTTGTTTAGTCTAGTGGAGGGTAAATAGAAGACAATGTAGCTGAACATAACTTTGGGATCTGTAGTGAATTAGAGGCAAAGGATGGGATATCTGATGTATGCAGACTTTAGCTTAGTCTTGTACATTTGATAATTTAAGAAACCATCCCTAAGAAAGCAGATGGGTATGAATTTTTAAAAGTGAACAGTAGGAGAAAGGAATTAAACAAAGTTTTCAAAATGTTGCCTGGTCGATAATGGACATATGAGCCTGTTAGTTGGATTTATAGATAGAGGAGGGAAGAGTCTAGAACATGAGTACTAGCAAACATTTTCCCAGGGGCCACCAAGTATGGTCAACGAGAGCCGCATTGATACTAGCAGCCTCGCAATCAGGAGGGGAGTTATGGGGGAGGGGAATGTGCAGTGGCTGTAAGCCTTCTAGTAACTTTAGCACAGTTTAGGGAAAACAGGGAAGGAAATGTAAACAAAGCTGCAGTTTAGAATAGCAGTTTTAAAGTAAAATTGCATTGCACAGCACAGGGTGCGTGTTCTTACCACCTTTGCTTTGAACTTTTAGCAGTATGATAATGAGCATTTCCGTGCTCTGTTGCAAGTCATTTTGCATTTAAAAACATAAAGCACAAAGTTCAGAAAAAACTTCATAAGTGCTCTCTTGAGGAACCAATCAACATAAATTTGATGTGTTGCCTCCGATCACCCCAACACTATCAGCCTACCTATGTCCCAGGAGCAACCATACCAGCAGCTAAATTTCACCACAAAACCTGTGACCCGCAATAGCAAATTATGCAAGTGGGCATTGAATGCCACATCTATGAAAAGAGTACTCACCAGTTTCCGGATGCGCTCCAGCACCAGGTCGATGATCTCTTTCCCAACCGTGTAATGGCCACGGGCATAGTTATTGGCAGCATCCTCCTTTCCAGTAATGAGCTGCTCTGGGTGGAAGAGCTGCCTGTAGGTCCCATTCCTCACCTCATCTGCAAGAGAACACTGATTGATCAGCATGAAGCATTTACACACAGGGTAAATTGAACAACGATGCACGGTTGCCCAATCTTTGAAGTAGCACTTTGGAGACAATGACACCTATCGGATATAAGGAGAAAAAAAAAGACAGGATGTGTTTAGGGTTAGATCCACCTTGATGGGTCACAAAACAAAGTGAGGCAACAGCCTTATTGGTATGGGCTCTGTATAGGTGAATTCTATAATTCAAGTAAACTGAAGCTCACGCTGTGAGGACAGGGACCAAGAAGACGACAAGGATGGTAATGCACTGTATTAGTGTATGTACAGGTGTCCGGTAGTCTCATTTTCTGGTGTTGGCAACAGGTGTCAGTAAAGTCATGTCATACACTATGGCTTTGGGACCCAGGCAATGTTGAGCAGAAAAGTTCAGGAACAATATTATGAATCGCTGAGAAGGACCATCCAATGCAGATGTACTGTTAAAATTATACTCAATGCTATCAAAAGGACAAGCGGAAGCAAACAGCCATGCCACAAGTACAAAGCCCTAGAGACTTAATTTTATATGACCTTCCTCAGCACCATGCCTGCATCTTGCCATTGTTCACTATGGTAAAAAGTGATGATCAGTAGATGACAACAACAGTCACATGAGCTAGAACAGTGGTTCTTAACATGTGGCCCAGCGACTCCTGTGGGGTCAGTGAAGCCTAGTCTGAGGGTCTGCGACTGCTAAGAAAATGAAGATTAATAAAGTGTGTATAAATAAAGAAGCAAAATGTAAAAAAATAACATGTTAAAACGTTCTGTAAATGTGAAGAAATTTGAAATTGGAAGCTAAAAATCAAGTTAGTACCTGCAGACTGATTCCTGCGAGCAGTGCACAGGCATCAAACAGAAGATAGTATGGACGGCTTTAATTGAATTTCAAAAAGCTCAAACGTTACCATTAAAATATTTTTTCCGTTTATATTTTTTAGAATTAATAATGTGTGCATTTGTTGGATGAATGATCTTTTTTTGTATTTTTTGTGTATTATTTATGGTTCAAATCATCGAAAAAGTTTAGGCCTGGATCCACTGCGTCCAGGTAATGACTCATCAGGGGTCCCCAGATTCCAACAATGGTTCACGTTGGGTCCCCAATTGAGTGGGGATCCACAGAAGTCAAAAGGTTAAGAACTACTGGTTTAAATCGAATAAGGGAAAAGCTTGATTTTCCAGGACCATACCAACCCGGACAATTTAGCTCATGTATTTTAGGTTTATTCTGACATTTTATATGAGTGTATAAATGTCATGTAGTATTGAGTGTTTTATATAGAATTATGTTGATTTGCCAGTGTTTGATATCTTGATGACAGTTTACTTGGCATGAGCGAGTCATGAACGTTGTCATAGCTTTGTTGAGCAATGCAAATGATGAAAATTCTCAAATAATCTGTGATAAGCAAACTCTTCCAGCTAAGGCCTTCCACTGCAGGCAGATCCGCTCATGCTTGCTTTTCATGTTCATACCTAATTGACGAATAACAAGAACGGCAAGTGCCGCTGCCCTCCAGGCGGCCCTGCCCCCCGTGCCCATTTGCTGCCACCTTCCCGCCTCCCAGCTGACCCGTCCTCCCCACCTCCCCCTTATATGGCGACCGCTGCGCGGCCACGCAGCGGGCGTGCCTCTGGCACACCGAAGGCGCGCCTAAGGCAAGCCTGTCTGCGCCCAGCGCCAGAACCCCTGGTCCCCGCACCAGAGACGAAGCAAGACTCTGCTACGACAACAAACCCTCCTCGCACTCAACCAAGGACGGCCCTCCAACCGCTACAAAGCCACCCCCAAGCGCACCCACGGCCCTTTCACCTGCCATAACTGCACCTTCACCTGCACCAACGATGCCAAAGCCCCGACAGCAGTGGGAGCCAACCGACTGCGATGCATCCTGCTCAACACCCGCTCCGCACGCAAGCACGCTGTCGAGCTCTGGGACCTACTCACCACCACAGCACCAGACATCGCCTTCCTGACCGAGACCTGGCTGAACAAAACCTCCGCCCCTGACATAGCAATGGTCATTCACGACGGGTACAAGATCTCCTGAAGAGACTGCGCCAACTGAGTCGGTGGAGGAATCGCCATCATACACAAGAACACCATCAAGGTCTCCACGAACACCGACAACACCCTCACCACCGCCGAACACATGCACTTCAAGATCCACACAGACCCCAAGACCACCCTCAGAGGCACCCTCGTCTACAGACCGCCGGGCCCACGCCCCCAATTCGGCAACTCCACCGTGGACTTCATCAGCACGCACTGACCTCCACCAACTACATCCTGCTCGGCGACCTGAACTTCCATCTGGAAAACATCAACGACAGCAACTCCTCCACCCTGGTTGACAACCTCTTTCGGGGGATACAACTTAGGCTGGTCTCTAAATATCCCTTTAGCCCTCCACCATCGTTTTGTTATTTGCGACAACCTCGCTACCCTCGGACTGAAACAGATCGTCACAGCCCCGACCCACATCGCCGGCCATCTTCTCCTCCAGCCCCCACGTCACCTTCGGCCACAACTCCGAGCTCACCTGGACTGACCACCACTGCATCCACTTCACCTTTCAGAAACCCGTCAACCACCACCGCACCCCACAGATCCCCCGCAGTCGCTGGGGCAAAGTAACCAAGGAACTGCAAAACTTCAAAAGCAACAACCTGATGTCCTCTCCGGTACCTGTATTGCTAGGCGTCCCTCAAGGACCCTCCCTCTCCCCAACACTGTTCAACCTAGTTATGGAACCTCTCACTACTTTGTTACAAGCATCCAATGTTCACTTTCACATGTATGCCGACGACACACAACTTTATCTCAAAATACAATCTCCCAAGGACATCATGTTTCTGAACACCACGATCAGAAACACCCAATCCTGGCTTGCCGAGAATCACCTCAAACTCAATGCGCTGAAGACTGAGTTCCTCCTGATCTCACCTCCCGCAAAAATCTCTACCGCTCAAACATGGCTTAAGCACCTAACTGCTCTAAATGTACAACCTACCATCGTAGACTCAGCAAAATCTTTAGGCATAACACTTGACGCCAATCTCAACATGCAGCAGCACATCAGCAAGGCAACCAAAGGAGCGAACTTCCAAATCAATACCTTGAGAAAACTTAAACCCTTCCTTCCAGCTAAAGACTTCCAAACTGCAGTACAATCTATAGTCATCCCGCACATAGAATACGGTAGCACCGCCCTCTGCGGGCTCCCCCCAACTACAACGGCACCCCTAAGAGCGTCCCTTGATGCTGCAGCGAGACTCATCACTGGCTCAAAAAAACACTCGCATATTTCCCCTGACTTTAAATCCCGAACTGGCTACCTTTTGAAGCCAGAATACATCTGAAAATCGCCTGCATGACACACAAGGCTGTACACATGAACTCACCCGCCTACCTCACTCAAAAGCTGACAATTTCTGGTGGCTCTAGAACTACTAGAAGCACAAACAATCTTCTGCTGAAGCCTCGAAGATTTCGGAAGGAAAAAACCTATAAACGCTCCTTCTCAGGAATGGCGACCAGGATCTGGAACTCACTCCCTCCTGAAACCAGGCTCATCTCCTCCAACAAACTTTTTTAAGAAAGAAGTAAAAGCGATCCTCATGGCTAAATACACATGATCTATTATTCGGTATTTCTCAAGACTCCGCTCTGTACTACCTGCCTGACCCCTTGGACTATTTGTATTACTTGTATTATCGACTTATTTGATTGTATACGTTCCCTCTTTGTATATTTTTATATTATTGACGCACCTGTCTGACTTTGCATACTGTACCTACACCACCTCAACTATTCCTACTCTTGTATTACTGATGCACCTGTGTGACTATGCACCCTATACTCACCTACCTCAACTATGCCTACCTTTATGCTATCTCCAAAAGCATTTTAAGCACGCTTAAACAAGTATATGCTCATTCTTTTTGTACTTTTATATTATTGGCGCACTTGTTTGACTATGCACCTTGTACCTACACTACCTCAACTTTGACCTACCTCTTGTATTTTGACCTACCTATGTAACTATGCACCTTGTACCTAACTACCTCAACTATTACATACTATTATTCTATCACCCCCGTGTCCTTGTAAAGCGCTCTGATATCTGCAAAGATCTTGTTCGCACTATATAAAACTTTCAAAATAAAATAAAATAAACTGCTGGAAGGTCACCTCGCAATCGACCCTCCGACAAGCCCCACCGACCCAGTGGAGGGTGCCCGCACCCCCAGACTCTGGATGGAAAAATGCGCCAACACCGCAGCACCTTTACGACTACCCGCCGACAGAGACACCAACCAGAGAGCCAGCTGGTTCACCCCGGAGCTCCTGGCCTCCAAGCACGCCTGCCGGAAACTCGAAAACTTCTGGCTCAGCGACAGAACACCCACCAACCCCGCAGCCCACAAAGACGCCATCCGCAACCATCACCACCTCATCAGAACAACCAAAAGAGCCTCATTCACAGACCGCCTCGACAACAACGCCCACAACAGCAAAGAGCTCTTCAACATCGTGAAAGAATTCTCCAATCCCAGCTCCTGCACCGACATACGGCCGTCGCAAGCTCTGTGCGACACCCTCGCCGCCTTCTTCCACCACAAGATCACCGACATCCACAACAGCTTCAACACTCCGATCCTCCCAACGCACCCCACCACGTCAAGCACACCCAACCCCACCGACCACGGCCTTCTGACCACATGGACCAACGTGAGCACCGAAGACATAATCGAGACCATGAGCACCATCCACTCAGCCACCCCTTCGGACCCTCTCCCCCACCACATCGCCAACAAAGCCAACATCCTCATCGTACCCCACCTGCGCAACATCATCAACCTCTCCTTCGAAACCGCCACTTTCCCTGAGAGCTGGAAGCACGCCGAGATCAACGCCCTCTGGAAGAAGCCCAAGGAGGACCGAGCGACCTCAAGAACTTCCGGCCCATCTCCCTGCTTCCGTTCCCAGCGAAAGTCATTGAAAAGGCAGTCAACACCCAGCACACCCGCTACCTAGAAGACAACAACATCTTGGACCCATCCCAGTCTGACTTTCGCAGCAACCACAGCACCGAAACCGCCCTCATCGCCACCACAGACGACATCAGAATCCTCCTCAACAACGGCGAGACAGCAGCCCTCATTCTCCTGGACCTCTCCGCCGCTTTCGACACAGTCTGCCACCACACTCTCTGCACACGCCTCTATGATGCAGGGATCCGAGACAAGGCCCTGGACTGGACCACCTCCTTCCTCACCGACAGAACCCAGAGAGTCCTCCTCCCCCCGTTCCAATCCGGAACCACCAAAACCATCTGCGGCGTCCCGCAGGGATTTTCCCTCAGCCCGACGCTGTTCAACGTCTACATGGCCCCCCTCGTCCGCATCGCCAGACTACACGACCTCAACATATTCTCCTACGCCGATGACACCCAGCTGATCCTCTCCCTCACCAAGGACCCCCTCATCGCGAAATCCGACCTGCACGAGGGGATGAAGGCCGTCGCCGACTGGATGGAGGCAAGCCGGCTCAAGCTGAACTAGGACAAGACGGAGATCCTCATCCTTTGGCCTAACCCATCGGCGTGGGATGATTCCTGGTGGCTTCCTTCCCTGAAACCACCCCCCCCCAACACCGACCAACCACGCACGCAACCTAGGGATCATCCTCGATTCCACGCTCAGAATGACCAAGTCAACGCAGTCTCCTCTGCATGCTTCCGCACCCTCCGTATGCTCCGCAAAATCTACAGATGGATCCCAACGAACACTCAGAAAAGTCACCCACACCCTCATCAGCAGCCGCCTCGACTACGGGAACACCCTCTACGCCGGAGCCCCGGCCAAACTCATCAGCAAACTCCAAAGAATCCAGAACACCTCCACACGCCTGTTCCTAGACGTCCCTCACAGAGACCACATCACCCCCCACCTGAAAGACCTGCATTGGCTCCCCGTCGACAAAAGAATCACCTTCAAACTCATGATCCACGCACACAAGGCACTCCACTAGACCGGCCCAACCTACCTCAACAGCAGACTCTCCTTCTACGCATCCAACAGGAAACTCCACTCCGCCGACCGTTCCCTGGCCGCCGTTCCGCGCATCCACAGAACCACCTCCGGGGGCAGATCCTTCTCCCACCGCGCCGCCAAGACCTGGAACGCCCTCCCCCTCCACCTACGACAGACCCCTGACCCCCCGGCATTCAGAAGACTGCTCAAGACCTGGCTCTTCGACCACTGACTGCAGCTTCCCCCCAGTGCCTTGAGACCCTAGGGGGTAGGTAGCGCGCTTTACAAATTACTTGATTGATTGAAAAGAAATGTAAACCTTGTTTAAGACCACAAAATGAGAATACTGGGCTCTTTATGCTTACCTGCTTCATTTTTGCAAAGGACCATTTGCTTTTCAGAGTTACTAGCATATGTATTGTCCTTAATAACCTGGAATCCTAAACGCTAAACTTTTGTAAAACACAGAAATCGACGGTGACTGATAAACTTCCGTCCATTCTCTTGAGGTAGAGGCGCATCATTCTGGCCTGACATCTTTTTCCCTTCTCTCTGAGGCACTTCCCAATATTTTACTGAATTGCCTTTAGTACAGCCAGCCTACAGACTCTGATCTTGACATATGCCTGGCACCCCAAGGCCTTCTGGGTTACTTGAGGCTTTACCACTAAGCCAGAGGCTTTGACCCCATGCATAAAGCATTATTTAGATCTTAACCCTTGTGCCTTTCCTCGTTTTGTCCTTTTATACCAACCTGACAGCATGGTACTTCTGAGCGCTCCCAGAATAAAAAATGTACCTGAAGGAAGGTGATCAAGTCTGTTGAGCCTAAACTTTGAAAACAGCTGCCACTAAATTGGATGGTCTTTCTTCACTGCCTCATTTGGACGTGAACTGCCCATGTTCTCGGTGCATGCTTTATCATTGGCCTCTCTCGGTTAGACAACAGGTGCAATTTAGCATGTGAAGCAGGCCTCTTTTACATGGATACTGTGCATGGCGCAAGTGGCTAGCATGTAAAAAGTGGGGACGCTCCTCTTAGCAGGGCCAGTGAGAATTTGGGGTTCTGAATAATGCTTTCAATTGGGAGCCAAAGGACACTTTAATTTCAGTAATGTACTGGGGGTACATTTACTGGGAGAATGCATGTAGAAGTAAACTTATCACTGCAGCAGGCTATTATCAAGGCATTCAGAATTGAGACAAGTAAAGATATCCAGTTAAGTTCCACTTTAAGACTCTCTGCAGCAACAGGTTCTATATAGCATTGATGTAATCAGAAAGTGAGCAAGGGTGGGTCTAGAAGGGAGAAGGCACTTACCTATCACTGCTGGCTCCAAATCCACAAATACTGCCCGGGGAACGTGCTTTCCCGCACCCGTCTCACTGAAGAATGTGTTGAAGGAGTCATCGCCACCACCGATGGTCTTGTCACTGGGCATTTGCCCGTCAGGCTGGATGCCATGCTCCAGACAGTAGAGCTCCCAGCATGCATTGCCAATCTGCACACCGGCCTGGCCCACGTGGATGGAAATACACTCACGCTGTGAAATAAAGGAAACCACCATAGTCAGCAGTAATTGATAGGAAGCACTTCCCCCACCCCGTAAGCATCGGAAGAATGAACAAAAATATTTTTTCACTGAGTATTATTATCTGTCATTTGCACATAATTGAATGGCATGTTGGTATTTATACGAGTCAAGTGTAATCATGTTTTAAATACATTTTATTTTTTTCCTGGTGCTTCTATGGTCCATATGGACCGAATAAAGTATTATTGACAGAACAGAAATAATCAAGACTATGAACTCATGGCATATTTGATACACAGGGGCGGTGCCACAGGTAATGAGTGCATTTCGAAACGATGCTCGGCACACGTGAACTGAAATTGCTAAAATATTAACATGTAACTAAATGGCCAATAAAATTCTACCGAACAGTACACATTGTGATTGTAAGGCACACCCAGCGAGCATTACCTCAGTAATCTGCCGCTAGGTAAGAAGGCTTCTTTGAAATACATTATGATCTGCCCACCCAAGCGAGGGGCTATTTGATATAGTACACGGCTAGTTTGTGCAATTTCGCTCTAACATACAACGCGTGGAGGGAACTTGCAAAGGGCTATGCCCTTAGAGTCCCCTGTTCAAATGAGGAGCCGCCGAAAGACCGCCAAACCTGACGGATGACTGTTTCGCCTTTTGTGCTACATTCCAAGCAGACAGCCTGCTTTCGATTCTTTGCCAACCTGTGAGGCATTCTTTCGGTTACACTCTTTGTAAATGAATGAATTAAACTTGTCAAAATGAACATACTAAGTCAAAATGGTGACATTGCCCTATACATCGCCTATTATATAATGATATATTTCCATTCCGAGGTGAGGTATTACACTTGCGCTGATTTACCACCAGAACAAACCAGCTCAAGGATAAGGTCCTCTGAACGGAGCAGACAACTGAGCAGAAGTTTAAAACCACGAAAAATAGACTGAGCAGGAAAAGTCAGAAGCGTATCAAGTGGCCGGAAGTGCTGCCAGCCCAGCATCTCTCGAGTGTGAGCTTGACAACAGTCAGTTCCGGTTTCCCTCCATCTCAGTCCCCATTTTGTGCTCTCCCTCCCAGAAGCAGAAAATGGCCGCCGCTTCAGGACAAGATGGAGAGCAGATGAGACTATAATAAAGCTCGTAGTTAATCTATACATGTATCGTGCAGCTTTGTTGCACACTTATAATTCAAGCGCTGCGTGAACTACGGGAGAAAGTTTATGATGCACCCGCAACTGGTAAACCAAGTTGGGGAGGGGCAAGCTCAACAGGTCAGTTTACCGGCCGGGAATGTACTACAGGAAGGTTTCACCGCCAGGGCGGATTATTGGTTTGAAATAACCAGTTTAACAGGCGCCTTTACTAAATTCACTGACGGGGAACGTGAAAAAGCAGACTTTGCTTTTACAATGCTATCTTTTTGGAGTAATTGTAGGGATACGAGCTGCTGGCTGCTGTTTCAGCACTTACAGAGGGCAGACAACCGGGGCATTGTGCACTGGCCACCGCCCCTCCACTCCAGCCGAAGCCCAGTACTCGATTAAGGCCGGGAAGTTTCTATGCCTCACCATTGCACTTGTCAGTAGTGATTCACATGCACGTTTTAAAGAGCCCCCCTGACTGCCTGGAACTTTGTTCAGTGTCGTGACGAAATTTGAGGGGGGAGGGGGGTCTGCAAAGTACATGGACCCTCAAGCCCCCTCTGTAAGGAGCTCTCGGGCCAGCGCTAGGGGAAGGGCCCCTGGAGGTCGGGCTATTGTTAAGCCACCGACCTTGTTACATCCCCACTGGCTGCGGCCCCGTCATCCGTAGAACAACTTCTGCTAATTAGTCACTAACGCGCCCCATCAGCGCACCAAACTTTTCAACACTGGACTCCGGACTGTCCTTCTCTCCCCTAGGCGAGTGTAACAATATTCGAACTTTAGTTCGCTTCTGCGCCATCACCAGGCTTGTGGCACTAATGTGTTGCTCCCAGTGAGTATTCACCTCACAGTTTTTGGGGTGGCACTAGGATTAGCTCGACCGCCCCCTGAGGGTAACTGTGTATAGTCTATGAATGTGTTCGAGGGGCGGAACATCTTTAGTTACAGGCTGTGATTTCCCCTTGGAGGTGACAGCGCCTCCTCCCAAGCCGGGAGGCAGGAGTGACCCTGCGCAGCGGGCACGCTCACGTGGCCGCGCCAGCTCCCATGCGCGTGTCTGCAGAGGGAGCAGACGGCCCGCGAGCCCAATCACGGCCACAAATCCCTGTCTGTGCGTGCGAGGTGGCGATGCTCACCCCCCACAGGTTGGAGAAAACGTCACCGGCTCCGCCATTCAGCGCCCGAAATAGACCCTTCCTGTCGGCAGACCGGGAACCGGCCACTTCCCTAAGGCGGGGAGTCCTCCTCCCTCCACCCCAAGAGCGCGTCATGGCCTTAGCTGAGGCAAAGCCTAAAGAAAGCAGCCATATGTGCCCGAGGAGCCCGATACGCTTCGCCGAAACACTAGCAGATGGCGCTGCGAGCAAGGAGAGATAACAGTAGCAAGGACAAGGGAGACAGTGTAGTTAGAGTCAGACACAAGGCAGACATTGAGAAGAGATGAAAGACCTGTACGGGGGGCGGGGGGACAGCGAGAGATGACAAGAACCGGGAGGAAAGACAGACCATGTACAAGAGAGTGATGGACACTGCCAAGAGAGAGTTGTGAAAGGGAAGATACTGCAGAAAGAGAATGAAAGAACGAGGGAGGGCAAGAGCTGCAGAGACAGAACCTAGCAAAAGAGAGCAAAGTCAGGAAGTGACAGGACAGACACATTCTGGTGCCAATAACTTTCCCTGGTCAGCAAGCCTGTCCTACTCACCATGATGGTAGGGTCTGGGGCTGCTGGTCGCGGGTTTGAGGGAGCTGAAGCTGATGGTCAGGGGCGGAGGGTGTGCTTGGTCCACTCCCTCCGGGGATGTAGTTGACTACAGACGCGCTACGGGTCTCTGCCAACACTGCAAACCAGGAGCAGCTCCCGCGCTGCAGTATTTATACCCAGGAGGGGGTTCGCTGTTTCGCCGAGTTCCCATTGGTCTGACAATACCTCATACTGTCCTGGGTGTCCTCCGCTTTGGCTGCGAGATATGAATGTGCCTTCTCTGCCTCCTGCGATTGGTTTGTTTGTAATATAACAGCGAAGGGCGGGCGCCGCCCAAGGCTTACATTCCCGAGGTGGGGGGCTGCCTCCAGCGCCAGTGCGTGCAGAGTGCAATCGCCCCCCCCCCCTGCCGTGTCAAGGGCAGCGGTGCAATGTCCAAAAGTCCAGTTCCTGTGCCATTGAACTCTCGCCATGCGTGTACTGTGGCAGCGCTAGTCTGGCGTCTCGCGCCTCATGGTGTAAAACAAGAAAGATGCAACATTCCTCTCAGAAGTAGATGCCAACTTTTCATATTCCGAGGGAACACGCCTCTTACTTTGTGAAGTGTTGGGTTTCTGAACTTTTCTTTGTTCTCTGTCATGAAATATTCTGGCCCCAATGCGAGTGATGGACACAGAGCGCCCGCGCTCCCTCCATCGCCTGGTAGGGAGTGCCTGTATCACGCTGACCTGTTGGCACAGTGTGCCAGAAGAAGCGCAGAGGGGTAACGGAGACCCCGGAGGGACACCCACGGCTACAGACCCTCTTTCCAAAGCAACAGTCAAGTGTGAACTTTAAGGTCAATTCTAATCGTTGATTAAATACAACTCGAAGTGTGGGACCAGATCGCGTACAGTGCTTTGACGACTCTGGCACAGTTTCCTGTAAACATCACACCAGAAACAAAAGTAGCAAGTAAAAACACACAAGGGGCGTGGGCTCCAGCTATGCAGCATGGCACAGTCACGTGCCCATTGTAAATCTGATTTTTTTTTTTTAAAGTTTGGAGCCCCTGAAAGAGTGGCAGGGCTGGGGCAGATTCAGTGACACATCAAGACTTAAAGGAGATTGCAATCGGAAATCCCACAAATCATGCCAAAACAGCTATATCGTGGGTATTCTTTGTTCATAGCCGCCCAAGAGGACTGGACTCGGTGCAGTCAATTTCCGACAGACCGAATGAATCAGGGGCACTCCGTGACCTCTGAGTCACCACAATGCCGAGATCACCCACTGAAGCTGGCACCGCCCTCAGGAACTGATTCACGCGGGAAACTGCGCGAAAAGAAACTAGAAACACCAGCTGAGCTGGTACCGCCCGGGGCTCTGCAGGAGGGACGGGAACCCGAGTGACAATGATAGCCCAACATAACCGCTTCATTCATCGCTTCAATAATGCCGCTCTGGGATGCCTTTCACAAGTTTCAAGCTCACTGGCATTGCCAGCGGCAGAAGGGCGACGCCAGCACTCAAACACCTGCTCCCTGTTGCTACAGGCCGGTATGCAAGGTCGCATGCAGGGATGTGCGTTCTGCAAGGACTTTCAAAAGAGGAAACCTTGGTGCGAACTAGCCGCGCCCTGCTCGCAGCATAGGCGTCCTACATACAAATCCCTTTGTCCTATCTAGGCAGTGGTCGAAGAGGGGAACTGTGGGCGGAGAATCAGAGAGCTGGAATAATCCTAGAATGGGATCAGTGGGCGGAGTCAGAGGCGTGACCAGAATGCACAAAACATTCAAATATTTAGCATTTGTTTGGAATTTCACTAACCAGTTACAGCTTATTAGGTTATTTAATGCAACCAATAGATACACGTGATTATTTAAGATTTAATACAAGTTATTGACATTAAAATACATTCACAAAGTGGGATATGTTTCCAATCACAGAATGTCCCAAATTCTATTAAAAGTGGAATCCCAAGCCATTTGTCTTCGAGCCATGCAGTTTCTGTCATCAGCAATTCTCCTCCCTTTTTCCACAAGAGCAGTTCAAACATGAATGGAAAAGTATCCTAGTTTGCAAATGTTTTCTATATAGTTTTGGCTCTGACGTGTTTGCCACATAATACAACATCTGCTGCATAATCTGACAATTTTAAATACTAAATTGTTTGTAGCTCTAATGGATCAAAAGTTATTTAAAAATGTGAAGAGTTGCTGAGAAGTTGATGGCCCTTTGCATAGGTTGACTGATCAACTTTCTCACTGTTGCATTTGTATGTTACACTCGTACTAATAAGGCAAAGTCTTTCCAGAGACTGTTAGCATGTGTAAAAATAACAAAGTATCAGAAAATATACTGCATTACGCTGCAGCCTTTCTTTTTGCTGTGTAGTTCAGTCAACACTGGAGATTGCAAAACTAACAGCTAACAGTCTAATAATATCTACCGCAAAAGATTTTAAACCAATGGATTCATTTAAGACCCTAGTAGACAAAATAGGAGACTTTTTCACTATTGAGTTGAAAAAGGGCTATAGCAAAACTAGAGTCCCAAACGGTACCCCGTGGTGCACTGCTGAATGCAAGGAAAAGAGGAGGGCTATAACAGCTGCCATTAAAAATAATGACCCGCTAGCAGTAAGGATGTCTAGAAAGGAGTATAGCAGGATTATTAAAGTATCCACGAGGAATTGGGAAGAGGACCATTGGCAGCAACTTAAAGTAGCTGCCCATGCAAAAGATTCAACCCAGTTTTGGAATTTGATCAATAAAATGGAAAGAAGAGGGACCGAGGTCATGGCAAATCACATAACAGAACAACAGTGGCATGCCCATTTTTTAAAATTATACTGCGGGACAGTAGACCGAGAGGACCCTATGGGTATTCTTAATATAAATAACATGGTAAAACAAACCCAGATAGAATTTTTTTTTCCCAGTGTGGTCCAAGAAGCTATAACTAATATAATACCAGGTAAAGCGGCAGGACCGGATGGACTGCCGGGCGATTTACTCCTGCACGACCCCAAGTTATGGTCGGACCTCATCGCACGCTTAATGAATCTTATTATGATAGGACATCCGGTACCAGAATCCTGGAAAGGTGCTGAGGTCGTTACCATTTATAAAAAAGGTAACAAAGAGGCCCTGCCAACTACAGATCAATACGTTTAATTGATACAATTCAGAAGGTAGTTGGCAGGGTCATAGGTAATAGAATCGAGACATGGCTTCATGAGTGTAATATATTAACCCATTTCCAGGCGGGCTTTAGGAAAAATGTAGGCACTATGGACTAGGTTTTCCGGTTTTCTGTAATATACTGGAAATCTGTGACCATCACAAAGGGTAGCTTATATTTGGCCTTCATCGATTTAAAAACAGCATTCGATGTAATCCCCGTGCTAAACTCTGGAATGTTCTGTTGGCTATGGGATTTCCATGCTATCTTTTGCAGCTTGTTGTAAGGCTACATGAAGACACCTATGCTAGAGTCCGTTGGGGTAGTCAAGGCCAACTTACAAAGAGGGTGCCAGTCAGCAGAGGGGTTCGTCAGGGCTGTGTCATGGCTCCGTCATTGTTCTCCCTCTTTATCAATGGGGTGGTAGACCATTTGAGGGAGGACTCTGCTGATGGCCCCAGTCCTGACAGGGGAGAAAACACCGACCCTCCTCTTTGCTGACGACACCCCCCTGATGTCCAAAACCCCATCGGGTTTACAGAAACTCCTTGATCGGTTTAGTGTGTTCTGTGATGAGTGAGGGCTAACAATTAACACCCTTAAAACGAAGTTGATGGTGTTAGGCAAAAGAAAGGTTAGGAAACCAAACATTACCCTGAATGGGTCAGTTTTGGAAGTGGTTGAAGAATTCGATTATTTGGGAGTCAGACTGTGTAATAATATGAAATGGGATCCTCATTTAGCAAAAATGCTCCTGAACCTCAAAAGGGTTTCTGGAGCAATATTGAGGAATCAGCGTTTATCAATTAGCAGACCGATAGGCCCAGTCCTCAAAGTTTATGAAGGAAAGGCACTGGCTGCAGCAGTCTATGGCTCTGAACTGTGGGGAGGAGAAAATACAATGGACCTGGTAAAAGCTGAGAATAAGTTTGTAAGAGACTTAGTCTCACTTCCTATTTCAACCGCCCTTAGACCCCTATATGCTGATTTGGGTAAGAGATCAATTGGTGATATAGTACACCTTCCCCCCTGTTGTTTTGGGTGCGTCTAAGAAGATCACCCGATTTGGATAAATATGCCTTGGTGTTAGACAAATTAATCACTCTGAATGTCTCCAATAAAATAAAATGGCTTAACAAACTGAAACAGCTGGTGATGAATCTAGGAATGAAAGAATCTTGGGTCTCCCAATTACCACCTCACAAATAAATTGTTAAAAAAATCTATTGGGAGTGGGTAGAGGCCGAGGAATTAAAAAGTACAAAGCATGGTTCATTGACCAACCAATTTCTGGAATTTAAAATAAATAGGAAATTAGAGCCGCCTTTGGACTATATTCAAATTCCCAGAGATAGATCACTTTACCTGCAAATGAGATATGGTACCCTGCCACTGAAAAAGTTCACAGCAGGATGGAAAGGTATGAGAAATTGTGATGTTAACTGCCCAGGCTGTTCATGTAAGATGGAGACTTTACCCCATTTTTTGTTTGCTTGCATGGCTTATAGGTTACCTCGATCTAGGTGGTTAAAACCTGTGTGTAGAGAGATGGGTGTTCGAGATTTTAGGATCGCATTACGTATTGTGCTAACCGACACATCCTCTACGTTCATTGTTAGTGGAATTGCAAAGTACATCTCTAGCGCTTGGTTCGTAAGATCTAGGTTGCTGGACTCCACAAAACAGAAATTTTAACCTTCTCTCGATTGATTCCTCCTGCTGAAAATGTATTCTAGACTCTTTTAACCATTTATATGAAATAAGTGTTTTTTATGAACTGATTTTAGATAAATTTGTAATATGTATGTGATACTTTTATTTTTAACATTGATTGTAAAAATAATGTATGTTTGCACTTTTATGATATGAAATATCGAATAAAGTATTACAACAGTCAACACTGCAGCATCATTTTGTCCTCCTTTGCTGCATAATTCCAGTGGCCCTGAAGCAGGCAACACATGTTAAAAGCAGTGACTTGGAAGTTTGCAAACTTAGTTTGGTGTGTGTACAAATTCTGCATTGCAGATCCCTGGTGAGTTGCAGCTACTACTGCTGAAATAAGGCAAATGGAGGTATCAATGGGTAACCAGACTTACCTCAAGGGCTTTAGCGCTGGTGCCACCCTGTGCAACAATGTTTGTTGGTGCCCCCCCAATGACCACCTCCAACACGGATTCCCTCACTACCACCCTTTAACAATGCCCCTCAAGTTTCCATTACCACACTCTTTCTCAGGTGCTGTTAATTTGATATACAGCGCAACTCATACCAGTGTAGGGTGTCAGAGCTCTTTACATCACACACATTAGACAGAGGCAATCAATTATACATGTGTAAATCACTGTATAGGAATATTACCTAAGACTGAGGTCTACAAGGTGTAGGAGTCACATGACAACCATACTGGTAGACAGTATAATTTAATAGCTCATTGTTCTATGTTAGAATTTTAACTTATAAACGGCAAGTAACAAAATGATCTCTCTGACAAAAGCAGTACCCTCTTACTTATTTACATTATGTGCTCTTTGTGATCTGCATGGTACATGTTCTTTGCAGCAGGCACATTAAACTTCTGTGCTTCCTTTCTATGAGTCAAAACTTCCACTAGACAAAACTCTGATCTCTCTCTGGGAAGAACATTAATCACCAAAGTTATCATGACATTTTTATTTGTTGCTGACGCCCTCACCCAAAGTTGACGCCTGGTGCGGTCACACCAGTTGCACCGCCCTAGAGCCGGCGAATCTCAAGGGTTGTGTAACCTCAGTGACAGAGGTACTGTCGCTCTAGAGTGTGCTGCTTCATAGGCCTGTCTGCTAAACTGAAGGTGAACTTTAGTATGGATTATAGTGAACAAGCCTTCAAGGTTAACCCACTCTTGCCACTGTTAGGGTCCACATGCTGGTGTTAAGACACTAGGGCTTCTAAGGACTTACAGGCCTTCTAAGGTCCAGCATGGGAATGTGCTCCCTCAGGAGAGTGGTCTGGGGGACTGTTCATGAATGCTGAGCCTGGTTCCCCAGCTCCAAATTGGACAGCTCTGGCCATTTGTCCTATCATACTTAAGTGGAGACTCTGCATCTTGGTCTATGCCCTTGGTAACCAGAAATGATCCAATTTTATATGATTTAGATGAATTGAAGAAATAATTTCTTAGAATATTTGACCGGCGGAGAGTCTCTCAAGCAACAGACAACAAATTATTGGAGATCAAACAAGGCAGTCGGGATTTGGTTTCTTATCTGGCTCAATTTAATAAGTTAGTAGTGGAAACCTACCCATATACATTCATATATTTTTTTCACAGACTACCCACATCTAAAATACAGGTAAATTATCTTGATAATCTAATGTTACCAATGATTCTCGTACATAATGCATTCAAAAACTAAGGAACCTATCCCTTTATTCATTCCCTAGATTGACTGTAAGCAACGGCATATTCTATTCGATATATTTTTTATCGAATGACCCTACACTTGTGGTAAGGAACTCATAAATCCTAAAATTGAATAGTATAAAGACCTCCACAGCATCCTTAGTAACAAAGTTTCCTTTTCTTTTTTAACAGACCCCCGACGAAGGGGCTTCAACCCCGAAATGCATTGGGTTTTTTACAACATATTGTTTTGTGAAACATGTATTCATGATATAATGATTTGACTGTTTTATTTGAGAATAATTATATAAATTGCATGTATACTTCACTAAAAACTTTGATGAACTACTGATAAAGATTTTTTGAAAACGTTTAATTGGATAATTTGAGCTTTCTGTAGTGCGCGCTGGAGTCCTGGTGACCTAGCGGGACCAGGCCATACATACTTTCATACGCCGGTTAAGCTGGAACGTCTCGAGCCCCTCTTGGCGTCTTATCCGCGGACGGAGGATGCGGCCACGTTGCGACAGGATTTTCGATAGGGTTTCCGGCTGGGGTATGAGGGTCCGCGAATCACCAGGTAGGCGGAGAATTTAAAGTCCGTAAATGCACACAAAGGGGTGGTGCGGGAGAAATGGTTCAAGGAAGCAATCTTGATACTCCTAGATCTATCCGCGGCTTTCGACACGGTTGACCGTACCACCCCGATCAACCGTGTCAAACCAATAGGTATCAAAGAAAGGGCCAGGGACCTCCTCACATCCTTCCTCGCCAACCGCAACCAGGCGGTACAACTAGGCTCATTTGTTTCCCCCACACATATTCCCTCCCATGTGGAGTACCGCAAGGATCCTCGCTAAGTCCGACCCTATTTAATATCTATGTCTCGGACTTAGCGAGGGTAATCAAGGCTTACAACATCAATCTCACGACCTATGCCGACGACACACAGTTGGTCCTGTCCATCCACAAGGACGGTACCAAAATAGCAGCTAACTTTAAAGAAGGAATGAGAGCAATCAGCAATTGGATGGCCGTCAATTGCCTAAAGCTGAACTCATCAAAAACCGAGGTGATGATGCTCGGCAAGGTTCGACCAATGTGGTCTCCCCAATGGTGGCCAGAAGAAATGGGTGTACCACCTGAACCAGTTAGCAAAGTGAGAAACTTAGGGGTCATCTTCGATGACAAGTTACACTTTGACCACCACGTCAACTCGGTGGTCTCCTCATCATTCCATACACTGAGGAAAATTAAAAAGCTACTCCCCGGGGGCGTGGCCAAGATGGCGGCGGAGTAAGACATCTTTTTGAGTCCCCCCGGCGCCGAGCCCAGCTTAGCCTTGTTTAGCACGTTTAGCGGCTTGCCCTACGGTCCCACTAGGACTGACTTGGCTCCCTGAAGTGGGGGGCCAGCTCCGGTGTCGCACACAGGGCCTTTGGAGGTCGGAACGAGCTCTCTGGAGCGGCGACGCCACGCGGCCCTGATATCCCCGGCCTAGCGTGTTAAGGGGCTGGAATTCTTGATCCCTGGCGCGGATCCTACGCGAGCACTTTGAGGCGGGGCAGCGGCGGCATCGACACCCGTGGCCCCAGCTTTGTTGCCTACTGAATCTCCTGGCGAGGAGTTGGAGGTGTGAGACGGCGTTGGAGTAGGAGACCGTGGCCGCCGGGAGGCCTCTGGAAGGGTGTTCTGGCGGAGTGTCGACATCTTGCCGCCCCTCCTCCTGCTCTCTGCCGGCCGTCCCGGCTGGGTCGCGACGCTGGGAGACGCTCTCCCCTGGTGTGGTGCGGAGTGCCTTGGCAAGGAGTGCGGTCCCGGCGGGGCCGACCTGGTTTCCGGGACTTTTGGAGACCCGCAGGCCTGTGATCCCCGGCTTTGCGTTGCGACTGGGCCTGTTTCTATTGCGCTGCTAAGGAGAGTGCCGGAGGCGGTCGCGGAGCATTGACAGGAGGATCCGGCCGATTTTGGGCCTCACCTATTGCTGGGGGTCCGGTACGGATCTGGAGATTGTGGAAACGCCACTTCGGAGCGAGGCCTACTGGAGCTGAGGAGCCGGCGCTTTCCGCCGGGTTCTGATGACGGAGCGGAGTGGGTGACTGCATGGACTTTTTCCCATCGCCCCTAACTTGCCCTACCGTGACAACGGTAGCCGCAGGCACCTAGGGAGGCCTAGTGTGGGGACTGCCGCGCTCTCCCGCTGTGACTGCAGGAGAAGGTGCGTGGAGCGGCGTTGGGCCCACTCTGACTGAGCTACCGCATGAGATTTGATTGCGAGGCCTGTGTGGCGCACCTACATTAGGCGTCGACGGGAGGTGGTGGATCACTGGGGTGCCGGAATCGTCACCTGGAGCTAGGGGGACACTGCATCCCATGAGAAGTGCCACAATGTCAAACGCCTCCCGCAACAAGGGGAAGCCTGGGAAAGATGGTGCGGCGAAGCCTACTCAGCAACCGGCGTCCCCTGGACCCAGCACGTCGCTCAAGAAATCGGATGATGAGGCCCCAGCGACTAAGGCCTTTATGACAGAGCTTTTTGCCTCCATTAAGGAAGATATCTCGGAGCTTCGCGCCCAACTTGCATCGGACCTCCGTGAGGTGCGGAGAGATGTTGATGGTATCGGGGAACGGGTGGCTACCCTGGAGGACCATGATTTAAGTATGGCGAACGATGTCCATCAGTTGCAACAAGACATCATTCGGCTTACGGAGCAGAACCTGGATCTCCAATCTCACACGGAAGATCTGGAGAACCGTTCCCGCAGGAACAACATCCGCGCGGTGCCGTGGGACGGAGAAGCGGGGGATTTGCGGGGCTATGTTCAGGCCCTTTTCCTGCAGGTGTTGGGCGATGATGACGTCCAGGAAATCAGAATGGACAGGGTGCATAGAGTTGGGCACCCGAGGAGAGGGGGGCCGCCTCCGGACATACTAGTTTGTGTTCATGATTTCCAACTAAAAGAACTTATTTTGCAGAAGGCGCGGACTATCACTTCCCTGCAATTTCGAGAACACAGGCCGCAGCTCTACCAAGACCTGGCAGCATCGACCCTCCAGAAAAGGCGGGAGTTCCGCCCATTGACTGCCTTCCTTCGGGAGCGAGGCATTTCCTACTCATGGGGCCACCCGTTCCGCCTCATCTTTCGATGGGAAAACAGACTAGCACAGATTCGCTCTCTCCAAGTGGCGAAGGATCCTCTGGGCATGGACGACGGGACCCCCTCGCAGGAAGCAGGCGGCTCGCCGCCACGGAGGCGCAGGCGCTCCTCCTCATGGCAGAGGGTAGGCCCGGGTTTGGACACCAGACGGCCTGACCGTTCGACTAGCTTGCTGGAGAGGGAAGATGCGGTGGCCTCGGTGGCTTCGGCGTCATTGGCGTCCTCCCAGCAAAGCTCAGGAGCTGCTTGATTTATCAGCCGCCAGCTGGTAGGTGCCGGAGGGGCACATGACTTCAGGTACCGTGGGTTTGATTGTACTTTTGGAGAAGACACCCCGGCCCGTGGTCTCTTGGGATTCCGACTATGGTCCCCCGGCCCCCACCCAGGAGGATTTTTACGAACTACCCTCCACTGGGACTGCTAAGTACATTTGTTTGCTTTTGGGTTTGGTTTTGGTCTTGGGAGGGAGGCGGGAGGACACTTTGGTGTTCTGGAGAGGGGGGGTTCTGGGAGTCTGGGGGGGAGTTGGGTTGCTAGGTGGTGGCATCTGGTATGATTGAGTGGAATGCTTTGCTCTTTCTTCATTTGCGGTGACTGTGATCTTGTCTGTTGGCCCTCTGGGAGGGCTTGCTACCTGGGTGGGAGCTGTCGCTGTCACTGGGTTATCGGGATCTGTGAGGATTATGGTGTTCTGTGAAGACCTGATGCTGATTGGGGCTTGGGGGTCTGCTTGGTCGCCTTTGGGGGGATGGGAACGTGGGCAAGTTGTCGGGACGCACAGGCAGGGGTGGGGTCTGATTAATTCCCATGCCGATTAGTGTTGGGACTTGGAATGTGAAGGGCCTCAACTCACCCCAGAAGCGCCCAAAAATTTGGAAGTATATCTCCGATCACCAATTAGATATTGTGGGAGTCCAGGAGACCCACTTGGCGCGTAAAGATGAGCTTCGATTACGTCACAGGCATTTCCCGCTCATTTACAGATCCTCTGCAGCTACTAAACATAGAGGGGTGGCACTCATGTTCCGAGCGTCCCTACATTTCCAACCTATGGGGATTAGCTGCGATAATGAGGGGCGTTGGCTGATGGTCAAGGGGGTGCTTCATGGCACGAGCTGTACGTTTGTGGTGATGTATTTCCCCAATTCAGGGCAGAATGCATTTCTACGAGATCTGTTGGACAGAGCGGGGGATTTTGTTGAAGGGCATGTGATTCTTATGGGGGATTTTAACATGATATGGGACAGGGACTTGGACAGTTCTAGAGCTAAGAGGGCGGGCACTGGGTTTTTTTCTGCGGATACTCAGAGTATGGTTGGTGACCGTGGTTTGATTGATAGCTGGCGATTCCTGCACCCACACACACGGGACTACACATTCTATTCACATGTACATAGTACCTATTCCCGACTTGACCATATCTTCATAAGTCAGGCCCTCAGGGGGGATGTCCGTGATTCTAGCATATTCCCTCTTTCGGTGTCTGATCATAGCCTACTGGTGCTTGGGCTCCACTGGCCGACTGGAGGAGATGGGACGAGAAAGTGGTATTTTCCACCCGCCCTTGTTCGGGACGACACCTCCTGTAAAGAACTGCGTAAGGCGATAGGGGACTTCCTGGCCCTTAACCCGGCCTCGGACACTTCCCTCTTTAACACTTGGGATGCGTGTAAGGCCTCCTTGCGGGGCACCTGCCTCAGTCTCAATGCCAACCTTAATAGGCTGAGGAGAAAAGAGCGGGAAGATCTGGAAGCGGAGCTGGCTGTTTTAGAACAGGCCCATAAAACCAATCCGTCTAGATTGACCCTTAGACCACTGACTGCCGTGAGGGGCAAATTGAAAACCCATTATAACAACCGCGCAGAGTTCACCCTCCTTCGGCTGCGGCGTATTTCCTACTCACATGGGAATAAAATTGGCAAGCACTTGGCTCGTCAACTGCGGGACAAGAGGGAGAGAGATTATATTGGAGGCCTTCAGAACCCCACTGGGTCGCTACACCACAAGGATGTGGACAAGGCCAATGTTTTAGGCCGTTTTTATGAGACACTACATAGGGGTGACTCCCTCGATCAAGAGGCTCAGGATCGTTTCTTGGCTGACCTCCCCATCCCGCGGGTGTCGAGGGAGTGGAATGAGCATCTTGCTGCCCCCATCTCCAGATCAGAGGTGTTGGATGCTATCAGAAATCTGAAGCTCCACAAAGCACCGGGACCCGATGGATACACAGCACTGTTCTATAAATCATTTGCATCGGAATTTTGTGACATCTTGGTGCCTCTTTTCAATGAAATGGCAGCCACGGGACAAACCTCGGGCTCCATGGCGGAAGCTGTGATCACGGTGATTCCCAAGACAGGTAAAGATCTATCTCAGTGCTCGTCATACCGCCCGATTGCTCTTCTCAATATTGATGTTAAATTATATTCCACCATCATAGCCCGTAGGCTCCAGGACCTGATGCCGGCGATCATACATCCGGATCAGCGGGATTTATTAAGGGCCGCCAGATGCATGATAATTTGAGAAGAGTTGTACATCTCATAGAGAAGGCCTCTCGGTTCCGTATCCCAGCAGTACTGGTGGGGTTGGATGCTGAGAAAGCCTTTGATCGGGTGGATTGGGGATTCCTATTCCGCACTCTGGAGGCCTTTGGCTTCTCGCCCCAGGTTATCACCATGATCCGTGCGAACTACAGCACTCCCAGTTCCAGAGTGGCAATTAATGGTCATCGCTCTGCCAGCTTCGCTCATTCCCGAGGAACTCGGCAGGGTTGCCCTCTATCACCCCTCCTTTTTGCTTTAAGCATTGAACCATTGGCCCTGGCGGTGCGTGGAAGGGAGCAAATAGAGGGAATTCCCTTTTCGGGTGAACAGCATAAAATCTCCCTTTTCGCGGACGATGTGCTGCTTTCAGTGGTGGACACAGCTCAATCTCTGCCGCACATTCAGTCAATACTCACTGACTAAGAGGAAGTGGCCGGTTTCAAGGTTAATTTCGCCAAATCGTATATTTTGAATCTGACGCTTCCACCAGCCGAGGTGGAGCGACTCCGGCCGCTTACACCATTGGCGTGGGTGCCTGCCTCCCTGCTGTATTTGGGTGTACGTTTGACACCTACCATTGGGTCCCTGTTCGCGGCAAATTTCCCTTCTATGCTGTCGGCTGTGCGTGGGGAACTGGACCGCTGGAAGCCGAAATACATCTCCTGGCTGGGTAGGATTCATGCCGTTAAGATGGTTCTCCTTCCCAGGTTCTTATACCTTTTCCAGGCGCTCCATACTCCTATAGAGATGGACTTCTTCCGGCGCCTTAAGACTCTCTTGCTGAAATTCATCTGGCAGGGAGGCCGGGCACGACTTTCCTATGCAACTCTGCGGCGCCCGAGGGATGAAGGAGGGGTTGGACTCCCTGATATGCACTTGTACTATAAAGCTGCACAGTTGCGGGTGCTGGTGGAATGGTCACAGCAAGAATCTGAGAAACACTGGCTGCACAAGGACAGGAGTATGGCAGGACGGTCGATCTGGGATCTGGCCTGGAAACCCAAAGTTGACAGGCCCAGAAACGCCTACATCAGCACGCCCACGAGCACCGTCCTGAAGGTGTGGGACACAGTGACGGGGGATGAGCGCTGGACGACGTTCCCCTCTCCCTTTACTCCTTTGCATTTTAACCCGGCCTTTCCGCCGGCGCTGCTAGAGGGGCCGTTTCGACTCTGGAGAGAGGGGGGTTGCAGAGCCCTTACGCACCTGTTTCACGGTACGGAGCCACTTTCCTTTCCTAACTGCATGCGTGACTATGGCCTTCCTTCCACGGAACATTTTAGATATGCCCAACTGATCCATTGGGCCACCTCGACGGGAATGCGAGAAGCGGCGACTAGACCGCCCTCACTTTTCGAGGCCTTTCTTTTACGAACTGCCACAATGAAGGGAACGATTTCCTTTCTATATAAACCTTTGCTTCGTACGACAATTTCCCCCCGTCCATGTTGCATGGATCATTGGGAGGGTCTGCTGGGTAGGGACATAGCGGAAGAAGAATGGAAGGGTCTCTGGCGTGACATTAGAACTCATAATCACTCAGTGGACTTACGGGACACCCATTTTAAAACTATGTTCGACTGGTACCTGTACCCCTCGAAACTGCATCGCATCTTCCCGGCTTCTTCGGATCACTGTTGGAGGGGCTGTGGTCTGCTGGGAGACTTTAGCCACATCTGGTGGGACTGTCCGGTTATACGACCCTTCTGGACCGAGATCTTGTCACATATCAAAGATATGTTGGGGTATCCGATCCCTGATTCCTTGGCCTTTGTCATCTTGGGCCTGAGGGACCCGTTATTGGAGCACCAAACGAGGGCGGACAAACAGATTTTGTGGCTCTGCCTGGGAGCGGCTAAACTTACGTTGGCTGCGGCCTGGAAGAAACCAACGGCACCGGCTATGTCCTTGTGGCATGCAAAGTTGTGGAGGTTGATGAGCATGGAGAGAATGGTGGACATCTTTCTGGGCAACTTTAAGAACTTTATGTTTCGGTGGGGCCCTTTGGTCCGATATTTATTGCGAGGTTTGCCATCAGCGGTCTGCCCATCGGCCCTACGAGCCCTTCATCTTTTCCAGATTTAAGTAGGTTGTGTGATAGTGCGACTGTGAATGAGACTGCATGTCTGTTGGCGCCACCACCTTGGGGGGAGGGGTAGTTTGGGGAGGCAGGTTGGGGGGAGTTAGGGGGGGGGTTCTGTTTTTGTTGCGGCGTCGCATAGCTGAGGGGAGATTTTGCTTACCCGGAGACTCTCGAGACCTGTGAACTTACAGGATTGACTTTCTCCTTGGAGGAGGCAGCCGAGACTTCCGGAACCATATGATTGTCGGTCCATTGACTTTTTGCTGGCTTTTCTTGCTTTCAGGACAACTTCCCTGCTGGAGAACACCATAGCAGAAGCCTTTGTCTGAGTCTCCTCCCATATTCCCCATGTATCATACTGCAATATTGCCGCTTGTTTTCTTCTCACTTTTTCTCTCTCTATGTTTCTTTCTTTCTCTTTACTATGCAATAAATAAAAATTTTACAAAAAAAAAAAGCTACTCCCCTATCTCCTTAAATCAGCAGGAAAAACCCTTATCTCCACCCTGGTCTTCTCACGCACAGACTACTGTAACACACTTCTCCTCAATGCCCAGGAGAAAGTGATCACCAAACTCCAAATGGTGCAAAACGCCTCAGCCAGGGTCCTACTGGGAATTCCCAAATACAGTTCCATCTCACAACATCTTCACCAATTACATTGGCTTCCCATCAGGAGTCGAACCAATTTCAAGTCCCTCTACATTGCCTATAAGGCAATCCACAAAGTTGGACCCCAATTTATTAAACAAGCTTTCAGACCATATGCTTCTAACAGAGCGCTACGTTCCGACTCAGCCCACATTCTCAATGTCCCCCGGACAAGAAGAGTCAACTGGGGTGACAGGTGCTTCACCACTGCCACTGCAAAACTGTGGAACTTCCTTCCCCTTAGCATTAAAACCAGCCCATCTCTCCTCACGTTCAGGAAACAAGTGAAAACATGGTTGTTCTCACAGTAATCACCCTCTGCTCGTCAATTCAAACTCAACAGCGCCGAGACACCACTGGGTAATTGCAGCGCTGTAAAAATTGCAAAAACATAAACATAAACAGGGAGGGCCGGATGGCGGGTCCTTTTTGGGACGCGCCCCTGCGGGATTTTATTATTTCGCCTATTGGCGTGGTGCCCGGACAATTCCGCTTGAGACAGCACTTGTCGTGCCCGGAAGGAGCGTCGGTGAACGACTATATATCGGCGGAGCTCAAGTCGGTGTCTTACTCGTCCGTAGATGTGGCATGGAGGCTCGTGGCGGCGGTGGGGGCGGGCGCCCTCATGGCGAAATGTGACATTAAGTCAGCGTTCAGGCTGCTGCCAGCTCACCCGGAGGATCACCAGTTGTTGGGGATCCAGTTTGACGGGGGCATTTTTGTGGACAAGGCGTTGCCCATGGGGTGCTTGATATCGTACGCACTGTTTGAACGCTTCAGTTCCTTTTTGCAGTGGGCTTTTTCCTGGTGCACAGGCTCAGATGCGGTGACGCACTATCTGGACGACTTCTCCTTGGTGGGACGGCCTGGTTTGACGGACTGCCAGCGGCAGCTGGACGGTTTTACGGAACTCATGGGCTACTTGGGTGTGCCCCTGGCGCTGGAGAAGACGCACTGTCCCAGTACAGTGCTGTCATTTTTAGGCATAGAGCTCGACTTGGTGGCCTTGGAAGCACGCCTGCCAGAGGACAAGAGGACTCAAATGTTGGCTTTGGTGGACAAACAGAAAATGACAGTCCGGGGGGTTCAGGTGTTGTTGGGACATTTGAACTTTGCATGCCACGTCATGAGGGCAGGCTGTACCTTCTGCAGGCGGCTAGGTCTTCCGCTGTCCGGTCTGACGGTGCCACATCATCATTTGCGGTTGTCGGCGGGGACGAAGGAAAACTTGCGCATGTGGCAGGCTTTCTTGGGGTGCTTTAATGGTGTGCCCATGGTGCCCCCAGAGGATTGGGAATTGAACGTCGCATTATCGTCCGATGCGGTGGGGGTTAGCGGCTTTGGGCTCTACTGGGAGGGAGGGAAGATGGTGCACGGAGCAATGGCCGCAGCATTGGCAGGGAGGAGGGCGGATTATTGCTTTCTTGAAGCTCTTTCCGCTGGTGGTGGCGTTTTCGATGTGGGCGCGGGAACTGGCGCACAAACGGGTGCTGTTCAAGGTAGACAACATGTCGGTGGTGCAGGTGGTCAATAGGCAGTCTGCCAGGGACCCGCAGGTGTTGAAATTTATGAGAGTTTTTGTGCTGCGATGTTTGGAACGTGATATCTTATTTCAAGCTCGACATGTGCCTGGGGCGAACAATGACATTGCGGATGCTTTGTCTCGTTCACAGTGGCAGAGGTTCCATGAGCTAGCCACAGAGGCAAACGAGCGCAAGGCGCCGGTGCCAGTGGACTTGTGGTGGGTAGAAGACACCGGGTCATTCAACTGGTAAGAGCATCGGTGGCAGTGTCTACATGGAAAGCGTATGAACAGGCATGGGAAGAGGTTTTGCAGGGTGGAGCGGTACGACAGGACGATTGGTGGTGCCGGGAGGAGCAGGTGGTGCAGTTTATGCTGAGTTCCTGCGTGAAAAGAGCAGCATGTCATTTGAAAAATATATTAATTTTAGTTCCCTCAACAAAACACCCCCAACCCCACCATTGCAGGGTGCATGCTTTGGTGCAGACCAAACTGAAGATGCGACATGGCACACAACTCGATGTACCATGCCCACCAACACTGTCTGTGGCATGGATAAGTCATCCCTCTAGCAGGCCTTACAGCTCTCAAGGCAGGGTACCCCATACCTAGGTGAGGTTAGAGCTGCAGGAGCAATATGCCCCTACAGCATCTGTGCCATTCACAGACATTGTAAGTGCAGTGGAGCCATTTTGAGTGCATGGGCTGGGAGTTTGTCAACATGAACGCCACAGCTCTATCATGGCTTTACTGAAATCTGGGAAGTTTTCTACCAAACTTCCCAGCACATTAAACCCACACTGATGCCAGTGTGGGATTTAATGTAAAATACACTCAGAGGGCATCTTAGAGATGCCCCCTGAAAAACGACCAACCGTGGCGTGGTTCATGACTGGCTCCCAACCATCTGCCACCACCAGACAGGTTTCTGTACCCCTGGGCAGAGAGCTTCCACTCTCTGGGTCTGGAAACAAAGCACATCTTGGGCAGAGGTGTCATCCCCCAGGATGGTCAGGGTCCTCAAAGAGGGAGCTTTAAAGGCTTGCTGTCGTTGTTAGCTCCCCTAGCCTTTTTCCTCTATCAGCAACTGGCTTCCACCGGTTCTGACCTCCATTTTGGGCGCGAGAACCGGCGGGAAAATCTAGCCAGGAAGTGGGTGTGCCCACCTCTTTTAACCCCACCGCTCAGGTGGGGGAGGCAAAGTGGAGGCCACCTCTCAGTCCCCACCATCTTGAAGATGGGGGGGACCCCTCCAATCAGGAAGAGTCCTATGCCCCCTCCCACTAGAGGGTGGTATACTAGGTGATGCAGACACCCCAGGGAAGGGACCCATTGGTCCCAACCTGCACAACCCTGTGAAACCTGAATCTGCTAAGTTGCCATGTGCCCCACCATTTTGTGACTACAGCATCCATTTTCACCTCTGTTTCACTGACCACGTACACGTCGTCCTGCACCTCGAGCTGACTTTTTTACCGCACCCATGCTGAAATGTGCCAGGAATGTTGAGATGGCAGATGACCTCACCCGCGGGTTCCATTCCTGTTCCAACTACGCGGCAAGAGGCAGGTGATGTGCCAAAGGCTTAGACTGCCCCATTCCAGCATCAAGTTCCGTGACAAAGTGCAGGAGATCTGTATCTCCATCCCCGCAAGCTATATGGACTTTCTGCGTTCCTTCACTTTGAGATGGGAGTTTCCACGTCCTGTAAAGGATGTTGCGTGCTCCTTGCAAGTCGAACAGTCTCCCATTACCTACCTCCAGTGGGTCACAGACACTTTTCCATCTCTAGAGATTCCTGTGTTAGATTAATAAACCTGTGTTTCTTCACTCCCAGTGGTGTGGTCTCCCATTTTTGAACGTACTTGGAGGAAGCTGTGGACCTAGGTGTTTCCTGCACCGCTAGGTGGCCTACCTCTAAGCCCCCTGGTTCTTCAATTGGCGCATCAACAAGGGGCTCCATCAGAGACTCGGTGGTCTCAGCTTGATGACCCGGAGAGGAGGGGAAGATCGGTAACTGAGAAGTGCACCTGCGGAAAGCAGACTTGAGTCTCCGCAGCCGATGTCGCCTGTATCTCCTTCCCTCAACGATCTGGTCCCCAGTCTACTGATATTTGTGCCTACTGCAAAAGATCGGGGCATTGGAAGAAGGATTGCCCGATATTAGCTGATAACATTGCCACAGGAAAAATGCAACCGCGACAGTCCAACACCCCCCCCCCCAGACCCCAATATCAATATAGAGGCAACAGGGTTGATAATAATTCAGAACGTCAGGCTACCCTTCAGGATTATGCCGAAGACGAAATTGAGATGAGCCCAGTATATTGGTCAGCCTAGGGAGGTCAACGAACGGGTGAAGGAACCAGTGGAGGTCCGTAGATGTGGCATGGAGGCTCGTGGCGGCGGAGGGGGCGGGCGCCCTCATGCCGAAATGTGACATTAAGTCAGCATTCAGGCTGCTGCCAGCTCACCCGGAGGATCACCAGTTGTTGGGGATCCAGTTTGACGGGGGCATTTTTGTGGACAAGGCGTTGCCCATGGGGTGCTTGATATCGTACGCACTGTTTGAGCGCTTCAGTTCCTTTTTGCAGTGGGCTTTTTCCTGGTGCACAGGCTCAGATGCGGTGACGCACTATCTGGACGACTCCTCGTTGGTGGGACGGCCTGGTTTGACGGACTGCCAGCGGCAGCTGGATGGTTTTACGGAACTCATGGGCTACTTGGGTGTGCCCCTGGCGCTGGAGAAGATGCACTGTCCCAGTACAGTGCTGTCATTTTTAGGCATAGAGCTCGACTTGGTGGCCTTGGAAGCACGCCTGCCAGAGGACAAGAGGACGCAAATGTTGGCTTTGGTGGACAAACAGAAAGTGACAGTCCGGGGGGTTCAGGTGTTGTTGGGACATTTGAACTTTGCATGCCATGTCATGAGGGCAGGCTGTACCTTCTGCAGGCGGCTAGGTCTTCCGCTGTCCGGTCTGACGGCGCCACATCATCATTTGCGGTTGTCGGCGGGGACGAAGGAAAACTTGCGCATGTGGCAGGCTTTCTTCGGGTGCTTTAATGGTGTGCCCATGGTGCCCCCAGAGGATTGGGAATTGGACGTCACATTATCGTCCGATGCGGCGGGGGTTAGCGGCTTTGGGCTCTACTGGGAGGGAGGGAAGATGGTGCACGGAGCAATGGCCGCAGCATTGGCAGGGAGGAGGGCGGATTATTGCTTTCTTGAAGCTCTTTCTGCTGGTGGTGGCGTTTTCGATGTGGGCGCGGGAACTGGCGCACAAACGGGTGCTGTTCAAGGTAGACAACATGTCGGTGGTGCAGGTGGTCAATAGGCAGTCGGCCAGGGACCCGCAGGTGTTGAAATTTATGAGAGTTTTTGTGCTGCGATGTTTGGAACGTGATATCTTATTTCAAGCTCGACATGTGCCTGGGGCGAACAATGACATTGCGGATGCTTTGTCTCGTTCACAGTGGCAGAGGTTCCATGAGCTAGTCACAGAGGCAGACGAGCGCAAGACGCCGGTGCCAGTGGACTTGTGGTCGGTAGAAGACACCTGGTCATTCAACTGGTAAGAGCGTCGGTGGCAGTGTCTACATGGAAAGCGTATGAACAGGCATGGGAAGAGGTTTTGCAGGGTGGAGCGGTACGACAGGACGATTGGTGGCGCCGGGAGGAGCAGGTGGTGCAGTTTATGCTGAGTTCCTGCGTGAAAAGAGCAGCATGTCATTTGAAAAATATATTAATTTTAGTTCCCTCAACAAAACACCCCCAACCCCACCATTGCAGGGTGCATGTTTTGGTGCAGACCAAACTGAAGATGCGACATGGCACACAACTCGATGTACCATGCCCACCAACACTGTCTGTGGCATGGATAAGTCATCCCTCTAGCAGGCCTTACAGCTCTCAAGGCAGGGTACCCCATACCTAGGTGAGGTTAGAGCTGCAGGAGTAATATGCCCCTACAGCATCTGTGCCATTCACAGACATTGTAAGTGCAGTGGAGCCATTTTGAGTGCAAGGGCTGGGAGTTTGTCAACATGAACGCCACAGCTCTATCATGGCTTTACTGAAATCTGGGAAGTTTTCTACCAAACTTCCCAGCACATTAAACCCACACTGATGCCAGTGTGGGATTTAATGTAAAATACACTCAGAGGGCATCTTAAAGATGCCCCCTGAAAAACGACCAACCGTGGTGTGGTTCATGACTGGCTCCCAACCATCTGCCACCACCAGACAGGTTTCTGGACCCCTGGGCAGAGAGCCTCCACTCTCTGGGTCTGGAAACAAAGCACATCTTGGGCAGAGGTGTCATCCCCCAGGATGGTCAGGGTCCTCAAAGAGGGAGCTTTAAAGGCTTGCTGTCGTTGTTAGCTCCCCTAGCCTTTTTCCTCTATCAGCAACTCGCTTCCACCGGTTCTGACCTCCATTTTGGGCGCGAGAACCGGCGGGAAAATCTAGCCAGGAAGTGGGTGTGCCCACCTTTTTTAACCCCACCGCTCAGGTGGGGGAGGCAAAGTGAAGGCCACCTCTCAGTCCCCACCATCTTGAAGATGGGTGGGACCCCTCCAATCAGGAAGAGTCCTATGCCCCCTCCCACTAGAGGGTGGTATACTAGGTGATGCAGACACCCCAGGGAAGGGACCCATTGGTCCCAACCTGCACAACCCTGTGAAACCTGAATCTGCTAAGTTGCCATGTGCCCCACCATTTTGTGACTACAGCATCCATTTTCACCTCTGTTTCACTGACCACGTACACGTCGTCCTGCACCTCGAGCTGACTTTTTTACCGCACCCATGCTGAAATGTGCCAGGAATGTTGAGATGGCAGATGACCTCACCCGCGGGTTCCATTCCTGTTCCAACTACGCGGCAAGAGGCAAATGATGTGCCTAAGGCTTAGACTGCCCCATTCCAGCATCAAGCTCCGTGACAAAGTGCAGGAGATCTGTATCTCCATCCCCGCAAGCTAAATGGACTTTCTGCGTTCCTTCTCTTTGAGATGGGAGTTTCCACGTCCTGTAAAGGATGTTGCGTGCTCCTTGCAAGTCGAACAGTCTCCCATTACCTACCTCCAGTGGGTCACGGACACTTTTCCATCTCTAGAGATTCCTGTGTGAGATTAATAAACCTGTGTTTCTTCACTCCCAGTGGTGTGGTCTCCCATTTTTGAACGTACTTGGAGGAAGCTGTGGACCTAGGTGTTTCCTGCACCGCTAGGTGGCCTACCTCTAAGCCCCCTGGTTCTTCAATTGGCGCATCAACAAGGGGCTCCATCAGAGACTCGGTGGTCTCAGCTTGATGACCCGGAGAGGAGGGGAAGATCGGTAACTGAGAAGTGCACCTGCGGAAAGCAGACTTGAGTCTCCGCAGCCGATGTCGCCTGTATCTCCTTCCCTCAACAATCTGGTCCCCAGTCTACTGATATTTGTGCCTACTGCAAAAGATCGGGGCATCGGAAGAAGGATTGCCCGATATTAGCTGATAACATTGCCACAGGAAAAATGCAACCGCGACAGTCCAACACCCCCCCCCCCAGACCCCAATATCAATATAGAGGCAACAGGGTTGATAATAATTCAGAACGTCAGGCTACCCTTCAGGATTATGCCGAAGACGAAATTGAGATGAGCCCAGTATATTGGTCAGCCTAGGGAGGTCAAGGAACGGGTGAAGGAACCAGTGGAGGTACCTGTAAATCAACAGGGTCCCTATGTTACAGTATCGGTGGCCGGCACTAAAGGATGTTTCCTCGTGGATACAGGAGCATCCCGCAGTACCCTGACTGCCCCACTGATTCTGAGGGCTCCTCCATCCGGCAAACTAATTACATCGACTGGGTTTGATGGTAAGCCCTCTGTGAACCCCCTCTCCAAACCTATGCCATTCTCTATCAACGGTGCTGACACCTCTGCAACATTCTTGCTATCATCAGACTGTCCTGAGAATCTCATGGGATTGGATCTGTTAAAACATTACCGTGCCACGATCAGATGGTCCCCTGATAATGTTAGAGTCATTGTGTATGACTATGTTTCCCATGCCAACTGTCTGTACAGCTATTCCAACTTCCCGACATTCAGGATGATTCAGCTACCATCCCAACCACCTTATGGGCCACTTCTGATACTGATGTAGGTACTATCCAGATGCAACTCGTTCACATTACTGTCAGGGAAGGTGCACCCATGCCTAGATTACCTCAGTATAAAATATCTAAAGGGGGAGAGCTCGCACTGTGGTTCTGTGACTCTGAGGGTCTGTGGTTCCGAGATTCTGAACCTGTTCAATAAAGGTCGTCGGATATAGACAATTTTGGTGTCAGCGGACCGAAATGACGAGTGCGGTATGTACGAGTGTTTTTGTCATCACTGATCAATGAGAACACTACGTATTCAGGGATTTCGTTGAACCCTCGGGTTCCATTTTGTGTGCGGCAGCCATTTTGTGTGGTTGCCCTCACATAGGCCGATGACTATGGCTGAACGTGTCTTTGGGACACGTACACCTTTGCTGACTTTTTTGTGACCAGGCCGTACTGACTCCCTTGCCCGAGGCTGACCTCGTTGAGCCAGTTCCTTGTTAAGCAGCTGGTCAGATAGAGATCAAAGAGCAGGACATTGCTGAGTTTTATGGTACATGCACACACCCTTCTATCTTGCTTCTCATCTGCTTCTGTTCCTTCCTTTATGGCTTAATTATTGATTTGGGTTGAGGTCTTTATGATGGGTTTGTCCGGCCTGTTCGAACAGGAATGTTGGATTTTGCTTTGTCATTTCTGGTGGGCTGGACAACAGAAAGTGGGATTGTTGTCTTGCGATATGTTTGAAATGTTACCCTTCTATTGGTCAGTTTGTATGTAATTGATGCTAGCCAGGAATGTGATTTTTAGCATAAAAGACGATGCTCCGCTCCATGAATTTGTGCAGTCTCTAGCGAACCACCCGTGTTGTGCTTCGTAGACCTCTGTTCCTGGTTGCAGCCAATAAATTTGGTCTTTGACGTCATCAAGAAGTGTCCTGTGTCTCTGTTTGCCGAGGCAGGGGAATCCGAAGACATCGGTCGTTATCCCTGGCGCCGCTGGGTTCTAAAACCCGGTATTTCAGTTGGCGCCCAACGTCGGGCGACTTTAGCGGCACCGGTCCAAGCCCGAAGATCGTGAGGAGCTTCATGTGGAAATTCTGGAGGAAGGCCTGCCACTTCATCGACCCCTGTATGTCGTTGTGGTCCGAAAGTCTTTGCTGCGAGGTTCCCCGCTTTCCGACGGCTAAGAGGGACTGCTGCCCTGACTGTCGCCCTGTCTTGGAGCCATTAGACGATTTGTAGAGCGAGACAATAGACGGGTCTTCTGGTGACGCCATCGACATTTCAGTTAAGTATGAGTGGAGCGTCTCCCAGTCCTTAGTTTTGTTTGGGTATCCTTCGGGATCGCTTTGATTTGGTACCTGCAGGCCCCAAAGCCGAGGGACTTGTGTATTGACGAGACTATCGTTTTGAGATTTCCCTTGAAGTTTGAAGCTAGACTAGTGAGCGAAGATGCCTGGTCTTAGCAGACTTGGAAAGATATTTGGTTTTGGTTGTACTAGGGATTCCCGATTGGAGGATTCGTGTCCAGTTCCTCAGATTGGAACTCCGACCTATGAGCTCTACGTAAAACATGGAGTGGGCCCCATCCCGTATAATGAAATATGGGTTAAATATACTAGGAAAGACGGTGTCCTACAGTAGCCCCGTTATGGTAGCTTTGAAACAGAGATTTTAAACAATCTCAAAGTTAAACTGTTCAAGAAGAAAGCCAGGCCGGCACTGTTTGACTCTTTCCGCATATGGCGAAAGGAAGTCAAACAGAAAGAAATTAAGTTAGCGAAGGAAAATAAACGAGAACGAGGTATGTCAATGATGCAAGCTGCTATACAGTTTAGGGATAATGTAGAAGAACAAGAAAGCGAACAGATGCTTAGGCAGCGTAAACTAGCGGTAGACAAGTGCTATCCAGCTTTGCCATCTCAACAACAAGAAGAGAAGAAAGATCTTGTGAAAGATCCTTTAATGTCGCATTTATTGAGTTCGCCACCCCCTTATGCACAGAATGCTACGGCACCGCCACAAGTTGTAGTTGCGCAACCTCCGGTTGCTTTGCCTCCTGTGATTCTTCAACAGCCAGCTCCTTTTCCACTGGCTCCTATTCCTTTGGTGCAGCCTTCTCAAGGGCCGCCGACTTTGCTACCTCCTTCGTCTGCTACTCCTACACCTGTGTTGTCTGTTCCTTCTGTTACTGTTCCGACTTCGGTTTCTTCTCATTCTGTTCCGTCTCCTGTTCTTTTGTCAACTTCTCCTTCTGCTCGACAGAGAATGACTGATGCGGTTGCTAGTCTCTTTTCTCCTCTGTTGGGTTCCTTGGGTATGTCTCCTGTTGTAGAGCATAAGCAATTGCGTAGTCAATTGTCTGATGCTAATGAACGGACAGTGTTGGATCACTTAGCGCGTAAATGGGTTACGTATCCTTCGCACTATGACCATGAGGGTGTTATGGATGTTTTCCTTCAATGGGAAGCACCGAAACAAAGATATGTTTTTGATAGGATGTGTTCTTTCATTCATGAACAATGGGAAGATTGTGAAGTAGGTCAGACTCCGCCTGAGTTGTACCGTATACGTTCTGAGTTTGCGAAAGAGACTGTTGTGGGTCTCGAGGTTGAGAAAGCAGTTGCGACGTTGTTGTCGCTTAGGAGTGCATCTCCTTCTCAGTGACTGTTTGAGCCTGATCCGTCGGTTAGGAGGAAGGCGCGTCAATATCCGATGCGTGAGGTTCCTCCAGTTTGGAGACCTGATGATGCACAAGCTGTTCCACCTGTTCAGCCACACTTTCAGCGAGTCTGGGTACATGTTCCATGGAAGCGTGCTGAAGTTTTAGCTCTTAAGCAGACTTTGCCTGATCCGCGCAAAAATCCAGCAGGGTTTTATAAGGAGCTATCTCAAACTGCAGATTCGTGTATCATGAATCTGGCTGATATAGATATGTTGTTTGGGAATGTTGTTCCACAGCCTATTTGGGGAAAGATTTGTCACACAGATCATGCTCAGGAATTAGGTGATACATGGAATAATCTTAGAGCTGTAGATGCTAGGCAAGTAGGTGGTGCTAAGCCTGAAGAAAGATGAAACTGTGTCCGACTTTTTCACCTGGTTCGAAGAGACGTTTGTAGACCACAGTGGTCAGGACATGAGTACCGAAGGTGGTCAAAGGTTGTTCGTTGACAAATTTGTTCATAATTTGCTTCCAGAATTGTGCAATAGGTTGAAGGATTCTGAGAGTGCTTGGGCCGTTTCTACGTCAGCGCAGATTTTGGCTACTGCCCATTACTATGAGAATAGAAACAAGGATGAGATAGAGAAAGCGGATAGGAAGACTAAGGAATTGAAGACTAAAGTTCTTCTACAGCAAGCTTATCCGCCTCATAATAATCAGCGCGATTATCAGCAACCTCAGCAATATCAGAGAAACTCGCAGAGGTTTGAGTCTTCTCAACAGCATTTTCCCGTAGGCCCTAATCAATGTGCGTATTGCAAAGAAGAGGGTCATTTCAAGAGTAGTTGTCCGGTTCTGTTACAGCGCACGAATGGTGCTTCTGGTGTGAGAGGTCGAGGTGTTCAACAAGCACCTAGAGGTAGAGGTCGTGGTCAAAATGCGCGTCCTTTGCCTCCACAGAACTCTATGAATAGCTTTGATCAGCAGAATGGTGCGTCTGGTAGGACGGCACAGCACTATGCGGACGATTACTATGTTGAAGGTGAGAATGTGGATGGTAATGATTGCTAGGACAGCCATAGACAAAGAGAGGGAGTTGTTTCAGTTCCAGTAGATCAGAGTGGACCCTATGTTGAAGTGATTGCATCAGGTGTGTCAGAGCCTTTTCTGTTGGATACTAGCGCTGCGAAAAGCTCTATTATGCACTCTAAACTCCCTGGGGCACCTTTGTCTGGCTTAAAGAATGTTTCAGTAGGTTTTTCTGGCGTCCCGGTTATGAATCCGATTTCTAGTCCATTGTCTATTTCTGTTGTAACTTGTGAATTCGAAGCACCCCTCATTCTGACGACTGGTTGTGGTGAGAACTTGTTGGGATTGGACTTGTTAAAGAGATTGTATGCGACGCTATATTGTTCTCCTTCAGGAGTACATCTTACATTGGGTAAGAGAGTGATCTCTCCGATGTATTTGTCTAAAGATCAACTTCCACCTGAATTGTCTTCTCTCCCTGATTCTCTTTGGGCTACTGGTCCTAACGATGTGGGTCTTTTAGAGATTCCGCCATATGTTGTGACGTTGAAAGCGAATGCTAGATTACCACGCATTCCGCAGTATCGCATTTCCAGTGATGGTGAAAGAGCACTTTTGGCGATCATCTATGATCTGATTGAGAAAGGTGTAATTGAGGAAACGAGAGGTAATGTGTGCAATAGTCCGGTTTTGCCTGTTCTGAAGAGAACTGATTCTTCACCGTCTCCTGTATATAGGTTCGTAATCGATCTCCGCGAGGTGAATAAGATCGTTGTTCCGCAATTTCCTGTTGTGCCTGATATCACCGCTTTACTGATTTTGATCCCGGCTACAGCCACGTGGTTTTCGGTGATTGACTTGAAGAATGCTTTCTTCAGCATCCCGATTGCCGTGGAGAGTAGAGATATCTTTGGCTTCTCTTTAGGAAGACGAAGTTTCCGCTTTAAGTGCGCTCCTCAAGGTTTTTGTGAGAGTCCAACTTGATTTGTTGGTTTTACCTGATGGTGCTGCTCTTATCCAGTATGTTGACGATCTGTTAGTTGCTGCTGACAATGAAGAGGTCTGTAGAGAGGCTACTTTGTCGTTGTTACGTCACTTGTTTGATTTCCATCATAAGGTTTCTCTTTCGAAGTTGCAATATTGTCGACAAGAAGTTACCTATTTAGGTCACCTCTTATCGAAGGAGGGAAGGAAACTGACCCCAGAAAGAATTCAAGCGATTGCGAAAATGAGTGTGCCTACGACACAGAGAGAAGTACCTGCTTTTCGGGGTATTACGTCGTACTGTAGACAGTGGCTCCCTAATTTTTTGTTGCTTGCGAAACCTTTGATAGCTCTTACTGTTAAGGATACTCCAAATCATATTCCTTGGACAGTGCTGTTTGCCGAGGCAGGGGAATCCGAAGACATCGGGCATTCTCCCTGGTGCCGCTGGGTTCTAAAACCCGGTTCTTCAGCACTACAAAAAATTGTAACAGACCTCATTCAGGATGGCATGGTGGAAAAGGTTCTTTCCAACGTCTGCAACAGCCCCATTTTGCCGGTATTAAAACAATCGGCTACACACCAAAAGGTGTACAGATTTGTGATTGACTTGCGGGCCATTAATAAGATAGTAGTACCACAATTTCCCGTAGTTTCTGACATAACTACTATCCTCACCATGATTCCACCTACAGCTAAAGTCTTTACAGTCATAGATTTGAAAAATGCATTCTTTTCCATCCCCATTCATGAAGACTCATGTTTTCTTTTTGGCTTCACCCTAATGAACAGATCATATAGATTCTGTCACGCCGCTCAGGGCTATATAGAAAGTCCGAGCATTTACAGCCAAGCATTGAAAAAACAACTTGACCAGATCCATCTCCCAGAGGGAGTGGCTCTTATTCAATATGTAGATGACATTTTGTTAGCAGCAGACACTACCCATTTGCCCGACATGCATCATTAATGACCCTAAAATTCCTTGCTGAACATGGCCACAAAGTATCCAAAGACAAATTGCAGTATTGTAGAAAACAGGTGACTTATTTAGGTCACCTATTTTCTAAGGAGGGATGCACTCTTACACCAGACAGGATTCAGACTATTTTGAACTTCCCTACTCCAACCACCCAAAGAGACGTGAGAGCACTAATAGGTCTCACCTCCTACTGTAGACAGTGGATCCCAAATTTCTCACTCATTATCAAGCCACTTCTTTCCCTGATGACTAAAGATGTTTCTGATCCTATTCCCTGGACATCACAGCATGCTGAAGCATTAATGACCCTACGATAGGCTCTGTGTTCAACCCCAGTCTTAGGTACACCTGATTATCAAAAGCCATTTTTTCTCTTTTTACACGAACGGTCAGGTTGTGCCATCTCACTTCTCTGTCAAATGCATGGTACACACAAACAACCTTGTGCCTATTTTTCTGCTGTTTTGGATCCAGTCGCCCGAGCTTTGCCTACCTGCCTGCACGCTGTAGCAGCAGCTGCTGTGGCAGTGCGCCAGACAGAGGGTATAGTTCTAGGGTCCCCATTAACAGTTCTGGTACCACATGCCGTTGATATTCTGTTGAATAAAACCAAAACCCAACACCTTACTAGTGCCCGACTGTATGGATACGAACTTATCTTGTTAAATGCGCACATAACTATTCAACGCTGTACCACTCTGAATCCCGCTACACTCTTACTCCTACCTGACACCAACCCCCTCACTCAGCCACCCCATCATGATTGCGTATTCCGAACAGAAGCAGAAACCAAGGGAAGGGTGGACCTTAAAGACACAGCCTTACCAGATGCACAAGGCCACCTGTGGGTAGACGGTTCTTGCCTGAAACTCCTGAATGGCACCACATCTGCAGCCTATTCTGTCACAACAGCACTTACAGTAGTTGAGACTGCCCGAATATTACAGAAATCAGCCCAAGCGGCAGAGATAACAGCACTTACGCGCGCTTGCATCCTCAGTACAGGCATGACTGTGAACATCTACACCGACAGTCAGTATGCTTTCGGGGTCTTACACAATTTTACACTACTGTGGAAAGAAAGAGGGGACCTCACTACTCATGGGACGCCTATACAACATGGTGAATTGGTTTAATGCCCTTTTGGAAGCCATCACTCTCCCTGCTAAGTTAGCGGTAATCAAATGTGCGGCACACAAGAAAGTTATTAACAAAGTAGGACAGGGGAACGCTCTGGCTGACAGCACATCCAAGAACACAGGCTTAGGAATAGTACCTGCACCAATGTATGTCTTAAAATCACAAGCTGAGAAATGGCACGATGCCAGACAACGGATAATTGACATACAAGAATCCGCTGCCATAGAAGAAAAAGAACAGTGGAAAACTGATGGTATGTTAGATAAGGAGGGATGTTGGAGATCTCAGGATACTCTTAGGTGGAAACTACCAACAGCATATGTTATTCCCTTACTTACAATGACACACTTACCTACACACATTGGGTCCCAAGCCATGTATACTATGCTCAAGGAAGTATGGGATCATCCCAAATTGAGAGCCCTGGCCGAGCGATTTGTATAGCACTGTCTGACCTGTCTAAGATACAATGTGGGAAAGGGAACAAAGGTTCCGACTGCAGGATTTGCACTGCCCTCTGCCCCTTTTGAAGTCCTACAGATGGATTATATCCAAATGAATAGAGTTAACAGCTACAAGTATGTCTTGGTGGTGGTCTGTGCATTCAGTAAATGAGTGGAAGCATATCCCATCAAGGATAATACTGCTATTACTACAGCTAAAGTACTCCTGAAGGAATTCTTTCCCCGGTATGGCCTTTGTAGATTGATGCAAAGTGATCGAGGATCACATTTCATCGGCCAGACAGTCAAACATATCTTAGAAGGATTGGGAGTCAAGCAAAAATTCCATGCTGCATTCCACCCTCAGGCAGCAGGATTAGTAGAACGCTATAATGGGATTCTGAAGGAGAAACTAGCTAAGATAACAACTGAGACAGGATTGAAATGGTGAACGCCCTACCTCTAGCTCTGCTGTCTATACGATCAGTCTCACATTCTAAGTCACACCGTCAGACAGTTTTTGGTAGACCTATGAATATTTGGAATGCCCCATCTCCGAAATCCCTGACTTACCTTCCCCAGGAAGTGTTGACTGATTATCTGTTGAACTCACTAAAACAATGTCTTTACTCCATGAAAAGGTCTGGGCCTCCGTCACAGACAGATCTCAGGGCCCTGGCCATGATATCAAACCCGGAGACTTCGTTTTGGTAAGAACTTTGCACGCACCCAGTCTCTGCAGCCTCGCTGGAAGGGTCCCTTGCAGGTGCTGCTGGTGACCAGAACGGCCTTCCGAGTAGAGGGAAAGAAATCCTGGGTTCATGACTCCCACTGCAGAAAAGTTGATACCATAACTGAAGACAACTTGAAAGTACACAAAGAAGTTCTGACCCACAACAAACCAATAGACTGTGACTAGGATTCTGAACCTGAACTAGAACTTTGTGATGAAGGAACAGACGGATACTACCTCCAATCCAAGGCTAAGCTGAAGAACAAGTTCAGCTCCAAGGGTCGTTAGTACTCCATTGTCCATTGCTGCAGGGCGGTAGTAAAATCTGACTGAGGGTCCTGGGTACCCCTAGTAGGGGGTTACCAGGGTAGACATTGGTCAGTGAAGCAACCAACAACTATCGGCAGCTATTAGGGACATTGCAGTACTCTTGGGACACTTGTAGAGCTATTATGGCTGGAGGTTACGATGATGTGGGACCAATCCCCCCAAAACCTGGATATGTCACAATCCTCCCTATTCATGAGTACCAAAGACTACACACCACCTTGAAAAATGATTACCAACAAGTGCCATCATCCAGGTCTGCCAATGTTCCCCTCGATGAGGAAAACAGTCAACGACATGGGAACGGTCTGGATCCAGAGGTCGCATACACCCGTGGTACTGCTACCATGCTGAAGAAAGCTAGAATGAGAGATTACAGTACCAAGACAATAGTACTGTTTGTCCTGATTACGCTTGCTGTTCTGTTCAGTGTAGTGTTCTGGATTATTGAAGAAACAGCTCTAGCCCATCATACTGTCCTGCCTCACACCCATCTGAAATGCCTGAACATTCACATGCTCCATGGCCTGATTCTCACGTTAACAGACATTCTGAATTCAGTAATAATACTTACATCCAAATGCTGCACCAGTTTAATACATTTTCAGGTGCAACTGATTGTTATGTTTGTGGACTTCTACCTCATGCAACTCAGCACACCGTCCAGTTCTTAATGTTCCCTGCCTCATCTGCTTATACTTATGCTCTAATGAACAACTTGACAAACGTCTTTCCCTCATGTGGCAACGCTGGCAACCTTACCACATTACAGCCCTTTCTTTGACATTCCATGTCCACAACAATACCATCTGTAATGCCTCTGACTCAGCACCAATGCGTACCATCATGTCCACCCCTATGTGAGGTACATGGGGTTACACTTTCATTACCATTTGTGCTAAAACAGTTGCCATTTCTGTTACATCACATCCTGGTACATTATGTCTACACGGTCAAGGGAAAATACCTATAGGAGTCAGTCTATGCAATACTACAATGACTTATGACAATTTCACCCCATATCTCTGCCTTCCTACAGGATAGGGGGGCATATTATCAAGGGGGTTTATCTCCGCTTTTTTGGCTTTAAAAGCCAAGAAAGCGGAGATAAAATTATCTCCCTATTACCTAGCTGTCGCTAACACCAGTTAGCGACAGCTAGTAGGAGATAGCGACCATCTTGGGCGCCACTTTGCATGTCAGTGATATTTATCACTAATGACATGCAAAGTGGGCGTGCCAAGATGTTAGCGAGCTATCTCCAATTACCAACTTTTGGAGATATTCGCGCTAAGCGCGAATATCTCCAAAAGCTAACACCTGCCCTGAGCAGTTCTTAGCCATGTTATCCAATGGGAGGTGGATAACATGGCTAAGAGCATTAGCTCGGTCATGCATGAATATCGCTGACTTTTCAGCGATATTCATGCATTGCGGCCGATTTTTATCGCATTTGCGATAAACCTTGGTAATACCAAGGTTTATCTGCGATAAAAATCGCCGCAGCTCTGCAGTAAATTTTTGTCTCTAACCAAGCAATAGCAATAATTATCGCTATTGCTTGGTAATATGCCCCTGCATTTTGTGTGCGGAAACAAAGCTTACACGTAGTTACCCCCTGACTGGAGTCGTACATGCTACATTGCTTTCCTCCTGCCACCCACTTTCAACCGAGACAATATGTACCACCGCCAAAAAAGACAATTGCCAGATGTGGACCAGACAGACACCACAGGCCAACAGTTCTATGATGCTATGAAAGGACTGTTGCTGTACTGCGGTCCAATGTCCAACAGCCTCTAGATCCGAAAATTACCCAGAGTCCTGAAAGCAACAATTAATGTGACTGCAGGAATACTGACCAACTACTCCGCCGAACTTGATGCCACCCGCATGGTTGCCCTCCAAATCCTATCGTGCTGACGTCATCTTAGCGTATAGGGGAGGAGCCTGCCGCATCATCGGCGCAAGCTGTTGTGTGTATATTCCTGATTCGTCACCATCAGTATGTGATGCTATCTCCAATCTTCACCGAATTTCCCCCGAAATCCATCAAGAAACTGGAAATCCCTGGTCTTGGAGCTCTGGACTCTGGCAACTTCTCGTCTCCTGGGGTTGGAAAATAATAACAGTCTTACTGATTCCGCTAGCCCTTCTGTTCTTCTGCTGTCTGTGCATCCATTGCGGCCCGCACTCTGTTCTATCTGTGCTTTCGGATGTACATCACCTACCACGCTTCAACACACCAAAGATAGTAAAATACTGTATCAACAAGCTGTAGACGAACTTATGTGGATCGACATTGACTGATGTGTTGCCCATGGCAAAAGGAGGGACTGTGAAACCTTAATCTGCTAAGTTGCCATGTGCCCCACCATTTTGTGACTACATCGTCCATTTTCACCTCTGTTTCACTGACCCCATACATGTCAACCTGCACCTCGAGTCACCTTTTTACCACACCCATGCTGAAATGTGCCAGGAATGTTGAGATGGCAGATGACCTCGCCCCGGGTTCCATTCCTATTCCAACTACGCGGCAAGAGGCAGGTGATGTGCCCCATTCCAGCATCAAGCTCCGTGACAAAGGGCAGGTGATCTGTATCTCCATCCTCGCAAGCTATATGGACTTTCTGCGTTCCTTCTCTTTGCGAGGGGAGTGTCCACGTCCTATAAAGGATGTTGCATGCTCCTTGCAAGTCGAACAGTCTCCCATTACCTACCTCCAGTGGGTCATGGACACTTTTCCATCTCTAGAGATTCCTGTGTGAGATTAATAAACCTGTGTTTCTTCACTCCCAGTGGTGTGGTCTCCCATTTTTGAACGTACTTGGAGGAAGCTGTGGACTTGGGTATTTCCTGCACCGCTTGCTGGTCTACCTCTAAGACCCCCTGGTTCTTCACTGTAACATCCCTAAATCTAGTATTTAGATGCACCCAGAACCTTGCATCTTCAGATTCGACGTGACAAGAAGAAGGACCGAAGAGCTGTGCTGCAGAAGAGGAGGTTGAAGACAACTGCTTTGGCCCCGACCCTTCCGGCCTGACTCCTGCTCTAAAACCCCTGCAAGCTGAATCCGGGGTGCCCTGCAGCTAGCAGCCTCCAAGAACCCCAGGGACCTGCTAGTAAGTAAATCTTGGTTCTAGAAATAAAACAACAAAATAACTTTTTATACAAACTATTGGTCTGAATACAGCCTTTGAGTATGTAACATAATTTCTTGCCTGAGTGCAGCCGCTGCAGGTAAGAGAGGTGAAGGCTGGATGAGGGGGATTTCAAGACCACAAGGGAAAACTAAATTACTAATGAATTTTCCCTCGTGGTCTTCTCTCGAAATCCCCCCCAGCCGGCCCCACCGCTCTTACCTGACTGCTCAACCACACTACAACAAAAGAGTTAGGTATTTTCAACTTTAACATCTGCTATACCTCTGGGTATCCACTGGACTCTGTGCACACACTATATCGTACTTTGTTGTAGTATATTCAGAGCCAGCTTCCTACACCATGGGACTTACCAAAACAGGCTCACTGTCTGGAAAGATAAGCCATTTCAAAATGATTAACCGTTAAAGGCCACATCTCATCTCTGATTTAAAACAGTGATCACAGAGCCGCAGAAAATAACGAGGAACCAAAATGTTCCACTCAACTCTGTGAAATGTCCACTTAAATTATCACTGTTGGGAGATGCACACCTCCCAGTTTCTTACTGAGTAAAATGCTGTTCCGAACACTACAAGGCCGTTTTTATCCTGAAGAAAGGTTGTGAAGCAAGGCGATGTCAGTATTCTCTTTAGTTTATTAGACCAAGACAATGGAAGTCTCTTTTCTCTTGCTATTAACAGCAGAAGAATCGGAAGAGTGACTAAGGAGTATGGTTCTCCAGCATCGGTCTTCATCTCACTTAGGGTCCCACGGGGGCAAAAAATAGGCCCAGGCACAAAAATAAAAGTGGTCCCTATGAGCGATCCAGCAAAAAAAAAGTGTCCCACATTTGCAAATCAGCCCAGTTTTGAATTTGTAATGACACGCTGTAATGGTATCTGTGGGAAGCTGGCTATGTATATACTAAACCAAAGTGAGGTATAGTGTGCACAGAGTCCAGTGGAACCCCAAATGTAGGCAGGGGTAAAAGTAGATGGTACCTTACTCTCTATTTGTGGTAGTGTGGTTGAGCAGTGAGGCTTTATCAGAGGGTAGTGTTAAGCATTTGTGGTACACACTCAATCAGCAAATGATATCACACACTCAAAGACTGAACTTCAGAACAATTGGTTTTGTATAAAAATATTCTTTTCGTTATTTTATTTCCTAGAACTAAGCAAGCCTGGCACAGGTAAGCGATGAGTACTTTGCAGTAATAATACAGTTTGTAAACAGTTATACTTTTGGGGGTGCAGACACCCCAGGGAAGGGACCCATTGGTCCCAACCTGCACACCCCTGTAACATCCCTAAATCTAGTATTTTGGTGCACCCAGAACCTTGCCTCTTCAGATTCAACGTGACAAGAAGAAGAAGGACCGAAGAGCTGTGCTGCCGAAGAGGAGGGTGGCGACAACTGCTTTGGCCCATCCCTTCCGGCCTGACTCCTGCTGTGAAACCCCTGCAAGCTGAACCCGGCGTGTCCTGCAACCAGCAGCCTCCAAGAACCCCAGGGACCTGCCATGCCTTCCTAAATAACTCTGATCTCCCGTGGACACCATTTGTCCAATACCAACTCAAGCCAGGATCCAGTCGGCTCCAAGAGTCCTCACCACTCTGCACCAGACATCCACAGCCTGTGTTTGAGTGGCTCAACACCCCAGTGAGGCCCCCCCAGCAATCCTAAGCTGTGGTCCAACATTGGATGACCTCCACCGACCTTCCCCTCGACGCCTGCCTGCAGCCTCATCCTAAAGGGTCCCCTGACCATGACTGAACCAGTAAGAAGAACCCAACATGAAAAGACACCCCTGCAACTACAGCCCCTGAGTCCTGAGGTGCCCCACCAATGGTATCCTGGTGTCCAACAACTCTTCAAGTTCATACTTCAGTCATTGGATTCTTTCATCCATTCTTCTGGCTCCCGCCTGGAGTCCTTTTCTGTGACCGACATCCTTCATTGAAAAGCATTGACCTCCCTTCACCTCCTGAGCATCCTTACACTGGCCGCCCCTGCGCAGCTGGTGGTGTGGACTTAGTGCTAACCTGGGGCCCCCGTTTCCCATACGTTAACCCTAGGAGCTTAGCTCCAGAGACCGAGTGGCCAGCTCGTGAGCACACCCCCAACCGAGGTGCCCCATTGGCTAACATTGGCACCCTGCACTGCACTCTGCACCCGACCAGCCTAGTGCAGCTGGTGATGCCCCTTGAGTGCCAACCTGAACCTTGGGGAACCTTGGTTCTATCCCAGAAAACTCCAATCCTAAAACCGTTTACTTACCTGTAAACATAACACTTTGTATTTCTCCATATGGCTGAATGGTGGTTTTTCTCTGAAAATTCGTGTTGAACTGTCTTATACTGCAGCAAAAAGTAATTAAGTGCCTTCACAAGAGTTAACCTGTTTTAAAATGAACTGTGTTGCTTAAAGTGTGTTAGGAGTGTGTTTCGTGCCAAACTAGAAAAGTAATCATGGGGTAATCCAAAAGTAATCTGACAGTAATTTCAAGTGTTTTTGAACAGTTTTCCAATTTCTTTCTCAGCTGCAAAAGTAACCTAAATGTTCCCACCAAACCAGTAATAACTGTCTTTTGAAAAGTAACATTGTATGAAGAGTTTAACTTACCTGCTACTAAGGAAATCTTTGTTCTAGAAATAAAACAACAAAATAACTTTTTATACCAATTGGTCTGAAAACAGCCTTTGAGTGTGTGACATCATTTCTTGCCTGAGTGCAGCCGTGGCTGCTGCAGGTAAGAGCGATTTGGGGGGGGGGGGGTGTAGGGGGGGATTTCGAGAGACGACCACAAGGGTAAATTAAACAAATGATGAATTTTCCCTTGTGGTCGTCTCTCAAAATCCACCCCAGTTGGCCCACCACTCTTACCTGCAGTGGCCGCGGCTGCCTGAGTGTGTACAGCAAATGGTCAAAACTACCCTCTGATAAACCTGACAGCTCAACCACACTACAACAAAAGAGTAAGGTATTATCTACTTTAGCCTCTGCTATACTTCTGTGGATCCACTGGACTCTGTGCACACTAGACCTTACTTTGGTATAGTCTATATATACAGAGCCAGCTCCCTACACCATGGGACTTGCCAAAGGAAGTTCACGGTCTGGAAATATAAGCCCTTTTAAAATGATTAACCGTTTAAAGGGCACATCTAATCTCTGCTTTAAAACAGTGATCACAGAGCCACAGAAAATAATGAGGAACCAAAATGTTACACTCGTCTCTGTGAAATGTCCACTCAAATTATCACTGTTGGGAGATGCACACCTCCCAGTTTCTTGCTGAGTAAAATGCTGTCCCAAAAACTGCAGGGCTGTGTTCCACATTTGCAAATCAGCCCAGTGTTGAACTTGTAATGGCACGCGTAATTATATCTTGCAAGGCATGACAGACAGCATGCATGTGTGTTTGCTGCAGGCAATGCTGTGGTAATATCAGGGCATCAACAGTAACAACTGTCCCACCTGTTCATTAAATAGGCCCATACACCGCTAAAAAAAAGCGACCCACACAATCAGACCATCGGACACTGCCTGATTGCCCTATAGGCTAGTCCGATCCTGAATCTCACTGCAATTGTATTACAAACTCTGAGCAGCTTTCCTCAGAGTTCTTACTCGTACCCTTGCTCGAAGAACACACTCTTGTGTGCCACATAGATACTCTGAGAAGTAAGGCACTCCCTCCTGCAGCTTGAACACAGACTGTAATAAGGCAACTCAGAAGGTTACAGCAATTGATAAATGTGATTGTGCATATATGTACTACATGAAAAAATACTTGACCAATATCACTTTGTTGCCACTAACCCACTGCCTTCTCATATGTTCAATAGACCATGCAATTAGAGTGTAACCATATCGCCAAAAAGAGTTGCCTTCATCCTTGCATTGTCTGACTACTGAGAATGCTGTTCACATATAGAATCAAACGCTGTTCCTCCACAGAGGAGTTTTTCCAAATCATACCTCTTGCTCTGTGATCGGGGTACCTAATGCATCTTCGCTGCTCACCTCTAAGCGGTGAAAGATGCATGCTGTCTGGGAAGTTCAGCAACTCCGTCTCAGTAACATTAGTCCTCTGCTTACAGAAGGTTGTGCAGTACTCAGCAAATCCCTTATTTATCTCTAGCTCAGAATGTACCTTCTCTCCATAATTATTATACATTTTCATTGTTGGTGCCTTTTCAACTTTATGAGCTAGGCTAATAATCTGCTCAATTGTCCCCTTCCACGTGCCGACTACCAAGGAGGAACTCTTGTAGTCCACCTTACTTAATGTGTCTTGGGCTTCTACATGCTTCAGTTTTCCTCTCGTTCCTATGTTGGGCCCGCAAGGTATACGTTAAACTCCAATGTGTGGCCCAGTCTTTAAATGCCTTTGCTCCTCGCTTTATTGGGGAATCATAGAGGGGAAGGAAAGGTTTGTTCAGGGATACGTCTGCCATGCAAAAGTCCTTCCATGGATCATAGGCTAGTGTACCAGTCCTACTATCCTCTGTGATAAACCTCCTAAGAACGCTGCTTGATCACGGTTGGGTGCATAGACTCTAGCCATCAGTATCTGAGTTCAATCTAGACTCCCCATCACTATCACATATCATCTTTTAGAGTTAATGATGGGCTCTTCGGTTAAAAAGAGGACCCCCAACTCCAGCCTCTCCCTCAACCAATACACTTGTGGCGGGAAAAAGTATGGAATATGTACGTGATGGAGAAGTTTCCAGCCTTAGTAAATACTAAAATGTGCACATTTGAAAAAGTATGACTACCATTTAAAACTCATGAAAAGATCCCATATTCTGAGGCGGAGATCCTGCAGCCATTTCTGACACTTTGCACCGCGCTTTACTATGTGAAATGTCCCTGGGTAGTAACATTAAAATGCCCAACACCCAACAATTTATTAATAACAGCAATCTCAAAATGTTCTCAAAATGTTGAAATGGGAGTGAGAGGGAGCGCCGTTAGCTCGCACACCTCAGCCTGCAGCTCCCACATCCTTTGAATGTTGAACATAGTAAATCCCCATTCACTACAGCTGCATGTAGCCCATTGGACCATGCCATTAGTACCTACATGAGCCTCCTATAGGGTCAGACAGGGACAGAGAATAGGCCCGGGCACCGAAACAAAAGTGGACCCAATAAGTGAAATCAGAAAGCTAAAAAAGTGGCCCATGTTTGCAAACTGTTTTGAACTTGTAAAGACACACTGTATACGTGTTTTGCAAGGTACAGAAGACTTTAGAAATGTGTACTTGCAGCAGGCAATGTTTCTTTTAATATCAGGGAACTGAACAGCAAAAACCGGCCCAGCAGAGCATCAAACGGGCCCACAAACAACCAAAAACAGGCCCATACATGTGAGAGCTGATTGCCCTCCTGGCCTGTGAGATTTGCTTGTTAATGGATATGTTGTTGGATTACAATGCCAACCACAGAGTCTCCAAACTTGGAGGGTTACATGGCGGTGAGTGATAGGAACGCAGAGCCTGCAGTCTCTGTTGGGCGAGTAGGGTAAGTGAAGAGAAGAGTGAGAGAAACACCACGGCCATCTTTGGAAGCTCAGTACTGAAGTCCCAGGTAGTTACAGCTCTTCAAGTGAATTGTAACATGAATTATTTGTAACACAATTTCCTATGCACACAACATATCAATTTAGGTACAATTGTATATTGAGCAATCATCAAGTAAGTTTAGTCTTCTTCTGTTTGAGCAATTGTTGTAGTTTTATTGCCCAAAAGACCTTACGCCAGCCGACACGTGTTTCGTCAGAGTGCAGATTGCTCTGACTCTTCAGGGCTGGAAATAAAACAAAAAGTGTACAAAGTGTTGTGATTCCTGTCACTATACAGAGTGACTTAACAAATAATTGGCAACATTTTATATGTACATTGAAATTTGCAACCGTAGAGGTTTTGGTGACAACAACGAGTATTAGTTGTCCCACTTGGACAAAAAAAAACCTTGTTTTTCGTCATATGGTCCCGTATTACAGGATTGACCTGATTATACTGTGCATTGGATCACGTCTTCATTAGTAAGCATCTTACTTTACTATTCACGGTTGCCACGTTATAGCATTGTCATGTGGTCTCTATTGGGGAGAATATCACAAGTAATACTCGTGTGTTCTTTCAGACAGTGTCGAGTGGATCATACCGTTTATATCGTGTTTGCCTACATGCCTTTAAGATACAGCTACCTGTTCACTAAACACGGATCGGTGAAGGTGAGCTGATAGTGGTCTACTGTTTTGGAACTCATGTATGGATCCATATTAAGATGAATCCATCTGGAATTAGTATTACGTTTTACTTATAGATTTGGGCTTTAACTATGTTTGCAAGTCATTTTGATTTTTTACGAATAGGTCTACCATGTGACTTTTTACTGCAGTTTTGTCACGTCAGATAGCTTGAGGGTACAGTCAGTAAAACATAGATATTGTTGTGGCTCCAGGACAACAACTTATTGGTGGAAACTATGAGCCAATTGCGCTTTTCGGGCACGATGTAACTTTACAATTGTCATTTTGCAATAAGTACAACATGTACATGAGTAATTTTCTCAACCCATTCTGGGTTTATGGCTAAGGTATCTTCCATATGTAGGAGTATTCGTTATATTTACTCTTTGTATTTCCACTCTTCCTTCCTCTTATTTCCTTTGGGTTATTCTGATACTGGTGACTGCGTCTCCATGTTAAAGTTACCGAAGATACGCGGGAGGAATAGCTACAACCATTGAAAGTACACGATACCCTTACCGGGTTGGAATTATCACCGGTCAAGTGGTAAGTGCAGTAGCGAACTTTCCACTAACTCATAATACCATTGTCTCTATCCCAACCTGCTATCTTTATTCATATTTTAAAACCATACCCACCTATTTCTTAATAGGAATTACAATATACGCCATCATTGCAAGAAAGGTATGTGTTGGCATGAATACAGGCAAGAATATGCGCATTTGTCACATATCACCTCTGAGGTGGAGGGACTCTCTCTTTACGGCTTCTTACGGAAAATACAACAAATTGTACACTTATCTGAGAATTGGCACCCTCACTGAGCACAATGTCTATGAATTTTTCCTATAAATAGTATAAGTGTATGCGACCGCAAGAATTGTTCATAGTGTTCTCCGAAGCGTGTCCTTTCTGATTTCAATGTATGTACTCAATGAAACCTTGAACAATACTGAATCTATATTGTACAATTGGCGTGGTTTTCGCAGTCACGTTTCTTTCACTTTTCCAAGCATGTGCATGTCACTCACAAAAGTGCACAGTATAATCAGGTCAATCCTGTAATACGGGACCATATGACGAAAAACAAGGGTTTTTTTTGTCCAAGTGGGACAACTAATACTCGTTGTTGTCACCAAAACCTCTACGGTTGCAAATTTCAATGTACATATAAAATGTTGCCAATTATTTGTTAAGTCACTCTGTATAGTGACAGGAATCACAACACTTTGTACACTTTTTGTTTTATTTCCAGCCCTGAAGAGTCAGAGCAATCTGCACTCTGACGAAACACGTGTCGGCTGGCGTAAGGTCTTTTGGGCAATAAAACTACAACAATTGCTCAAACAGAAGAAGCGGAATATTATTTTCTAGGACTAAACTTACTTGATGTTTGCTCAAGATACAATTGTACCTAAATTGATATGTTGTGTGCATAGGAAATTGTGTTGTATATAGTCCAGGTGTTGTTCTCGACACCGTGTTAAGGGTTCAGAGGGTTTCCCTTTTCCTGTGGCACCATTGTTAACGCTGTCTCTAACCTAACAAGATGTCAGTAACTTATGTGGAGCGCAAGTAGTCCCTGTCGATACAAAACCCATTGCCTTTGAGAATATGAATTATTTGTAACTCACACCCTTCCTCAAAGCACCATCTTGTAATGGAGAAATTAAGTTTATTAATACAAAGGCAGTACACCACACACCTACATACACAGTTCCAGTCCAGAACTTACCACGTTTTCAGTACAGAGTTGCGGTAACAAGACAAGGAGTAGCGTTAACCCTCAGCTGACTGGAGAGTGAGGACTAGCAGAGAAGATATCTAAGACATTGTTCTGCATTCTGTCCATCAACTGTGTTTTTTGCAGAGAAGATATGGCAGGTGAGGACGCTACAGAGCCACCGGAAGGCGAGGATAGGAGGCACCAGTTGAACACATCAATCAGCCAACCAGGGATGATCACGAGAACACGAGGAATGAAAGAGGAAGAAACATACGAACAAGTAGACCAACGAGGTAGTTTCAAGTTTCAAGTTTTTTATTTTTATGATAACGGAACTCTGTCGAGATCCACATAACAGTTGAGCAATAAAGAAAAAGAACAACAAACAAAAAAAAAAGAAAAACAGAAGAAGAAAAACAATATTCGATACACAATTAGATAAAAAATGTCAATACAGTGTCAAAAAACATTTAAAGAAGGAAAACAATTTAAAGCAAAACATTTCGTTAGGAGGATTAAACATAGCTACAATGAAATCATAAGCAGTAAAAATACCCAGCTGAAAACACAGAGGTTTTACCCATTTTCGTCTGTGTACCATAAGGGCTGGGCAAACAAAAACTACATGGTATAAATCCTGAGGAAAGAGTTTACAGAGGTCACAGATGTCTGTACCACCATGCCATTTAGACAATAAGCAATTTAAAGGGAGTAAATCATATCTTAACAATAAAATAAATCGCCTCACTGCATGAGGAAGATTCCAACCTAAATAAGGTTGAAATTTTTTAATTTCACAAGAGTTACCGAGAGTGAAGATTCCTCTCTTAGGCTTTCGGATCGTACTGTCAGCTCTAAAACTCAACTCCCAAGATGAGGTTTTTAAAGTTAGTTTTAATTGGGGAGCCGATAGTGTAAAAAGACTTTGTTCATCAATCTGTAATAGAGAAATTGCCTGTCTAAAGTTTTTTACTATAGAGGAGTAAGCGTTATAGGAACCCAGTAGTTCTTTTTTTATTAAAGACCTCAGGGTGCCCGGTTTTCCTTCAGCAATATAAAAAACCCATCTCACAATACTCGCCACTGCCTGGGACCGTGCACTACGCAGCCCAAACTCTTGTCGCAAAGATGACGTAGAGCTTGCAGTATTTAGAGAGGCTAGATTACGAAGAATTCTTCCCTCAATAGAATCCAGGAATTTCCAGCATGCCATATCCACTATTTCTAATCCGTAGATTAGGGATGCGGGGATTTTTGCCCGATAAACTTCGAGCAATATTGAGAAATGCCTCCGACCTGTCGCTTTATATAAGGAGATAAGACTCCTCCCTTGAGCGAGAGCTTTCCTACCATTCTTCTCTGTATGGGTTTTTTCTGAGAGATTACTCGTGACGATCTTCCCCAGGAAGGGGTAGGATTTAACTACTTCTAATCTTTCCCCCCCGACAGACCAGAAATAATCGCTGTATTTAGGTTTTCTCCTTCCACAGAAGCACATTATTTTACTTTTTGAAGTATTAATTTTTAAAAAGTGGGCCACGGAGTAGGAGTACAGACTTTTTAAGCGATTATTCAGACCCTTTGGAGTGAGGTCTAATATTATAATATCGTCAGCATACATTAAGCATGCGATGGACGATCCCCCTAATACAGGGGCAATACCATTGCTCGTGGCTAATATTGCTTTAGGCAAATCCGCAATGTATAAGGAAAATAACAGGGGCGCCAGGAGGCAGCCCTGTTTAAGCCCATTATTAGTAGGTATTACCCTGGAAAGTCCTCTATCACCACCCATTAAAACTCTGCACCAGGTGTCTGTATGGAGTGCGATAACTAGTTTCAATAGGCTCGGGGGCATTCCTAATTTTATTAGCTTACTCCAAAGCAGAGCTCTTTCTACCTTGTCAAAGGCCGTAGAGAAGTCAATAAATGCTCCATACAGGCCTCCTCTACGGACTGTGACATATTTTTCAATCAAAATTTGTAGGGCAGTAGAGTTATCTAAGGTACCATGGTGTTTTCTAAATCCAGTCTGTTCTAATGGAAGGATTGCAGACATGGTCACCCAGTCATTTATAGAATTCAAAAGACACTTGGTGAAAACCTTGCCTATAGCGTCAAGGAGAGCTATTTGTCTATAATTTTCAGGAGAATCCCTGGCGCCCTTTTTATAGATAGGAATTAGCAAGCTCCCTTTCCAGGAATATGGTACTATGCCATTATTGTAACAGGCTTTAAAGACGGGGTATAGAATTTTTCCCCATAGGGCACTATGAGTCTTCAAAACAGAGATTGGAATTTCATCTGGGCCTAGGGCACCGGACGAGCGGAGGGCTTTAATTGCAGTTACAATTTCAAATTCGGAAGGAGGATCATGAGGACATAAATCTTCCTGCAGTTGATTAAGATCAGACTCCTCACCATTGCTACTATATAGACCCTGAACAAAATTTACCCAAGTCTGCTCATTTATTGATATCGGAGAGGGACTGGCTCTCACCCCACAACCCTCCCCAATTAGTGACCAAAAAGTCTTAGTCCGACCATTCTTGGCTGCTTCACGCAATTTACACCAAAGAGCATCTTCCTTCTGACGTTTTAATCTGACCTTCAGCCTGTTTCTTCTCCTCTTCAGAAGTGAAATTCTTTGTCTACGATCTGGAGAGGGAAAAAGGTATTGGGCCCTTACCAGCTTATTTATTTCCTTATTTAAGTAAAGGAGATCAGAGGGAATTTTGGGCATTACCTTAACTGTTATTTGCTTTTGAGCTTTTGATTTTAAAATTTCTAAAAATGACGTAAAGCAGTCTAATTCTCTGCCTTCCCATATAGCTAAGTTAGATACTGTATATTCCAGTAAGTTGGACAGATTTTTAATAGTCCCGGGGTTCCAATAGCACTTCCTGCTTTTAATATTAAAGTTCAATAAATCATCCCCAATTTTCCAATGATTTTTGGGAGATGATACATTTAACTTCAGCATCAAGACATTATGATCACTAAGATCGGTGGCTAACACTCCCAGGTCCTTCAAGAAACCAAAAAATGTGCTATCAACAATCACATAATCCAAAATCGAACCACCATTTCCTGATTTATGCGTTAAATGAGCAGGACTGTCGGAGGGAAACCTTCCATTGGCTATAATACAGTCTGCTTCGGTTAAGCTCTCTAGAATTAATTTCCCTCTTTTATTTGTTTTAATATTCTTTGGGAATATGGCTTTTGGTATCTGGAACATTTCCTCCTTTGTTTTATTTCTGAATAACCCTAACGCTCCATTAGATATTTTTGCATTTAAATCACCCACCAGTATAATGTATGGGGGGGGACAGGATTCCTGTAGGTTAAGGATATAGGAGCAAATCTTCTTAATGCCACAATTATATTTTAAATCAGGGGGTAAGTAGGCATTTATTATTATAACCAATTTATTCGAGCCATCGTTCAGGAAATTTATTAATGTAATCGCCTGGAATAATTTATTCGAATCTACAAAGTGGGTATAATTCCATGTTATTTTGTTAGATAGCAAACAAGCTAGCCCACCTTTCGCTCGGCCTCTTATAGAGGGAGTGGCACTGCTCTCTAGAACGTAATAATCTTTCATGACTGGAAAGTGCCCTATTAGCCATGTTTCCTGCAAGCAGATTATATCTGCATCTAAAGAGTTTAAAAATAACAATTTATCGGAACTCTGGGTTAAACCAGCAGCGTTCCAAGAGATTATTTTTAAATTATCGCTAAAGATTAGGATTGGCTCCAAATGAAGGACCCGATTTATTCGACAGAATAGAGGGTAACCAGCTCCACTCGAAATCAGCATCTTTTACCCTAGTCTGTTTTAACGAGAGTGGGTTATTAACTATCACTTGTCGCTTATTTTTTTGTATCCGTATTTTTAACTCTTCATTCTTTACAGGAAGATTATCCGAAGAACAGGCTTTCAACCCCTGATAAGGTAACAATCCTTTACAATTTTGGCCGACTAAGTTGGCCGGTAAATGAATATCAACATCTATTCCTCTTATTTGGAATTCTTCTGCCCGCTGGAGAATGTGATTTAATACCAGTTTGGAGTAAAATTTCACACGAGCTATCTTTCCTTTGTTCGAAGTTATTAAATTTACAACATCTATGTCTGCCGTGTGGATTAGTTTTAGGCTCTCTATTTCCTGAAAACAGTTAACCAGTACTGATCTATTTAAAATCAAGTCTGGATCAAAGATGGGAATAAAATCAAGAAAAAGAGTATCTGCATATTCTCTAATCTTAGGAGCTGTCTTGCATATGATTTCAGGTACAACAACTTGTGAGAAAGGGATAGCCAAGGGATTAAGGATTGCTGTTGAAACTAAATCAGAAACAGGAATTGAGTTTAAATCATTTACAATAGTACGTTGAACATCAGCGTATTGCTGATTTGTGTGGCTTATTAGATCTTGTTGTACTACTGGAAAAGTTACCTTTGGACTTGACACTAGTTCATTTGATAAATTGAGATCTGAGTCCACCGGATTGGAGTTGTCCATTAGAGAATCTTTAACATTTTCGAAAATGACCAACGAGGTAGACAAACCGCAAGGGGAAGGAAACAAGAAAGGGAAGAGAGAAAACAACAAAGGTGCCTGAAAGGATCAAACGATGGGTGAATAGGGAGCAGAGACACATTAAAAGGTTCAAAGGCATCTGGCTCTTGTTACTGCCGGTTATTAAATCCACCTGGAGGCCCCACCTTCCCTCAGGGCTTCGCTGATACTCTAGCAGATCTGACCAGGGAGCTCCTTTGGCACTCACTTCACCGGGGGCGAAGAGAAGAGGCGTGGCAGCTTCAGTGTCTCTCAAGCCTCCAGTGCATCCGTAGGCCTTGCTGCTCCGCGGCTGCAGCCACCTCCTCGCGGGCCCCCAAAGTTCACGGCTCGCCAGTGAAGCTCTACCCGGGATCCCCTCTAGCAGGCCCCGCCGGCTGCAGGCCTCATACAACTCCCCCACATTGGCTGCTGTGCCCCGGGAGCTTCCTCGGTTCAGGACTTCTGTCTGTGTGCGCACTCAGCCATCTATCCCTCACACAGCCATCTATCCCTCACTCAGCCATCTATCCCTCACACAGCAATCTATCCCTCACACAGCCATCTATCTCTCACATAGCCATCTATCCCTCACATAGCCATCTATCCCTCACATAGCCATCTATCCCTCACTCAGCCATCTATCCCTCACACAGCAATCTATCCCTCACACAGCCGATCAGGGGGCCGTACCGGGGGAGGGGTGGCGGCGGTAATACGCAAGGATCTTAAGATTATTGCTTCTGCGGCCATGACTTTACCGGATGTAGACACCCTGGTCCTTAGCTTAGGGACCGAGGCAGGTGCAGTTACTCTTGTGCTACTATACCGCCCTCCCCATCCGATGCCGTTTTTCCCCTCATCCTTTATCGATCAGCTAACCAATATTGCTACCTGCTCCCCCCGTATTATCATCATCGGGGACTTCAACTACTGGTTTCAACATGAGGACGCTGGCCCACATGCTTCCGAACTGTTCGAGGGTCTCTTAAGCCTGAACTTTACCCAACTAGTCAGGTCTGCCACCCATAAGGGTGGCCACATCCTCGACCATGTTTGGACCCATGGAGTCACGTCCTCCTGCCCACTAATAACACCTTGTGTGTGGTCGGACCATTGCCTGATCGACACCACCTTTTCAGCGGTTGGCCACATCAAGGTCCCCTCACGGGAGGGTGGCATGGCTCGCAAGTGGAAGGCTGTCGACCCCTCCAAACTTTTGGCTCATCTGTCCCAAACCTATCCCCTGCTACCTAACGACACTGGTACCGACGAGCTCCACGGTTTCGTGGCAGACTGGCTTACTACAGCCAGTGAAATCTTTGCTCCCCTCACTAAATTCCCCCAATCCCGGCACAGTAACTCCCATAAATGGTTTACCCCCCACCTAAAAGCTCTCCATTTGGAACTCCGCCAGCTCGAGCGCAAGTGGAGGAGAGACTACAGTCCCGTAAGCAGAGACGCATATGTGGCCGCCCGCAATGGGTACAAACTCGCCATTCTGGCTGCCAAAAAAAACTATGCCTCTGGTAAAATCTTATCTGCCCCTTGCCAGTCTAAGGAAATTTTTAAAGTCCTTAATGATTTAACCTCCGACCCCAGGACGCTCCCTACTCAGGCCCCTACACAGGAAGCATGTAATGCCCTCAGCACTTTTTTTATTGAAAAAATCGTATCGATCAAGGACACCATTCCTGTCACGCTTCCTGGCGCTGGATCTGTTTCCCCCCCCCCCACAACACTTCTTCTTTCACACAATTCCCTCTTCTAGATTCCACCTCTCTGGCCACTCTTGCCACCCGCATTAAGTCGGGATCCCCAGATGACTGCTGCCCCCCCTCTATTCTTAGGGACATCTGCCACACTCTACCTGACTGTATCCTCCCCCTGCTAAATTCTTCTCTTTCCTCTGGGACGGTGCCGGGCTCCTTCAAGGAGGCCGTGTTGGTGCCTCTTCTGAAGAAGCCGGGGCCGACCCCGCTGTTCCGGCAAACTACCGCCCCATCTCTCTCTTACCTTTCTTTTCAAAAATCCTGGAAGCCCACGTCACCACCTGTCTCTCACAGTTTATCGAGAGTTCCGACTTCCTCGAGGGCAACCAAGCTGGCTTCAGACCCGGCCACTCTACGGAGACAGTGATCTTGGCCGTGCTGGACGCCCTGAGAGACGGTGTTGACAAGGGTACCCCCCAAGCCCTGGTATTATTAGACCTGTCAGCCGCCTTCGACACGGTGGATCATAACATCCTTCTCCGCCGTGTCGAACAGGCTGGCATCCAGGGCCTGGCTCTGGCCTGGGTTAGATCCTTCCTGACGGGCAGGTCTCAGACCCTAAGCCTGGGTGCCTTCAGGGCTCCTAGAGAGCACTCGCTCTGTGGGGTCCCCCAGGGTTCTTCTCTGTCCCCTCTTCTCTTCAATCTTTATCTTCGCCCCCTTCTATTTTCTCTGAGGCTGTGGGACGTCACCGTGTTTAATTACGCGGACGACCTGCAGCTCATCTTCTCTCTTAATTCCCCCTCTGCTATTCCTAACTTTCAGTCAGCCATGTCCCACATTCTCCAGTGGATGGGCCACAACCAGTTAAAGCTGAACCCCGGTAAGACGGAGCTCCTCCTTCCTGGTAGGAGCCCCACCTTCTGGGGGCCTCAATTCTGGCCGGTGGAACTGGGCCCGTCTCCCACCCCCGTGGCTTCGGTGAAGAGCTTAGGGGTCACTATTGACTCCGCTCTATCCCTAGGGCCGCAGGTGGGGACCGTGGTCTTGTCCTGCATTTACCAACTGCGCAGGATCAGGAAAGTGGCATATCTCTTTACACCTGATGCCCTCCTGCAGGTTATCATGGCCCTCGTCCTCTCCCGCCTAGATTTCTCCAACTCGATCTACCATGGTCTGCCTAAAACATCGATGGGCAGACTACAGGCGGTCCAAAATCAGGCGGCGAGATTGGCCTTAGGGATTCCGAAGTGGCAATCTGCCAGGCCCCTCCTCGTCAAACTCCACTGGCTTCCTGTCGCCTCTAGGGCAGCCTTCAAGATCGGCTGCCTTATCTTCAAATCTTTGGCTGGCTCCTGTCCCATCTTTGTAAAATCTCTCATCCGACCCTACCGCCCGTCCCGTAACTTGAGATCCTCCCATCTTCATTTCTTGACTGTCCCTTCCTACAAGCTCTGCAGATCTGGAGGCCGGAGATTTGCATACCTGGCCCCCAAGTTCTGGAATTCTCTCCCCCTTTCTCTTAAAATTTCTAACTCTCTGATCCTTTTTCGTAAATCTCTAAAAACTTGGCTTTTCCCTCAATCTGGTTAGTCTCTCTGTCTCCTCTATTTCCAACCAGCGCCAGGAAACCCATGGTGTCAGTGCGCTATACAAGCACCCCTTACGATACGATCTATCCCTCACACAGCCATCTATCCCTCACTCAGCCATCTATCCCTCACACAGCCATCTATACCTCACACAGCCATCTATCCCTCACTCATACATTGTCTCTGCTGCTGTCTCTCCCCTAATGCCGGAGACTGCTCGACCAGATAGGATGCTTGGAACTGTTAAGGCAGCCAGTGAGCACTTTACAGATTTGCAACCATGCTATGCCTTGCTGGTCACGCCCTTTTCAATTTGCATTGTTAAGTGTTTTATTCCAATAGCCCCGGATAATGGCGCTATACGAATTATTAAATACATATCGTGATGATTTCAGTTATTCTTTCTCAAGTTAAACTATGTATTAATTTGTAAAGCACTACAGTATGTTATTTCTTGTGTGTAAGGCAGCTCTCCCAAGTGTGTAGGCTACACCTCTTGTAGAGGTTTTTAGACATTTCTCATAGGTCGCACCCCTTTCAGCAGTCCCTCTCTCGCCAGTCATTTCATCCCATGTAAAGCAATGGACTCCAGATTGAGACTGAAACACATTCCACCAAGAGGTAGAAAACAACACTGAGAATGAAGTCGAGACTGTGGGCCGGGGCCGGGTCCTCTCTATTGTTAAGTAGTAACTTCTGCACATATATGGGTAACAGCTTGTTTTGAGGCACATTATTAAAATAAATTAGGGCAAGTTGCACCTCTCTGCTGACATTTCCAAATTATTGTGAATGTTGGAATAAGCTGAGCCAAAACCCTGGAAGGGAACACATTCAAATGAAAAAGGTCCTTATACACTCTGAGTTCATCAAACTGCTCCACTGGTTTTTGAAGCCCACAGCTTAGGAAATTAGACCCCTTGCAATCAAGTCATGCTTTGTCTACTTCTTTTAATTAAATTGAATCCTGAAGCAGAAGCTCATTTAAAAGTACATGAGAAACTTGGGATTGAATCCAGAATGAAATCAGTGGGAATTATAAAAGAAGTGTGTTAAAACACAAGCAAAATTGATAATATAGTACATCATACTGCTTCTTAACTGGGATGTTACTGTTTTTGTGACCTTCCTCTGTAATTAGCACGGGTTAACTATGTGTATTGGCTGTGAGATATGTTGTTTTTAATTCAATTTCTTTTGTATGCATTGTAATATTTTCTCCTCAGTAAGGCTGTAGAGTATGATTGATTAAGTAAAACATTGTGAGATAGCATATCTCTACTGACTATTTTTTCGTTGTAATATCACCAATACTGTTCTTTCGTAGCATCAAATGGTCGGCATCTCAATTGAAAACAGTAGGTCTGCGGAGCCTTTGCAATTAATTCCAGGTTTCTTTTCCTACTTATTTAGTGGATAAATTCCTTTTTCTCATCTGTTTTGTAAATATTGGCTCCGAACGTCAACTTTTCAATTACTTTCCCATATCGGAAACTTCCACCAAATCCATAGTCTTTCCTTTCTCTCTGTGGGTGAGCAGTGCTGATTTAAACGTGTGGCCCCTACGCCGGCATTCATGTAATTTGGAATGCAGTGACACTCCAAGTGCATCTTCACCTAAGGTAACTTTGTAGTTGATATATTTCGAGTAGCCATTTATTGGCGTATTGGCCCCTCCCCCCGTTTAGGTTATGCAAGGACTTTGACAGCTCTCTTTTCTTTGTGCCAGAACAAGAATTAGATGGATCGGATCGGGGAAGGAATAAATCATCCATAAAACCAGTAGCCCCATGTCTGTCTTTTGGCCCCGTAAGTGGCTAAGCAGGTTTCCTTCCCTTTCTTTTCTTTTATAGTGTACGTTGGTTGAAGTTTTTTTTTTCATGACCTTATTTAGGGCCTCATTAGGCCGCATCCTCCGCCGGCCCGGAGGATGCGGATTCACCGCCGCGGCCACAGAAAACACCCACTGCCAGATTAGGATGGCGGTGGGATTGCGGTGGGACCAGCGGCGGACGGCAGGTCCGTCCTCCGCTGATCCACGGGGTGTGGAGGGCTATTTGGTGGCGGTGTCTGCAAGACACCGTCAGCCAAATTAAGATGTGCATTGTAACATGCTTTTCCACGGAGGCTTTTCCACTGTGGGAAAGCATGTGGTCTTTGGTATTTGGGGGCCTGTTGCGGGCCCCCAGGGTGTCGGGGTGAGGGGTGCACAAGGGGGGTACCTATGGTACTCCCCAGCATTTACATGCACAAAGCGGCAGGCACTGTGCGGTACCTGCCGCTTTGTGCATGTAAATGTAAAACATGCATTTTTAACCTTGCGGCGGGTGCTGCTTCAAGCAGCACCCGCCGCAAAGTTAAAGATACAGGATGTGACCGCCAGGGTGGCGGTCGCATCCTAATTGCACCGGAGGGACCGCCGCTGCCCATGCGGACGGTCCCTCCACCTCGGGGGTGGCGGACGGATGCAGGTCCGTCCGCCATCCTAATGAGGCCCTTAGTTTGAAATAATTAATTTTCTGTGGGCATCGTGATTGATTCCCAGAGTGACCATTGTTTCCCGAGATTTCCTTAGCCTCGGTAACCATTTGTTTTATGAGTTTTGCATGAAGTTTCACTTTCACGTGGTGTGCTCCATGGTTCAATATTTCTTTGCACATTTTTGGACACTTTCATTAATTGCTGGGTTATTTGTTTTTGACTTATTTCCCTCTATTAGCCTAGATTTGGTGAAGGATCTTCTCTCTGTTCCTTGGGCCTTCTTTAATACCGTTGTTTACTATTTAGCATTGTTTTTTTTTCCTTTCTACAATTGCTGTGTATATTTAGTTTTGTCCTTCCTACCAACTTATTGTAAAGCGCTCTGATGTCCTTCAAGATCTTGTTCGCGCTATATAAAACTTTATAAATAAATCTGCCAAGGAGAAGCAATGTGCCTAAACCAGGGGCGTAACACAGGACCCTGCAGGCCCCGCGGTGCGGGGGGGCCCAAAGCTCTAGGGGGCCCCCTCGGCACTGCACTCTGGCCGGGGAGCTCCTGATTGAACCCGGAGGGGGGCCCTCTACCTACCGTGCAGGGAGGCCCCCTCAGTTTTCTTTACGCCAGTGGCCTAAACCGTTCACCAAAACTCATGAGTCATGGTAGAGGTTCGCATCTAATCTCCTTACTAACTGTCCAATCAATACTGTTTGTAGAGGGGAGGCGGAGCTAGCTCGCAACCAAAATGGCCGCTTGAGCCGAGTGCTCCGTCGGACTGCCGCATAATTCTGAATTTAAACTGCTGCTGCCAACGCCTATTACCCCCTACTTTGTTTGGCCGTGTATCCGAGACCCCCTCGCAGCCTCCGGAGGGGTTGCTGTGCCCACCTGTTCGCATCTGTTACCGGGAATGACTGCAGCCTAGCCGACGTGGTCGCCGCGCTGCCGGACGAGGCCTGGGTCATTACCCAGTGAGATCCCACCCTGGTGATTACTCCTGTTGCAGTGAAGGGGGCGGCCTTGCCGAGGCTGGGGGTGCTGGGCTCTCCTCCCCGCTGCGTTGCCGCGGGCCTGGACTGTCTGTGCATGGAGTGCTGGTGATTGAAGCCCCTCAAACTGGATTCTGTTTTTTCCCACCCCGGGCCGGGTCCTGCCCTTCCCTCAGCTGCAGCCTGGCTGGGACCTACTGTGTGCAGCGATTGGGTCGCTTGGGCTTGTGAAACACTTGTGTGGTGCGCTGTGACCTGCTGGGCGGGTCATCTGCTGTCTGGTGTTCCAGTGGCTCCCCGGCCTGTAGCGGAGACTTGCTTGACCGGTGAGCGCAGAGGACTTGATTTGACGCGTGGTGGCCTGTCCCCCCGATCCTGGTTGGACGTCCTGGTCTTTCTACAGCCTGACTGCGGCCCTCCTGCTGCAGTGAGTGCTCTACGTGACTGGCCTGGTTCTGGCGTCCTGGTTGAGGGCCCTACCAAAGACGCGGTGAATACGGAGCGACGGCTCATCTCACCTGAATCTGCCGTGGTCCTTGGTCTGCTCCTGATTCTCCATACACCATGGTGCGGGTTGATAGGACACAGCCTAAGATCTCGTTTGACTCAAAGAAATCCAAGGTGGGTGATCCCGTGGCTGACGAGGGTCTGGTGGACAGGGACCAGGCTGCGGAGGACCTGGGCCAGGACATTCGTGCCCTACTGGTTGACACGGAAAAGAACCTTCAGGGTAGTATTACCTCTTTGGGCACCAAAATGGATGCCCTTACATACCGTATGGACCGCATGGCTGAAAGATTAGATAAGCACGCCAAACGCTTGGACATGTCAGAGAGGCGGTTGACGGAGGTGGAGGAGGCCCACACTACCTTTGACACCGAACATAAGCAGCCGGGTAAGGTCCTTCAGGTCCTGCAAGATAAGAGAGAGGACCTCGAGGCCCGCTCCAGACGCTGTAACCTTCGCGTCACGGGCCTGCCGGAGAATACCCCCACTGGGAATATGGAGCTCTTCATGGAAAAACTGTGGAAGACGCTTCTGGGTGACAATTCCTTGTCTGATATGTTCGTGGTGGAGAGAGCCCATTGTTCCCTTGGTTCAAAGCCCAAACCGGGTGCTCCCCAGACCAATTATAGCTAAGCTGCTTAACTACAGAGACCGGGACGTGACCCTTCATTTGGCCCGTGAGAAGCAACCTCTGAGGTATGAAGGGTCAACTATCTCTCTGTTTCCGGATTTTACAGCTCGTGTACAAGAGACACGTCGCTTGTTTGCTCCCATGAAGCGGCAGCTCCGGGACTTAGGGGTGTACTATGCTATGCTGTACCCTGCCAAACTGAGAATTAATCGGCGGGGTTACTCGTTTATTTTTACGGACCCTAAGGCGCTGCAGAGAGCGATGAAGGATTGGCCGAAGGAGAGGCGTAGCCCCCCAGCTGAGCGCCTTCTTGAGGGAGCGTCCGGGAGTACATTGGATGAACAGGACTGAACTTTGCCTCCATAACCTGTTTGCGTAGTTCCTCTGGCCTTGATGGGACAGCGCATTGTTTGCATGTGTTTGGTCTGAGTCTCTCGGAGGGGGTGCCCGCCTGTTCATATGCCTGATAAATTGGGGCCTACCATGGGGATCCAGGGAATGTGACTGATGGGTGGCTAAGGGGGCTAATGCTCTGTCATACATTATGTTGGTTTCTCCTTGATTTTCCTGGTAGTGGGGCCACTGGGGGATACCTGTTTGTAGCTTGGGTGAGTGATGACCACGTGCTGTGGCAACATGCTTTAGTCAATGCTCGATTGTGGATAGGTCGTGGGCTTGATCTCCTTCCTAAGCTCTGCAGAGCGAGATTCTGATTATCTGAGTTTCGCTACACTATTGCGCAGCAGAATTGATTCCTAATCGGCGGTCTGGTGGGCGCTTTCTCACTTGGCTGGTACCTCCATTCCATTCCGCGAGCTACATCTGCCTCGGAGTGTATCACACTTGGGATGTGTTTTGTTGGTTGGGAGTGGGGGATGGGAGGGATGACTGGGGGGAGGGATGGGATCCCGGCCATGTTGGGGTTGGGCAGGCGTGGGTGGGTAGGGAGGGGGGTTCGTTTTGCAGAGTGGTGATTTGTTTCTGGTGTCTGTTTTTCTTTGCAGGTCCTCGGACGCCGTTTCATTTACTGCTTTGTGTGATTCATGCAGTTTCTATTCCTGCAGAGGTTTTGAGGGGTTTTGGGGAGGAGGGGGGGGGGGTTGTTGATGAAGTTCACTGTTATATGGTATTACTATGTACTGCTTTACTTCAGGATGGTTACATAGCATTGTTCCTAAATGCTCCAATACGCCACATTAATTTGGAATTTACATGCCTATTACTGACTCTGATGACTCGCCTGACTCACTGATTTTGGTCACTTGGAATGTCCGTGGCCTGAATGACCACCGTAAGGTACGCAAAATTCTCCACTATCTCCATCGGCATCATGTGGATGTTGCGCTCTTACAGGAGACACACCTGCCCTCGGACAGCCCCATTCTTCCCTACAGGGGTTTGGATGGTAAGATACATGCATCAGGCTTCTCCTCACACGCTAGGGGGGTCATGACTTGGGTTAATCCAAAATCATTAATATCTCTTACTCCTTTGGGGACAGACCGTGATGGCGGATACACACTTTCTAGAGTTCTGGGGAAAGGGTTAGATTTAGTTCTACTAAACATCTATGGCCCTAACTATGATCACCCGAACTTTTATGAATCATTGGCTACGATGGTTGCACCTTATTCCCTAGATAATGTCCTGTGGGGTGGGGATTTCAATTTTACCAGACAGCTTGCCTTGGCAGGTCAGATGGTCGGGACAGACGCCCTGCGGCCTCTGCGCGAGTGGTGGAGGCCGCTCTTTTGAGATTTGACATGACGGACGTTTGGCGGCATGGGCATCCCTCGGAGGGTGGCTATACACACTATTCAGCACAATAAAACATTCACACTAGAATTAATTATTGGTTTGCCTCCCGTCACTTACTCCAGCAGCTCCGCGCTTGCACGATTCTGCCACGCACCTTCTCGGACCACTCCCCAGTACTAATCTCGTTGTTATCCCCCAAAGCCCATCCCCCTCCATTCTCATGGCACTTCCCACCATACTCTCTTCTAGATAGCGCGTTTAAAGAGGAGCTGGCCCAGTCCATAGAATCGTTTTTTGAGACCAATGTGGGTTCGGTCAACTCCGTCCAAACTGTATGGGAGGCCTTTAAGGCATATATTAGGGGGGTCATTATCTCAAAGCACTCTGGGGTGCTCAGGGCTATACGTTCTCATCTGGCAAAACTGGAGCGTAGGTTGCGGGAACTTGAATCCATCTGCGGGCCCGATCTGACCCCCTCCACTGATGGTGAATTAGCTCGAATGCTGAGTGATTTTCACAAGGAAGCGGATGCGGAACTCAAACACCTCGGGAAATATGCCACAGCCAGAGTTTATGGTGAAGGTGAAAGACCGGGAAGGGTCCTTTCATAGCTTGCAAAACGCCGCAGGGACAGAACTGCTATCCCTATTATACATGAATCACAGGGGGACTCGCCACTATCTGAGTCTCAGGTAGCTGAAAAATTCAGGGAATATTATGCTGCCCTCTATTCCTCGAGGGGCCCTGCCCTGGAGGAATGCATTTTGGATTACTTGACACACATAGAGCTGCCGTGGCTGTCCAACCTTCATCGCGAGTTCTTAATGCGGCCTATTGAACGGGAGGAGATTATTCTTGCTCTTGCGGGCATGCGGTGGGGAGTGCCCCGGGAGATTGCACTTCCTATAGGCCCATTTCCCTCATGAATGTTGATGTGAAGATTTTTGCCAAAATCCTCGCGAACCGACTTAGCCCTCTGGTCACTACCCTAGTGGCCCATGAGCAGTCGGGCTTTGTTCCCTCTCGGAATCTGACCTATAATTTGAGAACGGTATTTGCGGCCATGCAACATACTCGCCCGGAGGTCCCAGCGATCGCGGTATTTATGGATATGGAGAAGGCCTTCGACTCCGTCGAGTGGTCCTTAATGCGCCACGTCTTGAACCGCATGGGCGTCGGGGCGGTGTTTCCTCAACTTCTGGCGACATTATACCACGAGCCAACAGCCCGTATCCCGATATGCACTTTGGTCACTGACCCCATACGTATATTCAGAGGTACGAGACAAGGCTGCCCACTATCCCCTATCCTCTATGCCCTAACTGCTGAGCCTCTTGCCTGCGCCTTACGGGAGTATCATGGGCACAGGGGCATCCGTTTCCCGAACTATCGGCTTGTTGTGTCCACGTACGCCGATGACACGTTGTTATATGTCAGGGATCCGGAGACTAATCTTTCTCCTGTACTTCGGGAGGTGGTGCTTTTTGGCTCGCTTTCAGGCATCAGGGTCAACTGGGATAAGTCTATAATGTTACCTCTTACACCCGCTACGGCTCGCTTAGATCCGTAATACCCACTGGTGTGGACCACAGATTCGGTGCGCTATTTGGGCATTCGGCTCCATACCGACTTGGAAATTATATTAAGGGAAAACTATGGGGTTGCTATTTCTAAACTCGAAGATGATATTGATGGTTGGATTGGTCTCCCGCTATCTCTGATGGGCAGGATATCCCTGATGAAGATGATCGTCCTGCCACGCTTCCTTTTTCTATTTCTAAACATCCCTATGGTCCTTTCGAAACAATTCATTCATCGCTTACAGTCGTTGATGGTTCGGCTGGCCTGGGAGGGTAAACAGCCCAGAGTAGCCTAGAGGATACTATCTATACCATATGCGATGGGGGGTCTGGGTGCTCCCGACCTTGAATTATATTACAGAGTAACCCAGGGCTCCCACGCATACCATTGAATACATGGCCCTGCTGACACCCCGCATTTGCGGATAGAATCCATAGTGGCTGACCCCAAGCCTCTTCCGTCTCTTTTATTCTCCCCTCAGGATAGACACACGGGCATATTGGATTCACTCACCTCGGTCACCCATGCCTGGCACAATATACTTAATTCCCTCGCTGCTAACCTACTATATATGCCCCATCGGCCCGCCTGGAGTGGTGCTGCTAGTTGGTGCCGTGCAGGGATAGAGGTGTTATTGCGGCGCTCGGGTCGCTTAATGTACATACCATAGGGGATCTCTTTCGTGGGGGGTTGCCCATCCTGCAGAGGACATTATGAGAGAGGTGGAGTCGCCTTCAGCTTTGGTGCTGTTTCAGATACATAGAACAAGGCACGCTCTTAGGGCGCTCCTTGGAGAGGATATGGCTGAACCCCCTGAGGTGCTGCCCTTGTCGGTGATTGTTAAGGCGCCCTCTCCGACCAGGCTGGTGTCTAGACTTTATCAGACGGTATTATCGGCCAGGGATTGCGCTTACTCCAAACCACGGCTCGCGTGGTAGAGGGACCTTCAAACGGATCTCTCGGATGACATATGGCGATATTGCTGTCGGAGCTCCAAAAGAATAACTCTTAATGGACTCCATCGATTGGTCCACTTTAAATATATTAATAGGGTGTATTACACCCCCGAACTGCTCCATCGGTACGGGCTCTGTGAAGGGTCGCAGTGTGACCAATGCGGTGTGCTGGTGGCCGACTTTTTTCACGTCGCATGGACCTGCCCTGGCATTGCTCGGTTCTGGGGGGCGGTTTTTGACGAGGTTAGCCGTGTTTCAGGTCTAGATCTAAGTCCTGATCCGCTCTTGGCGATTCTGGGTTACTCGAAACCACTCCCAAAGTCGCTCAGGCGACTGGTAGACATGGCTTTTCTTTTGGCTAAACACTGCATTGCCATCTGTTGAATGCGTGGCCCAACTCCCACTTTGTCGCAATGGTCGAGGGACATGATGTGCTGCTGTACCCAAACTGAAAACTACAGTGAGCAGCTTCCCCCACACAATAGACCCAAAAACTTTTGTTCCCTATATGTTACCAATAGACATGCTTCGGACTGCCCCGACAGCTCGGACTCGGACTCCCGGACGGTAGCTGCCCCTACTGATGTTGATCCTGATGCATAATGAACCTCCTATAGGATTTTGGGTGGTGCCTCCTCCCTGGTCCCTCCCATGGGGGTGGGGCATAACTGTGTTGCCCTTCGGGGCTTTATGCGTGTCCTGGTCGCTAGGCTTGTTCTCAAGTGCTGTCAGCTTTCCAACTTTAAGATGCAGTCATGACGTTTATTGTGCTATTTCAATGTATAATAATGATATCTGGAGCGTAAGTGCGTGCTCATGCCCCTGATTTTGCACTGCTGTATTTGTAAATTTTCTTTTGTTTTTTATTTCTTTGGAAACTCTCAATAAACATAATAAAAAAAATATACTGTTTGTAGTGGTTTATTACTTTAGCCCGAAGGCCAATGTATATGAGCTGTATGACCAAGATGTACTAAAGTCAGGACACAATCCAGAGTTTTTGCACAATGACTGGTTTGCACGTGAACTTCATTTTGCACTGGGAATGATGTACTAATCAGCTGCAGTTCAAAATGCAAATTCACAAAAACTCCCGCATTGTTAATAATTATGAAGCGGGATCCTTTTTGGCAGAGGGATGCCAATGGACAGATGCAAACGTGCAATGGACAGCAGACCACCACTGCTTTCTCCTTTTCAAAATGTCAACATTTTTAATTCAATCTCTGTGCCCCCAAGGAACAGGGGCTTCTTTCAAAAATAAAAGTTGTCATCCAGCGATGGCCCGCATACATACACCTTTCACAAGGCGGAAGCAGCCCCCCAGGGCCTTTGCAAACCTGAAGCAATCCCCTGTCAGGTCTCGGTAATTGTTGAATGGTTTTACATCACATCTGTGGTCTCGAACCATTGATACATTGAATGCCGACTCACCAAGGATTGTGGTTTGCCCTGTTTACTCCCCTTTCTGCTGCTCGGTATAAGTTGAAAAAGGCACTTTGCGCCTTGGAAAGACTTTGCTGTCTTGCACCGTGTCTTTAATAGATTGTGACACACTATTTTGTCATTGCACACCTGCATTTTTGAGAATCACAGACTTTGTGATTCTAAAACAGTTTCATAAATCAGACCCTATATACTCAAAGTGCCATTCCATATAGGGTCCTTTTTGCAGGTGGGTAGATTGCAGAATGAGTTACTACTCTCCACGTTCTGGTGGCGTCACTGTGGCCAATATCCTCATTGTGACATAAGTGCTTCTCGGCCAGGTTCCAGTGACTGCGGAGCAAGGGTGCAGAACATGCATCCACCATCCTGAGAAGAACACTGGTGGCCTGAGTTATTGTGAAAGCGTTATGAAAAGTTTGATCTAACTAGCCAGCCCTCTATTAGCACAAAATCCACCTTGATGGATAACAATACAAGATTTGCCGTCAGTTACAGGCTGAAAGCCTAAGTTTTGCTGGGAAAGAAAAAGACACGTTCAGCCCCCTGCTCATGTATTTATCATATACTGTGTGATATTAATATGAATAAGTAATGTTCATTTGCCAGATGATAAACCTTAAAGATTCCGTCGCAGTCTTGGGGTGAATACAACGTTAGCTGCAAATATTTAGACCACTATACTAGACAGTGCTTAGTTAGTTTATAACAATATCAGTGCTTTTCACTAACCTTTCTTGAGAGGTAGACCTTACCTGGAGCTCCAGCACTACTCGAAGTTGCTAGCCAGCGTGGCATGCTATCAACCCAGCTTTGAGATGGAGCGGGGGAGAGAATAGTCCTACATTAATTTTTCATTGCGGTTCATGAAAATAGACAGATGGCTAATAGTAATGTTGAAAGATAGTGGTACTGACTGCCCTTCTATATCTGTGCCTGCCGAAAATGACGCAGAACTAATCTGATGTCTCTTCTTCCTAGACCAGGACCGGGAGAAAATTGGAGGTGCAAAGAGTCTTGATCCCTTGGAAAACGTGCCAGTGGGGCCCACCGGCAAGCACCAGGAAATATTAACCACTGACACCATGTGATACCTTTGTAAAGACCTAGTTGATTTAACAGTTATTGCAGATTTATGCATTATTTGGTTCTTGCACATTAAGTGGTTACATAATTTTGTCAGGAACTTGATATTAGGAAGGAAATTGGGCACTATGCAAAAAAGGCCTCTAAATAGCTTGAGAACCTACAAACCATTAATTTACTCCTAAAACCCTATGAAACATCAAATCTTTTAAGATCATTTTCAATAAGAAATTGAATATATGGACCACATAAAGTGATAACATCTGTTTACCATTAATTATACATTCACAGGTCAGTCAAAAGGTTTTAATCCTGATATATTTTCTCTTCTAGGTAACCCCCTTCTTGAATTATATATGCTGTTCATGTAAATCCAGGTTTAAAATATTAATGCCCATTTATTTATGTTGGTATTCATTGCGAGGTAGTAATTAAAGGACAGATTTGTTTTTCTTTTTTAAAGTATTTGTATTTATTGAAAATGCAGCAGAGGCAATTTATCTTAAATAAGAAAAATAATTAATGCACTCAAAGATTCTTAATAAACTACAGTTGTAAAATGTATAACATAGATATTAACACACATTAAAAACAGTGATCTCTTATGTCTCCCGGTTACCTGAAAGAGCTAGCTACCCGCTAGTTTCCCATGTCAGATCTTTTCCAGTTTTGCCAATTATGAGCACCCACTCTTTTTGCATACAGAATCTCATGGCTTTTAACTGTTAATATTTTTTGTGCCACTGATCGATAGTGGGTATTGTTGTCGAATTCCAATTCACTAAAATAGGTGACTTTGACAATTTCTTGTCCCATCCAATTACCCATTTCCTTGAATATATTGGTCCAGAATACGAACAAACTAGGACAGTTAATCTTCATATGGAGCCAATCCCCTGGTTCCAATCCGAATCTAAAGCGTCTAGCTTCGGCCCTGCCGTACATTATCTTGATTTTATCTAGTGATTAATATATCTTCCATTTACAATAAAAAGACATTCTCTTGTAGTTGGCCACACGAATAGCTTTCCTGCGGAGCTGATTATAATACTAATCACTACTGATTGAGTAAAGGTGCTGGGTATAGGACACGCCTGAAGAATCTGATTAAGGAGGTGAACAAAGAATAGCGCTAATTGAGGGAAAAACATCTCATATACCTCTGCTGGTATTGTGTCCTTGCCGCTAGGCAACGACTTTACCACTAGCTATACATTCACCAGCATTAATAGAGTGGTGATGGATTCAGCTATCTCTCAACCATTCTTCAGTAACCTCAGGAGAACAATTATGAGATTCAGAATATAGCCTAGCATAATGGTCTCGGAAAGTTTGAGCCATATCACATCGGGTAAGCACCTAGAGACTGTTGGTAATTGGCGCTCTACAAAAATAATCTAACAATAACAATAACAATCACAGGGTTGTGTTCGGATTGCATTAGTCAGATGCTCACAAATCATTTTAACAGGATTACCATTGGCTCTTCACTTAGTTAACCAGGCTAAGTATTTACCCATGAATTTGCTCTCTTCATAGCCAGGCTAGTATACCTTGACATTTGAATCTATTATTTATGCAGTTCACATTGCATGATATTATTTTCAGCTTGTTACATGATATTGCTTTAAGTATATTCCATTTCAAACTGTCTGCTGCATATTTTTCACTCCTCCCCACCCCCTATTACCCTTTTCCTGCTCCTGTCAAGCCCGACCCTTCCTAAGCTTCCTTCCAGGCAGAAGTTCCCCACCCACCCTTATCCCCCTGAGTGTTCTCCCACAACCTGTCTCCCTTGACCTACCACCCCCTTGACATGGCACCACAAGACTACCTAAGGCGAAATTCCAATTTTTGTAAACAAAATTTGATGGGATAAAAATTATACTCAACTCAATTAGTTTAGGTTAGTTAATGGAAGCTGCCTCTGATCACCAGCCAAAGACCATACATATCTCTTATCTGTTTAAGCATAACTAATGTTTACTGCCACGGTCCTGCGTAAGGGCCTGATTTATGGTGGATGGGATCCTATAGGATATTATGGAATATAATGCACTTGTAATACAGCAGACAGAATATTCATCACGATTGTGACAGAATATCCCTTCAGCCAAGATGTAATTCAGTCCCTAAGATTGCTTAAATATACTCATGTTTTTCTATATAGATTGAACTTCTTTTTGAGTGTTTGTTGTTAAACAATCCTTCATAGAAACTGAGATCTTCACTTCTCATTTATTCTTTAAAAAAATAGGCAAGCTTTAACAGAAGTAAAAGGCTGTCATGACTTTACCACTTGTTGTTTAATCTGAAAATGATCAACAATGTTCAGGTACAACAAAAAAAAAAAAGCACAGAAAGGAAGAGGACATTTGTACAGATGACTCAAGACTGAGGGTCATACATTGCTGCAATCCCCTTTCTTTGCTGAAGGCTATGGGGAAGACACCTGAGCCTTCACTCAGCAGGCTTATCTGCCTGTCTGCAGACAAGAATAGCAGTTGCAGATTCTTTGCTGAACATTTGTTCTACTATTCAGAAGAAATATGCAGGTGTGAATCATCTCTGAAACATGAAGCTGGCTGCTTTGGTGCTAAGTTTAGCTTAGCTAGCCAAGAGGAAGGTGAGGTTGGAGATATTATATATCAAAGGTTTCTCAGGAGAGACCACCGACGTTTGGAAGGGGAAATTCAGGACCTCGGGTTGGAATACTTCGAATCAAACAAACCTGCAACCTTGGGACACATTAATTTTTATTTTATTAATTTAAAAGGTTTTATATAGCGCTGGCCCCACACAAGGGTATCAGAGCGCTTTACATCAACATTGGAGATGAGAGGAGAACATAAAATAAACAATATATGAGGCAAATAACAACAAACATCACATGAGAATAAAAGTATAAATAGAATAACATAATGATCATTGTGCATAAATCGTAACAGAGAGCAAATAGCTATGATCAGTGGGTCATTGTTACGAGTAAACTATATAATAAAGTAGGGAGGACAAGTAAGACAGTCTCCCGCGGGGGCGGTAGTATGATGAGGGGGGACCTAGGCTATAAGTTACCCCAAGAATTTGGTGAGGAGGTGAATTTTAAGGTCTCTCTTGAAGCTGTCATAGGAGGAAAAATTGCAGAACTTGAGGAGGTCGCGCATAGGGAGACGCACTACCTGGGCAGGGAGGCATGTGCACATCAATATGGAGAGGGGGACTGAGCCGGGAAGACGTTGGTGGTCCTCCTAAAAAAGCCTTGGGCCAGTAAATATGTGAGCGAATTGCGCAGTGGCGACGGAGAAGTGATCGCCGGCTAGGAAGTGGTGCAGGCAGAAATGCTTGCATTTTATACCTCTGTATTTGGCACGGCAGAAGGAGCTGCACCCGGATCTGCTTCCACTTCTGTAATCGATCAAACTCGCCTGGCTAAGTGACGGGCAATGCAGCTATAGCTCTTTTCCGCGGAGGAAGTGATTGGGGTGATGTGGGCTATGCCTGGGGCAAAGGCTCCTCGGCTGGGTGGACTCATAGCCTCGTTCTACAAGGAATAAGCACCTCTTCTTGTTCCCCACCTGCTCAACATGTATGAGGAATCATTGGAACGGGGCTATAGGTCAGGCATGCCTTCATGCAGTACGCCATGCGCACTGCAGTTCTTCCTGAAATTCTCACTGAGCAGCGGAAGAGGAGCCAGGCCCAGCAGCAGGAGCAGGACAGAGGACAACAATTTGCCACAAAATGTCCTCTGCACCGGTGAACTCTGCTCCGCTGCGTAGACGGCGTTTTGGAAAACTTCGCACTCCAAGCGGAGTGCGGAGTTACTAAATCTTCGCAAACTTTGCTGGCGGAGCAGAATTCCCCGCCCGCCCTTAAATAGTATCAGCTAAGAGCAGCGCTGCATGCACTTTTTGAAACCTTCCCAGTGGCGCAACCAACATTTCAGGTGCTGGAGGAGTTTCTAGCGAATCCATCGCCGCAGAAACGTATTACCCGCCTGTATTCTGGAATGCAGAGCACGTCGCCGGTATGTGTACCCCTGCGCAGCGCGAATGGGAGATGAACCTGGGCGGTCCCCTGGAGGAGGGCACGTGGGCTTATTGCTTTGCGCAAATTAAGGACATGTCACCAAACTACAGACTGCAGCTTATTCATTTCAAGTTCATCCACAGGCTGTACAGGACCCATGTCTGGCTGCACAGAGCTGGGTTGAGTGAGGATGCAAGATGCGTGCACTGCCGAGCCCCGGAGGCCTCTTTCCTGCATCTGGCCTGGGAATGCCCAGCGGTGGCGAGGTTTTGGGTACTAATTTTTGATGCACTGGCCTTACTGATGGATGGTGAAATTGAATGCTCCCCTCTGGTGGCCCTGTTGGGGTACGTAGGCAGAATATCTGTGGAGCACAAGAAAGTGGTGGCCATGCTGCTACTGCCAGCAAAGCAGAGGGTGGCAATCTGTTGGGGCCGCAGGCGCAGTTCGAGAATGACTGAATGGCTTAAGGACGCAGCTTTTTGCCACAACCAGCTGTCCGATTACTGGGAACTTATGCCCGTACAGTCGCGACCGAAGAACATATGGGCACCACTGCAAAGTTATCTAGACTCTCAACCCCCTGACCTAGGGGAAACAACACTGGTAGAGACATAGGCACTATGCATTGATCATGCTTAACACCTATGGGAGGGTTGAGATTGCGGCTGGCAAGAATCTGCCCCATAAGGGCCAGAGAGTAGTCCCTTCACTTCCCTCTCCTCTGTACCTCCCTCCCTCTCTCTCTCTTCTCTCTTTAATCTTTTTTCTTCCTTGTGGTTAGCATGGCGCCCTGGAATCCATCCGGGGAAGACAGGTGCTGTAAAAGACAGAAGGGCAGTAAAAGTGTTGGGGGCTATGCCCAGCTATAATGTTACAAGATGATAGATCGCTGCTGGATACTCTCACTCAATTCTGTCTGAGATCATCAAAATGTAAGCAATGAGCCATGCTGTTTTCTTGGTTTTTGTGAAATTCAATAAAAAGAACATTTAAATAAATATCTCAAAGCTTTGTGATATTTCTATTTACACTGAATGCTCTAAAATAGTATTTTGATTTTAAATAAATCTTGAAAAAATATTTCTGGTTTGCAAGTGTTCTTGAGTGTGCCCTCAATGATGAAAGTCGATTTGGGTTCCATTAAATCTCTCACACAATATTGATCATTATCTAGAAAGTTTCTCACCTAAGTAATCCTCAGTGGGCTGTGGGGTGGTTCTCTAGGATTGAATCTTTCATAGACTCACATGCTTGAATCTTCCCTGTTGTGATGTGGGTGTCCCATGGTACCTTGTTAAGCAGTACTTAAAGGAGTATGTTTAAAAACCCTGTGAAACCAATAGAATTTGTTAACCCATTCTCATACTTATAAAAGACCCAAACTTCAGCCATTGAGGTACAAGCCCTGAGACCACACGTCCCTGCAGAGCCACCATACATCAGATTTCTAACCGCACGTTGTGTGAGAAGGAGTCTCCCTGAGTTCTACTCAGTTCCTTATGCTTGTGACATTTTTACCCTGCTCTGTTCCTTTTGGAATATTCTTGAAGAAATTCTGCTTAAAGTATTGTGTATTTGCTTCATTTAAAAATGTCAGTAGGATCTAAGAAGAGATTGTTCGACCTTGCAAATCTTGTGAAAAGGCAAGGTTGTTCTCAGAAGATCCTCATAATGACTGTCTATATTGCTTACATCTCAACTATATTCCAAGGGATTGTAAATACTGCAGAACATTTTCTGCCAAGCCTCTGAAGGACAGAAATGTCAGATTATATTATGGTTGCAGAAGAAAAAGTCCAGATCTGAATCTGGCTCAGATAATGAGGAGAGCTCAACTTGCTCTACTCCTGAGCGAAAAAGAAAACATGAAGCTTCTACTTCATCTAAAACAGAATCCAAAAAGTTAAAGGCTGGCAAAGCATGTGAAAAATTCAACCTCTAATGAGCCATCTACTAGCTCTGGTAACAAGACAACATCAACTTCTGCTTCTGTGCCTCATACTCCTCACCAGTCGATGGCAGCTCAGTCAACACTAGCAGGAAAATAAAAAACGCTGTAGAGAGCTACCTTCAGTTTCACGCAGAGGACGAGTGTGAGTACTACAGTGAACATGGCTTAGTCGATGAGATGGGTGATAATGATTACCTCATCGACGGCCTGGTCGATGGCCACACCGACGATGACCTCGTTGACGACCACTCCGTCGACTATGTTGTTCAAATCCCCAATGTCAATTCAGGGGTCGACAATGACGGTTACTATAAAACGCATCTCTTCATCGACGATCTTGTCGAAAGAACAGAAGAAAGACACCTTACCACTGGAAACTGCACGGACAACATCGGATTTGACATCCTTGAGCAAAGTATTGCCGCTTCCTCCATCACACCTTCTGGATATTGAAGAGTCTGCAGATGAGAGTCCATTTAGACCAGCGTATAGTTCTTCACAATTAAAAGTGAAGTGTCAGGACACTGACAATGAGAAGGAGTACCAAGGGGATACTCCAGAGTTTATGGGGACAGATTTGTGTTTTAAAGACCGTCCTCTCCTTAGGCCGCACCAATATGAACATTTCCAGCACCACTACGACTTTGAGGATGACTATGAGAATATGCCACCTTCACGAGATGACACAATGTCACTTGTCACGGATCTCAGGCACATGCTGGATGACTATTATAAAGGTGTTCCGGAATCGCAAACACCATTTCTCCGCACCCAGGGTCGGCATGAAAGACAGCATGAAACACCAATTCCTGCTGTTTTGAAACCTCCTCCAGCACGAAAGAGAGTGGCGGCCCCTCGGGTAATAACCATCAGAGATGAATATACTGAAAACGATTTGGAAGAGCAGCCGGAGGAAGGAGAGTTTTTTTTTTAATTTTCAAAAAACTCTATTAATAAAGTTGCATAGACAAATTACATTCAAGCACTGTATCAGAGCACCATGCACATTGACACTATTGAAATTTGCAGGGAGGACCAATAGCACAAAACATCATAGCATGACAGCATAGCAAATATTGAACAGGCAAGTTTGGACAATAGTATACAGATCAACAAGAGAGAGAGGACTAGATAAGCTAGCCTGTATCCCCAGTATTATATATATCAATCAATATAGGCTAGCTAGTTTAAGGGAAATATTTAGGAGACTCAGGTACGTCAGCAGTATCAATGAGGGAAAAACACTGTTTTCCTTTGAAAGCCCTCACCCACCGACCTAGTCGGTGGCATGCTTCATCATCGGGCCCACCACAGTGGCACCGAATGTGCCCCGGGTGTGCTTCAACGCCAGGTGACTGCGGAGCTGGTATATTGCTGAGTGTGCAGTGAAGGGGTGTGAAGGTGAAAACTTAAAATGCTATCCAGGAGATCCCAGCACCCGAGGGTTTAGCAATATTTAATGAACTGGGCCTCTGTTAGCAGGTTAAAAAAGGCAAAAGGACGTTTAAGGGAGAGTTACAATGACCTCCAGCGTCCAGTGTGGTCTACATGTTTCAGCCAGTGCCTTTTATTCTAAGCTGGCTTTCCTCAGGACCAAAGAGAAATGTGAAAAGTGCAAAATTATAATAAACTATATTTTAAGTGAGTGTTGTTTATTTCTATGTGTTGCGCACGCTAAGGCGCTGTAACTGTTAGAGGGGGATTCCCTCAAGCTTTTCTACACAGAACACATAGGACAGAGACAAGACGTACAAGGGAGAGTCATATTAGGGTTGCATAAAATACAAGAACCACTGTTTGCCGGCTTATAAGGTGGTGTGCGACCTATATGCGGCTATGGTGAGCTCATGGGGACTCCATGGAGCTAGTGAGGGTATACTGAACCGTTAGTGAGGGGTGGTGGGCTAAAAACGAAATCACAAGGTGAGGTACAGGAAAGTATTGGTACTAGATCCTCACTCTGTTATTTCTTAGTAAAAAGCCTCATGGGTCGCTTGGCAGAGAAAGAGACCCTGTGGGGATAAAAATGAGATATGCAAGGCTTTCTAACCTGTAGGGAGAGAAGATGCTTACCCCAATTGCAGGATTAGAGGGTTACTCACGAGTAGTTCGGTCTGGTTCCTCCTGGGACCTATTCGTCCATCCGCGGCGCCCGAAATGCAGTGAATGGGCCGCATTGTTTTTTTTTTTATACTCGTCTCGTAATCTATTGCACCTGTTCGAGATAGAAAGAGAAGGAGGTATGCGCGCAGATCGCCATGTCATGCTGCTGGGGACTGCTCATGTGCAGGGAAGCAGCGTGCGGGATCGCGCATGCGCAGAACCGTGGTGCGCGCCAATGCGCATGTGCAGAGACGAGCCTCCTCTGCGCATGCGTTGTGCGTCGCCGCGTCTATTGACATCGCGAGCGCTGGAGGTGTGTTTGCCGGCCAACGTAAACAACCTGTTATGAACAGGTGTGCGTGAGCGCTGGAAGTGCGCTTGCAAGGGGGTCAAAGTAGACAATATGGACGATTATGCACAAGCTATTGGGCCACTGTAAGGAGATATGGGTAATGCCCATCTGTGCTTAATATGCACTGAGTTGGAGGGAATCACTGTTGGAGAAAGAGGGTCAGGGAGGACGCTCATGCAAGGGTGCAGAGACACAAGTCATATACCTAATAAGGTGATATGGAGACAAAGGTTCACAATTGTGCAAGGGGCTGCTAGATCAGTTTAGTCAGACAGACCAGGGAGGTACACTGGGCTCACAGACAGAGCTGTATTAATGGACATGCTGTGGTTATACAGTTAAGCTATTCCATGGAATAGCGTCGTTCAGGCCATGGATGTGTGTGGCTAAGCGGTAAATCCAACGCTGTTCTTTTTGTAGGAGGAATCTCTCATCTTTGACATTGTCAAATTTCTCAATGACAGTCCAGGAGAAGTCATTAGGTGTGTGGTTGTGGGTCAGGAAGTGATCTGTGAGTTTGCTGATATTTTTCCCACATCTTATTGTGCTTCTGTGTTCAGTCATTCTTGTGCGTACCTTGCGGGTAGTCATGCCGATGTATCTCAGGCCGCATCTACAGGTTATCGAGTACACCAAGTTGGTGGAGTTGCAGTTGGTAAAGTTTCGCTGCGTCCAGATTTTACCAGGTTCCAAATTGAGTGTTTTGGACGGGGATGTAAGGTGGCATACGCTGCAATTGTTGCAGGGTTGGTGTCCGGTGATTTTGGGCAGGCCCCATGCGTTGACAATTGTGTTATCTTTGTTCTGATTAGTCATTCGTGGCCTGGTGTTTACCAGTTGGTCTTTTAGGTTGGTGGCCCTTTTGTAGGCAAAACGCGTTTTTTCCCATTGTCTGGTGCCTGAGTTGATAATTCTCCAGTTTCGTTGTATAATGTTTGATATTTGGTTCGATACTGTGTTGTATGTTGTTACACAGGTAAGGACTGGTTCTTCCTCAGGTTTGTCGAAGTTTTCTAGGAGTGCCTCCCGGTTTTGATTCCTTGCTCTTTTGCAGGTTTGGTTTATTATCCTGGTAGGGTAGCCACGGTCCCTGAGTTTGTGTACCAGGTCGTTGGACTGTTGTTTGTAGTCCTTGATATTGCTGCAATTACGCCTGATACGCAGAAACTGCCCGTAGGGCAAATTTTCCCTTAGGTGTCGAGGGTGAAAACTATCAAATCTGAGCAGTGAGTTTCTTGCTGTGGGTTTGTAGAAGGTGGTGGTGGTAAGTTTCCCATTCTCAGGTTTGATGTTGAGGTCCAGGAAGGGTAGTTCAGTGGCACTGCTGGTGCACGTGAAGCGTAAGTAGGGGTCTAGTTGGTTGACCCAGAGCATGAAGTTATCCAACGATTCTTGGTTTCCTTTCCATATTAAGAGTATATCATCGATATACCGACGCCACATTCGTATGTTGGCGGAGAAAGGGTTGGTGGGTTGTTGTACGTGTGTGTCTTCAAAATGGGCCACATACAATCCTGCCACACTAGGGGCAAAAACACAGCCCATAGACGTTCCATTCGTCTGCAAGTAGTACGTGCCTTCATATTCGAAATAGTTCTCTTTGAGAGCCAGGGCAGCGCAGTCTAAGATGAAGCTTCGGGGGGTGTTGTATTCCCAAGGGCTTGTCATTAGGACATCATGTAACACTTGTAGTGTTGCGTCTTGTGGTAGGCTAGTGTATAGACTTTCTATGTCTAGTCCTGCCATGAGTTCTGTGTTGGGGTCAAAGTCAAGTTCCTGAATCACACTTAGTAGGTGTTTGGTGTCTTTTATGTAGGAGGGGGTCTTTTGGACTAGGGGATTTAAGAAAAAGTCACAGAACCGAGATAAGGGCTCTAAGAGTGACTTGATCCCCGATACGATGGGTCTCCCTGGTGGTGGAGTGATGCCCTTATGTATTTTGGGGACCGTGTAGAAATATGGGGTCTTTATTTCTTTGGGGCAAAGATAGTCCGCCTCTTGTTTAGAGATGTGTTCGTTGTCTTTGGCATTGGTGACCAGTTGGTTGATGGTGACTTGTAGTTGTTCAGTTGGGTCTTTGGTAAGGCGTTTGTAGTTCCTCGTGTCGCTGAGGAGCCTCTTACATTCGAGGTCATAGTCTGTTTTGTTCATCAGGACTATTCCTCCGCCTTTATCAGCTGGTTTGATAACCAGGGTGGGGTCACTTTGTAGGCGCTGGATGGTACTTCTATCTTTGTTGGATAGGTTGTTGAAGGTGTCCTTTTGTTGGAGTTTATGTATATCGGTGTAGACTGCCTGTTCGAACGTCAGGATTTCGACCGGGATGCTGCCCGGTGGAGGGGTGAAAGTGGATTTCATTCTCAGGCCTGTCTCATTAGGCGTGCCTGTTGCCTCCGAGATGATGTTATCCTTTTTCTCAAAGAAAGCTTTTAATTTAAGTTTTCTGAAAAACTCGGCAAGTTCAACATGTAATTTGAACATGTCCAGTCTTGGTGTAGGGACAAATGAAAGGCCTTTGTTGAGTACTTCCGTTTCTTCTGTGGTTAACTGTGTGTCTGATAGGTTGAACACCAGTGGATGTTGGGGTGTTATTTGCTGGTTCCCGGTTGTTCCCTGGTTTTGTTTCTTGTGTTGGCGCTCACAGGTTCTTCCTCTGGGGCCCATTGGACGTGTCCCGAGTTCCGTCTCTTGCCCCGACCTCTTCTGCCCTGGGATAAAAAAGGATACCGCGGGTTTTGGTTCCCTTGAAAAAACGGCATGTTGCCTTGGGGGTACATGTGTGGGTATCCGAAATAGGGAGGTGGGAAATGGCCTAGAAGGGGCGGTGGAGGGCCGAAATTTTGGTTTTGGGGGCCTTGCCATGGTTGTTGCCAGTGTTGTCCCCGTCTGCCTCTTCCTCTTGATGTATTGGATCCTGTGCTGGAGTTGCTTGAGGTGCTTGAGACGGAGCTGTTGTCCGAATTATCAAAAGTTTTTTTAGGGGGGGTGTAGTCGTCCTCTGAGTACGGGTAAGTTTTAGAGTAGCTGAATCTCTTCAGATCTTTTTCGAATTTCTTTATTTTAGTCTGAGTTAGATAGTCTTTATATTCTGCTATTTCGCGGTTTTGGTCCTCGAGTTTTTTCTTGAAACCTGTTACGGTGGTTTTGAAGTGGGACTCCGTCGCTTGAATTTCTATCATGATTGCATCTGATAGACGTTTGGCAGTCTTGATAATTAAGACTAGCCAGTCCCTGGTGCAGTGCCAGGCGATCTGGGCCCAGTCTTTACGAAACGCTGCGTTGTCCAGGAAAATCCTGGGGGCATTGGTGACTAGAAGGCCGGTAGGAGCTGTATTGGTGCGTAGATATTGTGCCAGAATGACCCCATGCAGAACAGTCCGAATCCTGTTCCTGTTCCTTATATGGCCGAAAATATGGGCCTGACTTACACTGCTGAGGATATCAGCGAGATTCTAGCTGATCCCTCACTCCTGGCAGATTTCAATATTCCCGCCACTGTAGCACAATCAACGGACTGGGATTCACTCACGGAGAAAAAGAGGAACAGGATTCGGACTGTTCTGCATGGGGTCATTCTGGCACAATATCTACGCACCAATACAGCTCCTACCGGCCTTCTAGTCACCAATGCCCCCAGGATTTTCCTGGACGACGCAGCGTTTCGTAAAGACTGGGCCCAGATCGCCTGGCACTGCACCAGGGACTGGCTAGTCTTAATTATCAAGACTGCCAAACGTCTATCAGATGCAATCATGATAGAAATTCAAGCGACGGAGTCCCACTTCAAAACCACCATAACAGGTTTCAAGAAAAAACTCGAGGACCAAAACCGCGAAATAGCAGAATATAAAGACTATCTAACTCAGACTAAAATAAAGAAATTCGAAAAAGATCTGAAGAGATTCAGCTACTCTAAAACTTACCCGTACTCAGAGGACGACTACACCCCCCCTAAAAAAAACTTTTGATAATTCGGACAACAGCTCCGTCTCAAGCACCTCAAGCAACTCCAGCACAGGATCCAATACATCAAGAGGAAGAGGCAAACGGGGACAACACTGGCAACAACCATGGCAAGGCCCCCAAAACCAAAATTTCGGCCCTCCACCGCCCCTTCTAGGCCATTTCCCACCTCCCTATTTCGGATACCCACACATGTACCCCCAAGGCAACATGCCGTTTTTTCAAGGGAACCAAAACCCGCGGTATCCTTTTTTATCCCAGGGCAGAAGAGGTCGGGGCAAGAGACGGAACTCGGGACACGTCCAATGGGCCCCAGAGGAAGAACCTGTGAGCGCCAACACAAGAAACAAAACCAGGGAACAACCGGGAACCAGCAAATAACACCCCAACATCCACTGGTGTTCAACCTATCAGACACACAGTTAACCACAGAAGAAACGGAAGTACTCAACAAAGGCCTTTCATTTGTCCCTACACCAAGACTGGACATGTTCAAATTACATGTTGAACTTGCCGAGTTTTTCAGAAAACTTAAATTAAAAGCTTTCTTTGAGAAAAAGGATAACATCATCTCGGAGGCAACAGGCACGCCTAATGAGACAGGCCTGAGAATGAAATCCACTTTCACCCCTCCACCGGGCAGCATCCCGGTCGAAATCCTGACGTTCGAACAGGCAGTCTACACCGATATACATAAACTCCAACAAAAGGACACCTTCAACAACCTATCCAACAAAGATAGAAGTACCATCCAGCGCCTACAAAGTGACCCCACCCTGGTTATCAAACCAGCTGATAAAGGCGGAGGAATAGTCCTGATGAACAAAACAGACTATGACCTCGAATGTAAGAGGCTCCTCAGCGACACGAGGAACTACAAACGCCTTACCAAAGACCCAACTGAACAACTACAAGTCACCATCAACCAACTGGTCACCAATGCCAAAGACAACGAACACATCTCTAAACAAGAGGCGGACTATCTTTGCCCCAAAGAAATAAAGACCCCATATTTCTACACGGTCCCCAAAATACATAAGGGCATCACTCCACCACCAGGGAGACCCATCGTATCGGGGATCAAGTCACTCTTAGAGCCCTTATCTCGGTTCTGTGACTTTTTCTTAAATCCCCTAGTCCAAAAGACCCCCTCCTACATAAAAGACACCAAACACCTACTAAGTGTGATTCAGGAACTTGACTTTGACCCCAACACAGAACTCATGGCAGGACTAGACATAGAAAGTCTATACACTAGCCTACCACAAGACGCAACACTACAAGTGTTACATGATGTCCTAATGACAAGCCCTTGGGAATACAACACCCCCCGAAGCTTCATCTTAGACTGCGCTGCCCTGGCTCTCAAAGAGAACTATTTCGAATATGAAGGCACGTACTACTTGCAGACGAATGGAACGTCTATGGGCAGTGTTTTTGCCCCTAGTGTGGCAGGATTGTATGTGGCCCATTTTGAAGACACACACGTACAACAACCCACCAACCCTTTCTCCGCCAACATACGAATGTGGCGTCGGTATATCGATGATATACTCTTAATATGGAAAGGAAACCAAGAATCGTTGGATAACTTCATGCTCTGGGTCAACCAACTAGACCCCTACTTACGCTTCACGTGCACCAGCAGTGCCACTGAACTACCCTTCCTGGACCTCAACATCAAACCTGAGAATGGGAAACTTACCACCACCACCTTCTACAAACCCACAGCAAGAAACTCACTGCTCAGATTTGATAGTTTTCACCCTCGACACCTAAGGGAAAATTTGCCCTACGAGCAGTTTCTGCGTATCAGGCGTAATTGCAGCAATATCAAGGACTACAAACAACAGTCCAACGACCTGGTACACAAACTCAGGGACCGTGGCTACCCTACCAGGATAATAAACCAAACCCGCAAAAGAGCAAGGAATCAAAACCGGGAGGCACTCCTAGAAAACTTCGACAAACCTGAGGAAGAACCAGTCCTTACCTGTGTAACAACATACAACACAGTATCGAACCAAATATCAAACATTATACAACGAAACTGGAGAATTATCAACTCAGGCACCAGACAATGGGAAAAACCGCGTTTTGCCTACAAAAGGGCCACCAACCTAAAAGACCAACTGGTAAACACCAGGCCACGAATGACTAATCAGAACAAAGATAACACAATTGTCAACGCATGGGGCCTGCCCAAAATCACCGGACACCAACCCTGCAACAATTGCAGCGTAGGCCACCTTACATCCCCGTCCAAAACACTCAATTTGGAACCTGGTAAAATCTGGACGCAGCGAAACTTTACCAACTGCAACTCCACCAACTTGGTGTACTTGATAACCTGTAGATGCGGCCTGAGATACATCGGCATGACTACCCGCAAGGTACGCACAAGAATGACTGAACACAGAAGCACAATAAGATGTGGGAAAAATATCAGCAAACTCACAGATCACTTCCTGACCCACAACCACACACCTAATGACTTCTCCTGGACTGTCATTGAGAAATTTGACAATGTCAAAGATGAGAGATTCCTCCTACAAAAAGAACAGCGTTGGATTTACCGCTTAGCCACACACATCCATGGCCTGAACGACGCTATTCCATGGAATAGCTTAACTGTATAACCACAGCATGTCCATTAATACAGCTCTGTCTGTGAGCCCAGTGTACCTCCCTGGTCTGTCTGACTAAACCGATCTAGCAGCCCCTTGCACAATTGTGAACCTTTGTCTCCATATCACCTTATTAGGTATATGACTTGTGTCTCTGCACCCTTGCATGAGCGTCCTCCCTGACCCTCTTTCTCCAACAGTGATTCCCTCCAACTCAGTGCATATTAAGCACAGATGGGCATTACCCATATCTCCTTACAGTGGCCCAATAGCTTGTGCATAATCGTCCATATTGTCTACTTTGACCCCCTTGCAAGCGCACTTCCAGCGCTCACGCACACCTGTTCATAACAGGTTGTTTACGTTGGCCGGCAAACACACCTCCAGCGCTCGCGATGTCAATAGACGCGGCGACGCACAACGCATGCGCAGAGGAGGCTCGTCTCTGCACATGCGCATTGGCGCGCACCACGGTTCTGCGCATGCGCGATCCCGCACGCTGCTTCCCTGCACATGAGCAGTCCCCAGCAGCATGACATGGCGATCTGCGCGCATACCTCCTTCTCTTTCTATCTCGAACAGGTGCAATAGATTACAAGACGAGTATAAAAAAACAAACAATGCGGCCCATTCACTGCATTTCGGGCGCCGCGGATGGACGAATAGGACCCAGGAGGAACCAGACCGAACTACTCGTGAGTAACCCTCTAATCCTGCAATTGGGGTAAGCATCTTCTCTCCCTACAGGTTAGAAAGCCTTGCATATCTCATTTTTATCCCCACAGGGTCTCTTTCTCTGCCAAGCGACCCATGAGGCTTTTTACTAAGAAATAACAGAGTGAGGATCTAGTACCAATACTTTCCTGTACCTCACCTTGTGATTTCGTTTTTAGCCCACCACCCCTCACTAACGGTTCAGTATACCCTCACTAGCTCCATGGAGTCCCCATGCGCTCACCATAGCCGCATATAGGTCGCACACCACCTTATAAGCCGGCAAACAGTGGTTCTTGTATTTTATGCAACCCTAATATGACTCTCCCTTGTACGTCTTGTCTCTGTCCTATGTGTTCTGTGTAGAAAAGCTTGAGGGAATCCCCCTCTAACAGTTACAGCGCCTTAGCGTGCGCAACACATAGAAATAAACAACACTCACTTAAAATATAGTTTATTATAATTTTGCACTTTTCACATTTCTCTTTGGTCCTGAGGAAAGCCAGCTTAGAATAAAAAGCACTGGCTGAAACATGTAGACCACACTGGACGCTGGAGGTCATTGTAACTCTCCCTTAAACGTCCTTTTGCCTTTTTTAACCTGCTAACAGAGGCCCAGTTCATTAAATATTGCTAAACGCTCGGGTGCTGGGATCTCCTGGATAGCATTTTAAGTTTTCACCTTCACTCCCCTTCACTGCACACTCAGCAATATACCAGCTCCGCAGTCACCTGGCGTTGAAGCACACCCGGGGCACATTCGGTGCCACTGTGGTGGGCCCGATGATGAAGCATGCCACCGACTAGGTCGGTGGGTGAGGGCTTTCAAAGGAAAACAGTGTTTTTCCCTCATTGATACTGCTGACGTACCTGAGTCTCCTAAATATTTCCCTTAAACTAGCTAGCCTATATTGATTGATATAAGTTTGGACAATAAGCAATCATTGGAATAAGGCTCACAGGACTCGGGGGGGGGGGGGAGAACAGGCCCCACTGACAAGGAGAAGGAATACCAATTTCTGCGGAGAGGGTGACGAGTATAAGAACTCGAGAGCGGTCATCGAGGGGGGAGGCAAAGGGAACGTGGAGTGTAAATCCTTGCAGATTGCCCTTAACTGATAAAAAAGCAGAGTATCCATGGGACCAGAGTCATCAGCAGGAGAATAAAATGTGTCAGCTTCAAACAGGTGTCATGTTTAACCATACCAGAGGGTTGGGAGAAAGGAGGGTTGGTTCACGAGACAGACCCTGCGCTTGCGGAGTGGGATGACTACATTGCACCATTTTCACTGTCTCCTTCACCTTCCCCTGCCAGTTCTCTGCCAGAGGACATTGGAGGGTTCCATGAGCTATTGGAATGAGGGTTAAAAGTTTTAACTTGCCTCTCCCTCAGAAGCAAGTGGGATGCTTCCTGTATGGTTTGAAGGATTTCACCGGGAAACCTATAAGAGCCATTCCAATGGTAAGCTATGTTTGGGAAAAGGGGCTCAAATTAATGAAGAAACCGTCTTCGGTCACAGCAATGGTTAAAAAATATGAAGCCCCTGCACCAGAACAACACTGTGTTACCTGCAAAGAGGGGTGTATGAAGGGGTGCTGTCAGTTCCAGATATCGGAAAATACTATTGGGCCTCGCAGCTAATAGTGGTTAATGACTGGGCATTTGCAGATCGCAACGACCCGGGCTTCCGGGAAGACTATTGGCCAATGGGGGAGAGGGACTATCTTGCGGCACTATATTGTAGAAGGAAAGAAAGAAAACCTCCACTGCACATGCAGACGGTTGTGCGGGCTGGCAAGAGGCCGTCAAATATCTATGATGGGAGGGAAAGTTGACAGAGAAAACTCCTTTATGGGACAGTGACCAGCTGAGGGAGGAAAAGGCCCAGCGGGATTCCAAAAAATGGAAATTACTAGGGATTGAGAGCCTGGAAAACATTTGGAGGGGGCAGGGCCTGAAGACATTTGAGAATCTACAAACTGAATACGAACTGGCTGACACAGAACGATATAGATACTTACAGCTGAGGGGGAGACACTAGCGGAATACGCCCCACTGGAAGACAGATTATTAGTTAACCATCTAGTAACCAAAGCCACCTCATTAACTTATAGGAAACTTGTATATAACTCGCCCAAGCCGATTGTGGCACTGAGAGGCGCATGGGAATTAGATGTGGGACTCCTGAAGAACCGGGTTTTAGAACCCAAGCGGCGCCAAGGGCACGCCCAAAGTCTTTGGGTTCACCTGTCTTAGAATACAGAGACACGGGATACTTCTCGGTGGCATCAAAGATCGAATTTATTGGCTGCAACCAGAAACAAAAGTCCACGAAGTACAACACAAGTATATTCGTAGGAGACTGCTCAAATTCGTAAGACAAGTCATCCTCTTTTATGCCAAAAATCATATTCTGGACAAACACCCACTATTTACAATTTGTCCAATCACAGGTAACATTACAAAAGGTATCGCATGACGACAAACCCACTTTTCAGTTGTCCTGCCCACCATTAATTACACGGGAAAGCCCAACATTCCTTCTTGCACAAGCCGGACAAACCCATAATAAAAAAACACAACCCATATCATAAACAGACCATAAAAGAAGGAACAGAAACAGATAAGGAGCAGGATAAGGGGTGTGTGTGTGTGCAATTAACTCAACAATGTCCTGCGCTTTGATCCTCAATCTTGATCAGCTACCGGGCAAGGAACTGGCTTAACAAGGTCAGCTTCAGGCAACGGGGTCAGTTCACTCAGGTCATTCAGAAGTCAGCTAACGTGTACGTGTACTAAAGACTCGTTCGGCCGTAGTCATAGGCCTATGTGAGAGCAACCACAAAATGGCTGCCATACACAAAATGGAACCCATGATTGGGAACGAAATCCCTAAATACACAGTGATTCCATCGGTCTAATCATAGCGAAATCACTCGTACTTGCCGTACTCGCTAGTTACGGTTCGCTACTATCAAATTTGTAACAAAACCATGACATTTATGAAACGGGTTCAAAATTCACGGAACCTCAGACCCTCCTTTTGCCATTACATAGGCAATAACCTAAACTCACGTCAATCTGAATCTAGGTCTATATCAATCTTCATCAGACCATCAAGATGTTGCTGAAGGAGCATCATCCTATCACTCAGTACTTCTCTCGAGACAGGTCTCCTTACACACGTAGTAGCACAAAGGCCACATATAGCAGGAGCACACTGTACACAAAGACAAAACGAGAAAAGAATTGCTAAAGCCATCCCAATGATCATCAGAATCTTCCATCCCCAAGTGGATAACAATTCTCAAAACCATACAGTCAACGACCAATCTCCTTCGTCCACATGTACAGACTCGGAGATCTTATGTAACTTAGAAATGGCTTGGTACACTGTAGGAGCATTGTCTGGTATGAAAACGCAGCAGCTCGATTGGATCAATTTACATACTCCACCTCAATCTGCAAGTATGACATCTAAAACCATACGATTTTGTAATGTCATAAGACGATCCGATTGAAGCTCGGCAGTCAAATTACTAAGGGCACCGGCAGTTTCATTTATGGTGGACTCAACCACTCTCGTCAATTGCCGTATGTTTCTACTGTTTGCCATAGGTCCCCAAAACTGTTCCCATCAGGCACAGGGTCAGACTGATTTGCATAAAGCCATGTCTGAACTGGGGTGGCAGAGTGGGCTAAAGAACGGTGATGGATTAAACCCAGATCTTTTGACTGGGTGAGAGTGTTTGATTGACTCAGATGCTCCGTCCATCACCACCCCCTTTTGTACTGTATAGGTCCCCAAAACGGCAGGAAACCCTTGAGAAAGTCTCCCAATTCTTGTCCCGCAGTATCTTCCTTATTGAAGACACCTCTAAAAACTCTCGTCCAGTGGTAATCTGCGGCTGCAGTATACATAGGGGGTAACAAATACGCAACATAACATGTTCCCGAAAAATCAGGGGGCAACCATGTATATGCTCTATCATAGCAGACAAAATACGTTCCCTTAGCTGCTAAAAACGGTGGGGAAGTCTGGGACGCAAAAACATACGTCCGAGTACAAACACTCTTCCCCAATTGAGCCCTCGGATTCTTGCCATTACCTTGTAGACAAAAATAACCACGATGGGGTACGATCCAAATCGGAAGTGGCTTTTTCCGTCGCTGCTTTTCACTCAGACTAACACTATATCCAGTCACGTTCCATCCGATATAAGCTAATACCTCATCTTTGGGAATAGTCTCATATGTATCGATATCTCTGATCATATCTCTTATTCCCTTCACTAAGGCACTGTTACTCAAGTTATCTTTCATGGAACGCAGAGGATAGACTTCGTGGGCATAAATAAACATCGCCTGATACGCCCATACAGACCCATTATAACTGAATGGCAGAACCAAATAGGGAATACCTCTATCCGTAGTATGTGGCATAAGACCACACACCCAACAATTAGTGGTGTTCACTACCAACTAGTGTTGATGCAAAAGCTGTACAAAGGAATTATTAACAAATTCTGATCTTCTAATTAGTTCATGTTCAGGTAAAGTATGAAAAGAATGCAAAGAAGTAGTAGTAGGAAAAGACATAGGTTGTGAGGTGGGTGCAGATGTAAATTGGCTAGTAAAAGCAATTCAACCCACCAAAGACAACGTAATGCTAAGAAATACCAAAAGACACGTTATTAAAAAACATTTGCTACGTATCAATTTACACAATTTCGTCTTAAAGTTCATTTCTGCAACAACTCTCTCAATCTCAAAAAACTCCATCCTCTAACCGTGCTGTTCGCGGCAGGTGGTTCTCTTCGCTCAGGTGTACGTCTGTAAGTCCAGGGAACGCCCTAGAACAAACCAGAAACCGTCGACCTTACGTCTACACGGCTTGACACTCCAAGTCTTGATACCGCGACCCTACAGCTGAACCCGGATGGCGGTTCGAAAATGAAAAATAGATCAAAACAGCTTTTCGGATGAGAGAGTGCAGTTTTCAAAAAACAAAAAGGAATCATTGGTTTATTTGTCCATTGTTTCTGTCGCAAATTATAGTGGCCTTTACCAGGCACAGTTTGATCTTGAAACAACAACTCAGGCTCAGTGGTGTCCAATCTCAAAGAAGGAGGCACAGCTGCTTGCAAAATATCATCGTCCTCTCGCTCAGACCTTGTTCCAACCAAACGTGCGTCGCTGAACGGCACAAATTTCGGCACTGTTTCTGTCTCTGAATCACCAACACCTTCATGGACCCACTGGTCGTACGGCAGAGGTAAAGGAACCCTCTTACAATGTACGCCATGGATCCAGTTCTTCTTGCCGTGGACTCTCACTGATGTTCGTGTTGATAGGAGCACCTGATGTGGTCCTGTCCAACGGGGCTGATCATTCTTGGTCCGTTAAAAATTACGTACTAGGACCCAATGTCCAGGATTAATAGCGTGACCTGGATCTTCAGATGCTTGTGGAAGGTTATCATGAACCTGTTGATGTGAGACACGCAATTTAGCCATCAGGTCATACAAGTAGTCAATCAACACAGGATATTCAATCTCGCTAAACTTTGTCGGCCTCGCACTCCCCACACATTAGCCGGGCGACCAAATACGATCTCATATGGACTAAGGCCTACTCGGGAATGCACTGTAGTTCTAGTTGACAAAAGTGCCAACGGCAAAGCATCGGGCCATTGGAGACCAGAACTCTCCTGAATCTTGGCTAACTTCAGCTTCAGAGTGCCATTATAGCATTCAACTAAACCAGCTGATTGGGGGTGATTCGCAGCATGGAATTTCTGCCTAATGCCCAAACCCTCGCACACTCTCTTAATAACCAAGCCCACAAATTCACTTCCATTATCACTCCACACCATCCTTGGCAAACCAAATCTAGGGAAAAATTCCTTGAGAAGACTTTGGCTGTGGACAAGGCAGTATTATCTTTTAGGGGGTAAGCCTCTACCCATCTTGAAAAGGCACAGACAACCACAAGGACGTATTTTAAATTGTTACATCTCTCCATGTGGATAAAATCCAATTGCAACACCTCGAACGGATACGTCGGAGGCGCAAAGTGACCAGCTGGAGTTGGAGTTCCCTTGCCAGGATTATACATCAGACAAACCATGCAATTCTTGACCAGATTCTCCGCACACTTAGGAATTCCAGCATTTTCCCAAACTGGAGCCAACAACTTACAAATCCCTTTCGCACTAATGTGAGCCATTCCATGTGCCATCGTAACCACTGGAAGCACATACGCATCAGGCAACAACCTTCGCTGATGTTCTGACAACTCAACCCAACAACCAGTCGAATCCAACATTCCCGTACTCTCTCTCCACACACTCAATTCTTTCTCAGTAGCTTCAGCCTGAATCGATTTCACACTATCTATTGTGTCTTCACACATTCCTCTATCCGGAACCCATCTCGCTGGACCCGCAACATACATTCGACTAGTCACATCTTTCGCCACTTCTTTCGCTACTTCATCCGCAAACGCATTACCACAACCAACGTCATCTGTAACCTTCTTATGTGCACTGCATTTCACGATCACAACTTGCGTCGGCAACGTAAGTGACTCAAGAAGTTCATTCACCAACTGTCCATGCTGAATCTTCGTACCATGAGAAGTAAGGAATCCACTTCCTTCCACAAACGCCCAAAACTATGGGCAACACCAAACGCATATTGACTATCGGTATAAACAGTCACTCTCTTTCCTTTCGACAACACACACGCTCTCGTCAGTGCAATCAACTCTGCTGCTTGAGCTGAATTCTGTGGGATACGTGAAGCTTCAACAATCGTATGCAAGTCGTAACCGCATATGCTGCAGTCGTATCACCATTCGGAAGCTTAAAGCATGAACCATCTACCCATAAGGTACCATCAGATTTCGAAAGAGGAGTATCTTTTAGATCAATCCTAACCTTCGTTTCTTCCTCTGTCCTAAGAAAGCAATCATGCTGTTTCTGAGCATCTGTCTCTACAGAAATCGGCAACAACGTAGCTGGATTCAACGTGTTGCATCGCTTTATATGCACATGACTCGCCAAAAGCGTCCACTCGTAACCCGACAATCGCGCACTAGTCAAGTGCTGTGTCTTGGTCCTGTTTAATAAAGTATCCACTGCATGTGGAACCATCACAATCAACGTATTATCCATCACCAAACCAGCAGACTGTCGAATAGAAACAGCCGCTGCCGCTGTAGCTCTCAAACAACTCGGCAACACTCTCGCTACCGGATCCAAAGTCGACGAGAAATACGCACATGGACGCTGCTTGCCGCCAAACTGTTGCGTCAGAACTGACAATGCACAACCCTCTCTCTCGTGAACATAGAGTGTAAAAGGCTTACTATAGTCGGGAGTACCCAACACCGGAGCCGAACACAATGCATCACGCAATTCAGAAAAACTCTTCTGACATTCGTCAGACCAAGGAAGAGGATTTGGAGTAAGTGCCAACAGAGGTTTCGCAAGTAACGAAAAGTTCAGAATCCATTGTCTACAGTACGAGGTAATACCCAAGAAAGCACGCACTTCTCTCTGTGTGGTTGGCACAGTCATTTACGCAATCGCTTGAATTCGTTCTGGGGTCAGCCTTCTTCCCTCCTTCGATAAGAGATGACCTAAGTAGGTCACTTCTTGTCGACAATACTGCAACTTCGAAGGTGACACTTTATGATGAAGGTCAGACAAATGTCGCAACAAAGAAAGAGTAGCTTCTTTACAAATCTCTTCATCATCAGCAGCAACTAACAGATCGTCCACATACTGAATAAGAGCAGCACCAGCAGGCAAGACAATCGTATCAAGCTGTGTTTTCAAAGCCTGACTATAGATGGAGGGACTTTCACAATAGCCTTGAGGAGCGCGCTTAAACCGGAAGCTTTGGCCTCCTAAAGAGAAGCCAAAAATATCTCTACTCTCCTCGGCAATTGAGATACTGAAGAAAGCATTCTTCAGATCAATAACCGAAAACCAGGTGGCTGAAGCAGGGATCATAGTCAACAAGGCAGTAATGTCCGGGACAACTAGAAACTGCGGTATAACAATCTTATTCACTTCTCGAAGGTCGATCACAAACCTATACACAGGCGGCTGAAAAGAGTCAGTATGTTTCAGGACAGACAAAACCAGACTGTTACACACATTACCTCTCGTTTCCTCAATCACATCTTTCTCAATCAGATCATAGATGATCGCTAAAAGCGCTCTTTCACCATCACTAGAAATCCTATATTGGGGAATACGTGGCAATCTAGCATTCGCTTTAAGCGTCACAACATAAGGTGGAATCTCCAAAAGACCCACGTCGTTAGGACCTGTAGCCCAAAGAGTATCAGGGAGAGAACGCAATTCCAATGGAAGCCGATCTTTAGACAAATACATCGGAGAGATCACTCTCTTACCCAATGTAAGCTGTACTCCTGAAGGAGAACAATGCAATGTCGCATACAATCTCTACAACAAATCCAAACCCAACAAATTCTCACCACAACCTGTCGTCAAAATGAGGGGTGCTTCTGATTCACAAGGTCCAACAGAAAGAGACAAAGGACTAGACACTGGATTACGAACTGGGGCGCCAGAAAAACCTACCGAAACATTCGTCAAGCCAGACAAAGGTGCGCCAGGGAGTTTAGAGTGCATGATAGAACTCTTCGCTGCACCAGTATCCAACAGAAAAGGCTCTGACACACCTGATGTAATCACTTCAACATAAGGTCCACTCTGATCTACTGGAACTGACACTACTCCCTCTCTTGGCTATGGCTGTCCTAGCAATCATTACCGTCAGCATTCTCACTCTCAACATAGTAATCATCAGCATAGTATTGAGTCGACTGACCAGACGCGACATTCTGTTGATCAAAACAATTCATAGAATTCTGTGGAGGAAAGGATCGTCCATTCTGGGGGAACACACCACGTCCTCTACCCCATGGAGCTTGCTGAACACCTCGACCTCTCACACCAGACACACCATTCGCACGCTGTAGCAAAACCGGACAACTATTCTTGAAGTGGCCTTCTTCCTTACAATACGCACACTGATTAGGGCCTACTGGAACACGCTGCTGAAAGGACTCGGGCTTTTGCGACCCTCTCGGAAACTTTTGAGGTTGTTGAAACTCACGCTGATTATAACAAGGCGGATACGCCTGTTGCAAAAGAGCCTTCGTCTTTAATTCTTTAGTCTTTCTCTCTGCTTTCTCTTTCTCATCTTTATCTCTATTCTCCTAATATTGTACAGTAGCCAATATCTGGGCTGAAGAAGAAACAGCCCATGAGCTCTCAGAGTCCTTCAACTTATTACACAACTCGGGAAGCAAATTATGAACAAACTTGTCCACAAACAACCTTTGGCCACCTTCCGTACTCGTATCTTGACCACTGTGATCGATAAACGTCTCCTCAAACCTAGTGACGAAATCAGACACACTTTCATCCTTCTTCTGTTTGCATGCAGCTAACTTATCCCAATTCACTCGCATAGCAGGCATCATCGTCTTCATAAGATTGATAATCCTACCAGGTAATTCTGCAACTAAAGGCTCAGGCTTAGCTCCACCAACCTGTCTACCATCCGCTGCAACAATATTCACCCATGTATCACCTAACTCCTGCGCATGATTCTCATGACGAATCTTCGCCCACAAAGGTTGAGGAACTACGTTACCCAACAACATATCTATGTCAGCTAAATTCATGATGCATGCATCAACTGTCTGTGATAACTCCTTGTAATACCCTGCAGGATTCTTACGGGGGTCAGGTAGAGTCTGCTTAAGGGCCAAAACTTCAGCTCTCTTCCACAGAACATATACCCACACACACTGAAAATGAGCTGCTACGGCTGGGGGATTATTGTTCATAGACTAACAAAGGGGAGAGCAAGGGATCGTGTCCACCGTAGGTGAACGGAAAGTACTCCTGTTCCCCTGGTAAAGGACTAGATAAACAAAAAGAGGAGTACCACCATAAAGAATCAAGAGAATTCCTAATGGGGTGTGTGACTGACAAAAGGAAAGAATTTATCCTTTTGTTAAAAACCCCTCACTCACCAGCCTAGTGGTGACATGCTTCATCATCGGGGCCCAACCTGGCGGCCTAGCGTTACCAGGGTGTGCTACAACACCTGAAATACAGTGGAGCGGATTGTGAGTGTAAGTGCAAAAAAAGGTGTGTTAAAAAATTGTCCTGGTTTAACTTAGTGGGAAGATAAATTTTATTTACAAGCAACTGGACAATATTAAAATAGTGGCGAGATACTATGAGGGTAGTTACGGCCAAAAGTATCTCTGTATGTGTACTGGTCTACATGTTTCAACTTTAGATGGAATATGCCAGGTTTTCGTCAGGACCAAAAACAAGGAAGTGGACGGTCTGTGCCCCCTAAAAGGCGCACCCAATCCTAATTCCTCGTGACCCAGTTAGCAAAACTCGCTAATGGTGAAAAGCTCTAGCCTCAGTGGGCGAGCGTGTGTCATAAAAATCAAAAAGACCTGTGGGGAAGAAAGAGAGAAACGAACATCCATCAGACGTGATCAATCTTACATGCCTGTTACGTTGTGCAGTATCGTGTCTCTGTGTCTTCATGCTTCATGCCACTCTCATTAGGAATTTGTGTTGGTATCTGCGTGATATAGTCGTGCTGCTCTTAGGAGATGACACCAGACGCCCTACATAATCCCACTCCGCATAATTCCATCATTACAACCACATTGGTTGTTTGATCTGTCAAGAATGGCACTCCCATTACTTCTCAATATGACAGATCAACCTATTCACTAACATCCGTTATGGTCAATCCATGGCATTACAATAGGCACAACAATATGCGCAGTCTGCGGCGCTAATACCTGACGCTTGTAATTTACTAGCGCCGACTGTTGTCAAAATACCCTCTTGCCAGACGCTCATAATTTAATAGAGCCGACTGTTGTCAAATTATCTCCATCCATAAATATGCGCACTTATTACAACGTTGCCATGTTCGCTTCAACGGTCCAACAATAACTTATGGATAATTTCTGTTAACGCTCCCACATCATAGCGTCATTCTGTGACCATCCCACAGCCATGGGCGCGTTATCACAACCCATTTTGGCCGAGTCTGGCACCCGTAGCATAATACAGACAACAGTTACCCTGGCAACGCCCACGTGACACGAACCTCGCCCACCCCGGAAGCCGGCTCCTGACATTAACACACACAGGAGCACCGGCATTTCTAGCGGGGCAGCGGAGGAGAGATGTAGGTAACTGGCCTCTTCCATCACGACAAAACTGTAAGTAAAGCAGACCTGCTTTTTAATTTCTGAGACTCACTGCCATTACCGAGTCCAGAATCTACTGCGACACGCGACTGATCTTGATCGGCAACCGTTTTTCATAACAGTTGCCTCCATGTAATTGCAGAATACGTTTCATTAAGTGGTGCCCTCCGATGCAACAGACACTAGAATAGGAGTAAGCCGCCTCCCTTCCCTTATATGTTTGTTTGTTTTCCGTGTTTTATGTAAGTAAGTCCTTGTGTGTCCTTTGATTTTTACGGGTAAACTATGCACATCTAAAAATGATCCTCGCAACCACAATAATAGGGATGCGAGAGTTAGATATCACGCCACTATAATTACTAAGAGTGCAGGAGATAGGAATAAAAGTAGTGTATGCCACTGAGCACGCACCTTTTGATAAGTATGCGTGAGTTGGCAAAATAGCATGCCCCTAGTGGGCCTAAGAACAGCACAACTATATCACGCAGATACCAACACAAATTCCTAATGAGAGTGGCATGAAGCATGAAGACACAGAGACACGATACTGCACAACGTAACAGGCATGTAAGATTGATCACGTCTGATGGATGTTCGTTTCTCTCTGTCTTCCCCACAGGTCTTTTTGATTTTTATTACACACGCTCGCCCACTGAGGCTAGAGCTTTTCACCATTAGCGAGTTTTGCTAACTGGGTCACGAGGAATTAGGATTGGGTGCGCCTTTTAGGGGGCACAGACCGTCCACTTCCTTGTTTTTGGTCCTGACGAAATCCTGGCATATTCCATCTAAGGTTGAAACATGTAGACCAGTACACATACAGAGATACTTTTGGCCGTAACTACCCTCATAGTATATCGCCACTATTTTAATATTGTCCAGTTACTTGTAAATAAAATTTATCTTCCCACTAACTTAAACCAGGACAAATTTTTAACACACCTTTTTTTGCACTTACACTCACAATCCGCTCCACTGTATTTCAGGTGTTGTAGCACACCCTGGTGACGCTAGGCCGCCAGGGTGCGCCCCGATGATGCAGCATGTCACCACTAGGCTGGTGAGTGAGGAGTTTTTAACAAAAGGATAAATTCTTTCCTTTTGTCAGTCACACACCCCATTAGGAATTCTCTTGATTCTTTATGGTGGTACTCCTCTTTTTGGATTATTGTTCATACCAGCAGCTACCGCTTCGCGCCATTCTGGAGGAAGTTCTCTCATTGGATACTGTTTCACTTTTCTCCCAACAGAAGGATCAGGCTCAAACAGCGACTGAGAAGGAAACTCGCTCCTAAACGCAAGTAACATCGCAACTGCTTTCTCAACATCGGGACCCACTATCGTCCCTTTCGCAAACTCGGACTGTACATCAAGTTACTCCAATGGGATCTGACCCAACTCACCATCTTCCCATTCCTCACGGAGGAAAGTACCCATAACATTGAAGATGTACCTTTGCTTCGGTGCTTCCCATTGCTGGAAGACATCCATAACTGACTCTAGATTATAACTCAAAGCATTCGAAACCCATCTACGAGCCAAAAGATCTAACACTGCCCGTTCTTCGGGACCGGGAAGCTGGCTACGCTCTGAAACAGGGGTCACACTCAATGACCCAAAGAAAGGAGACAAAAGACCAGTAACAGTATCAGTCATTCTTTGTCGAACAGAAGGAGAAGCTGTCATAAGGACAGGAGACAAAGTATTCTGAGATGAAACAAACGTAGGAGTAGTAGCAGGAGAAGTCGCAAGTACAGGAGAAGAAGACAAAGGAGTTTGAGGCAGAACTGATAGCAAAGTCGGCGGCCCTAGAGGAGGCTGCGCCAGAGGAGAAAGAACCAGCTGAAGAGGAGCTGGCGGCTGAGCAACAACAAGAGGTTGAACAGCTAGAGGTTGAGGAGGAGCCGTAGCACTCTGCACATAAGGAGGTGGTAATCTCAACAAATGTGACATCAAAGGATCCTTTTCAGGGTCCTTCGTTACACCTTGTAGAAGAGGTGGCAAAGCTGGATAACATTTATCGATGGCCATTTTATGTTGCTTATGTAACTCCTCAATCGCTTGATCTTCTTCATTCTCTTTAAACTGCCTAGCAGCTTGCATTATCAATATACCCTTTTCTCTCTTATCTCTTTTAGCTTGTATAATCTCTCGCTGTTTGGCTTCCTTACGCCAGAGGCGGAAAGAGTCAAACATTGCCGGCCGGGCTTTCTTCCTGAATAATACAGCTTCCAAATTATTTAAAATCTCTGTATCGAAACTACCATGTTGGGGCCACCTTAAGACACATCTTTCCTAGTATAGCGGACCCATACTTCATTAAACGTAATGGGGCCCACGCCGTGTTTAGAATAGAGCTCATAAGTCGGAGTTCCAACCGGAGGTATCGGACACGAGTCCTCCAATCGGGAATCCCTGTTACAACTACAACAAAACTAATTCCTAATTTTACTAAGACCAGGCATCTTCGCTCACTAATCTAGCTTCAAACTTCAAGGGATTATCCAAAAACGATAGTCTTGTAAATGTACGAGTCCCTCGGCTTTGGTGCTTGCAAGTACCAAATCAAAGACCCAAGGAAAACCCAAAACAAAGGACTGGGAGCGACCCACTTATACTTAACTAAGGTATCAGTCATGTCACCAGAAGACCCGTCTATCGTCTTGCCATACAAATCGTCACAAAGGGTCCAAGACAGGGCGACAGTCAGGGCAGCAGTCCTTCGTAGCCGTCAGAAAGCGGGAAGCCTCGCAGCAAAAACCTTCAGTCCACGTTCGACATGCCGGGGTCGATGAAGTGGGGGCCCGCTTCCAGAATTTCTTCACAAAGCTCCTCACGATCTTCAGGCTTGGACCGGTACCGCTGAAGTCGCCCCACATGGGCGCCAACTGAAGAACCAGGTTTTAGAACCCAGCGGCGCCAGGGGCACGCCCAAAGTCTTCGGGTTCACCTGTCTTACAATACAGAGACACGGGATACTTCTCGGTGGCGTCAAAGATCGAATTTATTGGCTGCAACCAGAAACAGAAGTCCACGAAGTACAACACAAGTATATTCGTAGGAGACTGCTCAAATTCGTAAGACAAGTCATCCTCTTTTATGCCAAAAATCACATTCTGGACAAACACCCACTATTTACAATTTGTCCAATCACAGGTAACATTACAAAAGGTATCGCATGACGACAAACCCACTTTTCAGTTGTCCGGCCCACCATTAATTACACGGGAAAGCCCAACATTCCTTCTTGTACAAGCCGGACAAACCCATAATAAAAAACCACAACCCATATCATAAACAGACCATAAAAGAAGGAACAGAAACAGATAAGGAGCAGGATAAGGGGTGTGTGTGTGTGCAATAAACTCAACAATGTCCTGCGCTTTGATCCTCAATCTTGATCAGCTACCGGGCAAGGAACTGGCTTAACAAGGTCAGCTTCAGGCAACGGGGTCAGTTCACTCAGGTCATTCAGAAGTCAGCTAACGTGTACGTGTACTAAAGACTCGTTCGGCCGTAGTCATCGGCCTATGTAAGGGCAAACACAAAATGGCTGCCATACACAAAATGGAACCCATGATTCGGAACGAAATCCCTAAATACACAGTGATTCCATTGGTCTAATCATAGCGAAATCACTCGTACTTGCCGTACTCGCTAGTTACGGTTCGCTACTATCAAATTCGTAACGAAACCATGACATTTATGATACAGGTTCAGAATTCACGGAACCTCACTCCTGGATGATGACAACTGGGAGGAGGCAGTGCAGAGTCCAGGCGAGGTGAGAGCCAGGTTCCGTCTCATTCAGCTGTGTATCCTCCGCAGGTCTTATGCTGCCAAGACATTACTACATAGGTGGGGGCCGAGGGCTGTCTCAATACTGTGCAAGAGGGTGTGGTGAAAAGGGCTCCTTCTTTCACATTTTATGGGAGTGCAGGTACAATAATAATTACTAGAAGGAAGTAACAGGAATTATGGCGGCGGTCACTGAGGAGGAGATCCCATTGGAACCACGGTGGCTAATATTATGTGTGACGGGCGAAATAAAGTGGCCCAAATATATAATGGTATGGGTCAAGATTGCAGAAATAGTGGTGAAAGAGAATATAGCCAGGGAGTGCGGGGCATCCAGACCGCCGGACCTCCGAGAATGGGAGGATGATTTAGATTGGTGCTCAGGGGCAGGAATGGTAACTTACGCGGCCAGAGGTTGCCCGAGAGAATGGGACAAAATATTGGGACAGTGGAATTCGTACAGAGAAATTTAAAAGACTTTAAAGACTGTATGGAGGCAGCACCGTGGGCGTTGATTGCACATATAAAGGGAAGAACAATATTCCGTAGGTTTGTAGCAGCATCAGAAGAAATTAAATTGGATGTGCAAACACGAACAATATGATTTGTGTACAGTTTTCAAAAATGTGTTGACTCTACTGTAATACTGATATGGAAATGATGGACTGAGCGGAACTTAATAACAAGCATTTGCAATGCAATAGGTCTCGCATTTATGCGAGTATGAGCTATTGACTTAGCAAATAATGTCTTTTATTTTTGTTTTCGTTTTAAAAACATAAATAAAAGGCATTGTCCTTTACAATGCCATTAGCTTAAACTCGGGTAACTGCGAGACCTATTGCATTGAAAATGCTTGTTAAACTGTGGTGTCAACTGAAAACGATCACCTAAGTCTTTCTCCTATTCAACAGACTACTCTTCCGATACAAGGTAATGACATCATTCTCCAAAGCATCAAAGCACCAGACGAATACTCTGAAGTACAGTAAATATTCTCTTTTTTTATAGAAACGCATTAAAATAATTCCGTTTCATTGCCTTCGTAATTTCAGCGCCTGGGAGCCTCAGGGTCGTAACGCTGCACAAGCACTAACTATCATTACATCCCGCGATTGGTTAATTAAACAACCTTTCGAGATAATACCCTTCTCTAACCATCAAATGGACCACGTATCCCACACCAATGGTGTTCTTAGCCCCCGTTGTGCCAAATCGTACTCCTACTACTCAGCAATGATATTTACATCCCTCGTTCAATTAGAACTGGCGGTGTGGCGCAGAGATGACATTTTATCCCTTCATTGTTCCAGTATTGAACATCCAGACGTCCAGTGATGACATCGCGCCTGCACCCGGCCGGAGGCAGGATAGGTGTGAGGCGGAGCAGGTGAAACGCTCAACAGAGGCCCTACACTGTTTTTTTGAATGGATGGAAGAGTGGACATTCTTAATTGTTGTTTGCCACAAGAAAATCAATGTTAATATCGCTTTTTAGTGTGAGGAAAGCAATGTAGTTTGTTCTTTTAGAGCCCTCTTGTGTCATCATTAAACAAGCATTTACAATGCAACGGTCTCGCCTTTGCCAAAGTTAGAGCTATTGGCATTGTAAATGACAACATTTTTATTTATGTGTTGGTTTTGAAAACAGATAAATAAATGGCATTGTCATTTACAATGTCAATAGTTTAATCTCTCACAAATGCGAGACCTATTGCATTTGCACCCACACACACATAGAGAGCCACACACAGAGAGCCACACACACAGAGCCCCCCACACAGAGCCCCCCACACACACACAGAGCCCCCCACACACACAGAGCCCCCCCACACACAGAGCCCCCCACACAAACAGACCCCCCCACACACACAGAGCCCCCCCACACACAGAGTCCACCCACACACACAGAGTCCCCCCACATACACACAGAGCCCCCCCACACACACAGAGCCCCATCACACACACACAGAGCCCACCCACACACACAGAGCCCCCCCATACACACAGAGCCCCCACACACACAGAGCCCCCCCCAGACACAGAGCCCCCCACACACACAGAGCCCCCCACACACACAGAACCCGCACACACACACAGAGCCCCCCTCACACACACACAGCCCCCCACACACACACACACAGAGCCCCCCCACACACACGGAGCCCCCCACACACACAGAGCCCCCCACACACAGAGCCCCCCACACACAGAGCCCCCCACACACACACACACTGTTTATCTGTGATTCAGTTCGTACCATCCTAAAATCTGCAAATAGTGACACCACTGTCAAGGGAGGAGGTCTGAAGAGGCAGGTAGGTACACGACTGGTCAAAGCCCGGGATTCGAAGGGGGACTAACAACCATAAGGTTCGTCAGGACTGAGGTACAGAAAGAGGCAGAGAGCACAAGGGGGAGGGGGCAGGTCGGAAGGTGTACCCTTTCCTGCCCGGAAGTCAATCTCGCTCCCAGCTCACCTGCTTGTGGGTATCCTTCTCGCTCACGGTGGCCAGCGGAGTCCTAGGAGACGTCATGTTTGCGGTGGACCCTGAGCGGGTCTCCGGTGCAGGGGTTGCAATACGGGCCCTGATTCAGTCCCTCAATTGCAATACAAACTATATATAGTAAGAATAAAAAATACATTACAATAATTTGCCTGTACCCTAAAAATCACATCCAACAAGCAAATTCGGCAGAACGATGACTGTGAAACTTCCCAGTAAGTAGTTCGCTACAGCCAACTGCCTTGCCCTGCTCCCAGTATGGGACATAACCATTCAGAATAACGAGTCACGTTAGTTATACAAGGGGGGTCAAGCAAGCACTGGGTGTCGCAGTCTCCACAATGTTATTCCTTCATGGGCAATATTCTCTAAATTCCACCTGGCCACGGTAATTCAATATACAAACATAGCAAGTACACAGTCTATTCTAGACAGCGCCTCAAATTCCCTTTGGAGTACTCTGTGGATTTCTTCATGGGCCCTGAAGTTTTCCGGTACATGCTCTCTTACACGGCTACTGCACGCCAACCATGTCCTCGAGACGGACAAGGTTGTTCATTTATCTGGTCAGCATTCTTGTGGAGTTAAAGGCCTGCTGACACTTGGCGTATGCGAGTGACACAGGTGACAGATGTCTTCTATTCAGAGAGGTGTGTGTGCGTGTCATCAAACCCAGGGCGGGGGATAAACAAGGCACAACAATGGGAAGGGGAGGATAGAGGACATGGACAACAGGGAGGAGGCGGGAACAAATGGATCGCTGACGGCGGGAGGAGGGCGGGATAACTCCTCGGCGAGAGGGAGGGTGTGGGGGGCGGGACTTAAAAAAAGAGACAGAAACGCCCATGAATCGCGTCATGACGGGGGAAAGAGTGATTGACAACCATCTCTTCCAATGGCTAGCCTCCATTTATGGAGCTAGCCAATGGAAGAGAGAGGCGGGACAAAGCCCCGTACTGTCAAACATAAGATTTCGCCTGCGCGAACACTGCTGCGCAGTGGACGCCAGGCGAAACCTAAAAACACCGGACTCTCAGCTAGCACAAAGAGGTTTCTCGGAAGTGAAAATACATGTGAAAGCTCCGGACCTCTGGGAGAAGAAAGAACAAGACAGCGTGGTAAACAGCCTCGTCTACCAATGCAAGCACCACCGTAATTCTGAAAATATCAACTTACAAGGGTAAAAGTTACGATGGAGAAACAAACTCAACTTAGAGCCATGTTAAACGTTCTCAAGTATTTACGTCCAGCTATATTTGCATTTGAAGCAGCACCGAGTCCCGATCTTCACGTCCTGTTTGGATTTAGGGCTCTAATTTCATCCCGTTTTGCTTTCTAACTTAATGCCGATGGGTTCCAACTGTCACCTAATGATCGTCTCCATTACTTACGGAAATCAAGTCATTTTCCCTAGTTTAACATTAAGATCTGAAAAAAAATCAAGTGGCTTTCAAATGCACGAGACTGGACTATGAGAGCGTGCGCAGCGGAGACTCGGTTTCTGGTCAGACGGCCACAGGAATGCAAATAAGATTCCTTAATGGGTGTCTTTCCTTCACTGCCAAACGAGTTATTTCGTACGGAAATAGAGCATGGTACCAAGAACTTTGACTATATTCCTCACAGCGCCACTCACTTACCGTCTTTTCCTTCCCTTTGTCTCTAGGGTGCGCTGAATTTGCATAAGGGATAATTGAACACTTGTTTCTCCTTCTGAACAGTGAATGGCTTTTCGTGCGAAAACTGGAGGGGGGCGGGAGCAAAGTGAAACACAACAGGAAATTCAAAAATAAAGAAGAAGCGCGAGCGCGCGCCACTGCAAGCCATGTGTTTCTATTATCGCGCCTGTGTGTGGGCACGCTAATAGAAACCACGTGACGGCCTATTAGTGTCTATTACGTGCACCAAGCGCGTAATAGACACCAATAGGCTGTGGGCAGAGCAACGCGCCCGCCTTTGGCCAATTGTGTGCCGTCTTTTATAAAAACGATTTACAAAAGGGGGTGGTGATGAACAGAGTGTCTGAGTTAAACAGACCACTCTTACCCAGTCCAAAGATCAGGGCTTGATCCATCACCATTATTTATCTCACTGCCCCATCCCAGCTCAGAACCTGGCTATATGCAAATCAGTCTGTCCCTGGCCCAGTGCATCATGGGAACAGGGCAGACTAAACTACCAAGCCAATTCTTCACCAGAAAGGAGACAAGCTACCGGGGACCGGTTTCTGGCATTTCAGCCTTCTTCGGCCCGGCTTGCTTGAATCCTGATGGAGCCGTGAGAAAGGGACTCATGTCTGAGTATACCCTGCCACACCTATAGTGGCCAAAAACGATTTACAAAAGGGGGTGGGGATGAACAGAGTGTCCCTCACCACCCCTTGTTGTAAATATTTTTGTCCACCCTAAGCGTGGAAGGGTATACTCAGATGTGAGTCCCTTGCTCATTGCACCATCAGGATTCAAGCAAGCCGGGCCGAAGACGGCTGAAATGCCAGAAACCGGTCCCCGGTAGCTTGTTTCCTTCCCAGTGTAAGAATTGGCTTTTGTAGTTTGGTTTGCCCTGTTCTCATCATTTACTGGGACAGGAACAGACTAATTTGCATACAGCCAGGTTCTGAAACTGGGATGGTGCAGTGAGCTAAAAAACGGTGTTGGATCTAGCCCTGATCTCTTGACTGGGTGAGAGTATTCTGCTTAATTCAGAGACTCTGTCCCTCACCACCCCTTGTTGTAAATATTTTTGTCCACCCTAAGCGTGGAAGGGTATACTCAGATGTGAGTCCCTTGCTCATTGCACCATCAGGATTCAAGCAAGCCGGGCCGAAGACGGCTGAAATGCCAGAAACCGGTCCCCGGTAGCTTGTTTCCTTCCAAGTGTAAGAATTGGCTTTTGTAGTTTGGTTTGCCCTGTTCCCATCATGTACTGGGACAGGAACAGACTAATTTGCATACAGCCAGGTTCTGAAACTGGGATGGTGCAGTGAGCTAAAAAACGGTGTTGGATCTAGCCCTGATCTCTTGACTGGGTGAGAGTATTCTGCTTAATTCAGAGACTCTGTCCCTCACCACCCCTTGTTGTAAATATTTTTGTCCACCCTAAGCGTGGAAGGGTATACTCAGATGTGAGTCCCTTGCTCATTGCACCATCAGGATTCAAGCAAGCCGGGCCGAAGACGGCTGAAATGCCAGAAACCGGTCCCCGGTAGCTTGTTTCCTTCCCAGTGTAAGAATTGGCTTTTGTAGTTTGGTTTGCCCTGTTCCCATCATGCACTGGGACAGGAACAGACTAATTTGCATACAGCCAGGTTCTGAAACTGGGATGGTGCAGTGAGCTAAAAAACGGTGTTGGATCTAGCCCTGATCTCTTGACTGGGTCAGAGTATTCTGCTTAATTCAGAGACTCTGTCCCTCACCACCCCTTGTTGTAATTATTTTTGTCCACCCTAAGCGTGGAAGGGTATACTCAGATGTGAGTCCCTTGCTCATTGCACCATCAGGATTCAAGCAAGCCGGGCCGAAGACGGCTGAAATGCCAGAAACCGGTCCCCGGTAGCTTGTTTCCTTCCCAGTGTAAGAATTGGCTTTTGTAGTTTGGTTTGCCCTGTTCCCATCATGCACTGGGACAGGAACAGACTAATTTGCATACAGCCAGGTTCTGAAACTGGGATGGTGCAGTGAGCTAAAAAACGGTGTTGGATCTAGCCCTGATCTCTTGACTGGGTGAGAGTATTCTGCTTAATTCAGAGACTCTGTCCCTCACCACCCCTTGTTGTAAATATTTTTGTCCACCCTAAGCGTGGAAGGGTATACTCAGATGTGAGTCCCTTGCTCATTGCACCATCAGGATTCAAGCAAGCCGGGCCGAAGACGGCTGAAATGCCAGAAACCGGTCCCCGGTAGCTTGTTTCCTTCCCAGTGTAAGAATTGGCTTTTGTAGTTTGGTTTGCCCTGTTCCCATCATGCACTGGGACAGGAACAGACTAATTTGCATGCAGCCAGGTTCTGAAACTGGGATGGTGCAGTGAGCTAAAAAACGGTGTTGGATCTAGCCCTGATCTCTTGACTGGGTGAGAGTATTCTGCTTAATTCAGAGACTCTGTCCCTCACCACCCCTTGTTGTAAATATTTTTGTCCACCCTAAGCGTGGAAGGGTATACTCAGATGTGAGTCCCTTGCTCATTGCACCATCAGGATTCAAGCAAGCCGGGCCGAAGACGGCTGAAATGCCAGAAACCGGTCCCCGGTAGCTTGTTTCCTTCCCAGTGTAAGAATTGGCTTTTGTAGTTTGGTTTGCCCTGTTCCCATCATGCACTGGGACAGGAACAGACTAATTTGCATACAGCCAGGTTCTGAAACTGGGATGGTGCAGTGAGCTAAAAAACGGTGTTGGATCTAGCCCTGATCTCTTGACTGGGTGAGAGTATTCTGCTTAATTCAGAGACTCTGTCCCTCACCACCCCTTGTTGTAAATATTTTTGTCCACCCTAAGCGTGGAAGGGTATACTCAGATGTGAGTCCCTTGCTCATTGCACCATCAGGATTCAAGCAAGCCGGGCCGAAGACGGCTGAAATGCCAGAAACCGGGCCCCGGTAGCTTGTTTCCTTCCCAGTGTAAGAATTGGCTTTTGTAGTTTGGTTTGCCCTGTTCCCATCATGCACTGGGACAGGAACAGACTAATTTGCATACAGCCAGGTTCTGAAACTGGGATGGTGCAGTGAGCTAAAAAACGGTGTTGGATCTAGCCCTGATCTCTTGACTGGGTGAGAGTATTCTGCTTAATTCAGAGACTCTGTCCCTGACCACCCCTTGTTGTAAATAAGTCTTTTATAAAAAGACGCACGCAAATGCCAATGGGGTAGCACAAAAGGAATCGCACATGCACGAGCATGTGCGATTCCTAGGTCAGTGCTCAAACCCCGTTTTTCGATTACAAAATGCCTCGCGCTGCGAAGCACTGCTTTCGCAGTGCAACGCAGGTCGCGAAACCTAAAAAGGTGTTTTAAAAAAAGAAATATAAAGCCTCCTAGTCTTTTCCTGCATGTTTATTTGCACGTCCAAAACCAGAGTCAGTTGTTATGCAGGAGGCGCAGCAGTGCTCCAGAAACTCCTCCAGTCCTTGTTCAGGTCCTCCCAATAAGGATGGCAGAAGAATAGATAGTATAGGAAAGTGTTTTGCAGCAATGCCGACTACTGCCATGAAAGCGCCAAATGCCTTAGCCATCTTAGGCCGATATGACAGTCAGATTTGGTTTGACTTGGCACCTTTTCTAGACCATCTCCCTTAGGAAAAGAAGGCATAGGATATGCAGATTCTTCAAGCGGGTGCCACAGCAGCTTCTGAGGTCATAGACATAGCTATGGATATATCTTCTATTGCTTTCCGACAAATGGCTGGATCCTGGCTGATGAGGGGCGAAACCCCGAAACCGGTCCTAGGATGCTTGTTTCTGGTCCAGAAAGGACCTGGTCTGGCAGTTCAGACTGGTCTGTTCCCATGGGGAACATGGTCAAGATTGATTTGCATATGGTTGGGTCTAAACTGGAATGGCGTGGCGTGCAAAAAAAACAATGGACTTAACCCAGATCTGTGACTGGCGGTGAATGTTTATTTGATTCAGCATTCCGTCCATAATCTGTTCTTTTTGCAACAACAATTTCAGGGCTGAAACATGCCTCACATGCAGCAGTCAGCTCGCCGACATCCTCCAACAAGAGGAAAATCCCAGGATACCGCCTGACGTCCGTGACTTTTCGGTTCCACCAGTCACCTCATACCAACACAAGTCTCAAAAGATTCACTACCTGTCTACCTGTTATCATCAATTGCTCAATATAACAGCGGGCAAATGGGTGTTGGACTTTATTTATCAAGGGCACATCCTAGAATTTGTCCAAAAGCCTCCCGGTCTCCCTCCTGTCACAAAAAAGCATCAACGTCTAACTCTATTGAGCAGGAGATTTCGGCTCTCATCTTAAGGGGAGCTATGGAAGAAGTTCCTCAGCAACACAGGGGAAAGGGATTCTACTCAAACTTCTTTATCATACAAAAGAAGCAAAGTGGCAAATTGAGATGTGTCATGGATCTCAGGCACTTGAACAAGTATATAAAAAAATAGCCCTTCAGAATGCTGTTGTTGCAAGGGATTCTTTTGATGATCAACAAATGGGACTTTAGGACATCTCTCCATCTCTTAGATGCCTATTTTCACACACCCATTCATGTCAAGCAGCGATGGTTCCTACAGTTCAAGTGGCAGTGTGCCAATATCAGTTCAAATTACTGCATTTTGGACTCTGTTCAGCACCCAGGGTATTGCATGGCGCCAGTGGCCGCCTTCTTAAGGCAGCAAGGGCACCAGGTTTATTCCTACCTGGACGACTGGCTAGTCAAAAGGTCCACATACCACTCCGCAAAAAACTCTTAATGGGCTTTTCGTCAGCTCTTCAAATCACTGGGGCTATGTATCAATATGGAAAAATCATCCTTCATACCGGTTTTGGACACCAAGATAGCGAAGGCTTATCCTAAAACCAAACGTATTCACAAGATCTTGCATATAGCAGCTCAAATACAAGGAAAAAAGTCTGTGAGAATGTACAAATCCATGCTGGGAATACTATCCGTGGATATGGATTCCAAACTGCTGTTTGCATGTGGGGCTACTTCAAGAACAACTGTATATCCAGGGGATCCAGGCTCATTTGACCATCACATCTTCATCGCCCAGGCAATAAAAGAAGCCATGTCATGGTGGGAAATACTGTGAAATATATCTCCAGGACTTGCCTTCGAGGCCCAAAGCCCCAGTTACATTATGACTATGGATGCGTCTCTTTATGGATGGGGGCACATCTTCAGGAACTAGAAAGCCATGAAAAGTGGAACAACCAGGAAACAAATGCATATCAACTTTCTGGAATTGAAAGCAGTGTTTTGGGGATTACAGGCATTCCTCCCCAGGGATCTGCGTTTCTCCAGTTCTAGTACGAACGGCCAACACCACCACTATGTTTTACCTGGCCAAGCAAGGAGGAACAAAATCACATATACTGTCATCTCAGGCTCAGGGGATATGGCAGTGGCTGCTGAAGTACAACATCTCACTTCAAGTGAAACATGTCCCCGGCATACACAACACTTGGGCAGATTTTCTAATCAGGTCCGACAACCAATGCCACAAATAGGATTTAAATCAGGTACAGCTTACCTGGGTATTCAGGGGATGGGGTACCCCAAAGCTGGACTTTTTGCAATGCTTAACAACACAAAATGCAAAAGGTTTACCAGCAGATTCCAGCATAAGGGGTCGGTGAGGAGTACTCTACAACTACGATGGGCAGGAATGTTTGCTTATGCATTCCCACTGTTCCCGCTCATCCCAAGATTACTTTGCAAGATTAAGTTGGAGCCATGCTATCTGACACTAATATCCCCGGCATTCCCAAGATAATTTTGTTTTTGGAGCTTCTGAGGATGCGGTGTGCCCGCACATTCGCTTCCCACTGATCCACAATCTGATATCAATGAACAGAGGACAGATATGCACCTGCAGATAAAGTCTCTAAATGTGTCCGCTTGCACCTCATGACCAGGAATTCAAATCCCTAAATATTCTGAAACAATGTAGATCCATTCTAGATCACTTAAAAGCTCTCACCACAAATAAAACCTTTGTAGCAAAATGGAAGAGATTCTGTCACTGGTGCGTCGACAACAATCTGCACCCTTTCCAATCTGCACAGGATCAGATATTGCCATACTTGTTTCACTTGGCAAGATCAGAATTGGTGCACTCCTCTATTAGAGTGCACTTGGCGGCAATCTCTAGATATCGAAGAAAGCCTGGAGAAATATTGCTTTGGTCTTTCAGAGTAATAAAGGAGTTCATGAAGGGTCTCTTCCTCTTGTTTCTACTGGTAAAGCGTGCCGTAGTTCCATGGCTTCTTTAACTTTGAATGGATGGCTATGGCAGTGGTGTGGCCCATGGACAAGTGGGGGCAATACTTAGATCCCCTCCTTATGGGTGACCTCCAAGCTGCATATCAAGATGCCAATCCCCAAGGAACCACCCCATATAATGAAGTTAAGAAGAGCATATAAGAAAGAATGGGAGTTGATGAAGGGACCTATAGAATAAGACACAGACAAATCAAAGAAGGACCTCAAGAAACCCCGCAGGCTTTTTATTACCAATTAAGGGATATGGCAGATTGCTGGTTAAAACCCCTCAAAGCTTCCGAAGAAGATATAATGGAGAAAATGTATTTAGTACAATAACTTACTTCATTACTTCCTCCCACTCAAATGTGGGTTCGACAACATGACCACCTTAGCTTGAAAAGAGCAGTGGAGCTAGGGAGCGCTTTTAGTCGGGCTCAAGAATTACAGAGCGGTCGAGAAGAAACCACTTGGAAACACCCAGGAGGAAATTCTCTGAAACCACAGAAAACACCTCCCCCCAAGAAGTCACAAATAATGACTTTAATGCCAGAACCCCTTCCTTGCTCCGCCCAGACCTCCTTCTGCAGGTCCTCGGTGTTTTCAGTGCAGTCTGTTCAGACACATTGCGCTCTTCTGTCGCAAAGAAAAGAAGAGCCTATGGAAGTGGGACTAACAAAATCTCTCTATTGTGCTAAATCAGGGGACCAACCTCCTTATCATTGTCAGTTATCGGTAAACGGGGAAGCCATGACAGCATTTGAAGAACTGGGCTTTTAGAACCCAGCGGCGCCAGGGGCACGCCCAAAGTCTTCGGATTCACCTGTCTTGGTTTACAGAGACACGAAATACTTCTTCTAGGTGGCGTCAGAGACCAAGTTTATTAGCTGCAGCCAGTAACAGTGATCCTAGAAATACAGCATGGAGTATTTCAGGAGACTGCTCAAATTCGTAGAGCAAGACATCTCCTTCTATACTCAATATTCACATTTACAAGCATACACTCCCACTGCGCAAAACGTTAACCAATAGGGTACATTCTCAAACAAAGTATCACATGACGAAAAGCTCAGTTTGCAATGTCCCAACCCAAAGTTAATCATTGGGAATGTCCCAAATCCAATCTCCACAAGCAGGACAAACCCATAATTGAAAAGCTCAATGCATGTAATAAAGAACATAGAAAAGGAAACAATGTCTGATAGCGAGCAAGATAAGGCATGTGTAAGGAGACTAAAAGTTAACGATGTCCTGAACAATGATTGGTAATCTCAGACAATGATCAAACCAGGGAAATTGACTCGGCAGGGTCAGTTTCAGGTGAAGGAATCAGATCCTTGCAATTCACCTCGAAGTCAAGAAAGACCCTGTTAATGTATACCAATACATGAAGGCCAGGCCGCTTCGTTCGTTCGACCATATTCGTCGGCCTGCGTGATGGCAAGACAAAAATGGAGACCTAAACAAAATGGAACCCATGTTCGAGACGAAATCTCCAAATACATGGTGAACTCGCTAGCTAACATGACGAATGCACTCCACATTAGCCGCATTCGCTAAATACTGTCCGACATCACCAAAATAGTGACGGAACCATAACCTTACGTAACAAGGCCCGTTTTCACAGAACCACAGCCCCTCCTTTTGCCATTACGTAGGCAATAACCTAAACTCACGTTAATCTGAATCTAGGTCTATATCAATCTTCAACAGACCATCTAGGTGTTGCTAGAGCATCATCCTATTACTCTCTACTTCTCTCGAGACAGGTCTCCGCACACACGTAGTAGCACAAAGACTACAAACGGCGGGAGCACACTGGATGCAAAGACAACAAGAGAAGAGAATAGCTAAAGCCATACCAAGAAAAATCAGGACTTTCCATCCCCATTTGGACAACAGTCCCCAAAACCATCCAATCAACGACCAGTTTCCTTCGTCAACATGAATAGACTCAGGAACTTTATGCAATCTGGAAATGGCTTGGTACACTGTTGGGGCATTATCTGGTATGTAAATACAGCAACTAGATTGAATCAATTTGCAGACCCCTCCTCTATCTGCAAGTATGACATCTAACGCAACACGATTTTGCAATGTCATAACACGATCAGCCTGGAGCTCCACTGTAATATTGCTGAGAGCACCTGCAGTTTCGTTTATGGTGGCCTCAACCACTCTCGTAAGCTGTCGTATATGTCTGCTATTGGCCATAGGACCCCAAAAGGGTAGGAAACCCTTGAAAAATCTCCTACTTCCTGTGCTGCGGGATCTTCCTGATCGAAGACACCTCTAACATATCTTGTCCTGTGATAATCCATAGCAGCCGTGTATGTAGGGGGAAGCAAAAATGCCACATAACATGTGCCTGAAAAATCAGGTGGCAACCATGTATAGGCTCTGTCGTGACAAACAAAATATGTACCTTTAGCTGGCACAAACGGAGGAGAAGTCTGGGATGCATAAACGTAGGTTTGAGCACACACACTCTCACCCAACTGAGCTCTCGGATTTCGACCATTACCTCGTAAACAAAAGTGGCCTTGATGGGGTACGATCCAAATTGGGGGAGACCTCTTTCGTCTCTCCTTCTCTGTCAAACTAGTGCTATACCCAGTAACATTCCAACCAATATATGCCTGTGCTTCATCCTTAGGGATAGCATTGTATGCATCGATATCTCTGATCATATCTACTATTCCCTTAATCAAAGCACTATTGTTCGGGTTGTCTTCTCATGGAACGCATAGGGTATACCTCATTCGCATAGATGAACATGGTCTGCAAAGCCCATACAGACCCATTGGAATGAAAAGGCAAAACCAGATATGGCATACCTCTATCCGTTGTATGAGGCATAAGACCACATACCCAGCAATTTGTAGTATTGACTAACAACTGATGCTGATGCAACAGCTGTATAAATGAGTTGTTTACGAATTCCGATCTTCGTGTCTGTTCATGTTCAGGCAACGTATAGAATTTGTGCAAAGAAATAGTAGTAGAAGAAAGCATAGGTTGAATAGTGGGTGCAGAAATCAATGGTGTAGCATATACAATGCAACCCACAGAAGCAGGGTCGGATTGGGATCACAATTTGGCCCGGGCACTGACGAAAAAAGTGGCCCACGTTCAAGGGGCGTGGCATACATTTAAGGGGAGTGGCCTACAGTTAAGGTGCGTGGCCCACATTCAAGGGGCGTGCCCTTTCATGAAACACTATTTGGTTACTCTTTGAGGTCTAATTCGTAGAGAAATATTTAGTAGATTAAGCCTTTTAAAGCTTACAGAGCAAGTAACATTGGTAAAGACTAGGAGCACTGCAGTTCTGATAACTGAATACTTACTTGCAGTCTTAACGCCCTGCACAATGTCGTTAGATACTCTTTCCCAACCAGCTATGTCCTAGACTCTAATCATCACATAAATCAGAAATCTAGTACAAAGTCAAGGAGAAAGGGTAAGACTGGAATCTCTGGGAACAGAACATGTAATAACAAAAGTAAGAATTCACAAATGAGGAAAAGGCAGTCTGGGGTGTAAAGAATGCTGAAAAAATGTATCTGTGCAATCTAGTCATACATTTATTTCACAGCCAGCAGGTGATGTCTATATAAAAAAACACAGTTTTATTCATATCTGTTGCTGCCTTCAAGTCTGGGCCAGGAGGAGACTGTGGATTACTCAATTAACCATGAAAATGATAGAAAATCTGCAAAAAGGAATTCTAACCTGAACATGCTAGAAAAGTGAATTCTTCTGCACAGAGAAAGAAGTGCCAAGTTTGCAAATTTTGCTTAGGCCTCGAACAAGGCTTAGCTTAGAATGAGGCTAAACAGCTCTCTTTTGAGAAAGCACATTACACAAAGTCTTAGACATGTCCTGAAATCAACACACAAACATGTTGCCACATTAGAGTGCAGTCAGACCTACACACTACAAACAAAAACTAACCAAAACGTACTAATTAATATTTTTGGCATATAGAGAAATATGCTCCTTGTGCTCATTTTGGATGAGGCCTTTAAAATAAAGTTACATTGTTAACTGGCACACAAATGAATCAGTAAATTGTGCAAAGAAATGGTAAACAAAAGCGTTCCTACCTGTTCCTTCTTGCTTCAGAGGAAGGGATCGGCTAGCAACATATTGCATTTCTGGGTGCTGGATGTGGCAAGTCAAGTAAACATTTGAGGAAGACCTACTGCACTGAGTCTAGTGCGGTATTTTCTGGATTCGGTGGGACGACGATTGAGGCACACTAGATGTAGCTTTGAGTACTGCTTTACTCAGCCTACTTTGGTCAGCCCTGTGGAGAGTGGGATGCCAAGGGGATTAGATGGCCCCTCTTGAATTAGAGCTTGGCAGGGTGGTGCATCTGGTTAGAAGAGTAACCAAATAGAAAAGGCAGGGTGAACACTCTGTAGTTCTGTATGGGAGGGTCAGGACTAGGGTGACCAACTGGCATGGGTGCAAATTCAGGATGGGGAGTGTAAAAATTCAGGACAAAGGGTCAAAATTCAGAACAAAACTTCTGGACAAAAGGTAAGTTTTACATACCCATAAGAGGAGGTTGTGCATTATTATGTAAGTAAGTGAATAGACAACCATTTAAGCACTAGTCAAAATAAGTTTATATCAGGTTGAACCAATCGTGTACTTCACGGTTTTTCAGTATGCACGCAGCTTTGATCAACTGTGCAGGTCTTTTTGTGATATTTCATATGATAATAATCTATATATATGGTTACAGCACTGGGTTGTCCAGTTTGATAATTTGTTTACAATTCATGGTTCTGAGCAAGCATGTTTGGTGAGAGAAATGGTCGGGAAGATCTGCTTGGATAGTCATTGTGAGATGTAAAGTGGCAAACATAAGATGCCGCTAATCCAGATCCAAAAATATTCAACCATTTGCAAACCTATCCATCATGTATTCTTCCATCCATCATTTCACTCACCCATCCCTCCATCCACCCTTTTACTCATCCATCCATTATCCACCCATTCATCCACTCTTCCACCCATCCATCCATTCACTCATCCATCCATCTACCCTTTCACCCATCCAGCCACCCTTTCACTTACTCATCCATCCACCCAGTCACTCATCCTTCCACACATTCACCCTTTCAGTCATCCATCCTCCCTTTCTCTCTCCATCGACCCTTTCACTTAGCCATCCATCCTTCCTTCCATCCACCCAACTATCCATCTACTCATCCACTCATGCATCCATCCATTGACCCCATCACTCATCCATCCTTTCAATCATCCATCCATCTTTTCTCTCATCCATCCTTTCACTCCTTCACTCATCTATCCAATCTTTTGCCCATGTATCCTCCCTTTCACTCACTCATCCATCCTTACAGCCACCCTTTCACACATCTGTTCATCCATTTACTCTTTCACTTATCAATTAATCAATCCATCCATCATTTCACTCATCCATCCACCCATTCTCTCTCATCATCCATACATTCACCCTTTCATTCATCCATTCACCCTTTCACTGATCCATCCAGCCATCCCTTCACTTACTCTCTCACCCACCTTTTCACAATAATTGTGAGCTGAGCCTTTGTCCGCAGAGTTGCAGACAGAAGAGACTCATCAGGAACTCACCCCTCGCTGTAGTTCTTAAAGCAAAGGGAGGGGTTCAAGATGCCCCTGCACATAGTCAATCTGAAACCTTGGAAGTCATGCATGATGCACAGTGCCAGGCCCTGAGGTGTCTGTGACATGGTGTTGTTACCAGGGCTTTAAGTGGTATGACAAAACTGAGGGGTCTCTCCAAAGGGGGTGTTCAATGTAATTAAGGGCGTAGCTTAAAACACCTAAGCTACAAATCTGTGCTTAGCATAGTGTGCCGCCCGACTGGTATTTTGCTGCTTCTGTCATTGCGTTCAGATATATAATACAGCAAGTAATGTTACACCTACAACAAGCCAGAACTATAGGTTTTGTCAATGGTTGTTAGTTGCATAAAATAGAAAAGCTGCAACCATTACTTCCTTGAATATAATATTGAAAATGCATCAGTTCTAAAATGATGACACTGAGAAAGAACTATAACCCTTTTTTTTAACTTCTTGCACCACCTTATTTTGATTAACTGGATTCTCTTTAGCAGCAAGGATGTTATTGTGCATTTCTTCCTTCTGACAGGATGCCCGAGGCAGTAGGAGGCCACCACATGCTTTAAAGCCCAGACTGACCCATTGTCATTCTGTATGTGGCAATCAGCCGCATACAGAATGACAATGGGCGGGTCGGGCTGCTCTTGCGCTCAGAGGAGTGCCAGGCGGCCCCATCAGGGAGTTGAGGCTTCTGGCAGGGGAACAGTGCTGTTCCCCAAAGGCCAAAATTACGGACAAAAGGCGTCCGTAAAAGGGATCATCAAGGACAACGGACGTGAGGTTCCAATTACAGACGGTCCGTGAAATTTACGGACGGTTAGTCACCCTAGTCAGAACTGTCTTCTTCCTGAGCCTTAGGAGTTGGACTGGGTCACTGAAGGCCTACACATGTATTCCTTCCACCTGGGAAGGATAGGAAAAGACTGGCACCTAAGGAGATGAAGATGAAGCAGCAGCCTGTTGAAGCAGGTTTTCTGGGCACCTGAGGGCTGGGCAGGTCTTTGCTTTGATCTCCTGCTGCAACTTCTGGATTTCCATCCCCATTTGGACAACAGTCCCCAAAACCATCCAATCAACGACCAGTTTCCTTCGTCAACATGAATAGACTCAGAAACTTTATGCAATCTGGAAATGGCTTGGCACACTGTTGGGGCATTATCTGGTATGTAAATACAGCAACTAGATTGAATCAATTTGCATACCCCTCCTCTATCTGCAAGTATGACATCTAACGCAACACGATTTTGCAATGTCATAACACGATCAGCCTGGAGCTCCACTGTAATATTGCTGAGAGCACCTGCAGTTTCGTTTATGGTGGCCTCAACCACTCTTGTAAGCTGTCGTATATGTCTGCTATTGGCCATAGGACCCCAAAAGGGTAGGAAACCCTTGAAAAATCTCCTACTTCCTGTGCTGCGGGATCTTCCTGATCGAAGACACCTCTAACATATCTTGTCCTGTGATAATCCATAGCAGCCGTGTATGTAGGGGGAAGCAAAAACGCCACATAACATGTGCCTGAAAAATCAGGTGGCAACCATGTATAGGCTCTGTCGTGACAAACAAAATATGTACCTTTAGCTGGCACAAACGGAGGAGAAGTCTGGGATGCATAAACGTAGATTTGAGCACACACACTCTCACCCAACTGAGCTCTCGGATTTCGACCATTACCTCGTAAACAAAAGTGGCCTTGATGGGGTACGATCCAAATTGGGGGAGACCTCTTTCGTCTCTCCTTCTCTGTCAAACTAGTGCTATACCCAGTAACATTCCAACCAATATATGCCTGTGCTTCATCCTTAGGGATAGCATTGTATGCATCGATATCTCTGATCATATCTACTATTCCCTTAATCTAAGCACTATTGTTCGGGTTGTCTTCTCATGGAACGCATAGGGTATACCTCATTCGCATAGATGAACATGGTCTGCAAAGCCCATACAGACCCATTGGAATGAAAAGGCAAAACCAGATATGGCATACCTCTATCCGTTGTATGAGGCATAAGACCACATACCCAGCAATTTGTAGTATTGACTAACAACTGATGCTGATGCAACAGCTGTATAAATGAGTTGTTTACGAATTCCGATCTTCGTGTCTGTTCATGTTCAGGCAACGTATAGAATTTGTGCAAAGAAATAGTAGTAGAAGAAAGCATAGGTTGAATAGTGGGTGCAGAAATCAATGGTGTAGCATATACAATGCAACCCACAGAAGCAGGGTCGGATTGGGATCACAATTTGGCCCGGGCACTGACGAAAAAAGTGGCCCACGTTCAAGGGGCGTGGCATACATTTAAGGGGAGTGGCCTACAGTTAAGGTGCGTGGCCCACATTCAAGGGGCGTGCCCTTTCATGAAACACTATTTGGTTACTCTTTGAGGTCTAATTCGTAGAGAAATATTTAGTAGATTAAGCCTTTTAAAGCTTACAGAGCAAGTAACATTGGTAAAGACTAGGAGCACTGCAGTTCTGATAACTGAATACTTACTTGCAGTCTTAACGCCCTGCACAATGTCGTTAGATACTCTTTCCCAACCAGCTATGTCCTAGACTCTAATCATCACATAAATCAGAAATCTAGTACAAAGTCAAGGAGAAAGGGTAAGACTGGAATCTCTGGGAACAGAACATGTAATAACAAAAGTAAGAATTCACAAATGAGGAAAAGGCAGTCTGGGGTGTAAAGAATGCTGAAAAAATGTATCTGTGCAATCTAGTCATACATTTATTTCACAGCCAGCAGGTGATGTCTATATAAAAAAACACAGTTTTGTTTATATCTGTTGCTGCCTTCAAGTCTGGGCCATGAGGAGACTGGATTACTCAATTAACCATGAAAATGATAGAAAATCTACAAAAAGGAATTCTAACCTGAACATGCTAGAAAAGTGAATTCTTCTGCACAGAGAAAGAAGTGCCAAGTTTGCAAATTTTGCTTAGGCCTCGAACAAGGCTTAGCTTAGAATGAGGCTAAACAGCTCTCTTTTGAGAAAGCACATTACACAAAGTCTTAGACATGTCCTGAAATCAACACACAAACAAATTGCCACATTAGAGTGCAGTCAGACCTACACACTACAAACAAAAACTAACCAAAACGTACTAATTAATATTTTTGGCATATAGAGAAATATGCTCCTTGTGCTCATTTTGGATGAGGCCTTTAAAATAAAGTTACATTGTTAACTGGCACACAAATGAATCAGTAAATTGTGCAAAGAAATGGTAAACAAAAGCGTTCCTACCTGTTCCTTCTTGCTTCAGAGGAAGGGATTGGCTAGCAACATATTGCATTTCTGGGTGCTGGATGTGGCAAGTCAAGTAAATATTTGAGGAAGACCTACTGCACTGAGTCTAGTGCGGTATTTTCTGGATTCGGTGGGACGACGATTGAGGCACACTAGATGTAGCTTTGAGTACTGCTTTACTCAGCCTACTTTGGTCAGCCCTGTGGAGAGTGGGATGCCAAGGGGATTAGATGGCCCCTCTTGAATTAGAGCTTGGCAGGGTGGTGCATCTGGTTAGAAGAGTAACCAAATAGAAAAGGCAGGGTGAACACTCTGTAGTTCTGTATGGGAGGGTCAGGACTAGGGTGAACAACTGGCATGGGTGCAAATTCAGGATGGGGAGTGTAAAAATTCAGGACAAAGGGTCAAAATTCAGAACAAAACTTCTGGACAAAAGGTAAGTTTTACATACCCATCAGAGGAGGTTGCGCATTATTATGTAAGTAAGTAAATAGACAACCATTTAAGCACTAGTCAAAATAAGTTTATATCAGGTTGAACCAATCGTGTACTTCACGGTTTTTCAGTATGCACGCAGCTTTGATCAACTGTGCAGGTCTTTTTGTGATATTTCATATGATAATAATCTATATATATGGTTACAGCACTGGGTTGTCCAGTTTGATAATTTGTTTACAATTCATGGTTCTGAGCAAGCATGTTTGGCGAGAGAAATGGTCGGGAAGATCTGCTTGGATAGTCATTGTGAGATGTAAAGTGGCAAACATAAGATGCCGCTAATCCAGATCCAAAAATATTCAACCATTTGCAAACCTATCCATCATGTATTCTTCCATCCATCATGTCACTCATCCATCCCTCCATCCACCCTTTTACTCAGCCATCCATTATCCACCCATTCATCCACTCTTCCACCCATCCATCCATTCACTCATCCATCCATCTACCCTTTCACCCATCCAGCCACCCTTTCACTTACTCATCCATCCACCCAGTCACTCATCCTTCCACACATTCACCCTTTCAGTCATCCATCCTCCCTTTCTCTCTCCATCGACCCTTTCACTTAGCCATCCATCCTTCCTTCCATCCACCCAACTATCCATCTACTCATCCACTCATGCATCCATCCATTGACCCCATCACTCATCCATCCTTTCAATCATCCATCCATCTTTTCTCTCATCCATCCTTTCACTCCTTCACTCATCTATCCAATCTTTTGCCCATGTATCCTCCCTTTCACTCACTCATCCATCCTTACAGCCACCCTTTCACACATCTGTTCATCCATTTACTCATTCACTTATCAATTAATCAATCCATCCATCATTTCACTCATCCATCCACCCATTCTCTCTCATCATCCATACATTCACCCTTTCATTCATCTATTCACCCTTTCACTGATCCATCCAGCCATCCCTTCACTTACTCTCTCACCCACCTTTTCACAATAATTGTGAGCTGAGCCTTTGTCCGCAGAGTTGCAGACAGAAGAGACTCATCAGGAACTCACCCCTCGCTGTAGTTCTTAAAGCAAAGGGAGGGGTTCAAGATGCCACTGCACATAGTCAATCTGAAACCTTGGAAGTCATGCATGATGCACAGTGCCAGGCCCTGAGGTGTCTGTGACATGGTGTTGTTACCAGGGCTTTAAGTGGTATGACAAAACTGAGGGGTCTCTCCAAAGGGGGTGTTCAATGTAATTAAGGGCGTAGCTTAAAACACCTAAGCCACAAATCTGTGCTTAGCATAGTGTGCCGCCCGACTGGTATTTTGCTGCTTCTGTCATTGCGTTCAGATATATAATACAGCAAGTAATGTTACACCTACAACAAGCCAGAACTATAGGTTTTGTCAATGGTTGTTAGTTGCATAAAATAGAAAAGCTGCAACCATGACTTCCTTGAATATAATATTGAAAATGCATCAGTTCTAAAATGATGACACTGAGAAAGAACTATAACCCTTTTTTTTTAACTTCTTGCACCGCCTTATTTTGATTAACTGGATTCTCTTGTAGCAGCAAGGATGTTATTGTGCATTTCTTCCTTCTGACAGGATGCCCGAGGCAGTAGGAGGCCACCACATGCTTTAAAGCCCAGACTGACCCATTGTCATTCTGTATGTGGCAATCAGCCGCATACAGAATGACAATGGGCGGGTCGGGCTGCTCTTGCGCTCAGAGGAGTGCCAGGCGGCCCCATCAGGGAGTTGAGGCTTCTGGCAGGGGAACAGTGCTGTTCCCCAAAGGCCAAAATTACGGACAAAAGGCGTCCGTAAAAGGGATCATCAAGGACAACGGACGTGAGGTTCCAATTACAGACGGTCCGTGAAATTTACGGACGGTTAGTCACCCTAGTCAGAACTGTCTTCTTCCTGAGCCTTAGGAGTTGGACTGGGTCACTGAAGGCCTACACATGTATTCCTTCCACCTGGAAAGGATAGGAAAAGACTGGCACCTAAGGAGATGAAGATGAAGCAGCAGCCTGTTGAAGCAGGTTTTCTGGGCACCTGAGGGCTGGGCAGGTCTTTGCTTTGATCTCCTGCTGCAACTTCTGGATACGATCCTCCTGGTGGTGGGTGCTGTAGAGTCCAATTTGAAGTTGTCTGATGAAAGCTGCTGGCAAGCTGCTTTTATGTCCCTCACCTGGCTAACGTGGCCGTGGTAATCAGGAGACGGGAAGGAAATCTATGAATTCTCCCCTCCACTTCAATCCAGAAGGTGTGTCTTACTCGCTGACCGAAAAAGGGGGTGTGGTCAGAGCAGTGAGTCAGAAACCTATTTGCCTGCTGTTTTTCCACTCATGCAGGCAGTGAGTAAGGGGTGTGTCCATATGGAGGTGAGGCAGGAGCTGGGGAGGGAAAGCCACAAATATCACCCAACAAGATCCCCCATTGAGGAGCGAGTCACTGGAAATTATGAATACTATGAAATGTTATCTTAGTGCAAGCTTAGACTCTCCCAGAATAGCAAACAGAACATAGAAGTAGAATGGTGCACCCGGTAAGAGGTACAGAATGACTTAAGGGTCAGAGTGCAGCCTCCATAACATAAGAAAACCAGAAGGGGAGGCATTAAGGGGAATTAAATAAAAATAAAAAATTTGCATCAGAAAAGCTGTCTTAAAAAATATGGACATGTTTTTTATAAAGTGTCCTCTTTAATTGTCATGGTCCCTTTGCAGAATCATAAAGCATGAACAAATGGTTATTTTTTATAGTTGTTTTACCATTTGGCAGTTTTATATAGTGTAAATTCAGCCCAAGACAAAGGCTATTTGAGTTCTATTCATGAGTACCAATTACAGTACACATGATCTGATTTTTTATTTAAGGGCCTGGGCGAGGAAGTGATCTGCCCAGAATCACAGGTTGTTGAGCAGACGCTGGGACTCAAACTTGAATCCCCATCTCTGCAACTCTGGCGTTAGGCCACCTATGCCTATGCACAGACAAGGAATGAAAGTGGGAGGATACTGTTCTTGCGCAGGACACAAGGCCAAGGTGACAATGGCCTACATGCTGAGCAACTGAAAAACCAGCAAGGCCCTTTCCATCACAAAATTATTCGAGTCCTCCAGCACAAGAGCACCTGAAAAGCAGCGAAGCCCCTGCTATTACTAACATACTCAGCCCTCCCCAGACCTTCAGCTCAGGAGCACATGAACAGCAGTAAGGCCCATGCAATTTGTAAATTAATCAGCACAAAACACAGCTGCTGGATCATCCACAGTAGCCAGGGGGGGGGCTAAGGTGAAGATTGTGCGCTTTCAAAACATCACCTGGCCCCCACAGCCAGACCCATTCTTCCTCGCCCACTGTGCCCTGAATGTGAGGGGCTGTGGGCGAGGTGTTAAGACTAACACTGTTTCCCCCGGCTGCGTGGGCCCCAGGAGGGCCAAGGTGAAAATGCCTCAAAAGGCCTGAGCAACACCTGGCCCCCAGGGAGGCCGATTCTTGTAAACAATCACCCCTCTCCAGCCCGGCCTCAGCGTGATTGCTTTGCAGGGCAGGGGGTGCAGTAGAGGCCACAGCTGATAATCGCTGTATGGCCGCACAGTGAAGAGCTTTAATTTCTGTCTCTGTCTCCGTGCCCTCTGTGGGCCGTTTTTTTTCTCCCCTTTCCCAGTCGACAGAGAGCAGACAGCAGAGAGCACTCTCTGTGGTCTGGGAAAGGGTAGAAAAAAAACGGCCCACAGAGGGCACTGAAACATCGGTCTTCGGCCGATGCCCGAATGCCCGTAGTGCCAATCCGCCCCTGCACACAAGCCAATGTGATACTTAAAAGCACAAAAGAACACAGTATAATAAAACATTTGTTATGAACCAATGTACACAATCTCATCTTAAGATTCATTTTCTCAACAACTCTATCCATTACAAAAGACTCCATCCTCTACGGTGCTGCTCACGGCAATTTTCCCTCTTCACTTAAGTGTGCGTCCAGGCGTCCTAGACACTCCCGGAACCGCAGACCTTGTGTCAATACGCGGGTCACCCCTTAAGATCTTATACCGTGACCCTGCAGCTGAACCCGGATGGTGGTTCGAAAAAGAAAAAGACCAAAAAAAAGTCTCTTGTCTGATAGAGTATAGTTCACCAAAAAACACCACAAAATTCGTAATCTTTATTTGTCCTTTTTGCTTCGCAGGTTATAGCGTTCTTTACCAGACACAGTCTGATCCTGGAAGAGTGTCTCTGGATTGGTAGTGTCGAGTCTCATCGGCAGAGGCACAGATTCTTGTAAAACTTCATCATCCGCACATTCCGACTGAGTCCATTTCAAATGAGCATCACTAAAGGGGACAAACTCCACAACTCTCTCGCTTTCTGAATCGGCAATACCATCAGCAATCCATCGGTCATACGGCAAAGGAAGTGGAAGCTTCTTGGAGTGGGTGGCATGCACCCAATTTTTCTTCCCGAAAACTTTGATGGCCGTTCGAGTCACCAAAAGGACTTGGAAAGGGCTGATCCACCTGGGCTCAAGATTCTTCGTCCTCTGAAAATTCCGGACCAGCATCCGATCCCCAGGTTGAATCGAGTGGCCTGCATCCACAGAAGCTGAAGGCAAGGTATTGTGCACCTGTTGGTGAAGAACACGCAATTTAGCAGTCAAATCATGTAAATAGTCAACCAACATAGGGTACTCGATGTCGCTGTACTTCGTTGGCCTCGGCACACCCCAAACATTCGCCGGGCGACCAAAAACAATCTCGTATGGGCTAAGTCCCATGCGAGAATGCACTGTCGTCCTCGTTGACAAAAGTGCCAACGGCAAAGCATCGGGCCATGCTAGGCCAGAGCTCGCTTGTATCTTAGCCAACTTCAACTTAAGGGTGCCATTGTAGCATTCAACCAAACCAGCTGACTGGGGAGGATGATTCGCAGCATGAAATTTCTGCCTTATTCCCAAACCTGCACACACTTTCTTCATAATCTGGCCCACAAATTCACTTCCGTTGTCACTCCATACCATTCTCGGCAAACCAAATCTAGGGAAAAACTCCTTCAATAAAACCTTAGCTGTAGATAAGGCAGTATTATCCTTTAGAGGGTAAGCCTCTATCCATCTTGAAAAGGCGCAAAGAACCACAAGGACATACTTTAGGTTGTTGCATCTCTCCATATGAATAAAGTCCAACTGTAGAACCTCAAACGGATACGTTGGAGGAGCAAAATGACCTGCTGGAGTTGGGGTTCCCTTGCCAGGATTATGCATCAAACAAACGATAAAAATTTTCACCTGATTCTCAGCACATTTTGGAATTTCAGCATTCTGCCCTACTGGAGCCAACAACTTACATATCCCTTTCGAACTGATGTGAGCCAATCCATGTGCCATTGTAACCACTGGAAGCACATACGCATTAGGCAACAACCATTGCTGGTGTTCTGACAACTCAATCCAACAGCCAGTCGAATCCAACATTCCCAGAGCCTCTCTCCACAAATTCAATTCTTTTTCAGTAGCTTCAGCCTGAATCGATTTCACACTCTCTATTGTATCCTCACACATTCCTCTATCCGGAACCCATCTAGCAGGGCCTGCAACATACATTCGACTCGTCACATCTTTCACCGTTTCTCTCGCTACTTCATCCGCAAACGCATTACCACGACCAACATCATCCGTAACCTTCTTATGTGCACTGCATTTCACAATCGCAACTTGTGTCGGCAAAGTAAGTGACTCAAGAAGTTCATTCACCAACTGTCCATGCTGAATCTTCGTACCATGGGAAGTAAGAAATCCTCTCTCTCTCCACAAACGTCCAAAACTATGAGCAACACCAAACGCATATTGGCTATCAGTATACACAGTCACTCTTTTTCCTTTCGACAACACACATTCTCTCGTCAGTGCAATCAACTCTGCTGCTTGGGCTGAATTCTGTGGAATACATGCAGCTTCAACAATCGTGTGCAAAGTCGTAACCGCATACGCTGCAGTCGTATCGCCATTCGGAAGCTTAAAACATGAACCGTCTACCCATAAGGTACCATCAGAATTCGAAAGAGGAGTATCTTTCAGATCAATTCTACCCTTCGTTTCTTCCTCTGTCCGGAGAAAGCAATCATGCTGTTCCTGAGCATCTGTCTCTACAGAAATCGGCAACAACGTAGCTGGATTCAACGTGTTGCATCGTTTTATATGCACATGACTCGCCAAAAGCGTCAACTCATAACCTGACAAACGTGCACTAGTAAAGTGCTGAGTCTTTGTCTTATTCAATAAGGTATCCACTGCATGTGGGACCATCACAATCAACGTATTATCCAATACCAGACCAGCAGACTGTCGGATAGAAACAGCCGCTGCCGCTGTAGCTCCCAAACAACTCGGCAATGCCTTAGCTACCGGATCTAAAGTAGTCAAGAAATACGCACATGGGCGTTGCTTGTCTCCAAACTGTTGTGTCAACACTGACAACACAACGCACATCCATCTCTCTCGTGGAAATAAAGCGTAAAAGGCTTACTGTAGTCAGGGGTACCCAACACCGGCGCCGAACACAATGCATCACCCAATTCAGAAAAACTCTTCTGACATTTGTCAGACCAAGGAAGATGATTCGGTGTATCCTTAAGAGTAAGTGCCAACAGAGGTTTCGCCAACAAAGAAAAATTCGGAATCCACTGTCTACAATACGAGGTGATACCCAAGAAAGCACGCACTTCTCTCTGTGTGGATGGTACAGTCATTTGCGCAATCGCTTGTATACACTCTGGGGTCAATCGTCTTCCCTCCTTCGACAAGAGATGACCTAAGTAGGTCACTTCTTGGTGACAATATTGCAACTTCGAAAGCAACACTTTATGATGAAGGTCAGGCAAATGCCGTAACAAAGAAAGCGTAGCTTCTTTACAAATCTCTTCATCATCAGCAGCAACCAACAGATCATCCACGTACTGAACAAGAGTCACACCAGAAGGCAAAACAAAAGAATCAAGCTGAGCCTTTAAAGCCGGACTATAGATGGATGGACTCTCACAATAACCTTGAGGAGCGCGCTTACCGGAAGCTTCGGCCTCCTAAAGAGAAGCCAAAAATATCTCTACTCTCTTCAGCAATAGGAATACTAAAGAAAGCATTCTTCAGGTCAATCACAGAAAACCAAGCAGCCGAAGCTAGAATCATAGTCAGTAAAGCAGTAATGTCCAGGACAACAGGAAACTGCGGAACAACAATCTTGTTAACCTCTCAAAGGTCGATCACAAACCGATACACAGGTGGCTGGGAAGAGTCAGTACGTTTAAGAACAGGCAAAACCGGACTGTTACACACATTACCTCTCGTTTCTTCAATCACATCTTTCTCAACCAAATCATAGATAATCGCTAAAAGAGCTCTCTCGCCATCACTAGAGATTCTGTATTGTGGAATGCGAGGCAACTTAGCATTCGCCTTGAGGCTAACAACGTATGGTGGAATCTGCAAAAGGCCAACATCATTTGGACTCGTAGCCCAGAGAGTATCAGGGAGAGAACGCAATTCCAGTGGAAGCCGATCTTTAGACAAATACATTGGAGAAAACACTCTCTTACCCAACGTAAGATGTACTCCCGAAGGAGAACAATACAATGTCACATGCAATCTCTTCAGCAAGTCCAAACCCAACAGATTCTCACCACAACCTGTCGTTAGAATTAGAGGTGCTTCCAATTCACAAGGCCCAACAGAAAGAGACAAAGGACAAGAAACCGGGTTACGAACTGGGGCGCCAGAAAATCCTACCGAAACATTCGTCAAGCCAGACAAAGGTACGCCAGGGAGTTTAGAGTGCATGATAGAACTCTTCGCCGCACCAGTATCCAACAGAAAAGGTTCTGACACACCTGATGTAATCACTTCAACATAAGGTCCACTCTGGTCTACTGGAACTGACACTACTCCCTCTCTTTGTCTATGGCTGTCCTAGCTATCATTAAAATCAGCATTCTCACTCTCAACATATTAATCATCAGCGTAATATTGAGCCGTCTGACCAGACGCAACATTCTGTTGATCGAAACAATTCATAGAATTCTGTGGGGGAAAGGAACGTCCATTCTGGGGGAACACACCACGTCCTCTACCCCTAGGTACTTGCTGAACACCACGACCTCTCATACCAGACACACCATTCGCATGTTGTAGCAAAATCGGGCAACCATGCTTGAAGTGGCCTTCTTCCTTACAATAAGCGCACTGATTAGGGCCTACCGGAATTCGCTGAGGAAAAGACTCGGGCTTCTGCAACACTCTCTGAAACTGTGAAGGTTGCTGAAACTCACGCTGATTAAGGCGAGGAGGATACGCCTGCTGCAAAAGAACCTTCGTCTTCAATTCTATAGTCTTTTTCTCTGCTTTATCTTTTTCATCTTTATCTCTATTCTCGTAATAATGTGCAGTGGCCAATATCTGGGCCGAAGAAGAAACAGCCCATGAACTCTCGGAGTCCTTCAACTTCTTACAGAGCTCGGGGAGCAAATTATAAACAAACTTATCCACAAACAACCTTTGGCCACCTTCTGTACTCATATCTTGACCACTATGATCGATGAATGTCTCTTCAAACCTAGTGAAGAAATCAGACACACTTTCGTCTTTCTTCTGCTTACATGCTGCTAACTTATCCCAATTCACTCGCATAGAAGGCATCAAAGTCTTCATTAAAGTAATAATCTTACCAGGGAGTTCTGTAACTAAAGGCTCAGGTTTAGCCCCTCCACCTTGACGACCATCTGCAGCAACAATATTAACCCACGTATCTCCTAACGCTACTGCATGATCCTCGTGACGGATCTTCGCCCACAAAGGTTGAGGCACTACATTCCCCAATAACATATCTATATCAGCTAAATTCATCACACACGCATCAACTGTCTGGGACAACTCTTTATAATAACCCGCAGGATTTTTACGGGGGTCAGGTAGAGTCTGCTTAAGAGCCAGAACTTCAGCTCTCTTCCAAGGAACATGCTCCCAAACACGCTGAAAATTAGCCGGTACTCCTTGAATACCCTGATTAAGATTAGCCACAACTTCCTCTCTCCATACAGGAGGAACTTCTCTCATCGGATATTGCTTCACTTTTCTCCTAACAGAAGGATCAGGTTCAAACAACAACTGAGAAGGAAGTCTACACCTAAACGCAAGAGGCGTCTCTACCGCTTCTTCAACATCGGGACCCACTATCGTCCCTTTAGCAAAGTCGGACTGAACATTAAGTAACTCCCATGGAATCGGACCCAATTTAGTATTGTCCCATTCTTCACGAAGGAAAGTACACATAACATCAAAAACATACCTTTGTTTTGGCGCTTCCCACTGTAGGAAAGCATCCATAACCGCTTGCAGGTCATACCTGGAGGCATTCAAAACCCATCTACGAGCAAGGAGATCCAACACTGTCCGCTCCTCGGAACTAGGGAGCTGACTATGCGTTTGTTTCCTTACAGAAACTGGGGTCATATTAAACGACCCAAAAAGAGGAGACAAAAGGCTAGTAACAGTCTCAGTCATCCGTTGTCGAGCAGAAGGAGAAGAAGTCGACATGAGGACAGGAGACAAAGTGTTTTGAGGCGACAAAGACATAGGGTCAGTAGAAAAGGAAGTTAAAGGCAAAGGAGTAGAAGGCAAAGGAGTTTGAGGCAAAGCTGGCGGCCCTAGAGAAGGCTGCGCCAGAGGTGGGAGAAACAACTGTGGAAGAACGGGTGGCTGAACAACAGCAGGAGGTTGAACAACTGGGGGTTGCACAACTGGGGGCTGCGGAGGTGCCGTAGCACTCTGCATATAAGGGGGTGGTGAACTCAACAAATGCGACATCAAAGGATCCTTTTCAGGGTCCTTAGTCACATTCAAGACAAGAGGTGACAAAGCCGGATAACACTTATCAATGGCCATGCAACGTTGTCCATCTGACACCTCAATCGCACGATCTTCTTCATCTTCTTTAAACTGCTTAGCAGCTTGCATTATCGACATATTCTTATCTTTCCTATCTCTTTTAGCTTGCTTAATTTCTCGCTGTTTGGCTTCCTTACGCCAGAGGGGGAAAGAGTCAAACATCGCTAGCCGGGCTTTCTTCCTAAATAGCGCAACTTCCAAATTATCTAGAACATCTGATTCGAAACTACCATGTTGTGGCCATTTTAAGACACCATCTTTACGTGTATAGCGGACCCATACTTCATTATACGTAATGGGACCCACACCATGCTTTGAATAGAGGTCATAAGTCGGAGTTCCAACCGGAGGTATCGGAGACGAGTCCTCCAATCGGGAATCCCTGTTGCAACTACAACAAAACAAATTCCTAAGTTTGCTAAGACCAGGCATCTTCGCTCACTAATCTAGCTTCAAACTTCAAGGGGTTATCTAACACGATATACTCGCAAATGTACGAGCCCCTTGGCTTGGGTATTTGCAAAAACCAAGTCAAAGAACCCAAGAAACAAAACCAAGTTGTGGGAGCGACCCACTTATACTTAACCAAAATGTCTTGTCACACCACCAGAAGACCGTCTATCGTCTCGCTCTACAAATCATCACAAATGGGTCCAAGACAGGGCGACAGTCAGGGCAGCAGTCCTTCGTAGCCGTCGGAAAGGGGAAGCCTCGCAGCAAAAACCTTCAGTCCACATTTGACATGCCGGGGTCGATGAAGTGGGGGCCCTCTTCCAGAATTTCCTCACAAAGCTCCTCATAATCTTCGGGCTTGGACCGGTACCACTGAAGTCGCCCTACGTTGGGCGCCAACTGAAGAACTGGGCTTTTAGAACCTAGCGGCGCCAGGGGCACGCCCAAAGTCTTCGGATTCACCTGTCTTGGTTTACAGAGACACGGAATACTTCTGGGTGGCGTCAGAGACCAAGTTTATTAGCTGCAGCCAGTAACAGTGATCCTAGAAATACAGCATGGAGTATTTCAGGAGACTGCTCAAATTCGTAGAGCAAGACATCTCCTTTTATACACAATATTCACATTTACAAGCATACACTCCCACTGCGCAAAAAGTTAACCAATAGGGTACATTCTCAAACAAAGTATCACATGACGAAAAGCTCAGTTTGCAATGTCCCAACCCAAAGTTAATCATTGGGAATGTCCCAAATCCAATCTCCACAAGCAGGACAAACCCATAATTGAAAAGCACAATGCATGTAACAAAGAACATAGAAAAGGAAACAATGTCTGATAGCGAGCAAGATAAGGCATGTGTAAGGAGACTAAAAGTTAACGATGTCCTCAACAATGATTGGTAATCTCAGACAACGATCAAACCAGGGAAATTGACTCGACAGGGTCAGTTTCAGGTGAAGGAATCAGATCCTTGCAATTCACCTCGAAGTCAAGAAAGACCCTGTTAATGTATACCAATACATGAAGGCCAGGCCGCTTCGTTCGTTCGACCATATTCGTCGGCCTGCGTGATGGCAAGACAAAAATGGTGACCTAAACAAAATGGAACCCATGTTCGGGACTAAATCTCCAAATACGCGGTGAACTCGCTAGCTAACATGACGAATTCACTCCACATTAGCCGCATTCGCTAAATACGGTCCGACATCACCAAAATCGTGACGGAACCATAACCTTACGTAACAAGGCCCGTTTTCACAGAACCACACATTGGTTGGTTGATATCGGCTGCTTGCAAAGTGTAATGAGACCCCAGGATGTTCCAGAAGAAGTAACTCACACTTCAAGAGTTGTCAACATCTAGTGTGTTCACAGAAACAGTAAACAATAAATACCCTACCATGGAGTGTGCGTTCAACATCAACTATCAACTCCTCCGGCACCCCTGAGGGTAGGGTTAATACCGAGACTACCTGAAACCCTGGTGGTCGGCAAAGATTATCCACATCTCGAAAGTTTGGTGCAAGTTATTTGGCGACGAAGGGAGGGAATGGAAAGAAGCTGCTCCCTTCTCACAAGTACAAGATCATGAATGGTCTCCAGCAAAAACCCGGAAAAACCAGAGACAAAGAAGAGAGGATAAGAAGAGATTGTTCAGAGTAGGTCTATCCAACCCCAATGATCAGTTTGTTTGGGAGACAGATAGGAATTTTCATGCCGCACAAAGAGAAGATCCTACCTTACGCGAGGCATGGAACAGAGCTAATAAAGTAGAAGACCCCAATCAAGTAGGGCCACAATTCTATATTCAGAAAGGTTTATTATATAGAAAAGGGATGAAAACACAACCTTCTCAGATTCCAATCATTCAGAGAAAAGGTTTTACTCTTAGCACACAGCCATTTATTAGGAGGTAAGCTTGAGAAAACTGAAAAAAGCCATACTTGATACATTTTATTGGCCTGCAATATATCAACGGGTTAAAAAAATATTGTAAAGTGTGCCCCATCTGTCAGAAAAATAGTAGATCCCTACCCAGCACGGTACCCCTAAGACCTTTGCCAGTGATAGAGGACCCCTTTTCTAGGGTAGGCATGGACTTAATAGGGCCCCTTTTACCTTCCTGTTGCAAGTGCAGATATGTGTTGGTTTTAGTTGATTACGCTACCCGATTTCCTGAGGCCGTAGCACGGAGACAACCTAATACCACCCAAATAGCTAAAGCAGCAATTAACATTTTGCCAGTGAAATCATAACAGATCAAGGAACTCCTTTTGTTTCTAAGCTTATGAAACAGGCGTGTCAACAACTCAAAATTAAACACATCAGAACAGCTGCCTACCGTCCTCAAATGGATGGTTTGGTTGAACCTTACAATTCCACTTTCAAATCCACACAAAAAAAATATTAGACTTAGAAACTAGGAAGTGGTAGGATATGCTGCCCTTAGCCCTGTTCGCCATCCGATGTAGAGAGCAAAAAAGTACAGGCTTCTCTCCATTTGAACTTCTTTATGGCCGACAGCCACTCACATTGTTACATATGGCCAAAGAACAATGGGAGGAAGAGAAAGATGAAGCTACGCCCTTGCTAGAATACATCACTTTCCTCAAGACCCATTTGAATCAGATTCGAAACATTGTGAGAAACAACCCAGAACAGACCCAAACCTCCCAGGAAAGACACTATGACAAGGATCGTTCTTTTGAGATGGGCGACTTAGTTCTTTTGATTATGACCTCCTCGGATCATAAGCTGTTAAGACAATAGCAGGGACATGTCAAGTAATTGAAGAGGTGATCCCCGTGTCCTATTGCTTGGAAATGGATCCGGAGATAAAACACTCCCAAATTTACCATATTAATATATTTTAAAAATGGGAAGGGGGCGATGCCAGCCCTCTTAGGAAAAAGTGACAAACCTCAACCTCTGTATGAGCAAACATTGACCCTAAATTAGCCCTTCTTCTAAAGCAGGAATTAGGGTGTGTGGCCCAGATGGCGGCAGAGTAAGACCCTTCTCTCTATCTTTCCCGCTCGCCGCCAACATAAAGCTACCTAGAAGCAGAGACGGACTGCCAAACTGTCTGGGGAAATGCTGGCCCAGACTGTAAAAACAGTGCACTGACCTCTGGTGACCATCGAGGCAGGGCGTGTCTGCAGGCACCGGAGAAGCTTCGGCATGGCAGAACAGAGGGCACGGTTGGTGTTCGGAAATGGCTGCTGAGGTCTAGGCCGGTGGCAGCGGATGTAAAGGCGAAGCAGTTGGAGGCTGGACAGGGCTGGCCAGGGCATTGGAGCAAAAGATCACTGTGGCTGGGGGCAGAACCAGAATCAAGGTGAGACTATGGGGTCCTAGCGGCGCAGGGGATGAGCGTGGATCAGAGCGCATCCACGCCCCTTGCGGAAGCGAGTGAAGACACTAGGCAGACCGGGGACGGGATGAAGAGAGCCAGCTATGAGCCGATGAAGCAGGCCCCGCCTCCCAAAGCTACATACGAGCCCAGTTGAACTTGCAGCAGAGGCGGTGCAGATAGAGGCAGTGTGGGCCTGCTACCTGAGGCTATGGCTAAATGACAAGGCCGCAATCTGAGCAAGCTCTGGGGAGAGTCAGGTGGCCTGGAAGATCACGTGGTCCTCACAACGCCCGCAGACCTGAATACGCAGCTGAGCGACAACAGGCACAGAACGAGCAAGCAGAACCAGTGTCAGGCATAGTAGCAGGCAGATATTTGGGGAGAGAACAGAGGCGGATTGGAGCGCTTCGTGGAGGTGCCATCTCCCCCATTCCGGTGCACCCTCCAAGACAACCGGACACACTAGATATAACCCGGCCAGTAGGGGGGAGGCCCCGGAGTGGTCCCGGCTTGAAGATCAGCGGTTCCATCAGGAGAGCACCCCAGATCAGAGAGGCTCACTTCAGAGAGTCCAGAGAAGGGGGACACTTCTCTGGCCTTTTGTCTGCAGTTGACAGTGAGAAAAGAGCACCTGGCCAGGCAAGCTGGAACTGGGGCAAAGAAAGATAGTCCCTTGGACTACAACACTTGGAGGCCTGAGGTCATACGCACACTGATTGATATTAGCAGGAGTGCATCCAGGACACGAGGTAGGAGTGGACCGGTGATTCCCCCGGGGAGTCGGAGTGGCAGGGAAGGAGCACCGCATCTAAAACAGCGCAATGGCCACAGAGCGAATGGCGTCCGCCAGAGTAAAAAAAGGGGGTTCTATTAAAGAGATGCTCCTAAAAGCATGGGGCCTTTAGGAGGGCGAGTACAAGAGCGGACCGAATAGAGCGACCTCCCCAATGACAGAAGACCCAGAGGTGCCGGTCATACGTCCCTATCTAGAAGCCTTGTTTTACAGGGCTACGGGAAGACCTCCTTGAGGTCAAGAAGGATCTCACGGGAGAACTGCAGGCCATTCAAAAGAAAGTTAAGAACATCGGAGGCAGGGTAGACACCCTAGAAGAAAGGGACTTGTCTCGAGACAAAGAAATAGAACAAATGCAGCAGGAGATCATCCGCCTGTCAGAGCAGCAACTGGACCTCCAGGCCCATGCGGAAGATTTGGAGAATCGTTCCAGGAGGAACAACATCCGAATACATAGAGTGGCACGAGACACAGAGGGAGGGAACATCGAAGCATACATGATATATATATGTTCAAACATATCCTGGGCGACGCGTCACCAGAAGAGATCCGCCTGGACGGCACCCATAGCATGGGCAGCTGGGGACCTCGGAAGTCCCGTCCAGTAGTCATTTTAACATAACTTTTCCCTAAAGAAACAGATTCTTAAAAGGGCGCGAGAGGCACAATCAATAGAATTCCGAGGCCAGACGGTGCATCTGCTCCAGGATCTCGCTGCTTCCACACTTCAAAAACGATGAGAATTCCGGCAAGCCACTATGTTCCTACAGGATACGAAGGTGCCCTACTCACAGGGTCACCACCTTCCGCTTTGTGTTTCGGTGGCAGGGACAACTTCGACAGTTACGCTCTCTCTCTGAAGCATCTGAACTACTTCAACTGGAACAACCAGAAGCACCACAATTGTACGCACAAACCACCAGACAGAAACAAGAGGGAGAGAGAAGATGGCAGAGAATCCCCAAAAGGCTCAGGCCCAGATCGGGAGGCCATGGCAGCTGAGAGGAAAGCAGTACTGGACAGGTTAGCTGAGGTCAATACTACAGGCGCACCAGCCTGAGGTCAAAGTCGAAGTTGGAAGAGTCTGCGACAGGTGGAATGGGAGGGGGGGTAATATGGGACAGCGAGAGAGCGTAACCTAACCAGGAAGCAGCACGGACCCCAGGAAGGTCTTTTTCAACTGGAAAAAAGATAATGGACACTGATCCATCTCTACACCAGGGACTCTGTTTTTTCATTGTTATTGTTCAGGGGATTCTTTACAGCTGCCAGCTGTCCACTTATTCTCTTTTAGCATCCTCGGATGGGGTAGTTATACATGGGGTTTGGAGGGGGGGGCGGGAGGTGAGGGCTGACTGTTGCACTGAGGAGTCCCACAGGCCCTGGATATAACCACGGGACTTGGGGACCTGAGGGAGTTGACCCTCAACGTTAAGGGTCTAAATAACCCAGTAAAGAGGAAAGCAATATTGTCCTATCTCGAAAACACACGGGCAGACATATGTCTCTTACAAGAAACACACCTCCTACGCAGATACTGAAACAGGCTTAAATCTCAAATCTTCCCACAACACGTAAGTCAGCAAGTGTAGCCATCCTCTTTTCACCTACCTTTCAGGGGAAGGTGGGGATGAAGGTAGCAGAGATTAAGGGTCGTCTCTTGGGGTATCGAATACACATAGGTTCACTATCCATAATCTTGGGTTCCATATATGCCCCAAACGAGAAGCAGCATCAGTTTATCCACGAGGCAATTGGGGATCTGATGGCGACTCTAGATAGGTGGGTGATTCTGGGAGGTAATTTAAACCTTGTCTTTCATAATGACCTAGATTGCTCTACCCAATGTCAGGGGACATCAGGGGCTCTCAGCGCTGGGGGCTTCGGTTGGGTGCAGGATTTGGGGCTGAGGCACTTGTGGAGAGACTATCACCCATCCTCGAGAGATTACACGTTTTACTCCCATGCCCACAGAACAGTGCCAGATTAGACCCCTTTCTGGGGTCTAGGGAGGTGCAGGAGGTCATGATTTCAATGGAGATTGACCCCCAGACCCTATATTATCATTCTGCTGTCATCCAAGACCTTGGACTTCCACCCCAGAGCCAAACGTCTAGAAATTGGAGGCGTAGGGAAACTATGCTGCGCCACCCAGAAACAGCCAAACAGGTGGGGAAAGCTATAAGGGATTATCTAGCAATAAACAACAAACTTGAGTCCTCCCCAACGATGATATGGAATGCCTTGAAGGCAGTTATCAGAGGAGGGTTGATAGCAATATCAGCAGCAGACAATAGGACAAGGTGCGTCACCAAGGCAAAGCTCAGGGCACAAGTACAGGAACTAGAGCGCATCCACCACCATACCGGGGCTCCCAGAGTATGGAGGCAACTAGAGGTAGCCTGAAAACAGCCCTGGACCTTGCTCAAGTGGAATATGCACTCCTACAATTCAAACACACATTCTACACGGAGGGAATTAAGTGTGGAAAGATGCTGCCAAATAAACTGAAGGGGCAATGCCAGGCCAACAAAGTAGAGGATTTGATCTCGGAGACAGGGGAGGAGATAGTTGGGGATAAGACAGTGGCAGAACAGTTCGGCGCATTCTATACGGCCCTATATATGGCACAGGATCTTCCGCCTGGGCCCATGAGGGAGTACCTGGAGGGGGTAATGTTGCAAAGCTCACAGCAGTCCAGGCAACTGAATTAGATGCTCCTATTAGAATTGAAGAGATCATATCTGCGACAGCTAGGTTACAAGCTAATAAGTTCCCGGGCCCCGACGGCTTCCCAGCCACCTTCTATAAAACACATTGTGGCTTGCTGGCCCCTAAAAGGTATTTAAAGCAATCACAGATTTGCCAATGCGCCCCTGTCAATGCTGGAAGCCTCAATCATGGTAATTGTGAAACCGGGCAAAGACAGGAAAGTGTGTGGGACCTATAGGCCAATCTCCCCCTTAAATGTTGACGCAAAGTTGTTTACTGGGATACTAGAAGCGCGGCTGGGCCCACTGATGGCTGGGCTGGTTGAGCCTGACCAGTCTGGTTTCATACCCAATAGACAATGCCCTCACAACACCAACCAGTTACTCCACCTTCACGTCACGGTCCCAGTGGGAGATTATGCTTTTCTCAATAGATGCTGAGAAAGAATTCAACAGGGCACATTGGCCTTACCTTTAGGAGGTCCTGGCTTGCTTCAGGCTGGGAGAGAGATTTCGATGTTGGATCTCTAGTGGCTATGAGAGACCCCGAGCCTTGGTGAGGCAGGAATTCTGATAGTTTCCCAATATGTCGCGGTACGTGGCAGGGCTGCCCTCTCTCCCCTCTCCTGTTTGCGCTCTACATGGAGCCTTGTGCACAGAGAGTGCAGGTGCAGTTTCGGGCCTCCAAAGTGATATCTCTAAATCACAAGCACTGAGTTTGATGGTACCCCACACCACGCGGGACTACCTCTTGCAGACATTCTCGATCATCTGGAGTCCAAGTATCTGTATCTCGGCATTCAGCTCTCCTCAACGATCCAAGAGACCGTGGCACTTAACTATAGAGAACTGGGGGATAGAGTCAAAGCAGACCTACTCCGCTGGCAACTGTACTCGTTATCTTGTCTGGGGCGGGTGGCAGCTTTAAAAATGACAGCCCTCCCTAGAATATTATACATGTTCTTGACTTCCATTCTTTGGCATCCTCCTGGTGCAATCCAAACTATGCAGAGGGCGTTCCGAAACTTTGTCTGGGCAAACAGTCAACCAGGGATGAGGCAGAACTTGAGTTGGCGTAGCCCGGAAGAAGGGGCCTGGGTGTTCCATCTCTAAGGTTATTTTCAGGTGGCCCAGCTAAGATACAAGGTGGAGTGGTCCCGAGAGGAATCTGAAAAAACATGGCTGTTCATGGACACTCGCGAGGAACTCCCTGTGGAAGATTCCCTTCTTGAGGAGGGTGGTTCGCTCCCCTAGCCTATAATCTCGGGAATCACAGCACCGCTGCTCAGTGTATGGGATGCAGCGGGGACAAAAAAACAGCCTTACTTCATTCCCTTCACCACTAACCCCAATAGTGGAGAACCCAGACTTTACACCAGGGATGAATCGCAGAACGTTTGAGGGCTGGCAGAGTGCAGATCCGTGGGACATCTTTTCGACACGGAAGAGCCCATAACATTTGATTCACTGAAAACAGACCTGGCACTCTCGGAAGAGGAGAGATTTCATTACACACAGCTTAGGCACTGGGTCCTAGACCCCGCAGTGAGGGAGGCAGCACAACGGCACTTGACTAAGTTAGAAAGATTGCCCCTCTGGAGGGACACAGACAAATGGATAGTTTCCTACCTATAGAAATTCCTGATGGGCCCAGAGTTGGTGATGAAGTACTCTGCCCAACAACGATGGGTACAGGAGCTGGGGCACCACCTAACACAGAAAGAATGGTGGGATATATATACTAGAGGGCACAACACATGATGCCTAACATCTGTAGCACGGAGACAGCAGTACAGATTGCCACCTGAGCGCCTGAGTGTCTACATGTGAAGCGTGGGGGCACGGGGCCTTCCATGGAAGCATGGCAACGGAGGCTATGAATTACTTGTATTAAGACAGATCGGCCTTTTGGCTCTGCAGCTGGAGAGGATGTTTACAGGATCTAGTAGGCAGGAATGTATTCTCGGGGAGCGGAACAGATAACTCGAAGGTTATAGTCAGTCTTGGCAGAAAGCAGGCTTGAGCTGAGCGCGAGGGGCCGCGCTGAAAGTAGGACAGAGTTCACGAGTAGAGAGGTAGCCTGGGCAGAGTCAGGAGCCACAAAAGAGGTTCAGATGGCAGAATTCAGGGCCTACTCTGACTAGAGCAGGAAAAAGTGAAAAGTGTACTACAAAAAGACGTTGGCATAGCATACTTAGGAACGGACTATATAATCCATTTAGGGTGCGTCTGAAAGAGGACAAGTTAACGGTGGACGCAAATGTATTTGCGTCTTCATAGCTGGCACAGGAGGGAAGTTACATGCACTTTAAGCTGATACATGGAGTCGGTGGGGTGCGCGCTAGGGAACACATCATGGCCAAAATTTAATTTTCCTCATTCCCTCCTTGTTCCCTACGGACCCTTCATGAAATATCGATCCTCATGAATCGATCAGTCTGTTCTTGTAACATCATTTGTTCTTCTTTCTTTCGGTTACGTTTTGAGTGAAAACTGGAATGTTCAATGCAAGAAGTGGCACACAGTCCACAAATCGCTGGCCCACACTGTAGGCACAAGCAGCAACTGAATACTAGGACTAGGCCAATGCCTAGGAAGGATAGTATTTTCCATCCCCAAGCTGTTAACGTTGTCCAGAACCAACCGGACCAAGTCCAGGTGCCTGGATTCTGATGTATCTGATTTGCAATCTTATGGAGACGGGTGATAGCTTGATATACAGATGGTGCATTCTGTGGAATGAAAACACAGCAGCTTGACCCGATGACCTTACAGGCTCCACCTCTATCTGCCAAGATGACGTCAATTACGAGACGATTCTGAAGGACAACAACCCGCATAGCGGACTGCTCTTCTGTTAAGTTACCTAAGGCGGAGGTAGTTTCATTTACTACTGCTTCAAGTGTTCTAGTTAATCTGCGTATTAATTTACTATTCTGAACAGGACCTAAAAAGAAAAAGAATCCTTTATTAAAATCAGTGTACTGTTCCCATGCCGTTTCTGTGTAGTCGACAAGGGGGGCATCTCTTCTGGGTCTATTCTTTACTAGATTGCTATTTCTATGGTAATCAGAAGGAGCTAGAAAAACAGGTGGCAGAAGGAATGCAATGTAACAGGTACCATCCCAATCTGGAGGTAGACAGATGTATGCGGTATGACCACACACAAAGTAAGAATGACTGATAGCTTTGAAAGATGATTTTCCATCATCACTGAATTCGACCACAGTAGTGCATTTACTATGACCTAAGTGTACGGAACCTTTCTTCTTGATACATAATTCACCAATGACTGGCAGTACTGACATAATAGGTAGAACTGGTGCGGCTTTGGATTCGACAGTAAGAATCATAAGGCTAATTGTGTAATTACCTAATCCATATACTTCATTTTCTAGATCAGTTCCTATTCTAATGGGGAGTCCCTCCTTATCCGGGTAACAGACGTCTAGTAGGACCAAGTTCAGGTTTCCCCAAACCCAACCCCCATCGAAAACAGCAATGTCGGGATCTAAAGAATTAATTATCTTAAACCATGCTCCGCAGGAGCCATTGTGGGTGAACGGATAAGGAAAGAGAGGCAGGGCTCCCTTGTAATTCTGGTAGGGAGGGAGTCGGCCACATATCCAGCAATTTGTAGCATTGTTAGTTTGATGAGAATGATGTAACATACTAATGAATGTATTGTTGCGCAGCGCAAGTCTGTAGGAAAGCTCATGAGGAGGTAATTCACTAAAAGTGTGTTCAGCAGAGACATTGTAAGCAGATTGTTCACGCTTGAAGATAGGGTAGTATATGGGTAATAAGATGCTAGCGACAATTATTAATATACTTAGAATAAACATAATTATTAGTGTCACTATGCAGTGACTACGAAGTGATTTGCAATATGTTCTTTTCTTTTCCTCTCTCTCTCTAACTCGATCTAGGGGATACATGTCAGAAACTATTTAACCGATTCACCTAGGGGAGGACTTAAACAATTAAACTGTCTGACTTGCTAGATCGTAACTTCATACGATATTGTTCTTGAGGAGTTTTTTCTCGTTTGGGTTCGGAAAAGTCTTTGGGATCACAGTCTTTGGTGGGGGTGGGTGTGTCTTGTTCTGGTTTCAGTCCTGGGAATGTTTTGATATGGCTTAGGTGGACCCACCCCTTTCTTCCTTCCAACTTGACGGCGGTCCTTGTTGTTAGTAGAACGGTTTTCGGAGACTTCCAGCGGGGCTCCAACGGACTTTTCCTGTCGAAGTTCCGGACTAAAACAACGTCACCGGGGCGGACATCATGCTCCTTCACATCGGTGTTGTCAGGGAAGGCTGCAGCAACCTGTGAACGACATGATTGGAGTGCAGACATCAAGGAGGCAAGGTAATCTGTCAACATATTAGAATCAACATCGGTTATCTTTTTAGGAATGGGCGTCCCCCACATATTCGGTGGTCTGCCAAAGACCACTTCGTACGGAGATAGCCCTGATCTCGAATGGGCGACCATTCTCATATAGAATAGTGCCACCGGCAGAGCGACTATCCAGTCGACCCCTTTGTCCTGACATATTTTGGCAAGGCGAATCTTTAATGTCTGATTATGCCTTTCAACAAGGCCTGCGGCCTCTGGATGTCGGACACAATGGAACTTCCACTGGTATCCTAATAACAAGGAAACTTCTTTCATTAGGGCAGATGAGAATGGCTGACCGTTATCTGAGTACACGACACGAGGCAAGCCGTACCGTGGGAAGAATTCACGAACCAACTGTTTGGCAGTGGTCGGAGCAGTGTAATCTGAGACTGGGTATGCTTCGGTCCAGCGGGACAGAGCACAGACAACTACGAGAACATATTTGAATCCTCGACAACGGTCCATCTGGATATAATCCATCTGGAGGACTTCAAAAGGGTGATCGGGAGGATGAAATCCACCTTGTTCTACAGGGACGCTTTTACCTGGATTGAACTGACAACAGATCATGCAAGTACGCACTTTCTGTTTTGCGGCTGCTCGTAAGTGTTTATTGTACCAGAGATTTTGTAAACTGTCTAACATGGCTTTCTCTCCCAGGTGGGCAGGACTATGTGCTGTATTTATCATGACTTGAACCATAGAGTCAGGGAGAAACCATGTAGATTTTCCCGTCATCCAACCTTGATCTGTCTGGATCCCTCCTAGTTCGGTCCATTTCTTTATTTCGTCTGCAGTAGCATGTGTCTGAATGTCAATAACATCTTGTGTGGGATCCCTGACTGTCATGCAGTTTGTCGGATCTGTTATCTTTGTCGTGTCAGTTGTCTGAGTGTGAGTCAGTGCTGTATGTTTTGCAGTCTGATCTGCCAGGTCGTTACCCTGGGAAACAGAATCTGTGGCTTTAGTATGTGCTTTACACTTCATGACTGATATGGCTGAAGGCAGATGTATTGCTTCTAACAGTGCTTGAATGAGAGGACCATGCTGTATTTTGGTACCATGAGAGGTCAGGAAACCTCGTTCCTGCCAGAGCATGCCGAAGTCGTGTACGACTCCAAACGCATAACGGGAATCTGTGTATATGTTAACATTTCTGTTCTTTGCTAGAATACAGGCTTGGGTCAGAGCGATGAGCTCTGCCGCTTGAGCAGACAGTGTATCAATACGATGTGTTTCTTTAACTTCAGTTTCAGTGGTCACAGCATATGCGGCCACTAACTCTCCTGTACTTGTTCTCATGCATGAACCATCCACATAAAGTGTCAGGTCTGGATTTGTCAGTGGAACATCTGTTAAATCTCGTCTGGGCTTTGTTACTGCATTAATAATCTCTATACAATCATGTGGGGCTGGATCTGTCATAACTGTAGGTAACAATGTTGCTGGATTCAAGATACTGCAGCGTCTGATTTCTATGTGTGGCTGGAATAATGTCAATTCGTAACCTGTCAGTCGCGCTATAGTTAAGTGTTGAGTCTGGGTTCTGTTTAACAGAACCTCTACAGAATGTGGAACTTGTACTGTTAACTGATGACCTAAAACAATTGAATCGCTTTGTCTGATTGCTAACGCTGTTGCTGCTACTGACTTTAAGCATGCAGGGAGTGCCTGTGCTACTGAATCCAATGTGCTTGAAAAATAAGCGCAAGGCTTATGTGAACCTGCTTGATCTTGAGTGAGGACAGACAACGCTGTACCGTCACGTTCTGTAACAAAAAGTGTAAACGGTTTGCTGTAACATGGTGTCGCTAAAACTGGTGCTTGGCATAAAGCTTTCTTTAATTCCTCAAATGCTTGTGTGTGTTCCTGAGTCCAAGGGAGGACAGTCGAAGTTGCTGCCTCCTGTGTCGTTAACTGGATGAGTGGTTTAGCTAGAAATGCATATTGAGGAATCCATTGTCTGCAGTACGAGGTGAGGCCTATGAAGGCCCGCACTTCTTTTTGTGTCTGGGGTCGGGGCATGTTTACTATTAACTGAACGCGATCGGGAGTGAGCTGTCTCCCCACTTTGGACAGCAAGTGACCCAAGTACACAACTTGCTGAACACAGAATTGTAGCTTCGAAGGAGACACCTTGTGTCCTTTGTCGGCCAGAAAATGCAAAACTATCAGAGATGCTTGTTCACATTCGGGCTCACTTCGTGCGGTGATCAGTAGATCATCGACGTACTGTAGTAAAGCGGTATTAACTGGCATTTGGATACAATCTAGTTGTCTTTTCAGTGCTTGACTATAGATGCTGGGGCTTTCTGTAAATCCTTGAGGTGCGCGGGAAAATTTGAAACTTCGTCCATTTAAACTGAATCCGAAGAGATATTGGCTCTCCGGGTCAATGGGTACACTGAAGAAGGCGTTCTTGAGATCGATTACAGTGAAGAACGTTGCTTCTGAATCAATGGCAGTCAACAGGGAGGAGATATCGGGGACCACAGGATACTGTGGTACAATGCATTTGTTCAGTTCTCGAAGATCAATCACCAACCGGTATACTGGCGGTGCATTGCGGTCTGTACGTTTAAGAATTGGAATGATAGGCGAATTACAGATATTGGAGTCGGTCTCTACGACCACTCCTTGGGCAATAAGCTCTTCAATGATTTTCAGTAAAGCCACTACAGCATCGGGTGGTAACTTGTATTGTCTGATTCTGGGTAGAACAACTCCTGTCTTGAGTGTAACACGGTATGGTGTGATATGCATACAACCTACATCAGCTGGGCCTTTTGCCCATAAGTGATCTGGTACATTTCTCAATCTGACATCAAAGTCACGTAGAACATAATGACCCTTGAAATCCCGTAGAAAGAGTCTGACTCCCTCCGGGGAACAGCAAATTATAGCTCCTAGAGCCTTCAGTGTTTTAATTCCTAACAGATTTTCGGGACATGACTTCGTAAGTAACAAATCTGTAACTCGAGATAATGGACCCACAGCTAGTGGTACTGGTTCTGATACTTCATTTACAATAGGCTGTCCTGAAAAACCAAGGGAAACATTCTGTGAGCCTGAGAGGGGTGCCCCTGGAACTTCATTATGACTTATAGTAGTGCGACTTGCCCCTGTGTCAATTAAAAACTTTCTGTCTTTTCCTAATACGTGACTATGTACATAAGGACCTTCTTGATCTACCGGAATTTCAATAAGAGGCAAATCACTTTCCCTCCCTAGGCTGTTTCATGTATAACGCTGATAATCTGGATATGCCGACTGGGCATACTGGTACATCTGTTGTGATACTTGTCGTGTTGCGGCAGCGGGCTGTGTCTGAGCATGCTGTGGCTGCGGTACTGCTACTGTCTGTACTGTATGGGACTGATCATGCATAGGCTGTGTATTCTGCATTGGCTGTTCGTTCTGTGAGGTCTGTTGTTGACCCTGTTCATGTCTAGGCGGACGCGGTCTTTCTTTAGTTTTACCTGTCTCGATGTTATGTTTCAGAACTGGACATTCATGTACGTAGTGACCTGGCTGTTTGCAATAATTACATGTCCCTTTAACGGGAGCGGCAGAATGATTTGTCTGGGCCCCACCTTTTCTATGACCCTCGGCTGGAATTGTCTGAGCCACTAACATTTTCATTTTCGTGTCTTTCATACGTTTCTGTTCCTGCTCTTGTTCTTCCCTAATTCTATTCTGGTGATATTGTAACATTTGTAACATCTGTGATGGCGTATTTGCCTGCCAAGTACTTTCAACCTTGTACACTCTATTTTTAACTAGTGGTAGGGCGTTCTCTACTAATTTTGTTACAAAAAGGTGTGGATATGACTCGCTACTTGTTTTTAGACCACTATTGATAATGAAACATTTCTCGAATCTTGAATAAAAGTCACTAGTATCTTCATCTTGTTTCTGTTTGCAGGACGAGATTGCGTCCCAATCTTCCTTTCTAGTTGTCAATAATCTTGGCAGAACCTGTACTACTAAACCTGGTAATGCTTTAGTCTTGTCCCCAAGGCCTACCCCTGGGACTCGTTTGCTTTCTTCGTCTTCTATCTCCGCCCATGCTATCTTTGACTCTCCCACTTCCCAATCCTTCTCCTTTAATTTCTCGTAAATGCCCGTGGGCAACAGTACTTTTAGCATTTTCATAATATCATCATACGTGTAATCTCCCATCAGTAACATGTCTTTAAGCTCTCTGTGAAAACCCGCAGGATCTTTATCATGGCACGGAACTAATTTCTTCATTTCTAACAGTTCTAACTTAGTCAGTGGTGTGTGAACATACACACGTTTCAGACGTTGGTCCGCACCCATAACTGGATGTACTTCTCGTAAGGGATTCTGGCTTTCAATGCCACTACCGCATTGCATGTGGTACATTTTTCTTTCTGGAGGTGGGGCGGGAACATATTCAGAGCTCAGGAAAGTGTTATACTTACGTCGTTGTTCTAGAATTATTTGTATTAATTTGGTACTAAAACCTCTCCATCTATCCATAATTAGTGCTTCTAATGTTTCGTGTAAGGGACCTGGATCAGAATGATGGTTTCTGAACTTGATGAGGAGGTGCTGAATCATGTATACACCTGCTATTTTCTGCTCTTCCGGGGAAAGGTTCAAGAATGTCTGCACTAACGTGTCATCATTATATATGTCTGCGTTTTCGGCCCACAACACGGCGGACCGGGCTAGTTCCTGTTCATCCATAGAATTGAGTATATGATACCCTACTCGATCTCGAAGCCTTTTATCAGTTTCCTGGAACTGATGTTCTGAAGAATTCGGATTTGTTAAAGCGGAGAAAAGAACTCTCTTGCTCTCCGGACGGACACCTTTCCTAAGGTAGTTTCCCCTACCTACATACGCTATTATATCTGTAGACTTTTCTGATGTTTCATCTTCATCTTCCTCCTCGGAGGAAGTTTTATCATTTTCTTCCTGATGTGCAGCTAATACTGCCTTTCTAATTTTCTGGGACATAGTGGCTATGCAAGTCCCCTTGTCATGTTTCGCGTCTGCTATATTTTGGCCCCACTTGTTTAATGCGTCTAACTCACTTTGATCTGTCCCGGGCCTGTCTCGTTCTCTTATCACACAATTTATGAAGAATCTTAAAATCTGTTTTTGAACGTCAACTTTCTGTTTATACATGGCAGCTTTAACACTGTCGGGGTCTTTCCCCGTCTGTATGAATTTGTATAGTCTGTCGAGAGCTTCCTGCATTCCTACATAGCATAACAAGCTATCGGTGGCAGATCTTAAGCGTAGTGATGCTAAGACCATCAGATCGTCTGTTCCGGGTACTGGATCATATCTGCAGAATGACATCCTATCTTTGAATGCGTCTAGCCGGGCTGAATAGGGTGACTGGGAAGGATTCTGTGTGTCCTTTAAATGTAATCTGTGTGTCGGTGGCGGGGTCTGTAGACCCGCTGTCGCACCTCCCGGGGCGGATGCTTGGGCATTATCTCTCCGCGGAGTCTGTATCTGGACTTGAGTCTGTCTTTTAGTAAGATCGGGTAGTGTTGGTTTCGGTAGATCCGTCTTGAGTGGAGGAAGTGGCGGAGGTGGCGGAACAGGGGAGGTCTGTCGCGGTACCGGCGGAACATTATCTGGGGGCGCAGTGCCACCCCCATCCCTGTCAGTAGGCAGGGCACGAACAGGCAGATTGGTGTAAGCTGGCGCTACATCCTCTAGATACGAATTCAGGAATATGTCTTTAGTAGTTTTATGCATTACTTTAGTTGGAACTAATGGTATCGGTAAGTTTTTCGGTATCTCTGATTCAGTTTCGGATGGGCCATCTGCTGCGAGGTACATACCGTTTACAAGATTATTTCGGGCACGGTCTATTTGTTCTGTTTTTACTCGGATCCCTTCAGTAACTAATTCGTTTTCTCGCTCTTTATCTGATTCTTTAAGTCTGTCTTCTCTACGGAGTGCTTTGTCAGCACGCTTACGTGATTCCTTACGCCAAAATTCTATGGCGTCCTTCTGAGATTGCCTAGCTTTCTTTTTCCATAATGCTTCTTCTACCCTCATGATGCACTCGGCATCCCACGTTCCGGTAACAGGCCATCTGTGTCTCTCATCTAGGTGCTTGGTGTAATCGGCCCATAAATCTAGATATAATATGGCATCTATGCCGTGCTTCTGATACATAAAATTGCCTGGAGTGTCCCTAGGGGGGATGGGAATTTCTTCCTCTAGTAACCCTTTCCTAGTTCCTATCTGTTTTAACTTGCTGAGGAACGGCATCTTGTTTGCTTATTACTTGAACGCTAGTCTTTATTCCTTGATACGAGTTGCTAGTTGATACAAGAAATACAATGATACACAAAAAAAAACAGTCACATTCATACCACGACATTAATCACATAAAAACATGAAAACATTGGAGACATAGCTAACTACCCCCTACACTGAATGTACCGCTCAACGGTACGGATACACTGGTGTAACAGTGCAAAAATTCGGAATACTTTATATACTGCTAAACAGTACAGATACACTGCCTAAAAACAGTGCAGACCGGACTTGCGTACCCAAACCCGTCTAGATACGACCCAGCAATGGTACTCACCGGGAAGCACGGAAACAGAAGGCCTCGGAAAACTCGACTGGACTCGACTCGGAACTTCGGAAAACTTCGGAAAACTTCGGGAAACTTCGGAAAACTGGTGGGCCTCTTCACACCTCGGACCTTGCTTCTTTCGGCTGGGCTCTGGTCGGGATCCTCCGCACTCCTCACCGCCTCGTCTGGGCACTGATCGCAGTCTTCGTCACCTCCGTGTGTCAGAGGGGGATGCAGGAAATCCTGCCAGTACACGTGTAGTCCGTCTAACTGATGGCAGGGGACACGGATTGCAACGCACCTTCCGGCGCGTGAGGTGGGGGAGGGGTCCCTATTCGGGCGCCAAAATGATGTAAATAATTAATTTACTCTCTTAATTTCTATGCAGGTAAGTACTTAATCAATAATAACTCAATCAGAAGGAAAGAAAACAGAGTCCGTGGTGTTAGAGTTTCTAAGGGTTTTATTCCTCATAAAGGAATCAGGATATCATGTTCTGACCACCACAGGGGTGTCAGAAGGGATAGATGAGCGCGCTCTCGTTTATTGACATTACATAGCTTATATACTTGATTTACATCATAAGTTTCAATGTGAGAGGCGTAACAGCTGAGAGAAGACAAGATAACAGTATACACGTGGTACCAATACATCATCAAGAGGCGTAAACTAGGCGTGAACTAGAGGTGTGTGCTAGAAACGTCACTGACAGGTGACGCAAGTGGGTGGCACCAAGGGGTGGTACTAACAGAATGTTGCAATGTCAGCAGAAATTGGAAGCTTGGATGCGCGCGCAGCTGCATGACGTGTGACTTGACGGGGTGCAGGGGTCTTGACATTTACACTGACGGAAAGAGACAGAAGTCTGGCATGTCAGATCAACTTGTACTTCTATCATATCTGATATCTGATGTTTAGGAACTATACTATCTGGGCGGAAAGGTCTCTAGGGTAGAAGCTATTCTATGCTAACTGTGGATGCGTGTATAAGCGCCTGAGTGTCTACATGTGAAGCGTGGGGGCACGGGGCCTTCCATGGAAGCATGGCAACGGAGGCTATGAATTACTTGTATTAAGACAGATCGGCCTTTTGGCTCTGCAGCTGGAGAGGATGTTTACAGGATCTAGTAGGCAGGAATGTATTCTCGGGGAGCGGAACAGATAACTCGAAGGTTATAGTCAGTCTTGGCAGAAAGCAGGCTTGAGCTGAGCGCGAGGGGCCGCGCTGAAAGTAGGACAGAGTTCACGAGTAGAGAGGTAGCCTGGGCAGAGTCAGGAGCCACAAAAGAGGTTCAGATGGCAGAATTCAGGGCCTACTCTGACTAGAGCAGGAAAAAGTGAAAAGTGTACTACAAAAAGACGTTGGCATAGCATACTTAGGAACGGACTATATAATCCATTTAGGGTGCGTCTGAAAGAGGACAAGTTAACGGTGGACGCAAATGTATTTGCGTCTTCATAGCTGGCACAGGAGGGAAGTTACATGCACTTTAAGCTGATACATGGAGTCGGTGGGGTGCGCGCTAGGGAACACATCATGGCCAAAATTTAATTTTCCTCAGAGAGAAGATGGCAGAGAATCCCCAAAAGGCTCAGGCCCAGATCGGGAGGCCATGGCAGCTGAGAGGAAAGCAGTACTGGACAGGTTAGCTGAGGTCAATACTACAGGCGCACCAGCCTGAGGTCAAAGTCGAAGTTGGAAGAGTCTGCGACAGGTGGAATGGGAGGGGGGGTAATATGGGACAGCGAGAGAGCGTAACCTAACCAGGAAGCAGCACGGACCCCAGGAAGGTCTTTTTCAACTGGAAAAAAGATAATGGACACTGATCCATCTCTACACCAGGGACTCTGTTTTTTCATTGTTATTGTTCAGGGGATTCTTTACAGCTGCCAGCTGTCCACTTATTCTCTTTTAGCATCCTCGGATGGGGTAGTTATACATGGGGTTTGGAGGGGGGGGCGGGAGGTGAGGGCTGACTGTTGCACTGAGGAGTCCCACAGGCCCTGGATATAACCACGGGACTTGGGGACCTGAGGGAGTTGACCCTCAACGTTAAGGGTCTAAATAACCCAGTAAAGAGGAAAGCAATATTGTCCTATCTCGAAAACACACGGGCAGACATATGTCTCTTACAAGAAACACACCTCCTACGCAGATACTGAAACAGGCTTAAATCTCAAATCTTCCCACAACACGTAAGTCAGCAAGTGTAGCCATCCTCTTTTCACCTACCTTTCAGGGGAAGGTGGGGATGAAGGTAGCAGAGATTAAGGGTCGTCTCTTGGGGTATCGAATACACATAGGTTCACTATCCATAATCTTGGGTTCCATATATGCCCCAAACGAGAAGCAGCATCAGTTTATCCACGAGGCAATTGGGGATCTGATGGCGACTCTAGATAGGTGGGTGATTCTGGGAGGTAATTTAAACCTTGTCTTTCATAATGACCTAGATTGCTCTACCCAATGTCAGGGGACATCAGGGGCTCTCAGCGCTGGGGGCTTCGGTTGGGTGCAGGATTTGGGGCTGAGGCACTTGTGGAGAGACTATCACCCATCCTCGAGAGATTACACGTTTTACTCCCATGCCCACAGAACAGTGCCAGATTAGACCCCTTTCTGGGGTCTAGGGAGGTGCAGGAGGTCATGATTTCAATGGAGATTGACCCCCAGACCCTATATTATCATTCTGCTGTCATCCAAGACCTTGGACTTCCACCCCAGAGCCAAACGTCTAGAAATTGGAGGCGTAGGGAAACTATGCTGCGCCACCCAGAAACAGCCAAACAGGTGGGGAAAGCTATAAGGGATTATCTAGCAATAAACAACAAACTTGAGTCCTCCCCAACGATGATATGGAATGCCTTGAAGGCAGTTATCAGAGGAGGGTTGATAGCAATATCAGCAGCAGACAATAGGACAAGGTGCGTCACCAAGGCAAAGCTCAGGGCACAAGTACAGGAACTAGAGCGCATCCACCACCATACCGGGGCTCCCAGAGTATGGAGGCAACTAGAGGTAGCCTGAAAACAGCCCTGGACCTTGCTCAAGTGGAATATGCACTCCTACAATTCAAACACACATTCTACACGGAGGGAATTAAGTGTGGAAAGATGCTGCCAAATAAACTGAAGGGGCAATGCCAGGCCAACAAAGTAGAGGATTTGATCTCGGAGACAGGGGAGGAGATAGTTGGGGATAAGACAGTGGCAGAACAGTTCGGCGCATTCTATACGGCCCTATATATGGCACAGGATCTTCCGCCTGGGCCCATGAGGGAGTACCTGGAGGGGGTAATGTTGCAAAGCTCACAGCAGTCCAGGCAACTGAATTAGATGCTCCTATTAGAATTGAAGAGATCATATCTGCGACAGCTAGGTTACAAGCTAATAAGTTCCCGGGCCCCGACGGCTTCCCAGCCACCTTCTATAAAACACATTGTGGCTTGCTGGCCCCTAAAAGGTATTTAAAGCAATCACAGATTTGCCAATGCGCCCCTGTCAATGCTGGAAGCCTCAATCATGGTAATTGTGAAACCGGGCAAAGACAGGAAAGTGTGTGGGACCTATAGGCCAATCTCCCCCTTAAATGTTGACGCAAAGTTGTTTACTGGGATACTAGAAGCGCGGCTGGGCCCACTGATGGCTGGGCTGGTTGAGCCTGACCAGTCTGGTTTCATACCCAATAGACAATGCCCTCACAACACCAACCAGTTACTCCACCTTCACGTCACGGTCCCAGTGGGAGATTATGCTTTTCTCAATAGATGCTGAGAAAGAATTCAACAGGGCACATTGGCCTTACCTTTAGGAGGTCCTGGCTTGCTTCAGGCTGGGAGAGAGATTTCGATGTTGGATCTCTAGTGGCTATGAGAGACCCCGAGCCTTGGTGAGGCAGGAATTCTGATAGTTTCCCAATATGTCGCGGTACGTGGCAGGGCTGCCCTCTCTCCCCTCTCCTGTTTGCGCTCTACATGGAGCCTTGTGCACAGAGAGTGCAGGTGCAGTTTCGGGCCTCCAAAGTGATATCTCTAAATCACAAGCACTGAGTTTGATGGTACCCCACACCACGCGGGACTACCTCTTGCAGACATTCTCGATCATCTGGAGTCCAAGTATCTGTATCTCGGCATTCAGCTCTCCTCAACGATCCAAGAGACCGTGGCACTTAACTATAGAGAACTGGGGGATAGAGTCAAAGCAGACCTACTCCGCTGGCAACTGTACTCGTTATCTTGTCTGGGGCGGGTGGCAGCTTTAAAAATGACAGCCCTCCCTAGAATATTATACATGTTCTTGACTTCCATTCTTTGGCATCCTCCTGGTGCAATCCAAACTATGCAGAGGGCGTTCCGAAACTTTGTCTGGGCAAACAGTCAACCAGGGATGAGGCAGAACTTGAGTTGGCGTAGCCCGGAAGAAGGGGCCTGGGTGTTCCATCTCTAAGGTTATTTTCAGGTGGCCCAGCTAAGATACAAGGTGGAGTGGTCCCGAGAGGAATCTGAAAAAACATGGCTGTTCATGGACACTCGCGAGGAACTCCCTGTGGAAGATTCCCTTCTTGAGGAGGGTGGTTCGCTCCCCTAGCCTATAATCTCGGGAATCACAGCACCGCTGCTCAGTGTATGGGATGCAGCGGGGACAAAAAAACAGCCTTACTTCATTCCCTTCACCACTAACCCCAATAGTGGAGAACCCAGACTTTACACCAGGGATGAATCGCAGAACGTTTGAGGGCTGGCAGAGTGCAGATCCGTGGGACATCTTTTCGACACGGAAGAGCCCATAACATTTGATTCACTGAAAACAGACCTGGCACTCTCGGAAGAGGAGAGATTTCATTACACACAGCTTAGGCACTGGGTCCTAGACCCCGCAGTGAGGGAGGCAGCACAACGGCACTTGACTAAGTTAGAAAGATTGCCCCTCTGGAGGGACACAGACAAATGGATAGTTTCCTACCTATAGAAATTCCTGATGGGCCCAGAGTTGGTGATGAAGTACTCTGCCCAACAACGATGGGTACAGGAGCTGGGGCACCACCTAACACAGAAAGAATGGTGGGATATATATACTAGAGGGCACAACACATGATGCCTAACATCTGTAGCACGGAGACAGCAGTACAGATTGCCACCTATTAGTACTGAACTCCAGCACGGCTATATAAAATCAGTCCAGGGAGGGGTAAATGTTGGAGATGTAAAAATCCATTTGGGAAGAGGTCTTAACAGAAAAAAACACCCACTTCGACACCCAGATCCCAAGGTTTTCCTCCTACACCTTACTGGACCTCCCCAATCCACTCAGTACCTGCTACATTCTAGATGGCTCAAACTCATTACACCTGTCCTCCAAGTGGCGCACCAAACAATACTTGCCCTATAGGGTACCGATACGACTCCATCGAGACTACCCTGGCTACACCGGATTTGGAATCTTTTGGGAATGGAGAGGCTGGCGACAGAACTTGACCCCGGGGGAGACGTATTTAGAGAGGCATGATGTCCATTTATAGCACTTCTCTAGCAGGAATTCACCAAGCTGACAAGCCCTAGATACCTCAGGCTAGTACCCTTGAGAGAACAAGACAAAGAAAAGACAGCCTTATCTACCCAGCGGAGGTCCATATCATTGTAACGTATTTCCCTTTGGGGCACATGAGGCCCCAGTGGCCTTTCAAAGGCTAATGAACACTGTGCTTAAACCTTGTGAATCATATGCAGCAGCCTACATTGATGATATTGTCATTTATAGTTCATCATGGAGTCAACACTTATGCCCCCTAAATAAGGTGATTCAAGCACTAGGAGAAAGTGGATTAAAAAAGAATCCTACTAAGAGCTCTTTGGCTGCTAAATCATTAAAGTAGTTCGGTTTCCTTCTGGTGGAAGGATATATCAAGCCTCAAGAAGAGAAAATCACCCAACTACCATTTCCCACAACTAAGAAAGACCTCGGAGCTTTTCTAGGTATTTTAGGTTACTGTAGACATTTTATCCCAAACCTTTTACAAGTGGCAGCCCCATTTATGGAGCTCTTAAAAAAAACTGTACAGACCAAAGGGGAACTTCGACATACATCCCTGGTAGTCATACACGCTTTCAACACCTATCGCGAATACTCACATCTAAACCTGTTCTGTTATGCCCTGATTTTACTAAACCAGTTATCTTACAAACTGACGCTTCTGAAAATGGGTTAGGAGCAGTTTTATCACAACACAACAGTCAGGGATGTGAACGACCAATTATTTACATCAGCTGCAAGTTTTTTTCCGAAAGAGAACATTTTTACGGTAGTGTAAAAGGAAGCACTAGCCATCAAGTGTGCCATTGAATCCCTACGTTCTTATCTGGACAGCAGAAAGTTCACCTTATATACAGATAATGCCCCCCTAAAGTCGGTGGCCCGCAATAAGGGAAATAATGGACATATTTTGAGATGGTTCTTCTCTTTACAAACATTCCACTTTAGAACATGTCATAGGGGAGGAACTGAACAAGCCAATGCAGTCTATTCATGTAGGTACCGTCAAGAATCATTTCTTGCAGGCAAGAAAGTCAGGGAAGGGGAATGTCAGGGAACACCTGTAACCCAAGCGAGCCCCCTCTTCTTACCACTGATTCCAACGATGTCTACTTGTCTCCGGCTTTCCGTTCCCACCTGGCATGCAAAAAGAAAAGAGAGACTGAGCTGACAATCTCAACATCTAAAACCTATCCTTGTAATACACAGGTGGGAGGAGAGATGGCTCATGCAAACCACTCAGGAAGTCGGACGGGAGGTGCAAAGGAACATGCCACCCCCAGGAAAGAGAGGCCGGATGTCAAAGGTCGAGATCCAGAAGCAGAAACCAGGAAGACGCAGAAGAGAAGGAAGACGCAGATCTGGTGGAAGAGGAAGCCGGGGGAAGGAGCACGTGACACCAAACAAAATGCTGAACACGCCGACACCGAAGATACTCCTGAAGCATAATGCGAGAAATTGTTGGACGTGCATGAGCCACCATTACGGCAGACGCGGTACATGGGGTGGGTGTGAAGGGAATCTGTAGCTGGCCTATCTCTCTGTATATTGGTCTTTTCCTTTCGATCCTCATTTAACCGTCCGAAACCTATCCCTAGAAGAAACAGGCACATGAAAATATTTAACTGCCTCACCGTTCTGTTACGATAGGAGAAGGTTACCTAAATAAATGGCTTTTTTTCTCCCCGATAATCAGGAGAAGTCATACTTAATTTTTTTGGGTTTGTGTAATGACACCTTGGCCTCATTAAAGGGAGATATCGACCAGTAGGGAACTAGCTGAATGATATCAGAACCCGTAATCCCTTAACTTTAAAGAAAGATAAAACATACCTGAAGGGCTAACTGAGACTGACAACCTAAGAGTAAGGTGATTGCCCAAACCAGCAGATACTGGTAGGCAGATTTTTTTCTTCTTCTCCTCACGCTCTTTTGTACCTATTATTATTTTTTGTTCCTTTCTACATGATATCAATAAACAATAGCGAAGTAGGACCACTGCACTTGGTGTGGTGACGGTACCTATCTCTGTAAGTTGTGAAGCAAGTACTTTTACTTAATGCTTTTCGTTTCTTCTTCTTTTTTAGCCTCTGGGTGACCTCCTTCCACACTGCATACATGCCCTAGAGGAAAACAGATGAATAAGAATTAGAAAAGACGCTTGCCACCAAACGCAAGAATCACTTTAATATCATCAGTCTTACGTTGCTACATCAATAAAACCTCTATCATTAAGAAATACATTTAGCCTCCTCGCTTTTTTTTCCGCCTATGCCTCCCACAGTACACTGTGATATTAGGATCAATTTGAATCTAGGATCAACAAATGCCATGAAAGTAAGCCCTGGTGCAAACAATGTGCTACAAAGTGAAGCATTAAGTCATGGAATTTACTGAGATGATTCTTTAATAATTCCCCAATGTCTTTCAAATTAATTTTGGCTGCTTGAAAAATTATGTGCACAAAATTCAGAACACAAAAATCACAAAATCCATAGTGTTGGTAAAGTTTGAGGTTTGCCTTTCAGTGAAGTTAAATCAGATACGCATTACAGAATCTATACATTTTTGCACAATGGCTGGCCCCTGTGGTAGTAGCACACAAATCATCAGGGGATTTACGTTTGTGCATTCATTTGAGGACCTTCAATACATGAAATTGTTTAGCAGTTCCCTTCACCCAAATGTTTGGAAATGGTGGCTTTGTGCAAGGGGTTAGCACTCTTGACCTTGCATCAGCATATCACCAAATCAAACTCCATGAAGAATCTAAAGACTTAACTGCCTTTGGAACATCATTTGGGTCATTTCGGTTTGCAAGAACGCCTTTTGATTTAATTTTAGACGCCTGTGCTTTTCAATGGGGAATGGATTTGTTTGATGTTAAGATGCGCATCCATTTTTTTTACCTGGCTGATGTATTGGTGTGTTGGGGATTAGTGGATGAGAATGATGACAGATTGAAGATCTCATTATTTTGGAACTAGATGGATTAACGTTGAAAGGGAAAAAGTGTTGTATCAGGAAGTCTGGTACTGAATACCTGAGGCACAATGGCCCATATGTACGAATTTTCAATTTTGAGATTCCCAAATATCGAATCCGTAGAAATTGCTATTTGGGAATCGCAAGACGGAAAATATATAACCTGCAATTTTCTAATAAAAATTCATACGGGTTCGCATTTGCTGTTAGGAAATCACAAATTTGCATTTCCTTAAAAGAAATTGCAAATTTGGAAATGCAAAACCATTCGTATCTATGGGCCTTAATCACCCCGTGAATAAAGCGCTTCAAAGCTGTTAAGGCAACTTTGCACTCGATAAAACTGCACAAATAAATATGCCTTGTTCTAATGCTTAAACATACAATGGAATGGCTTCGAGAGTCTGATACAGCTAAATGCTAACTGCATAAATGTAGTTTGCACTTTTAAAACGCATATAGAAACAGCAAGCAGGCAGCATTAATTGTATATTTTATTCCAAATAAGGAAATAATAGCCAGCGCCCCGTACTCTTAATCATTAATATTCTGCAAACAGGATAACTACAACAAAGCAGCCAATATTTAGAATAATTGCTATAGGATATATGCTTGCACGAGAAGTAATGTTATCAATTCTATATTGTATTTCTATTTTTATACAAATAAAAGACATGCCATGCAAGACAGGGAAACACAAGCTGGGGAGAACTGCAGTGTACTCTGCAACAGCAGACGCACACTTACTAATCTATTTTCTATTTCAAGAACAACTTTATACGGTTCATCTGGACCATAAAAGTTTAAGATAAGATTATCACAGTGTATTTAATAATTACAAACAATAGATTAAAGGAAGAATTCATAAAATACCAAAAGAATAAAAATTCTTACTACTCGTGTTCACCTGTAAACATTACTATTAGTTATAAGTAGGCCTTCCAGGTAGTGTCTACTAGGACAAGCCTGGCTCAACTCCATTCGGCAATAATCCGTCAATTTGGTAATGTAAAAAATCCACTCCATTAATGGGCATATAAGGTTGGCTGTTTGAACGTGGTTGCATGTGCAAGAAGCACAGTATCACTTACTAGGAATTCTGAGAAGCCATGAATTATATCTTGGATGCCATTCTCAACAACAACAGGGCCATTTAAGTGAGCCTCTGCAATACTAGAATATGGCCTCGATATGGTGGTGTACTTAGACCCCTGGACCAGCCACACCAGCCTTTAGTATCCCACCATGTTGAAAGCAGATTGGGTGAAGAATTTACCACAGGCATTGGCAGAGAAGTTACGGTTAGGACACAACACATGTATAGGTGGGGGATTAAACAAGAAGGGTGTTGTGGGAACCAAAACAGTGCTTCATTGCCACCTCACAGGATCTTCATAAATGCATCAAGGGATCAGTTTAATGACCAATTGTCACTTTAAGGAGATGTACATTTGTCGTCACCCAATAGGTTTGAAGAGTGCACGTCAGCGAAAGTTGAAGGTAAGATACTTTCCAAAACAGGAATTGGTTACATTATAAACATCAGGGTTAGGTAAAGGCTTCTTTGTTTATTACACACCTTCATAGGGACTCTTTTTAACTACGCAAGGAATAATGTTGTATGATGGAACCACACATGCCATTCCCACACAATTCTTTACCACGACTATGCCTTTTCCATGTATGCCTTTACAATGAAAATGAGAGTTTTGTACAGGTTAGTATAAAACCTTGAAAGGTAAGACTCCTCGTGGCATTCGGCATTGAGAAAGGCGACGTGACGCCGAAACGCATCTGCCTGGTAATAAATGGATTTTGTGAACCCACTGAGTGCTCCTTCATGTTCCTGTGGGAGCGTTGTTGCTGGCAATGTAAGGACATGCAGCCACTTGCACACTAAAGGAAGTACCCGATATGAAAGTGTTCAGCAGGTAGAATAAGTGATATTGGTGGAAGTGTTCAAATTTAGACTGTCAGAACCGTCACATAGCTGGAAGGGAGAGTTCCATTTGACACCAAGTCATCATTAACAAATGGGTAAGCATCAGTTACGAAACTGGAGCTTTAAATGTGACATTTCCCAATGTGGCAATTATGTGGCTGATCGAAGAAGGCGGAGGGCAGTCCTCTAGTCATGGTAATATGAGAATCGCAATTCACATGCATCACCTAACCCATTGTTGTTGGATATATATAGATATATATATATATATGTCAGGAAATGCTCCAACCAGGGAAAGAAGAAGCGGAAGTCCAGAGGAGAACAGGAAAGGCAGCCTTTATTCACCTGGTCACAGAACTGGTGGCGGCGAATGCATTTCGGCGTGTGCCTTCATCAGCGCCCAGCATCAGCATGACTCATAGTTCTTCCCTGCTGCCGTTTACATGGTGTGCACAAGTTCGCCCCTCCCCATTGTAGATACCACTCAGCTGGTGTAGTACGTTCTCCATACTCCGGACTGCAATTCCCAGGATGCCTTGTAATGCAGGTAACCCAGGATGGGAGTTGAATCTATGGGGGGTTATGTGGTAAAAGCCGAATGCACTTGTTGAACAGGGTTAGATGTCATGTTGCAGTGTCCCAAGTTCACTCGGACTCCCCTCTGGTCTCCTCAAACTGCCACAGCCTCCCGAACCAAAGTCAATAGTGCAGGGACTAAACTGCGGCTGCAGAATGCCCACGAGAGAGGTAAAATACCTCCACTGCTCCTCTCCTTTAGTGCGGGTGGCGGGAAACGGACTGATCCATACCTGGAACGAAAAAGAATTGCCGTGAAGCAAACCAGTTGAAGTCCGCACCCAAAACGTGGCAGGGGCTATCCAAAGTGCGTTACTGGAAACCGCACGATTAATGTCAGGAAATGCTCCAACCAGGGAAAGAAGAAGCGGAAGCCCAGAGGAGAACAGGAAAGGCAGCCTTTATTCACCTGGTCACAGAACTGATGGCGGCGAATGCATTTCGGCGTGTGCCTTCGTCAGCGCCCAGCATCAGCATGACTCATAGTTCTTCCCTGCTGCTGTTTACATGGTGTGCACAAGTTCGCCCCTCCCCATTGTAGATACCACTCAGCTGGTGTAGTCCGTTCTCCATACTCCGGACTGCAACTCCCAGGATGCCTTGTAATGCAAGTAACCCAGGATGGCGAGTTGAATCTATGGGGGGTTATGTGGTAAAAGCCGAATGCACTTGTTGAACAGGGTTAGATGTCATGTTGCAGTGTCCCAAGTTCACTCGGACTCCCCTCGGGTCTCCTCAAACTGCCACAGCCTCCCGAACCAAAGTCTATAGTGCAGGGACTAAACTGCGGCTGCAGAATGCCCACGAGAGAGGTAAGATACCTCCACTGCTCCTCTCCTTTAGTGCGGGTGGCGGGAAACGGACTGATCCATACCTGGAACGAAAAAGAATTGCCGTGAAGCAAACCAGTTGAAGTCCGCACCCAAAACGTGGCAGGGGCTATCCAAAGTGCGTTACTGGAAACCGCACGATTAATGTCAGGAAATGCTCCAACCAGGGAAAGAAGAAGCGGAAGCCCAGAGGAGAACAGGAAAGGCAGCCTTTATTCACCTGGTCACAGAACTGATGGCGGCGAATGCATTTCGGCGTGTGCCTTCGTCAGCGCCCAGCATCAGCATGACTCATAGTTCTTCCCTGCTGCCGTTTACATGGTGTGCACAAGTTCGCCCCTCCCCATTGTAGATACCACTCAGCTGGTGTAGTCCGTTCTCCATACTCCGGACTGCAACTCCCAGGATGCCTTGTAATGCAGGTAACCCAGGATGGCGAGTTGAATCTATGGGGGGTTATGTGGTAAAAGCCGAATGCACTTGTTGAACAGGGTTAGATGTCATGTTGCAGTGTCCCAAGTTCACTCGGACTCCCCTCGGGTCTCCTCAAACTGCCACAGCCTCCCGAACCCGAATATATATATATATATTACCTACTGGCGGTCGCCAGTAGGTAGTTATAGTTAGGACCTACTTTCCATAGGAAATCCACAACATTCTATTTGGAATAACTTTTGCGCTGTTGGACGAATTTTTGCAAATTTCACCAGGAAAATGGCCTGCTCCGCTCCTTCCCTGAAAGTTTGGCGGTGATTCGTCAAGTGGGGTCCGAGAAAAAAGGGGGTCCCAAAACTTGTTTTCCCCATGCAATTTTCCATAGGGACCTTTAGCCAGGGCTACAGCCCGAACGGCTGAACGGAATTACACCAAATTTGGCAGAGAGGTGGATTTCGTTTAGCAGATTGTGCTTTTAGTTAAATGGTGTAAATCCGTTCAGTAGTTCCCGAGAAAATCAAAAGTAAAATCATAGCGATATCTAGAGACGAAGTACTGCATGCGTACCTTCCCGAGCACGAGCTGCATGCTGATTGGCTGTCAACTGTCTGTCAACACTCGAAACCAGAAAGTGTTGGCAGCCATCTTGTGCCTCGGTAGAACAGAGGCATAAGAAAGCAGTGAAACAAACGTGCAAAACATGCAAAGGGGGCAGGGTAGAAACACCCTGACCCCCTAGGCCTGCTCAGTTGGTCCCACAAGGACCCCCAAGGCCCTCCCGAAATTTATTTTTTTGAAAAAATCGCGGGATACGCATATGGTACGCGTACCCTACCGATCCACCCAAAAAAACATTAAGGCATCACTCTGCAAACGCACCCCCTGGCGTGATGCAGAGGGGGAAATAATTCCCCTTGAATACTAGGAGTCCCTGGGGGCCAAGTAGCCCACCAGGAACCTCCAGTATGCGCTAGGGGGCTGCCTTGCAGAGTCGTGTAAAGAGGCCACGCCCCTTTTTACACCTCTCTGCAACACAGCCCCAGTGGCGTCACTAGGGTTGGTGTCCCCCAGTGCGGTAACTCATGGTGAGGTGCGGTCCGCACCACCCGCATGACGCCACTGGTAACAACAGCGCTACAAGTCCATACCAGTAGAAGAAATGCGCAGCGCTATACAAATGCCGATTATGCAAACCATGTCTGACTTTGCACAGTGTTCAAGCTGCTTGCCTTTTGTGACAGGCAAATTGCAATTCTAAGTGGTACGGTCGTGTAAATTACCAGGTGGGAAAATGCTTCTTGCTGGAATTTAAGAAGACAAAATGCCCAGAGTTTATTTTTTATTAACCGTTCCTGCCCGGATTATATTCTCCTGGTGGAAGAACATCAAAGGGACCAGGGGAAGGCTTTTCTATAGTGTGGGCCCTGTCACCTTTGCTGTGTCAGGCAGTACCAGCACCTGTAAAGGGGGCAGATGCGAGGTGGAAAACATCTGTTCCAAGGAGCTTCAAAATCTGACCACAAGCTCTGGAATGGGGAGCACTTTTTAATTTTAAATGTTTAAAGGACATAAACTATACGTTTTATTGACATTGCCAGATCAAGTACAGTTTGAAGTAGCTGCTCACGGAGCTCCGGTGCGGTGCTGCAAAGGTCATGGTCCGGTTCTAAGGAGGGTTTGCAGAGGGGGAACTAATGCCCCTTGAATACTGGGGGTCCCTGGGGGCCAACTAGCCCACCAGGAACCTCCAGTATGCGCCAGGGGGCTGCGTTTCAGAGAGGTGTAAAAAGGGGCGTGGCCTCTTTACACGTCTCTGCAAGGCAGCCCCCTGGCGCATACTGGAGGTTCCTGGTGGGCTACATGGCCCCCAGGGACCCCAGTATTCAAGGGAAATTATTTCCCCCTCTGCAAACACGCCAGGGGGCGCGTTTGAAGAGTGGTGTAATGAGGCCACGCCCCTTTTTACACCTCACTGCAACGCAGCCCCCTGGTGCATACTGGAGGTTTCTGGTGGGCTAGTTGGCCCCCAGGGACCCCCAGTATGCAAGGGGACTTAATCCCCCAACTTAGAACGTGCTACGGGGTGCGTTTGCTCAGTAGTGGAGGTAGGGGGCGGGGCTTGAGGTGATATGTGTGCAAACATGCCCCGTGGTGCATTTTAAGTTGGGGAATTAATTTCTCTTCAATCCAGAGGTCCCTTAGGGGCCAACTATTCCAACAGGTACCTCCAGTAAGCACCACGGAGCTGCGTTGCAGAGTGTTGTAAAAAGGGGGCGTGCCATCTCAACACCTCTCTGCAACGGAGCTCCCTGGCGCATACTGGAGGTACCTGGTGGGCTATTTGTCTCACAGGGGACCTCAGGATTGAAGAGTAATTAATTCCCCAATCTAAAATGCACCACAGGGCGTGTTTGCACACACGTGACCTCAGGCCCGCCCCTTCCTTCACTATTGAGCACAATATTCCTCTAAAATCAGCGGAACTACGAATTCCGATTTACTCACCTGTTATCAGTAGAGACCTCAGTGCTGCATCTTTGAGCCCACCACTGATCCTGAAAAGTAATTCTAACCATACTTACAGTAACTTGAATGTCCTTCCATAGGCTAACATTGACTGGTTTCACTTGGAAATTCTTCTAAGTGTGGAATTTTGGAAGTTTAAAAAATTCCTCTAAAATCAGCCGAACTACGAATTCCGATTTACTCACCTGTTATCAGGAGAGACCTCAGTGCCGCATCTTTCAGCCCACTACTGATCCTGATCCTGAAAAGTGATTCTAAACGTAGTTACAGTAACTTGAATTTCCTTCCATAGACTAACATTGACTGGTTTCACTTGGAAATTCTTCTAAGTGTGGAGTTTTGGAACTTTAAAAATTCCTCTAAAATCAGCCGAACTACGAATTCTGATTTACTCACCTGTTATCAGGATAAACCTCAGAGCTGCATCTTTCAGCTCACTACTGTCCCTGAAAAGTAATTTTAACCGTACTTACCAGTAACTTGAATTTCCTTCCATAGGATATCATTGCCTGCTATATAAAATATAAATACATTAAAAAATATTAAAAAAATAAAAAAAATATTACAATTTCAATATTTTTAAAAACATTTTTTTTAATTTAAAAATAAAAATATGTAATGTCATTTAAAAAATAAAAGATCTAAAAATAAATACTTTAAAACAATGTAGTAAATCAGTATAAAAAATATAACAATTAATACATTCAATAATTATCAGTTACAAAACCTTTAAAATTCACTGAAAAAAACCATAGGTTTCACCACGTTATAGTTAGGAATTAGCGTTTAAAAAAACCTTAGAAATTCACTGAAAAAACCATAGGTTTCAGCCACGTTATAGTTAGGAATTAGCATTTAAAAAACCTTGCAAATTCATTGAAAAAACCATAGGTTTCACACATTTTATAGTTAGCTGGACATTTCACTCATACAAAACCATTGAAATTCCCCCTTTCTAGTTAGTTCAGCTAACTATAACTCGCGGGCCGCAATGCACTGCTGATGACGTCACATATTACATCACTCAAGACATCACTGATGACATCTGTAATGGCCGGATTTTCCGCTTAGATGAGATCAGCCCCCAGGGGCCCTATGACCCAGCCAAAACGTACTCACCTTCCCTCCTCAGATCGTATTCACCATGGATAGATATACAGATATATATACAGGTCGCACCTAAGGATGGGGAATGACAATATACATGTACGGATTTTCTACAATATCTTATTCACATCAGTTGGTCTCGCGGCCACCCTGACCCAGACCGTTCTACCCTAGGGCAGATATGACACACAATCCGGTGTGTCTACACATGGGCCTGCAGAACCCGATGCTCCCTTTTCCAAACTGTTCGCAATCCTGCAAAACTACACGCCAGTCTCCTTCCTGGCGCTCTCACTTATTCAAGCCACAATCCTGTGGGTATCCGCGCTGGTAATCCCCCCCAGCGTTCTCACTAACGCCGTATATCAACGACGACCACATTCCTATGAACAGTCATCAGGATAATATTTCAGTTACCTACTCGGGATAAAACTACAATAATGACATTGGATACGGTTCCCAAATTATATAGTGTACTTCCTGCTCCTGACATCAAAGGTCCACTCACTCCCTCTTTGTTCGATCACCATTTACCTGATCGGGATTTCACATCCGTTCACATAAACAATTTTCAACTAGGAGATGCATTTACCAGGATTTAACAGGAACACGAGGCACACGATAATTCCATAAGAATTAGGATATTTATTAACAGTAGACACAAATCACATTACTATGCAACATAACTTCTGCAAAGAAAAGGTAAAGATTAGAGTGCACGCTCTATGAGAAATGGACGGACATCAACTGGTTAATATGAAGTCTGGGCTCAGCAGTCATCTAGGTTCCCTTCCCGTCTCTGTGTCCTGGCTCGCCTTGCAGTCACACCCCAGCCGTCACAAGTACACGTCTGCACCGCTAGGCTCAACCTCGTCTGCTTCCCTCCAGGGCACCGGAACCTTGCTGGTTATTAGCTACCGTCTCTCTCTCTCTCTGTATCAATGCGCTCCGCGCTAATTCTCGCTCAGTCTTTCTCAGAGAGTTTCGGTCTTAAATCTTTCTCGGACTTCAAAGATGGCGACTGTCCGCCATGAGATAATTAATGGCAGAGATGCTAACGGCTAGATGCCGCCTACGGACTAACTGACAAACTGACTAACACCTTCGCTAATATCAAAGCCCGTTCCTTCATGGAAATCTACGGCCAGTAACCTGCCGCCCACCAAATTCTTGTACCTCCCCGTACCAAGGACACGTTCCCAGCCGGCCGGCCTGAAGTTGTGTCTTCGGAGTGGAGAAAAATACATTCCTTCGATAAGGGCCAGCCCGAGCCGGTTCTCTCCAAGCGAACAACAGCTTAAAACTAAACATTACACTTCACCTAGAAAGCCTTCTCGAGCTACCGGGCAGAAAGCAAAATGGAGTCTGTCTCGTTTAAGGCCTACGGAGCCCACAATATGCATAACTCCATGGAAAACATCCTAATATGTTAGCAAATGGGCAAATCATGTCTAATACTCATATATCTATCCCCTAACTTAAATTCATAAGCCCTACATTAAGGAAAGTGATACGAAAATGCCCTAATATATGTAAGACAGGGGCCCTGTCTATAGTCCTAATCCCTATGCTATGGGGGTGATAGGCTGGAGTCACTCTCCATCATTCTCCCTCTCAAAAGAGCCAGAAAAGGGCAGCCATTACATTACACCCCTTGACTCCAGTCTATTAACCACAAACTAAATGGAACTAACATCAGTAGAAGAATAATAGGAAACAAAATTAACTGATCTATGTCTCTTACTAAGTCTGAAAAATTGGAGCAGGGAAGGGATACACTGAATAAAACAGCAAATAGCTATTAGGACACGAATAGCAACAATAACTCCCCCTAAAATCTGTCGTAAGGAATGCAAGTCAGGCAACCAATTAAAGAGCCAGTCAAAGAAACCCTGATCTATATGTTGTCTAATTTCTGCAGTCAAATCGTGGAGTTTGTCAATATGGGATTGGATAGTTTTAGAATGGTCAGACAAATTAAAACAGCACAGACCTTCAAAATCAGAACATTCGTGTCCATGTTTCAACAAAAGATAATCAATAGCAGCTCTATTCTGCAAAATAGCTCTACGTTCACCTTGGGCATCTAATAAAAGGTCAGACAAGACAGTAGATGTCTGATTGATAGACTTAACCATCCAGCAGGCCATTTTGCCGATTGTTTTCGCATTATAAACGGCCAATGCAGGCACTCCAATAATAGAAAAAGCTAAACCAAGGTATTCTGATCTAGAATAGAGGTGAACAGAGGAATCGCAATCTTCATGCAATGACATTGAATCACGTACAATACGGGAATGTGAAGTAGGATGTGAAGAGAACATTAATAAACTCAATCTAGTGATGGCACATGGGCCACCAGAAATATTCGCAGGAATATAGGGCCAAGATGAATTCCCGCAGGAAAAGAGCCATCCAGCCGGCAGTAACATTGAACGATAATGGCTAGGGGCGACTAACAAACGTTTACAAGTCATATTGTTCTTTACAGAAAGACATGAATTCGGAAGTCTCTTTAAACACAGCAATCGTTGATGGGCTGAAAAAGAAGTAGCGGCATGGAGCTTCAATTTCAAACATTCGGTAATAGCCTTAGGATCACATGTCATAATAAAGCATAGAGCTCCAGGGGTAATATTAAAAGTAGTGATTCGGGAATGAATAGGGATATCAAGGTCTGGAAGAGCAGTACATGAGGGACAAAATTCATGGGCCGCAAAGTCGCCCAGAATAACATTTGGTCGGGCATTCGAGATATTAAAAATATGTCGCAAAGTCTCGGTAGATGCAGGGACAGCAACCAAACAGGTCGCTAAAATGTCAGTAACAGATTTCATTGGGGTAAGACAGAAATGCGGAGAGTTCGTCACCCGCTTTGCGAGTGTAATCCAAAAGTTGGAGGAGGCGGCCCACGCGGACCGTGGAACTTGGACCATCCCATCAACCGGCATCGGTGGATCCTCTCCTCTCCCGGCGTAGCAGGCCAAAAGGAGTCCAGCGCCGACACATCCTGCAGCAGCAGTCCAGAGAATGAACTGAAAGAATACAAACACAGGCCTTAATCATTCTCGTAAGTAACATTTATCAGCTGGGACAGCTTCCCAGCCATCTTTCCCTGGCTTCATCACCAAAACGGTGTTGTCATGACCGGTCGCAATAACATCAGCCTGTTCAGGAGGATTTTTAGGCGATTGCACCCATATCTTAGCTCCAGGAAGATCAGATGATCCGAAGCCTTTTTGTCCTCGCACAGTTAGCAACGTTGGGGCAGAGCCTTTTTTGATCTCACCACTGAAGACAGGCATAATCAGTAACTGAGCAACGCGGTCAGACTTTTTAATAAACAAATCAGTCTCACTGCTATTAAGCAGGAGAACCTTAATCTCTCCCTGATAATCACTGTCAATTACTCCTCCGAGTACTTGTACACCTTTCAGGGCCAGGCCAGATCTAGGGGCAATTAATCCAAAACTACCGGCAGGTATACAGACACCAACGCCAGTTTCAACAATGATACGATCCTTTCCTGGAAAGTTAGCATCTTTTAAAGCATGCAGGTCGAGGCCTGCAGAACCTGGGGTCGCTCTACATGGAGCCAAAGCACCGGGGGTAATTTCCCAATACATGACAGTGTTCGATAAAGAATTAGGTTTCACATCAACATTTGGAGGAAATAAACGCATTAAAGGAGATTCAGCATGTAAGAAAGGGCGATTATTCAGAATTAATAAAGCTTGAAGCAGAACATCTCTCCACTGGCTGTAACGGTCATCAGTCAACTTGCGCAACTGTTCTTTCAACAAACCATTCATTCTCTCAATCAGTCCTGAAGCTTGTGGGTAATATGGAATATGAAACACCCAATCAATATTATTTTCTGCACAGAATTCCTGCACCAATCTTCCACGAAAGTGGGATGCATTATCTGATTGAATTTGGAATGGGACACCATAGTACAGAATAATTAGCTCCAGGGTCTTAATGGTATTCACTTGGGTAGCGTTCTTACAAGGAAAAGCGACCAAAAGGCCACTATAAGTGTCAACCACTGTACAAATATATTGACAATTTCTGCTCATAGGGAGCGGACCAATATAGTCAATCTGCCAAATTTGAGCGGGCAATTTACCTCGATGTAAGTGGCCACGAACAATCTGAGGCACCTCCTTTTTCCTAGAATGCTGACAAATGGGGCAATGTAAAATGACATCTTTTATTAAAGAAAAAGGAATATGAATTCCTCTATCGGCAGCCCACCTGCTAGTGGCTTTCTCTCCAAAATGTCCTGCCTTCTGATGGGCCCACTTCGCCAATCCCGCCAAATCAGAATCCTGCATGTCCACCACTGCCTCAGCAATTTTAGACTTTTCATCTGCAATGTTATGGAAAAATTTGTCACGGGAGTCAATTGGAGTGTGAGCATCCACGTGAAAGATTGTTACAGTACTCTGCGGGAGCAGCTCCCAAATTTCTTGCCACAATTATTTTCCCCACAATTCTTTTGAATGCAATTCCCAATTATGAGAATGCCATGTTGGTAACCACACCGCCAGTCCATTCGCAGTGGACCAGGAATCAGTGAAAATATGACATGTGCCAGGTAGTTCCTGCTTCAAAACCTGGTAAACTGCATATAGTTCAGCATATTGACTACTCTTACCATCTCCAGTTGTGCTCAACAATTTCTGCGTGATCGGGTTGAAGGAAACAGCTTTCCAATGTCGTTTGTCACCAATGAACTTCGCCGAACCATCCGTAAACCACACATGTTTTCTATCCTCCACGGACAGATCATCAAATGATTTACCCCACTTCACGGGAGACTCCTGCACCACGGGAACCGAACACTCACTTTCAGTCTCATTGGAGGGCGCCTGCGCCACTCGCTCATGTAAAACCGCCACACCTTTCGGACCCACACGTGCCCTGTCCTGAATGTACCATTTCCATTTAATCACACTAGCCTCCTGAGCATGTCCAATTCGATGGGACTTCGGTGAACTCAAAACCCACTGCATAATGGGAATTTCAGGCCTCAAAATCACAGCATGGCCTAGGGTCAATTGCTCGGTATCCACCAGAGCCCAAAAACAAGCAAGCAACTGTTTTTCAAATGGTGAATAACGCTCACCAGCCTCGGGTAACTTTTTGGTCCAAAAACCTAAAGGCACTTTTTGTCTGCCCTGCTTTTGCTACAAACTCCAATTGGCATACAGGCCTTCCACGGACACATTCAAATCCACATCACCTTCACTCACGGGCCACAAATACAAGGCATACTGGATAGCTTCTTTAGCCAAATTAAAAGCAGTCTGTTGAGGCTCACCCCATTCAAACGCATTCTTTTTACGGGTGACTCGATACAATGGAGCCAAGATCTGACTCAAATGGGGAATATGCTGACGCCAAAATCCAAACAAACCAATAAAGCATTGAGCCTCTTTCCTGTTTCTGGGAACTGCAAAATCAAGTATTTTTCGCTTTACTTGTGGGATCACTTCTCTGTGACCCTCATGCCAATTAATACCTAAAAATTTCACATTTTGGGATAGAGTTTGTAATTTGTCGGGATTAATTTCCCAGCCTTTCGCTCGCAAACAATCAATGATCTGATCTAAATGGGACTGTACCTGGTCTTGCGTTTCACCTTGAATCAAAATATCGTCAATATAATGACAAACCTGAACTCGTGGATTCGTGGGCACTTCAGACAAATGTTCCGCCACCAGCCGGTGACAGATCGTAGGACTATGTACATAGCCTTGAGGAAGACTCCGGAACGTCATTTGACGTCCATTCCATGTAAAACTGAATTGTTCCTGACATTCGGGGGCAATCGGAATTGAAAAGAAGGCATTAGCAATATCAATAGAAGCATAACATGTACCTGGATGCTTTTGAATTCTCTGAATCAACGTGACAATGTCAGGCACTGCAACAGTCAATTTAGGTGTGTTTTTATTCAATTCTCGATAATCAACAGTCATGCGCCAAGAATTGTCACTTTTGCGCACGGGCCAAACAGGATTATTCCAAGCAGATGTGACCGGAGTAATGACTCCCGCGTCAACCAAATCCTGAATTGTAGCAGTAATCTCCTCATGACCACCTGGGATACGATATTGCTTTTGAGAAACCACCTTCGTGGCTAAAGGGATTTTAATAGGTGGTATGCGTAAGCGGCCAACCCGTACGGGTCTGGTCGAAATGTATTGTCTAGTTCCAAATTGATAACAACCATCCTCCAGATGCAAAGTCATTCCTTTCAAAATGTCAATTCCAATTATGAATTCCAAAAGTGGTACAACCAACACAGAGTATTCTCTACGAGGAATCCTACCAATTTTAATTTCGAGTGCAGTTTGAACTGCGGGTGTCTCTTTACCACCCAAACCAGTGATTGTAAAAGACTGTCCATGACATTTTTTCGACTTACCATGAATTAAAGTGGCCTCCGCCCCAGTATCAACTAATGCTCGGGCCCTTTGGATATTACGATGTTTCCAAAAAATCTCAATATCTACATAGGGTCTGTTATCTCTGTGAGCCCACTTGTGTACCGGAGCTTGACCTATTTCCTAGTCATTTTTCCTGCGTTCCGTCAACCAAGACAAATCAGGGTAAATGCTCTCAGTTCTCTTTGGTATTAGAATGTCTTGTTCATATCCGTCTCCAGTACGAAACGGATTAGTGTCATGTTCAAAAAGTTGTGAATTACGGTCAGAAAGTCTGTTACGATCCTCTCTCTTTCTCATGTCAGGGGAATAACTCCTTTCATCTTTTCGTCTGTTGGAAACACGATCATCTCTTCCCCTCTCACGATCATCCTCTCTCCCCCTCCCGTCATTACGATGAGGGGATCCATCACGTTCATAACGCCGATCATCACGGCGATCAGAATTCACACGTCGCCTCTCATCACCACTGTCATCCGAACCACGGTCATACTCATTCTTTCGCACACGACGGGCACCCTCTTTCCGATCCAAACCACGCTTACGAAACATGTCCCATAAGCGATTATTAGGCTCACCGTCAATGTCTTCCCTTTTGACACCATCAGCAATGAGAGCAAGAAACATGTCACGTCTAGAGAACTTATAGTCCCCACCAGTACGACCCTCAGGTCGAGATTGTCTTTCAGGTTTAAACCATTCACCCAGCTCACCAAGCTGACGAACAGACTCAAGCACAGCAGACAAAGGATTGCCAGTTTGGTTAATCAATAATGTCATCATGACCTGCTTATAAGCAACAGGAGAAGAACGGATAATGCGATTGCGCACAGAAGATGTTAAAAGACCATCCAATAACCTATCAGCAGTACTAAGAAAGATAGCCGTTTTCATGACTTCCTCCTTTAAACGTTGCGACGCATCGCGCAAAGTGTACCACGGTTTCTCATCAGTGGGCCAATCAGATTCAGTTGGATATTTATGATTACAGCCGTCAGATGCAAGCTGGAGCAAAGTAATTTGACCAGCACCATTATAGTTTCGAAAATGATCCTGAATCGTAGAATCAGAACTCAAAGAACAAAATCGTAAGCAATCAACAGCATCGAGCATAATACCGGCAGCGCCAAGTTCATAAAGACGCACCATCCAGGTAAGCAAGGCCTCACCAGGCCGTTGTCGAAATCGTTGTAAAATGTCACTAACCTCCTGCTGAGTAAAATCTTCAATACAATCAAGAGCTATACCAGCCGGGTTACCAGGGGCTTGTTGCAATTTTCGTCGAAAAACAGGGTGAGCAAAAACTTCAGGAAGAGCTTCCGAGGAAGCCCGCATCTTAGATTTAGTAGCACAATCAGGGCAAGCTACGTCATCCGCACGGGAAGAACGAGCACGGTCACTAACAGGACCTAAATCAGTACATGAAGCAGATTTACAATCACGTCCGGAGCGAGAAGACTCGCGCTTGTCACCCTCCTCTGCCGAGGAGTCAGAAGTATGAGAATCCCAGATATTACCGTCCCACTCATCGGGGTTCCAATCCATTCCAGCTTTCGCTACGACCATACGCACTTTGCGTGTAGATACACGACCACGACGGTGTTTATACTTATATCGTGCAATACGGACCGCAGCTCTTTCGGCAATGGTCTGATATGTTTCAAGTTTGTCGGCAAGCAATTTATTTTGACAACGCAAAAGAGTATGCGCATTTTTCAACTCAACACACTGTCCTTCCATGTCCTTAAACTGCTTTTGTAACTGAACAAACCTCTCATGCAGTATTCTGTATGCATTAAGAACAATCCAACCTCTGCGTCCTAAAATAGGAAGCTCATCACCCTTCACTACTGGTGCTTTCTGCAAGCACGACACCACATCGGCAGGCTCCGCCTGCTCCAAGCATGAAGACCAATTTTCACTCAAACCAGTAGAATCGGCCCACTCACGGGCCAAGGCCTCGTAAGGGGTACATTCCCAGCCGGGAATCTGAATCGGTAATTTGAAAACCGACGATGATTTTTTCGCAAACATATTAGCACACAACAAAAAATTATATACACAACTATAAACAAAATTCAATACGTATAAGCCGAGCGCAAACCAACAAGATTAAATCAACACAATGCACACAGGCTTCGTAAACAGTTCGTGACGCCAGATGTAATGGCCGGATTTTCCGCTTAGATGAGATCAGCCCCCAGGGGCCCTATGACCCAGCCAAAACGTACTCACCTTCCCTCCTCAGATCGTATTCACCATGGATAGATATACAGATATATATACAGGTCGCACCTAAGGATGGGGAATGACAATATACATGTACGGATTTTCTACAATATCTTATTCACATCAGTTGGTCTCGCGGCCACCCTGACCCAGACCGTTCTACCCTAGGGCAGATATGACACACAATCCGGTGTGTCTACACATGGGCCTGCAGAACCCGATGCTCCCTTTTCCAAACTGTTCGCAATCCTGCAAAACTACACGCCAGTCTCCTTCCTGGCGCTCTCACTTATTCAAGCCACAATCCTGTGGGTATCCGCGCTGGTAATCCCCCCCAGCGTTCTCACTAACGCCGTATATCAACGACGACCACATTCCTATGAACAGTCATCAGGATAATATTTCAGTTACCTACTCGGGATAAAACTACAATAATGACATTGGATACGGTTCCCAAATTATATAGTGTACTTCCTGCTCCTGACATCAAAGGTCCACTCACTCCCTCTTTGTTCGATCACCATTTACCTGATCGGGATTTCACATCCGTTCACATAAACAATTTTCAACTAGGAGATGCATTTACCAGGATTTAACAGGAACACGAGGCACACGATAATTCCATAAGAATTAGGATATTTATTAACAGTAGACACAAATCACATTACTATGCAACATAACTTCTGCAAAGAAAAGGTAAAGATTAGAGTGCACGCTCTATGAGAAATGGACGGACATCACCTGGTTAATATGAAGTCTGGGCTCGGCAGTCATCTAGGTTCCCTTCCCGTCTCTGTGTCCTGGCTCGCCTTGCAGTCACACCCCAGCCGTCACAAGTACACGTCTGCACCGCTAGGCTCAACCTCGTCTGCTTCCCTCCAGGGCACCGGAACCTTGCTGGTTATTAGCTACCGTCTCTCTCTCTCTCTGTATCAATGCGCTCCGCGCTAATTCTCGCTCAGTCTTTCTCAGAGAGTTTCGGTCTTAAATCTTTCTCGGACTTCAAAGATGGCGACTGTCCGCCATGAGATAATTAATGGCAGAGATGCTAACGGCTAGATGCCGCCTACGGACTAACTGACAAACTGACTAACACCTTCGCTAATATCAAAGCCCGTTCCTTCATGGAAATCTACGGCCAGTAACCTGCCGCCCACCAAATTCTTGTACCTCCCCGTACCAAGGACACGTTCCCAGCCGGCCGGCCTGAAGTTGTGTCTTTGGAGTGGAGAAAAATACATTCCTTCGATAAGGGCCAGCCCGAGCCGGTTCTCTCCAAGCGAACAACAGCTTAAAACTAAACATTACACTTCACCTAGAAAGCCTTCTCGAGCTACCGGGCAGAAAGCAAAATGGAGTCTGTCTCGTTTAAGGCCTACGGAGCCCACAATATGCATAACTCCATGGAAAACATCCTAATATGTTAGCAAATGGGCAAATCATGTCTAATACTCATATATCTATCCCCTAACTTAAATTCATAAGCCCTACATTAAGGAAAGTGATACGAAAATGCCCTAATATATGTAAGACAGGGGCCCTGTCTATAGTCCTAATCCCTATGCTATGGGGGTGATAGGCTGGAGTCACTCTCCATCATTCTCCCTCTCAAAAGAGCCAGAAAAGGGCAGCCATTACAACATCTCAAATGACATCATCGATGACATCAATGATGACATCATCTTTGTGAAAGAGTGGCAGACCTCCTCTCACCCTAATATAACCTTTGATACACACATTCAAAAATAGAAACAAAAACTTTCAAAAAAATGGAGATACCAATACCAGTTACAACAACCTATTCAGTAATTCCAACAACTACATACACATCCACTCATTCACCAACAGTTCTATATAGTCAGTCATACATGTAATCAATCATCATATGTACTTATACACCTATACATCCTGTTACACACCGATACTCATCCGTAGAGTTACTTACACACATACTCAAACATGCAAATAAACTCCATTTACTTCCATATACAGCTATACACACACCACTACACTTACTTCTACAGAAACGTACACATATTTACTCTCTTAAACAATCACTTATAGAAACACATACTTATTTATACAGTAACTCTTCCAAACTCTCACTCTCACATATACTCACTTATATACATCAATACTCACATATACTAGTTCAAAACATATGTAGTTACTCGTAAAAACACTATTGAGACAGGCATTCACTCACTAACACACCCATACACACACTCAACCACCCATACAGTCCTGTACGCATGCTGTCTTCAAAACACATACAAACAGTGAGTCTCTCATTCATGCATCTATACGCTAAGTAATATCACCCACCGAACTATACAGACACTCATACTGATACTCAAAAAACAAACTAATAACCCATATACACACTCATGTAGCTACTCACCAACCCATGCAGCCACTTATACACAAAGTGAGACACTGATACAGATATTTAAATATTTAAACATTACTTGTTACATGTATTCACTAAGATACACTTAATAAGTCAGTTATTCAATACATTTTACAACAAAAAAATCAATTTAGACACTTATTTACCCATTTATTCTTCCATCGACCTTAAGATATACATATATAAAAATATGTATTTTTCAGAAAGACACACATTCACTGGATGATGTCATCAGTGATGTCATTTAAGATGTCATGAGTGATGTCATGAGTGATGTCACTGACCATGCCATGAGTGATGTAATATGTGACGTCATCAGCAGTGCATTGCGGGCGCGCGAGTTATAGTTAGCTGAACTAATTAGAACGGGGGAATTTCAATGGTTTTGTATGAGTGAAATGTCCAGCTAACTATAACATGTGTGAAACCTATGGTTTTTTCAATGAATTTGCAAGGTTTTTTAAATGCTAAATCCTAACTATAACGTGGTTGAAACCTATGGGTTTTTCAGTGAATATATATATAGGTTTATACTCACCTGTAAATTGCTTACGTTATCGTACTTTTACGTTGTTAAGCCATGCATGCTGAAGGCATATGCGTGGTTGGTAAAAACAGGTAAGTATAATCCTTTCATATATAAATATATATATATATATATATATTTGCAACGATTCCACAACATGAACGTGGCGGAAACAGAAAACTAAAACTACGCAGAATGGAATCAAAACTGATTATGAGGTTCAAGACCAAGATCCCGACAGGCTTGAATGGGGATGAGGAGCTTTATTTCCACTTATTAAAACATTTTTTGACAACCTTTATATATAGCAAATGACTACGTACTATTATGAACCGTGTCACTACAAGAGACAAGCATATGTAAACAGTTCACAATTTCGAGAACTGCACATACACAGCATTTACCTGATTAACTGTACACATTTCTTTTTGGCTGGCATCTTATGTAAGTCTTGTTTATGGCAACCATTTTGGGGCAGTGGCAAGGGCACTCAGCCCGAGAAACGAGTTAATTCTGCACATGTGAATGAAAAAACCCTTTTTTTTATCACTCTTTGTAAATGAGAACATGTTTATATTTTTTACAAAAGGTGCAGTTTTTTGACCACTGCCAGGTTGCCAAAAGTGCAAATTTTGGGACTTTAATTATACTCAAGGCACTCAGCCATAATTAAGACATTCAAGCCTAAAATGTTTTTGTTTGAATTTTATAAATATGAAACCAGTGTAAAATTCAGTATATTTGAAATGTCAGCGAAATTTTACAACCAACTACATGTCCCACAATGCACGAAGTAACTACAATCACTTAAATACTGAAAGTGAAGTAGGACCACTGTTTATGCCGCCGTGATAAGGAACCAGCAGGTTCGAAATGCGTAGGCTTGTACTTGTGCACTGAATAAATTTAAAAACCTCTAACTAACGGAGTGCTGGAATAATTCTTTTGTGTCAAATATATATATATATATATATATATATATATATATATATATATACAATAATTAAGAAATATTTTTGAACCCTCCCAAAACACTTAAAATATCCTTGCCAAAAAAAATCCTGCACCCACCCCAAACTATAAACACACCCTTGCCCTAATATATTTATTACCTTCTGGCTGTCGCCTGTAGGTAGGTATAGTTAGTATCTAGTTTTCATTGGAAAAGTGGATTTTGACATGCCTATATCTTTAACACCATTTGACGAATCTTCAAACTTTTCCCCAAAAAGTGCCCTCCAGGTTCTAGTTCTCCATGGAAAAGTTCGGGGTGATCCCTCAGCCAGGGGATGAGAAAAAGGGGAGGGGGAAAAAGTGTATTTCCTATGTTAATTCCCATAGGGATTTTAGACTCGACTACAGCCCAAACTGTTGAACAGAATTCCACCAAATTTGTTAGAAAGCTATATCTTGGTCCAGCAAGCGTACTTTTTGTGAACCTGGTAAATCCGTTCAGTAGCTTGAGATATTAAAGAAAATCCATATTTGTATAACTATGGTGGCAAAGCCTTCACAATTCTTGACGATCCTGTGCAGAGATCTGATTGGCTGCCAACACTTCTACCAGGAAGTATTATCACCCATTTTGGGACTCGGCCTCAGCCAAGTCCAAAATAAAAACGTAAAACTAAAGAAAAGGAATACCCTGACCCCCTAGTCCTGGAGCTGGTGTACCCCAAGGACCTTCTCACGGTAAAAAAAGCATTCATAAAAAAAATAAATTGCCGCAGTCGTGAGTATTCGTAAATTTGCAGCAACAATTACTTTAAAAAAAAGAAAAATTCCAGTGCTTATTTATTGATTAGCCCCAAGGTGGCTCAGGTGGGGGGGCTTATTTATGCATATAAAATAGTGGGGGCACACGCGTCCCTAGTCCCCATGCCAAGTTTGGCCTTGGGAACCACTACCTCCCCGGGGCAGGCTAATTTTAAATAGAGGGGGGCCGAGCTGCGCCCCTTCTGAGGTCAAGTAAGTTTATTGTTTATAGTTAATTAAAACCTTTACAATTTTGTTGCATAAAAACAAATGATTTAGAGGTAAAATGTACAAACTAACAGGATGATTAAAATAAAGGTTTCTGTAATATCTATGTAGGTAATATTATTCTGAATGAAATTACAATGTCTCTATTCATAGCACTTCACACTTCGGTTTTGTGCCTTTTGCTCTCCTATTTCTCGGTGTTCACGATTAACTGCGATGCCTTTTGACAAAATCTGGCAGCCCTGCCAGCTTCTGCAGCTGGTGGCTGTTCAGTGCTAGCATGACGGCCTGGCGGCATGATCTAATTTGAAAGAGACGGAATATGTGGAGTAGATAATTACGTCTCAAAGTCCTCAAAGACGAACAAATACACAATATATGCATCAGTGATTCTTCCATTTGGCCACATAATCTACAGGCAGAAGTCGGCCATGTTGGTTTCCATGCGGGTGTCTGGTCTTTTAAAATGAAGGATCCCAGCCGTAAACTTAGTAGTGTTTTTTGGGTGGCTGGAGTTATATGGTTGACTAAGTAAGGTTGAGGCTCCATTTTCTCATACGTGGCCAGCACCGTCCAACCATGTTTTTTCTTCGCTAATGCGGCTTTATCTGTTATCCAAGATCTTTGCTTTGCCGCCCCATTGGCTGCTTTTTTGAAGGCCACAAACGTTTGGCTGGTATTCCATGCCTTTTCCATTTTGAGGTTTGACAATGCATCCTCCAATACTGTTTTCCAGGCGTTTTTCGCCTTTGTCTGGTTGTTCATCTCAGTCCAACAGAGGCCCATGAGTGTGTCCTCTTGTGCTGCCCTTAATTTTCAACCTGTTTTTAGTGCAGCCGCTTGTCTGACTTGGTGCTGATTTGATAGACCAAATTCCAAGCGTATCTGCGCTTGGGATACGAATCTCGGGATCCGAAAAATGTATTTGAACAACTCTGATTGTTGTGTGTTCAGGAAATTTGCGTTTCTACCTTTCTACAATTCCGACCCGTATGTAAGAGATGGTAAGAACTTTGCCGCGATTACCTTCAACAGGTGTGAATTAGATGGGCATTTCAATTTCATTTTTAATAAATTTAGAGCGAACCGTAGTTTATTTGCCTGCGCCTTTCTATATGATTGATGCTCTTTCAGACTCCACCTGGCGTCGACTACTACTCCCAGATATTTATAGAAGGGGGTCTGCTCTATTGTGTTGCCTGCGATGTGCCATTTAAAGGATTTCCTCCCTGCCTATGAGGCGAAACAGATGATCTTCGTTTTTTTGTAGTTAATTTATAAGCCTTGTGCAACGATGTACTCATGGAGCTTCGAGATGGAACGTTGTAGGCCCAACGGGGTCTGACTACAAAGTACGATGTCATCTGCGTACTGTATACTCCAAATTTTATGGTGGGCCAGTTTCGGTGGATCACTTTGTGTCTCTGCAATGCACTTGTCCAAGTCCGCGGTGAAGATGTTGAAAAGAGTTGGTGCCAGTACACAGCCCTGCTTGAGGCCTACATGGGTGGGGATTTTTTCTGTTGTTTTATCGCCATTGCCTAGTTTTATTCTAACCCAGGTGGATGAATGTAGGTTTTTTGATGGCCTGCAACAGCTTTGATGGTATTCTCCAATTGGCCATCTTTTGCCCTAGTGCCTCCCTCGGAACTGTGTCGAACGCCGCTTTGAGGTCTACAAAGCACGTATACAGCTTAGTTGACTTTTGCCTTGCTTTATCCACCAAGAGGTTTAGCGCCAGCAAGTTGCATGATGTATTAGTTCCCGGCCTAAAACCCGTCTGCGTGATCGGCAGGATCTTATTTGCTCTAACCCAGTCTTCCAAGGCCCTCAGAAGGTTCGAAGCATAAATGTTGGCCTCAACAACTATAAGCTCAATAAGGCGGTAATTGGCTGGATCAGACCTTATACCTGCCTTGAAGATAGGATGCAAAATGCTACCTCTCCATGACTGGGGAATACTCCTGGTCTGGAATACATTGTTGTATAGTGGGGTAAGATGTTCTGCCCAAAAATCTTGATCTTGTTTAAAAAGTCCATCCGGTAAACCGTTTGGGCCTGGTGCACCTTTAGACCTCAAGTTTTTAAGCACCATAGCTACTTGGGATGGCGTTATCCAGTTTTCATCGAATTGTGGGTCATCTTCTTGCTTTTTATTTGGATGAGTGGACTGCTGGTGTGGCCTCCATGCTGGAGTGTTGTTGCTTTGTGATTTCTCTAAATGCCGAATCCACTCTTTCTCAAGTATGTTTGCATTGAAAATCTGGGCCGCTCCATTTGCAACTTTGTTTATTTCTGCCCAAAAGTTCCTGTTGTTATTTGATTTACTGGAAGCTAGTAGTGATTGCCAGATGTCTGTTTGGTGTTTGGATTTTTCCGACCAAACATCTTTTTAATATTTTTGCCTTAGTTTATAGATTTGTCTGGCCGTGTCTTCTCCATTTATCTTGGCTGTTGCTTGTAGCTTTCTGATTTTTTGATTTAGGATCCTTTTCTTGCTCGCTATGGGCCCGGAAACACTTGAGGTGCTTTACATGTTTTCCTTTTGTGACTATAGGTTCGATGGCCAAATCTCTCAATTAATCTTATAGTCAATCTTTTCCAATTTTCCTGGTAGATTGATGGGTCTTCACCCTTCGCTTCTGTATGGACACTTTTCAGATACGTCATTATCTCTTTGATGTTATTTCCGTTCCATACTAGTCTCTTGAGGTTATAGAGACTTGGAGATTCAGTCAGGGTTTTGCAAGTTGGGGCCTTTGTATGTTGGATGCTAAATTCAAAAGCTTGCAAACTGTGATCACTCTCCAATTTGTGGATTATTTTGTAGGTGGTGATGGTTTGTAAAACCTCTAGATCCACGAGGGTGTAGTCGAGCACTGATTTGGTCAGTTTGGCTATCCTAGTTGCGGATGCTGGTTGATCTTGTGGAAAACGCCCATTCAAGGTGATCATTCCAACCTCAGCAAACATTAGAGCACACTGTTGACCAATCTTATCCTCTTTTTGCTGGTTTGTTATAATCCTCAGGATAGGTTGGCCGTTCCGTTTATTTTGGTACATTGTATGTGCGTGGTCCTTTTGAAGCAAGAACATATTCAGGTCACCCGACGCAACTAGTGTCAGGATTCACCGAGTAGCCACTGTAGCTTCCTCAAGACTGTTGGTCAGCTCCCTGTCCTGGCCCCGTTCTGCACGATCTAATGTGTGGTGTCCTTGTTCCTCTGGCAGACTGAGAGATTCCAGAGGTAATCCGAGTCATTGAACTAAAGAACTGTTAAGACTGTATATAGTTCCCCTCCCTAAGATGGCCGCTCAATGTTCCATTTACTGTACTCGATAGATGCGCCCTCTAGTGGACTTCTGGAAGGCGCGCGCTCCTAACTGCGCACTTCAACGAAGATTCCGTTCGAGAGGCTTGTTCTTGTCGCTGCTCCGCGTCAACTATTCATGACGGGAGAATAACAGCAATTATCAAAGACGTCCTAAGTATCTTAGTACTAGAGTTTTCAGAGACTTTCATAGAGAAATCCTTGTCGTGCGCTCTCACTGCTCAGAGAGGCACCGCGGTCAGACGAAGTTCCCAGCCGCTGTCCCAGAGCTGTGACAGCTGTCATCCAAATGTCCTACGGTTCTTCAGGAGAAGGCGAGTGTCGAGGAGGACTTGATCTGACGCGACGTAGTTGAGTATTCAGCTGAAGAGAATCTTGAACTCTACAAGTAAGGCGTTACATCTTCTCGTCAAGTCAGCAAATTTCCAAACTGTATTGCTTCCACTCTAAGCATGGGCGGAAAATCCGTTACGCTCGCGGATTTTGCGGATTTTCGGGAAATCCGCAATCCGCGAGATTTGCGGATTTCCCGCAAAATCCGCAAATTCGCACGCAGCGGATTTTTTTGGCGGCGCGCGGCGTTGGTGATACAATTTTTGCGGCGCGCGGCGTTTATCATCGTTTGCCGAGTTGTTTTTTTCGATAGTTTGCGAGTGCTGCGCCATTTTGGATCTTGCTGTGTGATCCCGCGGGAATTGGCGAGCGCGATTACGTCATCGCGGCTTGCCAGCGATAGTTTGTCAACGCGAGTACGGCGAGATCACGTCTCGCGGTACTTCGCAATTGCGAGATTTGAGATGCGGCGAGCGAAAATATAAATTTGCAATTCTGCACAAGAAATCCACCAGCAAGCAGCATAAACCTTCTAGAAATGATGATTTTTATGTGAATAACTCCTTAGTTTGACATTTGCCTGCACTTTTTTAGCGAGGAGTCCATTTTGGGGAGGGGGGCAGGGGGGTGGGAGGAAGGAAGTGCCCCATAGTCTTCAACTTCCTGTTCCTGTTCAGCAGGCTCCTCCCAGTGCTTTGTCCATCTCCTGGTCACTTTTCATTTGGATGTGGAGCTGGAAGGATTACTTTTTGTGGATGCTGCTGGATCTTTGGATTTGAGGCCTTTTTGACTTTCTTTGGATCACTGTTGGATTAGAAATTTTACAAGTAAGTTTGTTTGGGGCATTACAGTTGCTGCAACTAAAATTTTGGAATTTTCGATTTTTGGGCTGTTTTGGGGCCTTTTGCCCAGGGGTACTCAGTGGTGGGTGGACTGATTCTTTCTGTGGGTTGTCTTGAACTTAAACATCATGGAGGCCATAGATGAATTGGGATTGTGCTGATTTTTCTGTGTTTTTCGATTTTTGACCTGTTGTTGGGGCCTTGACCAGGGGTAGTGAGTGGTGCATGGGCCTAGTCTTTCTGTGGGCTGTCTTGAATTTAAACATCATGGAGGGCATGGATGGAATGGGATTGTGCAGATTTTTCAGTGATTTTCGTTTTTTGGGCCTGTACTTGTGGCCTTTTCACCAGGGGTATTTGAGTCTAGCATGGGCCTAGTCTTTCTGTGGGCTGTCTTGAATTTAAACATCATGGAGGGCATGGATGGAATGGGATTGTGCTGATTTTGCAGTGTTTTTCGATTTTTGGGGGTGTTCATGGGGAGGGACATGCCATGTGGCTGGTGGCCATTTTGAGTGCAGCTACAGGCACTGGCCATGTGCTGGCAGGCAAGTGGCCATTTTGAATGCAGGCTTTGTTGTTAGGCCTCCAACCATTTTGCCTACTTTTCAACCTTTATTTATGCCCAGGGGTAGTGAGTCTTGCATGGGCCTAGTCTTTCTGTGGGTTGTCTTGAATTTAAACATCATGGAGGCCATGGATGGAATGGGATTGTGCAGATTTTTCAGTGATTTTCGTTTTTTGGGCCTGTACTTGTGGCCTTTTCACCAGGGGTATTTGAGTCTAGCATGGGCCTAGTCTTTCTGTGGGCTGTCTTGAATTTAAACATCATGGAGGCCATGGATGGAATGGGATTGTGCTGATTTTGCAGTGTTTTTCGATTTTTGGGGGTGTTCATGGGGAGGAACATGCCATGTGGCTGGTGGCCATTTTGAGTGCAGCTACAGGCACTGGCCATGTGCTGGCAGGCAAGTGGCCATTTTGAATGCAGGCTTTGTTGTTAGGCCTCCAACCATTTTGCCTACTTTTCAACCTTTATTTATGCCCAGGGATAGTGAGTCTTGCATGGGCCTAGTATTTCTGTGGGTTGTCTTGAATTTAAACATCATGGAGGCCATGGATTGAATGGGATTGTGCTGATTTTGCAGTGTTTTTCGATTTTTGGGGGTGTTCATGGGGAGGGACATGCCATGTGGCTGGTGGCCATTTTGAGTGCAGCTACAGGCACTGGCCATGTGCTGGCAGGCAAGTGGCCATTTTGAATGCAGGCTTTGTTGTTAGGCCTCCAACCATTTTGCCTACTTTTCAACCTTTATTTATGCCCAGGGGTAGTGAGTCTTGCATGGGCCTAGTCTTTCTGTGGGTTGTCTTGAATTTAAACATTATGGAGGGCATGGATGGATTGGGATTGTGCTGATTTTGCAGTGTTTTTCGATTTTTTTGTGCTCTATAACTGAACTGATGTTCCTCTGTCTTCCATTTTTTTTAGGTGCACAAGACTCAAGAGAACCACCAGTGCCTGGAAGAAGTCCTGCAGCGGTGTGTGTGTGCAGCATAACGTCACGCGACGTCACGTCTGGCCTCAGACAACTCTACAATTCGTGCAACTGCGGCCTGCTGTCTGACCTGCTCTGAAGAAGATGGCCCCGCCCCCAAAGAAAGTTCTCCGTAGCTCCTCTAGCAAGAAAGTTGCTAGTAAGGAGCAGAAGAAGCAAGTTACCAAGGAGGCTGGTGTGCCACCCGCCACTTTTTTTGGGAGCAAAAAAAAAAGTACGCCTGCAGCAGCAGGATCTGCTGGGGACCAAGCTGGGAGCAGCACCCCTGCTCCATTGGGTTCAGTGCCTCCACCACCACGCCAACTTAAGTCAAAGCCCTTGAGTGCTTCAGAGGCAGTCAGTGTACTTCTCCAATCACCATCGACCAGTGATGTTGGCTCATCGCAAGAAAGTAGCAGCAATGTCCCTGAATCAACACAGGTTGTTGTAACTCATCTGACAAGTGTTGAACAACCACAGCCGCAACAACAACACCATGTGCAAGTACACGCCCAAGTACATGTGGAAGGAGAGGCAGCAAAAGGAGATGCGCAAGCAAAGGTGCATGGAGGTTCACAAGTGCCCACAATAGTTGTTCCTCCCGAAGTAGGGGCACATCAGGAAATCGACAATGAAGCAGAGGTATCATTGGAAGCCACTCCTCCTGATGATCATTCATTGTCTTCCACATCCCTAGCAAGGAAAAGATCAAGGGGGGTGTCTACATCTTCTTCAAGCCCACCTCCTTCTGATGCAAGTGATCCGTCTTGGGAACCACAACTGCGGTCTGACAGTGAGGCACACCATGATCTGACACCGGTACCTAAGCGTAAAAGGAAGGTCGTCCAAAAACTCAAACCTATGGAGTGTGATGAGGCTCAACAAGAAGTGACAGATACTGCTGGTGATGAAGCCTCTCACGATGACGACGAGCCAGTCATCACAAAGGTCACTGCAGCCCCACCGGGCATGCAGCAAAGAGACATTTTGACCCTATCCCGAGAAGCTGCTGAGCGTGATGATGATGTCGGCGAGGAGGCAATGGAAATGGAATCATTAGATTTGGAGTTAAGTAGTACACCAAAACCTACCGCTTCCATATTTCTTCGCAAGAAGGTACCCACCTCGTCCTCGACCTCAATTCGTGGTGGTGAAAGTGCAAAACGTACTGAAGTTCGGCAATCCACATCCTCCACTTCATCTGGCATTAGCAGCAGGACCACCACCACCAGTATCGCCGCCTCCTCCGGCCCCCAAAGACATTTCAAGTCTCCAGTTTGGGACTTCTTTAGTGTTTGCCCAAAAAAAGAAAACGTAGCCATTTGTAGCCTTTGTAAGCTTCGAGTTAGTCGTGGTAAGCTTGGTTCTAACTATGGTACCGGAGGCCAGAGAGGTCATCTTGAGAGAAGGCACGCTGTCCAATGGTTTCCGCACCTAGAGGCGGTCAAGAAAGCCGGAATTGCACGTAATGAAAACGTTGATTTTTCATCTGCTGATGACGAGGAGGTAGAAGAAGACGATTCAAACACTTCACTTACACCCAGTTCCCATGTCAGCAGCACACCCCATGGGAGCCACACTAAGAGTGTGGGAGAGAGTGAGACATCAATGCGGAAAAGTTCATCAGCGAGCGTAACTGGGTCGAAGAGATCATCATCATCCCGTAAATCATTGGTCCAGGGCAACATTAAAAAGATGTTGTTTACAGAAGCACAATATGAACGCAACCACCCAATGACCCGTCTGTATAACACTAAGCTGGCTAAAATGCTAGCTCTGGACCTTCTCCCTTTTTCTTTTGTAGAAGGGGTTGGTTTTCTAGAATTAGTGACAGCGCTCTGCCCTAAATGGAAGGTTCCTAGCCGGTTCTATTTTGCCCGAGTTGCGGTTCCAGCACTACATGAAGATGTTCTGAAGGTGATTGGGGCAGCTTTGCAGAAGAGTGCTGTTCACACTATACATCTGACAACAGACATGTGGACCAGTGGCGCAGGCGCTGATTACATGTGCATCACTGCACACTGGGTCTCTTTTTCAGGGGCTAAAGCAAAGCTAAACTCAGGTGTTGACACTAACATTGTTTTTAAAGGTGCTCGGAAACATGCAACACTAGCCATGTTTGGTTTGGAGAAACGTCACACAGCAGAAAACATTTTGGATGTCTTTAACACAAAGGTCCTTAACTGTCTGTCCCCACTAAAACGCAAGGTTGGTTATGTTTCCACGGACAATGGCTCCAATATAGTTAAGGCCATGAGGGACGGTTACTATTTCAGAGTGCCGTGTTTGGCGCACTGTATAAACCTGGTTGTCCAAAAATTCTTGGGTAATAAAGGCTGTGCAGCGTACGGTGTATTGGACACCTGCCGAAAAATGTGCAAGCATTTCAGCCATTCTTTTAAGGCCCGGAAGCAGCTGAGGAGCCTGCTATATCAACATCAAATGCCAGTGAAAGCACTCATCCAGGAGGTGGTAACACGTTGGAACTCAACCTTCTACATGCTTGAGCGTCTGTATGAGCAGTATACGGAACTCGATCAATATTTCCTTAAAGAGGGTGCAGAGGAGCTGAGGATGGGTGGGCCGCAATGGAACATAGTTGAAAGCCTGACACGCATGCTTCGTCCTTTTGAGTTCTTCACGCGTGCAGTCAGCAAGGAGGACTCTAATTTGGGAAAAGCTATCCCATTGTTGTACATGCTGGAGGACCAACTGAAGGAGGTGTGTTCTGTGTTTAGAAAAGATAAAAACCAAGACTCTTTGCTTCTGGCCGAGCAATTATTAGAGCTCCTACAAGGTGATGAACGTCTTAAAAAGATCCACTCAGAACAGCATTACATTTGTGCTACTATTCTGGATCCACGCTACAAAAAGGCGCTGGCAGGCCAAGCATTCTTTCCTTTTGATGATGAACATGTTCTAAAGTACAAACGTTGGCTAGCCTTGTCAGCCAAGAAGTTTGAAACAGAACGGCTGGAAATTGAAGGAAATGGCAGTACATCAGCAGGCCATCCCCAGTCAAAACAATCCACTTCTGCACCTGTGGCTGTGGCACAAGTGACCTCTCAGCCGTTAAAGACACCGGCAACCGGATCATCTGCACGAAAGACAACAGAAACATTGGAGGCTGAAGAGGATTGGCTAAGTCTGCGTGGGTTTGGTTCTCAAAAGGTCAGAGGCACAGCAAGAGCTAAGCAAAGTGGAGGAACCTTGGATGAGGACCTTGAGTCGATGGTGAAGGACTATCTGAATGACTCAACGGAGGTCTATGTTAATTCTGACCCATTGGCGTATTGGCATGGGAAAAAAGAATTGTGGCCACAGCTCACCAACCTGGCTTTAAACTACTTGTCTTGCCCACTCGCAAGCGTGTCTTCTGAACGGGTTTTCAGTGCGGCTGGTGGGATTGTAACTCCCAAACGGAGCCGCCTCTCGCCCAAAAATGTGGAGAGGTTAACAATGATCAAGATGAATCAGCACCTCATACCACCAGATTTCAGAGTACGAGAGAGCGTGCCGGATGAAGAGGAGGTGGCCAGCAACATAGATGAGGGAATTTCTACTCTGTCAGGTGACACTGAGCTCTCCCTGTCTGAATTCGCAGAGTATGATGACGAAGCCTTATTCTTATTCCTGGACCGTGATACCGACTTCGAGCCCTGAAAATGAGACAACGAATCAATAACTTTCTTTTTCATCCTTATTCACTTTTATTCCTGTGTGTCTGTCTTTCTTTGTTGTGCACAGTTAATATAATTCAAACTTTAATCAGATAATCACAAAAACAAGCCCATCAGCAGAACTGTCTTCACTTGTTTGCTAATTTATTTGAAGGTGCCGCAGTCTGCATTCCTCAGGTTCACAAGTTCAGAAGAACATGCTCCTCTATCCTCCTCCTCCAGACTCCTATTTCCATCAAAGCAGAGGGCTGGTTTACGCCCAATGAAGAAAGACTCAGCACTTGTGGGGGTGTTGTTCTACCTCTTTGCAGGTGAGTTGACGGGTCTGGGGCCATTGCTGGGAAGCACTAAAAGTGGTTTGGACCAAATCCGAGGCGGAAAATTTTTTGTGTTTTTGATGACTTGCTTGCCTTTGAGGTGCTCTTAGGGGGGGTTCCGTCTGTTTGTGGGTGAGTTTCGTGGTCTGGGAGCATTGCTGGGACACTCTAATCTTGATTGCATTTGCTTTTCAGGAAATCCGTCGTGCCAACCCCGACTTATGGCCTAGCTACGCAGCGCGTTTGGACCGAAGGCCCAGAAATATTGCAAGTATGAGATTTTGCTTTTGGCCTGTTTGGGGGTGTTATGCTTCTTGGCGGGTGGGTTGCCGGGTCTTGGGGCATTCCTGGGAAGGTCTAATACCGGGTAGAAGTGGTTGGGACAAAATCCAGGCCGATTTTTTTTTGTGGCTATTTCTGACATTTTGCTCTATGTAGCGTTTTCGGGGGTCCTGTTTGGGGGGCTTCCTGGTGTTTGTGGGTGAGTTTCGTGGTCTGGGAGCACTGCTGGGACACTCTAATCTTGATTGCATTTGCTTTTCAGGAAATCCGTCGTGGCAACCCCGACTTATGGCCTAGCTATGCAGTGCGTTTGGACCGAAGGCCCAGAAATATTGCAAGTATGAGATTTTGCTTTTGGCCTGTTTGGGGGTGTTATGCTTCTTGGCGGGTGGGTTGACGGGTCTTGGGGCATTCCTGGGAAGGTCTAATACCGGGTAGAAGTGGTTGGGACAAAATCCAGGCCGATATTTTTTTTTGCTATTTCTGACATTTTGCTCTATGTAGCATTTTCGGGGGCCTGTTTGGGGGGCTTCCTGGTGTTTGTGGGTGAGTTTCGTGGTCTGGGAGCACTGCTGGGACACTCTAATCTTGATTGCATTTGCTTTTCAGGAAATCCGTCGTGCCAACCCCGACTTATGGCCTAGCTACGCAGTGCGTTTGGACCGAAGGCCCAGAAATATTGCAAGTATGAGATTTTGCTTTTGGCCTGTTTGGGGGTGTTATGCTTCTTGGCGGGTGGGTTGACGGGTCTTGGGGCATTCCTGGGAAGGTCTAATACCGGGTAGAAGTGGTTGGGACAAAATCCAGGCCGATTTTTTTTTGGCTATTTCTGACATTTTGCTCTATGTAGCGTTTTTGGGGGCCTGTTTGGGGGGCTTCCTGGTGTTTGTGGGTGAGTTTCGTGGTCTGGGAGCACTGCTGGCTATATATACTTTACTTTACAAGAGGTTTGAAGCAAATCCATGGTGGCAGAGGGGACTTAGGGCCTAGCTGCAGAGCGCGCGCGGAGTGATTTGGGAAATTTGTGAAAAATTGACTAAGTCCCCATTTTTGTACTTTTGCTCTTTGGCTGTTTGGGGGTCTTCTACTCGTTTTCTCCTGGGTTGACGGCTCTGGGGCCATTGCTGGGAAGGTCTAATACCGGATAAAAGTGTTTTGGACCAAATCCCAGGCGGAATTTTTTTTGTGTTTTTGATGACTTGCTTGCCTTTGAGGTGCTCTTAGGGGGGGTTCCGTCTGTTTGTGGGTGAGTTTCGTGGTCTGGGAGCATTGCTGGGACACTCTAATCTTGATTGCATTTGCTTTTCAGGAAATCCGTCGTGCCAACCCCGACTTATGGCCTAGCTACGTAGCGCGTTTGGACCGAAGGCCCAGAAATATTGCAAGTATGAGATTTTGCTTTTGGCCTGTTTGGGGGTGTTATGCTTCTTGGCGGGTGGGTTGACGGGTCTTGGGGCATTCCTGGGAAGGTCTAATACCGGGTAGAAGTGGTTGGGACAAAATCCAGGCCGATTTTTTTTTTGGCTATTTCTGACATTTTGCTCTATGTAGCGTTTTCGGGGGCCTGTTTGGGGGGCTTCCTGGTGTTTGTGGGTGAGTTTCGTGGTCTGGGAGCACTGCTGGTTATATATACTTTACTTTGCAAGAGGTTTGAAGCAAATCCATGGTGGCAGAGGGGACTTAGGGCCTAGCTGCAGAGCGCGCGCGGAGTGATTTGGGAAATTTGTGAAAAATTGACTAAGTCCTCATTTTTGTACTTTTGCTCTTTGGCTGTTTGGGGGTCTTCTACTCGTTTTCTCCTGGGTTGACGGCTCTGGGGCCATTGCTGGGAAACTCTAATACCGGATAAAAGTGTTTTGGACCAAATCCCAGGCGGAATTTTTTTTGTGTTTTTGATGACTTGCTTGCCTTTGAGGTGCTCTTAGGGGGTGTTCCGTCTGTTTGTGGGTGAGTTTCGTGGTCTGGGAGCATTGCTGGGACACTCTAATCTTGATTGCATTTGCTTTTCAGGAAATCCGTCGTGCCAACCCCGACTTATGGCCTAGCTACGCAGCGCGTTTGGACCGAAGGCCCAGAAATATTGCAAGTATGAGATTTTGCTTTTGGCCTGTTTGGGGGTGTTATGCTTCTTGGCGGGTGGGTTGACGGGTCTTGGGGCATTCCTGGGAAGGTCTAATACCGGCTAGAAGTGGTTGGGACAAAATCCAGGCCGATTTTTTTTTGGCTATTTCTGACATTTTGCTCTATGTAGCGTTTTCGGGGGCCTGTTTGGGGGGCTTCCTGGTGTTTGTGGGTGAGTTTCGTGGTCTGGGAGCACTGCTGGGACACTCTAATCTTGATTGCATTTGCTTTTCAGGAAATCCGTCGTGCCAACCCCGACTTATGGCCTAGCTACGCAGCGCGTTTGGACCGAAGGCCCAGAAATATTGCAAGTATGAGATTTTGCTTTTGGCCTGTTTGGGGGTGTTACGCTTCTTGGCGGGTGGGTTGCCGGGTCTTGGGGCATTCCTGGGAAGGTCTAATACCGGGTGGAAGTGGTTGGGACAAAATCCGCGCGGAAAAGCCTTTAGTTTTGGCACTTTTTGTAACTTAGGGTTCGTTAGGGTTAGCCCTAGCAGCAGGATTGCATGTGTTTCGGGGTGTTCTAGATTTTTCCAACTGAGTTCTGGGGTCTTAGAGCACTCGTGAGAATGTGTAATTTTGGTTGCAAGTCATTTGAAGAAAATCCATGGTGGGAAAGGGGGGATTTGGCATAGTTAAAGAAAGCCTTTGCCACTATTCTTAACTTAGGGTTCGTTAGGGTTAGCAGTATTTCTATTGCATGTGTTTGAGTGGGGGGGATTTCGAGTCTTGGAGCGATGCTGGCTATGGCTACTTTTGCTTGGTTGCTTGCAAGTGGTTTGAATGCAATCCACGGTGGGTAATGGGTAATTAGGAAGGGGGTACTTCGGCCTACTTTTACTTTCAAAGTAAGTTTTGTCACCAGTTTTCTGCTAGGCCTCGTTTTTTGAGATTTGATTGGGGGTCTTCTACATTTTTGCGACTGGCTTTAGTAAGGGTCTGGGTGGGAGCACTGCTAGGAAGATCTAATTTTGTTCTAAAACACAGTTTACAGTACACCTAGCTTGAGGGGCAAGATCCGCTACATTAATTTGCCCATACTTATTTATCCTTCAAAAGGTGACTCAGAGTACGCACTTTCAAAAATATTGTACTGTCTACTAGGAAAATCAAATTGTGACTTTTTGCACTCCACAGCCTACATACCTTATATTTATTTATCAGTGGTGTTGTAATATTATATCACTTCCTGTTTTTCGTTGAATAATTACAGGCCGGGTTTCAGTCTCTGCAATGGGGAAAAAAGGATGGAGTCAGGCTTCACAGTAGCGAGCCACAATTCAGCATCAGGCAGGCAGTGGACAGGGTGTCTTCTGGTGACCAACATCGATGGACGAAGCGTCGGCTGCAATGGAGGAGTGCCGCTAATAGGAGGATTTTTTTTCTGCAGGCAACTTACTTACCACTTCCAACTGGACCACTACAACCACATAGATACAGTATCCCTTGCCTTTTTCTCTGACTGTGACTGCATTTCTTGGCTCTCTCTCGGCTTCTACATTGATCCCTTAACACATCACTTAGTCCACTCCACTATCACATCTGCACCACACATAGTCATTTGTAAGTGCTCCTACGTAATTCGCAAGTCGCAGCACGCCCCAGGCCGTAGAGGACTGGGATGGCCCCAATGATGAAGCATGTCACCAAGGGGCAACCCTGGTGAGTGAGGGGACACCTAGAAAAAAAGCAATTTCTCCTTTTCTATCTACTATACCTTCCAGACCAACCCCACTGAGTGTTGTTGTGAATGGATTTATAGTGACCAGCAAGGCTCTCGGGTATCTGGCTACAGAGACCTTATGTTGAATATCGTTATCAATAATTTACACATAGGCCCTTTACTGTTGCATTCTTTCTTCCACAGTTGTCGAATGTACTACTTACTTTTCACTGACATGCATGCAGTAGTGCATGCACTTTCAAAGATTGATGGATAGGTTTGTACCCAAAGAATTGTTTATGTTCAATTGTTTGTCTATGCTGTGCTTTTTTTTACAGGGTGTCTTCTGGTGACCAACATCGATGGACGAAGCGTCGGCTGCAATGGAGGAGTGCCGCTAATAGGAGGATTTTTTTTCTGCAGGCAACTTACTTACCACTTCCAACAGGACCACTACAACCACATAGATACAGTATCCCTTGCCTTTTTCTCTGACTGTGACTGCATTTCTTGGCTCTCTCTAGGCTTCTAAATTGATCCCTTAACACATCACTTAGTCCACTCCACTATCACATCTGCACCACACATCGTCATTTGTAAGTGCTCCTACGTAATTCGCAAGTCGCAGCACGCCCCAGGCCATAGAGGACTGGGATGGCCCCAATGATGAAGCATGTCACCAAGGGGCAACCCTGGTGAGTGAGGGGACACCTAGAAAAAAAGCAATTTCTCCTTTTCTATCTACTATACCTTCTGTCAGGTTACGCAGCCCCTAAGCGCCTACCGTACTATGAAACTACATTTCCCATGAGTAGGCGGGAGACTTGCAGGAAGTTTATCTGGGGAACAGACGTGCTTCCTGTTGCGCGTTATTCTGGTTTCTGTTCTGCACCGGCATGAGAGCGGACGCTCTGCATGCTTTTCTATCGTGTCTCCTGTGGACTATCACCTTCCCCCCCCCCCTGAGGCTCAGTGGGGAGCGCTTCCGTGTTCTGTCCTTGGCGGTAGACGGACTTCACGCGTCTTCAGGTAAAGCCGCTCTAAACTCTTCGGCCGCCCGTGCGGTCAGCTGATTACTGCCTGAACGGATTGTTAAGGGAGGTTCTGTGACTGTTTTCTAACAGAATTCTACCTTTGATGAATTCCTGTTTGGTTGAATTGTGTGTGGCGGAGCACAGTGGCGGTCTATACCACGTGTTAGCGTTCACATCGGGGATCGTTTTTGTACTATTAAAACGGAGCGCGGTAGTAAGGACAACTACGCGTCTCCGTTGTATAACTGTGTATTTCAAAGGACCTCCATAACTGGGCATGTAGTGAGGTAACTACAGGCTACCCCAGTTCTCTTTGTGTAGTGCACCGTGGGGTGTGTTGTTGGCAGAATTCAGTGGTGGTCGCAACTACGTTTTTCTGTTTGACCTTCACCAAAGATTCTCTACTGGGTCATTACTTAGAGAGCGCAGTGTTGTAGTTCTTGCTTCCTACACACTACCGTTTCCCTCTTCCTTTTTGTTGGACCATACATCTTTGCTTTGACTATTTGGAACCCCCTTTGTACATTGAGTCCTCTACCAAGTTTGTGGTATGTTGTGAGTAGTGGGTTTGATGTCTTAGTATAACGCGAGTGTGTTTGGTGCGACAGGAGTGTGTTCGTTAACTATATTTTTATGTGTTTCTTAGGCCTTCCTCACAGATTGTGGCAGAAGGGCTATAGTATTTCCTATCCAAGGTCATGTTTTCTTGGTGCTCAGGTACTTGTCTACTTCCTTGGTTATTTAGTGAGACTATATGAGAGTACCCTTGTATGTTAGGACAGCACTTCACTGATGCCTGTCTTGTCTTCTGTTACAGGTATCCTTTCCCTGCTGACCCTACCTTTACCCATCCCACATTTTTTATTTTAGTTTGTTATTTTTCTCCCCCGCCTAATGGCTCGAACACCCTGTGTTTACACTTCTGGGTGTTGGTGACATTTGGAGGTGGAACCATATTTGCATCGACTGGATCACGGGGAGTAAACCTGACACCTTCCAGACCAACCCCATTGAGTGTTGTTGTGAATGGATTTATAGTGACCAGCAAGGCTCTCGGGTATCTGGCTACAGAGACCTTATGTTGAATATCGTTATCAATAATTCCACACAGGCCCTGTACTGTCGCATTCTTTCTTTCCACAGTTGTCGAATGTACTACTTACTTTTCACTGACATGCATGCAGTAGTGCATGCACTTTCAAAGATTGATGGATAGGTTTGTACCCAAAGATTTGTTTATGTTCACAATAGTTTGTCTATGCTGTGCTATTTTTTCTTGTCTCCCAAAACCTTTCCCAAAAACCCCCGTACCCATCCATTTTTCAAACCCTAACCCTCTTCCCCCGGGCTGTGTGGTTTTGATTGATGTGTGACTAAATTATTATTACAGCAATAAATCCACACACTTGCTGGGTGGGGAGGATAAGGTGATAGCAACAGGCTGGTGAAGAAATCCGAGGATATATTCTTACTCTGCTTGACAAAGAACCATTGCTAATGTGAAAGAACTTCAACCGAATTAGTAGTTATACTTTACCATTTGTTAGGCTACAATGTGGCACTGCTCTACTGTACTTCTGTCACCTGCTATATTCTCAGTGGTACCGTTGAATTGCTCAGGAGGACAAACCAGATTTCATTTTCTTTTTTTTCATAGGCATGCAACTGCCACTGTGTCACACCACTAGTACCACCGCTATGAGGAAATTTTATCCGACCAAGATTGCCAACGTTATTCGGTGTTTCCCGTGGAGCCAGCCCTGGGTCTAGCCCTACTTTCAAACACAAATTACAGGTAAGATAAGCGTTTGGTGGTTTGGGGGTATAATGGAGTATTAGTACGAGAGACGAGAGACTGAAGGTAGTACTACTAAAGTCCTAGGACTCTTGGATTCACTTCACTTAGTCTGTGAGAGGCACTTAGTGTTGAAAACATTTGGGCATTTACACTTAAAGGAAGAAAATGGAACTAAACTTTCAGGAAAACAGTCAACGTTAAACCCCCACCCACCAGGCAAGCAGTAAAAAACAGGTATGCTCAGATAAAGTTTGAAAAAGTATATTTATATCCCTAACAAAATAATCTCCCGCAAGACCCTCCCTAACCCCAACGATTGTCCTTCAAAAGTCCCCAAAAACCCAACTCCCAATTCCCACCCCCCAAAAGTCTCTAAAAAAGGGGCAAGGGACACTATGGGTGGATGCTGTTAACTTTTTGGGCCAGGGCATCATGCTCCTCGCGGAGTAAGGCGAGCTCCTGCTGAAGGCGGGACACCATCAGGGTAGTGCGGCGCAGGCGTGCCTTCACTGCCTTGCAGGTGCAATGCCTGTGAGAGGCAGCTGTTGGCCTTGCTGCTCGGCGGTGGCGTTTGCCTTTGGCAGCCCGGCTCAGTCTGGGTGGACCACTGTGCTGGGTGGCAGCCCGTGGGGCCACGGAGGCCGATGCAGACGACGTTGTTGTAGTTGTCGACTGCACACTTTCCACGTCCTCCAGGGCCACCAGCCGCCGATATTCCGCAACAGTGGCCTCGATCCTCCGTTGCCGGGCCGCTCTAGCCAGCTCCTTCCTCCTTGTTCGTTTGGAAGGAGAACCTATATGAAGAAAGAAAGACATAGTCTGTAACCAATGCTCTTTAAGATTAACTCAATCATTCAGCAGAAATTTGTGTTGCAGTACAACTAGCAACTTGCAAGCGCATTACATAACTATTGAGGCCAGTATCTATCTAACCTCACACTTCTTCATCCTTGCTCTAACATTAGTGGGAGTTTAAGGAACAAATTCTACGAGCACTGTGGACTTCCATTGGAGTCGACTATGAAAGTACACCAGTCTTATTCTTCTTCTTATCTCTTGTTTTGGAAAATTGGTACGTTATTTTCTGCAAGCCGGCATAATGCCAGCGCAGTAAACTTGCACCCGAGAAAAAGAGACGCACGCCATGAGGAGTGACCTAGACTTGCGTTGCCGTTGCGTTACTGTACCCGTCCAGTACATGCAGGTGGTGAAGCTCTTACTTTTCTATTACGGGTGGCACTGAGAATACTCTGTTACAACTCAAGGGCTACTGCTTAATTAATTTAACTTTCACCCTACAGTGGAAATGAGTACTAGAAATGGAAAATTGAAGAAGATAAATAATCTGATTATCTATCACTTCACATGGGATGTTTTTGCTTATATATGGGATGACTTTAGGTGCTTTGCTTTTTATTGAGTGACCAGTGATACATCCACACATGAATGACTGAGTACTACTAAACTTATTAAGAGAGGTAGGGAGTGGCCACCATAATAACCGGATCTATGCAGTGCTTGCAATACAAACTACTGCTACTATTTATGGTAGTATTTGGACAAAATTAAAAGTTCTTTTCCTTGCCTTTCCTACACTGGAACGGACGTGCGGGTGCAGTGTTACATGCTCTTCAAAGTTACACTTAGTTCATCCACTGACCGTCTACTCTCTCTAGATCATGGGTACTCACAAACTTTCTCTCAGGGGCTACATTTACAGTGTAGTTTGGGGCCGAGGGCCGCACTGGTGGGGGCGGAGTCAGAGGGGGCGGGGCTAAAGCAAAACGATAACTTGTGACCATGAGGTTGCACACAGGTCCCTGCAGCAGATGCCCTCATCCACTGAGCCACCAGACCCAGCATTTACATACATCTGTCTCCCTCCTGCTCTCCCTCCTGCCCTCCCTCCATCTCTCTCTCCCTCCTGCCCTCCCTCTCCCTCCCCCTCTGTCATCTCACTGTGTGTGTGTCTATCTGTGTCAGCCTTCAGCCCGGGTTGAGACCGCTTCCTCAACGCGCACACACAGACAACAACACCAAAGTACTTAACAGGTCTTTAAAAGACCATTAACATATTATAAGGCTTGCCGGGCCACCACCGGCCCGCGGGCCGTACTAGGAGTACCCCTGCTCTAGATACACATATGCTATCTAAGAGTCAGATAGTAGCATGATCCAGGTATATGGGCACATACAGTTTCTGTGTCACCCACCCAGGCTGTTGTCCTTCCACCCATCATTGCTTCATCATTCACCCAGCCATGCATCTCATATTCTTGCCTTCCCAGCTAGTCTTCAATCTCAATAAGTAAGGAATATATAAGAGCTTACCTCTGGCCGCCACCACCACCACCGTCTCAACTGTCACAGCCGCCGCCGCCGCCTCCTCCCCTGAAGAATCGCCCTCCGCCTCCGTGTCGAGCACCACCACCTCCACACTGGCCCCGCCACCAGATGTTCCACCTACAAAGTACATTTAAGAATGTTAGAATAAAGCACTCACTAGTCACTAGTATTTGGTCTAGGAATGAAGACATGTGAAAACAATGTAATTTGTGACTGTCTACGTTAAAGTTAAAAAAAATGTCCCTTTTTCCAGGGAAGGTTGTCTTGCTGCACTTTTTGGCACAACTGATGAAGGCTGTTTTTTTAACACGCACCATTTTTCTCCACACAGACAGAAGATGGACTTCTAACAACAAGATCAAGTTGAAACCAGGTGAGAGCTCGGCTCGACCACAAGAAATGTCTTCAATTAATCGTCAGCACTAACCACTTTTCCATTATCAGTTAAACGTTTAGTTTTATTATGACTTCATTTTAATAAATGTGTTTACTTTTAATAAAGCTTTTAAACTTAAATACAATCTGTGTTTTTTGGTCCAGACTAGAGTGACTGAGCGAAAGGTTTTGCAATTTTTGCAAGCATGAGTCCAGATAGAACACTTCAAAAGACATTATGGACAATCCCAGAGGACTGCACTAAGTTGATAGAGCTATTGCTGACTAGAATCATGGGAGTTTCGCCAACCGTGCAATCTTAGTTAGCTACACAGACAGACTAATAAGAATAATCTAGTAATACCACAGGGAGTCATAGTAGAGGCAGGATATGAATTTAGATACAGTCTACAAGAAGAGCAAAGACAATTTTGAAAAAAGTCAAATGAGGAACGCTAGGAAAAATAGGTACTAGTCTAAAATGAAAACTTACTGGGGCCAGCAGAGGAGCCCTCGCCTGCCCGATCCTGGCCCTGTTGAACAGCATCCGCCGCCTGCTGCTCCTGTGTCCTCCTCTCGCCCCTGGGGGGAGCTGACGTACAACATGAAAGAAAGAACAGAAAGCATGGATGATTGTTGCTTGTCAATGTCAACCAAATCAAACATTTCAAAAGAACAATAACAAAATATTTCCGCGAAATTATATTGATTATGGTTACTTTTCATTTATTTGCGGACCTGTGACTTCGAAAGTCACGTAACTCACTAAACAAAGTACTGAAACGTTCACCTAGGACTGGCAGGCAGCAGTCCGCAGGCAAGACGCAAAGTGACAGACAAACTCCATTGTGATTTCAGTCAGATCAGTGACAACACTAACAGTTGCCTGCTACATTACCAGTCATTTAAATAGTCAAACTATCAATCCACCGCCACTATTTTTCTTATTGTCAGGGTTACAAAGGAAGGGGCAGATTTAAGCCCTTGTGGCTCTTTTGCGCCGTTCTTGCGTGACTTTTGTGACGCAGCAGCTAAACAAAAAAGGGCGCCATGGTGCGGCGTATAATATTATAACAACGTGACGCATTTGGGAGATGCATCCCGTTATAAAGCCCTGCGCCATCAGGGGGCGTTCCGGCGCAAGGGAGGGCATTCCTGCGCTGGAACACATCCTAATAGTGGCTGAGGGAAATCTACAAAATATCAATCAGTCACCTTTAGGACAATGATGCGTCACACAAACCCTGCACCTGCTTGAAGCAGACGTACGGCTTGACCCAGCATTGGGGAGATAGGGTACCCCAGAGCATTGATGGAGCTGCGCCATCGTTGCGACGCAACTCCAGCAGTAAAGCTTCGGTGACGTTTTGGGCCCATGGTGCGCCGCATTGCAAATACGGCGCACCATGTTTGGTGGTGGTAGCGGGCCGCACAATTAATGGCGCATCCCTGCTACTTTGCAGGGATGCGACGGTAATTGCAATTCTGCCCCTTAGGGGCATACTTACTTACGCGTTCTGGCGCATCTCCAGAGATGCGCCAGATCAAATGCGTCACGCAAAACTACCCTTGCGACACGGCAGATGTGCCTCATTTACAATGCGGCGCGCCCTGGCGCAAGGGTAGGCACTTGCGTGACGCATCTCGTCACGTAAGAGCGGCGCATCGCTGGAGTCACGTCGCCAACGCAATGCAACTCCAGTAATGCTCAGGGCCACCCAATACTTAACATGCTGTGTCAGTCCTTTCGCCTGCTTCGAGCAGACATAAGGAATTGAATTGACGTAGCAGCGTCGCAGAAGTACCTGCGTTAAATCTTGTACATTTCACGCAGGCAATTTTGCGAGGCGCACAGCCGCTGGACCGCCCACCCTGCGTACTAGGAACGCACCCATTGTGGTGCAGGCCCATGGCTTTATAACGTGACGCATCTCCCTAGATGCGTCATGCTGTAAATGACTCGCAGGGATGCGGCACGTTTACGCCGCTGTTGCGTCACGCAAGGCAACGTAAACGTGGCGCAAGGGGCTTGTAAATGTAATCTGCCCCCTAGTGTCTAGCATTACGCAGTTCTGTTAAGTACACTCATACATAATAGTTACTCAGGCCAATGAGACCACGAAATAGAAAACAAATAAGCATAGTAGCAACGCCACTGAGAAGGAGAGCAGTGCACCTGAAATGCACAGAAGATTTTGAAATATAATTTAACTACAATGTAATCGTCATCAGCGGCATTATTGGCTTGCTCCATGTAAAAAACAAATATTTGCAATACAACAACACAGAGCAGGAGAAAACATCATAGTAGTGAGTGATTAAATGGCTACTACTACTCACCAAGCCCGGGGATCTCCAAGCCGAGCTGGTCCAGCAGGTCGCGCTCGCGGTCCAGGAGGTCCGTCCAGCGATGGGTGACCTGGCTGTAGGTGCGCTGGACCCCGTAGAGGTGGGATATGGCCCAGCACACCTTCTCCCACCGCTTCCGGCGCTCCCGCATGTTGTAGCCGCCGGCCGCGATCCTGCCGCCTCCCGCGATGGTCCTGGGCAGGCGGCGCTGGACGAAGTAGACCAGCGCGCCCACTTCCTCCGGGCTGAATATCTCCCGTCGCGTCACCTGCTCCCCCCTCAATCTCCCGCATGCTGTCCTGCCACTGGGTCCAGCACTACTCCCCGCCGCCGCTGCGGCCCTCAAGTGCCTGGGCAGCTTCACGGCGCCTGGCTTGACCATGGTCTGGGCAGGTAAGGTAGGAAGAAGTAGAAAATTAAGAAAGAATAGGATAGGGAAGAAGAAAAGAAAAGAGTTTAAAAAAGTAGTTTAAAAGTAAAGAAAAATAGCAGAAAAGACAAAAATATACAGCTAGGAAAAGAGAGGGATAGATAAGAAGCAAAATCGTAAAAAAAAAACTGAAAAACAAGCAAAGGATGGCAAAGATACCAAGAGGATTAAACACCATGCCCAGACACAGGAAATGAATGAAAAACAAGATGGCCGGCGCCCGTTCACGAGCGCGAAAGAAAGTTCGCGCGAGATTTTCCTCGCGATCTCGTGCGAACCTGTAGATTTCCCGCGCGATCTCGTGCGAACCTCTACTCGCAATGCGCTTACTGCGCGAGATTATACATAGCGGGCGGAAACGGAAATACGTCACGGAAACAAAATGGCCGCGCCCGTACTCGACCTTGGGTTAAATTCGCGTGTTGCGCTGCAAGCGGCTCGCGAATACTGCAAAAAAACTCGCGAAACAACAAGCCGCAAAAAAATAAAATGCTCATTTGCACGAATTGGCGGCTTCCGCGGTCGGTTTCGCACGACGCCGCGCCCCGCGAATAGCGCGAAAAAAACCGAAAAACGATTTCAGCAAAAGCAAAAGCAATGAGCAGGTGCAAAAGGTCAACCTCATGATTTGTAACGATTCTTTGTAGTGCTTCCTGAGGGGGCCCTCCAGAATTCGGTTGCCTGCTTGCAACTATTTTGTGTGACCCTGCTCTGACCTTAACTGTATGCCACAAAGGTCCTGATTTACAGCTAAAGGAGCAGACAAGCAGGTGCCAGGCTGGAACTTTAAATTCTTTCAGTGACACATTAATTAGCCCCTAATTCATTATTGTCAGTTGGGGCAGGGCAGGTGTTGTTAATAAACTAACCCCAAATTAATTCATGTCAGTTCAAGCAGGGCAGGTGGGCTTGCTTTTCCCCCCCATCTTCTACAGTGATGATGAACCAGAGGGTGGCATTGATGTAACAGAGGGTGGCATGGGTCAAAGAGAGGGTGCCAGTGGTAAAACAGAGGGTGCTGGGAGGCTGTGATGATGAACCAGACGTAGAAACAACATAGTCGCGACCGTTGCGAGCCGACAAGTAAGTTCGCAATTGCGAACTAGTACCAAATCCTCGCGAACTGGCAGAAACAATTGCGAACACACAAAAAAAAAATCCGCAAATTCGCGGGAATTCGCGGATTTTGCGGATTGCGAGTTCGCAAATCCGCAAAATTCGCGAACGCGAGATCCGCAAAATTCGCCCATGCTTATTCCACTCACATTTCCCCACAGGACATTCCCCCTTGCGTTTCTCCTTGCCTTTCCTCCCCCTAGTACCTTCCTTTATCCTTTTTGCGTGCTTCAGCGATTCAGTGAACTTTTGCTCGCACTTCTGACCCGAGGATATCTCTGCACAGAACCCCAAGACAAAGTCTGACGAAGAACTTCACAGGTACAATTCAGGTTGATAGAGAGAGTGAGTGCAAGTGTAGAAATATTCGGGGTAGAAATACTAATGTTCGTATATGTCTTCACTGCAGGAAGTTCAGTCAGATAACATTCCTAATATAGAAGAGAGGCAAATACCTGGGCAGAAACTGGTAGGACAAGTTTCATTTATCATTTACGAATAGTCAGCACAGTGTAAGAAGGTTTGTGGTATATTCTCTCTCTCTCCCCCTTCTGTGTATTAGGCACCTACAGAAACGACGGCGAGATGAATAGCAATCACTGGAAGTAGGGTGCCAGTCGAAGTACAGGTATTCTCTTCTCTGTCCACTTCCCCTTTCCCTGCTGCTGGTGGTCTTGCTCTTGAAGCGAGGGTACCGGTGGAAGGGTGATCGGGACATTCGTCAGTACTGCCCCTGCGAAGCGTTGGAGCACCTGGATATCGTGACAGTTTGAAGTGCCCACGTATTTTACCTTCGCCCGGGCAGTATGGCTGAGGGAATGGACTTGAAGGAATTAGGCGCAATCTTAGTAGGGATTCAGAGAGATTTGGGAGCCGTTCGAGATGAAAACCAAAGTTTAAGGTCAGAGTTAGTGGCTTCCCGTCAAGAGGCTAGGTTGTTAGCACAAAAGGTAGATGGTTTAGCTATGGGGAACCCCGTACAGAGTTCAGCGGTACCAGTCACTAGTGGTGCCGCTGTGGATCCAAAATCTGTAGCTCAGGTAATTCATTCGGTATCCCCGTTGATCCCATTGGCAACTCCTGAAAGGTTTTCGGGAGATTCTCAAAAGGCTCAATATTTTTTGACCCAATATTCCCTTCATTTCATGTGCCGACCCACATTGTTCCCAGACGCCCAATCTCGAGTGGCATTTATCCTGTCATATTTAAGTGGAGATGCTGCCAATTGGGCCATGCCTTTAGTTAGTGAGGATGATCCTTTGCTTAGTGACTTCACTAAATTCAAGGCTGAGTTTCTCAGAATTTTTGATCGGAGAAGGATATCTCAGGCCACCGCGAAGCGTTGGAGCACCTGGATATCGTGACAGTTTGAAGTGCCCACGTATTTTACCTTCGCCCGGGCAGTATGGCTGAGGGAATGGACTTGAAGGAATTAGGCGCAATCTTAGTAGGGATTCAGAGAGATTTGGGAGCCGTTCGAGATGAAAACCAAAGTTTAAGGTCAGAGTTAGTGGCTTCCCGTCAAGAGGCTAGGATGTTAGCACAAAAGGTAGATGGTTTAGCTATGGGGAACCCCGTACAGAGTTCAGCGGTACCAGTCACTAGTGGTGCCGCTGTGGATCCAAAATCTGTAGCTCAGGTAATTCATTCGGTATCCCCGTTGATCCCATTGGCAACTCCTGAAAGGTTTTCGGGAGATTCTCAAAAGGCTCAATATTTTTTGACCCAATATTCCCTTCATTTCATGTGCCGACCCACATTGTTCCCAGACGCCCAATCTCGAGTGGCATTTATCCTGTCATATTTAAGTGGAGATGCTGCCAATTGGGCCATGCCTTTAGTTAGTGAGGATGATCCTTTGCTTAGTGACTTCACTAAATTCAAGGCTGAGTTTCTCAGAATTTTTGATCGGAGAAGGATATCTCAGGCCACCGATAACGAATTATTGGAGCTGCGTCAGGGATCTAAAGATTTGATTACTTACCTCACACAGTTTAATAAACTGATCCTAGAGACTAGCTGGCCAGAAGAAAAGAGAGCTGCCTTGTTTTATCGTGGCTTAAGAGATGAAATCAAGGACACCCTGGCTCAGATTCCCAATCGACCCACTGAGTTGTCAGCTTTGGTAGATTTGGTTTTGGAATTGGATTTTCGGAACTCAGAACGCAAAGGTGAGAAGAAGAAAGACTGGAAGATAAATTTCCCGCGCTTTGACAGAGCGAAGAGCGAAAAAGGACCCGGAGGGAATTCAGAGTCGGAACCCATGCAAATTGGGACAGTTCGAGGCCCTTTGAGCAACGAAGAAAAAGAACAACGGAGACAAAAGAAGTTATGTTTGTATTGTGGTACGGCCGGCCATTTTGTAAAGGATTGTTTGAAGCGTCCCAAGACTCCGTTTAAGGGAAACGAGGTGAACCGCCAGTAGACGGGGTCGCTCTGGTGGTGAAAGAAGATAAGACGACTCCAAAGTCACATTTGATTTTAAATACGCTACAGACCATGACTCCTCATGTAATTCTTCATGTAACCATGCAATTCCGTGAACATCAGATTTGTGGAGTGGCCATTATGCTCGATTCTGGTGCTACGGGAAACTTCTGTGATATCCGCTATGCTAAACAGATGGGAATTAAGGCAATCGCAAAAGATCATCCCGAGCCTGTACGTGCCGTAGATGGGACCAATTTGACCTCCGGACCAATTACTAGTCACACCGAAGAATTGGAAATTACTCAAGGAGAAGGACATCGGGAAGTGTTGCAGTTCAATTTAATCGATGCCCCCCAATTTCAATTGATCCTGGGACTGCCCTGGTTAACCCTCCACAACCCGACTATAGATTGGGAAAACCGGACAGTCAGTCTGCATTCAGAGTTTTGCCTGTCCCACTGTTACGGTACCAAGAATATTGAGAAGGAACCTACGCCATCTATGCTGTTGTCGTTTGGCGGACAGTCCATTGGAGCGATAGTGACAGAAGAAATTCCTCCTGAGTACCGAGATCTCAAGACGGTGTTCAGTGAACAGGAAGCTGAAGTATTGCCACCCCACCGTGCTTATGATTGCACCATCGACTTGGAACCGGGAGCCGCTCTTCCTTGTAGTCGAATTTATGCGTTGACTGAAGCTGAAAATGTGCATTTAAAAGAATACCTGGATCGATATCTTGCGATTGGATTTATCCGGCCATCTCAGTCCCCAGTTTCCTCCCCCCTGTTCTTCATACCGAAGAAGCAAGAAGGTAGTCTCAGAACTTGCATAGACTATCGTGCATTAAATCAGGTCACCATTAAAAATAGGTACCCATTGCCGTTGATTTCTGTTCTTTTGGATCAGATTAAGGAAGCACAAATTTTCACCAAACTGGATTTACGAGGAGCTTATCACTTGGTTCGCATGAAAGAAGGGCATGAGTGGAAGACCGCCTTTCGAACCAAGTTTGGTCTTTTCGAGTATTGTGTCATGCCATTCGGCCTTTGTAATGCTCCTGCAGTGTTTCAACACTTTATCAACGACATAATGAGCGATTTAATGGATAAGATTGCCATCATCTACCTGGATGATATCTTGATTTACTCGCAGAATCCTCAGGAACACACCCAGCATGTACGTTTGGTCCTGGAACGATTGCAAGCAAACCAGCTATTTGTTAAATTTGAAAAGTGTGTTTTTCATGTGTCACAAGTGGAGTTTTTGGGATTCGTTATTTCACCTCAAGGGGTGACCATGGACCCAGGAAAAGTACAAGCAGTGGAAGATTGGCCAGCCCCCAAGAATGTGAAAGAAATTCAAAGATTTCTGGGATTTGCCAATTTCTATTGGCGATTTATTCAAGGATTCTCGCAATTGCTAACCCCCATCACAGGTCTCTTGAAGAAAGGAATAAAGTTTGAATGGACAGATGAGTCAAACTCCGCTTTCCTGAATCTGAAGAAACAATTCACCTCTGCCCCCATCTTACTGCATGCGGATCCTGCCGAACCGTTTTACGTGGAAGCTGATGCTTCAGATCAGGCCATCGGGGGAGTTCTCTCTCAACGCCATCCAAAGACTGGACAGTTGCATCCCGTGGCGTACCGCTCCAGAAAATTGAACTCTGCTGAGATAAATTATACCATCACAGAGAAAGAGCTATTGGCAGTAAAGGATGCTTTTGAGGACTGGAGGCACTATCTGTTGGGGGCACGACACACAGTCACCGTCTATTCCGATCACAAGAATCTGCAGTTTTTAAAGACGGCTAAGACCTTGACTCCTCGTCAGTTGCGCTGGTCCCTTTACTTTGCTGACTTCGACTTCGTGATTACATACCGACCTGGCCCCAAGAACGGGAAAGCAGATGCGCTGTCTCGATTACAGACCGAAGAATCTGAGCATACCGTAGAAGCGAAACCAATCATTCCAGAAACAAAGATCGTGGGGGCGCTTACGTTGGACAATTTCAAAGAAGAGGTCCGTAAGAGTTTAACCTCAGAAGAAATTCAACAGTGGGTGCTACTAGGAGAAGAGCGTCAGTGTCGACAGCAGTTACCATATGTCAAAGAAGCCTTATACCTTCCAACCCTTGAGCTCCAAGAGAAGGCTTTGCGAAACTGTCATGACCATCCTCTAGCGGGTCACAAAGGAATTGCCAAGACTCAAGAATTGGTGCAACGTTATTTTTGGTGGCCTGGAATGTCCGATCAGATCAAAAAGTATGTTCAGTCTTGCGAGTCTTGTGCTCGGAGTAAACCCACTAGACAGGCTCCCCAAGGGTTGTTACAGCCTTTGCCCACTCCCCCTTCTCCTTGGCATACAATTTCCTTAGATCTCATCGTAGACCTACCGTTGAGCAAGGGATTTGATACCATCCTGGTGGTGGTAGATACATTCACGAAGATGAGTCATTTCGTCCCTTTGTCAGGAATTCCCACGGCAGTCCAATTAGCTAGAGTATTCAGCGAAAATATTGTCAAAATTCATGGTGTCACTAAGATAGTGGTCTCAGACCGAGGTCCCCAATTTATTTCCCACTTCTGGAAGGCCTTCCTAAAGGGGATGGGGATAGAGGGTAGACTGTCCACTAGTTACCACCCAGAATCCGATGGGCAAACAGAGAGGACCAATCAAGAATTAGAACAGTACTTGAAGTTATTTCTATTGGATCAGGGTGGGGAATGGTCCGAAAAGTTGTGGATGGCCGAGTTTGCTTGCAATAATGCGAAGAGTGCATCTACTGGTTACTCTCAGTTTTATTTGACTTTTGGTAGACATCCTAACTTTATGGTGTTACAAGAGGAGTTAGATGTCCCCGCAGCCAAGAGGGCCCTTTTAGATTTGAGTTCTTTGCACAAATCAGCTGAAAATAATCTAGAGAAAGCTAAGGCGTCCTATAAAAAGTTTGCAGATTCACGTAGGAAAAAGCCCCCACAGTACCAAGCAGGAGATCAGGTGTGGTTGTCCACTAAAAATTTCCATTTGAAAGGCAACAGAAAATTCCAGCCTAGATTTGTGGGTCCTTATACTATCGAAAAGGTGTTAGGACCAGTTACTGTAAAACTGAAACTCCCGGCTAAGATAGGTGTACATCCAGTTTTTCATGTATCCTTGCTGAAAAAGGTTCAATCGCCTATACGGCTTACAAAACCTCCAGATCCACTTAATGTTCAAGGGCATCCTGAATATGAGGTTAAGGATATTTTAGATTCCCAGTACGTACAAGGGAAATTGAAGTATTTAGTGGATTGGAAAGGGTTTGGCCCAGAGGAAAGGTCTTGGGAACCTGTCAGCAACCTTCACGCTCCACAACTGTTGAAGCGTTTTCACTCCAGATTTCCACACAAACCAGGACCGATGAATCGGTCCTTGAGAGGGGGTACTGTCAGGATTCACCGAGTAGCCACTGTAGCTTCCTCAAGACTGTTGGTCAGCTCCCTGTCCTGGCCCCGTTCTGCACGATCTAATGTGTGGTTTCCTTGTTCCTCTGGCAGACTGAGAGATTCCAGAGGTAATCCGAGTCATTGAACTAAAGAACTGTTAAGACTGTATATAGTTCCCCTCCCTAAGATGGCCGCTCAATGTTCCATTTACTGTACTCGATAGATGCGCCCTCTAGTGGACTTCTGGAAGGCGCGCGCTCCTAACTGCGCACTTCAACGAAGATTCCGTTCGAGAGGCTTGTTCTTGTCGCTGCTCCGCGTCAACTATTCATGACGGGAGAATAACAGCAATTATCAAAGACGTCCTAAGTATCTTAGTACTAGAGTTTTCAGAGACTTTCATAGAGAAATCCTTGTCGTGCGCTCTCACTGCTCAGAGAGGCACCGCGGTCAGGCGAAGTTCCCAGCCGCTGTCCCAGAGCTGTGACAGCTGTCATCCAAATGTCCTACGGTTCTTCAGGAGAAGGCGAGTGTCGAGGAGCACTTGATCTGACGCGACGTAGTTGAGTATTCAGCTGAAGAGAATCTTGAACTCTACAAGTAAGGCGTTACATCTTCTCGTCAAGTCAGCAAATTTCCAAACTGTATTGCTTCCACTCACATTTCCCCACAGGACATTCCCCCTTGCGTTTCTCCTTGCCTTTCCTCCCCCTAGTACCTTCCTTTATCCTTTTTGCGTGCTTCAGCGATTCAGTGAACTTTTGCTCGCACTTCTGACCCGAGGATATCTCTGCACAGAACCCCAAGACAAAGTCTGACGAAGAACTTCACAGGTACAATTCAGGTTGATAGAGAGAGTGAGTGAAAGTGTAGAAATATTCGGGGTAGAAATACTAATGTTCGTATATGTCTTCACTGCAGGAAGTTCAGTCAGATAACATTCCTAATATAGAAGAGAGGCAAATACCTGGGCAGAAACTGGTAGGACAAGTTTCATTTATCATTTACGAATAGTCAGCACAGTGTAAGAAGGTTTGTGGTATATTCTCTCTCTCTCCCCCTTCTGTGTATTAGGCACCTACAGAAACGACGGCGAGATGAATAGCAATCACTGGAAGTAGGGTGCCAGTCGAAGTACAGGTATTCTCTTCTCTGTCCACTTCCCCTTTCCCTGCTGCTGGTGGTCTTGCTCTTGAAGCGAGGGTACCGGTGGAAGGGTGATCGGGACATTCGTCAGTACTGCCCCTGCGAAGCGTTGGAGCACCTGGATATCGTGACAACTAGCCCAGCCTGCGGGTAGATGCATTTTATTGATTTAATGAGGGCTTTTAGGGTCAGAATTTTCTCCACTTTTTCCTTGGGGTCTGGATGTAAATATATATTACAGATTATCATTGACAAAGGCTCTCTGCGGTCCATTGCCGGGGTCTTGCATCAACTCAATTTTGATACACTGGATCCATTATTGTCCTGTGTCGATGGTAACGTAGTCCAAGGGATACCGGTGTTCAAATAGATCGATAGACCTCCGGCTGCCCTTCCGGAAGGGCCTTTTTTGTTGGCGTGTAGTTGGATTTCCTTAAAACCGTCTATATGCTGGGAAGACGTTAACCAGGTTTCTTGTGGTAGAATAATGTCGAATTGTTTTAGGAATGACATTAATTCTGCATCGTTGGTTTTACCCCCCAGACCGTTGATATTCCACGAACAGGCTTTCAGAGTCGGTTTTCATGCTTCCGCCATCCTTGCATCCAATGTGTTTTGCATTGGGGGTAGTATTTTCCGGCATTCTTTGAATACCCATAACTGGCCTTGATGGATGATACGTAAATTGGCCCATCCCCCCTTAACGGTGTCCATGCCGCCAATGGCTCCCCGGAGAATTCCGACTTCTAATTTAGATGTTTTTTCTGCCGACATGGATAATGGGCCTGGGTATCTTTCTGGCAGCACAGGTCTGATTTCAATGCCCCAAATGGCGAACTCTTCTCCTTGTCGCCAAACTTCTTTGGCTGTTTCAGGTCCTTCCAAGTTGCCACTGTCATTTCTCTCCCGTTTGTGTTGGGAATTATTTTAAATTCGATACTTTCTATATGGTCCGAGTTCACATATTTTAGCGTCCCAAACAAGTTAGAGAGTTTGATTATAGCACTCCGGTTGAGAATGTCATGCTTCCCCCTTGAATTGTAGTGCGGTATTATTTCTTGCGTTATGGATCCCGCTGGATAGGGTGCTTCTAGCTTCTCTTCCTGATTTGTGAGCCAGATATGATTGTTCGCATTTGATGGTCTAGCAGGGCTGCCCTGATTTTGGACATTCACCTGAATTACAGGCTTGATTACAAAGACAGCGTGCTGAGATCTTGATCCGTCAGAGCTTGTGAGGTGGATCTATGTTGTTGCTCCATTGCAGGGGAAAATTCTTTTGGTACCGTCACCATTTTCGGAAAGTAATGTGAGATATTTTTCTGTTGTACGTGCAGCTTCTGCACAGGAGGGCCGACCGCCGGTTGCCTGGTCATTTGGGCTTGTGTTAAAATTGGGACATTTTGGCTCTTTATGTTGACTATTGGTTTAACATCCAAGGGCGGAAACATAGTTGGAGATATGAGCCCGCAGTCCACTTGTTCTGCCGTGTCCGCCTTTGGCAACTCTTTGCGATTCGACCCTTGCGATGTTGTTCCTGTGGTTCTATTTGGGTTGATAATTCTTATAGGATCTTTTTTTCCCTGGTGCTTATTGTGTCTGGATTTCCTCAGTCTCTTGCGTTCACGCTTTGTCAGTGGGATGATCTGAGTTTGTGGCCCGTTGGATGTTATCCCCGGATCTTGCCTCCCCGGGTTTTCTGGCTCGTCCATGCCTCTGTTGGATTGATTCCCGTTAATTTGGGTAACTTCTTTCCCTGTGTTGACTGGCTCCAGGATACTTTTTCGGGGATGTGTTGTGGCATCGATGATTTCTGTCCGGGTGATCGAGGGGTGGTGTATTGGACTGTCGGCCATTTGGTCCACCCTTGCGTCCTCAATATATGATACAACGCTACCGGTTGAGCTTGACGAGCTTTCGGGATAGGTGCCTCTACCTGGAATTTCAGAGGAATTATGGGTAGCATTTGGTTTATTTTGTACCTCTGCCAGAATGTCTGTTAAGATGGCCGGTAACACTTTGAGCTGGTTCATTGTTTCAAAACACTGACATTCGTGGTACGTTGTATGCGGGTCTTTCTGTACCCGTTCAATGAAAGAATTTAACTCAAGGATCTTTTTGTCTATGCCAACCACGTGTAAAGCTAAGGTTTGCAGAATATCTATCTGTAACTCCAACTTTTCAGAATGTTGGAGTAGTGCTGAAGAGATGGTTTCCATGATGTTTAAGAACGGCGGCCACAATGGTGCGTGAGCTGGTAAACTATTTTCTGCTAGGTATCTCTGTTCTTGGGGACTACTTCGGTCTTTGTCCCTTAATTTGTACCTTGCTGAACCTAGAGCTCGTGGGGCTCGTGAGTCTAGTAGATCTCGTCGGTCTCCACCCGGACCCGTATCTGGGATAGGTGTTTGATTTGCCATTCTGTTCCTTTGCTCAAGGGACTTTGGGGAAGCTGTGTTACTTGATGGGGAAATGTTAAAGTGCAGAGGGAAAAGCCCGGACGGGCGATTTGATGTTTTTCTGTTGATCATTTGGCTGGATGTTGTAAAACAGGCACCGGAGGAAATGAATACCTCCTGCGAATCTAGACGTGCAGGGATTTTTGGCGGGATGGTATACTTTTTTTGTGCCTCTGTGTCTGGCGAGCCACCCTTTGGCTGAGTTTGGCTGTTAGTTAACTTCCTTTCGTCTATGGGCTTATCCTTGTTATCATTTTCTGTTACGACCTTGTCCGGAAGATCCTTGTTGTCCATTCTCAGAGCTAATCGAATGTCAGCCCGTGATCATAATCCACCGGGCCAAAGTATAAGCCTAGACTTAAAGAGCGCCGTATATTTGGTGCAATTGGTTCATTGGGTGTTTCCATTATACCCACGGTGCGCTCAACACTTGGAGCAATGTCAGAGTTGGTCTTGCAGTCTTCCTCCCTTTAATTTATTTGTGCCTTCACCGTATGTTGATTCGTCATATTGTTTGAATATTTTTGGAGATTTTCCCTGGGATGGTGTCTAGTCTCTTGAGGATTGTTGCTCTGTGTGTTATTCTTGAGCTGCCAGGCTTTAGTTGATGAAGTCGCCGACTGACACTGAGACATTTTTTTAATACTGATAGCGGTCTTTGAATTCGGTTCATGTGACGCTGGCGGCGCGGATGGTGCGGCTGAGATTAAAAAGTCTGTGATCTTGGCGTTTCTAGTGCCGGCGATCTTCAATGGCGTTTTGGTGGTGAAGGCGCTGACTGTGGAGTCTGGCGCCTCTGGAGTGTCCTCTGGTGTATCCTCGTCGTATGAGTGAGTGAGTTCTTCACTCATTTTCCTGCGAAGTGGTTTTCTTATGCTTGCTTTGGGTGAGGGGACTGTTCTAAGTCTCCCTGATCTCATGGTGAGATATAGGGTATTTTAAGGGAAACCCAGCCCCCTCTCCTTTCGGCCTCGCAAAACCCCGGGTACGTGCACGCACAAGGGTGGGCAGGAGTGAGCAGGGCTGTGCTCTGTGCTCAAAGTGCTGGTTGATTTTAGATTTTTTTAGGAGAGTTTGCACCGGAGCTAAAGAGCCAGAGCTTGGTAGACAATAAGCCAGTCCCAGCCGGGACGCAAGTATCAATAATAGTTAATCAGCTCAACTACAAACATCACCTTTGTTTAATCTTGAGCTCAGCAAAGACAGAGTAAGATGGAAAGATGGAAAGATGCTGTGGAAAACTGATGGATCACTAATGAGTCACTGGCAGCTTCAAGAAGTTTCAAAACCAAGTCATACAATGTTGCGAATAGTAGCAAAGTTTTCGAGAGGAGAGTGCCTTTACGCGCAGTCTCCGACTCTCAAGAAATGTAAATGAAATACCTGGAGGGTTGCTAAGATGCAATGCCGTAAGAGGACCTCCACGCCACCGTAGGGAAGTGGGAAGTGCGTCTGTATACCGTCTGTATACCGAAAAATCCCCTCAAGAGGGGAGCACCTTCTGCTGCCTTCTGCTGTCTTCTCCAACTCTCGAGAGTGCTTAGTGAGATCGTGTGCAGCGTTTCGCTAGCTCGCAACTCAGGAGTTGCCGCGTCTTTCCAGCAGCGGTTGCCGCGTTTCACTGATGGTGAACGCCGCAACTTAGGGGCGGTTGCTGTCGTATCTTTCCGGCGGTTGCCGCGTTTTCACTAACGTTTCACCGGCGGCAGCTCTCCGTACTCTCCGCGCTCTCTTTAGCCGGGAGCAATGTATCCACAACGGCTAAGCGAGTGATGTCTGGCAGTTGACGCAGATCGGCAATTTCCAATGTTGCGGGTCAATGCGGGTCAGTGCCAACGACGGAGGCTGGGGATACGCCGTATTCAACAGCGTGTTGTACTGGGGTGAATGTATGACATTGTTCTGCATTCTGTCCATCAACTGTGGTTTTTGAATTTGTCACCCCCAGTGGGATGGGTATACTCAGACGTGAGTCCCATGCACTCCACACCACTGGATTCAAGCAAGCCGGGCTGAAGACGGCTGGAATGCCAGAAACCGGTCCTCTGAAGCTTGTTTCCGGTCCAGGGAAGGCATGGCTTGACAGTTCGGGCTGGACTGTTCCCATGAGGCACAGGGTCAGACTGATTTGCATATGACCATGTCTGAACTGGGGTGGTGTGGAGTGCAAAAAAACGATGGATTTAGGCCCAGATCTCTGTACTGGGGTGAATGTATGACATTGTTCTGCATTCTGTCCATCAATTGTGGTTTTTGCATTTGTCACCCCGAGGGGGATGGGTATGCTCAGACGTGAGTCCCATGCACTCCACACCGCTGGATTCAAGCAAGCCGGGCTGAAGAAGGCTGGAATGCCAGAAACCGGTCCTCGGAAGCTTGTTTCCGGTCCAGGGAAGGCATGGCTTGGCAGTTCGGGCTGGACTGTTCCCATGAGGCACAGGGTCAGACTGATTTGCATATGGCCATGTCTGAACTGGGGTGGTGTGGAGTGCAAAAAAACGATGGATTTAGGCCCAGATCTCTGTACTGGGGTGAATGTATGACATTGTTCTGCATTCTGTCCATCAACTGTGGTTTTTGAAGTTGTCGAGGTGACCAGGAGGGTGGCGGAGTTGGGGGTCGATTAGGTCGTCGAGGTGGAAGTCGAGGTCTACGATGAGTATGTAGTTCATGGAGGCAATGGCGCTATAAGGTCGGCAATGGTAGTGGTGATCGAGGTTCGAGGTCCGGCGGGTCGGTACGCGAGGGTGACGCATAGGGTCATTCTGGGGCTGGTCTCGATCTGGAAATGGAGGTGATCAGTTGTGGATTGTGAGTCGCTCATGCTGGAGGTGGAGAGTCGGAGGGAGCTCTTGTGTGAGATGGCGAGTCTTCCTCCTGAGCGTTTGGGGAGGTCCTTCCTCTGGATCTTGTATCCGTCGGGAATGGCGGTGGTGATGTCAGGGTCAGATGTGGGGTTGGTCCAGGTTTCCATGAAGAAGGCGATGTCTGGCGAGAGGGTGTCGAGGAGGTCCTAGATCTCCACAGCATATCTGTGCATGGAGTGCACGTTGAGGAGTATGCACCTCTGGGCTTAGGGGATGCTGGCAACCGGTGTGAGTGCGGCAGCCGTGAGGGTTCCGAGGATGTTGAAGGACAGCTGGCAGTGTCGGCAGGAGAACTGGCCTTGAGTGGTGTTCGGCGTAGATAGCTGGCAGTTGTTGCTGCTCCTGCTCGCTGGGAGCATACTTTTCATCTGTGGAAAACAGATGAAAGAATTGCTCTTGCATGCAGTGAGCACTATTTTTGGCTGCTTCTGATGTGCAGGAGCAATGCCGGCTTCTGCTGGAGACGGGGAGCTGGCAGGGACTGCAGGGGCATTGAGAGGTCCCCAACATTGCATACTTGGTGCCCTTAATGGGCTCCAGGGCATCCAGCATGAAAAGGCCGGGCCCTGGGGCTCAAATCGGCCTCCTCCCTCAATGAGATCAGGGCTAAATCGACCCTGGGAGTGGGGCTGCATGGCCCCCCTTACATTCCAGTTATTGCCCAGGCCCTAGGGCATCGGGTCACTGGGGCCAAAATCGGCCTGGGTTTGGCGAAGGCAAAGAGTGTGTGTTCTCAGCAATTCCACACTGAAAAATGATCTAACATTTTTAGTGGAGTGAATGCATCGTTGATCTATTGGAGCGCAATCTGTAGGCACATGTGGGTTCTTTCTTGTCCTTACCTGGTGAGAGCACCGTCCAAGTTTATCCCTTTAAATTACGAAGAGTATGCAAATGTGTAAATCACTTGTAAGCTTCACCCGTTTGGCCCCGTCCACTATAGTAGTATGCCTTTTTCCAGGTTGGCAGGCAGCTTAACAAGAGGCTCACCAGCGCATTTCTCATCGATTTTGGTGAGACTTTCTTGATGCTGTGGAATATGAGGACATCTCCACCAAACAAACCTGGACTGAACCACTCAGACACCCACATAACCGCTCAGACACCCATACACTCACACACCCATAGCCCTACTCGCACACCCAGTCACTCACACATACAGCTTCCCAACAGAGCTACCCACACAACCACTTACATACCCATCCACACAAGCACTCACTCGCCTACCCACTCACCCACACAATAGAAAAAAGGCCCAAAGGTAGTCCAGATGAGAGTTTGAAACAAGTTTCTGATAGAGGGAGAGCCATATGTATCAGAAGGTAGTCTCCTGAATAAGTAAGTCTTACCTCCCGCTTTGGACTGAAACGGACAGAAGTTCTAATGTCTGGCGATGGTCAGGCATACTCAGGCTTGCTTTTGGCATGCCGGTGAGGCAAGGCTGCACGTCCACTCCACCACCTTTCTTTTAAAGAATTGCATCCCTTCAAACAGCTAGACAGAGCCGTGTCTCAAAATGGCGGTTTAAAGGGTCTCAAGGAAGAAAAATGGCTGCCCATTCCCAGGCTCTCTCCACTATACATGAGACCAGAGAGCTAAAGTGCATGTACAGAAAGCAGAGAAGTGTGAATACTTGCAAAAGGCAAAAATGCCCTCTAATTTCCAAAACGTAAAAACAAATCTCTTGAAAGGACCCAGCACTAAAATATTAAAAGCAATTCCCCAAAAGTGTTAAAAATGGATTCTGTTTCCATATGTAACAAAGGGAGAAGTGTGGCGCGTAGCAAAGTACCTGGTTTGTCAACTGTGTTTCCATGCCTCTGCCTTGCTTTTAGATGGTGCACTGAATTGCATCCCTCCAGACAGCTGGACCGTGTGGCACCTCAAAATAGCAGATGCCACTGGATCAAGTAGGCTTTATCGAACAACGCTAAGGAGCGGACAACGTACGACGAGTGACGCACCTTGTAGGGAAGCCGCAGCATTGGAGGATCCCGGCCTGTCTGCTCTCACTAGACGCCAAAAAGGCTTTTGACCGGGTGGACTGGGGGTTTCTCCGTGCTGTCTTGCAGAAATTAGGTCTAGGCCAGCGCATGATAGCGCGTATCATGGCTCCCTACATCTCTCCCCTCGCTAGGGTGCGTGTTAATGGTCAACTCACGCATCCCATCTCTATTCTCAGGGGTACCAGGCAGGGCTGCCCCTGTCACCCCTATTATTCGGCCTGGTAGTGGAGCCACTTGCTATTATGGTACGCCGGTCGCCTGACATCCGTGGCATTACACTTGGGGGTATAGAGCATAAGATTGCCCTCTTTGCGGACGATCTACTCCTTACCCTGGCCGATCCCTTACACTCGCTTCTAGCAGTACATACTCTGCTCCAGTTCTATGAGCAAGCTTCAGGGCTTAAAATCAATCACACGAAATCTTGAGCCCTTAACCTTACGACTCTGGTCAAGGTGATTGCGACCTTGCAAGCCCCTGTCCCCAATCAGTGGGCGACCAGTTCAGTACGCTACCTCGACCTCAATTTAATGCCAGATCTACCTGGTACCAAGCTAATTGGCGAGAATATAAAAACTCAGTCATCACTGATTTGAGGGCATGGAAAGCCCTCCCACTCTCTTGGTTGGGACGCTTCAATGCAGTCAAAATGCCTATTTTGCCGAAAATCCTTTACCTATTCCAAACACTGCAGATGCCCATCCCAGAGCACCAGATTCAGGGGCTGCAATGCGTGCTCACCGCTTTTATATGGGGGGAAAGAAACCACGATTCTCTAGTAAAATCTTACAGCTCCCGAGAGATAAAGGGGGACTCGCCTGCTAGAGTACTATTGGGCTTCCCACCTACGCTTTGTACCGGAATGGGCAGCGTGGGAAAGCGAGAAGGTGTGGTTCCACATGGACAGAGTGGTCACTTGTCGCCCTCTCTGGGATCATGCACGGTTGCCCCGGGAAGCACGTCATCTTAGCGCATATATGGCGGTCCCTACTAAAACGGTGCTTGAGATTTGTGATAAAGTGGCGGTCCATAGAGGCCTCACTACCTTCCCGTCTCCTCATACCCCAATTGCTCACAACCCACAGTTCCCCCTGCGATTTGCCCATCCTATTTTGTGAATTGGACTGATAAAGACTGCAGAACGATACGCGACTTATTCATCGGGGAGGACTTTAAAACGTTCGCCCAGTGTAAACAAGAATTTCGGCTAACTGACAAGGATAGGTTCCAATATATTCAACTTCGGCATTGGTTACAGGGGCCTTCTTTATTACAGGCGGCTACGTGAACTTTTACACCGTTTGAACGACTAGCGCGCACTTTTAGCTCCTCTAAGGGGTTAATATCTCGTATATACCAGATCCTCCAACACTCTCACCGATTGGACCCCCATCCATTACAACGGCAGTGGCAATCCACATCGGATGCTGACATCACTCCCTCCCAGTGGGCACACCTTTGGCGCGACATTCCAAAAACTTTCCATAGCATCCCCCAACAAGAATCCACTTACAAGGTGATGACTCAGTGGCTCAGTGGTACTATACTCGATCTCGGCACCAAAAGATGTTTCCCAACGCGTCTCCCCTGTGTTGGCGCTGTACACAAGCGGTCGGGGATATTTTTCACACATTTGGTGGTCATGCCCTCTCCTTGCTACGCACTGGAAAGAAGTCCTTAGCCATATTAAACGGATACTAGGATACCCATTAACTGAGAGTCAGCTAGTTCTCATTCTGGGTCTTAAGATCGCCACCTCAGTCTCCACATGCTGGGAGCCGCGAAACAGACTGTCGCACTATATTGGAAGAAACCAGAAACGCCCTCCATCAATGTATGGTTTACTCGCTTTTGGCACACGTTGGCAATGGAGCTACTCACGGCGCGTCTACAGCTTCGGGAAGTCAAATTCACAAAGCTGTGGAAGCCGCTGGTGGAACACCTGGGACGACTGGAAATTGCTAGACTGCAACCACCACGACTTCGATCCCTACAGCTCTTTGACGACCCAGCACACCCCACAGATCCGGAGGGTTATTGGAATTCCGCTGATTAGTCACACAACACAATACCCCTAGATATGCTTCAAGACCTAGGCTTCTCCCTTTTTGGCACACTGGTCAATGCTGACGCCCTCGACCCCCCGCGTGTTATCAGGGACAATGTTGGCTATTGCTAGAGTAGTGATCTTAAGCGGTGTGAACAGACTCGGAAGATATACCAAGGCACCCCTCATCCCCCCGCCACACACTGTCCCATCTTTTCCCCTTCCCTTTCTTTTTCTACGCATCTTGGTTATGTCTTTGCTTTCCTTTTTCTTCTTGTTCTTCTTTTACCCTTTATTGTTCATAATATCCAGCACATGGATACATTACTGCACCGTATCTCAATCTAGGCATGTCTATTAGAAAAAGAGTGCTAAATTGTTAGATGGTGTTTCTACCCTGTAGCATTGTGCCACTACGGCTTAACAATTGGGACTCTAAGATGCCAGTCATAGAGGCTTGTGCAGTTGTTGCAGTTATTTACCATTGGTATGATACGAAAGGAATGAGTAAGGTCAGGGCCGGACTGGGAACTAAAAGCAGCCCTGGCAAATTTTCCCAGACCAGCCCCCATCCGGCGCGTAGCGCGCGAGCTCAACGTGCGAGCCTGGCGACTACTATGGGCTTTGAGGCTGTTCTCCCACAAGAAAATTTTGGAAAAAGACAGAGCAAAATGGACAATTTTACAGCACATTTTCCATTACATATTCAATTGTATGAACTTTCAAAGCAATGTAAATAGTAGATGATGACCCTAAAGAGCACCCGGTTACCCCCACCCAGTCAGATCATGTACCCATAGACATTATTTCAGAGAGCACCAAAAATAGACACGAGTAGTGAATCAGAGAGAACAAAGTAAAAGTGAGACCAGCCCCCACATGATGTGTAGTGAGCAAGCGCAGCGAGCGAGCCCGGCGACTACTTTTGGAAAAAGAGAGACAAAAATTGTGAATTTTAGAGCACCAGGTTACCCACCCAGTTACATTATGTACCTGAAGCACACATGCTGTGTCCATGAGTTTTCACATTAAAGCTAGGCCTGCTGACTTTATCAATGCTTGTTGTCAAAAATGTGTCCTAAAGTAGTCGAGAAAACTCAACTTAACTGGATATTTTCATACCTTGCTGCCAGAACCAGAATACCACCAGAAATAACAGTTTGATTCCACAAGCTAGCTGAGAGACAACCCAATATAAAAGTGTTCTCCTTTTCCAAGCTCTTTAAAGAGAGACCAATGATTTCTAAAGAAACGTACCTAAAGATGGTGCTGAAACAGGGATAGACATAGGCAGCGCAGCTCCCACAAGATATGTGGTTGGAGGTGGGAGTAGAATAGAGATGCTTTGAAGAAACCAGGGATGCCAACTGTGCCCTCTGCACATCTGCCTGTCTCTTGCTTGATCCATGTGACCTGTCTACCCATCTCTTTCCTGTGCAGTCCTAACATCTTTAATGTTCTGTTTACAACACAGCTCTTTCTCAGGGGTGGTTGGGGGCAGCGGTCTTGAAAATGGCATTGTCTTGCCAATGAATGTGTGTGATGTGACCTCTGAGGGTCCAGTCGAGGTGAAACAAGGTCTGACTGACGGCAGCTGGGACAGTGCACAGTGATGAAAGGCACAGTTTCTTCTAATCCTGCTGTTTTCCAGTATGACAATGTTTGTGTGTTTTGAACAAACCAGAGACTGGCAGGAGGTGTCCTATTACCATATAGGAAAGAGGACAGATGCATCTATGACCGGAATGAAAGAATAACCAATACACAGGAAGACACACAAATAGGTAGGTCTGCCTGAAGGCCTGCTTGACCTCCAATCACACAAGAAGTTATACAAAGGGCAAAGAAAAAACACAGGAAGATAGAGTGAGGACAGGTAAAGGGGAACACAGACAGAGACACAGATAGCAGAAAAACAAGGAAGACTGCCATAGAGGATCGACAAAAAGACAAATCTACAGGACAGATACAGAGGAATACGGACATAATCTCAGAATATTGACAGGCACCAAGGTTAGACCAATCTTTCATTCACAAGCAACCTAGGGTGAGGTGACACTTCGGCTTAGAGACAGGCGACTCTATGAAGAAGCAGCAATTTACTTGAATACACATCATGTGTCTTTGAAGTTTGAGCAGATCTTGATCCCAGCCATCAACATCCAGGCGACAGCCAGGGAAGAAGGGGTGCTGTGCTAACCGCTGTGGGGTACGTGACTGCCCTAGCCCTGCCTTTTGTGTTTATGACATGCAGAGGAGTTGGGCTAGCGTAGGCGGACTCTCGGAGTGGCTTAATCATTCTGTGCTCGTCTGTGTGTTTCACTGTCTTGGCTTCGGGAGTCAGGGCCGGCAAGGCCCAGGCAACGCACAATATACAACTAGTCAAGCCCTGGCCATCCCACTCCAATCTACCCTAACCCTCTCCACCTCAAACTAGCCTACTCCAATCTATATTGAGATAAGTTTACAATGATAACATATAATTGACAAACACTGCTGCCATCTCCTTATTGGGCATGCAGAACTGGATATGGCAATGGCATGGATACCTTGCATTATCTGTATTGCCTTATTATGCCTTTATTTCGTACCAATTGAAATAAAAACATGCTTTAAAAAAAACTACTCCAGTCTACTGCGTCTAATTCCACCCACTTCAATCTACAACACCCCCCCAATCTTATCTACCCTACTCCAATCTACCCCATTCCCATCTACCTCACCCCATCCCAATCCACCACACACCTCTCTATCCAACTCCACTGCAATACAATCTATCCCAATCTACCCCACACCAATCTACCCCACACCTCCCCAATCTACCCCACTCCATCCCAATCTACCCTACAATATACCCCACTTCAATCTACCCCCCTCCACTTTACTCCAGTTGACCCAACTCCTCTAGTATACCCCACTCCAGTCTACCCCACTCCACTCCCATCTACCCTAATCAACCCCACAATTCCCAATCTACCCGACTCTTCCCAATCTACCCCACTCTTCCCAATCTATCTACCCCACTCTTCCCAATCTACTCCACTTCATCCCAATCCATCCCACTTCATCCCAATCCACCCCAATCCAATCTACCTCACTACAATCTACCACGCTGATCTACCCAACTACCTAATGCCTCCCCAATACAATCTACCCCACTCCCTTCTACCTCACTCTAGCCTCACTACACTACGCCAATCTTCCCCACTCCACTTTACCACAATCCACCCTATTCCACTACCCCAATATACCCCACTCCAATCTACTCTACCCCACGCTACTTCACACCACTAACTTTTAGACATGCTGAACAGTAGCCACACTGGTATACAGCATGGCTGAAACACATTGCCCAAGCAAATAGCTCTCGCATAGGCAAGACATATTGGCTTTTCCAGTGCTTGTTTATTAGTGGCCTGTTGACAATGCATATGCAGAATTTCATGATAAAACGGAGGAACGTCTAGTTTTTAAGATAAAAGCCTAGCAGCATTAAGAACGTTTTGGAGTAAAAGGCTTTAACCTAAGTATTTTAACTTTCATGCTCCGTGTTAGACTAGCATGCTAATTGGTGCCAGATTTTGCAAATATTAAAAACATGTAGGAATTGTTTTATCGCACACCAAGGTATAACGTACATGTGCTCCTAATGGCGACCGATTAATACGTTAGCCACTAAGCTAGCTGACCATGCCTTTCAATGTATATTATATTTTTCTTATGTTTTTTCCCTGCCTTTTTTTGGCAGAGCTGTCCATCTCTACAGCCTCACATACCATGACCATGAAAACGGTGCTGTATTTCCACGTGCCACCAAGAGACCCATAATTAGGCCCAACTGATCATTTTCTGGCACCGGTCCGGACCTTGCCATCCGAACTCTGCATTTAAGGCGCTCACAAATTCAGCAGATGTTTCTACTTTTGAAACCACTGGTGGCACTTGGGCTTGAATGAGCATTATCAGAGAGCATTAAACACCATGAAATAGAAAGGAAGTACAGGGTCCGTTGGCTTTGGTGGAGTAACCGCCACCAGAAACCCAACCAACTTCAAGCTCCTGATGAATCTGTGGGGCCCAAAGGTGCACCAGAGTTCCAAACCATCTGTAAAAGCTGCAGCATGGTCGCCTTGAAGTCTGAGGTTTGCTGCAGAGCCTAGTGTGGCCGGGGAACTTGCAGCACAGTGGGTACAAAACTGGAATGGGATCAGTCGGACATAAAAGCTAGAGTTATTTTATGAGACTCTATTTTAGAGATACCTATTCCTTTAAATTGGTACACATTGGCCAATGTTACTAAGACAGCCAGGTGTTAACTGAGTCTGGTATTTGTAGGTAAGTTGGGCTTCCTTTTTAACTGTTGAGCTTAACAAACGTCTGAAAGAATAGGGAAAACCTATGCCAATTAACTGCCAGCTGGACGTTGCCTTTTTTTATTTAGAAAAGAGGGTGACAGAGCTCAATTTGAAAGGGTTATAGTGGCCCTCGGCTGATTCTGGAGCCTCACTTATGCATGCCAAGGTTTTGGCCACACCAGGAACAACTCTCTTGGACCCTTAGGGCCTGTGGTTAGGGTCTATCGAGCCTGCAGTGAGGATACCATAGACATCATCAAAGGCCCTGCCATGGTCAGTAAGGAAACATGGAATAACACCTGCCAAAGACCCAACAAGGAATCTGTAGGTAGGGTTCCATTTGTCAACCCCCAAGTCAGTATACACACAAGGCCTGCATCTATAGTTATTTATTATGCACTAGTCTGGTGAAGAAAATATGCAGCATGATTATAGCAACACAGAGTATTCCAACTTCTATGTGGTGAACATCCCCCTTTATAGTAGCCAACCAGTAGTGATTTTTGGTGAAACATAAGCCCATTGCTTTGACTTTCTCAAACTGTAACCTATTGTTCAGTATTTTCTTTACTTTATGGCTAACAATATCACAGAACACACTATTCCAAAAAGGCAAAGGGGAGGTTCGAGCCTCTCTGTGCTAGGTAATTTTAAACAAGTTTGTAAATTATAATCTGGTCCTACCATCTGATCATGACAGAGAAGAGAACGCCTCTCAAACAGTCCTTTTATCTGCTGTCCCAATGCTACGAGCAACAAGTCCGCATGGATATGGGAAGGATTGCATCATAGGCCTTTCACCGCCGTGTGTTATTTGAAAACAGTGAGGAGGCCAGGTGTTTCTAAATTCCTTTTTGCAAGGTTGCTTCCGCAAGATTTCCCTCTTCCCCCCACAACTACGGTACCTGATAAATACAGCAGTGATCTCCTGTGATCATATTTACTTAGCTTGCAGCTAGTGAGCCCATAGCGGAGGCTGCTACACCAAAAAGCCGGGGCCTGGCGCCACCATTTATCCAGCATTCTCAGGCACATGCTTTGCACCGGGGGCTGGGTGTGTTCAGAGATGTGTATGGGGGAGTCCGTATTTAGCTCACATCTCTATTCACGAATGTTTTCTTGGTATGCAATTAAGATTCAGAAAAGAACATATAAGATACGCAATCAGAAAAAAAGGCCTGCCTCTTGCACCCGTTCGTACTCGTTGTAAAAGTTGTGCTCGCTACAGAACAGGGAGAATGGGCATTTGACATCTACACACTCTTATACAACCCCCACCCCCGTGCTCGGATCATTATTTCAAATGGCATCTGCACCTGTCTTCCCAAAGTGAGTTCATGATCTTCACATATGTACGCAACATACGTTGTCATTGTAATAGACACCCAAATGCAGCTAAGTGTATCTGTTGCAGCAAAGAGGCCAAACTCTGAATGGGCACGTAAACAGGGTTATTGCCTTAGACCGTAATAGGTGTGATGCACATTGGCTCACAGTGTGGCAGAAGGATGAAGAACTGATCATGCCCATGTAATGCCTGTATCTGTTTGGTTAGGAGAGGTCACACAACTGCCACTGATGGAAGCGGCCCTCTCCACCACGAACATGGGCCCGTATTTTCAAAATGTTTAACTGGTGCACAAATTATAAATTACCCACAATTTCAGGTGATTTGAAATTCACACAAACAAATGTGTCCGTACATGGAGGGAAGCTACTAAGGGCCATGTTGCATGTTATACGGGAGGGCAGGGTGTGCCATTATTCCCCAAGGGGCCATACTTCTTCGGGGCCCCATGCCCGTGCTACATTTGTTTATAGATTTTAAAGTAAGTCTACTTACTCAATTTATTAATAACAAGTCAACTAACGTGGCTAATACCAGTAGACAGAGCCAGATATTCAGAGTTTCTTGACCCGGGCTCCACAAAGAAATTTGAACCATCATTGCGGAGTAAAATAACTCTGTTTTGCTGGAGTACTTCAGTTTCACAACGATGGCTAGTGCGGGGAATGAGATTTTGATATCAATTTATAATCAATTTAATAACTTATCTCATTCGTCAATTTTGGATCGATTTTTCTCTGTCATTGAGTAAAAGACAAATCCCGCATAGGTTAGATAAACCCCATAAACTGACGCAACTCTGAAAGACCACTGACAACTGATGAAGTTTTGAAAGTTTTATATAAAGTCAAGATTAAATGCGTATACAATCCTCCCAGGATAAATCTCAAAAGTATACAAAAGAATACAAAATCAATTCCAAATCTCCAGATTAAAGCATCAATACAATGTGGTCTTGTTGCGTCATCTACAGAAAGAGAAAATTAATCAAGTTAAATCTGTCCCTACTCTATACTACGTGACATCCCTACTTCGCAAGTTCCTAACCTAAAAAAGGTGTCAGCAGTTTGACTCCCAAAGAAGTTCAAACTCTCTTAGCCTCTAAAGGTAACTTAAGTTTAAGAAGCAGTACCCTCGCTGCCTACCCATCCGCTCTCTAAGGGTCCTCGGCCTACTGCTCTCTTGCGCTCTGATCTCTCTCAGCGCATCTGCTCAAGTCATCTGCTCTTCACCCTTCTCTCCCTCTCCTCTGAGCAAATCGCTTTCGCTGTTCCCTTCGCTAATTGCTATCTTCTCCCCGGGGTGCTGTCCCTAAAATACACAATCACAGTGTGGGTGGAACGCCCCTTCGACGCCCACCACGGACTTTCCCCGTGAGGTCATCTTCTAGCTTTTTCCTTGCTTCGTCTCTTTCGCGTCGTCCGTTAAGTTGACCTTTCTTCTTTAGACGCCATCTTCGTCTTCTCGTTGGTGACTTCATTCGACATTACAATTGACACTTTCGGAGCACAAGTCAATAACCTCAGCAGAACTTTAATCTTTATAGTTATGTATATAACCTTTCTTGGTCCTGTGAACGGTCATTTCAAAACAGGACTCAAATTCCAAGCGTCTCCTCTCACGTTTAGGCCATAAACTCCGTCCGGCATTGTCACCTTAAATCTAACAAGAACTAGACTTCTTGGCTCTTACGTTCACAGCAAGGCTATTCACGACTCCTGTGAGCCCACTAAATTACACACAGCGGACTACCCTCCTGCGAACCCTTGGTCAGTCAGGTTAAAATCACAAATGACCTAAACCCTCCTAACATTCTTACAAGAAGCCTTCTACACAGTATAACCTTTAACACACATTTATATACAATCGCATTTAGCAAATCCTTTACATATAAGTGAATACATTGTACATAAAATATAAACTACGTGGAATATAACTTTTATATTCTCATTGCTTACATCGCCGTGTATGCTCTCTGCACATTTCTCCATGTTACATCTCACGCCGTTTCTTCATTTAAAGTTACACACGTACATGAATTCTACCTTGCACGTTCTACATTTCATAAACATTTCTACACATTTCGACATTAGCCCACTACGTATACGGGCCTTCTAGATCTAATACATGTTCTAAAGTGAATACAGTTACATTTCCTATATTACTTTTGATTATATCGGTTAATTATATGCTATAAGTGTCAACTTCCCATTTCGATAGGCATTTCATTCCTACGTTATACAATGTGCTTGTGAATATGGCTCATACATATGTTTTATTCAAATTGCGCTCTCTCAGTTCCCCCCTTTGATGACTTCTGGGAGTCATCACTAAATGCAATTTGAATAGCCCTTTACACAGAACTAGTTACAATATTCCCTCTTTTCATCGTTTCGAGAGCTCTTAAGCTTTTGTACTGTTGATCTTGTAACACAGCTAATCTCCTTTCTTGCTCTCTCATGGATCTTTGTAACCGGTTCGACCTATACCATTTATACAATTTCACAAACCCTAATAAGGTGATTATGCAAATTAATACTATCAATACAGGTTTTAATATATACCATATTATGCTTTTACCAAGGTTGGCAAACCAACTCCCAACCTTTCCTACTCCATGACCTACTTTTTCCCAAACATTTATTCTTGATAAATCTTCGATCCCTTGATGAATCTGTGTAATGTTGCTTATGATTTTCTCAAGTGGTCTTGAATTATCAGGAATATAAGTACAACATTCCTGAACCTTCAAAGCCTTGCAAACTCCGCCTTCTTTTGCTAGCAGTACATCTAAAGCAAGTCGGTTCTGAAGAACCATTGCTCTAATCGACTGCATCTCGCCTTCTACTAGCATTAATGACCTCGCAGTACTTGCGGATAATCTATCTACGACTGTAGCTAGTCTCCTGATCTTAACATCGTTAAGTATCAAACCTAACATAGGAAACATCGCTCCAAATACATCTCCTACTACTTCTGCATCTCCTACTTCCCTTTTCGCTCTCGTCGAAGCCTTTCCTTCTATGATCGCTAAATCCTTTGCATGATATATTTTGGGGAAGACAATTGCCAAGTAACACGAACCATACCAATTGTCAGGTAGTTTTACATAGGCATTTCTTCCACATACAAAATACACATTCGGAATAGCTTGCATCCCTTTCATGAAATCTTTCGTATAGTACTCTAATCTAAAAGCGTGTTCGCAATTTACTTCACCCACAAATACACTCTCATAATACGTCTTGCTTCGAGTTAAACATAACTTCCCTTTCTGCGTTCTATCCAACGCTATTGGACCATTGCTACCTTTCTTTTTATGTGCCTTCTCTTCTTCGGTCCAATCTGTTTTCCACTGTCCTGACATTTTCAGAATCTTCTGCCTTCTGTATCTGTCATCTACTTGTCCTATGAACTTTTTCTCAACCTCTGACACCTTGCAAGTCAGATTATTTCTGCGTGCGTATGAAGTATCTAATGTATCCCAAGGAAGAAAGAATTTGGCTAATCTATCCTCCTTTCTGTAATAGTCCCACTTATTCATTTGCTTATAATTCGGAACTTCAGGCAGTACCGAATCATAATTTGAAAAGTAGTACTCAAATCCTTCTCTACCATAAAATATACTAAGCAGTAAACTACATGTTATCCCATAAGTCAGTGGGAGATGATGATATCTAATGCCTTCATCTACAGAAGCCGGCAATTGCATACAAACATAGCAATCTTTGGCCTCCATAGCATCGATATATTCGTACAACAATTTGGCATATGCATTTGACCTAAAGTTTCCCTGTGACTCGTCTACGTGTAGTCTACGAGCTTCATCTGCCAGTAACGCCTTTTCACGGATGACATTGCTCTCCTCCTTCTTCCCAACAAGAGCAGGTCTCAAAGTCGTTACAGGCTTTACATCTGCTGTTTCTTTATCGCTCTCATGTCCTATTATGTATGATATTGTCACTACTGTAATTATGAGAAAAATTACTACTGCTATTAGTGTACCTACTATGCATTTAGCTTTTCGGTTTGGGTTGCCGTTCTCCATGTTGTCAAACAGCGTAGCTCCTTCTTTTGCGAAAAGTTTTTCTTTTCCAGTCTTTGTTGGCTTTATTTGCTTTCTCAGTCTGTAAAGTGCTCTTTATCAAAAAAAAGTCTCTTTTCGCAACCAATGTCTTTTTCTCTTTAGCAACAGACAACCCTAACCTTTCTCCGTCCTCTAAATGTAATCCCTAATTTTATTCTTCTTTCCACTCGGCGCTAGGTTATCTTCTTCTTTATAGCTTATATACAAAAGTATTTTATGCATCAACAATAATTCTCGTACCTGCAGCTTTCACAACAATTTCCAATAATTCGAAACGAATGACTTTTTCTTCTTCTTCTGGAATTTGATGACCAAAAGTCGGAAACTGTAATCTATTTAGCACTAGATCTTGAATTTGACTCAAATATGGGGGTATGGGAAGTGTGAAAGTCAGTAACCCCTCAGTCTCGAGTCCAGGCGTCAACATCCATATCTCCACTGCCACAAATGGATCGTGATCGATTACCTTCACTTTCTTCACTCTCCCAGATTTCTGTCCCCAAGACATCTGCTAGATAAATCCACTCTGGGGTGGCGTACCTTCGGCAGGGCACACGTACCCTTCTCGATCTTCTTGGACTCTCAGTTCCCGAGTCTGTAGTTTCTTCTTCCTGATCCGATTCCTCAGCGATCGGGACAAGAGTTCTTTCTTGATCTGCTTTTAAGCTTGGCCTTCTCCTCCTCTCCGGCCAACTAGCTTCGTCACTCCTTGTCCTCCCGCTCCTTGTTCTTGGACTTGTCTCTTGGTCACTCTCAGCTTGTTCAGTATCTGATTCGATCTCCCAATTACTCTCTTCTCCTGAGGCGACTTCGGTCTCACTGGTGTCCTGACCTTCGTCGACCTGTTCCGTCTCAGTCTCAGCCTCTTCGATCACCTCCACGGCTTGGCTTTCTCCCTCTGTGGCTTCTCCGCTTTCTGCTGGATTCTCATCCGAGAGAGGAGCTGTTTCTTCTAGAGGTGTTGGCACTCTTCGGGTGTGTGAGGCATGTATCCAGTTTGGCAGGCCTCCACACTTTACTGCAGTATTCGTCACAAGTATGACTTGAAACGGTCCTCTCCAGCGCACGTCTAAGCAGTTCTTCCTGACGTGTTTTTTCACCAAAACCCAGTCCCCCGGACTCAGGTCATGGCACAAATCTTGTGCTGATGGAACCTCCGCAGCCTGGACCTGGAGGGACACAGAATTAACGGCATCAGATAGTCCCTTACAGTAGTCCAAGATCAGATCGTCTGTGATGTTCACTAGGGCTGCAGTCGGAACCGATGGCAATCTCATGGCTCTCCCCATTAGCACTTCATGAGGAGAGAGACCTGTTTTCCTATCTGGTGTGCTACGTATGCTCATAAGAACCACTGGAAGTTCGTCTGGCCAACTCAGGGATGTTGATGAACAAACTTTGGCAAGTCTGGACTTGATTGTACTGTTGATTTGCTCTACAATCCCTGAAGCTTCTGGTCGATAGCTGCAATGTAGTTTCTGATCGATACCTAAAGCTGAACATAGCATCTTCACTATTTCGCTGTTAAAATGAGTTCCTCTGTCTGATTCCAAAGAGGATGGCACCCCAAACCTCGGTATTAACTCTCTAAGTAACAATTTTGCTACTGTAAGTGTATCGCACCTACGTGTAGGGTAAGCTTCAACCCATCTAGAAAATATGCAAACAATCACTAAAACGTATCTGAGTCTATTGCATTTAGGCATTTCTATGAAGTCAAGCTGCATTCTATTGAAAGGCCCCCCAGACCTCCCAATGTGACTCAATGTGACTGGTGTTCTCTTTCCTACGTTTAGTTGCTGACAGATCGCACATCTCTGACACACTGCTTCTGCCGCTACTCTAAACTTCGGATTGAACCACGTTTGTCTGAATACTCTCACCATAGCATCTCTACCTATGTGTGCTGATCCATGCAATTTCCTTGCCATTGGACTAACAAGCTCATTTGGTAAAACTGCTCTCCCATCTGCAGAGATCCAAAAGTTCATCTCACTTCTAGTACAACCCGCTGTTTCCCAACTCTTTTTCTCTTCATCTGGTGCATTTTCCTGAACATCCCTTAGCTCATCCCACGTATCTACAGTATCTAACAACATTGTCAATTCAGTTCTTTCTTGGATTCCCCCCACCTTTACATCAGTGTGAGAATATCCCTGTTCTGCGCAGTAACGCGCTACTTCATCCGCATAGCGGTTACCTTGTGACACAAAATCTACATTTTTCGTATGCGCAGCACATTTGACAACTGCTATGGCTGTCGGGCCTTGCAATGCCTCTAACAATAGTCTCACGAATTCTCCATTCCTAATAGGAGAACCCGAGGAGGTCATGTAACCTCTTTGAGACCATAACTGCCCGTAATCATGAACTACCCCGAAACCATACTGGCTATCGGTGTATATGGTGACTCGAAGTTTGTCGCCTGCTAGACAAGCACGCGTCAAAGCGACAATTTCAGCTACCTGAACGGAATGTACTCCTTCCAGGCAAGCGGCTTCTATTACTCTCGTAATTGTGCAAACTGCATAAGCTGCTCTCAGCTGACCGATATCGTCTCTTACACATGAACCATCAACAAAGAAAATTTCATCTGGGTCAGTCAATGGCTCATCTACGATATCGGGTCTCGGTTTGGTGCATAGTTCAGTCACATCAAGGCAATCATGATCTGTACAAATTTCGTCATCGATCTCATTTGGAAGTGGCATCAAAGTTGCAGGATTCAAGACGGAGCATCTTTTTAGGGTCACATTCTCGGCAGCCAGTATGACTTGCTCGTAGCGTGTGAGCCTGCTATTCGTCAGATGCTGAGTCTTAGTCCTGGTCATTAACAATTCTACAGAATGTGGTACGTACACCACTAACTGATGTCCCATTACCACGCTTTCAGAACGTTCAATGCTGACACCCGTTGCAGCAACGGATTTGAGACATCCGGGCAACGCTGCGGCTACTGGATCTAATGTAGCCGAAAAATACGCTACTGGCCTACGCGCATCTCCATGTATCTGGGCCAAAACTGCTAACGCGCATCCCTCTCTTTCGCAGCAGTAAAGCAAAAATGGTTTTGTGTAATCCGGCATTCCTAAAGCCGGGGCACGACATAAGTCCTCCCTCAGCTGCAAAAACGCCATCAAACAATCTTTGTCCCATGGTACCGGATCACTTACTCCTTTGTGCGTCAGTTGTAATAAAGGTTTTGCCTTCAGTGAGAAGTTGGCTATCCACTGCCGACAATAACCGACCATGCCTAGAAACATCCTGACTTCTCTTTGTGTTGTAGGCGCGTTCATTTTCATGATCGCCTCTATTCTGTCTGGAGACACCTTCCGTTTTCCTTTTTCTATCCTATGGCCCAAGTATTGTACTTCAGTCATACAATATTGCAGTTTACTTGGAGACACCTTGTGTCCATTCTCGGCCAAGTGATATAATAAGGTTATGGTGTCTATTCTGCAAGCTTCCTCAGTTTCTGACGCAACTAGGAGGTCGTCTATGTACTGGACTAGAACCGAGTTCTTGGGCAGTACTAGACTCTCAAGATTTCTCTTTAGTAGCTGGTTAAAGATCGATGGGCTTTCTGTATACCCCTGAGGGATACGACACCATGTTAAAACGCGATCTTCCAGCTTAAAAGCGAAAAGATACTGGCTCTCTTCATCTAAAGGAATCGAAAAGAAAGCCTGGCACAAATCTATCACGGTAAACCATTCAGCTTGAAACGGTATCTGAAATAATATCACTGATGGATTCGGTACCACTGGACAACATGAGACAACAATATTATTAATCTTTCGAAGATCCTGCACTATTCTGTATTTTCCACTAGGCTTCTGCAAACCCATAATCGGGGAGTTACATGGACTACCCACGATCTCCTTCAGTATTCCCTGTTTAATCATGGATTCGATCACAGGCTTTATTCCTGCAATCGTCTCTGGTGTCAACTTGTATTGTGGTGTTCTTGGATATTCGGCATTGAGTCTTACCAGGATCTTTACTGGCTCTACTCCTTTAATCAATCCTATTTCCTCTCCAGTAAAATCCCACACCTCAGCTGACACTTCCTCCCTCAAGTCCTGTGGAAGCTCCTCCGCTGTTAAGGTAGGATATAGTTCCACGCACTCCTGCGAGTTTACAACCTTAAAATCGGCATCCTCATCATTGGTCTGCACTTCTACTCCTTCAGGTGTGCAATGTATTGTGCAATTCAGTTTACACAACAGATCTCTTCCTAGCAAACACACAGGGCTAGAATCACAGATCACAAACTGATGTTCGTCACTGTAATTCCCTATCTTTACTGGCACTGGTTCGGTCAGAGGATTCGTCATCCTCTTGTTTGCGACTCCTACCACCTGAATCGTCTCTCCCGATATTGGCAGACCTGGGACTACCGCTGATCTCAGCGTGGATCGAGTGGCCCCCGTATCCACCAAAAAGGTTGTAGGACATCCAGCTACTTCAGCCTCTACGTATGGTCCTCTCTGATCTACTTCCAGGGCTGCACCTAGAGTACAGTCTTCTTCCCTATTCACTCGTTGCCCTGTAAGAGGATCAACGTAGTAGCATTCTTCTCCTCCCACGAACAATGGCATTTGTCTATAGGTTTTCCCTCCATTTGAAATGCGAGGTGGTTGAGGAAACGGGGCTCGAGGAGTCTGAGTCCCCCCTTTGATAAACTTTCCCTTCGGGACTGCGGCTCCCTTAACCACGTTGTTCTGTACCTCTTCCTCCTCTTGTTCTAATTCCCCTGTCTCAACATTGTAAGGACACTTGCGTCACCAATGTCCCACCTCATTACACTGATGGCACCTCGTTGTCTTTTTCAGTGTCGCAATATCCATTCTCGGTCTCGGTCTTTCCTCCTCATCTCTGCTCTGATTATTCTGTTTCTTTACTTGCGTTCCTGTTCCCTGTTGCCGTTGTCCACCCTTTCCAGCTGCTTGCATTTGTACCAGCATTAGCTTTTCCTTGAGTTTCTTTGCTTTTGAATCTATTTCATCGCTACAGTACCTTGCATACCTCAGAATCTCATCTAAAGGTTTGTTCTGCCAACAGATCAAATGCTGTTGTATCATCAGGCTTATGTCTGGCCTTAATCCTAGAACGAACTTCGACACAAACTGTCCTATGTCCTTAGGATCCATTACATCCAACCCACTGTATTGTTTAAATGCTTTCAGTAGCCTCTCATAGAACTCGTGAACCGTTTCTTTAGGCTCCTGAGTTGTTCGATCTATCTTAACCCAGTCTATGTCTTGCACTGGCACTTTCTCTTTTAGCCATGTTATTACCCTTTCGTATTTTTCCATGACTCTAACTGATGGACCATTCGTCTGGGTATCTCTCGGAGGCTCACAAGTGGGCCATTCAATACTAAGTTTGCATGCCGTCCACAAATCTCCGGGTACTACGATATCGAACAATGTGTTCAAATCGATCCACAGCACCTTAGAGATCTTCACGAACCTCTCTACCTGCTTGTACCACTCTACAGGGTTTTCTCTAAGCTTCGGGAAGGAATTAGTGAATGCCGCTAAATCCCCCCTACTCCAAGGTACATGAACGTAGTTTCCGTTCGCGATTTCTCGCAAAGGGAAAGCTTCCATTCGCATTAGGTCTGTATCCTGGGATTTCACAATTGTACTTCTTCTGACAGATCCCCTCTTGGACCACTTTTCCTCCCATCTATCCAGATCTCTCCATATTCTAATACACATGATCAGTTCCCTTATGTGTACTCTTAGTCCAATTGTTCTACGTTCATCTAGATCTCGATCTGTGCAATTTAGCCTATGATTGGGCTGTAAAGCTTTAGTTCGTGACATGTCTATCATATACTTTTCTGCTAATTCGGATAGTTTTTCATGAGCTGCCCTTGCTTTCCGAGTAACATCCTTGGATAAGAACAATATTTCATCTGGTGCGTACAGTTCTAACCTCTCTATTGCCACTGTGCCGTCAATTATTTCATCCAAGTCTGATTTTAAACTCATTACATCAATCCGTCTTGCTTTTATTTCAGCTCTCAGTATGTCAGTCCTAGGCGGTTCGCTCATACCCCTCTCACCTCCACTATGCGCCCTACGCCTAAACACGGGTGAGTTATGAGGAGTTTTCCTTCCATCTCTTTGTTCCCACCTCTCTAGATCCCAAGCCTTTCCATCTTCCCGTGGGGTGTGGTGGAACATTACTCCATCCCCCATCCCTACATTGCGCCTTTTCGGCTCGGTTTCTCCAGATACGAGATAGGATCCACCATTCTGTTCAAAACCACTATAACTCGCTTGCTGTCTGGTGTCGCTCAATAAACGATAGGGTCCTTCATGGCTCCCCATGCTCCCGCGATCTCGATCCTGATCACCAGAAGTATGGCGAGACGTTTCGCGACTCCCTATATTCTCATGACTTCGCTCGCGTTCACCGGATGCATGGCGAGACCCTTCACGACTCTCCATGTTCCCGTGATTCCAATGTTGCACTGTTTCACTCGGGGTATGGTGAGTGCATCTGAAAGTATTTCGGTACTCCTGCGTCCTTCGTTCCCCCTCACTAAAGGTGACGCGAGGCACTTCGCCACACCCTGCACTCCTGTCATCGCACATTTGCCTATTGCCGCTGATAGTAGGACAATTATTTCCTCTATTTTCCTGGCTCTCTCTCTCCCACTCCGGGCTGCTTTCGCCAGCTCCACAATGAGAGAGGATCCTGTTATCCTGGTCTCTCCACTCTGCTCCTGTTTCTAAATTTTTATTCCGCATTTCTTCGGCAGTATCCCATTCTTTCAGGTATTCCCTTAATTCCTTATGGGATTTCGGTTTTGGTCCCCTTAAGTCCATTGGCCCTCTTTGACCCCCCTGTTCTACCCAGGGACCTGTTGCGGCATCTAATGGGGTACTCCGACTCATCGGTGCTAGTATCTGTCTCTGAGGATTCATCATGGTATTCCTATTCTCCATCTCTGCCCTTTCCCTGTCCCATCGTGCCTGTTCCTCCAGCTGGACCCCTTCTGGGTTGTAGATTGACACAATAGGGCCTATGGTAACAGGTACCTGTAAAGCGTCTGGCATTTGATAGGACCTTGCATGTTGCGTTTCTGGCACCTTCTGGACCACTAGTCTTCCCACTACCCTCTGTTCGGAACTAGATTGAGGTACTTCCTCATCTTTCTTGGTATCCCACTCTGTCACTGGGATCGATTTATATTCCCCCCATCTAGCTCCGTCTTCCTGTTGTAATATGGGACTTGCGGCCCCTCCGCTATACGGAGGTGGTCTATCTGTTAATAGCCTCTCTATCAGATCCTCCTCCGTCTCGCTTTCCTCATCTTCCTCTAGAGGTTTCTTTTCTCCCGTCACTTCTAGCATCGGGTACAGTTTGTCTGCTTCTATCTTTTGTACCCTCCACTTTTTGGCTTCCTCATCCCATTTAGCATCCTGCACTGCCTTTACTGATCGTCTCACTCTTTCTTGGCGCCTCTTTACGCTCTTTTCGTGTGCTGCTCTAAACCATGCACTAAGGGCTTCGAACTGTGTTGGCCTCGGTAGAGGTCTTGTTGCAAGCATTACCGCTTTCAGTTCGTTCAACACGTCTAGCTTAAACGTTCCGAATCTCGGAAACGTCAGTTCCTTATTCCCTTCAGTTAGCTTATTCCACTCGGAAATCCATAGTATCGAGTGTAAGCCTACATTCACTGCCATATGATAAGCTGGTGTGCCTTCTGGTGGAGCTTCTTCTCCGGTATATAAGTTCCTTCTATTCCTCCTAAAGATTGCTCTTAAACTCTTAAAACACTTCATTTCGGTAATCTACAATTTTCCTTTTACTCTTCCTTGTTTACGTCCCGATGACAACCACCAACCAATCCCTACGCGGCTCTCGCTAATCAGCCTATCTCAGCGCGACTCTACGCTGACCGACCAATCTCAGCGCGGCTCTACGCTGACGTCTGACAAACTAACCAATCTCAGCGCGGTTCTATGCTGACGTCACTCGTTCCCTCTGCAGCAGTTCTCCTTCTTTCTCAACTCGTCTCACGATCTTACATGCGTTTTCATTCATACGCTGAAAAATGACTACTTCCGTCCAAGCGATCACTTTTCTCTGACTGTGCGGCCACAGTCTAACTGTAATTGTCACCTCAACTGACGAAACGCCTTCCCTCACGGTCAGACGATCGCCTCAACTGATAGGTTACTTACACACAGTAAACGTACGACCAGCGTCCGTTACTCATACACTCACTCTTACGCTCCCCCTATCATCGGTCTGTCGGGCGATCAATGGTACCTCATGACCCCCTTTCAATGGTAGACAAATTACTCTGGGTGTTCGATACACCCGAACCACTTAAGTCCTTCCCTGGAGCTTAAGATTTCATCCGGTTGCGCGCGCTCACAACCTTCCCTCAATCACACTACAGGCATTCAACTCCGCTTGACATTACAACACAAGTACAACACAAAATACCGCAATCTTACAACGCATGACCCTTATACTCACTCTCGACCGACTCTGCTGTTTTTCTCTCGACACACCGTCAGCACCGTCTTCGGCAGGGATTCTTCTTCTGGTCGTCGATGACTAGGGACCTTGGGGTAATCTAGACCTGACCTAGGTTGTCTTCCTCAAGAAGAGAACCATCTTTCTCTGCTACCAACTGCGGGGAATGAGATTTTGATATCAATTTATAATCAATTTAATAACTTATCTCATTCGTCAATTTTGGATCGATTTTTCTCTGTCATTGAGTAAAAGACAAATCCCGCATAGGTTAGATAAACCCCATAAACTGACGCAACTCTGAAAGACCACTGACAACTGATGAAGTTTTGAAAGTTTTATATAAAGTCAAGATTAAATGCGTATACAATCCTCCCAGGATAAATCTCAAAAGTATACAAAAGAATACAAAATCAATTCCAAATCTCCAGATTAAAGCATCAATACAATGTGGTCTTGTTGCGTCATCTACAGAAAGAGAAAATTAATCAAGTTAAATCTGTCCCTACTCTATACTACGTGACATCCCTACTTCGCAAGTTCCTAACCTAAAAAAGGTGTCAGCAGTTTGACTCCCAAAGAAGTTCAAACTCTCTTAGCCTCTAAAGGTAACTTAAGTTTAAGAAGCAGTACCCTCGCTGCCTACCCATCCGCTCTCTAAGGGTCCTCGGCCTACTGCTCTCTTGCGCTCTGATCTCTCTCAGCGCATCTGCTCAAGTCATCTGCTCTTCACCCTTCTCTCCCTCTCCTCTGAGCAAATCGCTTTCGCTGTTCCCTTCGCTAATTGCTATCTTCTCCCCGGGGTGCTGTCCCTAAAATACACAATCACAGTGTGGGTAGAACGCCCCTTCGACGCCCACCACGGACTTTCCCCGTGAGGTCATCTTCTAGCTTTTTCCTTGCTTCGTCTCTTTCGCGTCGTCCGTTAAGTTGACCTTTCTTCTTTAGACGCCATCTTCGTCTTCTCGTTGGTGACTTCATTCGACATTACAATTGACACTTTCGGAGCACAAGTCAATAACCTCAGCAGAACTTTAATCTTTATAGTTATGTATATAACCTTTCTTGGTCCTGGGAACGGTCATTTCAAAACAGGACTCAAATTCCAAGCGTCTCCTCTCACGTTTAGGCCATAAACTCCGTCCGGCATTGTCACCTTAAATCTAACAAGAACTAGACTTCTTGGCTCTTACGTTCACAGCAAGGCTATTCACGACTCCTGTGAGCCCACTAAATTACACACAGCGGACTACCCTCCTGCGAACCCTTGGTCAGTCAGGTTAAAATCACAAATGACCTAAACCCTCCTAACATTCTTACAAGAAGCCTTCTACACAGTATAACCTTTAACACACATTTATATACAATCGCATTTAGCAAATCCTTTACATATAAGTGAATACATTGTACATAAAATATAAACTACGTGGAATATAACTTTTATATTCTCATTGCTTACATCGCCGTGTATGCTCTCTGCACATTTCTCCATGTTACATCTCACGCCGTTTCTTCATTTAAAGTTACACACGTACATGAATTCTACCTTGCACGTTCTACATTTCATAAACATTTCTACACATTTCGACATTAGCCCACTACGTATACGGGCCTTCTAGATCTAATACATGTTCTAAAGTGAATACAGTTACATTTCCTATATTACTTTTGATTATATCGGTTAATTATATGCTATAAGTGTCAACTTCCCATTTCGATAGGCATTTCATTCCTACGTTATACAATGTGCTTGTGAATATGGCTCATACATATGTTTTATTCAAATTGCGCTCTCTCACTAGCACCCAGGCCTGTATTAGGAAGAACTGTGGTCTCGGCCAATACAAATCCTTGGCAAAACCCATCGTCCTCACAGCAATGCACTTGACTGCAGTACTACGGAAGTGCCTGCCGGCTGCAGGCCGCCAATATACCTTATGTTTTAATCCCGGCCAGGCCGCGGCCCGGCCCACAGACTAGTGCCAATGCCATGATGAAAATGCAATTTGGAAAAATGCACTCACCTGCGATCGGCGGGCCGGGGCAGTCTGCAGACAGTCGGCAGCAGCAACAAGCATCAGGGAGGGGCAGTGGGACACGCAGGCAGGGGCTACTACAAATAATTAAATTATGGGGTGCATGCGTGCAATTTGCCTAAATCTCTGGCTGGCTTAGTTCATCTGGAGTGCTCTGACTCACGGGTCACGCGCGCGAACCCCAATGCGCATGTCATGTCACCACCAATGCCGCCCCTCCCCACCCTACGGTGGTTGAACTGAGACCGCGCAGACGCGGAGCCATCTGCGCAGCGCGCTGCGCGATTGATATTGATTACATTTGCACTAGTAGAGAAAAATAAAGTACAGATTTATTGATGATGTGCTTTATTTCTGACCCCGCACGGAGCGCTAAGCAGCGAGGAGAGACGCAGGCAGACTACTAATAGTAGGTCTCCAGTCTGAGCTTCAACTTCTCTATTTATTGACTACCACGGTACGCACGCTGGACAAAAAAACGGCCCCAACGACAAAACCGGCCCCCTGCCAAAAAACCGGCCCCCACCCCTGGCAGCCGACCGGGGGATTGCCCGGTGCCCAGCATTGCCAGTCCGGGCCTGAGTAAGGTGATGGCACGGGACTGCCTAGGCCCACCACGTTAACACTGATTGTGATAATAAGGGGCCCACGAACTCCCGATCTCATTCCCTTTTTGTGCTGCCGTGCAATGTCTGTATAGTATTGCACTGAATATCATGATGATTTTACGTTTATTGCTTTTCCTTATAAATACCAATAAAAACGTTTTGAAACAAAAAAATAGCAGATACCAATGGCCTCAAGGAAGAAAGATGGTTGCCAAGCCCCATGCTCTCTCAGCTATACGGAGAGGACCAGACAGCTACAGTGCATGAATAACTGCAAAATTTCCTTTAAGTTAATACAACGTGAAAACAAACTACAGAAATGACGAAGCACTAAAAGATTAAAAGTAATGCCCTAAAATAGTTAAAAAAAGATTGTTTCTACCTTTAACAAATGGCAAAGTGTAGCAAGTGGCAAATTATCTTGGCTAGGGCTATATTAGCCACCCCGGTTGGTGCCCACCTGTAGGGGGCTTTCTGGGACAGAGTCCCCTTTCTTATGCCCTGACAACACAAAGAGGGGCACCCTTGGCTTCTGCCCATCAAAACCTCCGTCTTCTACACCTGAAAACATCTGGGAATCCTTCCTGCGAAACTCCTTTGGGGTATTTTTTGGAACTTCTCTGTATTATCCTGGCCTTCCCCTTCCCACGGTGGAGGAGAACCTGAACCATCCTTCTCGACGTCACTCTCAGGTATCTTCTTTGACGCTGATACAGAGATCAGGTTCTACCCCCAAACTCTTGGAGCACAGTGAACTTGGTGTCTATTAGATGCTGGCGCTCCTTCATAAAATAATGACTTAAAATGTTCTCCTTCATAATCAAATTGTACAGTCCATCATAATCTTTTACTTTGTAGACCTTCACCCAACCATCCATTGCCTTGCTAGAAGAATCCACAAAATCCACCCACAGCTGTGGTGACTGTTTCTGGCTAGGCGCTACTTCTCAGGGGCCCAATTAAACTTAGTGATAAGGGCTTCCTTCCTGTGGACATACTTTATCTGGTCAGCTTCATTGAGTATCCCTCCCAGCAATGGGCATCTGCTTCAACAGATTGCCCCTCCAATCAGTCCTTCCCTGGGACTCTGTATATACATAGGATCACCTCACATACTACAAACTAGGTATCTATGTCATCCCCCACCACATAATTAGGTACCAAGTCTTTGGGGATGTGGACTCTTTTACCTTTCCTAGGCACTTCATTGTCACAGCCACAATCATCACTTGACGCAAAGGGCATTTGGGACCTCAGGTTCAACTCTCGCTGGATGCTCCCGCAGGCCAGGATAATCTTTTCCTAACCAAGGCATAGGTCATCTTCTTTTCCTCCAAGGCTTTGTTGGCCAGTTGCAACTTCAAGGCCCTCTCTGCTCATCTATCCTCCAGCTCTGTTTAGATAAACCATGTTGTGAGGCACATAGCTCCCTACCCTGGAAAACACAGGTGATGATGCTCCTCTGAGACAATAGTCCCCTTGCACTGTGGCTTCCTCAATATCCTTCTTATTTCCCTCTTTAATCTTGTTCTCCCCGGGGGGCACTGTAGCTGGCGGACGTCCTCCCAGGCTCTGAGGGCAATGTGATGATCCCCTCTCTTGGACTGCTTGTTCAGCTTCAGTCTCTCTTGATTGCACTTGCTTCTCACCTCGGCAATGCTAAAAGCTTTCCATGTATGCCAGAGCCACATCTGTGTTCCTAAAATCATAAGGTACAAAAATTGACTGCAAGAATTAATTTAGGAAAACAGTATAAAATCTACTAACTTAAAGCCAATTAAAACTCCAAAAAGCCAATCAAAAATTGCTGTTAACATATAGAGGGATTTTGATTTCAACTTAAACCACTGCAAAGTACATTGAAACAATAGACCTGGATCCCACCAGTGAACACCAATGTAAGATACTGGATTATTATTATTTGGGGAGGGTGACTCCCACCTCAAGGAATAATCACAACACTTGTCAAGGTGTAACCTCAAATGCATTAATGTATCCTGCGCTCAACCCCCTAATAGCAACCCCCTGATGGGCAATATGTAAAGTATTTATGCAGAACTAAAACAGTAATAAAATAAAAATGCAACACAACAAAATTCCAAATCCAAATAGAAAAACAGAGTACAATTTAATAAACAAAATTATACAAAAATTCCAACAACCCAATAAAGGGAACCAGAGATTTTAATTTTTAAATGTTTAAGTGGAATAGCGCCAAAAAGCACAAATCCACCACAGGAGTACAGTTATGAAGCCACCCAGGACCCCAGGGAAGACCAATAGCACGGTCCAGTAAAGGTCCAGTTCCTACTGGTCAGCTGGGTACTGTCAGGAAAACAAATCTTGCAGCTTTGTTTGTGTCCCTGTAGCCACAGAGGAGGTCAGCCAACTGACCCTTGCGGCCCACTTCTTTGTCTTGGGTCCAAGAGAAAGCAGGTTGAATCCTAGAGTGCCCCAGACAGCAAGTCCAGTCGTCTTCTGAACTTCCGCAGGTGCATGGAGGTGAAACATTTATGCCTGGCACTAGAGTAGGTGGGAATTACTCTTACGCATGGCCTAACAAATGGGGTAAAAGTCCTTTAGGCCAACCCTACCTACTTTGGGCATTTTTAATATGGCAAAGGTCTTCAGCCATATTAAATTGGGGCTCTGAGAGCTTGGTTGGTGTGTGTTTAGTGTACAATGGTAATCCTACAGTCCTTCTACATCTAACACTAAAATGCAGTTTGGGCAGTCCCAGTACCTACAACAAACCCAGAGTTGGGTGTCTTGTAGGTAAAACGCAGAGCCATTCGGCAACAAGACAGTGGAACCACAAGAATTGTTTGCCATCCTGTTCTCTACCCTTTCAAGTGAGGCCCAAGTTTTATATGAACAAGGTCACAGACACCAACTGGGCTTCAGTTTCTGATAGGAGTTACATTGCTCATCCTCCCTCGGCAGAGGGCTTTCGCAGTTGGATCACTGAGGCTTTAGACATAGTTGCTCCATTCAAAAACTGTGTCATTAAAAGAGCAAAACCTTCAGCTCCTTGGTTCTCAGAAGAGCTCGTAGATTACAGGCGTCAATGCCGCATAAAACAACGAAAATGGCGTGCCGAGACTTGCCCCTAGGTTAAAAGCCAAGCAGAAACCTTTTCTACAGAAATATAAACACGCTATCTTCCAAGAAAAATACCGTTTCCTCACAGCGGAAAAGATTGTGTCGGCAGACAACTCCTCCAGCATGCTATTAAAAGTAATAAGGGAGATTGCTGAGCCACCAGGGACACAACTGTTGAACTCCTCCAAAGACTTTTGTGACAGATTAGCAATCTACTTCCAGGACAAAGTCCTTAAGATATTTCATGAGTTCAACCCTACTGAAGGTGTTGAACCGACCATTGGTGTAGCCGAAGGGGAAAGCGATGACCCGTCTAAGTGGAAACTTATCCAGGTCTTCGGGAAGTATGCCCTGTCCTCTTTTCCACAAATTACAGCTCTGCAAACCAAGGAATTCTTACTTGGCATAAAATCCGGCGCTCCCTCAGATCCTTGTATGCCCTCCATACTCAGACTTGCTCCTGACCTAACAGCCAACTTCCTGTCCAAGGTCTTCAACGACACACACCTGCCTGGCAACTACCCAGCCAGCTGGAAGGAAGCAATTGTTTCACCTCTTCTTAAAAAACCTATCACCTACCCCTCTGATTTGAAAAGCTTTCGACCAATCTCCCTTCTGCCCGCTCCTGCTAAACTCTTGAAGAGATTATCAATATTGAACAGATGAAACACATTGAATCCCAGGAAATCCTGGACAGCTCTCAGAACTGGTTTTGTGCTGGTCACAGCACCGAAACCACCCTAGTAGCGGCCACTGACTGTATTCGCAAGCAGGTTGACCAAGGCGCATCTGCAGTGCTGATTTTGCTCAATCTTTCGGTGGCATTCAACACTGTATCTTCAGTGCGCATGGTCCAGCAACTGCGGGAAGTGGGAGTTATTAGAAGGGCCTTGCAGTTTACCCACTCTTTAATGACCGGCAGAACGCACATTGTCAGTGGGGTCCCCCAGGGATCTTCGCTGAACCCCACTCTTTTTAAGCTCTATGTGACAACTCTGGCCGAGTTGGTAAGATTGTTCGGATTCCAGGTGCTCTCCTACGTGGATGACACACAGGTCATTGTTTCCATCGCAAATGATTTGCAATCGTCGCACAAAAGTTTAATCAATGTATGTCCAGCATTATATGCTGGATGAAGGGCAACTCATTAAAAATCGAGGTGCTAGTGGTCCACAGAATTCAATCTGGACAAATGCCTGGTGGCCTGCTAGACTGCGGCCCCCTTTCTGTCTTGGTCAGGACAGCAAAAAAAATCTGGGGGTCACTTTTGATGAGGGTCTGACTTTCAACACCCACGCCAGCCATAGAGTCAGCACCTGTTTCTACATCTTAAGAACACTAAGAAACGTGCTGCCCTATATTCTATCTGAACTGCACCGGTCCACTATCATCACATTAGTCACCTCCTGGCTGGACTACTGCAACGCTCTGTACCTAAACATCAACACAGCTTCCCTGAACAAGCTTCAGGTGGTACAGTACACAGTGGCAAGGCTGATTCTTACCATTCCGAAATATCAGTCGGCCAGGTAAGGGATTCGAGCCTTGCAATAGCTACCCATCAGGAAGCGCATTTCCTTCAAGGTCCTGAATATGGTATATAAGGCTATGCATAGCAAAGATTTATCACATTTGAAAACCATGTTTCAGTGGTACACTCCAGGTGGGACCTTGAAATACTTCTTAGAGCCTTAAACTTATTGACCCAGACCCCCGCCCTTCTACTGAGTATCGAGTTGTATTCATATTTGAGTTTGGTGAGGTCGTTTAAAATCATCGAGAAATACTTCTAACAGAAAAAAATTGTTTCTCCGTTATTTCACAGGTCCAGATGGGGGGAGAGGGGGGGGGGGGGGAGGGGGGAGGGGGTCGCTCCTTCTCTGTGGCAGCCAGCAAACTTTGGAACTCCTTGCCGACTTTCATCTCCATGGCGGACTCTCTTCCGGTCTTCAGAAAACGTCTGAAAACGTATTTGCTTCTTGGCTGGTGTTGGAACTTCTCCTTCTTCCCCCGGCCGCTCAGCGCCATGACACCCTCGGGTAGAAGTGTGCTTTACAAATATTATCCTATCCTATATGTGCACCCAGCAGACCTGTCAAGCAAGATTTGACACTGTAATGTCAAAAAGGACGCCTACTGCCCCCACACTGCATCTGGTGAGCAAAACGACGATGGATTTAGGCCCAGATCTCTGTACTGGGTGAATGTATGACATTGTTCTGCATTCTGTCCATCAATTAATATTCTGACTTTACCACTGAATATCGTCAACTTCCTAGAGGATTTGCATAGGGACACCAAGGCGAATGTCAGATATGCTCAGAATCTCCGTGTTTCCAGGGATTTTAAAGTTGGGAGAGGGGTTCAGGCAGGGTTGCATTATGGCCCCTTTTCTGTTCAACCTCTATATAAATTATCTAGATGGGGCCTTGGTCAGTACTGGGGCATATTTTCCATATGTAGGGGGACGGGGTCTCCCCGTCCTACTATATGTGGACGATGCGGTCCTCATAGCCAGAACTGCTAGGGGACTCCAATCCCTGCTGGATACCATTCTTAATGTTATGGGGTCCCAAGATTTGGCTATTAATAATGCCAAATCCTACATACTGCAGGTAGGGAAGCGGCCCAAGAAAAAGTATCACCTTAGTGTAGGTCCCGAGAAGTTTCCCCTAGCAAATGTTTTTTCGTACTTGGGGGTTTTACTGGATGACCTTCTGAAGTGGGGGCCCCTTATCCAGAAGAAAAAGGGGGAGTACACATTGGTAATCACTGCTATTTTTAACTTTGCTGCAATGATGGGTAAGCCCCCAATTTCAGCTATGTTGAAAATCTACCAGGCGTGGCAACCGCCTGCTATTGCAGTGAAATCTGGGGACATACCACCACAGATGTATTGCAGGTGGTCGAGAATAACTTCTTAAAGCGCTTGCTGGGTGTGCCAAGTGGTATATCAAACCTGGTGGTCCACGAGGAACTGGTGGTACCTTTTTTATGTAACACCCTGGCCATGGGCCCCTTAGTGTTTTGGCTTAAGTGTTGGCTAAATAAGGATTTAGCTCTAAGTCAGCAGATTATAACCGATTGTATGAGCCTTGACCACATGTCCTGTATACTATGGCTAAAATATATCAGCAGTTGTTTTGTAGAGCTGGGGCGTCCTTTTTTTTTTTTTTTGTGAAAACCAAAAACAATGTCCCCCAACCCCCAACCCCACCCCACCACCCTGCACCCCTGCATCAGGCCTGAGCCACACCCCAACTAGCAGTGTGCCTGTCGCCCTCCCACTAATCTAAGGAACTAAAGGTGGTAACGGGGAGGAACCCGATGCCCAGCCCCTCCCTCCCCCTCCACAGCATTATTCCCAAATTATACACATCTGCAAAGTCCCCCTGAACGCTACATGAGTCCACTACCCAAGTCCACAAATAAAACAGCATTGTCGTCGACACCTTCCTCATCCCTGTCCATCTTCCTCCGCTGCGTGATGGTGCTCTTCGGGATGTTCCGACGCTCTGCTGTCCGCCCAATCTGACGCCACCTCCGGGTTTTCGAAGAACCAGGCCTTGCCATCTACTTCCACCCGCAGTTTCCCCAGAAAGAGCATTGAATATCTCAGTCCCTTGTTCCTTAGATTCCTCTTTACCGGGAGAAAACTCTGTCTCATTTTCTGCAGGCCTGCGTAAAGTCTGGAAAGAAGGAAAGCGTAATGTTTTCATAATGCAGTGGGCCCGTGGAGCGTGACGATTGTAGAATGACATCCCTGTCTCGGAAGTTCAGCACCCTGGCTATCATCGGGTGGGGTGGTGCTCCTGGTTTTGGCTGACCTCCTGGCACCCTATGCACTCGTTCGATTGTGAAAAAATTGCTGAGGCCCCTTGGCTTCAGATGGTTAAGCACAATATCTTCCACAAATAGATCGGGTGTTTGGCCTTCTGCTTTCTCCGGTACACCAAGGATGCGTACGTTATTTCGCCGATTGCGCCCTTCGTAGTCATCCAGCTTTCGGCGGGTATCTTCCTGTGCCGCCTGTAGGTCCTGTACTTCCCTTTGCAACTCCGCCACATCATCGACCAAGCTGGAAGTCTTTAGGTCAAGGGACTTGACCTTTTCACTGGTTTGGGCGTGATCAGCCCGCAATAGGTTGACTTCCAACTTCACAGAATCCAATTTAGCGTCCAGTGCGTCCATTTTCCTGACCATGGCGGCCTGGATGTTGTTTATCGCCGCCAAGAGATCCGTCCTTGTTGGCTCGATCGGTTCGCTTAGTGGGTCCCCTCCGTGCGTCGGAGTCTTCCTCTGCTCCGAGGGCGACCCCTTGGGCTGAACGTATCAATCTATCTTATGAGTCTGCACATTTTTCGGCCCTCGCCCTGACCTCGATGGAGGCTTCTCGGTTTCCGGCTTCGACGCCATCCTAGTGTTCACACCTAGCCAAGAGAACCTCGTCAGCACCCCAGGGCACCACTGTGGCTCCACCACCGGCACTCAAGCCCACATCGGAGGGCAGCTCCCAATTATCTTCGCCAAACGTTCACCCGAGTTCATCGCATCTTCAGCGGATGAGTTTCGGTTTCGGATGTGGGCCGCAACTTCCGGTTAAAAGATCCGCTGTTGTTCAACTACAGTCCGGGTGTGTGAAGCACCATGGTCCCCGGATGAGTTGGGGTGTAGGCATCCAAACTCCAGACGACGTTCCGATGGGTAGGAATGCTCGATTCAGTCCCAAATTTCACCAGGGGGACCAGCTTCTTTTCCTCTACCGATTGTAGGGTTCGGGCATCAGGATTAATTCAGGATAGGCTCGACGGAGGGACGGAGTCTCCGGAGCTAAGCCTTAACGCAGCCATCTTGGTCACGCGCTTGGCTCCTCCCAGCTCCTGAACTTTTTTTAACGCCTGACACTATTGTAAAATGTGGAGTTTGTAAAGAAAGCCTTTAGCTGTATAAGGAAGCTAGATAGAGATGAGTTGGAAGTGCGAAAACCCAGCGTCCGTAAATTTCTGGCGCTAAAAACAATGAGAGAGCCTTATCTCCTGGGGTCAGTGTCCACTTACGAACGGTTTTTATTGTTCAAGTTTTCGTCTGGACCTTTTCCATTTGTTACTTGCCATTCCAAAAGGGTGCTTTAGAGGACAGTTGTTAGCACCCTGTGCCTGTGACGGCGTGTCTCCATAGGATCTGCTACACTTTGTTACTCTGTAAATTTTACGAATTACCCCAAAGATAGTTTTCACTTCCCCTTTTAAAGAGGCTGAATTTTAACCAGATTTGCCCCGCGCTTTTGTATCTGCAACTGTCTAAAGCAGATAGTATCTTCTTCATCGTGGGCTACCTGAAATATACGGTGAGAACCAGGGCTTGCCGGGAAACTTAGCTTGTTTTTGGTAGAAAGCACCTCTTGTTTTAACGTGTGGTATATATGTCTTTTTATTAATGGATCCATTCTCTCTTTTATTACGGATATGAACTGTAATTTTTTTAACTTCATGTTTTAAATGATATTTGGATGCTGTGTAACTTATGGTTTTCTATATGTAATACTGAATAAAGTTGTTTTTGATTTGATTTACCACTGAATTCAAATGTATTTTTTTTGCTTTTTATTTGCAAAAAGATAAAGTCAAGGTGGTCATCACATACATGGAATACATTTGTTACATGCATCTGCGGGAAATCACAAGTTAAACGGTTCTTTTACATCACAATCTATATCGGGATGAAGTCAATTACAACTAGAATCAAAGTGTGATTAGATTGTCAATGGGGGTAATGTGTGGGGGTTCACATATGGTGCCCCGGTAATCGTTCCAGTGTGAGCACACTGCAACCCACTTTCGGGGGCATCCCCGAGCCACATAGTCTGTCTTTTCCTGGATCATGCTCCAGTCCATATCCTTCTTCCAGGAACTAAGTGTTGGTGGTGTGGCTGCTCCCCACAATCTCGCTATGTTTCTCTTTGCAATTGCGAGCCCTAGCGTTGCCCACACTTTACCTTTTGATGGCAGGTCAGAGGGCTCCCAAATATTAAGAAGGCACCTCTTAACCTCTGGGCGCAGTTCCACCCCCCACACCTCAATCTGAGTACCTGTGTCCAATAGACCTGTATCACTGGGCACTCCCATATTATGTGTAGGAAAGTACAAGCCTCCCCACACCCCTTTCGACAGAGTCCATCTTCGCTGCGGCCCATCAGGACCAGCCTTGTGCCAAAGCCATAAACCTGGTGGAGGATCTTCAACTGGATCAGTCTTAGTTTTGCCGAGATCGCTACCTCCCTAGTGGATGCAAGCGCCTCTCGCCATTCTTCCTCATCTATTTCGAGTCCATCTGCCTCCCATTTCCCCTTAAGGGCTAGCAACGGGTCCGGAGTATGATTATATTGTTTTTTATATGTGAGAGAGATAGCCTTCTCCGGGAGGTGGCCATCAAGCAGTCTATCCTCGAGTGGGGAGGATTCCGGGAGCTGGGTCCCTGGGGGGATATTGGCTAGAAGTACGTGCCTAACCTGCATGTAGCGGAAGTGTTCTGTCCGGGCTAGGTCATAGGTGTGTTGGAGGGTTTCAAATGGTATTACCCCATCCGGGCCCCACAGGTCTTTAATTTGAAAGATTCCCATCAGGTCCCAGTTGCGGAATCCTTTTGACCGGCTTAGTGTGCCCAGTTTTTCAGAGGCCCAGAGTGGAGTTGCTAGTGTCAGTCTGTTGGCCCAACCCAGTTTCTTTTGGACCATATGCCACACCTGTACCGAGTGCTTTGTAGGCCCTGTGAGACGGTATCTACCTGGTCTGGAGTAAAGAGCAGCCTCAAAGTTCCCGCCCGGGAGGAGCCATTTGTCCATTCCATACCCCGGATCGTTCCCAGCACAGTATGTACCCTGGTTAATGGCCGATAGATGTGCCGACCAATAGTATTTCCGAATATCTGGGAGCGCTATCCCCCCGTCGAACTATCCGAGCGTGAGTTTTTGTAATGAGATCCGAGGCATTCCGGTCCAAAGGAGGTCTCTCTGGGTGGCCTCGATCGCAGTAAAGTACCTTTGCGGGACTCAGTCCGGGAAGTTTTGGAGGGCGTAAAGAAACCGTGGCAGCGCCATCATTTTAAATAGCGCTGCCCGGCCAAGCAAGGACAGCAGGAGCTTTTTCCAGGTGGCAGTGTCACACTTGAGCCTTTGTAGGGGCTGCAAGAGATTTCGCTCATATCTAGTGGCCCGCTCCTTGGAGATGAAGACTCCCAAGTATGGAAAGCCCTCTGTGGATATCTGAATCTGGAAACCACACGGGATTAGAGGGGGGGCGCCATGCAGAAGGTAGAGGAGTGATTTTCCCCAGTTGATGCTATAGCCTGAGTACTCTCTGAACCTAATAAAAATATCTAATGCCGTTGCGATGGACTCATGGGGGTTTGTAAGGTACAGGAGAATGTCGTCCGCGTAGTGCGAGATCCTGTCTTCCAATCCGTCCGACCCACCGGAGCCCTTTTAGGGAGAGAGTCCGTCTAATCCAGGCAGAAAGCGGTTCTCGGGAGAGGGCGAAAAGTAAAGGGGAGAGGGGGCACCCCTGTCGTGTCCCTCTTTCTAGTGTGAAAACCTCTGAGATTTTGTTATTAACCAACACTTGGGCTAAAGGTTTGGTGTAGAGGAGGCATATCCAGCCGATAAAGTTCAGACCAAATCCCAGCTTGCGTGGAACAACCATCATGTAAGGCCACTCTAACGTATCAAACGCCATTGCTGCATCAAAGGACACGACCACAGCATCCCCATGCAGCAAATGGCAGCGTCCCAACACTCCATGGAGACGGTGCAGGTTCAATGCTGTGTTACGGTGGGGCATAAAGCCCGACTGGTCTGGGTGTACCAATGTGTTCAGGACCAGTTTAAGCCTGTTGGCAAGAACTTTAGCCAGGATTTTCGGTTTGGCATTTAAAAGTGATATTGGCCTGTAGGAGGCACTCAACTAGGTTTCCCCTCCTTGGGGATAGCCACGATCGTGACTATTCGCTAGTCCTTTGGCAGTATGCCCTGCTCTTTACTGTCCTCGAACATATGTTTCAGATGTATGCCCAGGCTGTCAGGCTTAAGCTTGTAGAGCTCAATCGGAAGACCGTTAGGTCCGAGAGCCTTCCCAGGTTGAAGGTCATGGATGGCTTTGACTAGTTCATCGGTTGTGAGGGGCGCCTCCAAAGCCTCCTGTTTTACATCAGAGAGGGTGGGCAAAGTAATGTTGATCAATAAAGCCGAGGAATCTTCTTCCGAGCGTTCCAATCTCCTAATGTATACCCTTTTAAAGTGTACTGCGAACTCCCTGACTATCTCGTGGGGTTTCGTGATGACGGCCCGAGTCAACCCTAAGCTTGCCCACCACTTTCTGCACCTGATGCTTCCTGTCCAGCCATGCTATTAATTTGCCCCCCCATGTCTCCCTGGTCATATAATCTGCCCTCCCCGTCTCTCGACAAAGTTTTAGCGGCGTCTGTGGCCAGGTCCTTGTATTCCAGAGTTTTAATTTGAATCTGATGGAGTGTGTCCGGGTCCCTCCCACTCTGCGCCAAGCCCTCAAGCGCCAGCAGATCATTCTCTACGGTGGTTATTTGTGCTTCTCGTTCTTTACAGCAGCCAGCGATCCCCGAAAGGGCCTCCCCCCTCAGCACAGCCTTAAAGGCCTCCCATAGGATTACTGGTGATTCAACCGTCCCAACATTCTCCCCAAAGTATCGGTCAATCAAATAAGACAGTTTCTTTTTTGTGTCCACACCCCGGATGTACCAAGCGTTGATCGGCACTACACAACCCTCCCTTCGGTCTCCTATTGTTACATGTGCCCAAAGTGGGGAGTGGTCCGAGATACCTCGCGCCAGATGGGCGACTTCACGGATCGTAGCATCTTGGTGCATTGGTGCCAGAAGATAGTCTAGGCGTGAAAAGGCGTGGTGTGGGCCAGAGAAGAAAGTGTACTGTCTTTTGTGTCGGATGTCTAAGGCGCCAGAAGTCAATGAGTCCGAACGCCTCCATGAGGTTGGGAAGCCACATCTGTCCCGCCCCAATGTCTCTGGCTGGGTGTCTGTCCAATTCGCCGGAGACCACAGCATTGAAGTCCCCACCCATTAGGAGCTGTCCCTCTGGGAGGGAAAGCAGCAACTTTACCAGGTCGTGATATGATTGCGTTTGGAGGCCCGGTGGAATGTAAGTCGTTACCAAATTAAGTCTGCGTCCCTCCCATTTCCCTGAGACAGCAGCAAAGCGCCCCAGAGGGTCTACGTGTGTACGTCAATGACAATTGAAAAGCTGCGGCACAGAAGAATCCCAACCCCCGGGACCCAGATGTAAAACCAGCATCTGCCGTCAGAGTGTACCTGTTTAATACTTCTTTTACGTTTGTCCCCCGGGCCATTGACGTTCCAGCTAATCACCTTTAGACTTTTATCCCACTTCATAGCCATCTCCACACATGGCTGCCATCCTGTTCCTGTGTTTCCCGAAACAATTTTCTAGGACATTTGCATGACCTCGGCATAACCTTACCGAACTTCCTCCCCATCCCCCAACTATTTCCCTTCCCCACTCTACACCCTGAAACTGGTGTCTCTCCCTCCCTGCTTCCCTGCTCCGTAGGCTTTGAACTACCCACATCCCCCATTAGCAGAGCGCCTTTCGCCCAACCCAGGAGTGAGGTAACCTCCCCCCTCCTGAGGAACCTGTTTAAAGGGGAGAGTGCGCCGGCTCCAGCTCCAATCGCTGTGCGTGCCCACCCCCATGACAGAATAAGTTGCTAAAGATGCACATTCTCCTCATGGATTGAGTCACTGTCACTTCAGTTTTGCCCCCAACTAGCCAGTCATTGCTCCGACCCCTGCCAGCGTCATGCGGGCCACCCGTTCCTAAGGAGGGGGAAGGTCCATGACAATCACTGCCGCACCCATGTGAGGCCACAAGTATTTGCAAGCTTCAACAACGTCCCCCCCCTACCCAAGGAGCCACAGGGGAGGCTGGGTCCCTGATTTTGCATCTAAGCAACCAAAGAGTTACAGTTCGCCGGGGTCCATGTCGTCAGTTCCACCTCCTCTATTAGCCTGCCGCTTCTCGAAGAGTCCCCTATTTTGGGCTAGCAGACCTCGACCGCCAGGAGCGCTGACTTGTTCCGTCCACCTCCGATCTTTCGTCCGTTGATCTCGGAGAGGCCGCCTGGTTGTCCCTCCAAACATTCCCCTCCATCCGGTCCGGAGCTTGCGACGACTCTCTGTCAAGCCAGTCCTGAACGTCCGAGGGTGAAGTAAAGAACAAAGATTTGCCCCCCACCATAACTTTTAGTTTGGGGGGAAAGAACATCATATATTTGAGTCCTCTGTCCCGCAACACCACCTTCACACCAATAAGTGAGCGCCTTCCGCGTTGCACCTGGAGCGTGAAGTCCGGGAAGAATCTGATTGTGGCGTTTTCGTATTGCAAGTCCCCTGTTTGCCGAGCCATCTGGAGGATAGCATCTCTGTCCCTATAGTTCAGGATTTTAGCTATGATTGTCCTGGGTGGCGCTCCCGGCTTGGGTTTAGGGATTGGCGCGCGGTGAGCGCGTTTAATGGTGAAGAACTTGGATAAGCGCTTAGGTTTCAGACGGGTGAGGATCAGGTCTTCCAGAAAGAGCTCCACGCTAGTCCCCTCTGAATCCTCCGTACACCTACCACGCAAATGTTGTTTCTACGGGCTCACCCTTCTTAGTCCTCCAACTTCAGGGCCGTTTGGCGGTGGTGGTGCACCAGCTCGCTTTCTCGTTGCTCCAGTTTCTTAAGGAGGCCTGAAGCTCCTTTATGTCAGATTTGTTCGCCTTGGCCTTCTCCGATGTTTTACTGAGGTCCGTACAGAGAAGGTTGACTTCAATGGAGATCTTGTCAATTTTTGTCTCCAGATTAGTGCCCAGCGTCTGTATCGGCGACATGATGTAGGCCAGGGAGGGTTTCTTAGTTGCCGCTTGATCTCCTGATGTACCGTCAGCTTGAGGGGTCCCCACTGGACTGCGTATTTGTCCAGCTTGTTGGTTGCGCAGCAGCTGTGTTTTTGGGTCTCATGGTGGCGGTCCACTCACCCTGCCCGCAGCTTAGAGGATAGCTCCTAGCCCACTGAAGGGCATCCCAGGCGACAGCAGTTGGAATCCAGGCACGATTTTAGAGGGGTCCACCACTCCCAACAGCAGTCGTAGTTCGCAGCCCCCCTACCCTGGGTCGATCAGTTGGTGCAGTCCTCCTCAGCAAGCCTTTGGGCCCACTCGCCTGTTCCAGTGCGAAGTGAATGCTTCGAATTGCTCCACCGAATAGTCAGTTTACACCTTTGGCCACACTCCCTCAATCAGTCTTCACACCCCTGACAGGTCTCGCTGCACCTCCACAGTCGCCTCTGTCCAATGCGGCGGGCCCCAGGACCATTCAATAGCGCTACACACGTGGCTCTACAGAGTCTCTCTTGAGGATGCGGCACAGCACCCACTGCGGCACATTCAAGCACTCAACACTGCTCCTCAGAGGGCCAAATGCACCCCAGCGGCCTCAGCGCTTTTCTTGGGCCCCTCCTCAGGCTGATGGATTCTCTTGCCGGCCGCCCCTCCTTGATCGACAGAGCTGCCAGGCACTCGGGCCACGAGCCGCACAGCACCCAGCCGCCGTAGGCGCTTGTTAAATAAAGGGCAGGGCAATGCACCGGGAGAGCTTCGGTTTCAGTCGTTGGTGTCACGGCTGTGATGGGGCCCCCCGTAGGGACCTCACGTCGTCGCTAGTGCTCCCAGATAGTTCCGCCAGCCAGCGCAGGACCCACCGCAAATCCTGGCGCACACCTCCGGTCCGCTGCGCAGGCCGCCAAGCCAGGGACTCGTGTGGATCTCGGGCCGGAGGTGCTATGTCGTTACTTCCGGCGGCTGTCGGGGCCGAGCAGTCCGATGTGCCCCGGTGACGTTATGGGCGAGCAGGAGCCCCGGAGTGGAAGCCTCCGACGCCGCTACTAAGCGCCAGGCTGGGGCATACAAAGGAGTGTGCAGTATGCGGATTATGGCCGGACTTTGGGGGTTGAAGGGCACGGCTCCGGCGGAGCTCCCGGGTCAAGCAGCCAGCTTCATTGGCACCTCCAAGTTCAATTTTAATACCTATTACAAATCAAAAGGGTTTATTCGGACAGGTCAAACTGCAATTGTTATACTGCTACAATCAGGCTACAATGGTAGGCCCAAAACCATGCACACAATAGATTCTACAGTACACTAGTGGCATTTAACTTCCAGGAACTCTGTACAATTTGTACCATATATTAGAGACAAATAAATTATGCCAATTAGGAGTATGCAAATTCAACCAGATTTAAAGGAGGAATAAAAGGCACTTTACCAGTGGTTAGAAGGCGTAAAGTGCCCAGAGTTGTATATCCAGCAAAAAATATAGTCCAGCAAATGGTGACCATGCTAAAAAGGTGGATTTCCCATTAGAAAAAGTAAAATAAAAATCAGTGCATAGAGAACTAAAAGTCAGAGAGTATATTCACACAAGGCAACAGAAGAAAAGGCACAGACATGCACCTAGTTTAACTGAAGCTGGGAGGCAGTAGTCCTTCACTAGTTATTAGGTCAGTAGTGCGGTTGACTATGTTTATCACAAGCATAGAAAGCTGCTTTTGGGAGTGGAAAATAGAACTTATTGTTCTGGAATCTGGTATGCAGTCGTGAACTGTAGGATCTGCTTTCATGGTTACCCCTCACCTTTTGCTGGTGTCAGTGTATTTTTTTACTGGGATCCTGCTAATCAGGACCCCAGTCACTGTGCTTCCTCCCTAAATTTGACATGGTAAGTACTTTTGTACCTCAACAATTGGCTACTGATGTACCCCTATAAGCCCCTAGAATATGGTAATGAGGTACTCAGGGCATAGGTACATCAGGGGTCTCCCAAGGGCTGCAGCATGTATTATGCCATACATGAGAGACCACTCAAACTGTGATTACAGGCCTGCCATTGAAGTCTGTGTAAGCTGGTGCGAGCACCACTTACGACAGATATAAGTTGCCTTATATTGGAGGTCACTACACTTAAAACCCATTAGACACCCCTATGGCAGGCCTTTCAGTCCTGAAGGTAGGGTGGGGATTTATAAGTTTGTATATGTCCCTGCATGAGCAGGACACCCCGACAAACCCCGGAGTTAATTCTCCAGGCTTTGTAAGTGCAGTGAGCCATTTTGATACATATAGTGGTCATCCGTCATTATGCGATGGCTAACTATTTAGTGACCTTGACGAATTTAAGCATGTTTGGTATCAAACATGTTGGAATCATACCCCAACACCGCTACCGGTGTTGGAGTATGATTCCATGCACTGGGGGCTCCTCGAGGAAGCCCCAAGTACACCCAATAACAGCCTTTCAGGGTCTGCTAGCAAGCTAGTGCTGCTGCAGACCACAAACCCGAGTCTGCCCACCTGCTGCTGAGCTTAAGCAGGGGAAGGTAGAACAATAGGTTTCGAGTCACAGGGAGATGTGACCACTTCCCAGACAGGACTTCGGGCCTTATTTATGAAGGACTTGCGCCGCCGGTGCGTCACTTTTAACATGGGAAAAAGTGACGCACCGGTGGCGCAAGGCCTTCATAAATGAGGCCCTTAGTGTATTAGAGTGGAGTGGGGCGCTTACCAGCCCCACCAGACTGCATCGAAGGGCACGTTTTGTGTCCTCTTTGCATACTTGTGTTTGAGCCTTGGTTCCCACTCTGGCACGAAACTGGATAAAAGGAAAGTATCTTCCCCTCTGTCCATCCACTCCTCTGGAAGGACCCCCCCACCCCCAGAGTCATTTTAACCCCTTTCTGAGGGTGTAAAAGAGCTTACATGTGGGTGGGTCATGGGACAAGACTCAAGCCTGAAACCAGGTCACTCTTCGACCGTCCGGACACTTGGACTTCGCTTGGAACAGAGACTGCATGAAGGAAGATTCCTGCTGCTCTTGGTCTCGCTGTTCTGCAAGTTTTCTTTGTCGTCTGAGTCTGTTCTTCTACCAGGATCTGCAACAGACCTGTGGGCATCAAGGACACACAAAGTAATCTCTCTTGGAGTTAAGGAGTCACTCCCCTGCATCTGCAGGCACCGCAACCAAGCTGATCGATCTGCTGCTCCTGATGTCCCACAGATTTCGAAAAGCTTACAAACACAGGTAGTGGTTCTTCAAATCCCTCAAGGACTGACCTGTTCTCTCAGCAATTTCGAGGCCAGTATCCCTCGTTGGAACTGCGGAGACCGAGCCCCTGTACACTATGCCAACTTGCTGTTGTCAAGGCTTGTTGGCTCTGCACTCCAGAGATCTTTGTGCTACAAGAAGCTCCAGCATCTCTTCCTGCCAAGATTTTCCTCACAACATCCTCTGCATTGTGGGCCTTCACCTTGGTGAGATGCCCTAGGTCCTCTTGCGACTCCTGTGCCTTTGGCCTGTGGGTCCTCTCAAGGGGCTTCTCCTGCTTACTAATGGCCTGCTCTGACTCTCCTGCACTTGGTGAGTCCCTTGGACCATGCTAGTCCCAACGTTGCTCCATCATTTTCCACGCCGGTTGTAGCTGCCAAAGCTTATTGGTGCTCCCGCTGGACACCAACCTCCTGGTTCTCAACTTCCGACATGGGGCAGCTCGTAAACAGCTCCTGGTCTTCCTTTGCGTCACCTGATCCTCACAGCTACAGCAACAACGTTACTGTCTTCATTCCTGCAACTCCAGACATCGGTGGGCATTGGTCTAATTGCTCTTCAATGCCTCCAGGTCCCCTCAGAGTGGCATAGACCCTGACCCCTCTGCAAGCACGTTTTCCTCTTCACAAATCCACCCTTGGATTACACAGGAATCTTGCACCTTCTTCGCCAGCGGCATCTCTACTGAAGTCCACCATTGTGGTCTACATTGGTTTCTGACATCAATTCGCCCCAATGCACCCGGGTTCCCAGGTGTAGGCATCTTAGCTCCTGGGGTATCCACGGATGGGGGTGACTCTCCAGCCTTCTGTCTTCCACTGGGTTTTTTCAGGGTCCACTGGAAAGGGTACTTCTTCAAAACTGCGACTTTCCCATGGACTTCCATTGAGTATGCAGCTGTGTTCCACTCTGCATGCAGCCTCCGCGGGGTTCCTGGGTAATTACCTTGAATGGTTCCTTGTATCCCCAGCTCTTCTGATGTCTCCTGGTCCAAGTCCAGACTTCGGTCGCAGTTCACATTCCACTTTCTTAGTGGAAGGTTTGGCCTCCTCCTGGGGACCACTATGTATTGTGCTTACTTACCTCTCGCAATTGAAGCATTGTTGTGTATTTGTGTTGATCTCTCCGGGTGGGAGATATTCCAATGTGTTAGTGAGTGCTGTGTAATAAATAGACATTTTTATAACTACACTGTGTGGTTCTTTTTCATTTAACCTACATTATTTGATTAGTTTGGTTTAACAAGCTGCATAACACTCCTCTAGATAAGCCTGAAGGCTGCTCTCAACAGCTATCACTTAGAGAGCTTTCTAAGGTTGTCTAAGACTACCACAAGGGTTGTCTGAATTAGTGCATGGTGCTTCACTTAAATAAGGTGCACCATATACTAAGCAAGCCTCCTACATTGGTGTGCAGTGGTTGGGATTTAAGTCTGCACTGTTTTACCAGCTAATCTAGGTGTGGTTAGGTGAAGAAATATCACTAGCATTAGGCACACATAAATACTTTTTATAAAGTAGTAAGTTCTACTGAACGTTTTGGATAGGTAGTTGAGGGTCTAGCAGAACCCTTTCGACAATTCTTTTTAAGTTTAGCTTCCACTAGGGTAGGTAGGTGCAACACCACACTACACCTAGATTACCATGTCTTTAATTGGGGAAGCTAGTGGGTCTCAAGATTCTAGGTATGGTGGTCTTAAGTTCCAGGAACGTAGGGCCCTGGCAGTAGCCAGGAAGTTAAAGATAGGTAGCAACCCTAACACTCAACAGCTCTCAGAGCTTCTGCTGCAGGTTAACCTCCAGAAAGCTAGGAGGACAATGTGGGTGGGGTAGCTCCAGAAAATGGGTCAGGGGAGGTTCACCTCATTGACACTAATTCTGAGCATGACCAACAGAAGTTTAATAACTTCACCCTGGTGATCTCTCATCCCCCATTGGCTAGTGCAGAGGGTGCCCTTAGAGGTAGGACCCCCTTTATTCCTCCTGGTAGGGTTCAGAGAATGCAAAGTAAGTCTAGATCATAGTGTCAATTCCAATGCCTCGCACAATTCCATAGTGTCCTCCATCTCTAATCAGAGGGAGGACTCCTTAGAGAGGGACTATCACCTGCCTAAGTTTTAGAGAGTCAACCTCAGAAAAAAGAAAGAGCAGCTAGCACTTGATAGGGAAATTTTGAAAGTACAGAGGGCTAGGAAGAATTTGGGCCTAGAATCCTAGGATGGTAGCACTAGTGTCCCTAGGGAGCAATTTTCCGATGCTAGGAGCCTTCGCAGGATAGTCTCTCCTTACCAGGAAGGGGGTAGATATCCATATGGATCACTGCCTTGGAGAGGGCTTGTCAGGTACAGAAGGCCTCTAAGGGAAATGCAGCTATCATGTGGCTCTCCTTTTCTGGTAGAGACACACTCCTCACTGTCAAGAAGGAAGATGCTGACAACTACACCGTCTGGAAGAGTGCTCTTATAGATGGGTTTTGTTTGACCACTGAACAGTACAGGGTCAAATTCACACAGAAGGCACACACCCAAGACAGGGCTGATTTTGTAGACAGTGCTATTAAGGCTCTGGAATGCCTGCTTCAAGGAAATACTGTGCATGACTATGAGACATTGTACAGTTTATTGATAAGGGAGTACACCCTTAGCTGTTCAAATCAGCAGCTGCACAAGTACCTGGTGGACTCTCATCTGACCTCACCCCAAGAATTGGGAAAAAATGCAGACAAATGGGTCCGCACCAGGGTGAAGCAGAATAACAATGGTGGTGGAGGTAACCAGAAGAAGCAAGATTCTTCTAGGGCCCAACCAAGAGAGACGGGTGGGTAGAAAGGTAAAGACAAAAAGGAGTCTTCACAAGCTCCCCATAAATATTTCTTTAGGGTGGGTCCCAAAACTCTTCCTCCTCTGGCAAGAAACCTTGGTGTTACCTATGTAAGGAAACAGGCCACAGAGCAAGGGATGCCAATAGTTCTAAAGCCAACACCAAAGAAGCTACTAGTGCTGCCCCCAAGGCAACTAGCACCCCTACCACCGGTACAAGTAGTTATACAGCCCCCAAGGGAATAGTAGGGTTAACCTTGGGTTCCGAAGTGAGTTCTGGCCTAGTCAGATTGCCCACTCAGGCTATCCTTGTCTGTGACAGTGGTATGGAACTTGCCACTTTACTTGTAAGTCGCACTAACTTGGGCATGTACAGGCAACATCCTCTGATTAATGGTCAGGACGATGTGGCATACAGGGGACACAGGGGCCAATGTCTCAATGGTGACAGAGAAAGTTGTGTCGCCTGACCAAATCATACTTGGTCAACTTTACCAAGTGACCAATGCAAGCAGTTAGGACTTCTAATTCTTTAGAAGTTGTGAAACTCCGGTGGGGAGGAGTAACTGGCCTTAAAAGAATTGTGGTTTCTCCAGAGCTACCTGTGGGCGGTCTGTTGGGCAATGATTTATTAACTTCAGCCTGGTCTGAAGTCGTGTTCAGGACACCTGCAGAAATGATGGGAATCTCTGCCAGTGTATTTGCTGTTACTAGGGCTCAGGCCTGACATTTAGGCACTGAGGGAGCAGTGGATCCGGGAAAATGGACCAGCTAGCCACTAAGAAGAGGAGGAAGGGTAAGGAATTATTTTCCTCCCAGACTTCCAGTGAAGATCAGTCTCCCAAGGGAGATGATCCTAGCTCCTGTGAAGTAACTGTCCTAGAGGAACTTGGGACTGACACAGCAGAGTTCTTGGGGGCAGGGGGCCCTTCCAAGGCAGACTTTAGTCTAGAGCAGAAATCCTGCCCCTCTCTTGAACAGCTCAGACAGCAAGCTGCTGATGAGGAGGCAGGGAATGTCAGTGGGTCCCATAGGATTTATTGGGAAGATAGGCTTCTGTTTTTTGAGAGTAGAATTCCCCCCCCCCCCCCCCCCCCCCAAGTCTGGTGCCACCAGGAGGTTGGTTATACCTCAGAAGTACAGGGGTTTCTTCTGTCCCAAGCACATGACATTCTCATTGCAGGAAATCTTGGGCAAAGCAAGACTTGGGACAGTCTTGTCCCTCATTTTCACTGGCCCCACATGTCTGAAGACATCAAGGAGTTTTGCCACTACACAGGCCCCCTTACTCCCCCTTCCAGTGGTTGGGGGTTCTTTTTGAGAGGGTAGAGATAGACATTGTGGCCCTTAAACCCTCCAACAGCATTCAGACACAGTTACTTCCTTGTGGTGGTGGATCATACCATTAGGTATCCACAAGCTATTTCCCCGTAGGACCACTACAGATCCTCTATGCCTAGGGCCCTTCTGGGAGTCTTTTCCAGAGTGGGGTTTACTAAGGAGGTCTAGAGTCAGACAGAGGCACACACTTTATATTTAGCTACATAACTGCCACGTCGAAAGAGAGTGGTGAAAACTACAAGTGTACCACACCCTACCATTCACAACGTAATGGGATTGTTGAAAGGTTCCACAAGACCCTCAAGGGTATGATCATGGAATTCCCAGAGAAGCTCAGGCGAAAATGGGATGCCTTACTACCCTGCCTTCTTTTTGCCTACAGAGGTGTTGCTCGGAAGGGGGTGGGCTGCAGCCCATTTAAACTTCTGTTTGGACATCCAGTTAGGGGTCCATTGTGTCTGGTTAGGAGGGATGGGAGCAACCTCTCAAACAGGACATCATGGACTATATCCTTGGCCTGCGTTCACGTATGGCGGAGTACATGAAGGAAGCCAGCAAAAACCTTGAGGCCAGCCACAAGCTTCAGAAAGCTTGGCTTGACCAAAAGGCTAGGCTGACTGTTTACCAGCCAGGACAGAACGTGTGGGTGTTGCAGCCTGTGGCCCCAGCAGCTCTCCAAGACAATTGGGGTGGCCCCCACACCATCCTTGAGAAAAAAGGCGAGATCACCTACATGGTGTACCTAGGCACTCCCAAAGGTCCTCACAAAGTTCTTCATATGAACCGCCCAAGGCATTTTGATGACAGGGCTGACTTGAACTTGCTCATGGCCACCGATGAGGGACAGGAGGAATCCCGTGATCCTTTCCCTGATCTCAGGACCCTGTTAATGGGTCAGTTGATGGAGTAGCTTTGGCAGGAAGCCTCACTGACCAGAAGCGAGCTGACTGCTGTCTGCCTGTCAAGATTAAATCTAGAGACAGCCTCACCATGTCAGACTGCTTCAGGACTGAGGTCCAGAAGATGCTGGAGTTGGCGGTCCTTGAACCTTCAGATAGCCCTTGGGCTAGTCCATTGTTCTTTTGCCAAAACCACACAACCAAGATGGTAAGAGAGAGAGAGGAGGTTTTTTGGAGACTACAGAGGTCTCTATGCAGTCACTGGGACTGATGCCCATCCAATTCCCAGGGCAGACGAGAGGATTGATACCCTGGCTTCAGCCACGTACCTCGGTACATAGTTACTGTGCTGGCTACTGAAAAATCAGACTCTCTGGGGATGCCAAGCCAAAACCAGCATTTTCAAACCCTAGTAGGCATGAATCAATTTATTGTGGTGCCTTTTGGCTTGGAGAATGCCCCTGCCACATTTCAGAGGTTGCTGAACAAAGTTCACAGGTGTAAAAGCCTATAGTGCAGCATATCTAGATGTTATTGCTCTCTTTAGCTCCACGTGGGAGGATCACCTGGTCCACCTCAGGAATGTTATGGGGGCCCTGCAAAAGGCAAGGTTCTCTATCAAGTCCATAGAGTGCCATAAAAGGCAGAGCAAGGTTGTGTACCTAGGCCAACTTGTAGGAGGCAGCTAGGTTCAACCATTGGAGAGCAAAATCCAGACCATCATGAACTGGGTTTCTCCCACTATCCAGACTCTGGTCAGAAGTTTCCTGGGCCTGACTCGGTACTACAGGAGGTTTGTTAAGGGGTATGGGTCCATTGTGACTACCCTTAATGACCTCACCTCCAAAAGTGATAATGAATGGTTGGTGGTATTGCACTCCGTTAATCAAAGTAGATCACTTGTACGGTATGTGTGCTGCACTAGATTGGTGCCTGCCAACACCCTTAATCAATGTATGTAGCCAGGGATCGCGAGATCACAAGGACTCGAGTGCGCACTAACTAAAAGATAAATCTGTAAAATTTTGAAAGATTTATCTTTTAGTTAGTGCGCACTCGAGTCCTTGTGATCTCGCGATCCCTGGCTACATACACTCACCTCCAAAAGAACACCTAAGAGTACAGTGGACAGTTAGCTGCCAGAAGGCATTTGATGACCTGAAGCAGGCCATGTGCACTCCTCTCAATCTACAAAGTCCTGATTACTACAAAACCTTAATTGTCTAAACAGATGCTTCAGAAATAGGGGTAGGTACAGTTATATCACAACTTATTGCAGATCGCCAGGACCAATCAAGTAGCTTTTATAAGCAGAAGGTTGACCCCAGGGAGAAGCGTTGGTCAGCTACTGAGAGGGAGACCTTTGCTGTGGTGTGGGCCTTGAATAGGTGGAGGGCATACTCAATTCATTGTTCAGACAGACCATAAGCCCCTATTTTGGCCACAACAAATGAAGGGTGAAAATCCCGAAATTTGGAGGTGGTCCATTTCCCTACAGGGAATGGACATTTCTGTGAAAGGTGAACGTAGACCTGGTAGTGTAAAGAAGGGGTCGCACTCTGACTCCTCCCACCAGCAGGTGTACCCCAGGAGCATCATGGTAGATGCAGTCTTTCATAGCGTGTGCGCTAATTCGATGAAAAGTGTGTCATAGCAAGGTTGCAGCACCAACTCTGGACACCGGTGTTTCGGAATTGTTGTTCCTCGTCAGCAGAGTGTAGGTTTTTCGGGGGTTAGCTAGAGCTGACGAGCTCGGATCCTGCACCCGCGCCTTGAGAGGTATCAACCTGAGAACACTTGGCAGCCTGCACAGCTAACCCTCGAAAAACCTACACTCTGCTGACGAGGAACAACAATTCCGAAACACCGGTGTCCAGAGTTGGTGCTGCAACCTTGCTATGACACACTTTTCATCGAATTAGCGCACACGCTATGAAAGACTGCATCTACCATGATGCTCCTGGGGTACACCTGCTGGTGGGTGGAGTCGGAGTGCGACCCCTTCTTAACAGTTAATTGGCTCCCTTAAGCTAGAGCTGACGAGCTCGGATCCCGCACCCGCGCCTTGAGAGGTATCAACCTGAGAACACTTGGCAGCCTGCACAGCTAACCCCCGAACAACCTACACTCTGCTGACGAGGAACAACAATTCCGAAACACCAGTGTCCAGGGTTGGTGCTGCAACCTTGCTATGACACACTTTTCATCGAATTAGCGCACACGCTATGAAAGACTGCATCTACCATGATGCTCCTGGGGTACACCTGCTGGTGGGTGGAGTCGGAGTGCGACCCCTTCTTTACAGTAGACCTGGTAGTAACCATGCAAAAGACGGTGGACTCTCAAGATATTGCCACTTGGAAAACGAAGACTCAACTAGGCAAGGTTAGTGTCATCTCTTTTCGTTGGGGGAGGGGGTGGTGGTGTAGGAAAGTAGGATTTGCTTTCATGGTTACCCCCACTTTTTGCTGGTATCAGTATGTTTTTTTTTTTTACTAGTCGGGACCGAGATCCTGCTAATCAGGTTCCAGTCACTGTTGTTCCTCCCTAAATTTAACATGGAGCATTTTTACCTCCACAATTGCCTACTGGTGTACCCCTATAAGTCCCTATTATATAGTACTGAGGTACCCAGGGCATAGGTGCATCAGGGGTTTCCCATGGGCTGCAGCACGTAGCATAAGACCACTCAAACTGTGACTACAGGCCTGCCATTCCAGGCTTTAAGCTAGTGCGAGCACCACTTATGAGGGATATACATTTTCTTATATCTGAGGTCACTACACTTAAAACCTATGTCACCCCTGAGGGAGGCCTTTCAATCCAGAAGGTAGGGTGCTGGGTTGTAAGTGTGTAAGTGCCCCTGCAGGAGCAGGAGAATCCCTACAAACCCCGGTGTTGCTTTTCCAGGCTTTGTAAGTGCAGTCCGCCAATTTGATACATATACTGGTCATTCAAAACAGAAGTGAAATCTATTCTCTTATCCAAATCAACTTGAACTATGTTTATAAGTTGCAATACTATGTATGGTCATTCAAAACAGAAGTAAAATCTATTTTCTTATCCAAATCAACTTGAACTATGTTTATAAGTTGCAATACTATTGTATGATATGCTCGGAACATAACTATTTCTTGTATTACGGGTTCTGTTTACTGTATCTGCTTGAAAAGCGCTCTGATCCCCATAAGGGTCTTGTCCATGCTATATAAAACCTTCAAAATAAATTAAATATATAAATAAATCTCCCATTATGCGATAGCTAACTATATAGTGGCTGTGCCGAACCTGGGCATGTTCGGTATCAAACATGTTGGAATCATACCCCAACACTGTTACCAGTGTTGGATGTATGATTCCATGCACTGGGGGCTCCTCCAGGAAGCCCCCCTGAACTCTGGGTAACAGCCTTCAGGATATGCTACCAAGCTAGTGCTGCTGCCGACCACAGACACTATTCTGCCCTTCTGCTGCCAACCTCAAGCAGGGGAAGAAAGAACAATAGGTTTCCTGTCAGAGGAAGGTGTGACCACCTTCCAGACAGGACTTGGGCTGGGGCGCTTGCAAGCATCACCAGACTGCGAGGAGAAGGCGCTGGAATGGACCGTCTCCTTTCTCGACGGAAGAACACAAAGAGTCCGCCTACCACCGTACAAGTCAGAGGTCACCGAAGTCATCTGCGGCGTCCCTCAGGGATCCTCACTGAGCCCGACTCTCTTTAACGTCTACATGAGCCCTCTCGCGGCCATCGCACGCCAACACAACCTCAACATAATCTCCTACGCCGACGACACCCAGCTGATCCTCTCCCTGACCAACGACCCCGCCGCCGCCAGAGCCAACCTGCACGAAGGGATAAGAAAGGTAGCCAAGTGGATGACGACGAGCCGCCTGAAGCTGAACTCAGATAAGACGGAGGTCCTCATCCTGGGCTCCTCGCCCTCCGCCTGGGACGACTCCTGGTGGCCCCCCGCCCTGGGCACCGCACCCAAACCGACAGACCACGCACGCAACCTGGGTTTCATCCTGGACTCCTCCCTCTCCATGACCAGGCAAGTCAACGCCGTCTCCTCGTCGTGCTTCAACATCCTGCGCATGCTTCGGAAGATCTTCTGGTGGATCCCCACAGAGACCAGGAAGACCGTCACCCAGGCCCTCGTCACCAGCCGACTGGACTACGGCAACGCACTCTACGCCGGAACCACCGCCAAGATCCAGAAGAGACTCCAGCGCATCCAGAACGCCTCAGCCAGACTCATCCTCGACATCCCACGTCACAGCCACATCTCCGGACATCTAAGAGACCTGCACTGGCTCCCGGTCAACAAGAGAATCACCTTCCGCCTCCTTACCCACGCACACAAAGCTCTCCACGACCAAGGCCCGAGCTACCTCAACAACCGAATCAACTTCTACGCTCCCAAACGCCACCTCCGATCCGCCAGCCACGCCCTCGCCACCGTCCCACGCATCCGCAGAACCACTGCTGGAGGAAGGTCCTTCTCCTACCTGGCCGCCAAGACCTGGAACTCCCTCCCGGCCGACCTGCGCCTGACCCAAGACCACCTCTCCTTCAGGAAAAAGCTCAAGACCTGGCTGTTCGAGCAGTAGCGGCACCCCCCCCCCAAGCGCCTCGAGACCCTACGGGTAGGTAGTGCGCTCTATAAATTTCTGTGATTGATTGATTGACTGCTTTGAAATGCACATGTGGTGCCCGCCTTGCATACTCCGGTTCAAGTCAGTTCAGGGAGCCCTTCGTTCCCGCTCTGGCACGAAACTGGACAAAGGACAGGGAAGTGTCCTCCTCTGTACAGCCCCTCCTCTGGGAGGGACCCCCGATTAATCCTAACCACTCTTTTTTTTCTTCATTTATTTCATTTTATTTTTTTAACTTTATCATTTTATGACGATTTTATCATACAGTAGCAGATTTGTAATACCTTAAACACAATATGCAGAGAATATCTGGAAACAAGGAGATGAAGTCTAATGAAAACACTTCATAGCTATCTGCGTAACAAAGGTTAAATAAATGTCAGAGAGGTGATCCTGCAGGCCAAATGTATCCAAAATACACCTACTATTTCCTTCTCTGTAGACAAATAGGTTTTCTGGATAAAAGCCACTCTATGTGGAAAAGTAAAACAGGACAGACCTTTATCCCGAAATAACATTCCAGTTGAACATTTATTTCAGTTGTTAGGCGAGATGTCACTACATAGGAGAGATGTCGTTACCACGTAATACGATTCAAAGTATGAGAATGTTAACAAAACAAAACTACAAAAGGCTGCCACAAAATAAATACAAGTATTATAACCATATCCAAATGCCTCTTCACAAAGACAATATCATGGTTGGTCTCAGAGAGGATAAGACCAATGTGAATAAAAAATAAACAGAAATGTACTTCACTGCGATGTTCTGGGATTTTGCTGGATTGTGATTTTAAAAACCTTTTTGGTGGTGGTGCACAGTTATATTTAGAATAGGGCAAATGAACGGTTCTAACCCGAGACTGGAGGTAACTTTCTTGGATGTATTACGTAACACAATTGTAAGAAAATGAATTTCGAAATAATAAAGTCTTTGAAGATACGCCAAATGAAAGAGAGATATCTCCCTTTTTTAAATAGTTCTGTAACAAAGCCACAAAAAGGATTTTTGGATATTAACTCGACATTATGAACAACCTGAGGGACCACAGGCACCTGTGCATTTGAAATAAAGAAATTTTGTGTGCAAATTATACCAACATGCCTGTCATGTCTCTGGATGAGTCCGTCTCTGGATATTTCATTGCTGTTTTACAAGATAAAAATAGTATTGCTTAATACAGCTCCTTCTGGACTGGAAAACTGCACTGCATGTGTCACCAGTTTATAACTTAAGAGTCAAGAGATATGCAGATAGATGTGTATTCGGAGTGTGGTTTTAGCGAAGCCCTGCACTTTCTCTCCAGATTCCCCCAGACAGCACCTCGTCCAATGTCCAATTCTGAAAACACACTTCCCTAACACACAGGGAGTATTTAGCAAATGGATTTCTCTATTCTGCATAATCTGGCTCCTAGTAATTCAGCTAGTATGTATGCATGACAATTAATTTAAAGGTTAAAATGGATACATTATTCCCACAATCCTAGGCTCCCCGACATTAAGGCTGAGCTAAGGCCCAGTGACACCCCCGCCATCTTCCGGAACCAAGAGTACGAGGTTACATTATTAATGGGAAACCATATTGCAGAAGTGGAAAAACCCTGTTCTGAATGAACATGCACATTCTCCTCCCAATAGACAAATACTGAACCCTCTGATAGTAGCTCTGCATAGTGCCTGTAATACCACCCACAGAGGCTGTTCAGGTGTTCCTGCTAAGACTCACCCTTCCAGAACACAAGTGCAAGTTCATGCATAGTGACTTACCATCATTTCATCTCAAAGTCGTCGTGATAGGAATTAAGCAGATATGTTAGTATTACTTGCTCAACAGTTATAAGAAATTATTAGTAGAACATACATCAGAATGTTATATAATCAGTAGCAGATTGCTCAGTGATTAACGCTTGCTACCCAGTCTTGTTCCCCCAATCACGCCGTCAAGACATCCCTAGAGTAACTCCCTCCTTTCAGTCATTCTACCCAAATTCGGGGCTTGACTCTCCATTTTTCTTCACCCTTCTCCCACTAATATCCTAATTTTCCTTACTCAAACCCTGATTCCACCGGTACACACTAGGCTTTTGTATCACCTGACTTTTTTATTTTAAATATCTGTGTGTACCTTGCCATAGCACCAGTGAAAACTATTGCAGGTGTTATTATTGGATAACTGACCCACCCTTTTCAGGAGCAATAAGTTATCCCAGGATAATGTCCACAATGGTGTTCATTAAGAAGGGAGGCAATGTGCATACAATGGGACTACTGCAGTCCAGTAAGCTAAGACAGGCCAGGGACTGTCAATACCGAGCTAGTTGACAACAGGAACAGAGCTCTCAAATTACAAGGAATCCATCAATAAATACTGCATACAACAATAGTCACACAAACAGCTTTACATTAGGAGTCTGAGTGAACTGTTCAGTGCAGGGCCGATCTTTCTCCATGAGTACAGTTGTCACAAGGCTCCTTTATAGCACCCTCGAAGGGGTTGTGTCCCTCCTTAGCCCCCACAGTTCTTTTTACTCATGCTTCACACGCTCCACAGCAACATAGAAGGTCTTCTTATCATCCAGGCAATGCCATCCAATTGGTCCTATTTCACAGTCTGCACAGATGAGGAATTTTATTTTGCCAACATCCTTGGTGAACCCAACATTTTCAAATGTATACATATCGTCCACCAGCCAATGATCCTCAAGAATGTCTCCATCTGGGGAACTGCCATCCCCCAATGCAGTCTTCTTCCTCATAGATGGAAGAAAAAGCTGAAAAGTAGAAAACAATAAAAAAAGGTAAGCATTTTTCCCCATTATATACTATCATAAAACACTTAAGTTAGTCACAATGCTACAGTAACATACTACAATGTACAGTTTAACACTAGATCGTGCACTGCTTAAGGACACATGGTCAGGAGTCACCTTCAGACAAATGTCTACTCGTAGGCATGCCTTACTTAATAATTTGGTATTGCACGGTTGAAAAACAAACAAAAAGCCCACTTTGTGCAAGAAAGGGGCCTGTGGGTAATGTGGTACTTGAAGCGAAGCGCAATACTGAGTGCAGGCTGAAGTACATGATGAAATTTCCATGGGTACCTCTAGGATTGACTAAAAGAAATTTGCAGACTTTCAAGATTGAAGGGAATTAGTCAATGTACTACTGTTTTGCTGGGGCACCTGCTGTCCTAAAAATTGTATGACCCAGGGTTCATGTATTTCATGTCTGAGAAATATTTACAGCCAGGAGAAAATACTGAATGGATACAAGCCCGATGCAATTTGCAAACTCACTTGGTCCCAAAATGTTTACCGTTCTGAAAAGTTTTTCCAACGGGTAAAATAGGTTTTGCGACTCATATCGAAAAACAATTTGGAAGAAGTGTTCTTTTCGAATTGTGAATCGGTATGCAATGTATCAATGAATTGCAACTGCAATTCCGGTTGCAAACCACTAGTTACCGACATCTCAAAGGAGGCGGCAACTGATTCGCAAAGGAGAAGGTGTCCCCTTTGGGAATTGAGTTGGGAACCTCTGAGGGACAGGTTATTGTCCAGGGAACCACCACCTGCTCCCCTTCATGTTTCCTCAAGTTGAATACTTACTTTTTCTTAGTCAAATCCCCCCCTGGTGTACTCAAGTCTAAACTCCAAGCCCAACTTCTCACCCCTCACTTCCAAAATGCCAATGAGCTCACTGAACATTTTAATAAGACCGTTAAGGATGTCTTGGACCAAATAGCCCCTCCTAAACTAAAAAAACAAAGAAAGATTCCATCCAAATCTTGGTTCAATTCAGATCTCAGTAACAGAAGACGTTCTCTTAGACTGACCAGAAGAACATGGAGACAATACCCCTCTCCCTCCCAGCTCGCACTCCTCAGATCCACGAGATCAACTTACAAGAAGGAATATGCTACTTACCAGTATGCATCTGTTCTTGGCATGTAGGGCTGCCGACATTCATATCTATGCATAGATCGCCGCCTAGTGTTGGGTCCGGATGATTGCACATTGTTGTCCTGGAAGAGGCTTCGAAGTATCACGAGATAGGTGGCTCCTCCCCTGGACTACAGTGCGCATGGGCATCCTCTCCATCCTCAGATTGTTTTTCGCCATTGTGGCAGAGATGGAGTGTTGTACAGTAAGAGATGTCCATGCAAGAAAGTGAGTTAGAATGAATGCTACAGCTGCGACAGGCACCGGGGAGGAGGGTGGGCGATATGAATTTCAGCAGCTCTACATGCCAAGAACAGATGCATACTGGTAAGTAGCATATTCTGTGCATAGAATGTATAGCAGTCTCTCCCTTAGCAGTGGCTTCCTGTGCCAGCTGCAGCAGTCTGAAACAGAGTTTTTAGAACAGCCTGTCCTACAGCAGCTTGCTGTTTGGAATGTACATCTACACAATAGTGTTTTGTGAAAGTATGTATGGTAGTTCATGTGGCTGCTTTACATATTTCCTCTAGAGGAATGTTCCCTAGGAAAGCCATGGATGCCCCCAGTTTGTGTGTAGAATGCGCTCTCGGGGGAACTGTTAAAGTGCGTTTTGCCTTAAGATAATATATTTGAATGCACTTAACTATCCATCTGGCTAACCCAGATTTAGAAATGGGGTTGCCCTTGTGTTGTGGTGAAAAGGCAACAAACTACTGTTTTGTCTTCCTGAAATCTTTTGTCCTGCCTATGTAATATAGGAGAGCCCTCTTAACATCTAGTGTATGTAGAGCCCTTTCAGGTACTGACTGTGGATTTGGGAAGAACACTGGTAGTTCTATTGTTTGATTGATGTGGAAGTGGGATACCACTTTTGGCATGAATTTAGGGTTTGTCCTCAGCACGACCCTATTTGCGTGAATTTGGAAGAATGGCTCTTGAATAGTTAGAAAAGCCACCTTCCATGTTAAAAATGGTATTTCACATGAGTGTAAAGGTTCGAAAGGTGGTCCCATCAGTCTGGTTAAAACAAAGTTTAGGTTCCAGACAGGTGAAGGTGGGTGTCTTTGGGTGTGGGGGCGGCGGGGGGGGGGGGGGGGGGGGGGGGGGTGTCGGGCGGGGGAAAGAAATCACTAGTTTGAGCCCCTCCATGAATGCTTTAATTGCGGGCACTCTGAATAGCGAAAGGTGCTGCCTGTTCTGAAGGTAAGCTGCTATGGCAGCTAAATGTATCCTTATGGATGAATAGGCTAGATTGCAGTGGTGTAGGTGCAAAAGATAGCATATGATATTTTGAGTTGATGCGTCTAGTGGGTTTATGTCATTGTTGTTACAATAAATGACAAAACGTTTCCACTTTGCCGCATAGCATGCTCTCGTGGTAGGTCTTCTTGCCTCTTTGATAATGTTCATGCAGTCAGGAGGTAAGTTTAGGTAGCCAAACTCTAGGACTTCAGGAGCCAGATTGCAAGGTTGAGCTGCTGCGGATCTGGGTGATGAATGTCTCCATGGCTCTGCGTTAAGAGACTGGGTGTTAGTTTTAGTCTTTGATGAGGCACCACGGAAAGTTCTAGGAACGTGGTGTACCATGGTTGCCTCGCCCATGTTGGAGCAACCAGGATTAGCGACATGGAATGCTGGCGCAGTTTGCGTGCCACTTGCGGTATCAACGGTGCTGGTGGAAAAGCGTAGGCAAATTTGCCGGACCAGTTCATCCATATCGCATTGCCCTGAGACTGCGGGTGTGGGTGTGGGAACCTTGCGGCGAAATACTGGCATTTTGCGTTTTGTTTTGTGCCGAACAGGTCTATCTCTGGTTGTCCCCACAGTTGGAAGTATGGTTGAAGCACTGTGGGATGAATCTCCCACTCGTGCACCTGTTGGCTGTGTCTGCTGAGCAGATCCGCTATTTGATTGTCCTTGCCTGGGAGGTGTTCCGCCATGAGAAAAATGTTTTTCTGAATGGCCCACTTCCACATGCTCTGAGCTAGATGTGACAGCTGTGGAGAGTGTGTTCCTCCCTGTTTCTGTATGTAGTACATTGCAGTCATGTTGTCCGTCCGGATCAACACGGTCTTGTTGCACAGATGTGATGGAGACGTTAGATATTAGCTTTCCCTCCTGTATTAGGAACTCTGCCTGTTCCTTATTAAGGTCAGGTAGATGCTGGAGAATTTGCTCTAGTGTGTCGTAGTGTGCCCTGTCGTACCTGGCTAACAGGGCTTGTGTGTTTGAAATTCTCCATATGTTAGCTGCTTGAGCAGCTACCCTTTTCCCTGAAGCATCCAGAATTTTAGACTCCTTGTCTGGAGGTGGAGCCTCGCCAGTAGTCTGAGAATTAGCACGTTTACGTACATTGGATACTACCAAAGAGTCTAAAGGCAGCTGTCCCTTAATGTATATAGGGTCCACTGGTGCTGGCCTATATTTCTTCTCTATTCTGGGGTTAATGACTCGTGCCCTGGTTGTTTCCTTAAATATGTCCCCAGCGTGTTTAAGCACCCCCTTTAACATTGGCAATGTTTTGACTGATCTTTCAGAAGTGTTGAAAGTGTCAAATAGGAAGTCTTCCTCAATGGGGTCTGCATGCATTTCCACATGGCGATTGTATGCTGCTCTTTCTATCAATGCATTGAAAGCAGCTGTATCCTTTGTAGGCGAAGTTTTAACAGGGTATGCAGTATTGTCTTGAATGGGCTGAGAGTCTGCAGGATCTACAGGGTCAGACCCTGGTTGATTTTGGTTGTCCTGGTCATTGTCCACAGGATAATTGTACAGTTCATTATCCTCATGTTCCACATCCTCATCTGTGCGTGTGGGAGAATATGTATAAGTCTCTTGCACATGTGGTCTGATAGGCTCAAAGAAAGTTGGAGATGTAGAAGAGTCTCTTTTCTTTTTTAGTGGTATTTTATAGGCCTCTGCGTAAGTTTCTGGTCTGATTTTCCTTTTTAATAGGGTAACTCTGCCAGTATCGGGGTCAACATACAGTTTTGACTGTTCCTCTGTCGAGGGCTCTTGCTCTTCAGGTGCTTGAGCTCTTTTCCCCGTTATCGCTCTTTTTGTTTGTGTCGGTTCGATTTCCGTTGTCGGTTCGACCGCTCTAGGCTTCATGTGTGTTGGAAGCCCAAACTTTATCGGTCAGAGTGACTTTTGTGGATCAACAGTCTTTTTCAACAGTCTTTTTAGTCTGTATGAACTTCTTCGGGCCGTAATTGTTTTCGACCCGACTGTTCTCGTTTGTTCGATAACCACGATTTGGCCTTGTGTCGTCTTCGGAGCTTGCTGCTTCGGAGCGATGTTTTGCTGCCTCGGCTCGACTAACCCCTTTAGTCCGATCCTTGCCTTCGGCTCGAGTGTCTTTGTGTGCACCCTCCTTGGTTTGTCAACCTTTTCTTTCGGTTCGACAACCATTTTCTGCTGGAGTCCTTTGTTTGTGTGGCCTGGTGTCGACATCGATCTCGTCGGTTCGACAGCCTTTAGCTTAGGCGTGGCCTTGGGTGTACTGGCTCTCGGCTCGACAACCCGTATATGCGACCCAGCCGGGTCGACGACCATTTTGTGTTTGGTCGGCTCCGATGGATTCAGACCTCTCGGTCCGAAGACTGTAAAGTCCATCAGTTTCGGTTTCCGTTTTGGTTCCTTTACTTTCGGTTTTGATATTACCAAGGAATGGTAATGTTGCACCGATGGCTCTTGTCTTATATTCTTAGCCGGGCTTAATTGCAGGGCTATAGAATCGATGTTATGATCTTGGCTAAGGCCTTCCGACGATGCCTCGACCTGAGCCTCTGGAAGCGTATCATTAAATGTACTGGGCTCCGTACTCACGGTTGGCCCCGTGTCCTCGCCGGAGTCGTCCTCGACGGCTCCGATGCCTGGATCGTCGTCCCCTACCTCTATGATGATGATGTTCTTTGTCGTCGACGTAGTAGTTGAAGTCATGTTCCGACCCCTGCTTCGACTGCTGATCAGAGTCCTCAGCTTCGACGACCTCTTCGTCGTCTTCAAAGATAATTTCCGGGTCAGGCGCTGGCTTCTGCATCGTCTGCCTCGCTGCTCTCCGACTCCGAAGTGTCTTCTTTGATCGAAACTGCGCACAAGCTAAGCAGTAGGCTTCATTGTGTTCTGGAGATAAACACTTGTTACACACAGGGTGTTTATCTATGTGTGGAAATTTTGAGTTACAGTTGGGGCATCTTTTGAATGGACTTCGTTCCATCGACGATTGGTCCCTTGGTGTCGAAAAAGGCCACGCGTCCCGATTCGACGTTCTGAGTAGAAAACAACAGGAATAAAGTTGTCAGCACCGATCGAAGAACAATACCGACGACCCCGAAGGCCTTTTCGAAAAGATTTTAATCGATTCCGAACTCAGAGTTGGAAATTACATCCGAACCCAATGGCGGAAAAAAACAATCTGAGGATGGAGAGGATGCCCATGCGCACTGTAGTCCAGGGGAGGAGCCACCTATCTTGTGATACTTCGAAGACACTTCCAGGACAACAATGTGCAATCATCCGGACCAAACACTAGGCGGCGATCTAAGCACAGATATGAATTCAGCAGCCCACATGCCTCGAACATACATTTTCAATGAAAAGGCAAGCTTCGTTCGAGCATTGATCGTGCCAAAAATAGGCCCAGAGAACTGTTTAACATTGTTAGAAAACAAACATCTTCTGCTCCCTCTGAACGGACGACTCAACAGAGAGATGCGAGGAAATTGCTAACTTCCTCTTGGATAAAATCGATAAATTCTTCCATCTAACTCAGACTCCACTCACCCCTTGACGTTGACATTACCATAGATTTTCCTCCCTTGTTGACCCCACCCCTACCTCCTAATCCTTCCACTCACCGACCTGTTTCAACTTTTCCTGAAGCCAGCCTCTCCAACTTACAGCTGAAAAACAATGCCTTCTGGCATAATTTCCACCCTATAACTGAACATGAAGTCCTTAACATAATTTCCAAACTCAAGCAGACTTCACACGCCAAAGACCCTCTCCCTTCTAACCTAGTCCAAGATCTAAAACACATCATTGCCCCTTACTGGCCTAATATCATTAACACCTCCTTTGCCACAGGATATGACCCAGACTCTCTGCAGCTCAGACAAATCACTCCCATTCTTAAAAACCTTCCTGCTGACCCTAACGACCCTAACAATCTCCGCCTTATCTCAAACCTCCCCCTTCTATCCAAAGCCCATGAAAAATGTGCTCTCCGACAATTGGATAATCAAATCTGCAATTACAACTTACTTGACTCCTTGCAATCCGGCTATAGAAAAGGATGCAGCACAGAAACTGTCATGCTAAATATTGTCGATGACATCCACTGGCCCCTCGACAATGATGAGGCCTTCCTACTTATTCTCCTCGACTTCTCTGCTGCCTTTGATACTGTTAACCATTCTTCCTTACTTAACTCACTTAAATCTTGCTTTGGCCTTTACAGGCAGGTCCTCAAATGGTTCACTTCTTATCTCCAACAAAGAACACAACAAATCAAAATCAATGACTGCCTCTCTAACCCTACACCTGTCTCCCTAGGTGTCCCTCAGGGCTCTATTCTCTCCCCTCTCTCTTAAACCTCGTTATGGAGCCCCTTACCCTTATTCAGAAACCAGCAAGAATCAACTATCACCTCTATTCTGATGACACCCTACTGTCCCATAAGATTAGATCCCACTCTGATGTACTTCATCTAAACAATACAATGAATAAGATCCAATCCTGGTTCTACTCCAATCACCTCAAACTTAATCCTAGAAAAACTGAAATTATTCTCTTCTCTCCTAAAAACAACAAGTTCCCCATTCAAGGCTGGCACTCCGACCTCAATGCCCTCAACTGCTTGCTCTCCTTATCAAACTCAGTGAAATCACTTGGTTTCACTATTGACAAAAACTTTACTCTTAACGACCACATAAAATCTTGGCTAAAGGTGCTCTCTTCACTCTCCGTCATCTTAAAAAAATCAAAGCCTTCATTCCATCTGACGACTTTAAATTGGTTGTCCAATCACTGTACACGTTTTGACCACATCTCCCCAGCCCTCAAAGCCCTTAATTGGCTACCTGTTGAAGGAATATCCTCCTACAAGACTGCATGCGTAACGCACAAAGCTCTTTACCAACAAACCCCTTTGTACCTTACAAACTCAAAAAAGCAGGCTGCTCCCGACCGATGCGAGCACTAATGCTCTCCTCCCTGCCCCCCCCCCGTTAAAAAAAGAAAACCACACAATCTCGTTCCTTCTCCGGGAATGCCCCGAATATCTGGAATGCTCTCCCTAGGGATGTGCGCTGTAACCTCTCCTACCTCAGCTTTAAAAAAGACCTCAAATTACACCTTCTCAACAAATATCAAATCCCGGCGGGTCCACTCGGCCTTTCATCCATCTGAGGTAGATAAACCGAGTACCGTAGAGTTGGGTAACAATGAGCATCTGTTATTGAGCGCCAAGAGACTTCTGGGTAAACGTGTGCTTTACAAATACACTTGTTATGTTATGTTTGTAGCCAATTACATGGAGGTCAGAAATTGCAATTTTGGCAAATTAATATTCATTAGTGATGCTGCGACCCCTGCAAATTGTTTTTTTGTGATATGAACTATTAGTACATAGGTAACTTTGCAAAATCTGAGTCCATTCGCAAAAAAGTTGGAGCACAACTTGACTCCTTTTTGCCAACTGACTTTTAGTACATCTGGCCCCATCTTCTTTATCATTTATAATATGTTAGCCTAATTTGCTGTACATTAATCGCCTTTTGGGAAAGAAGCAGTGCTTAGGTTTTATATATACAAAATAGAATAGATATTTTATATTACATATTGTATGCTTGCAGTTATGTGACCTTACTATGAAGTGAACTGTGATCGTGTAAAGTAAAAAGAAAAACATCCCATGCTCCAAAAAGACGACCTGCGAAGACATGCTTGAGTTCTCAATTCTTTGCCTGCCAAACCCTTCATGCTAACTCCCCGCCTTTGTTGGTTTACACCTTTATTCCAACCTTCTCACTTTCAATGCCATTGTTTTAACCAACTCTTAAAAGCAATACTCTCTCTGCTCCTAAAGAAAGTTTAAGAAACCCACTGCTGATATACAAATGTAGACTAACTTTCATCCGATATCCAATTTACCATTCTCCTGCAAAGTTTTCTAAAGAGTAATTGCACACACATCAACTCAGGTTACATCACACAAAAACACTTACTCCTGACCGCTAATCTGCTTTCGACCTACAAAAGAAACACACTAAAACACCAGAGAGGCAGGTTTGGATTATTTGGTATTGCCCTTAAATAAATATGTGAATTGCTCTCTGGTAGGACTCCACAAGTATGCATGGATTATTTGGCTTTCTTCAGGACCAAATATGTGAGGTATTACTCTTAATAATTAACAGAGACATACACAGCCATAAAAAGGTATACTGAACCAGTGGTTGGAGTCTCACCAGTATGTGTGTTACCGGATATGTCAGGTAGCACAAGACCTCAGCACGAAACTCGAGGGAGCGTCAATGTCCTCACTGAGAGTGGCAGGTGTCAGTATACCTTTTTATGGCTGGGTTTGTCTCTGTTAAGTATTAAGAGGCATGCCTCACATATTTGGTCCTGAAGAAAGCTGCTACACCTCTACAGAGGGTATTAGGATGAACCTGGTTGACCATCACTAGACTATGACAGGTTTAATCCACTTCTGCTATCGTTCTTAATCCTAACCCTGGGATGCCCCAATAAAGTTTTTGGTGTCCTTCCGAATTAGTTTTAACTCACATTCACGTTCAAAAACCTTTGCACAACGTCTGCCACACCCTGCCCATTTACAGGTTTTAGTAAGCCTCTCATCACATACTTAAAACATCCCTTAGCTCCTACTTCTCAGTGAGGGGGTTGTAGCCGGCTTTGTGACCTGGTTCGCAGTGCAAGGAGGTTACCCTATGATGAAGCATGCCATCTTTGGGTGGGTGAGGGAAACCGTTCTATAAAAGGGACCCTCCTGCACTCCTCTGTTATCTTCAATCAGATCCAGGGTCCTTTTGAGTTACACGGCTGTAGACCCTTCACCAGTGAGTCCCTCGAGGCCCGACAGACTTGTTTCATGTCTCACCCACTCCAACAGCACAGATCTCACGACTCGCGCTTTATGCGCTACTTGTACTTTGCTTCGCCTGTGTCTCTATGTGGTGGTTATCTGGCGTTTTTTGAGGCAGATGGTATAAACTCCTAGGCGTTTTCCTTCCTCTCCAATTACCATACTACCCTGCCATCCAATTTTCTTTTACTACCAATAACTTAGGACAGTCCCTTTTGGACTTGTTAACTCGAAAGGTAATTGTTGTCTTCCCTGTGTGATCTGTGGTCTCTGGATTTGCCTACGAGACCCAACTCTTGTTAAGGCCTTATTTCCTCTTGCTGGTTTATTTATTTATAAAGTTTGCCACTGAAAGCAGAATCTCAGGAATGCAAGTTATGTGGCTGACGTCTGTGGGGCGCAGTCTATAAAAATCATGTGTGACACTTCCCCGACACTTGGCTTTACTGATGTTATCAGGGAAAAGGTACTTCCTTGCCGTCTGCGCATTACTCATTTCCCGTTTCTCTGTGATTCTTCATCCCAATTGCTTTTTTCTGCAGCAGTGGATTTTCCCAATCACTTTTGCTGTTCTTGGACAAAGGACGAGCCAAGGTGACAAAGCATCTTGGTAATCCCTCTACGCTTCATTCCTTATATTTGGTCAGTGCACTGTGCCTATATCCTCTCTCCTTGTGATTTAACCCGTTGCGTGCTGGTGACGGAACCGCTCCGTCACGAGCCTCGGTGGGCTGTGCTGGTGACGGAACGGTTCCGTCACGGCCCGCTCGCCGCGCCTACGTGGTGCTGATTTCGCGCCTGCGCGGCACGTTCTATTAAGCGGGCGGGCCGTGACGGAACCGTTCCGTCACAGGCACAGCCCACCCGAGGCTCGTGACAGAGCGCTTCCGTCACGAGTACGGGAGCGCCGCGCGGCCCCCCTTACCCTTTAGCGCTGCGGCGGAATAGTTGCCGCAGCTAAGGGGTTAAGGGCCACATACTTTAGATCACATTCTGCAAGCCCTTACCTGTTATGTGTAGCTATTTCCTAATCAAGAACCCGAACTGGATGAGATGAGATGAGACTATTGAAAGGATGTAATCTGTGAAAGTGTTCTTTTCTGATGTCCCTGTTTTTGGTGACCTGCTCCTATGCAGTGAATAGGAATACCTGGACTTATTTCTATGAAGTAATAGGAATCTTGGATTATTACCGGCTTGGTGAGTGAGCCTTGAGTGCATAGAGGGAAGGGACTAGGGGTGACATCACTGGGTAACTTTATATGTTTGAAAGCTACTTACCTCTTCTTTTGTGTTTTTGCTCTTAAAGGGGGCGTGACGACAATGAATGATTATCCAGAGACTCGAGGGGATTGTGCAGTATGCCATGTCGAGGGCAGTTATGTCTCTATGAATATTCCTTTCACCCTATTAGCTACCTCCTTTACTCTAAAGGCTAATTTCCCGCACTTGTTAATTATGGAGTGTGGAAGAAGATCTCTGTCCCTGCAGAACCTGGATTTCAGGTGAGTGAGACTATGACCATGGAAGTGTTCAGCATTTCAGGAGGTGCCCGACCACAGGTAATTGCAGCCCTAGTCCTGTTCTGTGAGTCAGGTTGCTTGCAGACACGCAGCAGCACCCGTCAGGCTACGGCTCTCCCTTCCGAGCAGCGCTGCTGGCCTCAGCAATAATCAGATGGGCTCCCAGCTTATGTCGACACGTAAAGTTCAAATCCCCTAAAGGGGAAAAAGGGTTGATCTCCTTGCTCCCAACTGATGCACAGAGATGGAGCAAAGTCCTCCGGCTTCCTCTGGGTTGGTCAGGGGGCAGGGCTCGATGGCTGGTCGTAGCGTCAATTTTTTTAAAGCAAAACTCAGTACCGGCAACCCCTACCTGGCTTCTGAATCACTGATACTTTGGTGGCCCTTCCTGACATATGGGGTCGCCGTCAAGGCTCACTCAAGTATTGGCGCTTTGTCACACAGGCACTTCTACAGTCGCCCCTATGGGTTTTGTTTGCTCCTATTTAACTCTTTGCTTACATCACACTGCTTAATTACAAATAAATATGCTTTTGTGAGTCCGGATATATTTTGAAATATTTGTAATATTAATTTACAGGATATTTATTTAAATGTTGTGTGTTAGGGAAAAATAACTGACATCTTCAGACAGCTCACTTGACAAAAACCTCTAAATCTAGTAGGAGAGAGAAAAATAAACCTCATTAGGTCTCGCCTGGAATTAGCATCCGAAGGATGCGTCCAGGCTGGAGACTTATAGTCATCTGACTCGGGGGAATGAAGGACAAGAATGTGCCACGCGCTTCTCCTTTGCTGGATTTGACTGCGTGCACGCGCACCCACATTCACGCATGCGCACAGACACAGCCACACGCATACACAGCCACACGCATACACAGGCACACGCACACACACACACACCCCGTCGCCGCCGCACCTACACACACACTAGCGCACCTACACGCACACACAGAGACCCCCTCACACACACACCAGCGCACCTACACACACGCACGCCCGCACACATACAAAGACCCCCCTGCCCCATCGCCATCATCGCATACATACACACACAAGCGCACCCCCCTCCCCCCTAGAACTAAGCCCCACTTACCGCCATTCGGGACTTCTGTAGCCGGGGCTCTCCCTCGGGCATGGGAGCCCGGCTCTCAGGCACTCCGTGGGCGCGTGCGCGGGACTTCCGAAGGAACTGGCGCAATTGCGCATGCGCAGTAACCAGACGTTAGCAAAATCATTTTCACTGTCACCATCATGCCCTATTGTCAGGATACCGCCCACAGATTGGGTTCGAAGGACAACCAGAACTTGCTGTCTGCCTGGCAGTCTTGTTTATTTTAAGTGTACTGGTTTTGCGAGCCATCCCCGTCGGTGTGACATTGTTGTCTAAACAGGCCCCGCAGTTGATTCACACATCGGGCGCCACCCAGGTAGGGTTGTGGCCTTCCTGCGCGCTCCCGCGCTTTGATTCTGCAGCCTGTGTGAATCGGCCCCTTCTTCTGGACTTTTAAATAAAGCAAGCCATCGAATGCACCAGTGGCCGCTGCATGCAGCGACAGGTAGCCGCCCGTGGGGCCCTGCAGTGCCCACTGTCCTCTCTCTTTTTTACACAGAAAAGAAGAGAGGCGCACGCGCCTGACCTGCACTTGACGCGTCATGAGTGTTGTTTCCCAGGAGGTCCTCCATAGGGATCAATTCATCGGACCCGTTTCAGGGCCTGGCATAACGGAGCTACCCCAGCACACCCGCTCCCCAGCACCGTGCGACGTCTATAGCGCTAAACCAAGACGTCGAGTTACCCGCGGTGTTCGGCGTCACGCGAAGAATGCACCATGCGACACCCAATGGGTCATACACATTTATTGTGCTCTGTGACCGTAGAACGTGTTCTGCTGGCCACTTTTAAGGAGGAGTCCTTCATGTAGTGTTTGAAAGCACCTGTCTCCATTGTAGGCGCTCTCAAGGCAGCATGTAAACTTGGGCGGGTAGTGTATTTTGCACAGGATCACAGAGTGGCGTGGTCTAGTGAGATAGCTGGGAGTAGATCTTTCATGCAAATCAACAGATTTTTTTCTGATGGGCCTTAATCATTCAGCCTTTTAGATCTGCCGGATGTGGCTGTGAACTGTAGCGCCTATGAATCGGACAACGAGACTCAAAGCACACAGCGTGGGCTCTGCATGCAAGGACCTGGAGGACCGATGCCCACATTGGTTTGGTTTCAAACATAGGAGGATAGAACTTCGGCTGATGGTCTATAAGTGGCCACAGCCGTAGTTAATGAGCAAAAGGATAGAAGAGATGTTTCTCTTGTTGTGAAGCTGCAGCCGTCGATGAGAGACATGGGTGCCAGCTTCTTATCCAAAGTGTGTGATCTTGGCCAAAAACCGATTCCCAGGAGCAAATGAGTAATGAAAGAAAATGTGTTAATTAGGCCTCTTCGTAAATTGGGATGCATAAAACCTAGTAGCTGCATAATGATATTAGGCCTACTTGGAGCACTTTATACTTTACTTTCTTTATTTTGTGGGTGATATGGCAGACACTAGCACACTACTTGAGTATTAATTTATATTCTGCATTTGTCTGTTTTAATTCGGCTAGAGCTTGTTCTCTGTTAATGGAAGCCCAGTAACCTGTCCTCTTGCCGGAAACAAGCATTTCTTTCAGGCAGAAGCAATGGTGTTCACATAAGATTACAATCATAAAGCCCTGTCCTTTACAAAAGGGCATTGCTCCTCCACCCGCCTCTGATCCCCAGTTGTTGTTCAGGTAACTGTTTCGAACAATGGTGTTCTCATCAAAGCGCGGGTTCAGATGGAAGGCAGTGCCGCCATGGAACTTCAGGTTGATAGCAAACCTCTTAGCATGGTGCGGAACGGTCCCGAAAACTGCGATTACTTTAGAAGGGTAGCAACCCCCATGGATGTGTGAGTGGTACGGCACAGGACATTGTTGGCCATTCGGTGGAAATTGTGGAGTTGGATATGGATGGAACGATCCTCCGGGAGGGCACGTAGAAGGTGGGAAAGACGGAGGGAACCCCCCAGGACCCTGAAAAGACACATTTTCCAATTCCACATTTCCAGTTATGTGCACGGCGTTAACTCTATGGAGCGGAATCCGGTGCTTGTACTCCACGAAATGTTTTCCGTTGACTGACACCATATAACAGTGATGGTTCACAAGGATCCTGATTTCAAAACGTTGGCCCTTGTGAAAAGGCATCTCATGCTTTCTCTCCTCTTTTTCCCATTGGTTCCTCTCCTTGGTGTTGCAAACAACGACACCACCTTCGGAAAAGCGCGGGTTGAAGTGGAAAGCGATGTTCTCAGACGGCACGCAATGATCACACTGCAAGTTCACAGAAAGCGTGTCACCATGATGACTGACAGTGCCACTAATCACCAACACGGTCCCATCGCTGAGGCTTCCGGAGATACCTTTGGTGAAGGGCACCGACGGTCTGTAGAACTGGTTATGGGGATGGCCGACCTGCATCTTGGCTTCCTGGATGCTCCGTGGGTGCTGAGGATGTGGTTATTGTACCTGGTTAATAAGGAAAGCATGCAGCAATCATGACAGCTAAAACTGCCCTATGCTCCAAGACAGTGAGAGACAGTCTTCGATAGTCCCCCTGCCTACAGTACGGTGGATGCCTAAGTAACATATTAAACCACTGGTAAGTAGGGTTGCCACCTTTTACAAAGACATACCTGCCATTATTTTTTCACCTCGTTTAAGATTTAAGAGTCAAACATGACATACAACGTTATAAAAATGGTCTTTCTAAAGTGGAATCGTTTTTATAGATCGCCTTTGTGTCTGATTTGCAAAGGGTCAAAAATGATGCAGTACACATCTGTGTATCCTCTTACATTAGTTGTACTTTCAGGTACCCTTTCTGGTGCACATGTTGCTGAAGATCTTTTAGCAGCACTACACCTAGAGAGTCAGAAACCTTTGGCCTACCCAGCAGTGGATACATGTTAAGGCATGGGCAAAGAGCCTTTCAGGAGGCCTCCTTATAAAGCTAGCTCTGTTCTGCAGCTCAGTATTGCCCTGATTAACTTGACTAATTCGTTTTTTTAACAGATTGTTTTAAATACTGTTTTTCCTTTTTAATGTGGGTGATATCTGAGAGTCTATAATGGACATTTTGGAGAGACATGCTGTTTTTATATTTCATGTAACTTCTATAAAAAAAGTTTCTTTTAGACCAAAACGGTGCCTCTTAAACATCACAGAGATTACGTGCATCAATATTACTATGCTGCTGCTGTGTTAAATGTTGGAAACATGAGTCATAATCCTTCAATATTAAATGTAAACACATTTAAAATGTGGACAAATGTTCCCTGATCACATCACTTGCCTATCCCCGAGGCCTGCACTACTGGGCATTCATTGTCCACAAAAAATGCATTTGACAAAGGTTTGAAGCACTGGGCTAATATCAGCTGGCAATTTAATATGAATTAGCCAAAGGCATGTGGTAGTCTGCAAATATCAGCTGCCCATATGATGTGCATAGGCTTTCACAACTTGCCGCATATAATATACCAACCAAACAGAAGCCTGCACAAGTGGACATTTCTGGCTCGGGCATGTGACATTTGCAGACCTCTAGTATATGCACTGTAATGCTTAAGGCAAAAACATAAATAAAAGGCATTGCCATTTACAATGCCAATAGCTCTAACTTTAATAATGCGAGACCTATTGCATTGCAAATGCTTGTTTTTCAAGCAGCATTTAGTTTAAAGACAAACTGACATTTGACCACTTTCCTTGAACAGACAGTAAATATGTTGAGATAAAAACAAGAGTTAATGGCATCTTTATTGCTCGTTCACTTTCTGAATGAACAGAACACCGGTTCCTTTCCAGCCTAGGTTTACTCACCTGAGGGGTCTAGTTGGAGTTAAAACTAGCTTGACCTGATAACATTTTACTCTCAATTGCGAGTGGGCGAGTAGATTTTTCGAGGCCTGGAAATGGATTTAATCCCAGCAGAAGGGTTGCATGAAAAAGATGTAAAAGCACATGCAATGGAAGAGAACGGGACTGCCACATCCTCGGGTGGAAGAAAACGGTGGGACAACGTCATGGCAGGTCTACTAAAGAAAGAGGCCTGTGATGTGAGTTGCACTGGTCAGGTTGGATGTGACCTGCAAACATAGGACCAAAGTAAGGGAGAAGTTTGGTGCAACCATTCGGACTACAATGGAGGAGGAGCAAGACCAAGATAATGAAATGCAAACAATTGAATGGTGAATGTTTGATGGGGGTATGGGTGATGGAGAGTGTCCGGGTGCAAGCATGCATCATAATGGGGGTCTGTTTGAAAGAGAAGAGGTGCTAGAGTTGTCCTATAAGGAGGAGGAAGAGGAGTTCTAATAGGGAGAAATTCTATATTGGCGAGACAAGCAAATACCATGGAGAGAGCATAGAACATAGTTGGGGGAGGAGGGGTGCTTAACTTGCCAGAGAAACCTACTATACTACAGATACCTGAAGCGAAGATTGAAGTTTCTGAAGGCTGCAGAGGGCTCAGAGAAGAAATGGGGGCTTATGGGGCAAAACGACCAGCAACAGACTAAAGCCTGGTGAGGAAGTACGGTGAAAGGGTTTGGATGGTGGGGAAGGTAAAAGGGGTATAGCAAGCACAGAAAAATTAGTTTTTGTGGGAAAAAAGTGTGGGAACGGACGGGGATATATATAAAAACACAGAAGGGTGGTGAGAACAAAGGTACAACAGAGGAGGGCAAGAAAACTGAAGGTGCCGGTATGCCAGATAAAACAAAGGATAAATAAGTTGAGGGTCAGAAGACAGATGGGAGCGCAAGGGTAAAACTGACGATTCTCAATAAACTACCCTACATGGTGGTGCCCATGCCTCTGGGCGCACATTTAGCTATTGGAAAGGTGAGTTCATAAGTGTGTACAAAATGTTGCATAGGGAGGTTCAAATCGACAGAAAGATACAAAGAAGAGGCTTCGAAACAAGTACGGACACCAAGAGTGCCTATTAAGATTGATACATGGACATCCGCCTGTAAGACCTGGCCCTTTTTGCAGGTTTATCCCAAAACTTTTTGCCTTTTGCCTACTGTTTTTCTGAGCCTGTTTTTTTTGGCTATAGGACTCTGGGCACTTTACCATTGCTGATCAGTACTAAAGTGCATAGTCTCTCTGTGTAAATTGTAATTATGATTGGTTATCCACCATTGCCATATTTGATTTATTTTGCAAGTCCCCAGTAAAGTGCAGTGTGTGCCAGGGCCTGTAAATCAAATGCTACTAGTGGGCTTGCAGCACTGGTTGTGCCACCCATCGGAGTAGCCCTGTAAAGGTGTCTCAGACCTGCCACTTCAGTGTCTGCGCACACAGTTTTAAACTGCCATGCCGACCTGGTAAGTGCACCCACTTGCAAAGCCCTAACCTTCCCTTTCCTTACATGTAAGGCACTGCTTAGGTAGGCCCTTGAGCAGGGAGCAGTGTATGTGAAAGGTAGGACATGTGCTGGTGTGTTTTGCATGTCCTGATGGTGGAATACTGTGCGTTTCGTTTTTCAATGTTGAAAGGCTGTCTGTCCCATATATTAACATGGCTGCCTTGTAACATCTTACAAGTGTAACTTTCCATTGAGACAAGTCAGAGAAATGGAGCTTAGGCTCTCTGAACTCAATTTATTAACACGCCTTTTAGTAGAGGTGGTTTTTAAATTCAGTTTTTGAAAATGCCACTTTTATCAAGAGTTAACGCAGACTCAGTGGCGCACAACTTTAGTATGTTCTAATGATCAAACCTATTTTGTACGTTTAAACATTTTATTTAGTTCATATATATTTTTTCATATATTTTCTCATCAATCTGACATCTTTCAACATAACATATTGTGTTTAAGCATAAACACATAACTTTCCTTTTAATAAACCAAAATCATTTGCATATATACAAGGTGAATGCATAAAATATTCTTGTGTGCATCACAATCCGCCCAATGCATTTCGGGACGAATGTCGAGTCCCTTCGTCAGGGGCAATGCTGAAAAAATAACATATACAGGCACATCAGTCTCTCATACAAAGTTTTAACACATTGGTAAATTCACTTAAATGATGCCATCACCGAAACCAAAAAGTGGAAAAACACCCATAGTGCAATAACCCACTGTGTAACTCAAAAGGCCACTAAAGCAAAACTACTCACGTTAGCACACTAATGAGTGTACTTCTAATCAGCTTCGTAATTCAACTATCAAACCAAACTAGCGTCAGTTCAGCGAGTTTGAAGTACTGTTTACATATGGTTGCTGTAGCAACGTTCTATGTGAATTTTCCAGTCATTTCGTCATATCATAATTGACATTCGCACTCTTGTGGACGACAGATTGCTATTCGGTAATTAATCTCTGACACGTTTTGTTTTCTAGTTTCTGTGTCAGTTAACAGGTAGTTAGAGTTAGCTAGCTAGCTTTTGAGCGTCGTTGAAGGACGGTTTCCGTAGCAACGCATTACGCGAAACATTAGATTGTCAGCGCATACCTGATTGGTTAACACAGTTTCATTGTCACCAATTGAGAGGAGAGTTAAAAATAGGTGCCTCTTGAACTTGTTCGAACGAGAACGCGGGATACTTCGCTTGTCGATTTGGTGTTCGTGTGATTTATCGAAGGAGCTGCGTCTGCTAGTGGATTATTTAAGAAGCTGTGGTGGCTGTTGAGAACGGTAAGGACTCGCAATAGAACGTAGATGTACAGCCTTTTGGCAGGGTAAATTTCTTAGACGCTTTAGTACATGAGGTATTCCCTCTTGTTGTTACAGACAGGTGTGACTAATGTTGGATACCTACTGAAAGGAGCAAAGGTTTTACAGCACGCAAATATTCGCTACAGGAGCAGGTAGGATTCCACACAATATTGCAGTGTATTGTGGTCAGAGTGTTTGTGCATACGTTTAGAGATGGTTAGTCTAATATTCGTTTTAATTTCGGTTTTTTCCCTCAGTTTGGTTTGATAGTTGAATTACGAAGCTGATTAGAAGTACACTCATTAGTGTGCTAACGTGAGTAGTTTTGCTTTAGTGGCCTTTTGAGTTACACAGTGGGTTATTGCACTATGGGTGTTTTTCCACTTTTTGGTTTCGGTGATGGCATCATTTAAGTGAATTTACCAATGTGTTAAAACTTTGTATGAGAGACTGATGTGCCTGTATATGTTATTTTTTCAGCATTGCCCCTGACGAAGGGACTCGACATTCGTCCCGAAATGCATTGGGCGGATTGTGATGCACACAAGAATATTTTATGCATTCACCTTGTATATATGCAAATGATTTTGGTTTATTAAAAGGAAAGTTATGTGTTTATGCTTAAACACAATATGTTATGTTGAAAGATGTCAGATTGATGAGAAAATATATGAAAAAATATATATGAACTAAATAAAATGTTTAAACGTACAAAATAGGTTTGATCATTAGAACATACTAAAGTTGTGCGCCACTGAGTCTGCGTTAACTTTCTGTTAACCAGCCACATTTTCATGTTATAGCCAGAGTGTTAGGGTACACTCTATCAGTCGCAGCACACAGATCACTATACTAGAGCTAAGCAAGATAAATAGAGAGATTAAATTGGAGTGCTCGGTGCACAATTGTTTATTTCTTCCAATATTACCCACTTTAGCTCCAGAGCACCCACAGTTACTACAAACAGTTCAAAATGTCTTTTGATGCTATTGCGTCTTTAACTGAAAATAGAGCAATAACAAAAGGATATACAACGGAACAGGCAACTGAAATATATGGCTTAATTGGCGAAGTCACTAATCTACAGGCACACAGCACATCCATAAGTCAACAATTGAAACAACTTGAATTTGTTACAAGACGTGAACTCAATCAGAGATTACATGCATCCACGCTGGTTCAATACCACAAGGTAAAACGAATTCCAAGGGGACTCAGGTTATCAATTAAACCAATGCTATATCGTCTGAAGAACAATCCACAGTTTATGGAGAAGTGGTACCAGATACTGAACAAATGTTCATTAGATTTGATTCTTCTCATCATTGAAGAATTAGCAAGAACCATCGATGAACTCAAAACTGAAATTTTCACGATTAAATCAGATTTATCTGAACGAATGCCAGAAGAAGAACTTGGGAGATTTTTGAGTGATTTAAACATCAAACTGGAAGAATACGAAAAAGAGCTGCAGGAGACTAAATGAAGAAAGTTTAAGAGAGATACCATCGATTATAAGTTGAATGAGGCATACACCTGGGCAGAGGTGTATGCCCAGAGACGCTTTACTCGACGACCCACGACAACCTCGTCTGAAGAAAGTTTAGCAACAGATCGAGATATAGATTCATCACGTGCACCTATCAAAACAACACAGTCATCAAACACCACTCAAGCTGAGAAAGCAAGTACTTCAAGCCCTCAGGTTTCTTTTTTAACCGAGGTCGTGGAAATAGACCGTCCGCCAGAACAGGAACCAACAATAACAAAAAAACGAGGAGAGGACAAAGAAAAAGAGAGAGAGATACAATTGAAAAAGGGACTGAGGAGTCAGGGGAAACCCTCATAATAAATATCTCTACACATTCCTTGACTAAACATGAAGAGAGAGTTTTAAACAAAGGCATAACATTTGTCCCTACCTACATGGGCTCCAAATTTGAGGATGAAGTGGCTTTCTACAAGTTTATGAGAGTGTTGAAATTGAGGAATTTTTTTGACAATGTTGTTCCTACTGATGATAGACAAGGGGAAAGGAAAGTAGAAATCTTCCGACCTAAGAGTACATTTGAGGCACCTACCTCGCACAAGACACTTGATCTCTTTGAAACATTGGTGATGAAGGATATGAAAAAACTGAATTACAGACAACACAAAAAAACACTGAATAATTTGAACAGACTGGAAAGAAGTATACTGGTTCAATTATCAAAAAAGACAGAACTGACATTTCAGAAGGCAGACAAGGGGGGTGCGCTGGTGCTTATGGACACTGAATTTTACGAACAAAAAGTGGAAGAACACGTCAATGACACCAATATTTATTTATTGCTTCAACAAGATCCGACAAGTGAAATTCAAAAGATATTGCAATCTTTAATAAATAAAGCCATTGATGAAGATTGGATTACACCTAACATGGCTAAATTTCTTATGCCACAAAACCCCAGCAAACCTAAGATTTATATGTTGCCTAAAGTGCACAAGTCACTAGAAAATCCACCATTTCGGCCCATAGTGGCAGGTTGTAATTCAATTTTTGAACCAGCTGGTCAAATAATTGATTACTTTTTGCAACCGTTTATTCAGAAATGGCATACATACATACAGGACACAACTGATTTTCTTGTAAAACTGGCATCTGTCAAACTACAAACAGGTACAGAGTACATTCTATGCACCATAGACGTCGTGTCGCTGTACACATCAATTGGACACATGGACGGATTGGAGGCCGAAGAATGGATGTTGTTGCAACATCCAGAACTGGAAATCAATCCTGTATTCTTATTGGAGTTGACTCAATTCTGTTTAAAGAATAGTTATTTTCAATGGGCAGAAAGATTTTATATGCAGCTGAACGGAACATCTATGGGCTTTACTGGGGCTCCGGTATTTGCCAATACCTACATGGCGAAATTTGAGCAAGAATTTGTTTTTGGTCACAGAGAATGGACGGAACATCTTGAATTTTTCTGTCGTTTCATAGACGACATCTTCTTGATATGGTCTGGAACTGAGGCACAACTAGATCATAACATTATCTTATTGAATTCAAGGAATCCACGTATCCAGGTAACACATACTACCAGTAGATCAAAGATAGCATACTTGGATGTTATGGTACAACTGGATGGAGAAAGGATCAGCACTTCCTTATACCGTAAGCCTACTGACAAGAATAGCACGTTGCTTTATCAAAGTTTCCATCCCCCGAATTTACTGAAGAATCTTCCATACTCCCAATTTTTAAGGATTAGGAGAATAGTCACGGAAGATAATGAGTGTCTGGAATTGCTCAAGGATTATAAGGACAACTACAAAAAAAGAGGTTATCCAATGGATATATTAGAGATTGCGCAAAACAAAGCAATTGGGAAAAATCGTACTGATTTACTTGTACAAAAACACAAGGATAAACAGCAACGGAATGTGTTTGTGTCGAAATACTCAGTTAATTCACAAAAATTAAAAAACATCATACAACAAAGATGGGAACTTCTTCAACAAGAAAATGATTTTCATAATAGCTTTTGTGATAAACCTGTGTTTGCTTACACTCGGTCCAAAAACTTAAAAGAACTGTTGAAACATTCAAAGTCTGCCAAAAAGATGGTGTACAAAGGGATGATGAGATGCACTAACTGTGTGCACTGCAACAATGTTATGGTTGGCAATACAATCACGCATCCTCAATCTGGACGAACCATTAAGTTGAAATTTCAAGGAGATTGTAATAGCAATCAGGTTGTATACACTATAAAATGTCCTTGCGGACTTTTATATGTTGGGAAAACCGAGCGTAAATTAAAAATCCGCATATCAGAACATAAAAGCAGAATACGAAATGAATCCATGACATCTTCCTTAGCAACACATTGGCTAGAGAAAAAACACACGATAGCCCAAATCAGATTTACTATTCTAGAGACAGTATCTATGACAGAGGGTTGTGACAGAAACAAGAAATTACTGCAAAGAGAGTCTTTTTGGATTAAAATGTTGGGAACATTGACCCCTGGGGGATTAAATGATCGGATTGAATTAAGCAGTTTTTTGTAATAATTGTTCAAATATGTAGTTTGGGTAATACATTGATTCAACTGTAATGATTGCATATCATCATTCCTTAATGTCACTCCGTTTTCTTGATTTTATCAGTATAATGTATTGATGACATTAGGGCTGAAAATGTTTGACATATCTCTGATGCAGTTTAGACGATGTATGCATATTAACTGATTTATGGTCAATGTAACACATGTAATATAATTTTTACAAGTTGCTTTATTCATTCACTTTTTCATGTTTTATTTTCCTCAATTTACTTTTCTCACTGAGTGGGTGTTACTTTATGCTCTGTGTGTTTCTTTTTGACTATTTTGTTTTTTACTAGGATATTGACTTCCATTTACTATTAGTGTATTAACAGGCTTTGAGATATGGCATATAGCCATAAGTATTTTAGCTTCTGAATCCTGATAGATTGTTATCAGGAATTATACTGCTGGCGGATAACATTTTTTATCGTGACTTTGTAATTGAAAACTCGTGCTCTTGTGCCCGATAGTTCACTATGTAATTTTTAACTGGCGACCTGTTGTGTAGTCTGTCATTTATGTTTATTAGCAGGAAGATAGCGTCAGTTCAGCGAGTTTGAAGTACTGTTTACATATGGTTGCTGTAGCAACGTTCTATGTGAATTTTCCAGTCATTTCGTCATATCATAATTGACATTCGCACTCTTGTGGACGACAGATTGCTATTCGGTAATTAATCTCTGACACGTTTTGTTTTCTAGTTTCTGTGTCAGTTAACAGGTAGTTAGAGTTAGCTAGCTAGCTTTTGAGCGTCGTTGAAGGACGGTTTCCGTAGCAACGCATTACGCGAAACATTAGATTGTCAGCGCATACCTGATTGGTTAACACAGTTTCATTGTCACCAATTGAGAGGAGAGTTCAAAATAGGTGCCTCTTGAACTTGTTCGAACGAGAACGCGGGATACTTCGCTTGTCGATTTGGTGTTCGTGTGATTTATCGAAGGAGCTGCGTCTGCTAGTGGATTATTTAAGAAGCTGTGGTGGCTGTTGAGAACGGTAAGGACTCGCAATAGAACGTAGATGTACAGCCTTTTGGCAGGGTAAATTTCTTAGACGCTTTAGTACATGAGGTATTCCCTCTTGTTGTTACAGACAGGTGTGACTAATGTTGGATACCTACTGAAAGGAGCAAAGGTTTTACAGCACGCAAATATTCGCTACAGGAGCAGGTAGGATTCCACACAATATTGCAGTGTATTGTGGTCAGAGTGTTTGTGCATACGTTTAGAGATGGTTAGTCTAATATTCGTTTTAATTTCGGTTTTTTCCCTCAGTTTGGTTTGATAGTTGAATTACGAAGCTGATTAGAAGTACACTCATTAGTGTGCTAACGTGAGTAGTTTTGCTTTAGTGGCCTTTTGAGTTACACAGTGGGTTATTGCACTATGGGTGTTTTTCCACTTTTTGGTTTCGGTGATGGCATCATTTAAGTGAATTTACCAATGTGTTAAAACTTTGTATGAGAGACTGATGTGCCTGTATATGTTATTTTTTCAGCATTGCCCCTGACGAAGGGACTCGACATTCGTCCCGAAATGCATTGGGCGGATTGTGATGCACACAAGAATATTTTATGCATTCACCTTGTATATATGCAAATGATTTTGGTTTATTAAAAGGAAAGTTATGTGTTTATGCTTAAACACAATATGTTATGTTGAAAGATGTCAGATTGATGAGAAAATATATGAAAAAATATATATGAACTAAATAAAATGTTTAAACGTACAAAATAGGTTTGATCATTAGAACATACTAAAGTTGTGCGCCACTGAGTCTGCGTTAACTTTCTGTTAACCAGCCACATTTTCATGTTATAGCCAGAGTGTTAGGGTACACTCTATCAGTCGCAGCACACAGATCACTATACTAGAGCTAAGCAAGATAAATAGAGAGATTAAATTGGAGTGCTCGGTGCACAATTGTTTATTACTTTTATCAAGAGGGCATTTTTTTTCGTTACCATTATGTGTGACTCTGCCTGTTTGTGCATTCACCACATGGTTTCGAGTGACAGGAGTTGGGGATAATCATTCACTCAAGACAGTAACTAGGGAGGTTGAGGCGTGCCCTGCCTTTCCTGGGCTAACTCATAGCCAGGCTGAGTAGACCTTTCTGCATTTAGAGTGGTGGGAGGAGTTTTCACTAGCAGCTGAATAGATGTGTCTGCTTTGCACAATGCACCTCCTGTAGTGAAGCTTGACCAGGAAGGCCAGAACTGGTTTTACTGAGCTCAGAGACTCTTGGAACAAAGACTACAAAGAGAAAATGGGGTATAAATATTAGACCTTAAACCCTATAACTTTAAATCACTTCTGGAATCAAGAGGACCCACTGCCAAGGAGAAGAGCTGTGAGGAGGATGCTGCCCCTTTGCTGTGTGTTGCTTTACTGGGTTGGCCTGCAGTTTTTGCTTCTGCCAAGGAGAGGACAAAGACTGGACTTTGCTGTGAACCTGCTTGGGAAAAATCTCCAAGGGCCTGTTTGTGCTTGCCTCCTGTTCTGAAGTCTCAAAGACACAAGAACTTCACCCATAGCTTCCTTTAACTCCCCTGCTGGGAGTTATGACCTGGTAGGAGGTGCCTATTCCAGTTCAGGGCCTCCGGAGTTTGTTTCTGCTACAGGAGGCAACCAAGAACTAAACGTTTTGAAGGAAGGCAACAATTCGCTCCGCCTCCCCCCGTTCCGCTCCGCGGCTACCGAAGTCATCTGCGGCGTTCCGCAAGGATCCTCACTCAGACCCACCCTCTTCAACGGCTACATGAGCCCTCTCGCAGCCATCGCATGGCAGCACAACCGTAACATCATCTCCTATGCCGACGACACCCAGCTGATCCTCTCCCTCACCAACGACCCCGCCACCGGTAGAACCAGCCTCCAGGAAGGAACGAAAGACGTTGCGGAATGGATGAAGCTCAGCCGTCTGACACTGAACTCAGACAAGACGGAAGTCCTCATCCTGGGACCATCCCCTTCTGCCTGTGACGACTCCTGGTGGCCCCATGCCCTGGGCACCACTCCCAAACCAACGGACCATGCACGCAACCTAGGCTTCATCCTGGACTCCTCCCTCACGATGACCAAGCAAGTCAACGCTGTCTCGTCATCCTGCTTCAACACCCTGCGCATGCTCCGAAAGATCTTCCGGTGGATCCCCACCGAAACCAGGAAGACGGTCACCCCAGCCCTCGTCACCAGCCGACTGGACTACGGGAACACCCTCTACGCCGGAACCACAGCCAAACTCCAGAAAAGGCTCCAGCACATACAGAACGCCTCTGCACGACTCATCCTGGACATCCCTCGTCGCAGCCACATCTCTGCCCATCTGAAAGACCTGCACTGGCTCCCCGTCAGCAAGAGGATCACGTTCAGACTCCTCACCCACGCACACAAGGCTCTCCGCGACATGGGCCCGAAACAGCCGCCTCACATTCTACACACCCACCCGCCAGCTCCGCTCCGCCAGCCTCGCCCTCGCATCCGTCCCACGTATTCGCAAATCCACCAGTGGAGGAAGATCCTTCTCCTACCTGCCGGCCAAGACATGGAACTCCCTCCCCACCCACCTACGGCTGACCCAGGACCATCTCTCCTTCAGGAAACTTCTCAAGACCTGGCTGTTCGAGCAGTAGCGCCTCCCCCCCCTCCCAGCGCCTCGAAACCCTACCGGGCGAGTAGCCTGCTTTACAAATTTCTTTGATTGATTGATTGATTGTTGCTGACGCTGCACTACAGTGCGGGAGAAACTCCCGACACCCAGCCCCGTGCAGCCAAAAAATAGATGCAGCGCATGCCTGTGGCCCAAGAATCCGCTGCACTCCGAGCCCCGTGTACCAATCTCTGACACCGAAAATCACCGCACTGACTCAGTCGCAGGCCCTGCTGGGCGGCAAGAAAAAGAATCGGTGCATCACCAGTCGGCAGTTGGAGAAATAGACACCGCACCTGGTTTTCCGTTACCGCATTGCCTCTAGTACGTCTGGATCTTCCACGCATCACACCTGAGCGCCAAACCTACACCACTGAGGTCGCCGTAAAAAAAACAAACTATGCATCACCTCCCTTCACAGTAAGAAACAAACGCTTCACCTCCTCTCCAGTAAAGAATCAACGCATCACCTCCCCTGCCTGGCAGTAAAGAACCGATGCATCACCTTTCCTGCACGTGAGGAACCAACGCATCACCTTCTCTGCAGATGTTTTTGCTTGTGATTGAGACATCCCAGGTATTTTGTGTAAAAAGTGACGCATCCATAGTCTCCTATGGACAACTGTTTTACCTTCTTAAAGTAATTTTTTGATATCTATTATTTTCCGCGTTTTAATTTTTTAAAATATCTTTATTAACATTTAAGACAGGTATAACTGGGCTAAGCAGTCAATGGCTTTGTATTAGCTCCTTAACAAACGCTTTAGCTCTTCGGAAAACATCGGCCAGACCTCTCTAGCCACCCGGGCTATCTTCGCATAATGTAGAAACTGTCCTGGGCCCAGCGCAAAGGACTTTACAGCCTGTTCGCGCGTTATATCTTGCTTTTTCATGTATAAGTCACCCAAAGTAAGGCATGACCCCCCCGCTCCCGCCATCTACGCACAGACATAGATGTGGAGAAAAGGGCAAAGCGCCCATAGGGGCACATCCGAGGCCCTTTGCAGCACTCCTGGATTTTTTTTGTCATTTTGGTCGTTTGGTTTAGATAAAGATACTTTTTATCTAAACTGGTGTGGTGTTCATTTGTGGTGTTTTCATTATATTACTGTTGGTTACATACAAATGCTTTACACACTGACTTTGAAGTTTAGCCTGCCTGCTCTGTGCCAATCTACCAAACGGTGAGCACAGTCAAACTTAGGTGTGTACTTTACTCATTCTAAATAGAAAGAAGGGTCCTTATTTGAACAAGGTGCATACCGCTACCAACTAGAGACCCTCAATTCAAACACCGCCTTTCTTACCTATGTGTCCACTGTGAAAAGTTTCCAGAGAGATACATTTTTAAATACGTAGACATTATCAGAAAAGCAGAGATCGATCACAGGGAGGAGGCAAGGTTACACTACAACAAAGAATTTCGAACTAGATTGGGAATAACATAGGACAAAGCTTGGGATGAAGTGGGTAATGAGATTTGGCTCCAATTAATGTAACCAACATGAACTCAAAAAGCGCATCATACAGCTAGTGGTTTGGCGGTGCAGTATCATCCCTTTCTGGGGAGGTCCACCCTTGGGGTGGGTGGGTGTGCACCTGCGCAAGGAGGAAAGAGAGTGATTCTGGAACATGTTGAATACTTAACAGGGGCTACTGTATCAGACATCCCTGTAGGTACAGGCATGAATGTACAAAGTGTGGGAGAAATCACCCAGTGTTTGAGGGACAGGCAAGTTTTGGTGAAGTCAAACTAGGTAGAGGAGGAGGGATGAAACAGCAGCCTGGAAACAAGGGTTTTACCGCTGATTAATATTGACAAACTGAATTTCTTGCAGGTACACTGAAATTGGGTTTTCAAGAGGGTTTTAGACTTGGCTATCAGGGGCCTAACCTAAGCATAAAGTAGTTTGAGGGGAATATGGCTGGTCTGTTTACTTACTGGCTGATAAAAGACTTCATGGTATCCCTTTCAAGAGATGCTCGCAAAAAAGCTACAGGAGACTTTCGGATCCTTCATCACTTGTCCTATCCAGAAGGTTTATCTGTCAATGATTTAATTGCTAAGGAGGACACAGCAGGGGAGTTAACCTTAGCAGAATTTCTTAACTCTCAACTGTTTAAATTGGACCTCAGTGTCTTTTTAGATTAGGCTTCCACGATGTTTTAAAATGTTTTATCAAAGCCAAGCACCTAGCAATGAATTTCTGTTATTGTATACTGTTGCAAGGGTTTTTAACAAATCACACAATAAAGAATGTTTTAACCTTAGCAGATGTAGCAATCGAATTGGTGAGATGTGGAACAGGTACTGATTTGGCATAACATCAGTCAGCCTGCTTCCAACACATCCAGTTGATTTTCCTTTATTGAGTATTCAGTTTAACAGCTTCATTTATGTAGACAAAGTCTTCTAAAATGTTTGTACAATGTCATGAAGGCTTTTCAAGGCTTTTTTGTGAAACAATAATTATTTTGCAGTAAAATAGAGCCAAGAAATATCCAAGTCAGTACAATGTATCTCACAGAATACCACATTATAGTTTCGAAGGTCCCTGAACTAGCAGGAACATGCATCAAGAAAAGCTTTTGCAAGTCCTTAATTGTGATTATTAAGGAATCGCAATTAAGAACTCTCAAAAGCCTATGCATGTAGGAATCGCTATTAAAATAGCGATTCCTAAACATTCCTTAATTGTGGCTCGCAAATTGCGAGTCACAATTAAGGGATGCCTTCCCATTCATTCCTATGGCCTTATAGGCCCATAGGAATTAATCGGAGATTGCATGCGCAATTTGCGAGTACCAGTAGGTACTCGCAAATTGCGCATGCAATTTCAAGGGTGCAAGTGTGTCCTAAGAACACACTTGCACCCTTGAAATTGCTCTGAGTACAAATGTTGCACACACACACATGCCCCAAGGACGTGTGTGTGTATAACCTACAACTTTAAAAAATACACTTTAGTGCATTTTTTAAAGTTTTTACAAATTACCATCAAGTTCAACTGCATGGTAATTTGCGCCCCCTAATAGCGAAATCGCTATTTTAAAGTGGTTCTTGCATTGCATTTAAGGAATCGCAAATTGTGATTCCTTAAATGCAATCGCTATTTGAGAAATCACAATTAAATGCGATTTCTCAAATTGTGAGTGCCTTGAACCTGGATACATCGCAAATGCCCTTTTTGCAGGCGCAAACGTCCGATTTCTGCTAATCGCACCCTTTGAACTCACAAAAATGGTTGATGCATGTGCCTGAAGGCTCTTTCAGCCAAAAGTCCCTCCCACACAAACAAGGCACTTGTTATTCATGTCCATCACCCCGAACTGGTTAATACTCCTGCCCCATTGGTCCATTCAGGAGGACCCGGTACGTCCCCCACTCATTCCATATTCTTCCCACTTGCGGCAGCATTCTCTACACTAGTAAACTTGCCTCTGCAGCTCTGCACCAATCCGTGTCAGATTTCCAATCCTCAACACACAGTGGATCAGGTGCTCCCCACATAAGCACAATGTTCCGCTTAGCCACTGGAACTCCTAGGGTAGATAACAGCCTGAGGTATTTTCCAAGATTTTCATCCCCCAGACATTCAGGAGGATCATTTTAAGCAAGACCTCAGCCACGAGCCGGCCCCCTCTCAAGTCCGTCCCTGACCCCCATCCAGAAATCAACTGGTCATGGGCCGTTCATGTAGAACTCTTCCCCCCCCCCCCTTCGCCGCGGGGACTCACATCCTCAGGCAGACTGATCAGTGGAGGCCCTGCTCAACCTGTATAGAAGCACTCTTGTTTAGTAGGAGCTGTGTAGTTGTTGTAATTGAATCAGTCAAAAAGATGATTCCGGATCGCCTCCTCCCACTCTTCCTGACCTAAGCTCTCCAATATCCGACTCCAAGGTCTCCTTCAACTTTAGTAGGGGTTTGAGGGCATTGTTCAACAACTTGCTGTAAGTGAGGGAGATTGCATTGTTTCGGAGTGGCTCCATCAACCTATCCTCTACTGGCAAAGCACCCTCTAATGGCTGGCCCCGCTCCTCATGCAGCTGCAATACATGCCTCTGCTGATGGAATTGAAACATTTCCTTGGATGCCATTCCATAATTTGACTTCAGCACCTCCCAGGTGATCCGATCCTCCCCTTTCCACACATCCCCCAGCATCGAAATGCCTATTAGGTCCAACCTGAAAACCCTGTGAGTCTTTTCACCTCCGCCAACAAGTTACTATCCCACAATAAAGTCATCACCATGGGTCGTCTCGGACAGCCCAAAAATATAGTCAACACCCACCAAATAGAGGTCATGACTCGTCAAAAGCAGGAGGGATCTGTGGCCTCTCCTGGAGTACAGTGCCACAGGTAGCCCCTATAACCTAGGGTCTGCCCTTATCAAGGGCTTTTTCAACAGATTTGCAAACCCTAACAAGGGTGGGCAAAAAAACAAAGGACAAATAGGCAGTAAGAGGGAGCCTATAACTAACAAGCATTTGCAATGCAATAGGTCTCGCATTAGGAAAGTGTGAGCTATTGGCATTGTAAATTACACATTTTTGTAATGTGTGTTGGCTTTGAAAATATATAAATTATAGCATTGTTATTCACAAAGCCAATAGCTTACACTTTCCTAATGCGCGTCCTATTGGCTATGGCAATGCTTATTGGTAGCAAGCAAGGACAGTGCTGATGTGGTTGGGCTGAGTGATGTTGTGGTGTGTCCCGTGGTGGTGTGTTCCGGAGTCATGTGGCGGTGTGTCCCGGAGTCATTTGGCGGTGTGTCCCGGAGTCATGTGGCGGTGTGTCCCGGAGTCATGTGGCGGTGTGTCCCGGAGTCATGTGGCGGTGTGTCCCGGAGTCATGTGGCGGTGTGTCCCGGAGTCATGTGGTGGTGCTCGTGAGTGGTGCCCCTTGAGTGATGTGGTGGTGCCCCCGAGTTATGTGGTGGTGCCCCCGAGTTATGTGGCGGTGCCCCCGAGTGATGTGGCGGTGCCCCCGAGTGATGTGGCGGTGCCCCCGAGTGATGTGCTGGTGCCCCCCGAGTGATGTGCTGGTGCCCCCCGAGTGATGTGCTGGTGCCCCCCGAGTGATGTGCTGGTGCCCCCCGAGTGATGTGCTGGTGCCCCCCGAGTGATGTGCTGGTGCCCCCCGAGTGATGTGCTGGTGCCCCCCCGAGTGATGTGCTGGTGCCCCCGAGTGATGTGGTGGTGCCCCCGAGTGATGTGGTGGTGCCCCCGAGTGATGTGGTGGTGCCCCCGAGTGATGTGGTGGTGCCCCTGAGTGATGTGGTGGTGCCCCTGAGTGATGTGGTGGTGCCCCTGAGTGATGTGGTGGTGCCCCTGAGTGATGTGGTGGTGCCCCTGAGTGATGTGGTGGTGCCCCTGAGTGATGTGGTGGTGCCCCTGAGTGATGTGGTGGTGCCCCTGAGTGATGTGGTGGTGCCCCTGAGTGATGTGGTGGTGCCCCTGAGTGATGTGGTGGTGCCCCCGAGTGATGTGGTGGTGCCCCCGAGTGATGTGGTGGTGCCCCCGAGTGATGTGGTGGTGCCCCCGAGTGATGTGGTGGTGCCCCTGAGTGATGTGGTGGTGCCCCTGAGTGATGTGGTGGTGCCCCTGAGTGATGTGGTGCAGCAGCACAGAGACTGAAGCTAAGAACACGCAGGGTTGAGTGCTACAAAGCGTGTTCAGTTTATCAAAGCACAGAATGATGGAGCCGGGAAAAAGCAAGGGGAAACAGGAAAACACAGGGAGAGTGTATAATGATAGAGGCAGCGAGGGCTGGGGCTTGGACAGCAATTAAGTACGGGGTCGAGAAGGCACTGAATGGGGTAACACGGAAAACACCCAGGGCCAAGGAAGGAAGATGCAAGCACACGGGAGAGAGGCCGGAGACCAGAGGGCAAGGAGTAGCAAGCAAAACAAGCTCTCGGCATTGCTGTGGCGCGGGAGCGTATTCCTTTGAAGTCTGATGCAGGGGAGCGGCAGCCTTTGAAGTCTGATGGGGGGGGGGGGGGAGCGGCAGCGTTTGAAGTCTGATGCGAGGCACAGACAAATGGTGGTGTGTGACGTGGCTGGCGTTGTGCACGCGCATAGATCACATGAACTGTGTCTAATCCGCCGTTTTGGTAGACTGTTTTTTTCCCCTTACTATAATCTCGCCGGAGCAATGCGCAAGCGCATTGGCTCAGGCGAGACCTAAAAAAAGCTAATGCACGAAGCAAGGAAAGAGTGTAGTACCACAGGCTGTTACTAGGTGTCCCTGTTGGTGCAGTGCCTTATATTGCAAAAAGAGGTCGGTTTATAACTCCACAGGGACACCTAGTAACAGCCTGTGGTACTGCACCCTTTCCTTGCTTTGTGGACAGGGGGAGATGCAGCGCCAAACCTGCAAGCATTAGAAAGTGCGGTGGTCGTTAAATGGGCACCACACTAAAAGTATGCATGGTGATGTAAGGGAAACAAAATGAAGAATGCTAAAACAGGGAGGATGGGAGGTGGTGGTGTGGGGATGGCACTAGGGAGATTAAGTGCAGCAATGACGGGAGGGAGTGCGAGAGGGAGGCAACAGATTGCCAGAGTTGGCCAACCCAAAAAAGAAAAATTGTGTTCACTGACCTATAAAGCAGACTGTGTAACAACACCAATAACAAGTCCACTTGTTATGGGAGATTACAAATGCAGACAAGGCGGTACTAAAAAGGGACTACCAAACCTATTCACAAATTAAAAGCAACTATTTTACAAGGACAGTAAGTAACAGGAGCCAATTGAAAAGATGGGCGGCAAATGGGTGGAGCTTCTATGCCATATCTCAATACAGCATGCCTCGCAGAGGCGCTGCCCAGGCTAAACCTAAAAAGCATTCAGTCCAGCCATTGTTCTTTTTGCATTTGTTTTCAAGCAGTAAGCACCTAGGTGCACTTGCTAATACACTTAATTATAGTCCATGATAAAATGCCTTGCCGAACTGTTTTGAACTGTGCTTGACACCCCCACTATCAATGGAGGACTACCTATAACCTGTAATTAACATCCAGCTAATCGTTAGAGGTTGTTAAATAAAAAGCTTTCAGCAGACTTTATAAAAAAAGAAATATCTTTTTACAGGTGTGTGTTCTTCAACAATGTAAAATCCACAAACATCTACTAATCACCCGAATAAGGCCTGACCTATTGGCTTTGCCAAAACTTGTTTTGAAGAGTGGACAACATGAGTTATAGCAACAAACAGATAGGGCTGCCTGCAGCCCCACCTAAACAGAACCGACAAAATACACTGTAAATGTGCATTTAAATTGAACATTTAATGTAGGTTGTCTTTCTTTTCCCCTATGCACCCGCCAGAGCAAAAATTGGTGCATTGATTCCTACAACGATAACTAAAATAAAATCCGAAATGGTAATAGAATGCGCTCCAAAGTGTTAACACAAACATTTAAAGGGCTTACGGATACAAAAGTATGCGTGCTCAGTAAGAAACAAACTCTGAATATGTGCTGCTACTACTATCTGTTCCGGCAATAAAGGAGTTTACATTTCGAAATCTCCCATTGAAGAACGGCATACTATGTCTATTCTATATAAAAGAGTGCAATACCCAAGTGGACAAGCGGGGAGAAATTAAGAACAAGCATTTGCAATGCAACAGGTCTCGCATTTGCGGGAGTTTGAGCTATTGGCATTGTAAATGACAATGCCTTTTATATATGTGTTGGTTTTCAAAAAAGATAATTAAAAAACATGGTCATTTACATACTTTTAACCGCTTTACGCCAAGCGTGTACCACACCAGTGTCTTAATTTTAATTATTGTATGCAACTGCATTACCATATGTATACAACACAAATATAACCATCATGTACCACATTCCCAGCAGCACGGTAGGAATACCAGTGCCACACAAATACCGCACTGTGAGCCGCTGTGTGCCTCATCCAGAGGATTACGAACAGAATACCACAGAAATACAATCGCTTGAAAAATAGTGGCAACATTTGAATAATTTCCATATCACGGGCACAGTAACATCAGGTCACAGTGACACAGTTCATATCAATACCATAGGAAATACTGTACCAGATTTGGGTCATTATGTACCAGAGCACTAGCATAGGGAGCCACAGAAATACTAGAGATATGGCACAGCATGTAAAATTTAAAGTACGTCCATAGAAATACTGTACCATGCTATGCAACAAAGTAAGACATATGCAGAGCATTACCGTTCAATTCACCTGAAATTATGAGATCGTGGACTACCACCGAGGTACATCACTTCCCCACTACAGAATTACCACTATCAGAGGTCCAGAAAATTGCATTTATATTTCTGAATTTACACGTTTTGGGGAAATATTATGTGGAAATTGGACTTACTGTGTCGATTTCGGCATATTTTCCCCAGTTATTAAACCTGTATACCTTGACTAATTGCAGCAGGTGAAATATCGGATGAAAGATCATGAAGCTGCTTTGTTTCCGCAAAATGTGCAATCCTGATGGCCCCATTACCCCTCCCCCCATTGGAATTAATGGGCCACTCATGATGGAGGCCCACGTGCTATATGCAACGCTAGGTCTGCGAGACCTAAAAAGGTGACAGTCGAAATGTAATACGAATTAGAACATTGGAATGTTGGGAGCTCCATTGCAGACAATGGAGTGGTCCCTGCTTCTATGGGCCGGTAAAGGCCCGCAGAGCAACATTCCAATGTTCTACAAATGCTTCTCGAAGTTCGAGGGGATTTATATCCCCTCGAGCTTCGAGAACCCTTTGCTTAATTTGTTAGAACATTCTGCCCTCTAGTGGCAGAATGTTCTAATAGCCTTATAGCCCTTCGTAGCAGGGCTATACGGCTATTAAAGTCCCGCTGTTTCGTTAAAGTCCCTCGCCTTCGGCCCGGGCCTTTAACGATTCAGCGGGCCTTTAATAGCAGGTATAGCCCGCTACGGCGGGCTATAAGGCTATAGTATGTACTGATTATAATGTGTAATCATGAAATAGAGACCCACGCACACAAAGCCCTACACGACCAAGGCCCGAGCTACCTCAACAGCCGGATCAACTTCTACGCTCCCAAACGCCACCTCCGATCAGCCAACCACGCCCTCGCCGCCGTCCCCCGCATCCGAAGAGCGACTACAGGAGGAAGGTCCTTCTCCTACCTGGCCGCCAAGACCTGGAACTCCCTCCCTCCCGACCTGCGCCTGACCCAAGACCACCTCTCCTTCAGGAAGAAGCTGAAGACCTGGCTGTTCGAGCAGTAGCGCCCCCCCCCCCCCCCCCCCCAGCGCCTTGAGACCCTACGGGTATGTAGCGCGCTCTATAAGTGTCATTGATTGATTGATTGATTATTTAGGCTAGGCTTTCACGAGTCTGATATAATGTACTCGGCGCTGTGCAGGCAATTTCAAGTTTCATAAAACAAAAACACATTTCTAGTAGGCACAGGAGAGCAGGTAATTTGACCAGAATCGCAGGGTGTTGAACCGACACCAAGACTCGAACTTGGCTGCTCAGTTCAAAAGTCTGCAGTTCTGACCATTGCGCCACATGTCTGGTTTGAAGGGGTTGTACAAATATTTCCAACCATCAACCTCACATATACATTGTGCTTCCTGCGTGCTCGGCGCTGTGGCGCCATCGCCGAAAATGAGCACCTGTGACAACAGAGAGCCTTCCCATAGGAAACTAGACCGCTGTTTGGACGTTGTACTACTAGTACGTGAAGTTTTACTGCAGTCCATATATGTAACAATGCAACTCTCCAGGCGTGCTCGGTGCTGCACAGTTAGTGCAACGTAGCCTTTATCACGACCACAAAACCACTTTTTAGGTCGAGCCTATCCCATTCAGCAAGGAATGGATAGGGGAGAATTTTAGTAAGCAAAATAAGTTCTCAAACCATCGGCGGATTTCCAAAAGTTCACGTGAACACAAGCACGCGCTTTTCCCCTACAAGAGCTTTCATTGGCTCTTCTCTTTGTGCACGCAGCTGCCTAGTACTCCCACCCTCTCCCTCTCCAGCGCGCGCTCCACTCGCATCTGCCTGCTGCTCCCTCGCCCCCCCCCCACAACAATGCAGAGAAGCTGGTTTCTTTAACTGCTTGCCTCCGAGAGCTTGGCCTCGCACACCACATCACCACATCACCACATCAAAGGCTTCTTCTCTCCCTCACTCACACCTCATCCCCATATGCTCGCAACATGCCATGCCCACTTTCACTTTCTCCCCCACCTCCCCACAGCAATGCAAGAGCTTGCTGCTCCTTCTTCCTGACCCAGCAACCTTTCTCGCCCTGCCCCAGATCTCTTCTCTCCCTTCTTCCCCCTCTCGTTGCGAGCCTGTTGATTTCGGCCCTCTTGATTATGGAAAGCAGCTTTAAATCCGACATGCGGCCGCTATGTAAAAAAGGCATGTGTAATTGTGTATTCTTGGATTTCTGCAGTTTTTGTTTTCTGTTTGCCTCTTGATTATGGAAAGCAGCCTTAAATCCGACATGCGGGCGCTATGTAAAAAATAAAGGCGTGTTTAATTGTGTATTCTTGGAATTCTGCAGTTTTTGTTTTCGGTTTGCGGCATCTCCCTGGCGCTCGCCGTTTGTTTTGCATTTTCTACAGGTGTATAGTGCCTGGAAGCGGCCCGGACCCACGAGTTCAAAAACAAAATCCTGACGTTGGCTCAGTCAGTAGATAACAGTTGGCCTTCGTTCAATTACTTCATATATTTATATTTTTGTTGCATGGTTGCTTCACTGTAGTGCCTAAAGCTCTCCAATACACAGTGTTGGTGCTATACACGGATGTAGTGTATACATACATAAATCCGGTGTCCATCCCGCATTAGAATCGGGCTGCAATAAGTTTCTGGTGATGGAAGAAAGATTTAACGGTCTTGGATCCACTCTTTACTGTGTGCTTTTTTTGGTTACATTACTTTATTGAAGTTTGGGTGACAATCAGTTTGACTGATAAAGATTTCTATCCGGGAGAAATTATATTGAAAATGTACTAGAACTCAGTTACTTTGCAATTCAATGAAAGCCCCCGGATTAGTCCAGCAGCGATTTAATTTCTTTGGAGGGAAATGTCATGGGAGGGGGTGCTGGTGGGACCACAGCTGTGCCGATTGCTAGAGCGCAAGAACGGAGGCACTTTTGGAATCCAAGACATTTGGAACATACGTGACCCAGAAAGCATTTGCCATCCCCGGAGTCAGGTCGAAGCATGCATGGTAGGGCCTCTGATGTCTGCAGCCTTTACATTAGGCCCCAAAAAGAAATATGGCCCGTTGTACCTCTGAAAATGTTTGTAGCGCAGAGTGCAAACATAATGCCTTCTAAGCGCTTGCGGGACCTTTTTAGTATGTTTGAAATCTGTCAGATTGTGGAGAACTGGAAACAGAGGGGTCCACGCACGCGCAAACACCTTCACACTGCCTGCCACTGTGCCCCAGTGTCTTTAAGGAAGAGGGTAGGTGAGTTAGAGCCCTGGGCCACTGTGATGGGACTGGCAGAAGCAGAGGCAGTCAGGTCGCCCAAGGCTTGTAGTGCTGGGAGAGTGTCAACAACTTTACATCATGTGTTACTCAGTAAACCTATCCCACCCCAGCTCGGCACAACAATTGATTCTCACCCACACGTGTCTTTGAGAAGTGAGAGGTACTGTCAGTTGAAAAACTCACAAGTACTCAAATGGCCAGCCAGTCTCAGCCAGGCACTACGTTTGTTATGGGTCTCCCGAGAGGAGAGTGTCATAGGCTATAAAATCGGAATACTTGAGTTACAATCCCACCATCGCTACATGGCGTGATCCTGGGCACACAAGTTAACTTTTTGGGCATCATTATTGCTAAATTGGGAGTGGTTACACACACGGTGCAATATTGGAATGGAACATATGATAAATCTCAAGGCTGCAGAGTGTATGCCACGTGATATTTTACTTTCATCAGCACCCACTGACCGCAAGCATCTGTTACTCAGCGCCCAGATGCCCGCAGGGCTGAGCATGCGCTTGCAGGTGCGTTCTGTTTAGCAGGGCAGGTGCTGGTCCAGCATTCTGAGGTTCTTCTCACGTCCCAACGTGCCGGGCATCGGCCCCAGGCACTTTCTGCGGCACGGACTCGTCTGTCCTCCCAGTTTATCCCTAGACCCATCGACCTCTGTCCCTTCACGCTTCCTTTCAGACGCAGAAGGCGCCTAGAGGTGAATTCAGTTCCGTGGTGCACTGTACATGCACATATGGTGGGAGCTGTGCATAAGATTGCTGAACACACTATGTCAATACTTTAAGAAGGCTCCCACATTTCTCTCTAGCACCCATATTTTGGATTTTACTATTCTTGTGACGCACGCAGCAGAATTAATTGTCTCTAGGCGCTATTAGTATTGCATGTTGTATCGAGCCTCATTCCCACCTACAACTCTGAACAGGCTTTCCAAAATGCTGTTATCCTCTGCAGTTATGTAATAGCAGTGAGATGCTGTGACGTCACAATGCTGAATCCTTCCTTCCAGCACATATTTACAACGCCTCGAAATGTGTGTTGGTGGACAGATTACGAACCTAAATACAACGTAAAGTAGTTATAAGTGGGTGCCTGTGAGTTAAGGGCGTGTTTTTCACCTCGTGATCTCAGTGACATTATAGACAACTCGAGCTTCACTCTCGTCTATTTCAGTCACCCAGAAGCCCCTCGTGAAAAGAATCCTCATTGCTCACTGTTGTCCATCTCCGTGGGTATTCATTGTTAGCCACCTCGGCAGGAGGAAAAGACGATTCAGCCCCACTGACGGGTTTCTAGATGACACATAAACAGATTCAGCAGCCGCTGCCCAACCCACTGAGCTATTTCACTGCGTTTCTCTTTCACTCTACCTGCTCCTCCCTCCTTTGTGCAATTTTCGCCACTTCTTGGTGAATTCCAGAACTATGTGGAACAGGGGCATTGGGGACATCAGTTTTGTAGCCCTGGAGTTTCTTTGAAAAAGCTGATGAATTTTAGGAATTGTAGTCTGTTTTTGTGCTTCTTTTAATTGAACGGCTTGATTAAAGTGCCAAGCTACAGTGGTTTGTAAACGGAGTGCTGAGCATTTTGGCCTTGTAGTTAGTACATTGTAGTGCTTGTTCTTTAAGAGGGTGAGAGAATTACTGTTTGTTTCAATCCGGCATGGCTGTGGACACTGAGCAAGAGTGGTGAGCAAAAAGAAAACACACACTGGCAAAGACAAAAGTTCTGGCCTTAGAGACATGCTGGCTCTACCAATGTCTTTTGTTCATGTTGTACAGCATGAACAACAGAGGAAACAAGCGTTTGCAATGCAATAGGTCTTGCATTCGCAAGATTTTTAGCTATTTGGCATTGTAAATGACAGTGCTTTTTATTTATGTGTTGGGAAAACATGCAAGCAGTGCATTAACACGTACTTTGCACTTATAGTGGTTACTAATGAGAAGTAAGGCTGTCAGTAACTGCATCTCTTTTACTGCCTCTTTAGAAAACAAGGGACCACTATAGTAACAGCTAGCTATAACAGAGAATAGAATTAGTGTAAGGAAATATTATAGCTAGAAGCTAATAAAAACAAAAGCTAATTTAATTAGAATACCTCTATATGTATAAAATATTGTAATCTGATAGATAAACCACCCTATTGAAAGTGATAAGTAAGCACATAGTAAATTATCAAAACAATTTATTTTCTTATTTTATATATTATTCATGATGCATTTGATAGATCAAAAGTTCAATTGTGCATATAGGATTCATCATAGTAACTGTATAGGATTAATTTCATTAACCAACAATAATATACACAAATACATGATGATAGACGTAAAGTTGATGCAGGCAGTGTGGCAGATGTCTACAACGCGCGTTTCGGCATACACGCCTTCATCAGGTAGCCGTCTATTGCACATGTAATTATTTCTGAGTATCGATGATGATATGCTGTAGTGTCAAAAGAGTGTCTACTCTTAAAACTGGGTCTGCGAGTAATTAAAAGCATGCGATGGATTGGTAGCCTTGTGAGTGAAAATGTGTCTTGGGATAAGGCCGTAGATATAGATCGGATATTTGAAGACAATAATGTTCTGTGACTATATACTGATAATAGCAGGTCAAAATACGGTCATGTACGAACGGTGGCGTCAAGACCAATAATTTCGATATAGAGAGAATCTGATGTGCCGAGGGTAATCTCCTGAGATGTAGATTGTTCCTCTCGCCAGGACGCCGCAGGCTGAGGAATGGTCGAACCACCATATTATCACTCAGCACCACCACATTATCACTCAGCACCACCACATTATCGCTCAGCACCACCACATTATCACTCAGCACCACCACATTATCACTCAGCACCACCACATTATCACTCAGCACCACCACATTATCACTCAGCACATTATCACTCAGCACCACCACATTATCACTCAGCACCACCACATTATAACTCAGCACCACCACATTACCACTCAGCACCACCACATTACCACTCAGCACCACCACATTACCACTCAGCACCACCACATTACCACTCAGCACCACCACATTACCACTCAGCACCACTCAGCGCAACCACAGCACCACTCAGCGCAACCACAGCACCACTCAGCGCAACCACAGCACCACTCAGCGCAACCACAGCACCACTCAGCGCAACCACAGCACCACTCAGCGCCACCACAGCACCACTCAGCGCCACCACAGCACCACTCAGCGCCACCACAGCACCACTCAGCGCCACCACAGCACCACTCAGCGCCACCACAGCACCACTCAGCGCCACCACAGCACCACTCAGCGCCACCACAGCACCACTCAGCGCCACCACAGCATCACTCAGCGCCACCACAGCATCACTCAGCGCCACCAGAGCATCACTCAGCGCCACCAGAGCATCACTCGGTACAAAAGAGGGTGGTGATGGACGGAGCATCTGAATCAATAAAACACTCACACCCAGTCAAAAGTTCTGGGTTTAATCCATCACCGTTCTTTAGCCCACTCTGCCACCCCAGTTCAGACATGGCTACATGCAAATCAGTCTGACCGCATCACTCAGCGCCACCACAGCATCACTCAGCGCCACCACAGCATCACTCAGCGCCACCACAGCGCCACCAGAGCATCACTCAGCGCCACCAGAGCATCACTCGGTACAACAGGGGGTGGTGATGGACGGAGCATCTGAATCAATCAAACACTCACACCCAGTCAAAAGTTCTGGGTTTAATCCACCACCATCCTTTAGCCCACTCTGCCACCCCAGTTCAGACATGGCTACATGCAAATCAGTCTGACAGCATCACTCAGCGCAACCACAGCATCACTCTGCGCAACCACAGCATCACTCTGCGCAACCACAGCATCACTCTGCGCAACCACAGCATCACTCAGCGCAACCACAGCATCACTCAGCGCAACCACAGCATCACTGGTTCAAATATGTTCTCTCAATGTTTCAAGCTTTATTATAAATGTCACAAAAAGATGTTAATATTTCACTTCTGTTCTTGGATTTTCGTCACAATAAAATACACTAAACAATATCTTCACAAAAGTTATTTACAAAAGTTTAAGCTATTGCCATTATAAATTACAATCACTTTTATTTAAGTATTAATTATTTAAAAAAATTAAAAGCCATTGTTATTTGTAATATCAACACATCTAAGTCACGTAAATAAAAAACATGTTGCATTACAAATGCTATTGGTGTCACATTTGCGAAAGTTATAACTATTGGCATTGTAAATGACAAAGCTAGTAATTCAGCTATTTTCAAAAACACATAAATAAAAAAATTGTCATTTACAAGACCAATAGCTCAAACTTTCCTAATGCGAGACCTATTGCATTGCAAATGCTTGCTGAAGTTGGTGCTAACTGCCACGAGTTGGCCGTGTAGCGCTGGAAAACAGAGCATAAAAGAAGTGCTCAGCGCTGCGCAGTGAGCCACACAGTGAATGCCGGCTGAATTTGCCCCATAGTGTTCAGTGATACACTGCACTGTGCATAGATAACCTGGCAGCTATCGTATCCTGAAAATAGCAACACATTGTTTATTATTGAAACGTTACAGAAAAATAAACATTTTCTCTAATACAAACTTTTAATACCGCACTTTAAAAGTGGGGGCACTATACCAAAAATTCCATGTAGCATATGCTTAGGGCGTAACACAGGTCCTGGCAGCCCACGGAGGCTCAGGGGCGGGTCCTACTCATTAGGTGACCCCTAACCCGTAAGACCATTGTATTCCTCCTGCGAGCTATTTGGAACTCGAGGGTACTCTTCACATTGTACGGGCGGGCAATTCATTTTATGTTACGCCACAGTTAGTAGCCACATTAGATAGTGGCAATGCAACGCTGTAAACATAAGTCGCATCGCCACAGACACTATGCACACATAGCTGAATAAACCCCGTTCTACGTCTGCTTACGACAGTGTAACTAACTGCAGACTAAGGGAAATCTTAGGTTTGAGTGCGCATGAGACATCCTCGCCTATGTTTGTAAACAAAGCGCTCAGAGGACATGTGGAAACAACTGGGGCACGAATAGGTAGAATAGGCTGACTCCGTCGAGATTCTATGCAGTTTGCAGTTCTCTCGCAGACTGACAGGGCAAAGCACGTCATTGATTGATTAACATTTTGGAGAGAGATCCGCGTTTGCTTGCTAAAGTCGCGTTTATAGTGGCACCGCCCGAGCCGCTATTGCGAGATTCTGCAGTTTTGTTGCGATCATTGAGTTAACAGGAGGCATCTTTGTGACACGTGCACCCACCCCCGCTAGTCTTACCTCGACTGTGGGATAAAATCCTAAAATATGTGCCTGGGGTACCTCAGTGGTGCACATCTTTACCAGGGCTATTGTGGTGAAAATTAATTGTAACGGGCTGTTTATATGGCTCTTAACAAGCAAGTACCGCTCTTAAGAAGTGCAGGTACTCTCGCTCTCAAAATAAACAAGCAAACAAACGACAGGTGCTCTGCAGGTAGCAGCAGCACGAGGTTACTTACGGGGGATGTAAAGCGGGAGCGCCCGATTTGTTATCCCAGAGACTCCAGCACTCGTATGCCTCCTACAGCGTTTCACAGCCTCCCATGGGGCAGGACTTCAGCCTTCTGCGGGAAGCCCGCGCCCACAAAGTGACGGGAAGAAGGTGGAAGTCCCGCCCCAGGGGAGGCTGTGAAACGCTCTAGGCACGTAGGAGGAGCAGAGGCCGCCGATGCAAGTGAGGTGTGGGTGTGTGTGTGTGCCTGTGTGTGTGTGTGTGCGTGTGTGTGTGCCTGCGTGTGTGTGTGTGTGTGCCTGCGTGTGAGTGTGTGCGTGCGTGAGCATGCGTGCACAGGTGTGTGTGCGTGTGCGTGCGTGCGGCTGTGCGCGCGATTGAGAGAGGCGAGAGGCTGACTTGCTGTTCACAGTCCAGAATCTGCTCGTGTATGAAAATGAGCCTGCAGCCAAGCAATCGGTAAGGTCACAAGTTGTCTGTGGGAAAACAGTCATATGTGTGTACGTACGTGCTTCAGCACAGCTTCTGAAACCTGAACGTAATCATTCCAAATAGTTATATTAATGTTTACACCACATGAGCGCTCTAGTTCATTTCAAAAGCTTTGCTTGTTATTCTATGTTCCACTAACACATCACAGATAAGAAACAAGGGTAAATAAGAGATGATGTAGGTAAGAGATTGCGAAGGGGAAAATGAGAAGAGAAGCAAAGATTATGTATGAGAGTTTAGGTTGGTAGACTAAAGGTCGGGAGAGAGGCAGAAGTGAACAAACAGTGTGAAGGCGGCGAGGGTAAGAAGATAAAAATAGGGGGGAGGAGCTACGCGGGCATCCAAGATGGTCGCGTGAGCAGAGAGCTCCCGAGACCCGCGCCGCCCTTCTTTATCTATCCTTCACCTATCCTGGTCATTTTGACGGGCTTTTGCAGCGATATCTTCACTGATACTAACGATCCTTTTTTGGTCGAAAACGGACCCTGGGGACCATTTTTCTGACATCTGCAACTTTTTGGCCTGCCCACGGGCGCGACCGGGGACTCGGCTACCTACTGAGGCCGACCCGTAATTGAACAACAACGGCTGCCTGGCATCTGGCCCACCGGAGGTGTACTGCTTTCACTTTCGGTTTCCAGCCTCTTTGTTCTTGTCGCCTCCTACTCTGCCTTCGCCTGCTGCCCTCACAGCCCACACTTTCCTCCGTAGGACTGGCACGGAGGCCGCGATACCCCCACTTCACTGACACGTCGGAGTTTCGGGATTTTTCCTCCTTCTCACCGTTTCTCCTGGTTACTTGGCCAACATTGACCGCGAGATGGCCACGAAAGCGGAGGCCGAAAAACGCCGGAAGGCTGCAACCCGGGGGGGATCGATCCAGTCTAACATGATCGAACGCTACACCCAGCCGAGAGGCTCCCCCGGGGTCATGAGTGTGGGTGCTGAAGGACTTCAAACGGACATGCCGTCCTCTTCGGAAGTATCGCTCCAGGATCTTTTGGCTGCCATCACTGGACTTAAGGCCGATATGAGTCAGCAATTCGAAGCCGTAGTGACCAAAATAGACACGGTGGCGGTGGATGTAACTCTTATTCGTGCCGACTTAGCCAAAACGAATGAGCGGGTGAAGGCTCTGGATCTTAAAACGTCGAGTCTGGTGACGGACATGGCTGAGGCGCAGTCTGAAATTGGTAATCTGCGTGCCTCGCACGATTTGCTGCTCAAGCGGATGGAGGACTATGACAACAGGGCCAGGCGGAACAACATACGCCTAGTCGGAGTGCCGGAATGTGATGGTGCTGTATCGACCGACCTGTTGGTTGAGGAACTTATTGTCGCTCAACTTGCTCCGGCAGGGCTCAGTAAGTTCTTTGCCGTAGAGCGCGCCTATCGTTTTCCAGGAGGACAAGTGAAGCCAGGAAACCCACCGAGGCCTATCATTGCGAGACTTTTTCACTACCGGGACAGAGACGCTATCCTCCAGGCCGCCCGTAAGCACGGCCCTTTGAAATACGACAATAACTCTGTCTCCATCTATCCTGATTTCACTCCCCAAGTGCAGCGACAAAGATCAGGGTTCCTTGGAGTGAAGCGTCGTTTGAGAGATCGGGGCTTGAAATACGCCATGCTGTTTCCGGCCCGACTACGGATCGAATTTCGAGAACGTGCCTACTTTTTTGATCAGCCTGAACGTGCTGCCGACTGGTTGGACTCGTTGCCGGCAGATGACTCTGGAAGCGGAGGCCCTGGTGGTGCGGAAGGTGGTGCGGCGGCCCAGGAGTGATATGGGGCCCCAGAGGTTCTGATTGAGACTATGCATTGTACTGTGTAAATTAACTTAGTGCTTTATGGTACTGCCCGTGGCGGTGCGGGAACGGGTGATTTCTCCCTTCCTCCTCGGGGGGTTCTTTGTGTAGATAACATGGGGCGACAGGCACACTGCAGTTGGGGGTGGCTTTTTAGTCAGCAGGGGTGCAGGGAGGGGGGTGTTGTAACGGGTTTCGGTTTTGGGGTTGGTTTCTGGGGACTGGGTTGTGTTTCGTTTAGTTTGTTCTGTCTTGGTTTTCATGGTATTTCACATTTTGCAATGACTTTGATCTGTGGGTTCTGCTGGGGGGTGGGGGTGGAATGTCTTTGTCGCAATGGGGGGGGGGTGAAATGCGGGTTCTTTCTTGGAACGTAAACGGACTTGGTGATAGGATCAAGCGGGGCATTGTACTACAATTCTTGAGGCGCCACACCCCAGATGTTGTATTCCTTCAGGAGACCCACTTGATTGGAAATGCTTGCAAGGCTTTAGACCGCCGGGGTTATCGCCTGGTTGCACATGCTGGTTTCACTTCAGGTTCCCGGGGTGTGGGTATCATGATAAAGTCTTCTCTTGCTCTTGCCATTGACGAGGTTATCCTTGATGACCGTGGGCGGTATGCTGCTGTTTCTGGGAGGTGGGAGGGTAAACAGATTGTGTTTGTTGTTGTCTATATCCCCCCGGGACTACAGGCTACCACTTTTGCCGATCTTGGCAGGACTCTCCTTGGGCTTCCGGACGGATTGTTGATCCTGGGCGGAGACTTCAATTCTGTAATGTCCGGTGAATGTGACCGACTTCCCCCTAGGGTATTGTTGCAGTCCCAGATGTGGCTCAGTGAGCTGACTGATACTTTTGGCTTGGTAGATGTCTGGCGCTCACTACACCCCACACTCCAGCAATACACTTTTCACTCTGGTGCACATGGTAGTCTCTCCCGTATCGATTATTTTTTTATGTTGGCCTCCACACTGTCCACTGTTCGGGAGATGCGTCATCTTCCCCGGGGTATCTCGGACCACTCCCCCTTGCTGATTACGATTTCTGTGGGCGGTCTACTTGGCAACAGGGTCCCCCGATTCCTTCCTGGCATTTCCGAAACCCCCGGCTCCGCTCAGATTTGTTAAAGGCAATAGATTGCTACTTCGCTGAGAATGTGGGCTCGGTCACTTCCCCCACTGTTCTTTGGGAGGCCTTCAAGACGGTTATTAGGGGTTCCGCCCTATCATTTATTGCCGCAGAGCGTAGGGTGAAGAGGGAGGCTGTTGTGGCTCTTGAAACCGAAATTACTGCGCTTGAAAGTGAGCTGGGTGGGAATGACACGCCTGCACTGCTGCACACTCTGGAATTGAAGCAAGCAGACTATAAAGCCTGTGTCACGGATGCTGCTAAATTGTTGCGAGCGAATCAACTTGGCCGACTGTATGATGTGGGTGACAAGGCTAGCAAGCTCCTTGCGTGGCTGGATAAGACTGAACGTGCGAGTCGAGTTGTACCGGCCATTGTTCGTGAATCTGGTGAGAGTGTCTCTGATCCGGGTGAAATTGTTGATTGCTTTGTGGACCACTTCCGGACGGTTTACACGCCTGTTAGTGATCGAGATGAGGCTGATTCCAGGCTACTGTTGCGTGACATTGCCCTACCCACTGTGTCGGATGAGGACTGTCTTGCCCTGGAGGCCCCTTTTACGGTTGATGAGATTGCCCTCGCTATCCGATCCTTGCGCTCGGGAAAGGCGATGGGCCCCAATGGACTCCCCATTGAACTTTACAAACTTTGTCCCGACAAGATGGCCGCCCACCTGCGTCACATGTTTCTCGAGGCGGCTGAGGCTGGGTGTCTCCCCCTTGAGCAGCGCCTCGCTACCATAGTCGTCATTTATAAGGACGGCAAACCTCGTGACCGCTGCGCCTCGTACCGCCCTATTTCCCTCCTTAACGCGGAACCCAAAATCCTTGCCAAGGTACTGGCCAATCGGTTGCTTAAGGTTATTTGCGACCTGATCCACCCGGATCAATCCGGTTTCATCCCCCATAGGAACACGGCCCTCAATCTGCGTAGACTCCACAGCGTTCTCGCGAGAGCTCCAATCCTCGCCGAGCCGGCAGTGGTCGCTTCCCTGGACGCCACAATGGCTTTTGATACTATCGAATGGCCCTACCTATGGGCGGCCCTCGCTAAATTTGGCTTTGGCCCTAAATTCATCGCATGGGTCAAGCTCCTCTATGAGCGGCCACTTGCTCAGGTCGCGGTAAATGGTAGATGCTCGGACCCCTTTCCCTTAGGCCGTGGCACACGTCAGGGCTGTCCGCTCTCCCCGCTTCTATTTGCATTGGCACTCGAACCCCTTGCCGCATGGCTCCGGTGGGAACCCTCTATTAAAGGGATCCGATGGTCCCCAGACCTTGAGGATCGTGTCTCCTTGTACGCGGATGATATCCTTCTTTATCTCACTTCCCCCCAGAAGTCGCTTAACGTTCTTTTCGACGTTCTCACGTCCTTCGGTAAGAACTCGGGACTCATCATTAACTGGACCAAGTCCTGTGTTTACGTTATAGCTGGTACTCTACCTCCTCTACCCCGCAGGTTTCCCATTCTGGTAGCGGCCGACGGCTTTAAGTATTTGGGGATCTATGTATCCATGACCTCATCGGTCCGCTATGAGCGAAATTTGTATGCTCCGCTCCGTAGACTTAAGCAAGACGTTCGACGTTGGCGCGATTTGCCTCTATCTCCATTGGGCCGGGCGGCTCTCTTTAAAATGATGTCGCTCCCCCGATTTCTTTACGCACTACAAAATTTTTTCGACCCGGTTCCGGCTCGCTACTTCCGTGAAGTCGAGAGTTTACAGCGGCAACTGATTTGGGATGGCCGTGCCCGCATTGCCTTGTCCAAGCTCACGCTCTCCTGGTATGGTGGGGGTATTGCGTTGCCGGATATTAGACGGTACTACTGGGCCTCACACCTAAGCGCTATCAACCATGCGACCTATGCTCCGGAGCCCGCTCCCGCCTTTGCCCTGGATAAGCTATCGTTGCCCGGTGGCAATTTTAATAGGGCTCTGTATTCAAAGGCACCCTTTCGACTCCTTACGGGCCCGACGAAATGTGCAGTGCAGGTATGGAGGGACGCTACCGTGGCCACGGGCTGGGGTGGTAGGCTGACACGTAAGACTCCTCTGTATGATTCGGAACGGTTGGGCAACCTGTGGAAGACAAAAGGGTTTGAGAAATGGGACATGATTGGGATCAGCACGGTGGAGGACCTATGGGCGCGGGGCGCGGTTAAGTCCTTTGAGTCGTTGAAACTGGAATACCGGCTTGATGATAGAGAGCACTTTCGGTACATGCAAGTGAGGCATGCCTTGTCTTCCGTCTTTCCTCCTGGCACCGACATTCCGCAGTCCTCCCCCCTGGAGGATCGAGTTCTAGACGGCCACGTCCCGGATAGTACCATCTCCTTAATCTACAAAAAGCTTATTAACAACAGAGTTGACCAACTCGAGAAGCTCCGGGCTGCCTGGACGGCTGACGGACTTGAATTAGACGACGAGGACTGGCAGTCAGCTGTGTCCTCCCCTAAGGAGGTGGCTATTCCGGCACGGCTTCGCTTTGTCCAGTTGAAGGTCCTCCACCGTGTGTATCTGACTGGAGTGCGTCTGGTGCGAATGGGTTTGGTTTCGGATGGACGATGCAGGCGCGGGTGTGGGATGGATGGTACCTTTCTTCACGTTCTGTGGGAATGCCCGATGATTGCAGAATATTGGTCCAGGGTGCATGATGTTATGAGTCGTGTCACTGGGATCCCACTGCTTCCCGAAGCACGACGTTGTCTGTTGAATGTGTGGGAACCGTCTGATTGTAATGCTGCCCAGACACTTTGGGTTACCCTGGGCAATATGGTCGCAAAGAGGGACATCGCGCAGCTCTGGGGCTCCCCTAGATTACCATTGCTCAGTGCCTGGAAGGAGAACATGGACTGGTCTATGTTCCGAGAGAAGACTGTGTATGAGGCTCGGGGGCGTCCAGGGAAGTGGTCCAGAGTTTGGGCCCCGTGGAATACTTATCGCGGTGATATCTGCTCCCCTCCGCTTGACTATGAGGTCCCTCTCCCCTCCTCTCCATGATTTACGTTCCTTCCCCAATTTCACTACATGTTTTGTTTTCCCGCTCGTGCTCACCCCCCCCTTGCCAGAGTCCTTTTTTACCGCGTCACTTTCCCCCCCCCCACCCCCAGCGACCCTTGCCACTATGATACCATGTGTTTGTGTGTTGTTGTTCTTCTCGACAAAAACATAAAATTAAACCTTTCTTATCCTACTTGTATGATACTATGCTCTAACCGATAATGTGGACTTGAAGGATTGCTTCGGCGACGTGCTGTCTCATAATCTACTTTTCACTCAGCCTGTTTATGTCATAGCGGCCGGCCCTGCGGGGTTGTAGGCAGACGCTGTGTATTGTGCATTCGTAAATAAAGGTTTAAAAAAAAAAAAAAAAAGAAGATAAAAATAAACGTTAAACAAGTCTTCGCGGCTCGATGCTATTTGGGAGGTGGGAGGGGAAGTAGGAGAGGGGGAGGGATAGGGATGAAAGCGCTAGCGGCCGCATGCTGGAAATGTTGACCTGCAGAGCGCGTGAATGGGAAGAGTGGCCGTGGGAGGTGAAGTAGGAGAGTGGTGGTGTGCGATGTGCACGCGGGGGAGCGGCAGCCTTTGAAGTGTGATGTGAGACACAGACAAATGGAGGTGTGGGACGTGGCTGGCCTCGTGCACGCACCTGTCTCACATAAACTGTGTCTAATCTGCCGTTTTGGCAGACTGTTCTTTTCCCCTTACTATATACAAGCGCATTGGCTCAGCGAGCCCTAAAAAGAGACTGGTGGTGTTGGTAAAAGGCCTACAAGCGTAACATTTTTCTAGTTTTGAAGCGTTGCTAAGTTAGATGGCTATCATTTGTTGTCTTTAGAGTTTCTGAACTGTTTGGGACAGCAAAGACAATGTCATAAATGTTGAGGATGCTGCACTTAAAGAGGAAAAATTGTGGTTGCGCTAGGAAGGAAATAACATTTTTTTTTTAATTATTTAAAAACAAAATAGAAATCGGAACAAACGGGAAATGGTGCTATGCAGCATGAATGTTGCTTTGTCCAGTGGGAGCGTGGCTGCAATTTAGAGCAGTTGGTAGGATAAAGAAAGTTACTTTTGTCACCAGGACGGAAAGAAGTTGCAGGCATCTCAGGTCCTAGGTGTAATGAAGAAAGTTCTGGATGGATTGGAGAGAAAAGTCAGGGGATTTTGGAAAACTCATTTAGGACTGGAATGGCGTCTGCGGCTAAACGGCTGGGATTTCTCTGAGGGACATTATGTGGGTGGGAAGATGGTCATCGGAATTTTGTCTGTGATGGAGCGAGGTTGGAAACAAAAAGATTTTGTATACCACTCGTGAAGTTACTTCCCCATAACAGTAACACGAATTAATCGTGTGGTTTTGAAATTAACCAACATAGAATAGAATGCACACACACAAACACACGTGGGATACTAATTTGCTTATGTTGCGAACCATAATTTACTAATTAAGTGAAGTTGTCACGTTTCATTTGTGCGCATTTGTCATAATCTAACCAAAACTTGCATGGATATGCTTTTTGTCTGTTTAATTGTGGCATAAATAATGGAGAATGGTGAGTAAACCTTGCTTATGTGTTGCTTTTTCGCTAGGTAATAACTAATTGAGTTACCTTAGAATAGGGGGATGTAAACAGAAGGGCTATATTCCGAAAATTAATGTTTAATTATGTTTGTTTCTATAATAGTTCCCATTGTGGCCTATGCAGCCTACAATGAAATGGAAGCTGTCTGCGACTGAGAGTTTGCGATGGTGTACGCATGCGTGACTGAACTCGAGAAGTGCAGTATGGGTCAATGACAGTGTGGTCAGGATACCTGACTTGCTGCCAACAAATTTGAATGTCAGCATCGTGGGCCTGGGAAGATTCTCACAAATAACGACTTAAAGGACACAAGCGGAAGAAACTACGAAGAGACAATAGCGACTTTATTTTTCCAATCATAATGAGGACTTTGTGGAAATGCAAACAATAAGGTGATGAGGTTATGCTCATCCACCCCTCAATTTGTCCAATCAGAACAGTCAAAGACTCCAAAAGTTACAATTTCAAGAAAGATTAGTTAGGGAAAAGGGGTATAAAAGAGGACGTTTGGAAGTAAGAAAAAAGCTTGCTTTTCGATTTTATCTTTGCACCCCGACATGCTGCCGGACTGCTGATTCTCTCTATGGCGCAAGGACTTTGAAATTTTCCTGAACTTTACCTTTTTGAATGGGTGTGGAGTCCTTATGGGAGGTGAACACCAAGAGAGAATAGAGAGGTGGTCAATGGGGACTATTCTGTCCTTATGCTGATGTCTGTGTCCTGAAATCTTGGTAATATGAATTTCTGCTTATATTTCTGAACTGCTATGGTAATAAATATAAATGTTTGAATTTAACCTCTTTCCTTCTTTAGGTTATTGAGGTATAAAGGACTATTAAATTAGAATAAAGAAAGGTTATGCTAGGAGATTTAATATCTAAAATAAAAATTAAACAAATGGAGAAATAAGCTGGCCTTGTTGTCCATTAGTTAACTTTTACTAGCAGATCCATTGACAAATAATAGTGGTGTGTTTAAATGTTTCTGTTGAAATATAAAACCATGGTAATTGAGATAAACTGCAGATGTATATAATGTACAAATTTTAGTATTGATTTAGACACCCCACTAAATTCCAGCAGCTCTCCTTCTGGTCCTCACCGAATCCTTAGAGCAGAATGTATGTGTCTAAATTACTCGCAGGGTTATGGGCCCCACTGATGAGTAATGCGTAAATAGTTCTCTGGGGATAAGGTGATGGTTTTTGTAGGGAAATTTCTGGAGCTGCGCTGCATCAGTTACTTCTTGGTAGCAGAGGATAGGTTGTTATAGGTTAACTAGGACATATACTGTATAGGGCAAAGTATACACAATTTTGATGTACAGAATTTGTGACTAACATTATATGTTGAGTCTGTATTGCGTTATATGTAGTCCGGAAAAGGCTTCTGGGAAGTAGGAAGCTGGTTACTCTGTCTGCAGGCAGAGGACATGTGGCAAGTGAAGTCGCACATAACAGTCTGTTTCAAAGTAGTGACATTGTCGTATGTTACAAGTTTAGGGACCTTTACGTGTAAAAGTGGTGAATGTATAGCGGAGGCAACCTATAAAATGTTGGCCTTGAGAAAAGGAATCATTGCGTATTCTGACCTAAAACTTATCCCTGAAAGAGTAATAGAGTTTAACCTAAGATTGAGAGAAGGGTAAAGTAGAGGGATGTGCTACTTTATCAGCGAAACTAAAATTCTGTGGTAGAGAAGAGGTAAGTGCTGTCTAACGGAAATACAGAATACTTGTGTGATTGATGAAACTATCACTTTGGTTTTAACGAAACAGACAAATGGATTTGTTTTATGTGGTTACTAACTGGTTTTAGTTGTATAAAAGTTGTAAATACAGTGTGCCGATAAATTTTGTAAAGGAGGGGTTAGTCAAAGCTGCAGAAGCCGGAGCAGGGCTGACGTCAAAAGTGTCGCACTGGGATTGGTCCGCGTGACTAGGATGGAGTAAGAGCTGATTGGTGCATCAGCTAAGGCAGTGAAATGATTGGTTGTAGGCAAGTAAAGTGGATCTTATTGTAATTGGTGCGTTAGTGTGGACCGCGCTGTGATCGGTTGCTTTAACGAAACAGTTGCGGAAGAGTGCGCAATTGTTTTGAAAGTCAGGAAATCATCAGAAAAATTTTGTTTCATTTCGGAGAGGAGAAAAAAAAAAAAAAAAACAACAAAAAAAAATAAAATCGAAAGGGTTCCAAAAATTGAAAATTGTGTTTAAAAAGAATAAGGCAGTAGTGACAAGAGAGGGAAAATTGCTTCCTCTGCCTAAAACGCCTGCATCGTACATGATGACAAAATATTACTACCATACATGTATATGGTTAGTAAATTGGGCTAGATATACTAACAATGATGGTGCGTTAACTTTTCCAGAAGTAGGATCTTTCAGTCTTGCGGTACTACGAAATTTGAGAGATAAAATGATGAAGCTTGAACCTAGACCGACTCAATTTGAAGCATTAGCTGAGTGGGAAGATGAGATGCATGATTTAGAGCGAGAAAGGTTTAAAGAGTTCATAGGACCAAAAAGCAGACTTTGTGGATTTTGGAGAGAAACTCATGAGAGTAGAATGCGGAGATGGAGAAATGCTAATATGTGTGATGGGATGTATCCGGTTAGAATGGTTGATGAAGTGGTAGAACGGAAATACATGGAGAAAAGAAATAATGTGGAGACAGAAAGGAAAGGTTATGAGGATTGTGAATCAGAAGATGCAGTGCTGGAGGAGATATTAAATAAAAGCCCACCATCATATCAACCGAGTTCTGTAAATACAACCCCAAATGCTCCGCCAATGGAGGATGGGTTTACTGATACCCCAAGACGATTTTCAAATTTCAGAGATCTTCCAGAAAGAGTAGAAATGAGATATGATCCTAGTGTCCCATTAATAGAAACTAGACTCACTTGTACACCTAAACAAAATGGCGAAACTAGAGGAAGTGTGGCTAGAGTAGAGAGGCGAATTGAAGAACAACCAAGTACTTCTGAATGTATACGCTCTACAAATGAATTAACTCAAAAGATACAGGAACTCACTAAAAATATAGAAGCTGTAACTGTCCCAGTAACAATAGGTCCTGTGATTCCAGTGTTTGAAAATCAGAAAATAGAAGAACCGTCCTTAACAATTCCTTTGAATCAAAGTTTGCAAAAAGTACTAGAAAAGGTTCATCCAGATTTGTCTGAGGTTAGGTGTACTAGCCATATGACACCGCCTGACTTGACTTTCAGCCAAAGTCTTCCGTATAGGTTTCAAACTGGTGTGGAATATGATTCTGTGACTCCTGAGAAGAGTATAAAGGACATAGATTTGTCACAAACCCCGGTAGGACCGACAGAACAGGAATTACGTGATTGGATTAAAACTTTGAAAGTAAAAGATCATGAACCTAAATTACTAGATGTGGCTAGACTAAAAATAGACATGGAAGAATTAATAATTGGAACAATTGGAACAGATAGGTTAAAAGCATATCAAGATGATGAATTAATGTTTATGTGTAAAAGCATTACTTGGAAAGCGAAAACTATGCATGATCGATTAGAAGGATTGGCAAGTGAGCTAAATGTAGATTTTGTAAAGCATAAAACTTTACAGACACCTTACAGAGTAGATTTTACAGAAAAAGACATTGAAAACATGAATACTGCTGGAAGAATAACCCAAATAAAAGAGCTAATTGTATTGCTGAGACGAAGGGGAGATGTTGAGAAGTGGAAAGTGAAATGGGCAAAAAAAAGGAAGAAGGCAGTGATAAATCAACATTAGCATTCCCAGTAAGAGAAAAAGAACCTGTAGCAAATGAAATCCCTATGAGAGAAATACTGGGAGGAGAATATGTACATGTTCCTTGGACTAGACAGGATATATTGTCGTTCACAAATGATTTCCCCAGACTGAGAGAGAAGCCAGTGGAATGGTATCGACAGGTGGATAGATTTGAACAAGTTTCAAAGGTACTATGGGAGGATTTAGATGGATTGTTTGACACAGTAGTACCAGCAGATCTATGGTCAGAGTGCAAACTTACCATGGATTGGCCAAAAAACTGAATATCCACGAGATAAAGTAACAGGTGCTCCTGGACCTGAAGTAATGCAAAAATATGAGCAAGTGATAGTTTTTCTGAAAAATAAAATTCCACCAAAAGAAACAGATTGGGTAAAGATTGGTAGGACATTGCAAGAACCAAAAGAATCCGTACATGCTTTCTATGAGAGACTGTTATTAATTTTTAAACAGTACAGTGGATATGAGGAGTTGAATGAAAAAAGATATGAGTCATTTTGTGTATCACTTTGTGTTTGGATTAAGACCAAGAATAGCAGACATGATTAAGCATAATTTGATGGGATGGCAGTCATGTTCAGTAGAGGAGGTTTTGAGACATGCAAAATACTGTAGTGATGAGATTGAGGTTAAACAGAGAAAGCTATGTGGGCACAAGTGAAAGTAGCTGAACATCAAGTAGCTCAGTTAGAAAATAAAATCGCAGAAGGAAGTCAAGTAAAAATGAAGGGAAATTTCAACAAAACAAAGGTAATGGGAAATCTAGATGAGCTTAAGAAAAAGTTTCCTTGTCATAATTGCGGCAGGATAGGGCATTGGAAGAAAGAGTATAAGTACCCACCACAAGTTAATCCCGAAAATACATCATTGAATTCGTAGGTGTAGTAATTTAACAGCCATCGCCACAGCAGCAAGTAGTTACTCAGCAAAGTCAGGAGTCACAACCTCCACTTCCACACAGTGTAAATCTACAGAGATACAGTGCAGAGACTGAATTCTGCAGAGGAGAACAGGTGATGAGATCACCTAGAGTGAATGCGAGTCCGAAGTATTGGTTGAAGGAAGATGGGAGTGAGTCGGATGACAGCTTCTGACGGTGCCTGAGAGGGAGAAGAGTGCGTACTTGGCGCCACTCTAGAGGTAGATCAATCTGGTCCTTTTGTGAATGGAAAGGTGAATGATGTAAATGTGACTTTCCTAGTGGACACAGGTGCTACCCATTCTACTGTCAGATCAGTAGAAGTGCAAAATCTTCCTCTCTCTGGAGAACACATCCAAGTTGTAGGTGTAGCAAATAGGCAGATCAAAACATCCCTAACGAAACCAGTTGAAGTCGAAATTGGGAATTTCAAAGACATGCACAGATTTGTGTTGTGTGACAGTAGTCCTGTTAACCTTCTTGGTAGGGGCATTCTGTGTAAAATGAACTGTGCCATTTACTGTTCACTAGATGGCATTGAGCTTCAAACCCCAGATGAAGATAGTCTGTATAAAATGACCATGTCACTGATAGAATCAGAGAAAAATAGTATGTTTCCTGTGTTTGATCGAGATAAGATACCTGTTGAATTGAAAGAGGTAGTCCAAGAACAAGTGTGGGATTTTACAGGAGATGATATTGGATTAATGAAAAATGTAGATCCTGTGAAAGTTTCTGTAAAAGGACTGAGTTACTCAAACATTCCTCAGTACAAAATGACAGCTGAAATAGTTGAAGGAATAAACACAGTGATAAACAAAATGATTAAACAAGGAATTTTGTGAGAGATAGAAAGTAGTCCTTGTAATTCACCTATAATGGGATTGAAAAAGCCTAATGGAACATTCCGAATAGTACAGGATTTGAGAAAGGTCAATAAAATTGTTGTCCCATGTTGTCCAATTGTACCAAACCCAGCAGTAATTCTATACCAAATTCCACATGATGCAGAATGGTATACAGTCATTGATCTGTGTAATGCGTTCTTTACTGTTCCATTACATCCTGAAAGCCAGCCAATATTTGCTTTCCGGTTTGGAGACCTTATTTTGGCATGGTACTGAATTCCTCAGGGGTATACTGAAAGTCCATCTATTTTTAATCAATTGCTAAAGAAATCACTGGAGAGTTTAAACATGCCAGGAGAATCAGTTCTGGTCCAATACATTGATGCACTTTTGGTGGCATCAAAAACAAAAGATGTATGTGTTTCAGACACTATTGCATTACTGAATGATTTGGCAGAAGAAAGACATAATGTGTCCCCATCAAAATTACAGTTTTGTCAGAAAGAAGTGCAATACTTTGGTCACAAGATTGCTAAAGGAATTAGGCAAGTTACCATAGAGAGAATTAAAATGATACAAGGCATGCAGCCTCCAAAAACACAGACAAGTGAAAATGTTTTTAGGAATGTTAAGTTACTGTCGACAATGGATTAGTGGATTCTCACTAATAGCCAAACCTTTACAGAGATTGACAAAAGCAGATGTAAAAGATCCCATAGTGCTTAATAAAGCTGAAATGGAAGCTTTTGAGCAGCTAAAAACAGGCCTATGTGAAGCACCAACATTAGAAATGCCTGAATATGAAAAAGAGTTTGAACTGTATTGCAGTGAACGAGAAGGATGCACATTGTAAGTTCTAATTCAAAGACATGGAAAACTGAGAAAGCCAATTGCATATTTGTCAGCCGTTTTGGATCCAGTCGCAAGAGAATTGCCAGGATGTTTAAAAGCAGTAGCTGCTACAAGTGGGAGTTTGGAACAAAGTGAAGGTATAGTAACGGGATTTCCTGTAAGGGTATATGTACCTCATTCAGAGAGGTTCTCCTCACTAGGACAAAAGACACAGTTCCTTACCAATAACAGGATGACAATATATGAGAAGACATAGGTGGATTCAATGATGTATTTTCGGGATTAACTTTTGGTGGGTACTTACACTTTCTTCCAATGCCCTATCCTGCCGCAATTATGACAAGAAAACTTTTTCTTAAACTCATCTAGATTTCCCATTACTTTTGACAATTTTAGGTGCAGATAATGTGACGATTTCACAATGTGTGAATGTAAATCCATCTACACTGCTACCTGATGTTATGGAAGTTGAAGTGAGAAATGAAGTTGATCACAAATGTCTGGATGTTCTTGAATACTGTACTAAGCCAAGGCCTGACATCAAAGATGAACCATTGCCTGAATCTGATTATGTAATGTTTGTTGATGGTTCATGTCTGAGAAAAGATGAAGGTGCTCCGAGTGCTGCATATGCTGTATGCACAGTGGCAGATGTCCTGGAAGCATCTTGTCTGAAAGGAATTCGTTCTGCTCAAATAAGAGGAATTGATTGTTTTGATGGTAGCATGTGAACTGGGAAAAGAGATAAGGGTCACCATAGTGACTGATAGTCAGTATGGATTTGGGGTTGTCCATGATTATGCCCAACTGTGGTCCCGAAGAGGTTATTTGACTTCTGTAGGATCTCCCATTAGAAATGCTGAATTTGTGAAAATGTTGATTGATGCAATTCAATTACCTGACAAAATTGCTGTTGTGAAATGTGCAGCTCACAAGAAGGAAGATGACTGTCACCAGAGGTAATCGGTATGTTGATTCCATTGCAAAATACTGTGCTAAAAATCTTGCATCTATAAATCGGGACAGAAGAGCTGAACATGTTTCAAGTCCTTTAATGCTAACCACAGAAGTTGAGACTTGGCAGGAAGTGAAGCAAATGCAGGAAGAACCTATGAAGAAGCGAAAGACATCTGGTTAAGAGCAGGATGTAGACATGGAGAAGAGGATACATTTGGGTTTGTAAAGATGAAAGACCAGTAATGCCTGATAACATGATTTCAAACATGTCCCGAATGTACCATGGTCGAGCTCATATTGTAAGGGACGCAATGATCAGGATGTTCAGACAGACATGGTATAATCCTAAATTTAGGATGATTGCTGAAAGCCTATGTCAGAGATGTCCTGTGTGTCAACAATATTGAATCCAAGAAGACAAACAGTTGTGAGTCTGGGAGCCATGGGACGGGAGGGAGGTCCATTCACACAAATGCAGTTTGACTTTACTGAGCTACCACCCTGTAACAGACTTTGATATGTACTTGTAATCATTTGCTTGTTTTCTCGGTGGGTGGAGGCTTTCCCTACAAGGAGAAACGATGGAGTGACTAATGCAAAACTGTTGTTGCGTGAAATTATACCACGCTACGGTTTCCCAGTAACTATTGAGACAGATCGTGGAACACATTTTCACAACGAGCTATTGCAGATGATTTGTAAAGTACTGGACATTTGTCAGAAATTGCATTGTGCTTACAGACCAGAGGCTTCTGGGGTGGTTGAGCAAATGAATGGAACAATAAAAAAACAGAATTGCAAAAATGTGTTTGGCCACTGGACTGAAATGGCCTGATGCTTTGCCACTTGTTCTCATGACCTTAAGGAGCATACCTGGTAAAAAGACAGGATTAAGTCCACATGAAATTCTGATGGGAAGAGTGATGAGACAAGCATTTGTGCCAGTTGATAAACTGTTGACTATTAATGATGATATCATACTGGATTACTGCAAAAACCTGTCTGACTTGGTAACATCTGTGTTCCATCAGGTGGGAACTGAGGTAAACACAAAGGAAAAACATCCAGCTCATGATCTAGTCCCTGGAGATTGGGTTCGGATACAAGTACACAGGAGAGGAAACTGCTTAGTGCCTCGCTGGCAGAAACCCAGACAAGTCATTCTGGTTAGCACAACTGCAGTTAAATGTGCTAGAATAAAGAGATGGGTACATGCCAGCCACACCATCCGTGTGCCTGAACCTGAAAAGCCACAAGACGAAGGTGAAAGCACAACAGATTCAGATTTTGAAGGTGAACTAGGAAAAGATCCAGATACTGAAGCTTGACCTGCTCATCGACATCTGGAGATATCAGATGCTAGTTCTGCGTCTGAAGGAGAAAGGGAAGTACCAAATTTTGAAGATCGACCTGAAAGTTGAGATTTGGTAAGAACTGATACCAACCTGTAAGGACACTAAGCAAAGTGAAGATAAAACTGGTAATCAGGAAAATACCGAAGGACAATCTGAAAGCAGGAACCGAAATCTTGAAACTGGTGAAAAGTAAATAACTCACAATGAGGATGAGGTTCCAAGTACTAGGTATAAAGAAGTTCCTAACAGAGTAAAAGTACTGACCAAAGAGAAAGCAAGATCATTTAAAGAACCAGACATCATAAAGTTCACCATAAATGAAACTGTAGAGAGATCTGAAACTGATGACAGTGATGATGAAACTCAATTAAGAAGAAGTTCAAGAAAAAGAGTTTGAAGAGTGGAACGTAATACTGTTGAACCTGAAACAAAAAGAGCTCGCAAAGGAGATCATTTTTTTTAAACTTTATTTTTCCATTTTATGTAACATGTACAAAAAAAAACCTCAATTGGCATTGTTACAACACATGTACACAGTTTGTTAACCTCATTACGGCACTCGAGGACATAGGCATCGCCTAGATAGGTACGGACACACGGGGGTTAACAGATTAGCAGGCAAATTAATAACATCAGGAGGAAGCAGCCGAGCACCACACAACTCCCCGTAGTAAATAAGCTCTAGCGGACCCCCCCCTCCCTCCCCATCAGACCTCGGTCCCACTGGCAAGAACAATTTGTCACTTGCCCCATCAGACTCACTCTGTGGAGATGCTCCCCCTCCACCAGTCCCGAGGCACCTATGATTCGCCAGGTGAGTAAACGGTCTTGCAGTTTCTCGTCCCTCCGAGTGAGTTGCATGCCAGTTTCCTCAGCCAGGGACCATTCTCTTGCATCTTTAAGCCAGGTGGGCACCTCTGGAGCCCTCTGTCCCATCCAAGTAATCGCCACCCTACGCCTGAAGAGCACCAACATTAATTGCAGTAAATTATAGGAGAGTTCCCTTTTCTTGGGCCTGGGAACTAATGCCAGGGATTCATTGCTATCTGAAGGCCTGTAGTGGTGACTATGTGATCTACCATCCCCGCCCAGAAACTCCTGATCAAAGGGCAGTCCCAGCCTAAATGCAGGAAGCCCGCTCGCTCCTCTTGCACTACATCTGGGGCAGCTGTCCACCCTGTTCCCAGAGATACGCTTCAGGAAATTAAAGTGTATCAATTTGAACCGTGCGTTGCACGATACAGTGCGCGTGAGGGACCCTATTCGCTTCCACTGCCCCTGCGCAGCACCAAGATCCGCCTCCCATGCCACCCAGGATGGCGGCACCGTTGGGGTGGAGTCCTGTTTCATAGCTGTATATAGCAGAGAGATTAGTCTACACCCCCTGCCACAGGAAAGAAGAATGTTTAGGGTGTGGGTCATTGGGGGTGCGTCCGGGCACTGAGGCCAGGTAACTTTCACCACATCCTGTAGTCCCCGGTAGTGCAGGTACTGCCCTCTCCCAAGACCGAAGGTATCCTCTGCCTGCTCGTAATTCAGGAAGGGCTCGTTGAGGTAGAGATCAGCTAGAACCCCGCATCCTGCCTCCCGCCAGTTGTGAAAGGACATGTGTTTCTCCATGGCAACAAAAGAGGCCAGTATCCAGACCGGTAGCTCCCTATGGAAGGGCGCCCGTCGCAAAACCTTCTCCACAAACCGCTGCCAGACACCTGCTGTGTGGCGCAAAGGATATAACTGGCCTAAAGGAGCTGATGGACTGAAATTTAAACTGGTCAATAAAACAAAAGTACAAGAAGATCAAGTAAATGAAATAACCCGTCAAAAGGAGCTGTTGGGAAAGAAAAAAGACTGTGCAGAGGCCAAAGAGAGTGAGAAGACCAAATCAAAAATACAAGTCACCTGAGTGGACTTACATGGTCTTGCCTCCGATAAGTGAAGTAAATAGCAGCCAAGAAAATCTGAGTTTTCAAAGTGAAGAAAAAGAAAGTGAGTAAACTGTGACTCAAAGAAAGAAAAGAGATACCTTAAACTGGGAAACTGTGGAAGAGAAAAGCATAAAAAAACAAGATTTGAAATCTTGGTAGAAAGGGCGCTTTAAGAGCAAAGTAAGGGTTGAATGAGAGACAATATTGAGGTGAAAAACATTGTGAAAACCGCTGTGTAAAAAGAAAAAATGGCTACTAATGATGTAACTAAATCGAAATGTACCATTTTTAGAAAATGGTGTAGAATGTGGTTAATATGTACTGGATTATTAATGATGGTATGGTTGATTTTAGCTATTATTCCTTTTAGACCAGATTTTGAAAAACTGAAAGCAAATGCGAGTATGAAAGAAAAGAACAATGAATTAAAAGGTAAACAATTGCATGTGTATAGGCCTGAAATTCATCAAGATAATTCTGTCAGTGATTTCTCTCGAAATAAATTTTCAAGGTTACTAGAGTATGTGAAAACTATGGATTCCAGTGATTGCTACGTCTGTATCAGAAGGTGTGACCTATCACCATCTTCCATTAACGTATTAATATTATTATTAAGGCGGTTTTGTATAGCGTGTGGTTACCCTGGAGCATCCCAGCGCTTATCCAAACAGAGTAACGCTTATGTGAGATTAGGGACAGTGGTTTAACAGAAAAGAAATGTTTTCAGATGTTTACGAAAACGAAGGAGGCATGGCTCAGAACGCAAACTTAAAGGGAGTGAGTTCCATAGAGTCGTAACCTTCACAGAGAATCTCCTTCCTCCTGAACGGGCCTTTTTTACCCTAGGGATCTTAAGTAGATGTTTTTGGTCTGAGCGAAGTGTTCTACTGGCCTTGTAGGGGGTCACCAGCTTTTGCAGAACGGGGGGGCCTTTACCCTGCAAGATTTTATGTGCAAGGCAGAGAGATTTAAATTTCACCCTTTCCCGCACCGGTAACCAATGCAAAGCCCTCAGTGCGGGTTTGGCCGACCGTGACATGGGGATGTTATTGAGCATTCGTGCCGCCGCATTCTGAACTTGCTGTAATTTATTCAGAGTGGCCTCATGGGCGCCCAAATAGATTGCATTGCTAAAATCCAATCTTGATATAATCAGCCCCTGGATCAAAAGCTTCCGAGATGGAAATGGAAGAAGAGGCAGCACTTTGCGCACAGATCGAAGAAGGCCAAAACAGACACCTGCCATCTTAGTAGCCTGGGTCCTAAAAGAGAGATCTTGCTCCAACCAAATTCCAAGGCTCTTGATCTCAGCCTTGGGTTTGGGCGGTGATCCCAGACAGCTAGGCCAGACGGACAAGGGGAGTGAGGGACTTTTCTTCCCCATCAGCATTATTTCGGTCTTTGAACCGTTCAGCTTTAGTGCTGACTCCCCCATCCAAGAGTGGACTTTGGATAGGCAGGAGTGCAGCACCTGGGGATTTTCCGTGGCCTGGGAAAGGGCAAACCCCAGCTGGGTGTCATTGGCATAGCTCACGATTTTGATGTTAAATGGAGCCACCACATCCTCCAATACACATTAAATAATGTGGGGCTCAAGGAGGAGCCCTGCGGCACTCCACAATGGAGGTGGGTGGATGCCGATCGTGCGCTGCCCTCCCAGACCTGAAAGGTCCGATCGCTGAGAAATGACCGCAGCCATTTCAGCGCAGTCCCGCACACTCCGACGTCTGACAGCCGTTGAAGTAACACTTGTAACATATGGAGTTACATCTAGAGTATTAACAAGTTTATTTTATAGAACAGGGAAAGTAGAGTATTATTATTCGAATTCTGATGATGTTTTTGCAAAACTGAAAATTGTAGCTGAGTTGATTTAAATTAAGCCTACAAAAGTTTTTGGAGAATATTTTTGGGAAACACAAGAATTGGCCCATGATTATGCGTTTAAACATAATTTGACTAGTAAAATGAGAAATGAGGAAAAAGCTTTTCTAGATATTGTTGAAGAGAGAAGAAGTCAATATAAAAATGTGGGAAAAAGTGAAAAACGAAATCTACAATGTGGACATTTGAGGATGATAATATTGAAGGACATAATGTGAATGTGTCTATAAATATAGATACACCATTATTAGGGAAATTATGTATTCGAAGAGATAACACTGTATGATAATTTTTTTGTTGGAGCAAGTCAATGTGAAGATACATATATCATAAAAAGGGGTTGGGGATTTAAAGGTGGTAATGACCTAGTCTTTCCTTGGATCTATTTTCTATGTGGAAACAAAGCTCATTATAGATTACCTGATCACTGGTATGGGTCCTGTTATATAGGTCTGGTCTTTACTAAAATGTTTCATGTAGATAGAGGTACTAATGGAATTCATGAGATAGGTAAACCTTTAAGTCGTAGAAGAGAAAGTGCAATAGAAATAGATGTTTTTGGAGTACTGATACCAGCAGTGGGTATATCCTTTAATGCAAACAGAATTCGGAAATTGTCAACGATAGTAGATCGTTTGTCAACAGACACAGCTGGAGGATTTTTTTTTTTATTCAAATAATTTTTATTGAGAAAACAAAAGAAAAAAAATACAAATAACAAGAAAAATATATACATGAAATAACGGAAACAAAGGAAAATAGAAATGGGTCAGACTCAAACAGTACATACATGTTGGTGTACTCAAGTGCCTGCATGACTACATGATAATCACACAATGCGAACACAGCAGTGAACAAGGATAACTATTACAAATGATCATGCAAATAAGTAGCGTTGTTACATTTAATACATCGAAGTTGCGATTTTTACTACAATAGGAAGGATTCACGGAGGATCAAATGAGAATGATGGGGCGTCTAGGGACTTCCAGAGTGACCTGTGAGTTTTACGCCATGGAGAAGTGTGGAGAGATTGTCCGCCACTCTTAGGAAGGACAGCCACTCTTGTCAAATTCTGAAGGACACATCTTTAGCATTTTTCCATTTGCATAATATGACTTTGCAAGCTAAGGTGAGCAAGAGATCCATCAGGTGCAGGTCATTATCGCCGACTAGTGTTGGGTCTAGGATGCCTAATAGGATACATGAGAATTCCCTAGGGGGATTGATGTTGAATATGTGTTCTATACATTTATAAATGTTATCCCAGTACAGTTGTAAGGTGGGCCAGGTGAAGAGCATGTGGGCGAGATCTCTGACAGCAGAGTTACAGTTACAGCATGTTGGGTTATCTTTTAAACGTAGTTTAAAAAAATTTTCAGGAGTCCAGTAGGACCTATTGAGTAACATATACTTGGTTTGAGACAGGATAGGGCTAGTTTATTCGAGAAGGCCGTGCTATATATTTTATCTCAATCAAACAAAACCAATTGGCCTCATTACGTTTGTGTGATTTTCTAGGGTTGGGTAGAAGGAGCTTATATATTCTTGATACAATATGGCCCGCTTTCAACATTCGTGATAGTTGAGGTGAGCCATGGATCATAGGGCTTATTGGGACATGCTGAAAGGAGAACTTTCAATTTCAAAAAAATCGTAAAAATCCACGGGAGTTAAATTGTGTTGGCTCTGAAGGGTTGAGAAAGGTAATGGGTGGGGGCCTGCATAGAGGTCTGTTACTAAGTTTATACCTTTCTGAGACCAGAGCTCCCAGTGGAGCATGTTACCTTCAATCTTCAGCGAGGGATTCTGCCATAAAGATACTATATTAGACTTATTTAATCTTGGTTTCAATTTATGTAGCTGGTCTAGTCTCAGAAGTGCTCGTCTAGTGTTGAGGAGAACATATCGAGAGTGTGGGAGATGGGTGAGGTCCATGGTGAGGAGGGCAGATAAAGATATATTGTTGATGAGTGACTTCTCTATATCTAGCCAAACTGGTGTATAGTCCGGATTGTCAATCAGCCAGTTGGCTCCTTGATTGCATAGAAATGCTGTCTGATAATTCCTGAAGTTAGGGAGACCCAGACCGCCTTTTTCTTTAGATAGCTGTAGCTTAGTCAGTGATATTCTGGGTTTCTTCCCCTGCCAGAGGAATGTATTAAAGAGCTTATCAATCTTGTTCAAAAAGTCAGAGGAAAAAGTCATCAGTAGCATGCTCGCTAGATAGTTCACCAAGGGAGTCACCATCATTTTCAGCGTTTCAGCCCTACCCCACCATGAAAGATATTTGGGAGACCACCCTTCCAGTAGATTGGAGATTTTTTGGAAGACTAGATTTTCGTTACTGTGAAGAGTAGAGATCAAATCATTGTCAAAATCCAGGCCCACATACTTAAAGCATTTTGGTTGCCATGTTAGGCAGGAGTCCCCCATAATCTCTTTGTTACCTCGGTTATTCAGGAGTTTTACTTCAGTTTTATCTTTGTTTAGCTTGTACCCTGACACAAGAAAAGCTTTCAAGTGATGACATGAGAGCAGGAATGGCCTCCTCAGCCTCTTCCGAAACCACTAACACGTCATCCGCGTAAGCGGTGATCTTGACTGTATAGTTGTTAAAGTGGATCCCTGATATATGATCGTTATTCCTAATGTGGTATAAGAAAGGTTCAATTGCGAGTAGAAATAATGAGGGGGAAAGGGGGCAACCCTGTCTGGCTTCTTTTTGTAACTGGAAGGATGATGAGATTGAGCCTCTGCTCTGACCCTAGCCAATGGGCTGAAATATAGAGACATCACCATCCTCGGGAAATTTTCTCCAAGCCCAAACTTATTCAGCGCTGCTTCTAGGTACGTCCAATCAACTTTATCGAAAGCCTTTTCGGCATCAAGCGTTATTGCTACTGTGGAAGATGTAGTAAGTGCTGCCTTTTCCAATACATGAGCTATGAGCCTGGTGTTGTCGCTGGAAAGCCTATTCTTTAAAAAACCAACCTGTGAAGGGTGAATAAGTTTGGGTAGGAATTTTTGTAGACAGTTAGCTAGGATCATTGCAAAAAGCTTATAATCTATACTGATGAGGGAGATCGGTGTGTAATATTTGGGGAGTGTTGGGTCCTTCCCTTCCTTAGGCAGCACTGCAATGATGGCTTCAGCCAGTGTACCTGTGATGTTACCTGCTTCACTGAATTTGTTGAACAAGTATAGAAGTGGCGGAGATAAAAGAGGGGAAACATTTATAGAATTTTGCGCTAAACCCATCGGGACCAAGTGCCTTCCCACATTTAAGTGATTTAATTGAATTTTCAATTTCCAGAGCAGTTATTGGGATATTAAGTTCCGATTGCTCAGAGTCGGCAGGTCACATTCGTTAAGGTACTCCTGAATTTTAGCGTTATCAACATCTTTGTTTTTGGAGTATACAGTGTTATAAAAGTCTTTGAAGATTTCCACAATCTTTTCTGGGTCAGAATATGTTACACCATTGTGATCTTTTATACTATTAGTCGTGTTCTTTTGCACTTTAAATTTTAAGTATGCAGCTAAGCTTTTACCCGCTTTATTCGATTCACAGAGCCTGAACCTCTTTTGCCTGTTTATCCAAACCCCTGCTCTATTGCTTATTATTTTATTATATTGGTATTTTTTATTCACCAACTTATTCAGTATTAACTCTTCTCTAGATGTAATGTGCTTACTTTCTAGGGCTGAGATCTCCTTTTCTAACTAGTCAAGGGCCTTGTTGTATTCATTATTCACGACTGATCTGATTTTAATAATTTCACCCCTGATAGTGCTCTTCAGAGCCTCCGAGCGATTTAGCTCAGAAGTGTTGTTCATTTTATTATGCACAAGGTAAGACTGAACTGCATTTTCTATGAGTTTCCTGTGGTGTTCTTTTTCCAACACTTCATCATTCAGTCTCCAGATGGACTGACGACTGGTCAGTTTTACGTTGGAAATGGGGAGCGAGATACAGGAATGGTATGATGCCACCCTGGGTTCTATCGTCGTCTCCACGACTCTAGAAGTGGTGTTACTTGTAATAAATAGGTAGTCGATACGTGTGTAGGAATCGTGAGGTGGTGAATAAAAAGTGTACTACCTGTGGGGTTCTGCAATCTCCAAGAGTCTAACAAATTAAAACGGACGCAGGGGTTAGTAAAGGCTTTAAGGGACTTGTTGCTGTGATAAGCGCACCTTGAGTCTCTGTCTAAAGCCGGATCTAAAGGCAGATTAAAGTCTCCCGCCAGGATATGCATGGCCGATTCAGGAATAGTTTAAATCTGTTTAGTTAGGTCATTCCAAAAGTCTAATTTGCTAATGTTGGGGGCGTAGATATTGGTGATATAGAACTCTGTGTTGTCCTTAATCAATTTGGTTGTGACCCACCTCCCATTAGTGTCAGCTGTGTATGATCCAATCTCAATGTTTGACTTTTTCGCTATCTGGGTCAGAACACCATTTTTCTTACCTACTGCTTCAGAACCCCCCACTTCATTGTAAAATCTATTTCTAATTGTATTGAATTGTTTGGCATCGATCTTTGTTTCTTGTAAAAGAACAACATCCCCTTTTTAGGTCTCGCCTACTCCATTCCGCAGGAATGAGTATGCGAGTCTAATGCAGCTAAACCACTACTTAAACCCAAGGCTCTCAAAAGGCTCCCAAAAAGCGGATTTCGAGAAGTGCATGTCCTCGTGCACGAGCTTGCCCAAGCCTTCTGCCTATTAGCCTCCCTCCCACCTCCCCCCTAATTGCTTTAACTTTCACAGCCTCAAGGCCGTGAGCTACTTGAAAGAGATCCGCTCCGCAGCTAATCTGACATCAGCATCTCTCCCCCTCCCACCTCCCACGGCCGTCCTTTCTGCCCGCCTCGCACACCACATACGAGCTTGCCCCACCACATAATGTGAACCGTGGTTATTTTTTGACAGTGTGCGATGCTTTGCACAATATTCCAGTGCATGTTTGTTTGTTTTAGCTAGAGATCCGCTCCGCAGCTAATCGGACATCAGCATCTCTCCCCCTCCCACGGCCGTCCTTTCTGCCCGCCTCGCACACCGCATACGAGCTTGCCCCACCACATAATGTGCACCGTGGTTATTTTTTGACAGTGTGCGATGCTTTGCACAATATTTCAGTGCATGTTTCTGTTTGTTTTAGCTTGCCAAAGCGCACGTTTTCTTCATCTGCCTACCTAGTAATGCTTCTCTTCCTCCCTGCCTTGTCTCACCCGTGTGACTCTCCCCTGCGCCCTTCCATGATGCGCTCTTCCTAGTGTGCTCCCCCAACCCACGCTGCTTTCATGTCTGCGTCCTTCTCAAGCTCCACCTTGCTATTGCATGTTTGCTCTCCCTGCACCATCTATATTGTTCTCTAGCTTCTGGTACCCATTTACTTCTGCGCTCCAATGTTGCTTCAGCCACTCTCAGGCTCACCTCCTGCTCCCCCCCTCCCATTTGTTCTCTATTCTTGCATTTGTTCACGGCCGCCAGGCCGTGACACCACATCGAAGGGCTTCTCCCAGCGTGCGCTCTGCGGCTTCTCCTCCCCCAATTATTCATGGCCAGCTGGCCGGCCGTGCTCTGCGGCTTCTCCTCCCAAAATTATTCATGGCCGGCCGTACTTTCAGTTTCCCGACCGCCCCCCCACTTCCAATGCATGTCTTGTTTGACGAAATGTTACTCCATGGCCTTGCTTTAAACAAGAATGCCCTTAAGACTTTCTAAACAGGCTTATTCTGCCACCCTTATTCTGCTGCTAAGTGCTGTTAGTTTAACTCGCACGAAGTCACATTACTTAAAGAGAAAGGCTATATCCAATTGAGTGCGTTACCCATCACCCACTGAAACTGCTGACCTGTTGCTCCGGCATGTACACAAGAGTGGCATACGCTACGCACTACGATCGCTGCATTGTATGCGGCCATATTGCTTGTGCTGTTCACTTCTGCTAGCACTCCGTACTGTCACCAAGCTAGCTCTCAGGGAGTCTCTTGTGTGCTTTAGCCTGCAGTTTATCGATGTAAACATCCCACGCATTCTGCTGGGGCGCCACCCCCTGCTGCACAGACAGTGTTTTCTACGTTACCGTTTTGACAGCCGCCCACTCAGCCAGAGTCCTAATGTCGGGGCGGGAGTGGACTTACGGGGTATATCTTCACAGCGCTTCAATGGTGCAAACCCTAGTTTCTCTTGTGCAGCAATGTGCCAGAAGCGCGTCCATGCCTCGTCTTCCCAGCGCACACACCTACTCACACCACTGAGCATCAGCGATGAGTGGTAATACGACCCAAAGGTGAGCCGAGGAAATTGCCAGTGCCACCACACCCAGCGATCGTTGTGCGTAGATCGTAATGGCTTCTGGTAACACAAAGGCACCCGAGTGACTTACGACACACTTAATATGGCCAACAGCAAATACATGCAAACAATACATTCTGCAGGACCGCTGCTGCACACCGCAACACATGCATTGATGTCAAGAAATGGAAAAAACACTGGTAAATGTAAGCATAATTGTATAATAGCTTTACTGTCTTTTTGGATTTTAAATTACCTTACAATTGTAGCGTTGGCGAATCGATTTTGGTGCATCCTACCACTGCCTGCCACTGTTATCATAGCATACCGATCATTAAAAATGCTGACTCTCAAAGGCCCCGATCTTTAACATCGGGTGAAAGTAGCTGGTATATATAGTCATCTTGTGCTCTCGTTATTCCTCATTACAGAAAACAAAAGAATGCTAGCTAATGGGACAGCAATTTACCATATTTTACGGGTTTCCGATTCTAGTTTGCTTTTGTAGCTGAAGACTTAGATATCTTGTACACTTTGATACGCAAGACCCACAGCACTCACAGTGATTACACCATTCTCGAGGTGCCTTCCACAGGTGAGTGCCATTTAAATAGGTGATAACACGCAGCATTCCCTGTTTGTCTCCACACCCACTAGTTTGAACACATTTCCTCGGACCTTGCTATCGGACAGCCGTGTTGTGTTGACGTTAATATAGAACTCTGTGACTGCCTGTGCCTTGCATTAAATACTTTAATTAATGCGATCAAAGGCATGCTTGTTGATATTAGATATGTGAACCCCCTGCGTTGTTCAATATCCGACATGTGATACAGTTGTTATACAGAAAGGCGTTCTGCCTTGGAGCTGCTTACTTCTGAAAGCTAAAACGTCTTTATAAACACACACACACAACCACACAGACAACCACATACACAACCACACAAACACACACAACCACACACACCCAAGCACACACACACAAGTACACACACAACCACAAGCACAACACACACAACCACACACACAACCACACCGTCAGTGCACAGTTTCACTAGGCACAGACACCATCAGTCGTCAGTGCATGCTTTCACTGGGCACAAACAACACCAGCCGTCAGTGCACGCTTTCACCAGCCACACACACACACCACCAGCCATCAGTGCGCGCTTTCACCAGCCACACACACCACCAGCCATCAGTGCACGCTTTCAACAGCCACACACACCACCACCAGCCATCAGTGCACGCTTTCAACAGCCACACACACCACCAGCCACCAGTGCACGCTTTCACCAGGCACACACACCACCAGCCGTCAGTGCACGCTTCCACCATGTACACACACCACCAGCCGTCAGTGCACGCTTTCACCAGGCACACACACCACCAGCCGTCAGTGCATGCTTCCACCAGGCACACACACCACCAGCCGTCAGTGCACGCTTCCACCAGGCACACACACCACCAGCCGTCAGTGCACACTTCCACCACAGCACCACTCAGCACCACTACAGCATCACTCAGGGGCACCACAACATTACTATGCGCTACAACAGCATCACTGAAAGCCACATCATCACTTGTCCCCAAAACAACATCACTCAGCGCCACCACAGCATCAATCTGTGCAACCATTCAACAACAACTGGTTCAAATATTTTCTGTCAATGTTTCAAGCTTTATTACAAATGTCATAAAAAGATGTTAAATGTTTTCACTTCTGTTCTTGTTAAAACATTGTGATTTGTCAGATCAATACATGTAAGACAGGGAAAAACTAAACATGTACCTTTACTAATGCTATAGATGTAACATTTGCTAACTTTATAACTATTGGCATTTCTAATAACAAAATTAATACTTTTATATTTTGAAAAACAAACAAAAATAAAAAAATGTTTACATTTTACACACCAAAAGCTCAAACTTTTCTATTGCGAGACCTATTGCATTGCAAATGCTTGTTGTTTCTGGAGATAATCCAAGATCTTTCTCCGTTTAACCGGATGGTTAAGACCTTTAACGTTAAGCGATAGTATTTTCAGGTTATCCACCATAGAAGTCCCTAGTGGGGTTTTGATCATGGTGTGTGACATCATGGATGTGTGAAAAGTATGATCCAAGCTAGGTCAGTGTTACTACCACTGTTGAGGTCACTGATTTCTCGTCTCCTATAGGCTGTCAGCGTGTACAAGACGTGCGTAAATGTATAAAGTTGTGGAATATCAATTACGCAGTTGTTCTGAGCCTTATTAGAGAGCCTTGTGTAGCAACTTGACCACATATGCCATATGTACTGCGTGTACCAAAGAGACCAGTTCATTTGGCCCAAACAGCTTTGTCGCGATACACATTGGCTTTTATTAGAAGACACGAGTGCTGGAGTATCCTGTCGATATGAGACATAGGAAACTAGTTATACAATGGACATTTGCACTTGAGCAGTGAAAATAATAATCTACAGACAGAAGTAAGCAAAATGTAATAGTAACACAAAGTAATAACCAAATTGAAGTCGGGCCCATATCCCACCCATCCCTCCCTCAAACCCCACCCACCCCACCCTGAAAGAATCTAGTAGACATGGTGACAAGGGGAAAATAGCTCCCCTCCCATGGCTAAGAACAAAACCATGGTGGATTGTTGAGACTAGTCCAACATTCAGAACCTCCTACTGCTCAAGTGGTCAGACCTCTGCAACTTTCCATCGGCATGATCCTTAACCCCGCTGTGACAAGAGAGGCCTCAGGGCATGATATTACCCAATATGTGAAGCAGGGAGCCTGAGGACGCCATTTCCTTATTTCTGCGTTTCTATGTCTGGGACATGCAGGAGAGTGCTTGCAGACGGCATCTCTGGAAAGTGCCGTTTGCACCCGCCATTTTGGATTTCTCATGTAACCGCGCAGACCTGGTGATCCGGTCCCTGCAAAGTGCCACGCGTCAAAGTGTGAGCATAGGCTATGAATATGGTGCCATTAAGCATTGCAGCCGGGGACCTCCTCTAAGCACCGAATGCGCCCACCATTTTGTGATCAGCGCGCGATCTCGCTCATCTGATCATCACACATTGCCTCAAACGTAAAACAATCCGCCCGGGTGCAAGCGCCGCTATGTAGACTGGTTTACTGTTTGGTGCCAGTATCCCTTTGCAAGGAGTCGGTAGACCTCAGTCAGGACCTCCGCTAGGTTCCGATCGATTACACCATTTTGCCTAGACTCGCGCAATATCAAGGGGTCATTAGATCCAATGATCGGGGGTCGACGAGCCCGCTCACTGTTCGGGAGGTTTTGTGTGTTTGCCGGATCGCCTCAATGTTTCGAAGCTGCAGCCGCAGTGATTCCTCCGTTTCTTATGGCGGGCGTTTCCGGCATGAGCGGCAGGAGCTCGGTAAGTAGGCTGAGATGATCACTTAGCCTGTCGTTGTCTCGAGACACACTGGAGCTCCTCCAAAAGCGGATCGAGGGTAGACCTCACACTCCGCTCGTGAGATCCAGTGTCAGCATCAACTTTCCCACAAGGTTACACAACAAAACGTGAGAAGAAAGTGGCGCCACGGGAGGAGGTAAGAGCTTACGCCGCCATCTTCTCCGGCGTCCAAACCACGCCCCCCAGCTGGAGGATTTTTAATGGTAAACACTGAAATGATTGCTATGAGAGCTATAGTGATGCAAAATTAACTTGCTCTTGACATAATTTTGGCAAAAGAATGAGGAGTTTGTGAAATTTTAAAGGTACAACATTGCTGTACCTACATTCCAGACAAAAGTCAAAACATTGAAAGATATATTACAAATCTTACAGAGTTGCATAAGGAAGTTGAACCACTGGAGGTTGATGGTGTTCTTGAGAAACTTAGTAGAAGTTTTTCAGCAGTTATACATTGGTTTTATGAAATAGGAAGATCTATTATAGGGAAGGTACTAATTCCAGTAACAATAATAATAGTAGTAATTTTAATATTAGGTTGTAAACTCAGAAAGAGAAGGAATGTCTAAAGCTCTATAAAGAAAGTAATTAAAGAGTAACAAGAAAGAGAGCGTGAAAAAGGTGATATTGAGATGGAAGAGTTCAAAGAGAAACTATCAAGACAGAAAGAAATTAGAAGAAACTAGAGTATAACTCATACTAATTGAAAGAATTTGAAACATGTTGAGATAAAAATTTGCAAAATTTGGGGAGTTATTTGGTGATAAATCACCAAAGGAGGGAGTTGATCGAGCGAGGTTGGAAACAAAATGTTTGTGTATGCCACTCGTGAATTTACTTCCCCATAACAGTAACATTAATTAATTGTGTGGTTTTGAAATTAACCAACATAGAATAGAATGCACACACACAAACACGTGTCGGTTACTATTTTGCTTAGGTTGCGGACCATAATTTACTAATTAAGTGAAGTTGTCACATTTAATTTGTGCGCATTTGTCATAATCGAACCAAAACTTGCATGGATATGCTTTTTGTCTGTTTAATTGTGGCACTAATGATGGAGAATGGTGAATAAACCATTCTTATGTGTTGCTTTTTCGCTAGGTAATAACTAATTGGGTTACCTTAGAATAGGGGAGGTAAACAGAAGGGCTATATTTCGAAAATTAACGTTTAATTATGTTTGTTTCTATAATAGTTCCCATTGTGGCCTATGCGGCCTACGATAAAATGGAAGCGGTCTGCGACTACGAGTTTGCGATGGTGTACGCATGCGTGACTGAACTCGAGAAGAGCGCGAGCAGCCTGTGCAGTATGACTCAAGGTCAGTGTGGCCAGAATACCCGACTTGGTGCCAACAAATCTGAATGTCAGCATTGTGGACCTGGGAAGATTCTCACAAATAACGACTTAAAGGACACAAGCGGAAGAAACTACTAAGAGATAATAGCGACTTTGTTTCTAATCATAATGATGACTTTGCGGAAATGCGAACAATAACGTGATGAGGTTATGCTCATCCACCCTTCAATTTGTCCAATCAGAACAGTCAAAGACCCCAAAAGTTAAAATTTTTAGATAGATTAGTACGGGAAAAAGGGTATAAAAGAGGACGTTTGGAAGTAAGAAAAAAGCTTGCTTTGTGATTTTATCCTTGCACCCGGACATGCTGCCGGACTGCTGATTCTCTCTATGGCGCAAGGACTTTGAAATTTTCCTGAACTTTAACTTTTTGAATGGGTGCGGAGTCCTTAAGGTAGGTGATCACCAAGTGAGAATAGAAAGGTGGTCTTTGGGAACTGTTCTGTTCTTATGCTGATGTCCGTGTCCTGAAATCTTGGTAATATGAATTTCTGCTTATATTTCTGAACTGCTATGCTAATAAATATAAATGTTTGAATTTAACCTCTTTCCTTTTTTAGGTTGACGTTTAAATGACTATTTAATTAGAATAAATAAAAGAAAGGTTATGCTAGGAGATTTAATCTCTAAAATAAAAATTAAATAAATTGGAGAATTAAGCTGGCCTTGTTGTCCATCAGCTAACTTTTACTAGCAGATCCATTGACAAATAATAGTGGTGTGTTTAAATGTGTCCGTTGAAATATAAAAACATGGTAATTGAGAAACTGCAGATGTATATAATGTACAAAATGTAGTATTAATTTAGACACTCCGCTATAATCCAGCAGCTCTCCTTCTGGTCCTCACCGAATCCTTAGAGCAGAGTGTATGTGTGTGTAAATGACTCGCAGTGTTATGGGCCCCAATGATGAGTAATGCCTGAATAGTTCTCTGGAGATAAGGTGAAGGTTTTTGTAGGAAACTTTCTGGAGCTGCGCTGCATCATCTGCATCACATTAGGTAAATAGAAGATATGTTTTTAACACAGTATTTTTTTCAGTTCTAAGCTGCGTAGCAGAACCAAGTGTGACAATGTTTTCTATTTTGATTATCGGGCACACTTTCATAAAATGGTCATTGAAACCAGCAGAAGACCTTTTGGAAGCAGCTTGGGATTTTGGACCACTGAATTTAAGATTGAATGGTGGGGCTGGAATGGGGTGAACTGGGGAAATGATTGCACTTGCTATCTGATTTAGTGAGTGGGAGGCCACCCTGGATGTGTTAGTGATTGATTTAGGCAAGAACGGCTTAGTGTAGCTTTTGGGACTGGGATTGGGTTTGATAAAAGTGATAGATCAGGAATTATTGAGAAGTTTTGGTCGGGGACATACATTTTTGGGACAGCACGGATTGCTAGACTGTTTTAGCGAGGGTCAGTTAAATGATTGCTAGACTGATTCAGCGAGGGTCAGTTAAATACAATGTGGTCGAAAAAGCCATGTGCAAAATAAACAGGGAGATGCAGTGTTTTAATCAAAATAGGGGTATAGGAATAATTGTGAGTTACGACATCACAAAGGAGGACTTAACAATAGTTCGTCAGGGTGGGTACACTTATCATTCTGGAGTTATCAATTTTATTTGCTGGAAGTGCAGGGCCAACTAGCACAATAATTAGCGATACAATGATGGAAAGGCATCAGCACTGGCTGCTGGGCGACTGGCCACTTGTGTTGGGACGACATTTGGGGGCTGTTGGGGTGACAGGCCGTGAACAGAAACAGCCTATAAATGGGGGTGGGGGCTAGAAAAACATCTGATCAGGGTTTTCCATGGTAGTGGACACGCTCAAGCACTAGACCAGAAGGGTTAAGGCTTCAGGCGCGGTGCGTCCATTGGGGCGTAGGGGCGTAGCCCCCCTAAGTCCCATGGACCCACCGCGTCGTCGCAAAAATAAAAATGCAAATATTTAATGATTGCGCTACCTGCCGGCCGGGAATGCGGGAGACACCCGACTTTTCCTGAGTGCGAAGGGGGGGCTGGGCCTGCTGCAGCTTGAGTGACAGTCCACTCAGCTGCAGCAGTACTGCGCACGTGAATGTTTGGGCAGAAACTAGCCTGCGCATGTCAGATGGGTTTCCAGCTCAAGTTCCCCTTTGAGAGAGGAGCAGGGGGCGGGCCGCAGCCCCCGGGGTTGCTAAGGGGACTGGGCGAGCAGACATGGTGCCCCCCTAGCCAATCCTGGCGCTGTATGCAGCGCCAGGATTGGCTGGTCCAGTGGTCCACGTGCAGGCCAATCACTCTGTGACTTCGGGATGGCCGCCGCTGTAACGTTGTAGCTTCCACTCTTAAATTCATCTAGCCTGGAGCTCGCTTCGTGCCAGGCTGCAGATCGTGTGTGACTCCCGAGTCCCGCCTCACTGTCAAGGTACAGCCAGTTAAGGCCACAGAGCATTATGCGTTATGTTTTGCAATGCTATGTTTCCCGTTTTTCTTGCCCGCTTTTAATCTGTTTTTCTTGCCCTTTATGCATTCGTTTGCCTTGCCCTCTGAGTTTCTCCCGATCTCCTTGCCCTCTGTTCCGTGTGCGGGAATTGTAATTGTATTTATGTAGCGCTTGCTTCCCCCGATGAGGCATTAAAGCGCTTTGTTTTTCCAAGTTAAGTCCCAGTGGAACTGCCCTTTGCTTCGTGCTTTGTGTGTGGGGGGGGGGTGGGGGTGGCTCTGTGGTTATTTTGCAGTGTTGTGGTTCCCGTTTTTCTTGCTCTCTTTTAATCCGTTTTTCTTGCCCTCTTTGCATTCGTTTGCCTTGCCCTCTGAGTTTCTCCCGATTTCCTTGCCCACTGTTCCGTGGGGGAGGGGGGGGAGGGCAGGGCTCTGTGTGTGTGGGGGTGCTTCGTACTTCGTGCTTTGTGTGTGTATGGATGCAGGATGGATGGGTGGATGCATGAATGATGTATGGATGGATGCATGGATGGATGCATGCATGATGGGTGGATGCATGATGGGTGGATGCATGATGGGTGGATGGGTGGATGCATGAATGAATGATGTATGGATGCAGGATGGGTGGGTGGATGGATGGGTGGATGCATGAATGATGTATGGATGGATGGATGTATGGGTGCATGCATGATGGGTGGATGCATGATGGATGGATGGGTGGATGCATGAATGAATGATGTATGGATGGATGGTTGGATGCATGAATGAATGATGTATAGATGCAGGATGGATGGGTGGGTGGATGTGTGAATGATGTATGGATGGATGCATGGATGCATGCATGATGGATGGATGGATGGGTGGATGCATGAATGAATGATGTATGGATGCAGGATGGGTGGGGGGTGGGTGGATGCATGAATGATGTATGGATGGATGCAAGGTGGTTCAGGCTCGCTCGCTGCGGTGCAATATGCAAATTAGTTTTCAAATGTCACCAGCCGCCCCTATAAGGCTTTGCAGGGGGGGGGGGGGTCACTCTCAGATACAGTACAAAGGAGCAATGCTTGGGTGAGGTTTGGAAGGACGATGAATGAAATGAAAGGGGAATGGGGCTAAAAGTTAAGGTGTTTTTGTTGGGGGGATGTTCTGGTAGAGATGAGGTTTAAAGACGGCAGTGGATATGTTGATTAATTGTATAAGCGAGGTGGGAGTTTTGATATGATGTATTTAAATATGAAATTCCGCTCGATGGTGTGATATGTGCGTAACTGGGAGACGAGAGAGAGACCAAATCCAAGGCAAGAACTCACTTAATTAAACTGGTTTTACTCTTCTGGTCCCCTCAACCAGGGCAGTGTTGTCCATCACAGCTCACATTAAGACTATGATTTTCTCACACTACCTTTCCAATCCGATTTTTTTTTTAAAAGATGATTTTAATATTGTTGTACTCTGCCAGATACCTCATTCGATTTGTATTGACCAGTTTTGTAATTGCTAGTAATGACGTGGTATGTGCTGGATGCTTCGTGGTCCAAATATAAAGATTGAGTTTATTTTATTGTATTTATTTAATGCATTTTTATAAAGCGCGCACTTTACCCGAAGGTGTCAGAGCACTCTACAATAGAACCAGTTACGTTACATGAGAGAACTCTCTGCCTATATGTCTTTTACCTTAAAACTGCCATTAATCGTTCATTATCAGTGCAATCGAAAACAAATTCATGGACTGGTGCTCTTCTTGGCACAACTTACAGTCACTCCTAACCGAGTAGGACAAGCCAATAGCGTCTCGCACACAACACTACCGATCCCCCACCCTCCAGGGCGGCCACTTGGCACTATCGCCAGTGGGACAAGCGCCCCGCCATTCATGTCTCTCCACCCCTTGAGGATGCAGCCCCGCCTACAATCTCTACCGTACTGCACCCTTTCCTGTACGTCCCAGCCCCGCCTCTACTCATACAGCGCCCCCGTACTAATATTTGGCAAGCAGAACCGGTGCGATTCCCTCACCTCGCGCCTCTCGTACTTCGCGGCCCCAGGCAGCAGCACCGTAGAGCCACATCGCTGGCAATGCACGCCCTTACTGTTCTTGCCATCGGCAGACACGAGTCCAGCCTCCATGTCACTGACTGCTTGGATGAAAGTAACCGCACGTGAAAACAAGACGGAACAAGCTCCGCCCAGACAGCGTCAACAGGCGAGGTCGTAACAGGGGCGTGCTTGGTGACGAATGCGGAAGAAGAAGGGCACGTAGAGTTAGGGTAAAGTAGAGATGGGCGAGTCAACAACATTGTAACAGTGAAAGCCAATGTGAAGCCCACGCCGAGACTGCTGAGTTAAACTTCTTTATTGAGTTAGAACGAGGCAAGGGGCCAACATGCCCAGTCGGGCAGAACAGCAATCCAACTGATTCAAGAGAACGCAAGATCAGAGTATATTTCGATCACAGAGGGGCTAAGAAAAAAATTCGGGGGGGGGGGGGAGGACTGAAAATGCAAAGTGGAGTTGCAGGGGCTCTAAGCTGGGGACGATAACATCAAAGCCTCTTTAACAAGCAAAAGGTCTTTAAAAGACCTGTGAAGTGCTCTGGTGCGGCTGTGTGTGTGCCTGGGAAGGTGTCTCATCCCTGGCTGATGTAGTGTTTTAGCCTGTGGCGTAACAGGCGTGACACGTCAGCACCTTGTGACCTATGAGTAATAAAAGAGGTCTACGCACGCACGTACGCCAGTTGGCGACGAAGAGGTGACCAGCATACCAGTAGTCAATCAATCAATCAATCATGACACTTGTATAGCGCGCTACTCACCCGGAAGGGTCTCAAGGCGCTTGGGGAAGGGGTCCGCTACTGCTCGAACAGCCAGGTCTTGAGTTGTCTCCTGAAGGCGAGGTGGTCCTGGGTCAGCCGAAGGTGGATTTGTCCGTGCATTATTTACAGACCTACACGATTACTCCCCTTAAGTGCGCCCCCCAATTGTGTCCCCGAGCCATATTCCAGGGGCTGCCCAAGAACACAACAGCTGGCGACGAGGGTGTGATTCGAACCCACGCATGTCGCCTATCCTGCGGTGAGGCGGCCATGAGCCCTGCAATCGGCTCGTGGTGCTCGTGCCCCGGTGTGCGGCGCGCAGCGCCTGTTCTCGGCGGAGCCTGCGGAGGAGTGCCTGGTGTTGCAACTGCACCAACAGCTTGTAGGAGGTAAGGCACGTGACAGCTTTGAGTGTGAAGCCTCGCTTCGGCCGCGCATCGACCGGCAGCCACGTGGTGTCCCGCCTTGGAGGTGCGCAGTCCTCAGCTGACGATCCCCGAAGGGAGGGGGGGGGAGGCGCGAGGAGCTCCAGGTATTTGCTCTCCCCTTTGAAGCCCCAGCGAGCACTGCAGCAAGCCCTGAACAGTCTCAGGCCCCTTTACAGCCACGAGGGTAGTACAGCTTTACAAGGGGAGAGCGAAAAGCCTGAACCACTGGACTAGTGGGCCCAACAACACACAGTGGAAAGGCGGAGAGGCCCAACACAGGAGGTACCACATGCCCTGACCCCAGAAACATACCAGCTGGTTAGGAGCCCAAAGCAAGTCATTAGGGACAGCCAAACAAGCATTGCTGCCTGCAAGCAAAGTCAGACCCAAGTCATCAAGCATTGGCCCAACCAAGTTGACACTGGTATATCCAGAAGGGGAACCCCAGAAAGCCGCCCAGAAAGGACAAAGTGGACAGACCAATCCACGGACGCTGTAGGGACAGCCACACGCCCCTGTACCCAATATGTCCACGATACCTCCAATAGAGCCGTTCATAGTGCCTACTTATCTTCTTTGAAGCAACAAAGGTCCACAAGGACCAGAAAAGGGCCATGGTACTCCACTCCACCTGAGAGGCAAAGACGTCCACAACATTGCAAAGACGCTGGTGGAAGTCACACCAAAGAACCACCACACACTAATAAACGCCCTTAATGGACCCTTCGAACCAATGACCAACCAGGACTATGACAGGTTCATATTCGGCCAGGCAAGGCAGCTACCCGAGGAGTCTCTGGACACGTATCATGCGCGGCTCAAGAACCTGGCGTCCACGTGCGGGTTCACCGACCCCACAGAAGAAATCGTCGGCCAGATCATTCAAGGCTGTGCGTCCGCCAAGCTGCTGGAGCGGATCCTGGAAGAGTCGGGCAAACCTCTCGCCGACATACTAACCCTAGGGCGCACCAAGGAGCTGTTGAAGGCCTGAGCCGCACACATGGAAGCGGCCCTCCAGGCGCCAGTGAAGGCTGAACCGGTCAACAGTGTAACAATGAAACCTCCAACGAGGTGGGCCAAGAAGGGATCCGGAACATCTACGTCAGGGCAACCGAAGTCCTGCGGGTACTGTGGCGGATCACCCCTTCTGGTGAGGGAGTGTCCCGCCAAAGGCAAGCGATGCTTGGGATGTGGACGCTTTAACCACTTCGAGAAGGGCTGCAGATCCAAGAAGTATTGCAAGCCGAGACAAGTGGTCAACGCCGTGCCAGAAGGAGACCGAGGGCAAAGCGGCTTGCACAATGACGAGGTTGAAGAGCGAATAGTGCACAAGGTGCACATGATCGGCGCCGCCACTTGAAAGGCACGGCACCTGCCCCAGTGCCGCATCCGCGTAGGCTCCCAAGACGTCATGGCAGTCGTGGACACAGGCGCCACCATAAACATCATTTTTTTTTTTTTTTAGCGTGTCCGTAGACTATAGCAGAGAAAATACGGCGTTTTTGCGCTTAATAATTTAAGATAATTGTTTTAGAAACAAGCGCGATTGAAGTACGCACTGTGGCACGCTGCGGAGGAGCTCTCAGCTTGTTCCCCGCCCGTTAGTAAAGGATCCTTTGGATTGGCGCAATAACAACCATCTTTGCTCCTTGTTGAAACTTCCAGGTATGTCCCATTGTAATTATTTATAACTCCGTAAGTAGTTTTTACAGCAACTTGCAGTAAGCATAGCCCATGTTTGTTGCATTTCAGGTGGCAGCGCTATTGACTTGTTAGCGAAGAATTCATATTGCGAAGGGAAACAGTAGCGTCCCCGTGTTTAACAAACCAAGGTAGGATTTTCGAGCATTTCAGTTGTGGAATCATTGTAACTGTGCGCCTCTGAATGGTCTGGTAACCAACTCCCATTCACATATTCTTTTAACAGAACTTCTGCCAAACCATAAGCCCTATCCCATTTGAATAATTGGAACGCGGGACTGCGTCATCCATTCGAAAAGGTAATAAAAACCTGCGACTTTCTGTCTTGTTAGGGGGTCCAAACTTCATTACAACTAGTGGTTAAAACAAGCTTCCTTTCTTTTTGTAGAACACTACATTGACAGAGCCCTGAAGAGAATCTGAGATTGTATCCAGATTCGAAACGCGTCGGCAAAACGGCAAATAGGCATTCTTGATTTAGCAAAACCTCAAGTTATTTATCAACTTTAACTAATTGAAGAGTTTCAATTCAATTTGTTGTTGCCTTTTTCTGTTTTTTGACCCTGGTGGGGCACTTTAATGATTTGAATTCTCGCAAAGATTAATTATTTGTGATGGTCGAATTGTTGTTTTTCTCTTGTAAAAGAAGCTTGTATATAATTGTGGATTCATTTGTATATATGTTTGTTATTGATTGTTGTATGATAATTGCATGTATGATAGTTGTAAATAGTGTAAATGTTTGTAATTAGTGTTTTGTCTCACCCATAAAAATGTTTTTCAAATTGATCAAAAATTGATAAAAAGGGTCTAAATAAAATAACCCATACAAACAAAAGGTTTTCCCCTTGTTTGTATTCTCATAAATTGTGAGGTAAAATTACCCCGAGGGCCAGCACTGTTTCTGTTTTCCACCATAAACATCATGGCATCTGCCCTCCATCAAACCTTAAATCCACAGCTGGTGCTTATTCCGTCAGCCATCACCGTGTTTGCCTAAGGCCAAGACACACCTCTCAAAATAAGATGTAAATTCAGAACATTCATCTCACATGGGGAACGGTCCATCACAACCAACGTCTTCGTGACAGAAGATGGACAAGGCATTCTGCTGGGATGCCGGACGGCCGAAGACCTAGGGGTTGTGACTTTCGCCTTCGGTGTCCATCAAGAGTCAATCCAACATCTGCTGACGGAATTCTCTGAAGTCTTTGAAGGAATTGGAAAATTCAGCGGAAAAGAGGTCCACCTCCACATTGACCATACCGTCAAGCCGGTGGCCCTGAGGCACCGACGCATAGCGTTCCACCTGCGACCGCTGGTCAAGGAAGAGCTCAAGAAGCTTGAGACCGCCGAATAATAGAGAAAGTAACGGGTCCCACCCCTGCGTCTCACCAATCATGGTCATGAGGAAGCCCAAACAGCCTGGTGCAGTGAGGATCTGTGTGGACATGCGACTTCCCAATGCCGCCATCAAGCGGGAGCGCCACATAACCCCCACCATAGATGACCTCATAGGGGAAATGGCGGGAGCGGGCTGGTTCTCCAAACTGGATCTACGATCAGGCTATCACCAGCTGGTGCTAGACGAGGCATCCCGCAACATTACAACTTTCTCAACACACGTTGGGCTCCGGAGATATACCTGACTGAGCTTCGGGGTATCCAGCGCGGCTGAAGTATTCCTGAACGTAATACAGCTACTCATCGTGGACATCCCCAGTGTGATCAATGTCAGTGACGACATTATGATACATGCGAAAACCATTCCGGAGCATAACAACCGCTTAACTCAAGTACTCCGGCTTACCCTTCATTGGGAAAAGTGTGAGTTCTTGAAGCAAAAATTGCAATTCTTTGGATACACCTTCTCGACCGAGGGCGTCAACCCTGACCCAGAAAAGGTGAAAGACATCAAAGGCGCCGTTGCCCCCACCACCGTCACAGAAGTCCGGAGTTTCCTCGGTATGGTGAACTACTGCGGAAGGTTCAGCCGTGACCTCGCCAACCTAACCCTGCCCCTGAGGGAACTCACCAAAGACTCCACTCCCTGGAGATGGGGCCCGGAACAAGCCAAGGCATTTCGAGAGATCAAAGAGGCACTCTCAGAGGCCACCACACTTGCCTTCTTCGACCCCAGGAAATTGACATTAGTGGCTGTGGACGATGGTCCCATGGGACTAGGGGCGGTGCTGATGCACTGGCGGCACCCGGACGAAGACTGAGCCCCCGTAGCCTTTGCCAGCCGATCCCTCACCGAGACGGAGCAGAGATACTCCCAAATCGAGAAAGAGGTGATTGTCATACATTGGGGGTGCCGTCATTTTCACTTATATATCTACGGAAAACCCTTCATGGTAGCAACCGATCACAAACCACTTGTTGCCCTCTTCTCTGGGACCTCCACAAAGCCACTGCCACGGATTGAGAAATGGATGCTACAACTCCAAAATTACAATTGCAAAGTAGAATACCAGCCTGGCTCTCAGAACCCAGCAGACTACTTGTCACGACATCCCGAGCAGCTACCCGGGAAGAAATGGAAGACGCGGCTGACACTGAAGAATATGTCCAGTGTATAACCGCCCGATCATGTCCCCTACCGATATCCATGGAGAGTCTAGCAGAGGCTACCAGAAAGGACGACTGCCTACAGCGGGCCAGGGCGGCGTTGCAGAGCATAAATTGGCACAAGGCCAAGGAGGAATAGAAGATACTGACCACCGAAGTACAGCGTGTGTTGGACAGCTTACATCACGTGAGAGACGAGCTCACTGAAGATGACACCGGATGCCTGCTAAGAGGACACCGGCTGGTGATACCCTCATCACTAACCACCCAAGTGGTTCAACTCGCTCATGTTGGCCATCAAGGCATGGTTAAAACCAAGTTGCAACTCAGAACTAAGGTATGGTTCCCCTTGATGGACGAACTGGTAGAGGCTACGGTCCGGTCCTATGCTGCGTGTCAAGTGACGGGAGAAGCCCTTCGACCGGCCCGATCATCGCGGAGACCCGGCCGAAGTCCCCCTGGGCTTGTGTCAGCCTTGATTTTGGCAGCCTTCCGGATGGCCGCCACGCAATGGTAGCCATTGACGACCACTCCAAGTATCTGGAGGTGGAAATCATCTCAACACCCAGTACCATAGAAGTGATTCCCAAACTGGAGAAGATCATGGCGGCGCATGAATTAATGCGCGAGCTGAGAACTGATAACGGACCTCCATTTCAAGGCCAAGAACTAGCCACCTACCTGAGTGCTTTAGGCATTCAACACCACCGAATCGCCCCCAGATGGCCACAAGCGAATGGCAAAGTAGAAAGATTTATGCAAACATTAAATAAGGTGATTCGAATTGCCCATGACAAAGGACAATCCCTTGAACTGGCCATCTTTACATTTTTAAGGAGTTATCGTCAGACACCCCACACCACAACGGGTGTAGGCACCGGACACCTCCTCCTGGGCCGAGTCGTTATGGACTCAGTGGCGGCAAGAGCCTCCTGATAACAGTCAAGTTGATGCCAGACGCCGCAAAGCCCATGCTCAGGTCAGTCGGCGGAGGAGGGCCAAAGCGCCCCAACTCACCAGAGGGGACGTTGTACTGCTAAAAGATTGCATCAACAGTGGAAAGTTCAGACTGCCTTAAGAAACCGATCCATGGACAGTCGTCAATGTCAAGGGAACCAGGGTCATTGCCACCAGAGGGAGAGAAACAGTGACCCGCAATGTGTCTCATTTAAAAAAGTACCAATCTGCGGGGGTTGCATGTTCCCCCATAAAGCGTGAGGAGAGCCCTTGCTCCCCGGCCAGGGAAAACACTGAGTCCCGTGGTTTGATGGACTTGTCCCTTCCTGCAGAAAGTCAGGGGTCCCCTGACCAGGTGGTAACTCAGCGAGACGAAGCGGCGGATGACAGGTTGGAGAGCAGCGGCTGTGATCATGAGCTCCGGCCCGGTGAAACTTCACCTGACACCGATGTCAGTGAGAACCAGAGCCGGGGTTTATCACAACACCAACTGCGGCGGAACCCAGTGCCATCCTGCCGACTTAGAGACTACTTCACGTAAGACTGTTCATATATATGTGCCTGCTGATATAATGTGAAGTTGTAATTGACCAATTTGGAGCGGAACCAAAGAGATCTCTGTTGATGTTTGTTTTAATGTTTGTTGGGGAGGAATGTAGTGTTTTAGCCTGTGGCGTAGCAGGCGTGACACGTCAGCACCACGTGACCTATGAGTAATAAAATAGGTCTACGCACGCACGTACGCCAGTTGGCGACAGCGAGGTGACCAGCATACCAGTACTCCTGTATCTGTGCATTATTTACAAGCCAACACGATAACTCCCCTGTAGTGCGCCCCCCAATTGTGTCCGCCAGCGCTATTCCAGGGGCTGCCCAAGAACACAACAGCTGACACACATGACGAGGGGCTGAAGCCCTTTCAGTCCAATGGGCGTTGCGTGCCTGACGTGAGTTCCCTCGAGCCCCAGCTAAGATAAGTATGAACACCACACATCTTCTCCATATAAAAATGCAGGAACAAAAGGGCAAAGAGAAACATAGGAGAACAAATAATGAAAATATATGTAAACAGCACGACTAGGATTACGGTACATAATCTTGCAAGTACATAGGGCGCTTTATTTCTCTACCTGACCTGCTGTTAAGCTGTACATCTTGAGGTTTATCATGCAAATTACAATTTAGTTGTTGAAAGTCTTCCATACTCTCACATAGTATCATTCAACCACCACCTCTAGCATACATGCCAACATTTTAGGACAGAGACGTGGGAGATTCCAAATAAACAGGCATTGGCATAGCCAATAGGTCTCGCCTTTGAGGCCTTGGGCGTCCGCAGGGAGGGACACCCCCCCCTGGATCGCCGGTGCAGGCCTGCTTGATGAATCAAATGAAGTGGATCCAAAAAGAAAGTAATACTTTTGCTGGAAACAGTGCAAGCTTTAGGGCGGTGTGGGGAGCACCGAGCGCCAGGTTTGGGGGGGGGGGGCACCATTTGCACTTGTAGACCGAAAAAACACACCATTGTGAATCGGAATGGAATATGCTTTCACATTGCATAAACAAAATCCCCTGTGTCAGGTGGGGGTGCTCAGTGCTTAATTTGTGCCAACCACCAGCACGTAATTTTCAGCACCAGCATTCTGCTCCTGCCACGGGCCGTATTACCAGTAGAAAAGAAAAGCACAAAGGGCACCACACCCATTCTCGCTGGGATCAATTGGAGTGTGGCGAAGCCAAGGCGCAATATAGCTAAGGGTTCAGAGGACTGCTCCAAGCAGAGTGTACTTAATCGATGGAACACAGAGACATCTTTAAGCAGTCTTTAAAAATGAAGTAACTTCAGACAGGTGGTACAGGTTTAGAAATAGGGCCAGAGCACGCTCCGTCCCAGAACAAAATACATTGTAGGAACCATAACCACCCGCACTATAAGAGTGATTTGAGAGCACATGTGACCGCAGGCAGCTCGTCCCACAGAGCTCGCCCCCGCCCCAATTTCCGTTAATTGGAGGTAGGCAAGGCAGAGGCGCGATGAAATGCTGTGTTGATTATAACATCACAGACCATTCCCCCCAAAGCAATGGTGTGAATGCTGGGGCAAGTTTATAAAATGTGTACTGCAGCTTTATGTCCATGAATGTGGCTTTTTAAAACCATACTCCTTATGTCTTGTAAGGATTTAAGCAATGGACATTGAAGCGGGTCCCTTCAGGGCCCTGTATTCAAGTCCTTTGCTTTTCAGGCAAAAACCCCTGTTGATTTCTGAATAGTGAGTGCACAAGAGCCATCACTGAAACTATATTGACGTTCTTGCTTTTGAAGTTGGTTTACACCTTTTAGATACAAAATGTTGCTTAAATGATCAGTCAGATTACGGCATGTTTTGCTTATTTTTGGTATCCTTAAAGCGTCGGACCTATTGTAAAGCGCTCTGATATCCTTCGGGATCTTGTTCGTGCTATATAAAACTTTATACATAAATTGTTTATTTAATTGGGGAAGATGTCGATTTTTGTTAAAACCCCTAGCAGCAGTCGGGCTCTCTCACTGCGCTCGCTCGCTACGCCCGGGACGGGGGCTGGTCCGGCAAAATTTGCCAGGGCTGCTTTCAGTTCCCAGTCCAGCCCTGGAGACTATGCATGTGTGTGTATGCGATGGTGTCAACATGGGGTGTGCATATTTGAAGCCACTTCTCTTGGGCGAGCAACTGGAGAAGTATCTTTTTGGGATCAAACTAATTGGCTTGTCATTGAAGGACGAAAAGGAGCAATGAAATCAGGACAGACAAACTTTAAAGTTGAATAAAGTTCATGTTATTATTGAGACAAGAAAAAACTAAAAATAATTCCCCACCCCTTTAGTTTTTAAATTATTGGATGGTCAATAAAAAACAAGTACATCCTACCATTACCATCTACTATGCAATAACCTAGCCTGTATTTGACTATTGGCTATCTCTCTCGCCACCTTACCTGGTTCTTTGGGTTTTAGGCCCTGTCCACTTTGCATTGGCATATTGGTCTCCTCTTAGGCCTACCAGACACCCACTTCACACTGATCTTTTAGTCCTTTCTCAAACTTACCGGTATCAGGGCAGCACTGCCATATCTCAGTGATTCCAGGTTATAATATATCTGACCCGGATCCTCTAGACAAATTGAGAGGTAGAATGTTCACTTGACTGGTTACCCCACCACCTTTTTCTTAAAACTAGAAGCAACTGTATTCGTCTATCTCCACCTTTGGTCATCTCTCATCAATCCCCAGCAAGTCTTACTTGATTTATTGCTTCCGGACCTGCCTCTCTAGCAGATTACTTTTCTCCTAAATGTATCTGTTAGCCCTGGGCATCTGTGTCCCAGCTTTAGCAACACCAGAAAGAGCTGGGGATACCTCATAACCCCCTGCCCCCCATCTACTGTACTGTTTTACTTTCACCACATCACCTTTTAATTAGGTGACCTCAAAAACAGTTTCTTCTCTAGAATGGGCAAGGCCCCTGAATAACGTAAAATATAGCATCAAGCTTGTCCTTTATTTTCTTGCCCCTCTACTCCTAGCTGAATGTAACTCCCAAGTCTGTCAGAACTCCATCTCACCAAACCCATGAACTCCATTCTGTCCATCCTTATTGTTTGCCTTTTGATCTCTGCCTCTGTTCTAAAGAGGTGTGCATTAGAGGGCATGTAGCCCTGCCACTTCCGTGTTCAATGACTTGCAGAGTACACCTAAAACCTACCCATTTATCAGTCCCCTGCTTTTCTTGTTTGTTTTTCTGCACCTGGCCTTTACTTCTGCCCTCTTTTGCTTTTCCACAGACTCTAAAGAGGACATTCCTCTGTGAGTTTCTGTCCAAGTAGAGAGATAGAATGAGACATGGCTTTGCTACTTAATGAGTTGCTTCATTAATATTGTTCTAGACAATGTGGCTTAGCGAGATCCTACTAGCTCTTGAATTTAACAATCATCCACTGTATCATCAATGAAAGGTTTGCTGATGTGGATCTCTCTATAACCACAGCAATCCTGATTTAGATATTTTTTCCTGCCATTTTTATTCTTTTCCTCTATTTCACTGTAGTTGCCAGGTCATCTGCTGTGGAGCCTCACAATATTTTTCTCCACCTCGCCACCCCTCCATGGGTTTCTTTGTTTATTTAGGCTCTTTGTCTTATTAGATTTTTCATGTATTTATTTAATACTTGTGCTCAATCATGTCGGAGGATGGTGATGAAGTAAAAATGGTGCCCCCCCCCCCCGGAAAAATTTCTGTGGACGCCCCTGTTTGGTGCCTTATAAGTGTTTAGCCAGAGCTATTGACTTTTTCACTGTCTTCAAGCTGTGCTATAGAGAAGTGTGGCTGTTGTGCAGCATGCTGAAAAGTTATAATAAAAAAGGGTCCGAAGCATTTTTGTTACCTTATATATGACCTAGAAGGCATTATGTACAACTGAATGATCATATTTAAAAAAGTATTTACAATAAAACATTTCCTCAGTTTTCTTTTGTTCTTGCAATGCTGGCAACTTGTTTCTGCATATTCCAATGGTTGTTTGTTAAAGCTTTTTTTGAGGGGGCATAAACAATCAGAGGATGAAGGTTAAGAACTAGTACCTGTATTGTAAAAATAGCAGCGGCCAGACGCTAAGGGAGAATCAACAGATGCCAGATTCCAAGAGCAGGCTGAGGTGGTGCTGAGTGATGCTGTGGTGGTAGTGGTGGTGGTGGCAGTGACTGGTGCGGAGACGATGCTGAGGTGATGCTGAATGATACTCAGGTCTTGCTGAGTAATGATGTGGTGGTGTACTAGTGCAAAGGCGATGCTGAGTGATGCTGAGTGATATTGTTGTGGCGCTGAGTGATGCTGTGGTGGTGCTGAGTGATGCTGTGGTGGTACTGAGGGATGCTGTGGTGGCGCTGAGTGATGATGCTGTGGTGGCGCTGAGTGATGAGGCTGTGGTTGCGCTGAGTGATGCTGTGGTGGCGCTGAGTGATGCTGTGGTGGCGCTGTGTGATGCATTGGTAGCGCTGAGTGATGCTGTGGTGTTGCTGAGTGATGCTGTGGTGTTGCTGAGTGATGCTGTGGTGGCGCGAAGTGATGCTGTGGTGGCGCTGAGTGATGCTGTGGTGGCGCTGAGTGATGCTGTGGTGACGCTGAGTGATGCTGTGGCTGCGCTGAGTGATGCTGTGGTGGCCCTGAGTGGTGCTGTCGTGGCCCTGAGTGGTGCTGTCGTGGCCCTGAGTGGTGCTGTGGTGCCCTGAGTAGTGCTGTGGTGGCGCTGAGTGATGCTGTTTTAGCGCTGAGTGATGCTGTGGTGGCACTGAGTGATGCTGTGGTGGCGCTGAGTGATGCTGTGGTGGCGCTGAGTGATGCTGTGGTGGCGCTGAGTGATGCTGTGGTGGCGTTGAGTGATATTGTTGTGGCGCTGAGTGATGCTGTGGTTCCCCTGAGTAATGCTGTGGTGGCGCTGAGTGATGCTGTGGTGCTGCCGAGTGATGCTGTGGTGGTGCCGAGTGATGCTGTGGTGATGCAGAGTGATGCTGTGGTGATGCTGAGTGATGCTGTGGTGGCGCTGAGTGATGCACGCTGGCTCAGACGAGACCTAAAAATGAATGTGTCCTTGTGCAACGTAACTGGTCCTCATGTAAAGCACTCCGAAACCTTTGGGTCGAGTCTGCGCTATAAAGCGGACGGGGCTTAGAAAAGAGGGCGGAAAGGGAAGAAATGGACATTGAAACGGAAAGACAAGGGAACAACTGAGAAAAGTAACTAAACAAGGAAATTAAAGCAAGGAGAGAGGCAACGTGATACAGAAAGAGAAGCGACAGGAATACAACATGCTTTTTTTTAATAACTACATTTTCCAGTGTTGTTCCCCTAAGGAGTCTGCTGGTCCAATACTGGGTGCCTCTATGTGCAAGCACGTTGTATTCACATCTGCAAAATGAATGACTCTTGTCAAAGATATTTAAGGTCAAAGTATGCTACAAAGGACTTGTTTTAGAAAACAATAAATCTCAGTTGTGAGTCGTACACACGTAACACACTCCAGTGTATCCACAGGATATCACACTTTGCAATTAGCTGGAATAAATCAAAAGAAGGAAAAGAGAACACACGGAGGAAGTGAGTTATATTCAGAGAATATAACTCACTTCCTCCGTGTGTTCTCTTTTCCTTCTTTTCGAGTTTGAGGAGCACGTCGTCTACCCTTCCACCAATCCCTTCAGAGACCATGTCCGTCTCTGGAGGAGATACATAGACGACGTGCTCTGCGTCTGGTCTGGAGACGAAGCAAGACTCCTAGAATTTTTCAACTGGCTTAATGTACAAGACCAATGCCTGCGATTCACGTGGTCCTACAGTCGGGAAGCGGCAGTATACCTTGATTTAGACATCGCAGTCAAGGATGGTGGTCTTGTGACTAGTGTACACCACAAACCCACTGACAGGAATTCTCTATTGGCGTATGACTCATACCATCCCAGGGCCTTAAGAGACAACCTGCCGGTGGGGCAGTTTCTCAGATATCGCAGAAACTGTTCCACCACGGACATGTACAGGGATCAGGCACAAGCCTTATGTGAAAAATTTGAAAAAAGAAACTACCCTGCTAAGATCATAAAACAAGCCAAGAAACGAGCACTGAATACACCCAGGAGTGCCCTTCTTGAGGTCAACAAAAAAGAAAAAAGTGACTGTCTTCCTGTGGTAATGACCTTTGATCCATTAGCCACGAAAATAAGGCAATACATCCGCAAGCATTGGTTCTTATTATCTAGCGGTGATTTCAAAATGCCTTTAAACGAGTAACCTTAAGGATAAACTGGTCCACACTAGGGCACAGGTCAGAAATACGTCCAAAAACAGCACAGTCCCCAATAGACATTTTCCCTGTGGAGGGTGTTCTGTCTGTCCATTAATATCTAAGACGACAGTGGTCACTTTGCAATCAGGAAAAGAATGGTTTTTAACCCAGTTCAGCAATTGCAAAACCACAAATGTGGTATACAGGCTTGAGTGCGAATGTGGTTTACAGTACATTGGACTTACCACCCGAAAAATTAAAACGCGGATACAGGAACATCTCAGCACAATCAGGGCAGGAAAACTCACCACCAAATTGGTTCAACACTGCCACACCAACAAACATTCTTTTAAGTGGGTAGTGTTAGAGAAAGTTATAGGCGACCCTGGATCGGTAGAGCAGCTGCTCACCACCAAGGAAGCTAGATGGATCTATCAAGAAAATTACGAAAGGATAGGTCTGAATGAACTTTTGGAATGGAACAAAGTGCATTAAGTTCCACTCACCCTCTGTATTTTCTCGCTGTAAGGGATGGGGCTTACACACTTTTCTAAGATATAGTATCCCTCTGTCAACACTACTCTAAACAGCTTAGTTCCTATGGGTACTGTCTCCTGTGTTGTACTTTGGACCATCCCTTTCACCTGACAGGCTTGTCAGGCCATCTGGGACAACAAAACCTCGCATGAGACATCCAACTATATGGTTTTGTCAACTTAGTGGAAACTTCCTCTTCCCCTTTTTTTAAACATCTGCATTGTTCGATGTTTTACGTAGTAATTGGATCAAAGTCCTTTTTTTCTTCATTTTAAAGATAGGGTTTTTATCCATTCCAATATGGCGGACCCCCGTTCTTGCGATATTCCGCGAGTCCGTTCTCTATGTCCATTGCCCCTTCAATGTAGTGGAATTGACATCACATTAGTTTTCCCAACTCCATGGTGCACTTCAAGCAGTTGGGAGGCAATTATTCACTATCCTGTGCCCTTCTGCTTGCTATATGCGACTCTCCCCTTTCCAATATGGCGTACCCGGGCCCTCGCGATACTTTGCGAGTGTGTTTCCAACGCCCATCAACTATTTCTAGTCCAACCTTTGTAGCTCGGCGTTCGGGTGTGCTGCTGAGTGAACACCGGCTTCATCTTCTTTACCGGTAAGACGAAGATTCTTCGAGCCTTCGTGCGCTGTTGATCGCATACGTTTTGGATGGGTGGGGTTTGGCTCCCATGGCATCTTGAAGCCCGCATTACTTTACAAGTTGATATACTTTAAAACTGTGACCCTGTATCGAGTGGGGTGATCGCGATATAGCAATTATCGCTTAACGGTTTTAACAAAAAGACTCCGTATTTTTGAGCAGGTTATTGTGTGTTGGCATGTGCACAGGGTGAGAATAAAATACCTTTACACACTGGCCCAGTTGGGATTGTCATTGCAGTTGCATTATGATGCACCACAGCTGGCATAGTGCCATCTAATAAAGTTGATTCTTCTTATAAAGCCCTGTGGGTGACTGCAGTACAGGGGGGGTTTTGAAAGCGATACCACCTATATCTTCATGGCTCCTCTTTCACCATACCTGGACAAAGTCACATTGTTAGAGTTTGGGAAGTGCAAGGGCTCACATGATTTGAGGGTGTTTTACACATAGAGACTAAAATCTCCTATGCTCTATTTTCCACAGCAAAATTGCGGAAAGAAAAGTGACTCACACTAGGAGTCACCCTGAAACCTATTTCTGGGTTGGACCTCTCGACTGGTATGCGTCAACGTGGTCGATTGAGGGTAAATAGCTGGATGTTGGATGTGGTTTGGGACCGCTCACACTTTGAAGCCTCTCACCTCTTGGCTTCGGTATATGAAAGGATGACAAACTATATGTGTGTGTTGTTTATTTTTGTATTTCAGTTGTGAAGACAACAATTGTCCTCATGCAGTGGCTTAAAAATCTGTAACGCCCTGAAGAAATTACCCAAAATGGAAGTGGCAATGAAACATGTCGGCAAGTGGAGTATGGCTAGATAGGTATTAGCCACTCTCACTTTTTTAACACCCCACGACCAACACGAAAGTGACAGAATAAAGCTAAGTTCCGTGTTGCTCGTGGTCTTTTACGTATTTGTTGTGTGACATGTATTGTGTTGTTTGTTACTCCCACACACTGCATTCCCTCACAAACACTATTGTGTTTGTTTTGTGGACACTCATCTTTCTTTTGAGCTTGATGGCGCCAATGATGAGGTCAGGGCAATCCTGGTGAGTACCTGCCAGGTTCCCGTTGGTGGTTCGCCCGTGAGGTGCCATCTCGCTCACACACACTTTTTTCTAATTCTCTCCATTTACCTATTTAGGCACATAGGTGTGTGTTATATGTTGTCTCACAACTAGTTTATGTTTTCAAGGGTTTGGGCATTTGTTCTTTAATTATGGCATAATTTGGATGTACCTCCTACCTCAGCAATTAAAAGAGAGGAGTATTGTGCAAAAAGGTTTGCATCTGATGGTACACCAGCAATTGATTGAATGTTTTATGCCTGCTTGGTCTAGGTCTTGTTTTGTGAATGCATAATTGAGTGGAGGGCGACCTATGACCTTGTTTTCCCTCTAAGCTCCTTGTTGGTAACTATGGTGCTACCAACACCTGATGCCATCATGTAAACTAGTGGTTTATGGTCCGTCTTAATAATAAATGTAGTACCCCACAAGAGAAACATATGCTAATAACTCCATTTCAATCACAGAGTAATTCTTCTCTGCATCCCTCAGTGCCCTGGATGCATATGCAACAATTCATTCTTTACCATTATCTCTTTGCATTACCACGCACCCCAGACCACTGTTGCTGGCATCCACCATTACTACACCCTGCTTGCCAATCAAAAATGGTTTCAAATAAGGGGGATTCACTACAAACTCTTTTAAAAGCTTAAATCCAACATTCATATCGTCCATTCAAACACATTTCCCATTCTTTAGGTCGAGCCTTGCCAGCACATGCGCTGCTCTGCGAGGCATGCTGTATTGAGGTAGGAACCTGAAGCTCTGCCTACATTTTTCTTTGGCTTGTGTCATTGTCCACTGTAAACTGTGGTTGTTCATCGGTCAAAAGGCTTAGTAGCCCCTCCTTAGTACCGCCTTGTCTCATTTTATAACCTCCCATGGCGACACCCCCTGTTACATATGTTGTTGCTCAGTAGGCTTTCATTTCAGCCTCCGAGCACTATTTTCGCAAATAGCTTTGTCCTGCATGCTGTTGCAGGCAGGACACGTAGTCTCTTAACGCTTTAAAAAAAATGTAAAGCACGCATTTGCTATGCAATAGGTCTCGCATTTGCAAGAGTTTAAGCTATTGGCATTGTAAAGGACACTGCCTTTTATTTATCTGTTTGAAAAACAACACATAAATAAAAGGCATTGTCATTTACAATGCCAATAGCTCAAACTCTCCTAAATGTGAGACATATTGCATTGCAAATGCTTGTCTTTAGTAAGCATCTGAATGAATCCACCTTAGATTCGTAACGAGGAATGTATTTTGCATAGATTTCTGTCAGCCCAAGGAACGCCACTAACTGGTTAGAACTGGGTACAGGAGCATTATTGATGTTTTCAACATGGTTCTTTTTGGTCCTTATATCATTCCCTCTAATGTTGTGCCCCAAATATTCCACTTCCAATTTCTTAAATTGGCATTTATCAACTCATAATGAGAGACCCGTTGATGATAAAGCACCTAGAACGTCTTTCAGATTAGGTTCATGCTCTTCTTCATTCTTTCCAAAAACCAGAATGTCGTCTTTAAATGAACGAATGAATAAAACAGCACTTATTAAGCGCGTAGCTACCCTGAGGCATCTCAGAGCTGAGGCGGTCAAACTGAGGCAACAGGGCATCACTTAGGGGAAGAGCCATATTTTTAGCAGTCTACAAAAGGCCAGATGGTTGGGTTCCTTCCTTAACTGCAAAGGTTGGGAGTTCCATAGTTTCTGTCAGTCCTTTTAGAGTTCCTTTCATGAGTCTCTGAAAGACAGAGGATGCACTGGCAAGACCGAAAGGCATACAACAGAATTTGAATTAACCTTCAGGTGTTATGAAAGCAGTCAAATTCTAAGACTCATCATTCAGGGCAACCTAGTGGTAGATCAATACATGAAAACACTTGCGCCCTGGCTAAGGTGGTGTCCATTTCGTGCAAATTGGGACTGTTTTTTTTTAACAAACTTTTTATTTTTTCTAACATGTCAATAAATTGAGTCAGCTTTATACATAATATATCTGTATCACTCCTCATTCCAACAATACGCAGTTCTGCACGTAGTACAAATACATTTTTTTGCCAATTATTCACAGTTTTAGTCAAGTCCAGTCGACCTCGGCGCCATCTTCTCTCACTGCGCCGGATCGCTGGTGAGTGCCGCGCGGGGCCTGGTCGCCGAGCTCTCGCCCCCACAGGCGTTTCCTGCGGGGTTTCTTGCTCGCTGCCCATCCGCTTCGGGCTCCCGGGTGGGGGCTGCTGGTTCCCGGTGCGGTCTCGGCCCATGGGCCTGGGCGGTGCCGGGACCGGGGCCTCGATTTGCGGGCCTGGGCCGGATGCTAGGCGGCGGGCGGGGACTCTCGAGGGGGTACGGCAGGGGTGTGCGAGCTCGGCGGCTAGGCGGCCGGGGGGTGCCGCTACGCGATTTTCGGCGGCCCCACCTCAGAAGCACTCGTGGGGCCCTTCAACCCCTCCATTCCTCCTTCTCTAAGCGACGGGAGAGGGCCGCTCCCCGCTCCACTACATACTGAAGGTGCATTCTGTACTTTTAACCTGACTTTGGAGCTAGTGCCCTGCTGAGGCTGACCTGGTCCTCATTCGCCTGGACTGTGCACAATTCGGTCGCTGAGACCCTACTGTTGGTGGTACTTTCTGGAACTGTCTGGAGCTTGTGTTATTCTACCGCTCTGTCCTATTGCTGAACTACCCTCACCACCTCTCCCGACTCAACTACGCCCTCCGGGCTACCGTGGAGATGGGGAAGAGAGATCCTAACCAGAGGAAACTTAGCTTCGACAAGACCCCCCTTCTTGCTACGGACCCCCCGCCTGGTTCGGCGGCCGGGGCCTCCAGCTCTACTGACTTGGGGGGCGCGGCGGCTATGGTCGCCACCATGATGGGTGAAATGCGCGCCGGCTTCAAGGCGCTAGACACCCGCTTCGACAATCTGGAGCAAAAGCTAGCAGACATGGGCTCCAAGGTACAGGCCCATGACAGAAGACTCGATGTGGCTGAATCACGGATATCAGACATAGAAGATGGCGCATCAAAATCGCTTAAGAGATCGGAGCGGGTTGAGAAAATACTTAAAGACGTGGCCATCAAAAACGAGGACTTGGAAGCGCCTAGCCGGCGCAATAACATTCGTATTCTTGGTGTGGCGGAGACGACGGCCACGGATCGGATCGACATCTTTGTTGAAACTCTTCTGATCGAGCTATGTGGCAGAGACACCTTCACTGCGGGCTTTGGAGTTGAGCGTGCACATAGGTCTCTTGGGCCTAAACCTCGCCAGGCCAACTACCACGACCCATTATCGCCAGAATCATGAACTTCCGCGACCGCGACGCTGTGCTGCGTGCGGCACGCGAGGCTGGAGAAATACAGTGGCAGGGCAGTAAGCTGTCCTTTTTCCCTGATTTCACACTGATGGTCCAAGAGGCGTGTCACAAATATAACGGAGTTAAATCCACCCTCCGGAACTTAGGCCTGAAATATGGTATGCTATGCCCAGCTAGGTTGAAGGTGGATGTGAACGGCAGATTCCGTATTTTTGACTCTCCCACGGAAGCGCAAGATTTCTGCCATGACTACAAGAAACAGGGCTCATCGGCAGCTACCGGTTCACCACCGAACACTCCATCTCGTAACGACACACAATCCAGCACTGACCTTTTTGCTGAAACTGGCCAGGGCTGACCACTCAGCATTGATTTCTGTTGCACCCTTCCCGAAATGCTGTTATTTGGATGTGGATCTTCCAATGTTTATTGACTGGTCTCCGGTTTGGAAACCGCTTGTTGGGAAGCCCGCCTGGAGTGGCGTTGCTACCCCCGATGGCGCGGGCCATGTTGTTTCTATTTTCTGGGGCTTTATCACATTTTTGTTTGCATTTATACTATTTCTTTGAATGGTTATTAACTTTTATACTTTGCACTATTGCTCTGCTATGGTCCGGGGATAGCCTCTCGTGGGATTCTGGGAGGCTGGGAGGTGGGTGGGGATGGGATATGTTTTGTTTCTGTGGTCATGTATGTTAGAGCTTAGCTGCGGGTATCGTTGGAGCAAAATGTCGTATGCATACTTGTTGCTGAATATCTTAACTGTGGAGGTATGGCCAGGATAGGTCTACAGTCTGGTCCGTCCAGACTGACTTTGATGTCTTGGAACGTGCGTGGTTTAAACACCACAAGGAAACGCAAATAGGTGCTGGCTTATGCGGCGCGATATGGGGTGGATGTCCTCTTTCTGCAAGAGACTCATTTGGTGCAGCCGGACGTGGCCTCGGTGGCCAGAGGGTGGGGGTCGCATAAAGTGTTTTCCTGCTATAGTAGATATGCTAGAGGTGCAGCGATACTTGTGCATAAACGTGTCCCGTTTGTAATGACCGGCAGCAAAACTGATGAGGAGGGCAGATATGCGCTTATTATGGGAGTGCTGTTTGGATACAAGATCGCACTGATGGGAGTCTACGGCCCCAACGTGGATTCCCCTGCCTTTTTCCAGGACCTGCAGATGACGCTGCTTCACTCCGACATTGATTTGTTGGTTCTGGGGGGAGACTTTAACATATTGATGAATCCTGATAGGGACAGCACTTCTCCCTCTCTTGACTGCAAACCAAAGTCCCGCGCAGTACTGGCGGACATCTGCTCCCACTTTTCCCTAGTGGACATAGAGGCTAGACTGCACCACCACACACCTGCTTACATGCATCACTCTGGCTTCCACAATACAAGCACTAGAATTGATTATTGGCTCCTCTCCCCGGGTATTGCGGGATGGGTGGATGGCCTTTCCACGCTACCTCACACCCTGTCAGACCACTCTCCCATTGTTTTGACTCTAGCGGTCCCCAGGCTGGGGGGGTACAAACGACAGTGGCGATTTCCTGGTAGGGCTCTGCTAGATCCGACTTTTAAAGAGGACATACGCACCGCCATTGACAACTACTTCGACATAAACACAGGCTCTGTTACCTCCTGGTCCACGCTATGGAAGGCTTCAAAGCTATATTACGTGGGGTTTGCATCACCAAGCGAGTAGGGTCCCTGCGCGAGATTTGCTCCACCTTGACCCGCATTGAATCAGAAATTACTACGATAGAGGAGATCATTGAGGATCCATCGGTGGATCGTGAGGCTAAACGCCTTGAGCTCCTTTTAGAATTTCGGGACGCAGCAGATAGAGAGGTGAAGTTCATGGGTAAATACTACACTGCGCAGCCATGCCCATTAAACCGGATTTTATAATTGAGGCAATCGACTCCTTGCGGAGCTCTTCTGCTCCCGGCCTTGACGGCTACACAGCCGACTTTTACAAGAAATACAAGGAGGAACTTGTCCCGAAACTTGTCGAGGTATACTCGGAGGCACTGGAGGCGGGCATTCTTCTACCTACGCTCCGGGAAGCGGTTTTTGTTTTACTACCCAAGCAAGGCCATGACCCCTCGTTGTGCAGCTCCTACATACCCCTATCCCTCTTAAACTTGGACTACAAAATTCTGGCCAAAGTCCTTGCAATTCGTTTAGCGCGTATAGTGGAAACTATATTTTCGCCGGCTCAGTCCGGATTTGTACCACACCGATCCACTTCTCTAAACCTTCGGACACTGTTTTCTGTTTTACACAGAATAGAGCCCTCCACACCGGCTGCAGCAGTGTTCCTGGACGCGGAGAAAGCGTTCGACACCCTGGAATGGCCCTTTTTTTGTCAATTATGAGGAGAATGGGGATGCCTGCTATGTTTGTAGCGACGGTGGAGTTGTTGTATTCGGCTCCCACCGCCCGGATACGACTAAACGGCACCATTACTGACAGCTTCACACTTTCACGTGGCACCCGCCAGGGGTGTCTACTATCTCGGCTCCTGTTCATCATTGCGATGGACCCCCTGGTGCGACACTTCCAAGAGAAACATCTCCACCGTGGGCTCCAGTTTCGCACCGGACCACTGCTGGTCTCGTTATATGCCGATGACACTGTTTTGTATGTTCGGACTCCCCAGTCCAACCTGGAGCCTTTATTGATTGAGATTTCCTGCTTTGGAGACTACTCGGGCCTTAAAATAAATTGGCATAAGTCATTAATTTTCCCGCTCACCCCCTCCACCGTGCAGTGGTCCTGCTCGTTCCCTCTTGAATGGAGCACGGACTCCGTGAAATATTTGGGTGTACACATTCACCTTGACACGGTATCTATTGTCAGATTGAATTACGGCCGCGCCCTTGATTTTTTGGAAGACAATACGGAGCGATGGATTCCCCTCCCGCTGTCTATGGCTGGTCGGATTGCCATTATTAAAATGATTGTCCTCCCCCGGTTCTTGTATTTAACAATATTCCGATCCCCCTCACCAAGATTTTTTTTCCCAACTTCGCTCCTCACTTCTGCGTCTGATATGGGGAGGCAAGAACCCGCGTGTGGCCTGGCGAACATTAACACTTCCTTACGAACGGGGCTGCTTCGGAGTACCAGACTTCTTTCTGTATTACTTGGTCGCACAAAGCTCGTACGCATACCCTTGGTTTCACCCGGATGCCAGGATTCCTCATTTGAGACCAGAGACTGACTAGGTGCTCCCTGTGGCCCTCTCTTCCGTCCTTCCTAGGGGACTCCCCCGAGATCCGCAAGACATACAGCCTTTGTCCACTACATGGAGAAGTGTGGCTCAATGATTGGAGCGGCAGACCCTGATGCAGAGGTCTTGCCCGGGACCAGGGTTCAATTCCCCGCCTCGGCGGGTCTTGGGCTCAAAATTCCACTGACCTGATAATTCTCGCCTCAGTGCCTATTCCAATCATGGAGTCCCACTCTGCAACTCTGGGCAATAGCTTGCTTAATCTCCACAACGGCTCCCACAACGCTAAGGATGCCTGGCCTCCACCTTGGGGGTGCCCAGGAGTGGACGCCTCACAGGGAAAGCCAGGATGGGTTCCACAGCGGTATTCGTACAAGCGCCTTGAGACCCTTGCGGGTGAGTAGTGCGCTATACAAGTATCAATTTACATATCAATTTACATGTTGGGCTTGGGACAAAATTCGACGCCTCTTACTCCTCGAGAAACTATACTCGACTGCACTGCCGTTGCCCAACCCCCACTGGCTCCCCATCACAGGCGAGTCGGTGGTGCAGCCACGCTATCCAAATATCAAATACACACTGTCGGGGACCTTTTCCCGGACGGCCATGCCTTTTCCCTTACAGAAGATACAGAAGATCACCGCTTCACAGAGGACTTTCATGGACTCATTCACGCTGACTAGACTTCGCTCAATGCTCAGGGCTGAATTCCCCACATTCCTGCTCCCTCCTGATGACACCCCGCGCTCACATTCATAATACAGAACCAAACAGGGGCGCATGTCGTATCTAAGTTATATAAGCTATGCCTGGCCTCAGTTCCCTCACTTGACTCTAAGGTGCGCGCTGATTGGGAGGGCGACCTGGGTACCCAAATTACGGATGATCAATGGGCTGCATGTTGTGCCACCACAAGAGATGTGTCCATTAACACCAGACATAAACTTATACATTTTAAGTTCCTGAGGAGGGCGTACCACACTCCCGCACTTGCCCATAGAATTGACCCCAGCAGACCGCACACTTGCCCTAAATGCAAAGGCCCACAGGCTGATTTGCCCATCTTTCCTGGACTTGTCCGAAATTGCACACCTACTGGCAGCAAGTACACCAGGTTTTGGAGGAAATACTTGGCATGGACCTGCAACCCATCCCTGAAATTGCGCTGCTTGGTTACGTCGCTAACTTCCCGCGCCCGCTTCGAAAACTGGCGTCCATTGGCCTCCTTTTAGCTAAACGTGAAGTGGCGCTGCTCTGGTGTGCTAGGCGCGCTCCAACGGTCCGCGCTTGGCTCCGTAGTATGGCTTACTGTAATGTTAACTGCGCTGAGTACTCCGAGATGGTTCCTATCGCCTCCAGACCGCTAGATATATGGGGGCCATACCGGAAATATATTGCGAAGCTAGCTCAGCAGACACAATCCCAATCTATCAACTCCTTTGTCCCTGCGGGGGTGGGATAAGAAAAGCCACACTACAACTCGGGAGCTACCTTCAGCGATATTTATCACTTGGTACATGCATGACTGACATTGCTAGGCCAAGGAACTGGCCACCCTGGTGACTTGCTGAATGTTCTCTGCGACCGCATTGGGTGTTACCTTTCTCACTGTGGGGTTCCGAAATCACCTCTGTGGAGTTTTGACAGATGACCGGCCTGTATCTGAAAGTTTTGATGTTCCATTCTCAATGTGCCATGCTGTGGAAAAATCAGAATTTTGTGCTGACTGACCTGCTTGATTGTGCTCGCAACATTATCGTCATGTATCATTCTTTGTACGTGGATGACTGCTTTTTCTTCAGTTATCATATGATTTCCCTTTTTCTTTCACGTTTTGTTAAAAAGCAAAAATGTACCATTGTAATGAGTCATTCAAATAGTTTGCAATCCCACTGTGATATACTCAATTTTCGTTTGTTTAACCGAACAGTGCCTCTCTATGTTTGCATTGTCACATTTGTATGTAATGATTGGATTGCTTTCCTGTGCAATAAACAGATTTAAAAAAAAAAAAAATGTAATCCATTTTTTGGGGCACCCTCTGTTACTGTACACCGACCTTTCAGTTATCATAGCCTCATCCATATCTCTGCTCCACGCTGCTAGTGAAGGCACCCTCACCCCACTCCACCTTTGCGCTATATTCCTTTTGGCTAGCATTAGTCCAAGTGTGGCCCAGGTCTGCCCGTGGCGTGTGAGATCATTCGGCTCCCATATATTTAGTAGGTATCTACGTGGTTCTGGTAGGAGCGACACCCCCTGCGCTTGTGATATGGTGCGTAACACTTGTGACCAATACATTGCTATTCTGCGACATTCCCATATCGTATGAAGAAAGGTTCCTTCTTCTCCGCAGCCCCAGAGACAAAAGGGATGGTCTATCCTCCTTATCTTGTGTAACATAAGTCTGGTATAATAGGATCGGTGCAAAATTTTGAGCTGTATAAGCCTAAAGCGTGATAGAATTCCCACCTCTCTCGGGGACGCCAACGCTTTCTGCCATTCCGAGTCGTCCATCTCCCCTATGTCGTGTGTCCACTTAAGTTTCAGGGGGCGTGGGGTTGGGCCAGTTGTTTACTAATTTACGGTAAGTAAAGGAGGTAGCCTTCTTCTGCATGAAATCAGTTAGTTACCTATCCTCCAAAGGGGATGTTTCTGGGACCTCAGAGCCAGGTTGTATCGCTGTCATCAAGACATGTCTGATTTGTATATATCTAAACGATTCAGAAGGCGCCATTTCGTATTGCTGCTGTAGGCGCTCTAAGGGCACCATTGCACCAACTTGCCACAAGTCCCCCACCATCGATATCCCTATATCGTCCCAGTGATTGAAGCCCTTACTGTTACAGAGTCTTCCCAATTTTTTGTTGTCCCATTATGGCGTAAGTTGCGTCAGTACCCTCGCCATCCCAGTTTAGTCTGCGCCGTATGCCATAGCATCAAAGTATGTCTCAGTGGGCCAAACATAGTCAACGCCAATTTCTTATCATATAGGGGTGCTAGCATACCTCTCTTGCCGAGTTGTGCTCGATCTGCCCTATACGCCGGGTCGGATTGCGAGACATCAATCAATCAATCATAGACATTTCTAGAGCGCTCTACTTACCCGGAGGGTCTCAAGGCGCTAGTGGGGGGGGGGGGGGGGGAGCTGCTACTGCCCGAACAGCCAGGTCTTGAGCTTCTTCCTGAAGGCGAGGTGGTCTTGGGTCAGGCGCAGGTCGGTCGGGAGGGAGTTCCAGGTCTTGGCGGCCAGGTAGGAGAAGGACCTTCCTCCTGTTGTCGTTCTTCGGATGCGGGGGACGGCGGCGAGGGTGTGACTGGCTGATCGGAGGTGTTGTTTGGGAGCGTAGAAGTTGATGCGGTTGTTGAGGTAGCTCGGGCCTTGATCGTGGAGAGCTTTGTGTGCGTGGGTAAGGAGACGGAAGGTGATTCTCTTGTTGACCGGGAGCCAGTGCAGGTCTCTTAGGTGTCCGGAGATGTGGCTGTGTCGTGGGATGTCGAGGATGAGTCTGGCTGAGGCGTTCTGGATCCGTTGGAGTCTCTTCTGGAGCTTGGTGGTGGTTCCGGCGTAGAGGGCGTTGCCGTAGTCCAGTCGGCTGGTGACGAGGGCCTGGGTGACAGTCTTCCTGGTCTCGGTGGGGATCCACCGGAAGATTTTCCGTAGCATGCGCAGGATGTTGAAGCACGACGAGGAGACTGCGTTGACTTGCTTGGTCATGGAGAGGGAGGAGTCCAGGATGAAGCCCAGGTTGCGTGCGTGGTCTGTCGGTTTGAGTGCGGTTCCCAGGGCGGGGGGCCACCAGGAGTCGTCCCAGGCAGAGGGCGAGGATCCCAGGATGAGGACTTCCGTCTTGTCCGAGTTCAGCTTCAGGCGGCTGGTCGACATCAACTCGGCTACCTCTTTCATTCCTTCGTGAAGGTTGGCTCTGGCGGCGGCGGGGTCGTTGGTAAGGGAGAGGATCAGCTGGGTATCGTCGGCGTAGGAGATGATGTTCAGGTTGTGTTGGCGTGCGATGGCCGCGAGGGGGCTCATGTAGACGTTGAAGAGGGTTGGGCTCAGCGAGGATCCTTGAGGGACGCCGCAGATGACTTCGGTGGCCTTTGATTTGTACGGTGGTAGGCGGACTCTCTGGGTTCTTCCGTCGAGGAAGGAGATGATCCATTCCAGTGCCTTCTCCTGGATTTCGACGTTGTAGAGGCGCTGCACTAGGGTGCGGTGGCAGACGGTGTCGAAGGCCGCGGAGAGGTCTAGGAGGATGAGGGCCGCTGTTTCTCCGTTGTCCATCAGGGTTCGGATGTCATCGGTGGCAGCGATGAGGGCCGTCTCGGTGCTGTGGTTGGCTCGGAAGCCAGACTGTGAGGGGTCGAGGGATCCGTTCGTCTCGAGGAAGGCGGCCAGTTGCTTGTTGACGGTCTTCTCGATGACTTTGGCTGGAAACGGGAGGAGTGAGATGGGGCGGTAATTCTTGAGTTCGGTGGGGTCCGCTGTTGGTTTCTTGAGTAGAGCGCTGAGTTCAGCGTGCTTCCAGCTCTCAGGGAAGGTGGCGGTGTCGAATGAGGTGTTGATGATGTCCCGCAGGTGGGGTGCGATGACAGCGTCATCCTTGTTGAAGACGTGGTGAGGGCAGGGGTCGGTCGGAGATCCGGAGTGGATGGAGTTCATCATGCGGACGGTGTCTTCGGTGCTGATAGGAGTCCAGGCGCAGAGGGTGGTGGTGGGGGGCGGTGGTTCGGTCGAGTCGGACGTGGCGTTCGTCGGTTGGGTGTTGAAGCTGTTGTGTATGTCCGCGATCTTGTTGTGGAAGTAGGAGGCGAGGGAGTTGCAGAGTTCTTGCGATGGGGTGATGTCGTTGTTTCCGGCGTTGGGGTTGGAGAGCTCTTTCACGATGTTGAAGAGTTCCTTGCAGTTGTGTGCGTTGTTGTCCAGTCGGTCCTTGAATGCAGTTTTCTTGGTGTCGCGGATCAGCTGGTGGTGCTTCCGGGTGGCAAGCTTGAGGGTGGTCATGTTGTCCGGTGTTGGCTCCCTTCTCCAGGCTTTCTCGAGGGCTCGGCAGTTCTTCTTGGAGCTCTTGAGTTCGTTGGTGAACCATGGGGCCTTCTTGCTGCCGGGTCTGCTGGGCGGGGTCTTCAGTGGGGCGAGTTCGTCCGCGCAGTTGCTGATCCACTTCGTGAGGTTGTCGGCGGCCTGGCTGGGGTTCGCTGAGCTGGCGGGAGGGTGCTGGCTCAGGGAAGCTCATGGAGCCATTGATTAATAACCTTGAGCTGTGCTGCCCAGTAATAGAGCTGTACATCAGGAAGCGCTATTCCTCCGTCATACCACCCTCTCACCAGTTTAGCCTGAGCTATGCGTGGTGGCCTACTATCCCATAAGAGGCTGGAGACTGAGGTAATTGAAATTTTTATGGTCAAGTGTGTCCCCTAACGTGTACCCCATCGACTCCATGTACGAGTTCAAAGTGCATGTAACTTCCCTCCACAACCGAATCTGATGACGCAAATACATTTGCGTCCAACGTTAACATGTCCTCTATCAGATCCACCATGAATGGATCGATAATTCAGTTCCTAAGTATGCCTTGCCACCGTCTTTACATGGTGCACTTTCACGTTTTTCCTGGCTCTGCCGAGCTAGGCCCTGATTTCTGCCTCCGAGCCACTTCTGTCTCTGCCTCTGAAAGTTGCAGCATGGAGATGCATCCCTGACCTCTGCCTTACTTCCTGCCATGCGAGCGGTGCCCGGTTCGGCCTGACCTGCCTGCCAGAAACAGTATTTTGCCTTCAAATTATCAGCGTAGCCAGCTCAGCCTCCTCGAAAACACATTCCTGTCTAGTGAAATAGGTAAACATATCCCCGGCTGCAGAGCAAAGGGTCAAGCCTTCCTGTCTCCCTTATGAAATTCATTGCTCCCGTTACCATGGTAGGCCTCTGGCTCTGCGCATTGCACTTAGACACATATGCATTCAGTATAGAATAGCCTCTGCCCGAGAGACCTTTTACTTCAGATTAAACATACTCCAAATACAAGATATCAGATATGTTATAGGAACAGGTCGATCTGACATGCCAGACTTCTGTCTCCTCTACTAGTGCTAAAAGTCAGACCCTTAGCTTCCTCCAGATGCACGTCAATCACACGTCATACTAGCTGCGCGCGCATTCAGGCCACAGGTTTCAGCTGACTCTGCAGAAATCTCTACATGCATCCACCCACTTATGACACTTTTCTGTGACGTTTCTAGTACACGCCTCCGTGCACACCCTTGTTCACGCCTTTTTGCTACGCACATGTGTTCTTATCATATACATTTCACTTGTCACGCCTACTGTATTCACTGCTATTGTGTCATTTTACTATATATGTCATGTACTGTTAATAAATCGTTGACATCTTTCTGCCATCATTGCATACCCGACCCCTTGTATTGATGGAATTGATTTCCATGACTCGAGTCATTTTGATTAAAGCCCTTAAGACTCAGACACCACGGACTCTGCCTCTCATTTGATTGAGCTATTCTTTTTACCTGTCTGAAATTATATGGCAAACTCGTATACGGTAAAATATATTTTCCACATAATTTGGCGCCCGAACAGGTACCCCTCCCCCACCCCACGCGCCGGTGATGCGTCGCAGGCCTTGCCCCCTGCCACAGCCGTGACGGACCACATGCGCATCTGCAGGTTTTCCTGTATCTCCCTCAGGCCTACGGTGGAGACGGAGACTGCGGCCGACATCCAGACGAGGCGGTGAGGAGTGCGTAGGATCCCGACCAGAGCCCAGCCGAGAGAGCAGTGTCCGAGGTATCGAGAGGCCCACTTGTAGCGTCGAGGCGCATGCGTAGTGCGCAGCAGCAGCAGTGACGTCGTAGCGGTCCAGTCCAGTCGAGTTTCCGAGGCCTTCCGTTCCGTGCTTCCCGGTGAGTACCGTTGCTGGGGACGCATCAAGACGGGTGCATTAATTTGTGTCCGGTCAAGACGGGTTTGGGTACACAGATCCGGTCTGCACTGTTTAGCAGTGTATCTGTACTGTTTAGCAGTGCATCTAGTATTCAGGATTCCGTTGTTCAGTATTTTTGTTGAGTCAACATTCGTTCGAAATGTTTCAATGTGTTTTAATGTCGTGGTATGAGTGATTGTTTGCCTTTCTCTACTGTGTTTATCGTGTTTGCGTCTAGATAGAGGTAGCAATGCCTTTGTTTTCAAAGTTACGACAGATAGGAACTAGGAAGGGGATACTTGAAGAAGAAGTCCCCATCCCACCTAGGGACACTCCTGGACATTTTATGTACCACAAACATGGCTTAGATGCCATACTATAATTAGATTTGTGGGTGGACTATACCAAAGACTTGGGAGAGAATCAGAGATGGCCCGTTACAGGGACATGGGATGCCGAGTGCATCATGAGAGTAGAGGAAGCGTTATGGAAAAAGAAAGCCAGACAGTCACAGAAAGATGCCATAGAATTATGGCGTAAAGAATCACATAGACGGACAGAGAAAGCACTCAGAAAAGCAGAGAAAAGTAGAGAAGATTCCGAAAAAGCTAAAGAAAAAGAACTACTAGAAGAAGGACAGCGAGTCAGAATGGAACAACACGACAGACAGAGTAATGCAATCATAACAGGACTGTATCCAGTTCTGGCCGAGGCGACCCCGGAAATACCGAAAGATCTGCCCCCTCCATTGGTTCCGACTAAATTACGTCATAAAAAGACCGCAGCAGACATTTTCCTTTCTTCTTATTTAGACGATGTAGCTCCCGCATATACCAATGTACCCATACCACCTGCTAACAATAATCTGCCTCCGCCTGCTAATAATGATCAGCAACAGCAGATCCCTGTTGATCAAGCCACGACCCCTCCACGTCACCAGCCTCCTGCACCTGTTGTCACTTCCCCTACTGTTCCCCCTGTTATTAATCCGCTTAATCCCTTTGGGCCCGCTGCTACTCAGGGTTCAATTCCGTTACAGATACCGGCCCTACAGTCAGGTTATGCTCGCGCTTCCGCCTCGGGAGGTGCTACAGGAGGTTATTGCACCCCGCCACAATTGCAACGAGTGACAATGAGAGAATTAGCAATGCAGCGTACACCTAAAGCAACCCCCGCCGAAAAACTTAAAGAGTTACTTACAGACTGTAGATATGATATAGTACCTGGCAAGGTAGGACCCATGATGTTAGCATCACTACGTTTAAGACGTGTTACAGATTATTTGATGTTATTACCAGAAATGCCAGAACATTTAGACAATATATATCATTTTATCAGAACAGGAGAGAGACCAGAGTGTGTTCGTGAAGCCATGGCACATCAGAAAGGTGAGACACAAGCTTTAATAATGCGATTTTTGATTAATTGTTTGATAAGGGAACAAGATCAGCCAAGCTTTCCGCAAGAAGAGATGGAGGGATTGTCAAAATGGAGTCAGAATATTGCAGAGTGTAAACACGATAAAGAGAAATGTATAGAGGCTATGACTAGAAAGATCCGTAAAGTAATAGTAGCAATACATGCCCGACGGGAGACTGAAAGGCATCTCGAGTCAGACGATAAAGATACCTCAGAAGAGGAAGAACCAGAGAATGCCGCAGAAACTAGAGACCTGATAGCGTACGTAGGTAGAGAGAAACTCCCTAGACAGTATCCTCTTGATAGACCCTTCGACAGACCCATTCGTTTAGAAAACAAGAAACGTTACCTTTGTCCGATACCAGAGCGATGTTCCCTTGAACACATTTTCCAAATTACTGATAAAATACTGAAAGAAAGAGTAGGGTATCAGGAACTCAATACCTTACGTGAGCAGGAACTAGCCCGGTCCGCAGTCCAATGGGCCGGGGATGACAGTATATACAAAGACGATTCAGTAGTGCAAACATTTTTAAGTCTTACCCCAGAAGAACAACGACTAGCTGGTATATACATTACCCAACATCTCATTATACAATATGAAAACCAACAATCTGACCCAGGTCCGTTATATAATCTATTGCAAGACTTACTCCTGAGAAGATGGAGAGGTCTAGGGACCGATTTAATTGACATCATTTTAGAACAACGACACAAATATAGAACTTTCTTGACTCCACATCTTGTTTCTGTTCCACCCCCAGTTAGGTAACCATATCACCTAGACAAACAGAACCCTTTACGAGAAGTACATCCAATCCGGAAACCCGATGACACACTTGAACGCGTGTTTGTATACACGCCCATAACTAAAATGGAATTATTGGAAATGAAGAAAATAGTGCCACGTCATGATAAAGATCCAGCAGGGTTTCACCGTGAAATAAAAGATATGCTACTCATGGGAGATTACACCTATCCCGACATTATGAAAATATTGAAAGTGTTATTGCCAGCCGGTATATACGAGAAACTCAAAGAAAAAGAATGGGAGGTGGGAGATAAAAAGATCAATTGGGCTGAGTTAGAAACAGAGGAAACTGGTCGCACCCCAGGTTTAGGTCTTGGGGACAAAACTAAAGCATTACCAGGATTATTAGTACAGGTGTTACCGAGATTGTTGGCAACTAAAAAGGAGGACTGGGATGCAATCTCAGCCTGCAAACAGAAACACGACAAAGACACTAGTGATTTTTATTCCAGATTCGAGAAATGTTTTATTATTAATAGCGGCCTGAAAACCAGTAGCGAGTCATACCCACACCTTTTTGTAACCAAATTAGTCGAGAATTCATTGCCCCAGGTTAAGAACCGTGTATTGAAAGTCGAGAGCACATGGCAAGCTAATACGCCTTCCCAAATGTTACAGATGTTACAGTACCACCAGAACAGAATCAGGGAGGCACATGATCACGAACAGAGACGAATGAAAGACACGAAAATGAAAGTGCTAGTTGCTCAGTCAGTTCCAGCTGATGGTCATAAAAGGGGTACGACACAATCCAATAATTCAGCAGCTCCTGTTAAAGGGACATGCAACTATTGTAAACAGCCAGGTCACTATGTAAACGATTGTGCAGTTTTGAAACACAACATAGCTACAGGTAAAACTAAAGAGAGACCGCGTCCTCCTAGACAGGACCAGGTCCAATAACACGTTCCGCAGAATATACAGCCTATGCAGATTCCACAACAGACCGTAGCGGTACCACAGCCCCAGCCCATTGCCGCGACACAACATGTCACACAGCAGATGTACCAGTATGCACAATCCGACTACCCCGATTATCAGCAGTACACATGAAACAGCCTAGAGAGGGAGGTTGGCTTGCCTCTTATTGAGGTTCCTGTAGATCAAGAGGGTCCTTATGTACATAGTCAGGTATTAGGAAAGGATAGAAAGTTTTTGATTGACACAGGGGCAAGCAGAACTACCATCAGTCATGACGAGGTTCCAGGGGCACCCCTCTCAGGCTCACAGAATGTTTCCCTTGGATTTTCAGGAAAGCCTATTGTGAATGAAGTATCGAAACCAGTTCCCCTTGCAGTTGGTCCATTATCCCGTACTACAGATTTATTGCTCACAAAATCATGTCCAGAAAACCTGCTTGGTATTAAAACTCTGAAAGCTCTAGGAGCTGTAATTTGTTGTTCTCCGGAAGGAGTAAGGTTGTTCCTTCGTGATTTTAAGGGACATTATGTGTTGAGAGATTTCGACCCCAGGTTACAGAATGTTCCTGCACATTTATGGGCAAAAGGCCCCACTGATGTAGGTTGTATGCACATTACTTCATACCGTGTCACACTCAAGCCAGGAGTTGTACTACCACGAATCCGACAATACAAGTTACCACCTGATGCTGTAGTGGCTTTACTGAAAATCATTGACAAGCTCATTGCACAAGGAGTAGTTGTAGAAACCGACTCCAATGTTTGTAATTCCCCTATCATTCCAATTCTCAAACGCACTGATCCGAATGCACCTCCAGTTTATCGATTAGTGATCGATTTGCGAGAGTTAAATAAATGCATTGTACCACAGTATCCAGTGGTCCCAGACATTTCATCACTATTGACAGCTATTGATTCTGAAGCGACGTTCTTTACTGTAATCGATCTCAAGAACACCTTCTTTAGTGTCCCCATTGATCCGGAAAGCCAATACCTTTTCGGATTCTGTTTAAATGGCCGAAGCTTCAAATTTGCACGCGCACCTCAAGGATTCACAGAAAGCCCCAGCATCTACAGCCAAGCATTAAAACGACAACTTGACAGTATTCACATGCCTGCCAACACTGCCCTACTCCAATACGTCGATGATCTATTGATCACCGCCCGTAGTGAACCAGAATGTGAACAAGCATCACTGACAGTCTTGCATTTCCTGGCGGACAAGGGACACAAGGTGTCTCATTCGAAGCTACAATTCTGTGCCCAGCAAGTGGTGTACCTTGGGCACTTGCTGTCCAAGTGGGGTAGGCAGCTGACACCCGAACGAATTCAGTTAATTGCACATCTTCCGCAACCCAAGACACAGAAATAAGTACGAGCCTTCATTGGACTCACTTCTTATTGCAGACAATGGATTCCTCAATATGCATTTCTAGCTAAACCACTTATACAGTTGACAACACAGGAGGCAGCGTCTTCGACTGTTCTCCCATGGACTCAGGAACATACACAAGATTTTGACGAATTAAAGAAAGCCCTATGTCAAGCACCCGTATTAGCAACACCATGTTACAGCAAACCTTTTACACTTTTTGTCACAGAACGCGATGGCACAGCGTTGTCGGTTCTCACTCAGATTCAAGCAGATAAACACTGTTGTGTGCTTATTTTCCAAGTACATTGGATCCAGTAGCCCAGGCCTTGCCTGCGTGCTTAAAGTCAGTTGCAGCAACAGCTCTAGCAATCAGACAAAGTGACTCCATTGTATTAGGACATCAATTGACAGTACAGGTTCCACACTCTGTGGAGGTCCTCCTAAACAGAACACAGACTCAACACCTGACGATAGCACGACTGACAGGTTATGAATTGACATTATTTCAACCACACATAGAAATCAGACGCTGCAATACACTAAATCCTGCTACACTTTTACCATCAAGCACAACAGATCCTACTCCACATGACTGCGTGGATATCGTTGACACAATTACGAAGCCCACACAAGACTTGACAGATGTTGCACTACCCAATCCAGACCTGACACTTTATGTGGATGGTTCATGTATGAGAACAAGCACAGGAGAGTTAGTGGCCGCATATGCAGTGACCACTGAAACTGAAGTCATAGAAACACATCGCATTGACACCCTGTCAGCCCAAGCAGCAGAGCTCATTGCTCTGACTCAAGCCTGTATACGTGCCAAGAACCTGAAAGTAAACATATACACAGATTCACGTTATGCATTCGGAGTCGTTCACGACTTCGGTGTCCTCTGGCAAGAAAGAGGTTTCTTGACCTCTCACGGAGCCAAGATTCAACATGGCCCCCTCATACAAGCTCTGCTAGAAGCAATACATTTGCCTACAGCCATAGCTATCATGAAGTGCAAAGCACATACGAAAGTCACAGACAAGATTTCTCAGGGTAACGATTTTGCAGACCGAACAGCGAAACATACAGCACTGACTCATACTCAAACAACTGACATGACGAAGACTGACGTAACCTCACTGACACATTGCATGACAGTTAGGGATCCCATACAAGATGTAATCGACATACAGACACATGCCACTCCAGATGAAATAAAGAAATGGGCTGAACAAGGAGGGGTCCAGACAGATCAGGGATGGATGACGAGGGGAAAGACCACATGGTTTCTCCCCGACTCTATGGTTCAAGTTATCATCAACACAGCACATAGTCCAGCACATTTAGAAGAAAAAGCCATGTTAGACAGCTTACAGAACCTATGGTTCAACAAACATTTACGAGCAGCAGCAAAACAGAAAGTGCGTACCTGCATGATCTGTTGTCAGTTCAATCCAGGCAAAGGTATTCCCGTAGAGCAAGGTGGATTTCATCCTCCCGACCATCCTTTTGAAGTCCTCCAGATGGATTATATCCAGATGGAACGATGCCGAGGATTCAAGTATGTCCTCGTAGTTGTATGTGCCCTATCCCGATGGACCGGAGCATATCCCGTCCCAGATTACACTGCCCCGACCACTGCCAGGCAGTTGGTTCGTGAGTTTTTCCCTCGATACGGTTTGCCCCGTGTCGTGTATTCAGATAACGGTCAGCCATTCTCATCTGAGCTTATGAAGCAGGTTTCACTTCTATTGGGGTACCAGTGGAAGTTTCACTGTGTCCGACATCCCGAGGCAGCAGGTCTCGTGGAGCGACACAATCAGACTCTGAAAACGCGTCTTGCCAAAGTGTGTAAAGAGAAAGGAGTGGATTGGATAGTAGCTTTGCCAGTTGCCTTTTTTTATATGCGAATGGTAGCCCATTCTAGGACAGGGCTATCCCCGTATGAGGTGGTCTTCGGTAGACCTCCTAATATGTGGGGGACGCCTCTGCCGCGTAAACTAACTGATGTTGACAGTAATATGCTGACAGATTACCTTGCTTCCTTGATGTAGGCACTACAATTATGTCGTTCACAGGTTGCGGCAGCCTTCCCAGACAACACTGAGGTGAAACCACATGAACTGGTCCCGGGGGACATCGTTGTAGTCCGAAATTTCGACCGGTCAAGCCCTCTGGAGCCCCGCTGGAAGGAGCCGAAGATCGTTTTGTTAACAACCAGGACTGCAGTTAAATTAGAGGGGAGGAAGGGCTGGGTCCACTCCAGCCACGTGAAACGTTTTTATGGACTTCCGCCAAAGACTGATTCCCAGAACTCTCACATTCCAGTGACTGATACCAAACTCCCCCTTCTAGAGAAAACTCCTCAAGAGGAGTATCGAATGAAATTGAGGTCTAGTAAGTCAGACAGTTTAATTGTTTAAGTCCCCCTTGGGTGAAGCGGTTAGGCAGTTTCTGACATGTACAAGTTAGACCCAAATAGAGAGAGAGATAGACAGGAGACTAAGAAACAGAAATATTGTAAAAATCTCCGAAGCAGATGCGTCTGTTCACTACTTATTATGCTTTTTCTGAGTCTTACGATTATTATTATGAGTTGGATGTTATACATATATTTTTCTCTTGCACATTCTTTTTCTAATGACACTGCCGAGCACACGTTTAGTGCTTTACCTCCACATGAATTGTCTTATCGACTTGCGCTGCGCAACAATACATTCATTCGTATGTTACACCATTCTCACCAGATCAACAATGCTACTAATTGTTGGATATGTGGCCGACTCCCTCCCTATCAGAACTACAAGGGAGCTCTGCCCCTCTTTCCTTACCCGTTTACACATACTGGTTCCTGTGGTGCATGGTTTAGTTTAATATCCTCTATAGACACCGAATCCAGAGTTTCCCAAGGCAATTGGATATGGGGAAACCTGAACACAGTCATGAACAAAGCATGTTTCCCAAACGAGGAGGGTCTTCCACAAATGACAGGGACAGATCTAGAAAATGAAGTATATGGATTAGGCAATTTTACACTTAACCTCATGATTCTAAATGTTCAGTCAGAGACCAGTCCAGACTTGCCATCCATATCAGTTTTACCAGCGAAAGGTGTATTGTGTGTCAGGAAGAATGGTTCAGTACATCTAGGTCACAGTGACTGTACTACTGTGGTCCAATTCAGTGATAAAGGCAAGTCTACATTCAAAGCCTCCCGACATTCCTATTTTATATGTGGTCAGACAGCTTATGTCCGTTTACCTCCAGATTGGGATGGTACTTGTTTCATTGCATTCCTATTGCCACCAGTATTCCTAGCCCCATCTGACTATCACAGGAATTCCCGTCTCAATATTGTTAGACACAAAAGAGATCTCCCAATAGTTGATCAGACTGAAACTGCATGGGAACAATATACAGATTTCAATAAAGGATTCTTTCCCTATCTAGGCACTGTCTCCAATAGTAAACTGACCAGAATACTCGAAGCGGTAGTGAATGAGACTACTTCTGCTTTGGGCAACTTAACAGAGGAGCAGTCTGCTATGAGACTTGTTGTTCTTCAGAACCGCCTTGTCCTTGATGTCATCCTGGCCGATAGGGGCGGAGCTTGTAGAGTCATCGGATCCAGTTGTTGCGTGTTTATTCCTAATAACGCGCCATCAGTCTATAAAGCCATTACCAGACTTCACGAGATTGCTCATCTGATACACCAGAATCCAGGCTCCTGGACTTGGTCCGGTTGGCTCTGGAGTGTAGTATCGGCCTGGGGATGGAAGCTACTGTCATTCCTAGGAATCATATTGACCATAGTATTCAGTTGTTGTCTATGTCTACAATGTGGGCCATCGATTTGCGGCTTGTGCACCACAGCATGTGTTCCCCATCCAAGTTCACGTTCCCATTCCCGAAGAAAGAAAGAAGAACAGATGATGTTATATGAACAAATAGATGGTCTCATGAAAATTGATATATCTTAATGGGTCCGTAGGGGACAAGGAGGGAATGAGGTAATTGAAATTTTTATGGTCAAGTGTGTCCCCTAACGTGTACCCCATCGACTCCATGTACGAGTTCAAAGTGCATGTAACTTCCCTCCACAACCGAATCTGATGACGCAAATACATTTGCGTCCAACGTTAACATGTCCTCTATCAGATCCACCATGAATGGATCGATAATTCAGTTCCTAAGTATGCCTTGCCACCGTCTTTACATGGTGCACTTTCACGTTTTTCCTGGCTCTGCCGAGCTAGGCCCTGATTTTTGCCTCCGAGCCACTTCTGTCTCTGCCTCTGAAAGTTGCAGCATGGAGATGCATCCCTGACCTCTGCCTTACTTCCTGCCAAGCGAGCGGTGCCCGGTTCGGCCTGACCTGCCTGCCAGAAACAGTATTTTGCCTTCAAGTTATCAGCGTAGCCAGCTCAGCCTCCTCGAAAACACATTCCTGTCTAGTGAAATAGGTAAACATATCCCCGGCTGCAGAGCAAAGGGTCAAGCCTTCCTGTCTCCCTTATGAAATTCATTGCTCCCGTTACCATGGTAGGCCCCTGGCTCTGCGCATTGCACTTAGACACATATGCATTCAGTATAGAATAGCCTCTGCCCGAGAGACCTTTTACTTCAGATTAAACATACTCCAAATACAAGATATCAGATATGTTATAGGAACAGGTCGATCTGACATGCCAGACTTCTGTCTCCTCTACTAGTGCTAAAAGTCAGACCCTTAGCTTCCTCCAGATGCACGTCAATCACACGTCATACTAGCTGCGCGCGCATTCAGGCCACAGGTTTCAGCTGACTCTGCAGAAATCTCTACATGCATCCACCCACTTATGACACTTTTCTGTGACGTTTCTAGTACACGCCTCCGTGCACACCCTTGTTCACGCCTTTTTGCTACGCACATGTGTTCTTATCATATACATTTCACTTGTCACGCCTACTGTATTCACTGCTATTGTGTCATTTTACTATATATGTCATGTACTGTTAATAAATCGTTGACATCTTTCTGCCATCATTGCATACCCGACCCCTTGTATTGATGGAATTGATTTCCATGACTCGAGTCATTTTGATTAAAGCCCTTAAGACTCAGACACCACGGACTTTGCCTCTCATTTGATTGAGCTATTCTTTTTACCTGTCTGAAATTATATGGCAAACTCGTATACGGTAAAATATATTTACCACAAGACCTGTGCCGCGATGGCTTTAAAGTAGGTAGGCAGTACCTGGTATGGTGTATTCTCCAGAACATAAAGGAAGTGAGGCAAATCCATCATTTTAAAAAGTGCTGCCTTTCCTAGCCAAGTTAGTGGCAGAGTCTCCCAATGGCTTACATCTCTTCTAAGACGCTCCAGTGGGGGCTGTAAGTTTTTATTAAAAAATTATCTCAGTGGGTGGGACCCAGGGTGGGGTTTGTATGACTGGTAGGGTGTCACACTGTTTTAATGAAGGTACAGTGCAGGTCAAGTTTAACTTTGATTGCACAACACTACACTATACCTTAGATGGCTACGCGCCTAATAGATGAATCTGAAGCTTCTCGAGCACAATTACCCTGTCAGTCAGACTTCACCGTGATGACATGGACTGTCCGGGGATTGGGAGACAAAGTGAAACGGGGCCTGGTACTGCAATACTTGTAACGATGTTGTCCTGCCGTAGTCTTATTGCAGGAAACACACCTAGTAGGCTCTGCCACCAAGGCTATGGATAGGTGGGGATATACTATGGTGGCGCAGGCAGAATTCTCCTCCGGCTCCAGGGGAACAGGGATCCTTGTCAGGAAAAATTTCCCTTTTGTGCTCCAACAGACAAGTGTTGATGATCAGGACCGCTTCGCTGCAATAACATGCCAATGGGAGGGTCACTTGTTTAATTTAGTTTCTGTATATATCCCACCTGCCCTACACGCCACTGCACACTCTGCATTCTCAGCATTTCTACCGACTTTACCTGTCGCGACGTTGGTGATAGGGGGTGACTTTAATGATATCATCAACGATGAGATAGGTAGATACCCGTCCAAACCAGTGGTACACGGGGGGAGGCGGCTAATTGGTCTTTCAGATGCCATGGGGCTCACAGATTGCTGGAGGTATAAACTACCCGGCGACAGGCAATACACTTTTTATTCTGCAGTCCATAGTTGTCTCACCCGGATTGATTACATTCTGATGACTGCGGATGGCCTACAGGGCATAGAAGAGGTAGAAATCCGCCCCAAAGGTATTTCTGATCACTCCCCACTGTATACACACCACCGGACGCACAGGCGACGCATGTTTCCTGTTCATGCTGGTTACTTACAGGTTGCCCCCTTATGGCGGACCTTGCCAGAACCACCAAGCACTTCTTCAAGAAAATACTGGCTGTGTGGCCTCTCCTAGCACTCTTTGGGAGGCCTACAAAGTGGTCCTGCGTGGGCAGGCGATGGCCTCAATTACAGGCCACAAGCGAGCACAGCGGGCGGAGTTGGACGGCCTCGAGGCTGACCTAGCCGCCGCTATAGCGGAGTAAGAGACGCACCCCTCGCCTGGGGCCGCCCAGGAGGTTCGCCTTAAACAAACCGAATATGTAACATACCAGAGGGAGATGGCGAAAAGCACTCTCCAATCGACTCGACATAGAGTTTACGAGATGGGGGACAAGGCAGGGAAGATGTTAGCTTGACTTGACAAAAAAGAAAGAGCGAGTAGAGTCATTGCACAGTTGTCGTCCCCTACGGGGATTATGACCTCAAATCCTGCGGCTATAGTTGACCTCCTGGCTGATCATTTTGGGAAAATGTATGCTCCCCAAGCGACATATACGATGGAAGAAGCGTACCTCGCCTTTCCCCAGACGCGGTGCTTCTACTAGAGGTGGACATCACCGCCGATGAGATTCAAGAGGCGACCTATTCGCTTGCGTCTGGCAAAGCATTGGGTCCTAACGGGCTTCCGGTAGAACTGTATAAGAAGACGGCACAAGCAACGGCCCCCTTCCTTCTGAATATGTTCCATGATAGCCTTGAAGCTGGGGAACTGCCTAGAGATCAACGCCTTGCCACGATTGTTGCGATTCATAAACCAGGCAGGCCTGCAACAAATTGCACCTCCTATCGCCCGATTTCCCTAATAAACGCAGAACCGAAGATCCTCGCCAAATTACTGGCGTTGCGCTTGTCCTCCCACCTTGCCACCTTGGTGCATCAAGATCAATCTGGCTTTATGAAGCATCGTAGTACAGCGCTCAACCTTCGCCGCTTACACGCGGTCATGGCCCGCAGAGAGTATATACAGGAACCTGCTGACCTCCTCTCCCTAGATGCCCCTATGGCGTTTGATACAGTAGAATGGCCATATCTGTTCACAGTGCTTCAAACATGGGCTTCGGCCCTAAATTTTGCGCCTGGGTTTGTCTGCTCTATACCAGACCCCTGGCCCACGTGGCTGCCAATGGACACATCTCACGGGATTTTCCGCATGGCCGCGGGACAAGGCAGGGATGTCCTTTGTCCCCCTTATTATTTGCGCTGATTCTAGAGCCGTTAGCGATCTGGATTAGGTGGGAACCATCTATTAAGGGACTTCGGTGGTCTAACGTATGGGAAGACCACATATCTCTCTATGCGGATGATATACTCCTTTACCTCAATTCCCCCAACAAATCCATTCTAGAACTGCTAAATGTATGTGAAAAATTTGGAAGAGTGTCGGGTTACAGGATTAATTGGTCCAAATCTGTCCTCTTTGTTCTTGCTGGCCTCCCGCCTGTGCTCCCCGCGAGCTGCCCCTTACGGCCTGCTACGACGGCATTCAAATACTTGGGTATATATGTCATGTCAAACCCGGATGAATTCTATACTTTGAATCTGAAGCCACCATTGGACCGTTTCAAACGAGATGTGAAGGTCTGGCGGGCTCTCCCCCTTACGCTCTTGGGTAAAGCGGCCCTATATAAAATTATGTCACTCCCACGCTTCCTATACCTGCTAGAAAATACGCCTTTTGTGGTCCAGGCATCTTATTTCAAAGCGATAGCGGCGGCAGTCTCTTGCCTATTGTGGGATGGAATGCCAGCACGCATCGCACAAGACAAGTTGGTGAAGGACTGGTATGACGGAGGCATAGCACTCCCAAATATCGAACTGTACTACTGGGCGGCCCACCTTAAGCAAATTAATTACTGGTTACATGCCCCGCAGAATGAGCCAACATGTTTAGCAGATAGACAGTGCCTGGAGGTTAGAGGACTGATGAGTAATCTCTACAGTCGCTGCACGCCATCGGACTTAATAGGCCTTACGCATCACTCGGTGCATCTGTGGTACAAAGCTCACAGGCGCCTTCAATGCTCCGGTACTATTACCCTAATGACACCGCTTTGGGACTCGTGCAGGTTAGGTTCTCTCTGCAACAGTAAAGGGTTCCAGAATTGGGACAATATAGGCATTTCGGTGGTGGGGGACCTTTGGAAGATGGGTAAGGTGGTGAACTTCTCTTTCCTACAGACGCAATACGATATGGCGCGGGCGGAACGGTTTAGGTACATCCAAATTCAGCATGCGTTGCAGACTGCCATTCTGCTGGGTACGGAATTACAGGAATCCACCCCTCTTGAAGATAGGCTGTTGACAGAACACATGCTGGAAAAGGCAACATCCCTCACATACCGAAAGCTGGTTAATAACCTTCCTGACATGACGTTCAAACTGAGATTGAACTGGTCTCGAGACGTAGGCACATTGGATGACTCCGAGTGGCAAGAGGCCCTTTCCTTCCCCCGAGAGACGGCTATACCCTCCAGGCTCAAATTAATTCAGCTTAAAATACTGCACCGCACATACTACACCAGAATGACTTTACACAAGATAGGGGAGGCGTCACATGTGTATTGCCTGCGCGGGTGCGGGGAGGAGGGGACATTCTATCATACTTTATGGAACTGTGGTTGGATAATAATGTACTGGACAGCCGTGATGCGTACCATTTCTCAGACTCTATCTATTTCCCTTTTGCCTGATCTAATGTAGCGCACCCATGGCTGCCGTTAGTTCGTCTATTGTCAGGTCGCACTCCAGTTCTTCCGCCGCTTCCGGCGTCAGTTTGGGCATGTTGAGATCTTGAATATATGTCAGTGCCTCCCCCAAAGACATATCTGAGTCAGATGAATAAACCGTTTGGAAGTGTTGTGCCAGCATGTTCACTATGTTGTGTGGATCGGTCGTACTCTCCTCCTCCCCTGTACGTAGCTGTGCTATCCATCTGTCATTCCTTTCTCTCTTGTCTAGCCACGCCAGTAACCTCCCAGCTTTGTCTCCCACTTCATATATTTTGTGACGCGTAGTCTGTATCTGTTGTCTAGTCAGTGTGGTGAGGTGTTCTTTATGTCTGTGCTGTCGAAGGTTGTCCGCTGTGTCAGGGGTGGGATCTCCAGCGTGTAGGGCCTCAGCTGCCTGTAGTTCAGACTCTAAATTTTGTAGTTCTACCTGCCCTTCCCTTCTATGTGCTGAAATGGATGAAATGGCCTGACCTCTAACAACCGTTTTAAATGCATCCCAGAGGGTAGTTGGCGAGGCCACTGATCCTGCATTTCCTCGGAAGTATTGAGCTACTCCTTTTTTAAGGTCCTTCCTGATTTTGGGAACCTGTAAGTAGCCGGGGCAGATTGGATAGATTCTGCATCTTTTCTGTTGGTAGTATGTGTACTTGAGCAGTATTGGGGAGTGGTCAGAGATGCCCCTGGGTCGGATTTCTATAGCTTCTACATGTGCAAGACTACCCAGGGAGCCCAAGAAGTAATCTATCCTGGTTAGACTGTTATGAACCCCTGAGTGATACGTATATTGGCGTTCCGTTGGTTGGTGTCTCATCCATATATCTACAAGGCCCATTGCTTCTAAGAAGCTTCCCATTCGTGATCCATCGGGCGTACCTATTCTGGTTGAGAGCCTGTCTAAGGTGTCATGTATTGTTGCGTTGAAATCCCCACCAATAAGGGGGGATTTCAACACAACCGAGCAGAAACTCACTGAGATCCGGCTGTGCAACTGTATGCAAAGCCGGAGGAATATAGACAGATACTATGTTAAGGGGCTTCCCCTCCCACTGCGTACAGATAGCTGCGAATCTCCCCAGTGCATCAGATCTGACACTACGTATATTCAGCGGGAATTGTTTCTTCAGTAGTATGCCCACTCCCCTCGAACCTGATGTAAATTCTGAGTGTGCCACCATTTTATAGCAAAATATTTCAATGTTTTTTAAGAATATTTCTATGAAGGACAATTCAATGGTCCTAGTGGAGTTTAGTTTAGTCAATCATATGCATTCAATTCACAAATGACTGTTCACACATAAATACATTAAACATAAAACAGTGAACAAGGAAAATAATAACAGGAAGGTGTATATGCAAAATATTGGATTTTATCCAAAAATAAGTCACAAGGGATTTAAAGTACAAATATATAAACAGGAATACAGGAAGAACAAAAGAATCTCAATTCACTCCTCTGTAGAACCTGAGCACACCTATCCAATATGTAAATATTATTAATTCTCATAGGATAAGGGTGAGGGTCCACGTTTCGGTCTCCTATGAATGTTTCTTTGAGACCATCTTCAGGACTGATCAATTAATATTTGTAAGGCCCTATTGTAAAATGAAACAGAAATATTTACAATTACAATTGGATCCAATCTTGTAATTTCATTGAACATTATACACCTAGAATTAACACGACATACAAGACATTAAACTAAACAATACATAGAATTATTCAACTAAAAAAAACACATCAATGTTATCTGCCGCATTTCTAAATTTATATGGCAAAACACTTGGATATGTGCTACGAAATTAGGACCTAAAAGTCTTATAATGTATAAGCTAAGAGTCCTATGAGGAATACATCCGGTATGTGAAGTGAACACAATTTATAATCGCTATATATATTTTATTCTTTTTCATTGTTGTCATGAAAAAGATTTGCTCAAAATAGGAATAGAGCGTCCATTAAGAAGGCCAAACACTTTCATGAATAAGTACCTTAAAATGTTGGCCACCAGAGTGGCAGAAGGATTACTGGTACAATGAAGTTAAATTCATGCACAAGATGCTAAATGGGAGAATTGGAACAGAGCCTGTATTAAAGACCGGTGTTAAATAGGTCATAATTGGATAAAAAGAGGTATAATATCCCTATTGTACCTTTATGACCGTCCTCTGTCACGAAAATGAGGAACTTGAAAAACGAGGGCAGGCAACGTCAGTCGATCTGTAATTGCATATGTATAGCATATCAGATATTTTAAAAGCATGAGCTAAAAAGAACAGCCCACAGAGGTAAACTATTGTTTATAGTTTATTGTTCCAATTCTCCCATTTAGCATCTTGTGCATAAATTTAACTTCATTGAACCACAACAACTAATATGTGTAACCACATTTAATTCCTCGTCAAACCAGATCAAAAAGATCATAAACAAAAAATGGAACATCTTGACATCCAATAACCTGGAATATGAGAAACCGATGTTTTCATTTAAAAGAAGTAAGAGCCTAAAAGATTCACTTGTGCATACCAACAGCTTCAAACCAACAATAAATACACAAACGACTCTTTGGAATACCGCTCCAGTGATGGGACATTATCCTTGTGGGACATGTGTGGCATTTGAATTTACTGAACACACTACACAACTGGATCTTGGCCTAAATACACCTTGGGAACAGAGATGCCACACAAATTGTAATTCGGAGGCAGTAGTTTACTTGATCAAATGTCCATGTCAATTGTCCTATGTGGGAATGACCTCCCGGAAGATAAAGACACGTATTAGTGAACACCGTAGTACAATAAGGAGGGCAATCACCGCTACCAGACTCACAGCTCATTATGTTGAGAAACATCATAAGGACACTGATATAAAATGGACTGTGATCGAGAAAATTAAGCCGGGCAATAACCTGCCAAAAATACTACTAGAGAAAGAACAGAGGTGGGTCTATCGTCTCAAAACTCACATCATGGGCCTTAATGATTCCATACCTTGGGCACAATTGAGAAAATTATACTATGGTTAGATAGACCCTCAACTCTAGTATAGTAGTACAGCAACAGACTAAAAATTAGGGATACTATGGAAGTCCCTGCTGTGATCACTGAATGGAACAAACCTTATATTGAATAATACAGACTGATCTTAGTTAGTCTGCAATAAAAAGTCTCCCAATGTGCAATAGCATGCCTTCTGTGCATCCTGTCAATGATTGACCCCAGTACTGCTAAAAAACGTAGTCATCAATAATACAGGAACTTGTCGCTGTGATCCCACAGATTACTGACCGTTCACTATTTAAGCCCTTTACAAATAGTCATGATAAAATGCAAAAAGTGTGATTTTCACATGTTGCATATATTTTTTTACACATTGTGTCACAATTTTCAGTGTGTCATGATGACATCGCACTTTGTTGCGATGTTTCAATATGCCCATGCGACATGGTTCTTCGCTACATGAAGAATTTCATATTTTGACTGTAAATATGCTTTGTATTGGCAAGATCGATTCAGAAAAGGGGGTGGTGATGAACAGAGTGTCTGAATTAAGCAGACCACTCTTACCCAGTCCAAGGATCAGGGCTTGATCCATCACCGTTATTTATCTCACTGCACCATCCCAGCTCAGAACCTGGCTATATGCAAATCAGTCTGTCCCTGGCCCAGTGCATCATGGGAACAGGGAAGACTAAACTACCAAGCCAATTCTTCACCAGAAAGGAGACAAGCTACCGGGGACCGTTTTCTGGCATTTCAGCCGTCTTCGGCCTGGCTTGCTTGAATCCTGATGGTGCAGTGAGAAAGGGACTCATGTCTGAGTATACCCTGCCACACCTATAGTGGCCAAAATCGATTCAGAAAAGGGGGTGGTGATGAACAGAGTGTCTGAATTAAGCAGACCACTCTTACCCAGTCCAAGGATCAGGGCTTGATCCATCACCGTTATTTATCTCACTGCACCATCCCAGCTCAGAACCTGGCTATATGCAAATCAGTCTGTCCCTGGCCCAGTGCATCATGGGAACAGGGAAGACTAAACTACCAAGCCAATTCTTCATCAGAAAGGAGACAAGCTACCGGGGGCCGGTTTCTGGCATTTCAGCCGTCTTCGGCCCGGCTTGCTTGAATCCTGATGGTGCAGTGAGAAAGGGACTCATGTCTGAGTATACCCTGCCACACCTATAGTGGCCAAAATCGATTCAGAAAAGGGGGTGGTGATGAACAGAGTGTCTGAATTAAGCAGACCACTCTTACCCAGTCCAAGGATCAGGGCTTGATCCATCACCGTTATTTATCTCACTGCACCATCCCAGCTCAGAACCTGGCTATATGCAAATCAGTCTGTCCCTGGCCCAGTGCATCATGGGAACAGGGAAGACTAAACTACCAAGCCAATTCTTCACCAGAAAGGAGACAAGCTACCGGGGACCGGTTTCTGGCATTTCAGCCATCTTCGGCCCAGCTTGCTTGAATCCTGATGGTGCAGTGAAAAAGGGACTCATGTCTGAGTATACCCTGCCACACCTATAGTGGCCAAAATCGATTCAGAAAAGGGGGTGGTGATGAACAGAGTGTCTGAATTAAGCAGACCACTCTTACCCAGTCCAAGGATCAGGGCTTGATCCATCACCGTTATTTATCTCACTGCACCATCCCAGCTCAGAACCTGGCTATATGCAAATCAGTCTGTCCCTGGCCCAGTGCATCATGGGAACAGGGAAGACAAATCCTGCAGCGGGAGTTGCGGAGTTCCTGTCCACGGACGCTCTTGATCCCATGGGATTTACCTATTATCGTGACTGACGGTGTGGCAGCACGACCACCGCCGGGTACCAGCTATCGGACGCCGGCTGATCACTCGACTCCCAAGCACCGACGAGTGTTCACGGAAAGACGTTTGGCCTAACCTGGCCCTCCGCCCTTTAATTAATGTAAGCTCTGCGAATTAATAACGCTGTGATCGACCGCGACTACTGCACAGTCTATCCAACCTCCACGTCCTGAGCCCAGTTGGGCCTCGACTCCATGGATTGCCCCAAATCTTCCCTGCATATGTCCTGATGAAGACCCCCCTCTTAAGGGCCGAACGTAGCCTACACATAGGGGTCGAAACGTCGACGGCTTTCTTCTTAAACGTCCGGCAAAAGCCCTCTACAGTTTCAAATTGACTGTGTGTCCGTTGAAAGTTACCTGTTAAATATTTCATCATTGGATCCCATTATTGAGAAAGCGGTCAAATGCCTGCTTTCTGGTGAAATGTTTTGACAGAAGAATCCATTTGGGATGTCTGATGTTGTTTTATATTTTTTGCATACTATGTTATTCATTAGTGCTGCACTATGTGAGTTTTGTACTGCAAATGTATAGCAGCAAGAGTTTAGGTGTCTGTAATCCAATACTAGACGATATGTATTGTCTGGTTTGGAGACAGGAAACAAAGGATTGTTCATAGGCGAGGTGCTTGTTTCAATCACCCCTTGGTATTCAAGTTGATTTAAAATCTCCCTGACTTGTTTTTTAGCTTCTTGCTTTACTGGGTACTGCCTTTGTGCAGTGGGCTGGTTTTTTAACTGGATTTTGTGGGGAGGTGAGTCCTCATCCCATCCTACATGATTTTTATATAGAGCTGGGGCCTGTGCCACTGCCCATTTTCTGGCATATGTATATTTTTTATGGATTGAGATGTGATTCGAGAAGGCTGACATAATTATATATTGTACATAATGTAGTGTTTCCAGTGAATCACTGGTTACATCCCCTTCAGGCACTCTTGTGTTGGTTCCCATTCAATTAGGATTCCACTCGTTTTACATCTGTTTCATCCATTTTTATTTGAACATATCACAATTACTTCATTGTTGATGTTTTTCCTTAATCTTTGTGTCAGAATATATGAATCATTTTATACATCGGTTTATTTCATGAGCTCCAATGCATTTCGGGCATTGTTTGCCCTTCCTCAGGGAGCATGCGCTGTTAAACAAATACAAATGTATCCGTAATTACAACTAATTCACGTGTAGTCTGACACAAAGATGATTCACTGGAAACACTACATCATTTATTTGATATAGGACGCTATAAACGGATAGCGTCACCCACCAGCAGCACCTGAAATTGATCAAACAAACTTCCAACGCATAAAAACTGTGTAAATCTTAAAGATATGCATCAACCCTACTTATTCAAATAATTATATCTTCGCCATGTGGGCCCTCCCTGACAAATTCAGATGGCCAGTCTTGTTCAGCTAGAAGAATGTCATAGCCCTTAGAGAGCTTCTCCCAAAAGAGTGCTGTTATTTTTCTTGTAAAGTCCCCCTCAATCCGGAGCGTTATTTCATATAATTTGAGGGGTACACTAACCCTGGTGTCTGCAGTTTCGACCTGAATGCATTCATTCATGTCCACTGTCTCCAGATGATCGTTCAGGATCCTGCGAACTATGGTTACTTCTGCTGCGCTGTCCAGCATTGACTGAGCCCTCTCCCCGTTCATGAGTTGTGTCCTCAAGATCCTCGGCATTTCTGATTTTTATGCTTGCTACCTTCTTTTTGGAAAATTGAGCTTTTTTACTTTGGTTACCGGCTTCCTTGTCTTTGGACTTGACGCGCTCTTCCTTGTGTTCTGACCGTCCTCTTCTTTCCGATTTCTGCGAGGAAGTGTGAAAAGATCGAGAGGGACGTGTATCATTATCTTGAGATCGGTCAGGCTTTTTCAAATTATCCCTATTTCGAAGATTATATCTTTTTTCAGAGGGCTCCCTTTGGGGAGACTTGTCTCTTTGTTGGGGAGATCTCCCTCTGGGCTGAGAATATGTTTCTCTAGGAAGAGACTGTTTATTACTCTCCCACTTCTTCTTTGGAGTTGTGAGATTATTTTTAATTAATGTTTTTTCGGGATTTTCAGTTAGTTGGGGTTTTAATGGTTTCCCCCCCAAACTATCTCTTCCTAATTCTTCATAAGATTTTTCAATTAGTCTAGCAAGTTCAAATGGTTGGTCTGCTATATCTGTTTCCTTTAATTTTTGGCGTATTAACACTGATGCTGCTTCACCTCTAATGTTAGCTAATAATATAGCTGACACCTGTTTGAAATATTTTAGTAATTTCATACCTAAATTTAAGGCTGGTTCTGGACCATATTCATTCTGAATCTGTCTCAGAACCTCTAGTATCACCGCCATGCAACACCATGTGTTTTTGTGTAGATTGAAGCAAAGACTGTACCCCAAGTGGCACAGTCCTCCACATGCAGTGCAATCCCCATTGGTAAACAGATTGTCAGAATTCTGTGTTTTTCATGAGGTGTGCTATCGGGAAATACGGCCTCTATTTGAGTGATTGTTTGTGTTAGCCAAAATGGAATCTGTTCCCTTTTGGCAGGCAACTTGCCAATGACTGACTGTATAGTCTGTGGTGTAATTTTGTTTGTATTCCCTTGGTACGGGGTGTGTTGTGGAATTTTATTGCTGGTTGGACTGTTAAAGTCCTCATGACATATTGAACCAATTGTCTGTGTATTTTAATTAATTGTTTCAGCTGTACTAACAGTTCTCTATCTGACATTTCTTCAATGTCAGGATGAGGTGTATAGCTGGCTAGTACCGGCCATGTAGCTCTTGGTCTACCTAGTGGACCGAGCCTGGTAATGTGATTTTGATGTTTTAGGGCGCCATTAAACCAGAGCTGATGCTCCTGGTAAGTTAGTGGAATTTCAATGTCCTCAAAAGGAACATATTCCTCTGGAGGTTCCTCTGCTTTGTAGTAGTGGAACTCTTGTGTTACTGGATTTGCTTGTGGAAAAGTAATCCAAGAGTAGAATACCTCTGTCTGCCGATATTCGTGTGCCTCTATCACAAATATGACTTTACCACCTCTCGATGATACCCCATTTTCTATAAGTTTTATAGTTATGGTTTTTCTTACATTTGGCGGGATGTCTCTAGCATCCGTGTCTGTTTTTGGGAAGGTTGTGTTATCTAACACTCTTTCAGCTGCTATTCTAGCTCTCTATCTTTCGTCGTCACTCATTTTTATTTACTGAGAGATCTGCAGAGCAGGTTTCAAGGAGACAAAGATTAGGTGCACAATATTTTTGGAACACTGTATCCTTCAACGTTGAATAAACCAACAACTAATACATAGGATTCTCGTCCTACTTAGTTTTGGCAGATATTATGCCCTTTCACCCACTCCAGTCTTCTATTGGAGTTTTTACGGGAAAGAGGGGTCTGTGTGAAAAGCACCACTGATTACTCTAGTATCTAGCGTTAAATTATCGCCTTACCAAATGTTGGGCGCCATGTAGTGTAGTTCCTATATTCCCAATAGGCTCTGCGCATTGGAATAATATATCCTGTAGCTTAGACGCAGGCGTGCGATCCCCTGGGTCTCTACCGAATATATTAGACTTAATTGTGAGTGCCAGCTAGCTCAGAGGTCACTAGAAACTTTCTCGAATTCACAAGAAGGGATTAGTTTCTGACAACCGCATAAACATGACAACCTTGTTTTCTATTATTAAGAAATCAATCACTAGAGTCGCGGAAACAATAGATAGCTAATTCACTCAGTCAATCGTGCATGCTTCGTTTCACCAGAGCGGCTGAGAAATTAGAGAGACAGGCGTTTTCAATAAAAGAGGTTATTTATTGAACAGTCTTCTTTCTCAAGCATTGAAAATGAACTGCTACAATAGTAAAGCTTACTATGAAGTACAATGCATATAATACGAACAGTATTATAAAATAGTACTGTAGAAGCATGATATGGGTGTTAAGCCATTAAGTGCATAAAAGGTATAAAATGTATAAAATACATACAGTAATAAAGGATGACTAAAAGTACTCAACTGGTGCTTCTGAAATACGCCTACCCCGGTGTACCTAACCTAAGTCTAGTACGAAGGAGGGAGTATAAGAGGAGGAGTTTAAGTCTAGGGTTTCTTCTGCCAGGAATCTAACTCCAAGAATTCTCTAAGAGGGCTAATCAGCTTCGTAACTTTGGTTTCAGAATGAAGGAGGTCTTGTATCTCGGGACATGATTTCCAGATACCCGCAAGGGTAAACTGGAAACACTGGAACTGGATTTCTCGGCAAGGAGAAATGGCAGAGTCTCGCAGTGTGTCTGCTGGAGGGTCCGCTTTCTTCGGCACTTGCTGCTGCAGGGCGTCAGGCAAGTAGATAGTCGATCTGCTCCAAACCACTGTGTGCTTGATTGGGCAAATCAAGGCATATTTATACTTTGAGGGTGTCGAGTTTGACGCATGTTTGGACTTAATAACGTCACTCAAAGGCTCAATTCTTGGAAAATGCCGAGAGTTCTAGGAGAACTTAATATTCAAGCAGGGGGAAGTCCCGGGCTGCTGAAGGTTTTTTTTTCCAAGAAAACTTTGTTAATTCTTGGAGCTAAGTGAAAGTATCCCAGCCGTATTTGGGCTGTATGGTTTGGGCCAAATATGGTGCCTTCAGAACAGTTTCTATTTCTTAGCATTAATTGTCGCTCACTACCTAAGCATAGAACTGAAGTCTTCAATTTACTCTTGGACGAGGTTCCAGATGCTGTTTTTCTAACTGAAACATGGCTTCAAGACAGCTCTGGACCTGACTTAGCTATGGCACTCCCTGAAACTTATGCAATTGTTAGACTTGATCGAGAAAAACCACGAGGAGGAGGAATAGCAATCATTTTTAAAAAACGCTATAACTGCGAATTTAATAAACTCCCATGTGAGGGCTGTGAAGGCGCAATTTATAAACTTTCACTCACACCGAACTTTACTTTCTCAGGAGCACTCATTTATAGGCCACCGGGATCTGCCTCGAAATGGATATCTCATCTTGTAGAACTTCTTGGACCCCTAATTATGAAAATGGCTAGCTTCACTATTCTAGGAGACATGAATCTACACTTGGAGAAAGATGATTGCCCAATAGTGAATGATTTCAAAACGGATCTTGCATCCCTCAACCTGACCTTAAAGAACTCTGGCCCTACACATAGAGCCGGTCATTTGTTGGATCCTATCCTCTCCAACCTAAACGACTTATCGAAACCCACGGCCATTCCTGTGCCTTGGTCTGACCACTTCCTGATTAAATTTTCCCTTCTTGTAAAAAACTCTAATGGGATGAGAACACCAACTCCTATACAATTAATTAGGAAATGGAAAAAACTCGATCTAGAAAAACTTAACTCCTTTCTCGAGGGCCATCTCCCTTGTACAAAATCAACAGTACAAGAGTTTTCTACATCAGTCCAAACTTGGCTCCTAGAAGCCATCGACTCCACTTTGCCTAAAACTATATTAAAACAAAATTCCCACCGTCCCCCTGCTCCATGGTTCACTGAGACCTTGAAACAAGAAAAAAGTATATGCAAAACTGCAGAACGTCATTGGAGGAAATCCTATTGCCCTGAGTCCAAATTGGCCTATAAACATAAACTCTCAAATTATCAGAGGCTCTGTGCCAAAACCAAAGCTGAACATGCCTGCACGAAAATCACTGAAGCCCTATGTCAGTCCAAAACACTTTTTAAAACTGTAAGAGAACTAGCTGGTTCCCTTACATTACAATCTCCCCCAGATTTAAACAAATTACAATGTGATGCCCTTGCAACTTTTTTTGTAGAAAAAGTCGACAAAATCTATCAGGGTATAGAACAAACCACAAAGGAAATTGCCGAGTCCAGAGCAACCCCACCTTCTATTAATATTGGCCCTGAAATCAACACTTCAGTCCCCATCACTCCCATGAAAACAGAGATGTCCTCCTATATATCCCCACTTGATGTAACACCTCCAGCCATTTTAGATAAATGGCCGTTGCTTGACTTAGACTTGGTTCGAAAACTTCTGAATTCTATCAAATCTGGCTCACCAAACGATTCATTACCATGTTCTTTCCTGAAAAAATTAAATGATAAAACTCTAGGGACAATTACCAACCTTCTTAATAAATCGCTACAGGAAGAAATCGTACCAAAGGAATGGAAACATGCAATGATCCACCCTCTACTGAAAAAAGCTGGAACTGACCCCAACTTGCCATCCAACTTTAGGCCTATCTCTTTGCTACCTACCTTTGCAAAGATATTGGAAAAACATGTTCACAGAGTCCTCACTGATTTCATTACCACCCATGATCTACTACCTCTTCATCAGTCAGGATTCCGCACAGGATTCTCTACGGAAACGACTCTGTTGGGCGTAACTGAGAATATCCGTCTACTGTTGGACCGCGGAGAAACGGTTGCCTTGCTGTTACTGGATCTCAGTGCAGCATTCGATACTGTGTCACATGCTGTACTTGAGCAAACCCTCCACGCCACCGGTATCAGGGGCGCCGCCTGCAACTGGATTAAATCTCTGCTAGAACAACGCACCTTCCAAGTTTTCTCCCAATCAGCATGCTCCGACACTATGACCCTTAAACATGGAGTGCCGCAGGGCTCTATATTGAGCCCACTGCTTTTCAATGTTTACATGAGTCCATTGGCCAAAATGATAGAACAGTCTGGCCTACTCATGTTCTCGTATGCTGATGATTCCCAGCTTATTTTCTCTTTATCATCTTCGGATCCAAATAACATCTCGTCATTAAAAATCGGCCTCACTAACATCGCAGACTGGATGAGAAAATTTTTTCTCAAACTTAATGGCGAGAAAACAGAGTTACTTGTTTTGGGCAAAAACAAAGAACTCTGGGGACCCCAGCACTGGCCTGATGTGATGGGCACACCCCCGGTCCCAGTCAAATCAGCACGCAATCTCGGAGTCATCATTGATGAATCATTAAGTCTTAATCAGCAAGCTACTAAGACATCATCCACTTGCTTTGCGATTCTAAAGTGGCTGAAGAAAATCTGTTGGATGTTGCCCAAAAACACCCAAAAATCGGTCATCAATGCTTTGATAACCTCCAGGCTTGATTACGCCAACGTGCTTTATCTAGGGGCCAACAAGGCCATAACCCGACGACTACAGACAGTGCAAAATGCCGCCGCAAGATTGCTGTGGAAAATTCCCATCTCCACACCTACCACCAAGTATATCCGCGAATTGCACTGGCTGAAAATCGAGAATCGGGTAAAATTTAAATCCTTATGTCTTATGCATAGGATCTCAACCAACAAGGCACCCAAATATCTTCAAAACCTTATTCAGCCCTACCGTCCATCCCGCACCCTTCGTTCAGCTACAGCCAACCAATTTGTGATCCCTAAAATCAGGCTGGCGAGAATGGGCGGCAAATCTTTTTCATACCTGGGACCCTCCCTCTGGAACACTCTTCCATTGATTCTTAGGCAGGAAACGAATCACCTGAAATTCAGGAAAGCCCTAAAAACCTGGCTGTTTAACATCTAAAAATCCTGATTTTCTCAATGCACGGAATCATCAGCGCCGGGAAACCCTTTGTTGGGTAGCTGTAGCGCTTTAGAAATGAAATAAATAAATAAATAAATATGGTAATGATTTGTATGCCTTTATAAGGATATGATAAAATAGACCTATAAAAGGGCATGAATCGGCATTTTTATATTAGGGTCCTAGATTCGTTTACAACATTGCGAGACCATTGTTTCGCTTTAAGAGGTTGTCCTTTTCTGTTAGTGGTCTTTTTCAGTATGTGGAAGGCAATTTGATGATGATCCAACCGGTCACAAGGTAGTATGTCCTTCATTTGAATGAGATTGTCTCCAGCAATAATGAGGCCAAGGGTGGCGCCTTTGTTGTGGGTGGGTCCCTTACAGAACTGAGAGAAGTTGAGATCGGAGTGGAAAGTCTTAAAGGAGCTGACTAATGGGCCATTGGTGTCATTTCAATGGAGGTTAAAGTCATATGGTATGGTTGATCAGAACATGAGCTTATGAGCTCCATGATTTGCTCCATGAAGATCAAATTGTCCCCAGGAGGATGGTAAACCGCGTGGAGCACACAGATAATTTTACCCTTATTCCAAATTTCTGTCTTTAGTAGCTCACAGGAAGATGGCGGAGCCTTCTGAGATTGCTTTATGGTTAGGCTGGCGCAATGAATGCAGGCAATGCCACCCCCCATTTTCCCTGGCCGATCACACCTGATAATGTCATAGTCAGTCGGTACTAAAATGTCAAGAACAGGGGTGGATGTTTCCGCGAGAATCCGCAGTTCCAAATCTTGTGCTAAGATGAGTGCAGAAATGTCAGCAGCATGTTTCACAGCCGATCTGTAATTGAGCAGCGTAGAATTAACGTGCAGGAGGTGTTGTCTCTTCAATGTGAGCAGTAGTTATTTGGAATAGGTTTTCCTTTATAACCAATCTGGAGTTAATTCTGGGTTCCCTGTCAGGGTCTGGGTAAATAGTGGGGATGTTAATAACAGAATTAGAGGAGGTAAAAGATACCGGACTACTATACGAGAATTCAAGAGCGCGGATGTCTTCCGCTGACATCTGGGGCTGAAACCTACGAAGTCTGTATTGGTGGTTAGGCAGAGGCCTAGAGATCTACCTGTAACTAATGGGGATCTGGCAAAGGGTTCTTCGTCCCCACCACCGCAGAGTTCGGGTGTGTTGCAATGCACCTTCACAAGTGGCAGTTATATATTCTAGAAAAGACTACATGATCTCTTTGACACTCAGGAGATCCTGCTTGAGGTCAGCGAACTTTTCCTCCAGGTAATGCCCATTAAAGCACTCCTCTGCAGCCCCCTTAAAAAGAGTTTGTAGGGAACTGGAAGGTATAGTAGGACCCTTACCGCAGTTACAAGGGGGGGGGGGGCTATGGTTCAGCTCCAAGGCTAGGCTATCAGCAAGAAATTATACACCAAACCATGGTACAGCTTGGTAGCCGGCATGTGGATTTCAGAGCAGGCAATAGGAGAAGCACAGAAGGCAAAAACAGGTGGGGTAAGCGATGGATTAATTTGATAAAAAGACTTGAAATGCTCAAACACTGTAGGTTCAACAAATCTAATGATGAAGAAGCCATACATCTCAGAGTCACAGGTAGTTGCCTGCCCAATTCCTTCAGACGCCAAACGCTGCAAGAAACCCTCAGTCTGGAGAGTGCGCTTATGCTGCCAGAGAGGAGGAACGTGCCGGCAAACAAGCCCCTGACATGGAGACTGGAGAAGCCCAGAGTGAATCAGCGTAGAGAATGAAAAACTAGAAAAAACACAAGGTAGAAGACCCCAAAGTGATATCTCTGAAGAAGGCAAAGCTGTGTATTCAATTGGATTTTCAATTTCTTCATGAAGGTAAATGTCCCCCACTGGGCAAATATGTTAAAACTGTAGTAAAAAGAACTATTTTGTAACAGTTTGCAATGCGAGAGAAAAAGTGAGTGTGTCACGTCAAGAAGACAAGCTGGTCGGCAAAAGGTTTTAGAAGCATTCCAGGCATATTCACTGAAGTAAACAGCAATATCAGTTGAGGCATGTAGAAAATGAAAGAGCCGATTGTCCCCTAATTTCTTGTCAAAACGTTCTTTGACGTCACTGTCGAGCGATAGTGAAGAATATGGGTGAGCAATGTCGATGCAGATTACTGAAAGATGTGCGCATGTAGGTCTGATTTCTTGCAAGAAAGAATGCAAATCAGAAAAGAATCAACAAGTGAAATCCGGAGATTCATTTGGACATTGTCATGAATTAAAATTGAGAAGGTTAATGGTTGCTATATACTGTTTATCATAGACAGTGGTGTGTTGATAAATATCATGTCAGTTGAACAGTACCATGAACTGTCTCTGGTGCCCCGTCTCACCCCATCAAAAACCAAAGTATACACTTGGGCACCCTCAACACCATTGCAAAGTCAAGGTTCCTTTATTGCGACTATGAAACATAAGAAGACTAAGGTATAAGCCCCAATCCATATCCTTAAGGGCACTTTGTCGAGTGCATGTTTGCTCAGCTTCTGCACAGTTGCTGACATGGGGCTAAATCCCGTGAATTTCAATAACAATGCTCATCATGAATCAGTTTCCATCAGTGCTCAACAAAATCTAAAAATTGCATTCAATCTACAAGAGGCTGTTGAAAAAGAAATTTAGACTTTACCATACCATGATATAAGATCTAATTGAGCACTCTACTGGTCCATTGCCATGGGTGTCGCCGATAGTGATGGTACCTAAAAAGGGCAGTGGCGGGTCTGTGCAAATCTGTTTTGACCTACGTCCAGCAAACAAGGCAATCGAAAGAGAATGACACCCAGGTCCGCACATTGCTGATATGATTAGCCAGTTGAATGGTGCCAAAGTCTTTTTGCACCTTGATCTGGACAAAGCATCAGCTCGAACTGGAAGAAAATGGCAGGTACATTACTATCTTTCCAAATCATGTTAATTTGTTCAGATAAGAAATATTGAGTTTCAGAGTGTCTTCAGCTGCTGATCTTTTTCAAGATGTCATTTGTCGCATTCTACAGCCTGTCACGCATGCATTCAACTACAGGGATGATATACTAGTAGTTGGGGGCCACAAGAAAGGAACATGAGAGTGCCCTTACACAAGTGTGCCGTATACTTGCTGATGCAGGTCTTAAGTTGAAGGCTGATAAATTTCACAAAACAAAACTTCTTTCAGCACATTTTCTGGGAAGGAGGAATGACTCCAGATCCAGCAAAGGATCAGGCTTTGTCATCTACATTCCCTCCACAAGATATAACCATGCTGGGATCTTTTCTTGGTCCGTGACTTTGCCACTGTAAGTGCCCCATTGAGAGAGTTAACAAAAAGGAATGTTTGAGTAATTGGAAGAGTAGAGGCATATTTGCAACCTAGGTTGTTCCATCCATTCTAAAATCTGACTTTTGCTCATCATTCAATGGTAGGGAATTTAAAGACTTTCTTACTCATTTGAATATCAAGCCTCAATCAATCAATCAACTGGATTTGTAAAGCGTGGCTCATTAACCATGAGGGATTTCAGGCACTGAGGGTCTTGCTGCAGAGGCTCAGTTGAACATCTAGGTCTTGAGTTCTTTCCTGAATTCCAGCAGAGAGGGAGAGGTCTGGAGGTGAAGAAGGCGGTTGTTCCAGGATCTGGCAGCCAGGTAGTAGAAGGAACGGCCTCAGCTGTTGCTAGGGCATTATCCGAGGGGTGAGAGCGAGGTGAAAGGAGGCGGAGCAAGGTGTCTGGTGGGTTGATGGAAGTTCAGGCAGTGGTTGATGTATGCTGGTACTGGGTTGTGTAGGGCCTTGTAGGAGTGGATCAGCATCTTGAAGTGACATCTCTTCTGGATGGGAAGCCAGTAGAGTTTTCTGAGGTGGGCGGTGATGTAGGTCCACTTGGGGAGGTAGAGGATGAGTCTGGCTGCGAAATTCTGTATGATCTGTAGTTTCTTCAGGAGATGTGAGGTGATACCTGCATAGAGTGCGTTGCTGTAATCCAGTCTACTGGTGATTAAGGCTTGGGTGACGGTTCATCTGATGTTGACTGGAAGCCATATGAAGATCTTGCAGAGCATGCGAAGGGTGAGGAAACATGCGGAGGACCGTGTTGATCTTTTTCATGGTGAGCTTGCGGTTAGGTATGATACCAAGGTTGCGGGCATGGTCTATTGATGTGGGTCCTAGTTCGGAAGGCCACCAGGAGTCGTTCCAAGGGGAAGTGTTGTTTACGAAGATCAGAACTTCTGTTTTGTCAGTGCTGAGTTTCAGGCCGTTGTCTTTCTTCCAGACAGAGATGCTGGCCATGCATCTGTGGAAGTTGTCACTCGTCATGGTGGGCTCTTTTAAGAGCGAGAAGATGAGCTGGGTGTCATCAGCATAAGAAATTAAGTTCAGTCCATGTGTTCGAATGATGTAGGTGTGAAAAGGGTGGGGTTGAGGGAAGAGCTTGGAGGGATGCCTCAGATGATGCTCTTATGTTCGTAGGTGAACGTAGGAAGGCATTTTCTTAGTTATTGTGGCGAGGAAGGAGGCGATCCATCGGAGGGCATCTCCTTGAATTCCGATGTGGTGAAACCTTTTGATAAGGGTGAGTGGGATATGGTGTCGAACACTGCTGAGAGGTTGAGGATGATCAGAGCCATAGTTTCTCTTCGGTCAAGGAGGGAACTGATGTCGTTGGTGGCAATGATGAGGGCGTTTTTGATTCTGTGAGTTGGAGGTTGATGGCTTACTCAAGGACCTTGGGAGGGAAAGGGAGCAGAGAGATGTGCCGAAAATTCTTCAGTCCGCTGGGGGTCGGCAGGCGGTTTCTTAAGGAGTTTGACTTCAGCGTGTTTCCATTTCTGAGGGAAAGTGGCCATGGCGATGGATGCATGGAGGATCGTGCCGAGATCTTTGCTGATCGACTTTTTTCCCAGGTTGAAAATGTGGGAGGTGCTCCTGAGCTGACCGCGTTTTAAGCAATGCGCTGGTCCCAGGTGGTTAGAAGATGGCTGGGGTTTGCATCTGTAGGAGAGAGAGGCTGAGAATGTTGATAGCGGTGTGTTGGTGCTCTAAGTTTTTGTTGATGTCGCAGATGTTGTCGTGGAAGAAGTCTGCCAGGGTGTCGCAGAGTTCCTGGGAGGGGGGTGATGAGGTTTTCGGAGGCCGAGGGGTCGGCAAACTCTCTGCAAATGTTGAATAGCTCTTCACTGCAGTTGGAGCTGGTTTCAATGTGGGTTGAAAGTGTGTTCCTTTTACTCCTCTTCAGGAGTTGGTGGTATTGTTTGCATTGCATGAGGTTTTGAAGGAGGCTCAGTCTGTGATGTCCTTGGTGGTGCGACATCTTTGGAGTTGCTTGCAGTTGCATTTTGTAACTCTTAGTTTCATAGTGAACCAGCTGGCCTGTTTGGAGTGTCTCTTTGGTTTGGTGGTGCATTTGGTGATCCAGGCAGAGTTTTTGACAGCCTGTTCTAGGATGTTTGAGGCGCTCGGGTGGGTGGAGTCGAAGGCATCAGTCCATTGTCTCTCTGACACTTTGCTCCAGCTTTGGTGAGGGGTCTGACGATGGTGCTGGGGGGACCCGACATGGTGAAGTGGACAATGGCATGACCTATCCAGTTGAGTTTGGTGACATGGCTGCACTTGACTCTGTCAATGGCTGTGAAGATGGGGGTCGAGTGTGTGTCCTGTGAGTGGGGTTGTTGACAGAGAGGTCAAGGGAGTTCAAGCTTTTGAGGAGGTTGGCGGTGTTGTTCAGGTCCTCGAGGAGGAAGTTGAGACCTCTGAGGAAGGTAGAGTGTTTGGAGTCCATGGGGAGCGGGGCTATGATATTGGGATTGACACTTCAGAAGCAGGGGCCCAGAGGTCTGTAGGCAAGGGTGCCTCTGATGGTGGTTTTGTTGTTGGTGTGGAGTTGGAAGTTCAGATGTTCCATGAAAGGGGTGGCATCATCAATCGTGGTGGTGCAGTGGATGGTGTCCTTGTGGATGACTACGATTCCATCTCCATGTTTGTTGATGTGGTCTCAGTGTGTTATCTTGTGCCTTTGGGTGTTGCTGAGGCAATGTCGGGCGCTGATGCGGGGTTGAGCCATGTCTCGGTGAGGAAGGCAACATCAGGGTGAGGGAGGTGATGGTGTACAGAATCTTGTTGTGTGTTTACAGTGAGATCATGTGTTGAGCAGGAGGCAGTGAAGATGTTCTGCAGTGATTGTGGTTGGTGTGACAGAGGAGACCATACATTAGGGTGCTCCGGTGTTGCAGGTGAATCGGCAGTGCCAGCAGATAAAAAGGTCCTATCGTGGATCGAGGCGAGATGCAGTAGCAGCTGCTGTTGCAAGTTCCGGGTTTGAGGGCTCTGTGGCTGTGTAGCGACAGATGGCAGGAGAGCTAGGGTTTCTGCAGCTGGACGCAGTCCAAGCGCAGACAACTGCAGACAGGCTTGCCTTTGACGCGTCCGCTGCGACATCCATTAGGTAGTTCCTGGCCGGTGTGCAAATCTTAGCTGGAGGTGGGAAGCACAGGTGAAAAAATAGCAGCAAGAGTAGAAGGCGAAGTAGGGATAACAACAGAAAAAAAGTCCGGCTAGTGCAGGCAGAGAGAGACAAAAACAAAGTTTAATGACTGAGAAGCAAGGAATACGCAGTACAGGCAAAGAAAAGTGGCTCAACAAAGTTACGTTGTACAGCAGATGGAAAATGCTACTTACCCAGTATGCATCTGTTCTTGGCATATAGAGCTGTAGAGTCATATGCTTGTGTATAGATCACCAACTAGTTTTGGGTCCAGATGCTTGCACTTTTTTTTTCTTTGAATAAGTCTTTCCAGTCACGAGGTAGGTGACTCCCCTTTCCGGTGATAGTGCACATGGGCATCGACTCTACTGTTAGATTTTTTTTTCCCTGCAGAGGGTGATAATGGAGTTTGTAAGAGTAGTAAAAGGAGATGTCCATGAATGTATGTATCTAAGTAAGATGTTACTGCAACAGATATAGGTACGCGGGTGGGCGCATATGACTCTACAACTCTATATGCCAAGAACAGATGCCTCCTGGGTAAGTAGCATTTACCGTTCGAGGCATATGAGCTGTAGATCATATGCTTGTGCATAGACTACGTAGCAGTTATCTCCCAAAGTGGTGGCTAACCTGTAGCTGTTGCAGTTGTCTGAAATAGTGTACTTAAAACTGCCTGGCCCATACTAGCTTGCTGTCTTGCTACCACATCTACACAATAGCGTTTTATAAATGTGTGTGGTGTAGACCATTTTGCAGCTTTGCAGATGTCATCTATGAGTATCTTTCCCAAGAATGCCATAGAAGCCACCAGTTAGTGTGTAGAATGCGCTCTAGGGGGAATTGTTAATGTGCGTTTAGCTTTAATGTAGCATATCTGAATGCATTTAACTATCCACCTAACAATACTTGATTTTGATATTGGATTACCTTATGTGGTGGAGGAAAAGCAACTAAAAGTTGCTTGGTTTTCCTGAAAAGTTTTGTTCCTTCTATGTAGTATAGTAAAGCTCTTTTGACATCTAAGGTGTGAAGAGCACGTTCTGCCACAGAATCTTGTCGAGGGAAGAACGAAGCCAGCTCAAAAGATTGGTTGATATGAAAGGCAGAAATTACTTTAGGTAAAAATTTGGGGTTTGTCCTTAAACCACTTTGTTTTGGTGTATTTGTAAAAATGGCTCTTCTATGGTTAGTGCCCGAAGCTCACCCACTCTTCTCAGAGATGTGATGGCTATGAGGAAGGCTGCCTTCCAAGTGAGAAATTGTAGTTCACATTTGTGCAATGGCTTGAAAGGTGGACCCATGAGCCTTGTAAGGACTATGTTGAGATTCCACACTGGAGCAGGTGGAAGTCTCGGTGGAATGACTCGTTTAAGTCCTTCCATAAATACTTTCATGGCAGGCGCTTGAAAAATAGACAAATGCTGTCTGATATGTAGATATGCAGCTATTGCAGCAAGATGTAAGCGTATAGATGTATATGCTAAATTGGAACGCTGTAGATGTAGTAGATATATTAGCAACAACAAGGGGCCCCAATTCAGTCAGCAGGGGACCTCGGGGAACATACTTCTTCAAACAACAGTGGTCCCATGCATTCCATAACATATGAAACAGTAAATATAGACAAAGTCAGATCTATATTTGGAGTGACATGTCCAGCCGGACAGAGGTCATTCAAGTTTACTTAATAAACAGTTAATCCATATAGCGAAAATATCTTCCACAGTACACCCGTGTGGTACACAAGCCTGTGCCCAACACTAGCGGGTGATTACAGATGGTGAAGAATAGAAGGTTTTTTTAAGGCAAGCAAACGTTTTTCTGTTCACATTCAAATTATACAGAAATGTCAAAAAGCACCATTACAGTAGTTTGAAATTCAAGTTTTTTTGTATAGGGTGCTAGACAGGTCGACGGCGTTTCGGTCCCCTTATTGAGTCATGGGGACCATCATCAGGACAATCAATAATTGCCTTAACGTTAAAAACCTCAAAAATGCCTGAAAAAGGAGAAAGGGGAGTAAGGAGAAAATATACATTTAAAGACATAATGTTCATTATGTAAAACAAGTGACTGAACGTGAAGCGTGCATCTGGCTGTTAAAGAGGTGAACATACTTCGTGGTTCCAAGTGGTCTTATTGCAGCGCGAGTGAAGATGAACATGCTTGCAGGTGGACGCAAGACAACGGTCGTGCCGAGGTGGAGTTCAGGCTGGGAGCAGACGTGAATGAACATGCTCACGGACGTGTAATTACATGGGGCCTATTGCGGTAGGGAAGAGCGATCTCAGGCTAAGAGCAACGCGCCGGTGACCGTAGTTGAACATGCTCACGGACGTGTAGTTACGTGATTTGAACATTTATAGTTGATGCCTATTGCGGTAAAGCATGAGCAATCTCAGCATTAAGGACGCAGTGAGACAGGATTATCGAGGGTGAACCTACGAGTTCCGTGCCTATATTCGAGAAGTTAGACGTGGTTTGCGCGATACGTCAATGGGCATTTTAAACTAGGGTTTAAAAGCAAGGCAGACGATCCCGTAACGCGGCAACCCATGGCTGATTCGGGTAAGCAGCAACGCTAGGCGTTCACCAGTTCTCTGCCTTGCTTTTAAACCCTTCTAGCTGTAACCTTGCCTCCCTGTGTAGGGCTGCTGGTTCGGGCTTATCCTCACGGCATAATCAGTATTAGTTCGCTGCCTTGGTAAGCCTCCCGCCTAGTTTAAAATGCCCATTGACGTATCGCGCAAACCACGTCTAACTTCTCGAATATAGGCACGGAACTTGTAGGTTCACCCTCGATAATCCTGTCTCACTGCGCCCTTAATGCTGAGATTGCTCATGCTTTACCGCAATAGGCACCAACTATAAATGTTCAAATCACGTAACTACACGTCCGTGAGCATGTTCAACTACGGTCACCGGCGCGTTGCTCTTAGCCTGAGATCGCTCTTCCCTACCGCAATAGGCACCATGTAATTACACGTCCGTGAGCATGATCATTCACGTCTGCTCCCAGCCTGAACTCCACCTCGGCACGACCGTTGTCTTGCGTCCACCTGCAAGCATGTTCATCTTCACTCGCACTGCAATAAGACCACTTGGAACCACGAAGTATGTTCACCTCTTAAACAGCCAGATGCACGCTTCACGTTCAGTCACTTGTTTTACATAATTAACATTGTCTTTAAATGTATATTTTCTCCTTACTCCCCTTTCTCAGGCATTTTTGAGGTTTTTAACGTTAAGGCAATTATTGATTGTCCTGATAATGGTCCCCATGACTCAATAAGGGGACCGAAACGCCGTCGACCTGTCTAGCATCCTATACAAAAAAACTTGAATTTCAAACTACTGTAATGGTGCTTTTTGACATTTATGTATAATTTGAATGTGAACAGAAAAACGTTTGCTCGCCTTAAAAAACCCTTCTATTCTTCACCATCTGTAATCACCCCGCTAGTGTTGGGCACAGGCTTGTGTACCACACGGGTGTACTGTGGAAGGTATTTTCGCTATATGGATTAACTGTTGAACATGCTCACGGACGTGTAGTTACGTGATTTGAACATTTATAGTTGGTGCCTATTGCGGTAAAGCATGAGCAATCTCAGCATTAAGGACGCAGTGAGACAGGATTATCGAGGGTGAACCTATGAGTTCCGTGCCTATATTCGAGAAGTTAGACGTGGTTTGCGCGATACGTCAATGGGCATTTTAAACTAGGGTTTAAAAGCAAGGCAGACGATCCCGTAACGCGGCAACCCATGGCTGATTCGGGTAAGCAGCAACGCTAGGCGTTCACCAGTTCTCTGCCTTGCTTTTAAACCCTTCTAGCTGTAACCTTGCCTCCCTGTGTAGGGCTGCTGGTTCGGGCTTATCCTCACGGCATAATCAGTATTAGTTCGCTGCCTTGGTAAGCCTCCCGCCTAGTTTAAAATTCCCATTGACGTATCGCGCAAACCACGTCTAACTTCTCGAATATAGGCACGGAACTTGTAGGTTCACCCTCGATAATCCTGTCTCACTGCGCCCTTAATGCTGAGATTGCTCATGCTTTACCGCAATAGGCACCAACTATAAATGTTCAAATCACGTAACTACACGTCCGTGAGCATGTTCAACGTTCTGTCACTTGTTTTACATAATTAACATGGTCTTTAAATGTATATTTTCTCCTTACTCCCCTTTCTCAGGCATTTTTGAGGTTTTTAACGTTAAGGCAATTATTGATTGTCCTGATAATGGTCCCCATGACTCAATAAGGGGACCGAAACGCCGTCGACCTGTCTAGCATCCTATACAAAAAAACTTGAATTTCAAACTACTGTAATGGTGCTTTTTGACATTTATGTATAATTTGAATGTGAACAGAAAAACGTTTGCTCGCCTTAAAAAACCCTTCTATTCTTCACCATCTGTAATCACCCCGCTAGTGTTGGGCACAGGCTTGTGTACCACACGGGTGTACTGTGGAAGGTATTTTCGCTATATGGATTAACTGTTTATTAAGTAAACTTGAATGACCTCTGTCCGGCTGGACATGTCACTCCAAATATAGATCTGACTTTGTCTATATTTACTGTTTCATATGTTATGGAATGCATGGGACCACTGTTGTTTGAAGAGGTAGATGTAGTAGATAGCAAATGCTTTTTTGAATTGAAGCATCTAGCGGATTGATTTTATTGTTGTTGCAGTTAATGACAAACCGCTTCTACTTTGCTGAATAGCATGCTTTTGTAGTAGGGCGCCTAGCCTCTTTGATAATATTTATGCCGTCTGGCGGAAGATTAAGATAACCTAACTCTAGGATTTCAGGTGCCAGATCACAAGGTTAAAATGACTGGGATCTGGAGGCCTTATCTCTCCATGGTTCTGAGAGAGAAGATTGGGAGTAAGGCGTAGTTTTTGGTGAGGACCTACTGATAGCTCTAAGAGGGTTGTGAACCAGGGTTGACGGGCTGTGGCGGGGTAGTAGAAAGGGCTCGGAGACTGGATCGCGGTAAATAAGGCTTTATTTTTATAATGGTTTTCTTTTTCCTTAAAGTGAGTCTTTCCTGGGATAGTATAGCTAGGTCCCTTGTGACAGCTGTGCCCGGGGGTCTTCTCCAGGAGACGTCTCCCTTCGTGGGACTCACTCCCGTCTGCTCTGCCTGGGTTGCTCCACCATAGGACATGAAGGAGAGAAATATAATGGGGACATCAGGTAACAGTCCTCTGTGTACAATGCGCAAGGGGGGACCAAGGAGTGAGGGAACACTGCTAAGCAAGTGTATTTATAGCGTTTGCTTTATACAATAGACGTTGGTGATGGATAGTGAGGGAAGGGTGATATAGGTACGGGAAAGTCAAAGGGAGTAAAGCGGACTATGTACAATTAGTGGCCAACAGGCGGTGGGTGTTCAACAACAACTAGCGGCAAGAGGAATCTCCCCGCCTTCCCACCCAGCTCGACACACGCTGCCGTACCTGACTGAGCCACACCCCTCCGGGAGTGTGGCTAGGCGACTCGTGGAGACGGTGGCCTCCTGGTGCCGCAACTCCTCCCTGTGGTCTTTCTGCCGTCTCCTTCTCTCGGTCAGCTCTCTCTCCGCTCCTCACTCGGTCTCCACAGGCCACACGGAACTCCTCCTGGGTGTCGTCACACGCCGTCTCTCGTACTTCCTCCTCCTTGTCCAACAAGGTTGTGCCTGCTTCATCCAGGGGCGGGGCTTCTTCTTCCGAGTATGCCCAATTAAAGGAGCTGTCTACTTCTGTGTCGTTTTGGTTTTGCCACAGCGGTTGCGTGTCTGTATTCCACTCGCTCTGGGGCAAGTGGAGAGAGGGGAGGATAGCAGAGTCAGCGACCCACCATTCTGTTGTTGGGGGAGGTTCTTCTATGTTTCTAGTCCCCTTGCTACACGGGCCCATGCGGGAGCAACTAGGATTAGTGCCAGGGACTGCTGTCTGAGCTTACGAACCACTAATGGAATGAGTAGGAGAAGTAGAAAAGCGTAAGCAAATATCCCTGACCAATTCATCCATAGCGCATTGCTTTTGGACTATGGGTGTGGATACCTGGATGCAAAGTTTGGGCATTTTGCGTTTAGGTGACTGGCAAACATCTATCGCTGGGAAGCCTCACATTTGAAAGAATGGGAGGAGAACTTGAGGGTGGAGTTCCCATTCGTGGATCTGCTGACGTTGACGACAGAGCAGATCTGCAATCTGGTTGTTTACTCCTGGGAGGTGTTCTGCAAGGAGATATATTTTTTGAGGTATGGCCCATCTCCGGATGGTCTGGGCTAGGTGTGAGAGCTGGAAAGGTGTGTGTCCTCCTCTGTTTTTGTATGTAGTAGATTGCTGCCATGTTGTCTGTGCGAATCAGGACAGCTTTGCCTACTAGATGAAGTTGAAAGGCGTTCAATGCTAGAAACATAGCTAGCAGTTCCAAATGGTTTATGTGGAGTTGTTTCTGTTGCAGAGTCCACATGCCCTGAATGGTATGTTTTTGAAGATGAGCTCCCCAACCAGCGAGCAATGCGTCTGCTGTTAGCCCTATCTGTGGAACGGGGTCGATAAATGGTGGTGCCTTGGAAGGGGTTTTGTATGTTCCACCACTGAGGAGAACGATGGGTGTGGCCATCCACCAACACTAGATCTGATAACTGACCTTGAACCTGGTTCCGCTGACGTACTAAGCGTTCCTTTAGGGGACGCATTTGGAGTCTTGCGTAAGGAACAATTAAAATGCAAGATGCCATCATTCCTATTAATTGCATGTACACTCAAGCTGGTAATGAGTCTGCATGTTGCAGATCCTGACTTGGTTGGGATACACTAGAGCTTTCTGAGTGTCTATTGTGGCTCCTAGATACACTTGTGTGTTGGATGGTTGGAGATGAGACTTGGTGAGGTTTACAGTGAACCTGAGGTCGTGAAGCAGTTGGACTGGGTTTTGCGTGTGGCGTGGACAGCTCTGTTGCGAGCTGGCTTTTATTAGCCAGTTATCTAGGTAGGGAAAGACGTGAATGTGCTGTCTTCTTAGATGAGCTGCGACTACTGCCAGACACTTTGTGAAAACCCTGGGTGCTGTAGTTACTCCGAATGGGAGGACTTTGAATTGATAATGTTGGCCATCTACCACAAACCTGAGGTATTTGCGGTGAGCGGGGTGAATGGGAATATGGAAATAGGTGTCCTTTAGATCCAGAGTGGACAGAAAGGCACCTTGCTGAAGGATCTGGAGAACCTGTTGAAGTGTGACCATGTGAACGTGGTATGAGGATGTAGAGATTTAGTTCTCTGAGCTCCAATATAGGTCTAGAAGACCCATCTTTCTTGGGAATTAGGAAGTAATGGGAGTATACCCCGGTCCCTTGGTATTGCTGGTGGACTCCAAGGGAGGGCAAGGCAGGAGGTACTCTTTGTGCCTACAGATCTTCCCCCCCATACTACAGCCAGCAAAAGCCCAGCCACTCTGATGTTCAGGAGAACCATGGGTACCAAGTTGCCCCACTGGACTACTGAAAGAACAAATGATACTCATAAAGTTCGACTCACTAATTCATCTCACAAGTCCAGAATGAACATTTATGCAGACAAGCGTCGATGTGCTCAGGACATTACGTTTCAGAAAGGAGACAGTGTCCTTGTCAAGCAGAGGAAATCGGATGCTCCATTCGATGCCAATCTATTGCAAGTTGTGACTAGTAAAATACATATGGAAATATGCTCACCATCCTGGAAAGTCCATTACGAGCTATTCCTCCCATTTTAAGAACCTGCCTCGGAGTCTATCAGCTCCAGACATCTGGAGTGAGACTGCCATCAGAGGGCCAGGAGAGCCCCAGAAGTGCATCAGTCTCTAGATAACCAGTGCCTGCTGTGGTTGTTTCTCCTGTATTTCCTCAGCCTCACACCACAAGACCTGGAAGAGTGGTTCGCACTCCTAGACGACTCAAGGATCTATGTGTATATGTGTGTATATATATATATATATATATATATATATATGCTTTAAAAAAATCTTTTATTTAATAAAGGGGGAGATGTCGTGTCTTGTGGACTATAGAGTGTGGGGTCCCGAACAGACTCTGCAGTTTAGTGACTTAAGTGATTGAGTGTGGTTAATAAAATGCACTCTATAGAATAAAGATGTGTAATACTAAGCTCTGTGTGGAGTAATTTATTTACATGCTACTGTGTTGGGGAGGATGCTAAAATTACCTCCTGCCTTGCCCTCCCTTGGAGTCCACCAGCTGGCTGCCACACTCCCTTTCTCTATACTCAGCTTCGTCCTGGGAAACAAAATCTCGCAGGGCTCTTCTGCGAATGTTCACGTCTCACACTGCTCGACTCTCTGTGAGATCGTATTATGTGAAGTCTTTGCTCTATTTTTGGTCCCCCCCAGGTCTTTCCTTCCAATCCCTTCAACCTTTACCTGGATTTTCACCCAATTTTACCTTAAAATACAGTCTATGGTTTACCACATTTCTTAATAATTATGTGATTATGGTACTATTTTGTTCTTTTTAACTTTTAGTGCAGGCACAGAAGGCATGTGACTGGCGAAAACATGCCCAGCAGGACAAACAAAATTGCAAATGTTTATTTTCTATAGTTAACTTTCTTTTATTTTACCAAGTCTTCTTTTCTCACTTTACACTCAAGTGTTCTTTTGTTTTTGCTCGTGGTCGCGGTCACATTAACATTAACACACTAACACTGTCACAGTAACATCAGTTAGGTGACCAAATACATCTAAAAGACGTTGACATTGACAACGTCAATAGTTTGGAGCTTGGGAATTGCCAAGACCTATTGGCTTTGTCAGTGCTTGTTTGCTCTGTTTTTTGTACCAGATCTCTCTTTTGTGACTTTTTGCTTTGTGCCTCTTTGCCCCATTTCTTCGTAGTTGTTTGCCTTCTCTCAGCTCTGTGACCTTTTTCACTATGTTTTTGCACCATTTCTATTTTTTGACCTTTGCTTTGTGCCTCTTTGCTCAGTTTTTGACTCGGTTTTTGTGCCTTCTCTGTTTTGTGGCATTTGCTTTGTGCCTCTCAGCCTTAAGTGTGATCTTCTGTTGTGTGCAATTTCTCCTTAGCTGTGCCCTCGTTTTTCCACTCATCCCACCACCTGCACTCTTCAACTGGTCCCGCGCCTAGCGCCCTGCATGCCTCCCCCCTCAGACCTACTTAATAGCAGCCAAACGTGCCTGGACTGCGCCCCGTACCAGGAACTCTGGCTTCCCCCACCCCACGCTATCCGGCTCCACTCTTCCACACACTCCACTCCAGCCCTCCCGCCACACTGCACAGCACAGGAGCATTCTCCTGCACCTCCGACACGTTCTCCTGCTCACCTCCACAGCACGCACTTCTGTCGCTCACACAGACAGCACCCAATATTACTTTCTCTCACACTCCCAGATCAGCCACTTCCAACGAACCTCTCTGCACTCTCATGCAGTCTTAACATCATCTTGCTTACCAAACACTCCACGGAAATCAGGGAAGTGCTACACGATCACAGCCTGGACCTGCTCTTCCTCACATAAACCTGGCTAAACCCAGCATTGGCATCAGTCATCGCCACATACATTCCCACCAGCTACAACACTGCTAGGCAGGACGGGCAACACAAACCAGGAGGAATGACCACCATCACATTCAAGGACACTATCTGGTGCACCACCTCCACCAGGAGCATGGACACCTCATGTTCAAACTGCACATCACAGCAAACTTCAGCCTGGTATGCACACCACCAGGACCTTGCACCAACTTCACTAGCAATATCACTGACTTCGTTGCACTCCTCATCACCACTTTCACTTCCTCAGACAATTGAACTTTTTTTAATGCAATTCTTTATTAAGATTTGAATTTGTACAAGCCATCAGTGATAATACTTTCTAGTAAGGCAGTCTGGTGCCAGTTGGAGCAACAATAATTATCTACTCCTATAGATCAAACCTCTCTAAAAACAATATCCCAACATGTCTACGTCACGTAAGGGTTTATAACGAATAAGATATTTACTCCGAGCCAAGGATAGAGACCTAAACTTTCACCTGGAAGACTGCACCGACTTGAACATGGTTGCCCTTCTAAAACACCTCGGCCTCACCAAACATGTCACCTGACCCACCCACACCACTGGTCAACAGTTGGGCCTGACATTTTCCTCTTCAGTGCCATCAGTCAACAAAACTAACACCAATTACACGGAATGACCACGCCCTCATTAAGTTCAGCATCCACCATCCCAGCAAACTTACGACTACCGGACGTCTCCAGTATCGAGAAGAATATCCCAGAGGAGGACTGGATTCCCACTCTCTGTGACCAACCGGAGCAAATCAGAAGCCTGCCGGAAACCACTGAGAACTTCAACAGCTGGATCACTGAATGCCTTGACAGCCTGACCCCCCTCTAGCACCACAAAACAGCAAGCCAGCTGGTACACACAGGAACACAGGATGATGAAACTCCACTGTAAGCAGCTGGAGCGCAAGTGGAGAGTGAGCCCAGGCACAATGGATCAAGACATCTGCATATCTGCTCCGAAACGCTACTAACAGATCTGGAACACCAAGCGAATAACACTCGTAGACCAAATTGAAACAACACTAACAGCAGCAAAGAAATCTTCCCCATCATTAAAGAGTTCAACACGCCTGATATTGCCTCCGAAAACATCATCCCCTCGCAAGACCTCAGCATAAATGTCTTGGAGTTCTACTGCAACAAGAGCCCAAAACTGACCCTCTGGTCTACCATAACCACAAATGAGACCCCCTTTACCCATGAAACCCATCCACTCTGGGCCCTGTCTGACCCCTGGCTCTACCAAACTTTCACCATAGGTCTCATACCCATTAGGGAAGCTCTTACCTTAAACCTCAATGTCTCCACCGACTCGGCCACCTTTCCGGATGCATGGAAATGTGCCACAGTCTCTACTCTGCTCAAGAAACCCTCAGCGGACCCGCTCACCAACAGACCGATTTCTCTCCTACTGTACTCAGCAAAGGTCCCTCAAAAGCTAAACAGATGCCTCACCAACCACCCCATTAAACACTAGCTTTCAGACACCACACAATCCGGCTTCAGGCTCAATCACAGTACAGAACTAACACTCTTCGCCACCACAGATGACATCCGCTTGATCCTGGACAGAGGAGATACGGCAGCCCTCATCCTCCTGGACCTCTCTGAAGCTTTCAACATTGTCTCACAACCCATCTTCATCAGACCCTGCATTAGATTGGTGAGTGAGTGGATCATTGGATGCCAATCTGCTCCTTCTTGACAGACAGAACACAAGCCATCAGCCTCAGGCTAGCACCAGTCTCCTTGGAAGCCTGCAAACTCCTCTGTGGAGTGCCATAAAGCTTGTTCCTTAGCCTGACCCTCTTCAACACTTACAAGACTCCTCTGGCCAAAGTCATTAGTGCACACAATTCAAAATCCTCTCCTACAGTGACAACATGCAGCTCGTACTCGATCTCCTGGACAAGAGAACACAAGGAACACGTTTACCACCTGCATAACTGAAGTCACCATCTGGATGAAGGACAACTGTCCCAAGCTTAACACTGACAAGACAGACGTAGTGATCTACAGAAAAAACGGCATGTCCGGGGATTCCACCTGGTGGCCGTCCGACTTTGGATACACACCAACTCCCAGCCACCAAGTCAGGAACTCGGGATCATCAGGTCATCAATTATCAGCTGCGCCATTGATACTGCTAAAAATGCGTCCGGGGGATCAATACCAGCGTCCTCATCAGACAGGCAAAAGTTAGTTTCTTTTCAAAGGCAAAGTCTCCGAAGGTGTTGCTGAAGGGAGCTTTGTCAAGATTTTCTCTATTTGGGGATGGATGAAAAGTCGCTTCTGCCTTGCATCCAACTCTTCCTGCAATCTCTGGAGGATAGGTTGCTCTGAGCCGTTGGAGCCTGCAGTCATGGTGGCCTTGGAGTCAACTGTGGCCTTGGTGCTGGCAAAAAAAGTGTCTTTGGCTTACGGAAGATCTTGAGGATGGAGGGCTGAGGCGGGTCAGTGCCAGAGTTGGGAACAGCATCAACTCCAAAGTCCTTGATTGGAGCTGGGAGAAGCCCAGAGGCGGTGGAGGCCTGAAGGCTGTCTGGTGGTCAAAAGAAATGGGAGGTACCCTGCCTCTGTGTGAGCCCTCCTCGGCAAACTAGAAGTGCTGAGATCCTACCGTGAAGTGTAAATACTTCCTGTGCGACTGGGATGAGGAAATAGGCATCCATTAAGTCGACTGACACCATCCAGTCTTACATCTCCATCGCATGAAGAACCTGTGCTAGGGTCTGCATCTTGAACTTTTCCTGTTTGAGAAACCAGTTGAAAATCCTGAGATCCAGGATTAGACAGAAACGACCCTCCTTCTTGGGAGTCGGGAAATACTGTAAGTAGCACCCCTGACCCCGTTCCTACTTTGCAACAAACTCTACTGCGCCAGTTAGGAGTAGGGATAGAACCGAGCCGAATATGGTCTGCGTAAACCAGAATATGTTTGGGGAGGAAAGGGTAAGGAAAATTCTTGAAAGGGTAGGTCACACCCCTTTTCCACAATACTTTGCACACAAAGGTCAGATGTTATGAACCCCACTGATAGGCAAGTTACTTACCTTCGGTAACCACTTATCTGGTAAGGACATAATATAGCCGCAGATTCCTTACCTTAGAATATCTCAGGCGTCGGGCCGGATCTGGAATACTTTTGCTTGAGCAATACTGTTGCACGCCTATAGGTGATGTCGGTCAGTTCCGTGTGGCATCGTTGGAAATCATGTCCTTATCATCTACATAGGCACCACCTTGAAGCACTGATGTCAGTTACTTTTGATGACTTTCCACACCAGGAGCGCAGAGATGAAGTACCCTGACAGTGCTGTATTTAGAACAAGGGCCCTGAAAGGGACCAGCCCTGACTCTAAAAACCTGTCTGCAGTGCGGGAAGATGGGTTGGTAGGTAAGGAATATGCGGCTAGATTATGTCTCCACCAGGTAAGGCGTTACCGAACATAAGTAACTTGTCCATCCGATAGAGACATCTGGCCGCAGATTCCTTACCTTAGAATAGATACCCAAGCAATGGGATGCCTTAGGGTAACCATGCGCTATAGAAATGTGTAATCATTCATTCATTCAATAGCATCCCCGGAGCAGGTACTGTGGACAAGTTGAACCAGGAAGCCCTGCAGGACAGAGCGGCTATAAAGGCTAACACTGTGGACTTGACTGTCCAGGCAGTAGTGCTTATTGAACATGTGTAGTGACTCTCACATTGCTGCCTGAAAAATATGAAGGCTGTTACACCACATTGTAATCGCAGCTTTATCTCTGGTAGAATGAGCCCTTAAGCTTTCAGGATGCTGTTTCTTGGCCAGAGCGTAGCAAATTTTGATGTAGAGGATGACCCATCACAAGACAGTTCTGTAATGCATTGCACAACTTTTCTTTGATCCAACATACCCCACCAAGAGTTGGTTGTCCACCTGGAACTCTTTAGTGTGGTCAAGGTAGAACGACAATGCTCTTTTAGGGTTCAGATGGTGTAGTTGTTCCTTCTCTTTAGAGGGGTGCAGAGGAGCATAGGAAGTTGGCAACATGAGTAATTGCCCCACATGGAATGGTGATACCACTTTTGGTAAGAAAGAGGTCCAAGTGCAAAGGAAATATGGCCAGGTAAGGAGGCTTGGATTACAGAGCCTGCAATTCACTCACCCCTTCTGGCAGAAGTTATTGCTACTAAAAAGGCTGTTTTGATGGAAAGCAGCCAGAGGGGGCAGTTGTGAGGTTGAAGCACAAACCAGGAAAGTTAGAACAAAATTAAGGTCCCACTGAGGCAGGATGAATGGGGCAGGTGGGAACATGAAGCCCCTTCAGAAACCTGTTCACAATTTGGGATTTAAACAAAGACGGTGGGTCTGGCAGCCTCAAAAAGGCAGACATGGTTGAAAGGTACCCTTTAAGAGTGCCCAGAGCAGAGCTCTCTTCGGCAAGGGTCAAAATAAAAAGGAGGACTTGTGAGAGTGAAGCAGAAAGAGGATCATTAGACCTTTCTGTACGATATGTTACAAATTTCTGCTACCAGCAAGTGTTCACAATCTTGGTGGTGGGACACCTGGCTGCCAAAATCACATCAGAGCCGTTGGGAGGAAGATCGAATGCTGTCAACTGCCACCACTCAATCTCCAAGCAAGGAGGCGTAAAGTCGACAGGTTTGTGTGGAGAACCCTCATCTGCTGCTGTGACAGAAGATCCTCCTAAAGAGGGAGCCTGGTCGGAGGATTGATAATCAGTTGGAGAAGCTCTGGATACCAGACTCTCTGGACCCAGTCTGGAGCCGCAAGAATAACTTGTCTTGAGCACTCTGGACAGGAGTGATATTGGCAGAAAGGCATACAGGAGGCCTGAACTACACTCAAGACAAATAGCGTAGCGAGTGCTGCCTTGGAAACTTGGAGATGTCAATAATGGCAAAGGATTTAAAGCAGATGCTGGTGCAGATGTAGTTGCTATCAGCTGTGTCGATTGTGGAGCAGGTGAAACCTCTGGGAAAAGGCATTACCAACAGAGACAATGTCTTATTCTGAGCACCGAAGACAGACAGGGAATCTGGGGCATCAGCATGAATTTCATGGAGGGTGCCTGCTGGTAAGGTGTCGATAAGCCTCACAGGTAGTAAGCTTGAAGACCCATGGAGCCGGCAGGTTCACCAGTTGGGATTGCTGCCTTATTAAAATATATGAACATAGCTTTCCGGAAGTGACTGGGATCCGTACCCAGAGGTGAAAAGTCTGGTTACATTCTTCCTGTTGAGGTCGAAGAACCGAATCTGAGGACTGTGTAGTGTCTGGCACTACAGGTCCAGAGTCGGAGGAGGAGCTGGGTTCAAAGGCAATGTCGGGTGTGGCGCTCGAGATGGGGCCGGTGTGACCTCCTGCCGATCTTGTTCCAAGTCACATTGAGGAGACATTGACCTCTGTGAATTATCTTTTCATGTTTTATGTCGAGACTCGTGAGGTTGCTTTTTCTTACATTTCTTCTTGGCCGACTTCGAAGAATGACAAAATAGCGACCTAGATCTTTGCCAAGACATACGACAAACTAATCTCATGTTTGTCCCTGGCCATTAACAATTTGGCATCTTGCTCTCTCAGGCCTCCAGGGCTGGAACAGGTGACATCATGGTCCGATCATAAGCACCAAAGACAAAAGGTTATGTTGGTTATTAATGGACATCTAATTAGCACATTCTTGTTATGGCTTGATACAGGACTTCTTCAGTGTTGAAATTCTGGAAAAAACAGCACCTAGTAGATTGCAAAGAAAAAGCAGAAAAACAACAAACCCTTATGAAGAGTTTGAAAAACAGTTATACATCTAATGAGTGTAAAAAAGGAAACAGAACGCCGATGAGGGTGCTTTATGGCTGTAGTGACGTCATGCAGTGCAACGTACGGAGCAGTGTTAGAGCCAGCACCCCCATCAGTGTGGGAGAGCTACTGAAAAGTTTGTTTGAAGTGGGCACATGTGATAGTCAAAAGGTGAGGAACACGCAGGTAGATGTCATCATAAAGTTTTTTTAAATGATCAAACAGAAATCCGAAATATATAGTTGCTACTCTATATCAATATAAAGAAGCAGGACATTCCTGTCGTTTTTGTGAAATCTCGCACTTAATGGACAAGTTACTTACCTTCGGTAACGACTTATCTGGTAGAGACATGATCTAGCCGCAGATTCCTTCCCTTTGAACTTCCAGGCGTCTGGTAGTATCCAAAAGACCTTTCTTAGCAGTACCCCTGAGCGCCGCTAGGTGGCGTCAGTCGACTTTGCGTGATGTTGTGACATGCCCGTCGGCAATATAACCGGCGCGCTGACATCAGTACCTTTCACGAGTTTCCATGCAAGAAGTGCAAAGCCATGAAGGGACTGACCATGGGGTGTTAAAAAATTTACAGTTAGGGCCCTGAAGGGGAACATCCCTGACACTAAACACAATTCCGCAGTGCAATGAGGATGGGTGGGTCGGTAAGGAATCTGGGGCTAGATCATGTCTCTACCAGATAAGGCGTTACAAAAAGGTAAGTAACTTGTCCATCTGATAGAGGCAGCAGGCCGCAGATTCTTTACCTTAGAACAGATACCCAAGCAAGATCATCCCCAGCAGAGGGACTGCGGAAAGGTTTAGACCATAAAATCCTGCAAAACAGAGCCACCAAACAGTCCTTCTCTGCAAACCTGGGAATCCAGGCAGTAGTGTCTGGCGAACGTGTGCAGCGATGCCCGCGTGGCTGCTGGGCAGATATCAAAAACGGGGACACCACGCTGGAGAGCCGTGGTAGCTGCCTTTGCCCTGGTGCAATGAGCCTTAAGCCCTTCAGATGGATCTTTCTTCGCTAAGGCATAGCAAATTTTGATACAGAGGGATATAGTCCTCATTTGGATAGCAGGCCCTTTCTTTGCACCCACATACCCTATAAATAGTTGGTCAACCACTCAGAACTCTTTGGTTCGATCGAGGTAGAATGATAACGCTCTTTTTGGGTCCAGATGGTGAAGACGCTCCTCTTCCTTGGCATAGAAGATGGGAAGAGTAACAGACTGTCCCATGTGAAAGTGTGCCACCAACTTAGGGAGAATAGATGTCCTCGTGCAGGCACGACTTTATCTGGGAAAACTGTCAGGTAAGGAGGCTGAGATGACAGTGCCCCTGCAGTTCACTCACCTTCCTGGCAGATGTTATTGCCACTAAGAAGGCTGTTTGGATGGTGAGCAACCGTAGAGGGCAGTTGTGCAGCAGCTCAAAAGGTGCACGCATCAGAAAAGAGAGAACCAAATTAAGGTCCCACTGTGGCATAATAAAGGGTGAAGGCCGAAATAAGTGTGTTAACCCCTTCAAAAATGTCTGCACCAGAGGTGATTTGAAAAGAGAAGGCTGATCAGGCAGCCGAAAAAACAAGCATTTGCAATGCATTAGGTCTCACTTTAATTAAGTTTGAGCTATTGGCATTGCTAAATATTGCAACACCAATTGCAACAAAAGTCTATAAATTGTAGGCCAAAAAAATGTGTATTTATTTTTGTAGCAATGGTGGCATGCTGCGCTTGAAATGAATATGTTTAAAAGTAAAGTGCGCCATACTGCGATTGCTACAATAGTTAATTATGGATGCGTTAACAATGGATGTGTGCACTGATGGCTGGTGGTGTGTGTGCCTGTACAAATTGTGCGCTGGTGGTGTGTGCGCAAACCAGCATGAGTGCGGTGATTGAGATAGATAGATAGTGAGGGCGATAGATAGACAGATAGAGTGAGGGCGATAAAGTGAGTGAGGGCGATCAATATAGTTAGGGCGATAGAGTGAGGGCGTTAGATAGAGGGCGATAGAGTGAGGTAATATTTCATACACATCCACACACACACATGCGTAATACGCAATTTTGTGGGAAGTACCCCGATTCACAAAAATTTGGGCCCCATGGAAGGTGGAGCACAGGTCTCTGTAGTTAAACAGTCATCAAGTGGAACTACCTACAAACAACCTACTTGGCATGCTTCCTCCGAACATTCAGCAGAAGCACGACAAACCGATATCATCAAGTAGATATCAATCACCACTATCCCCATTTGTCATTTTGTTTTTAATATTTGGCTATATATAAAGAATAAATACATTATAGGTTTATCAAAAGTGATTTTTAATTGCAACTCAGGATGCCTTATCTCAGGAGTAAGTGGGATTCACACTCTAATCACTAAGTACTCCCTGATTTATCAGGGAGCTCATCCACCCCCCAGACTACTGTCAGATGATGAGACAATGCAATGAAGTATGCCAACCAGGTTTGGTGGGTGAGTGTTCATATTTTTTTATAAGACTCCATTTGAGACACAACTTACGTAGGAGAGTCACCTTATCAAGGTAATTCTTGTGACACTCTCATGCCTTGAAAGTCATTTTATTTGTCTTAAGAGTGAAGGGTAGCTATCTTGAGCAGGCTACAGTCTTGGAAACGTGTCCAAAGTATTCACTAGCAGTCCTCCATATGTTATTATAGTGATCACTTCTTCAGATAACCACAGCTCCCAAAAACTGCTCCTTTTGTGATCGCTGTTGCCGGGAATCACTGAAGCTATACAATGTGAGTTGTTCACAGCAATACTATGAACTTCCAAAACGGCCTCTATCGGATTCGACTTCAGAATAAATACCTAATAATAATGGCACCTTAGCACCAGTGGTGTGAATGCTCGTAGGATATTTTTAACTGCTGTACATTCTATTGCATACTCTATTTTGCCAGCTCACTGTAATATTAAAACTGGTTGGTTTAAGTCGAACAAAAAATATGATTAAGCTGCACGTGCCTTTTCTTTTTTAAATGTGATGCAGAAGAAAATTATCCATGACCAATAGGACCCTCTCAGCACTGCAAACCGAAGTTACAAATATGTCAGCCCGTTCAAAGCGAAGACCACAGTTACAAACGGCAGCACCATTCTCAACTTCAAGATGGTGACTATCAAGTTGGGTTCTTTGTTTCAACTACAAAGCCAAAGTGAGAAAAATGAAAAGTATTCTTCTATTAGTCACAGTGGCTGGGGCAGAGTCGAAAAATAAAGAGTGTAGTGTAATCTGATGCAAAAACGAAGGATTTTGCATGTGTAAGAATGAAAACACTTGCCATCTTGCATTATAATCGTTAATAAAGAGGGGCAGAACAGAACTGTTTTTGTCCCTTTGTATTGAAATAAACATTGTAAAAGGACGATAGTCTTGCAGTAAGCTACACAAACTTGATTCAGGTTTGCTTTGCCGAACTAGTGTGGTGAGTGAAGGGTAGGCTTGCTGCTTTTGGTGCTGCAATGTGATGAGCACAAATATTAGTGCCATGTAGAACAAGGCTTAACAAATCATTCACAAAAAAGGAGCATGTAAAAATCAAATTGTTCCTATGCAACTTGTTCCTATCTAATAGCTTAAACACTATTAAAATATGCTCCCTAATTGCAAGCAGAATCATTGAAATACTAGGACTAATCAATAAAGAGACCTGGAGCACGTTCTATACAAGATGGACACATTGTGGCTGGATATTTCTTAGAGGGAGTGGGCAGACATTTCCTTTCCAAACAGCTTCGCGTGGCCCATATGTCCAAAGAAATAAATCAAAGATAAGACCGGCTGATTGTACCAGCGCTGGTGGGATTCGGAGGCAGTGGCACAGATGCCGCTGATCTACTTTTAATTTAAAAGTAAAGCTTTCTTTTTGTAAAAATTATTTAAGATGCCAGTGATAATGGGATGAGCTGGATGAGACCTCTGTCGGGGAGGAGGGGTTGGGAATTAGGGAGTGCGCTGACAAATCTTTATCAGCTACAATAGCAAGCAGGAAGTGGGGGGGGGGAAGTGGATTCCTTTGTAGTCTGATGCTGACTGCAAGCAAACCAGCATGAGTGCGGAGAGAGGCTCACAGGCTGCCGAATGGTGTGCGATGTGCATCCGCCCGCACACATGCACTGTAGTCAATCCGCCTGGAAAAGCCTTTGGGAGCATTTTTGAAAGCCCCCTTACTTAAGTCTCACAGACAACGCATGAGCGTGGGCTCAGCGAGACCTAAAAAGGAAAGTGACGAAAGATAGCCCTTCAAGGTGCCCAGAGCAGAGCCCTGCTGGGCCACGGAAAGTATAAAAGAGGACATCAGATAAAGATGCAGATAGAGGGTTAATAGACTGCTTCTGTACAATATTTACAACATTTGGTCCATCTGCAGGCGTATACCAATTTTGTGGAGGGGCGCCCAGCTGCCAAAATAACCTCACAGACTTCGGGAGGGAGAACGAAAGCTGGCAACTGTTGCCGCTCAATCTCCACGCAAGGAGGCAGAGTGTGGGCAGATTCGGGTGGAGGACCCTGCACTGCTGCTGCAACAGAAGATCCTCCCGAAGGGGAAACCTGACTGGAGGATTGATATTCTTGTCTAAAAGCTCGAGATACGAAACTCTCTGTGCCCAGTCAGGAGCCACAAGAATAACTTGTGCTCGGTCGCTCCTGATCTTCTTGAGCACTCTGGGCAGGAATGGTATGGGTAGAAAGGCATACAGAAGAACTGAGCTCCACTCGTGACAAAAAGAGTTGCCGAGCGCGAGCCACCTTGGAAAATCCAACGCACAAAACTGCTGACACAGCACGTTCTCTTTAGAGGTGAACAGATCTAACCAATAGTCTCCCCACAGCTGAAAGAGACCTTGTGCCATTTCTGGTTGGAGACACCACTCGTGATCTGCAGGGCACCTTCGGCTGAGCTCGTACGCCCAGGCATTCAGAGAACCAGCCGGGTGTTGAACCACCAGGGAAATGCCCTGTTGGTCCAGCCAAGTCCAGAGCTGCATGGCCTCTTGACAGAGCCCACAACCCCACTCTGCCCTGTTTGTTGCAGAACCACATGGTGGTAGCGTTGTCCGTGAACACCTGCACAAGCCTTCCCTTTATCGACAGCAAAAATGCTTTCAGGGCCAGTCGAATCGCCCGAAGCTCCCAAAAGTTGATATGGAGCTTGGCTTTCGCCAGAGACCAGATTCCTCTGATCTCCACCTACCCCAGATGGCCACCCCATCCCAGAAGGAACTCATCCGTCACTACTGTGAAATCTGGGTGGGGAAGGGAGAGGGGTCTGCCCTTGAACCCACTGTGGTCTGTTAGTCACCACTGCAGGTTTCTCGCAGTGCCCTCCTAAATCTGAACCAGGTCCGTGAGATTTCCTTGATGCTGTGCCCACTGGAACTTCAGGTCCCACTGCAGAGCCCACGTGCCACCGTGCATGGGTCACTAGCAGGATGCAGGAAACCATGAGGCCCAACAGCCTCAGAGTCATTCTCACCGAAATCCAGGATAGAGGCCGAAACATCGGTATCATAGCCTGAATATCCTGGACTCGCCATTTGGGAGGATAGGGCCAAAACTGCACCGTGTTCAGAACCGCTCCAGTGAAAGGGAGCACCTGAGAGGGTGTCAGGTGTGACTTCGGCACTTTGATAGTGAATTCCAATGGGTGCAGGAGGTTTGCTGTAGTCTGGAGGTGGTAACAACTGTTTGGGGCGAGCCCACCTTCAACAACCAGTTGTCGAGATCGGGGAAGACTGGAACCCCTAATCTCCGCAGATGGGCTGCGAACACCGCCATCACATTTGTGAACACCTGAGGGGTACTGGTGAAGCCACAGGGAAGCACTGCAAATGGAAAGTGCTTGTGGCCCATTGTAAACCGCAGGTAGTGACGATGGACAGGCAAGATGGGGATATGAAAATAAACATCCTACAAGTCCAGTGCTATCATCCAGTATTCCGGGTCCAGGGTTGACAGGACCTGAGCTAGGGTGAGCATCTTCAACTTCTCCTTTTCAGGTTTAACTCTTTTTTTATTAGCAGTTTCATTGTACATACATTTGTAGCTCTGCCGTCTAATGCACAGTAAACAAAAAAGGATTGAAATATCTCGGATACCTTCAGCTCTGTCATACTTCACCCTGTGCATGCGAGTTAGTCCGTATGATAAAGAATGAATAGGCATAACTTGAGGAGGGTGAGAACTTACCCCCATAACACAAAACAATGAAACCCACCTCTCCCCACTGGTGTGCATATTTCCTCCTTCCCCGGTGATGCCACCGTGAAGAGATTGGGCTCTGCACGTTTACTGTATCTCAGAAGGGACCTCCGTTGCTGTTAGACGAAGGAGGCGAAGGTCCTTTGGACACAATTTCATTGAATTCGGTGGACAACAGGGTCAGAAGAGGCTTCCACACCTCCCTAAAGCCGGACCCAGAACCTGTGTGAGAGGCCTGAATGCGTTCCATCCCCAAAATGTACCATTGTTTATCGAGCCAACCTGCATGAGTGGGTACCTTTTGCGTGCCCCAGTGCATTAAAATATTTTGAAGGGCCACCCCCAGTGCTAAGCCCATCTGTTTTCCTTTGTTGGACTTCAGTGGAAATGTAAGGGGATAGGGCAATTCTAATACCGGCCGGGAATCTTGGAATTTGTGTCTCAAGCTGCTCATCAATTTCATCTAAGATTTGAGGCCAATATTTAGACAGAACTGTGCAGTCCCACAACAAGTGAAGCAAAGTCCCTTCCTCCTCACACCTCCGCCTGCAGGTAGGGATGCGGTCTGGATTCCCCTGATTTAGATGCACCGGTGTCAGATACTAGTATGTAACTATCTTGAAGGCTGTTTCCTTACTGTTGGTGTGCCTCGCTTTATGTTTGGCCCTATAATAGATGTCACCCCCATTCCTTCTTCGAGAGTTCCCTACCAAGCTCCCTAGTCCACCGCCTCTGACTGGGGGTAGGCTCTGTGGGGGCCTGCATGCAGAGCATGTAGTATAGCTCGGATATCAACTTTTTGTCCGATGTCTTCATGACAAGCCATTTTTCGTATTTTGTCAGCTTTTTATTTACTTTTTGAGATGTATGTCGGGGTGTAGAAGCCAGTGTCGCACCTGCATGTAGCGATACCTTTCTGTCTCCGGGAGTGTTTAATCTTGCCTCAAATGTGTGAAGGGAATAATCCTGTCTATATCAAACAGGTGGCATGCTGCTTTACAAGGCGTGGCTTGCCAAGCTCGAAAGTCCATGACATCCATTCCTGGGGAGAATTCCCTGTTCTCGAGCAAGGGCGTCATCGGGGAGGAAAATAACGTGAGCTTCTTCCTCGTGGCCACCTCCTCCCATGCGTCCATCACCACCTTAGTGATCGGGGATGTAGTGACAGCTGGTGGCGCCTCCATGCCTGTAAATCTTTCGTGATTTGTCTAGTGAGTTTGTCGTAGTTCGTGGTGATCGTTTGTTGGACCGGCGTAGCCAGGTCGATCCCTAAGTAAGGGATCAACTTTACTACTTGGATCCCTGAGAACCGATCCCCCTTCAATATTGAGCCTAGCTGTGCCCCGGCTAGATTTTAAATCTGCGGTTTCCTCACGTTAACTTTAAAACCCGATACACCACCAAAGACCTCCAGCTCCCTCAGAAGCACCGGAACCGACATCTCATGAGCCTCAAATGAGGCCAATATATCGTCCGCATACAGGCTTATGGCTGGTCTTCCCCCGCCAAATGGTATGCCCCTGATGTCCGGATTGTCCCGTACCCTCTAAGCCAGCGGCTCGATGTATAGAGCGAACAGGAGGGGCGACAATGGGCACCCCGACCTGGTGCCCCGTTGAATGGGGAAGGGACAAGACGAGATCCTGTTGACCCTAATGGAGCTCACTATCCACGCTCTGAAGCGTTCCTCTAGCCCGAATTGGACCAACGTGCACTGTAGGAAATCCCAGTGTAACCCTATCAAAAGCTTTCTCTGCGTCAACTTTCAACAACAGTGCATTCATATTCATGCCGTGGGCCTTATCTATTAAGTGGAGGATCTGTTTCGTGTTGTCCCCGCCTTGGTGATTTTGGATAAATCCCAGTCTATTATTCTGGGCATCATTGGACCCAGTTTCACCGTCAGAATGCCCGTGAGCAATTTGAGTGCCACATTCAGTAGGGACACCGGGCGGAAGGAGCTTCACTTCTTCTTGTCCTTCCCTGGCTTAGGGAGGGCCACTATAGACGCTGCCAAAATAGTGGTGAGAATCGAGCCTGGCCCCTCAAATGAATTAAACAATTGTGTCCGGATCGGTGTAGGAGATGGCAAAAGGACTTGTAAAAGCCCCCTGAGAAGCCATCTGGCCCCAGCGACTTGAGGTTTGAGACGTGATATCGCCCCTCCTCAATCCGAATCGGGGCATCCAGCAACTCAGCCTGGTCTTTAACTAGCGCGGCCGTATGTATCCCCTGCAAGTAGGATGTCTTAAGCCTATCCGACTTGTTCTCCCTGGCGTATAAGTCTGTGTAGAAGTCTATAAATGCTTGCGCTATGTCTTCGTCGTCTGTGAGATCCTCCCCTTTGTCAGTCTCTATTGTCTGCACCCTCATCTGTTGATTCCTTGCTCGAAGTTTACTTGCTAGCATGCGTCCTGTTCTGACCCCGCCACTATAGTAGAAGTGTTTTAGTTGCAGTGCCACGTACTCGGCTCTGTCGAGGTCCAGCCACGCCAGTTGTGCCATTGCCGCCTTCAGCTGCCGCCAGACCGTAGGCGCTCCTGTCCGGCTATGCACCCGTTCTAGCTCCAGTAACTGAAAAATCTGCTTTCTTTTCCTTACGCTCTTTATTCTCCACCGCAGAGATCGCAATTAATTCCCCTCTCACTATCGCTTTCAGAACTCCCCATCATGAGGCTATTGGTATATCGGTTAGTCATTTACTTCGAGATACCCATTGATGCACTCAGTGAGCTGTGTTTCCACCGCTTCTTTGTGGAGCATAGGGTCCCCTCTTTTGCTAGCCCCCCTGTGTTTTCCGTTGCGGCGCCTGCTGTGAAGAGACAGTCGCATTGTGATCTGACAGTGCCAATGGGAAAATGTCCCCCTCCCTCACCATCTTGCTGATCTCATCCGTACCCAGCATGTGATCCAGGCATACATATGTGTTATGTGCGTGAGAATAATATTAAAATTGCGGTGTGTGAGGATGTTCCACCAAGCCCATGGATTGGAGCCACACTCTGCCTTCCTGTGATATCTTCCCCGCCTGAGAGTATTGATTACCTGACCTGTCTTATCCATAACTGTATTCAGATCCCCTCTATGATCGTCTTATGTTCTTGTCTGTGCATGACCTCCGTAAGGGCTGTTCTCAGAAATTTCTCCTAACCTGTGTTAGGTGCGTAGGTGGAACCTATCAGTAAGTTGTGTCCCCCGATGCACAAGTTACTACTTGTGTAACGATATATCTGTAAGAGACATTAGTTAGTGATAGATTCCTTACCTTAGAATATCCCCAGGCGTCAGACTGGATCCGGAAATTTTTGCGTAGCAATACCCCTGCGCGCTGGTAGGCGTCGTCTGCGGCTCCGCATCCGTCGTCGGCGTCGTGAGCGCCGGGATGACGTCGTCGGAGTATATAGACGGCGCCCATGCGCGCTGACGTCAGTTCTGATAACACAGCTTTTCCGCGCCAGATACGCAGAGCCATGATAGAACTAACACTGGTGCCATGAAACTAGGGCCCTGAAAGGGGATGACCTTAACCCTAAATATCGGTTCGCAGAACGGGGAGGATGGGAGGGCGGTAAGGAATCTATCACTAACTAATGTCTCTTACAGATATATCGTTACACAAGTAGTAACTTGTGCATCTGAAAGAGACACGTTAGTGATAGAATCCTTACCTTAGAATAGATACCCCAGCAATACCAACCCCGGTGGTGGGTCTGCGAACCAATATCACACCAGAAAGTCCTGGAGGACGGAACGGCCAAAGAAGCCATCCCTCCGGACTTGACTGTCCAGGCAGTAGTGTCTTGCGAACGTGTGCAGCGAGGCCCACGTGGCTGCCTGACAGATGTCCTGCAGGGGGACACCGCGGCCCAGGGCAGTTGTCGTTGCCGTGGCCCGAGTGGAGTGAGCCCGCAATCCAGCCGGGGGCTCCTTCCTCGCCATGGAGTAGCATGCTTGGATGCACAAGATGATCCACCTGGAGATGGTCCTCTTGTGTACAGCCTTTCCCTTCTTCGCGCCCACGTAACCAACGAAGAGTTGGTCATCCACCCGGAATTGGCGAGTGCGGTCTAGGTAGTAGGAGAGCGCACGTTTTGGATCCAGACGGTGGAGCCTCTCCTCCTCTTTCGAGGGATGCGGAGGCGGAAAGAAGGTGGGCAAGGTGATGGACTGCCCGATGTGGAAGGCCGTGACAACCTTGGGCAGAAAGGAAGGTCGTGTACGCAACACCACCTTATCAGGATGAACAGACAGGAAAGGTGGAGAAGAAGAAAGAGCCTGGAGCTCACTCACCCTCCTGGCAGAGGTGATGGCAACCAGGAAGGCCGTCTTTAGAGTAAGGAGACGAAGAGGGCAGTTATAAAGTGGCTCAAAGGGAGCACACATCAGATAGGTGAGAACCAGATTCAAGTCCCACTGGGGCATCACGAAGGGAACAGGAGGAAACATGTGCGTGATGCCCTTCAGAAATCTACTCACAATAGGGGACTTGAATAAAGAAGGCTGATCTGGTAGCCTCAAGAAGGCTGAAAGAGCAGAAAGGTACCCTTTAAGAGTGCCCAGAGCAGAGCCCTGCTGGGCAAGGGAAAGAAGAAAGAGTAGCACTTCCGAAAGGGGTGCAGAGAGGGGATCCACAGCCTTTGCTGCGCACCATGCCACAAATCTGTTCCACCGGCAGGCGTATACCGACTTCGTGGAGGGACGCCTGGCTGCCAGAATGATGTCACAGACTTCGGGAGGCAAGTCAAATGGCCTCAACTGCCGCCGCTCAATCTCCAAGCTTGTAGGTGGAGACTGGACAGGTTCGGGTGCAGGACCGTCCCCTGCTGCTGCGACAGAAGGTCCTCCCGAAGAGGCAGACGAATCGGGGGATCGACTGACATGCTGAGTAGCTCGGGATACCAGTATCTTCGTGCCCAGTCCGGAGCCACAAGGACGACCTGGGCCCGGTCGCGCCTGATCTTCTTCAGCACTCTGGGCAGAAGTGGTATAGGCGGAAAGGCGTACAACAGACCGCAGCTCCACTCGCGACGAAAAGCGTCTCCGAGCGAGTGCCGCCTTGGAAACTCCAACGCGCAGAACTGCTGACATTGCGCGTTCTCTTCTGTGGCGAATAGATCTAACCAAGGCTCTCCCCACTGTCGAAAGAGACCTTGCGCCTCGTCCGAGTTCAGACGCCATTCGTGATCCATCATGCACCGGCGGCTGAGTTCGTCCGCCCTGGCATTCAGAGAGCCTGCCAGGTGTTGAACCACCAGGGTCACGCCCTGATGTTCCAGCCACTGCCAGAGGCACAGAGCCTCCTGGCAAAGGGTCCACGACCCCACACCGCCCTGTTTGTTGCAGTATCACATGGCGGTGGTGTTGTCGGTGAACACTTGCACCACGCTCCCCCTGACAGAGGGGAGGAATGCCTTCAGTGCAAGACGAATCGCCCGCAGCTCCAGAAGGTTGATGTGGAGCCGGGACTCCGCCGGAGACCAGAGGCCTCTGATCTCCACCTCTCCCATGTGGCCTCCCCAGCCCTGGAGGGACGCGTCCGTCACAACTACGTGCTCCGGCTGGGGTAGAGAGAGGGGTCTGCCACTGACCCAGTCGCGGTCCGTGAGCCACCACTGCAGTTGCTTCGCAGTGCCCTCCGAGATCAGGACATGATCGGACAGGTTGCCCTGATGCTGGGCCCACTGAAACTTCAGGTCCCACTGCAGAGCCCGCATCCGGCACCTGGCGTGACGCACCAGAAGGATGCAGGAGGCCATCAGTCCCAGAAGCCGCAGCGTCAACCTGACCGAGACCCGGGATAACGGTCTGAAGACAGGAATCAGAGCCTGAATATCCCGAACCCGCTGCTCGGGTGGGTAAACCCGAAACTGCGCCGAGTCGAGAACCGCTCCGATGAAAAGGAGCTTCTGAGAGGGACACAGGTGTGACTTCGGCACATTGATGGAGAACCCCAGCAAGTGCAGGAGGTCGGCCGTAGTCTGGAGGTGGCTGACGACTGTCTGGGGCGAGCCCGCCTTCAACAACCAGTCGTCGAGGTAGGGGAAGACTGACACCCCTTGCCTGCGCAGATGGGCTGCGACCACCGCCATCACCTTCGTGAACACCCGTGGGGCGCTGGTAAGGCCGAAGGGGAGCACGGTAAACTGAAAGTGCTCTAGGCCTACCGTGAACCGCAGGTAACGCCGGTGGGCCGGCAGGACGGGGATGTGGAAATAGGCGTCCTGCAAGTCCAACGCTACCATCCAGTCTCCTGGGTCCAGGGCAGCCAGGACCTGAGCCAAAGTGAGCATCTTGAACTTCTCCGTCCGGAGGAAGCCGTTGACGTTCCGCAGATCCAAGATAGGGCGTAGGCCCCCTTTGCCCTTCTTGGGTACCAGAAAGTAGTGGGAGTAACAGCCACGTCCTACTTCTGGCCCAGGAACGCGCTCGATGGCCCTCTTGGCCAAGAGGGCCGAAACTTCCTCTTGCAGAAGTTGCAAGTGATCCCCCGACACACGGTGGTATTGAGGTGGCATGGATGGAGGGGAAGACTCGAAGGGGAGGGAGAAACCCCTTCGGACAATTTGCAGCACCCACCTGTCCGAAGTGACTGTATGCCAGTGGGAGAGGTGATGGCGAACCCTGCCTCCCACAGGCGTCACATGGGCCTGAAAACTCGGACTAGGAAGGTTTTGAGGCAGGGGCTGCTGAGGGAGGTGTGGACTGGCCTCGCCGCTGACCCCGACCACCGCCGCGGCGGTTCCCACGTCCGCCATCGCGCTGCTGGATATTTTGCGGCGTGTGGCTGGCGGTCCGTGGTGGGGCGCCCCTTCCGTGGCCACGAAAGGAGCGAAAGGCACCCGATTGCTGGCGTGGGGCCGTAAGGCCCAAGGACTTGGCCGTGGCCCTGGAGTCCTTGAAACGTTCCAGCGCATGGTCTGCCTTGTCGCCGAAGAGGCGACGGCCATCAAACGGCATGTCCAGGAGGGTGGCCTGGACATCGGCCGAGAAGTTGGCGGACCTCAACCAGGCGTGGCGTCGAACCGCCACCGTCGTTGCCATCGCCCTGCCCAGTGAGTCCGTGGTATCCAGCCCACACCGGATAGAAAAACGTGCCGCATCTCGGCCGTCCGCAAGGGTTTGGCTGAGTTTAGCCCTGACCTCCTCAGGGCATTGTGGCAGCACCTCCGCAACCGTGTCCCACAGAGTGTGGGTGTAGCGGCCCAAGAGACAGTTGGTGTTCACTGACCGTAGCCCTAGGCTCACAGACGAGAAGACCTTCTTCCCGAACTGCTCATATCTCTTGGATTCCCTGTCGGGCGGGGCCGACGGGAATGCGGTCTGGGAGTTGGAGGCCTGGATGACCAGACTCTCGGGGGTGGGGTGGGTGGACAAAAAGCAAGGGTCGCCCGGTGCCGGGCGGTAGCGTCTGGCCACGTTCCTGTCCACAGGGGGGCCTGTGGCGGGCTTGGACCAAGTGCCCAGAAGAACGTCACACAAGGCCTCGTTGAACGGCAGGAGGGGCTCCGCGGAGCCGGACTGCTGTTTGAGGACCTCAGTGAGGAGATTAGTCCTCACGGCCGCGACGGGGAGCTGAAGGTTTAAGGCCTTAGCTGCCTTCGTCAACACTACACTGTAAGCAGAACCCGCCTCCGAAGCCACAGTCGGGGGCGACGTAAATCCAGTGTCTGGCGAGGTGTCAATACCACTGGCCTCCCCAAGCTCATATGTCCAGTCCTGATTCGACTGGCAATCACGTGCCAGAGGGTCCTCGGACCCCTCCCATTGCTCCTCGTCACCTGGCTCCTGGAGACCAGGATTAACAGCCAGGGCCTCCTCGTGGAGATAAAAGTCTCCAAAGGCCGACGGAATCGGCGCCCAGCGGCGCCCCTCCGACTCCTGAGGAGGACCGTAGGAAACATTGGGGGCGGCAACCACATCGGCTGCCGGGGACGACACCTGAAGGGACGGCGCCGGCGAGGTCGTAGGGTCGACCGGCGAGGTCCCGGATCCGGAGCCGGATCCAGCGAGGTCGTGCGGCGCCGGGACCGAAGTCGCCAGCGGCGCCGGGACCGAAGTCGCCAGCGGCGCCGGGCCCGAAGTACCCGACGTCGTCGGGGCCGAAGCGCCCGACCCGGAAGGACCTCCAGACGGAGCCGATCGGCCCGAAGGCGCCACGGGAACCGACTGAGGAGCGAGGGCCCTCATGGCCATGAGGTACCTCTCGACCTCCTCCTGCGACGCGCCGTGCCCAGGGACCCGAAGGTGTGGGGCAGGCGGCGACGCTTGAGACTCCCGCGGAGCCGCGTGGGCGGTGTCGCCCGAGTCCCCGGTCGCATCGTGCGAGCGACGGGGCGGGTCGGAGGATCGATGGTGTCGCTCTGACCTTTCATGCCTCTTACCTGAGGACTTGGAACCAGACGATCGGTGTCCACTCCCGGAACGTCGATGACTCCGACCTCGCGACCTGTCCCTCGACCTCCCGTGGGACCGGGACCGGGACCTGGAGCGGCACGGGGCCGACTGCCTCAGCTCGAGACGCTTGCGGGACCGCTCCCGCCTAGCCTTCGACGTCAGGGCCCGGCAGTCGGAGCAGGTTCGATCGTCGTGGTCGAGGCCTAAGCACTTCAGGCACCGGCGATGGGGGTCCGTGACCGACATGAGTCGGCCGCACTTCGAGCAAGGCTTGAACCCGGGCATCCCTGGCACCGATAGTCGAGAATCGACTAAATAGAGGATCAAAAAGATCAAAAAAAGTTTTCAGTCAAAAAGTGACTGGGGGTAGAGCTTCTTCCGGATCTGCGCTAGCTGGCGCGGAAAAAAGAAGAACTGACGTCAGCGCGCATGGGCGCCGTCTATATACTCCGACGACGTCATCCCGGCGCTCACGACGCCGACGACGGATGCGGAGCCGCAGACGACGCCTACCAGCGCGCAGGGGTATTGCTACGCAAAAATTTCCGGATCCAGTCTGACGCCTGGGGATATTCTAAGGTAAGGAATCTATCACTAACGTGTCTCTTTCAGATCTTGAATACATGGGCCAATAGTCTTCCTTTGATCTCGGCCACCCTTTCCCCCACTGTCCCCTTGAACCGTTAAGCCACCCCACCTTTTTATCCAAGGTAGATGAGAAGAACTGTTGTGGGAAGACTCGGGACTCAATCTATGCCAGTCTTTGGAGAGGAGATGCGTTTTGTGGAGGAGGCACACATCCGCCTCAGAGTTTACCAGATAGGAAAGGATGGACCTCCGTTTAATGGGATTGCTAAGGCCTCTCACATTGAGTGAGAATTTTGTCCTTTCCAATCCTCAAAGCATCAGACTCTCTCGGGGCTCTCTTTTGGTCTGCCAGGTGCCCTTAACCCTTGTGTTACTTCTCTGCCTCTTGCATGCGGACCTGTATCTGCGGCGCAATGGTCTCTCCCCCCCCCCCCACAAACCCTGACATCCGTACCGGGCTCCACGCCCTGAGCCCCGGGGGAGGGAAAGTGCCATCTTTCTTGCATGGTATGCCCCCACTTATTGCTGAATTGCTGATGTACTTTGACTGAGTGTGCCCTGGGTTCCTGCCAATCAGGTACCCAAGGCCTGCGTTCCGTCCCTAAAAACTGCATTGAAGCCTAACCCCAATTGGCATCTCTGGTCACATGTCAGCCCCTGGTAAAGGGTACCCAGGGCATTGTGAAAAGAGAAGGCCCCTAAGGGCTGCAGCACTTATGGTGCCACCCTTAGAGGCCCTTTACCCTGACACCCACACACTGCCTTTGCAGGCTGACTGTCTTGGTGCAGAACTAAACAGAGAGTCGACATCCCTGTGTGCCATGCCCACAAACACACTGCCCTGGCATACCTCAGTCACCCCTCTAGCTGGGTGAACTATGCCTGGGGCCTGTAAGTGCAGTGCTGCCATTAAAAGTATATGTTGTTGGGAGGTCGGCATCACAAACTCCACAGCCCCATGATGGCTACACTGAAGACTGAGAAATTTGGTATCAATCTTCTCAGCACATTAAATCCACACTGATGCCAGTGTGGGATTTAATGTAAAATGCACGACAGAGGGCAACTTAAAGTTGCCCCCTGAACCTAACTAACAACCCGTGTCCTGACTGAGAGGCTGCCTAGGCTGCCACCTAGCAGATATGTTGCTAGACCCCCTGGGTAGAGAGGCACCCGCTCTCGTGGGCCTGCAACAATGCACATCCTGGGATGAGCAGCTAGGTCTCCTCCCCCCCAGGATGGGTAGGGGAAGCTTCAAAGGCATGCCGCCTTTGTGAGCTTCCCCAGGCCACTTTCTGTACTTAGCCCCCACCGGTTCTGACCCCCCCCCCCCACTCTGGTGGGAAGACAGGCAGCAAAAACAAAGGAAGGAAAGGGGGTGTGCCAGCCTCTGCCAACCCCACCCCTCAGGTGGGGGAGGCGAGGTAAAGCACAACTCCGGCCTCTCACCATTTCGAGAATGGGGAGCACTACCCAATCAGAGCTAGGATAGGGAGTGTACTCACCCCCAGGACAGGGATCCATTGCCATATCTGTAACACCCCCAAAGTTAGTATTAAGTGGTACCCTGAACCTTCCTTCCTCTGATCCCGATTTTGAAACAAGAAGAAAGAAGACCTGCCATGCAGCTGCTAACAAGAGGACGACACCAACTGACTTGGCCCCAGCCCTACAGGTCTGTCGACCCTTGAACCTGCTCCTGCTAAACCCCGGCGTCTCCTGTGGTCAGCAACCTCGAAAACCCCAGGGGACCTGACTGCCTTGCTAATCCAAAGACTGGGACTCCCACGCACAGTGGTTCTGCTCAAACAGCAACAACCCCTGGTGCCAGCCAAGAACCACAAATCCAGCACACTCTGCATCCGCCGAGCCCGGCCTGTGCCTGAGTGAGCAAAGACCACAAGGACGTCCCCCTGGCGACTGTGACTATGAATCCAGCACCCAAGGACCCTCCTCGACAATCCTGACGACGCCTGCAGCCTCCCGACCAGGGACCCCTCCAACTGCGACCAGCTGAGTGTAAGATTTTCTGACACCAAAAGACACCCCTGCACCCGGCGCCCCACGGCCCCCTGTGCCCAACTCCTGGGTGTCTACCTATCTTACAACATCCCCACCTACCTCTCGAAGTGGTGGTCGTACCTGAAGAATCTCCGTCCCCGAGCCTGCAGCCTTTGTTCAACTTTCAGCTTTTCCATTGAAATACATTGGGCGCCCGACGCCGAAAAGCACCCTGCACCCAGCCGCCCGAGTGCCACTGGAAGTGTAGCATCTGTCCTATCCCACTTCCACTGTGTAAGTGACCAGGAGCTCAGCTCCAACAGCCGCGTGGCCAGCCTGCTAGCAGCCACCAACCAAGGGCCCCCTATCCTCCATAGGATAACATTGGGCCCGCTCTCTCTGCACCCGGCTGCCCCTGTGCTGCTGAGGGTGTAACAACTGTACTTACCTGACCTTGGGAGACTCCTGAGTCTACTCCCAGAACCTTAACTCTGCCAGCCGAGTACTTACCCAAAGACCGATAACTTGATTTTCTCCATAGGGTAACATTGGCTGGGTTTCACTCAGAAGAGTCGAGTTTTGTAACTTTAAAATATTCCTTAAAAATTGTCCGATCAACGGAACCTAATTTACTCACCTGCAATCAGAAGAGATCCTAGTGCTGGATCTTTGAGCCCAGCACTGACCTTAAAAAGTAACTATAACTGTGACTTACTGTTAATTTTTTTTTCCTCCATAGGATAACATTGCTTGGTTTTGACCAAAATTTCTTCTGGGGATTTTCAAAACATACAAATATTCCTTAAAAATCGACTGTGTAACAAAAACAATTTCTTTCAACTGTTTACGGGAAATGCACCAGGGCTGAATCCAGGATCCAGCTCCAGGATCCAGCCCTGAGTAAGAAAAAACATTTGTAAAGTGATTTTATTGCATTTACTTAAAACTTCCCATTGAGCTCAATGTTATTTTGTGTTCAACTTGTGTTGCATATTGCAACAACTGTAGCTATTGCATTTAAAAATCTATTGCTAATTGAAAGTATTCTATTGCAATATATAATTCTGAGAAATTATTTATGATACCTACTTGTAGTTCTAAAATAAACTATATATTTTTGTACACAAAACAATTGGCCTATAGTTCAGTTTTTGAGTGCGTGAGAACATTTGCTGACCGAGTGTGTACAACAATGCTTTACACTGTCCTCCGACACTGCCCGACCAAGCTACCACTTTAGAAACTAAGGTTATAACTAACTTTAGCCTCTGGCATACCACTGTGGACTCTGTGCATACTGTACCTTACTGTGGTCCAGTATATACAGAGCCACTTTGTGGCCGGCTGGTGTCTTCGCTTTTGCCCTCTGCTTTGAAGGCTTGCAGACGGGTGCTGGCTGCTGGGTGCCTCTCTCCGTTATTGGGCCCTCTCCAGTTCTCTGGCACTCGACTCTACTGTTCTCGCCTTCACGCTCCCCGCCAGCCGATGCCTCTGGCCGCAGCTCTAAGGGGTGGGGTCGGCCACTGCCCTGTTCCCTGTTGCCGCTGTGCCCTCGTGAGCTCTCCCCTTCCTGCCTTGGCCTGCTTATGCTCCCCGGGCTCCGCCGCTGACGTGGCCTGTCTGCAGTGTGTCTTGCGGCGCTTGGATGCAGGCCTGTGCCCGGGCACTTCGTTCCGGCCGTGGGGCCCGCTCTCCATGTGCCCCTCTGCGCGCCGCTGGTCTCCGGTCGACGTGGCTGGGCTTTGACTTGACTCGGATAGGATTCGGCTCAAAGAACGGCCTTAGCAGGCCCAGTCAAGTCCGGCTGACATTTTCTTTTGCCGGCCTCGTGTTGTCTCGGAACCCCCTCTCACCCAGCAGCGGGTCCGCGCTCCTTATCTTGCAGGTGCAGTTGGGTCAAGGTGTGTGTCTCCCCCGACAATGCAGTTGTTTGAGGGACTACCGCTCTGATTTGGGCCGGATTGGGTGCTCGGGAGCAGGGAGATGAAAGAGACTTGTCTCACCCGATCGCCATCTTCGCCACACCCCCCAACTTCTCCTAATTGAGGGCTCTGTGGTCTAGGATAGGACGAAGGCCAACGTTCTTCTTTGGGACCAGAAAGTAGCGAGAATAACAACCACTGCCCACTTCTGGCCCGGGAACCCTCTCTATAGCTACCTTGGCCAAGAGAGTTTTTACTTCCTTGCGGACTAAGGCAAGGTGATCATTTTGTCAGCCAATCAGACACTGGAGGCATAGATAGAGGGGTAGCCTCAAAAAGGGGGGATAGCTCCTTCGGACTATTTGCAATGCCCACTTTTTTGATGTGATGTTTCCCAATCGTGGAGGTGATGGCGTACTCTGCCACCGACCGGCTGAGAATGATCCTGGGGGAATCAGACTAGGAAGGTTTTGCAGTGGAGGAGGGTATCGTGGCTTGGTGCGTCTTCTCGTTTCCCGACCCACGGGGCTGCAGTGTACTGCATCCACGGCCAAGCAGAGGTTGCTAAACTTGCGGGCCCACTTGCCGGAGTAGGGTAGGCGTGGTTGATAGCCCCTTTCTTAGCCACTAAAGGAGCGCAAAGCGGATGAGGTCCTGGGGGTTGTGGTGAGCCCGAATGGCTTGGCCGTGGCCCACAAGTATTTGAAACGCTCAAGGGCAGCATCCGCTGCGTCTCTGAAGAGACAGTCCATGAGGTTAGCCTGGACATCCCCCAAAAACAAGATTTTCTCAGCCAGGCTTGGCAACGAATGGCATCTGTCGTGGAAATCGCTCTGCCCAGCGAGTCCACAGTGTCCAAGCCACGTCTGATGGCGAACTTAGCTGCATCTCTCTTGTCTAAAATAGCGTGGAAGAGCAGAGCCCGGGCCTCCTCCGAGACTCTGGGCAGCAACTTGCGCAACAGTGTCCCATATTGAACGGGAATAACGGCCCAAAAGGCATGCAGTGTTCACCGACCACAATGCCAGACTGGCGGTGTTTATGAGTGGGAGGGAACGCCCCACGGAAAGTGGAAGCCTGGACCACCAAGCTTTGTGGGGTGGGTGGTGAGGAAAAGTTGGTTGCCCGGTGCAGAGCGATGGCGGCAGGCAGTCGTTCAGTTCACAGGAGCCCCTGTGCTGGGTTTGGACCAGGTATCCAGAAGGACGACTGTTAAGGCCCCATTAAAGGGTAGTAGGGCAGGGGCAGCTGGTGACATTTGAAAGTGGTGCGGCGTAAACTAATTTGCATATTGCACCGCAGCGATCGAGCGCAGCGAGCGAGCCCGAACCACCTTGCATCCATCCATACATCATTCATGCATGCATCCACCCATCTATCCACCCTGCATCCGTACATCATTCATTCATGCATCCACCCATCCATCCATCATGCATCCACCCATACATCCACCCACCCACCCATCCTGCATCCATACATCATTCATTCATGCACCCACCCATCCACCCATCATGCATGCATCCATGCATCCAAGCATACATCATTCATGCATCCACCCATCCATCCATCATGCATCCGCCCATCATGCATGCATGCATGCATCCATACATACATCATTCATGCATCCACCCATCCATTCATCCACCCAACCATCCTGCATCCATACATCTTTCATTCATGCACCCACCCATCCATCCATCCATCATGCATCCACCCATCATGCATGCATCCATACATCATTCATTCATTCATGCATCCACCCATCATGCATGCATCCATCCATACATCATTCATGCATCCATTCATGCATCCATTCATGCACCCACCCATCCATCCACCCATCCATCATGCATCCACCCATCATCCAAGCATCCGTCCATACATCCATACATCATTCATGCATGCATCCACCCATCCTGCATTCATACATCATTCATTCATGCATGCATCCACCCTGCATCCATCATTCATGCATCCATCCACCCATCATGCATGCATCCATCCATGCACCCATCCACCGAACAATCATTAATGCACCCACCCTGCATCCATCCATCATTCATGTATTTTTATGACCATATAAAAATAAATTATGGACTCTAACAAGCCTTTAGGATCGATGTTGAAGGATGTGCCAGTTTACATATTACATCACCCCTACCTTTTTATGCTGGAAACCTTCTACCGCCCATGTATTTGCCATCCTGTAAGCCCTAGGTATGTACTATACAAATTCACATACAAACATACACCAACATGCATGAAATAATAAATGCATATATCATGCTATTCCGCCTCTACCATTTGTTAACATTTTGAAATTTTATAAACTTAGTTCAAAGAGTACATTATATTTGTGGTGACAGTTGTTAACTCATTTTCTGGAAAATGCTTATAAAATGAAATCTGTTTAAGGCTGTTGTTGCAACTATCAAAAAAGAAATTCTGAGGATTTTTACATTTCCAAAACCCCATGCCGTGAAATAAACGGGTGACCTGGAATAGACGCACACATTTCTGCAGCAGATGCTTTAACACACTGAACTATCTCAAGTCATTTGTGCAAGCTAGTTTACTGGAATACCGAAAAACACACACTCTTACCTTGCTGCCGGTCCCGCACACGTCACAGGCTCACAGCGCCCCTGGCCAATCCTGGAGCCAGGGGCACAGGTACCCTCTCGCCCGCAGCACGCCCATTAGGGCTCCTGATGGGCATGCGCAACGCCGCCAAAACACAAGTGCGCATGCGTGGGCACGGGTAAAAATTCACCCTCCGTCCCCACGCATGCGTACTTGTGTTGCCGTCTGTACAATCATGTCAATGAATCAACATGACGCCCGCGCCCGGCGGTCTGACGTCATGTTGATTCATTGACATGATTGTCATGAGGGAGCTGCGGGCGGCATCGGGCAGGGGGGGCTACGCCCCCACGCCCCAATGGACGAACCGCGCCTGCAGTAGGGTTCCGAACTGGAGACCCCAAGCTGCAGGACCTCTGTCAAGACATTAGTCTTGACCTCCACTGATGGGAGCTGCAGGCCCAGGACCTCCGCAGCCCTACGCACCATCAAGGCAAATGATGCTCCCTCCTCCATTGTCAGGGTAGGAGAGGAAATCATGCCAGAGTCTGGCGAGGTGTCCAAGACACTGGCATCACCCAACTCCTCATACCAGTACACATCTTGTTTGTGCAGGATTTCTAAGGGATCCTGCTCCCCCTCCTCATCCTCTTCCTCCATCCCTAACCCTTCAGTATAGGGCAGGGTGAATGCATGAAGTCGTATAGCTCCGTCGGCATCGGTTTTGGCATCGGAGGACAACCGACCAGCTCAGTGTCGTCGGAAATGAGGATCGGGGAAGCGCCGCCGAGGACCTTGGCGTCGGATGTGACTCTTGGGACGGTTGCTGTGGAGGTGCAACTAGCGTTGGTCCAGACCCAGGAACGGGTCCAATTGAAGGCCGTGGCGCTAACCACAGGGGCTCCTCCATCCTCTGAGCCTGCGGGGCCCGAAGGCACACCACCGGGGTCAGGCCACTCAAATATGTTGCACATGGTGTAAGAACTCCTTCAGCTGGCCAGGGGTCGTTCCCGGACCTGGAAAGGCAGGAAAACGCAGAGCTGACCCAAGCATCCGACTTGCGGAGAGGGGCCTCGAATGCAGAGGTTTCTCTGCGCCGTCGCAAGATGGGTGGTGCAAAGTTCGAAGCACGCTTCGACTAAGAGGACTTCGATTCATGAGAGCGGTGCTCGCACTTTCCTCTCGACTGAGACCTGGACCAAGACCGATAAGACGATCTCTGCGGTGCCGGATACCGGGCTGCGGGTAGCTTTAGGGTTCGTTCTCTCAAAGCCTTCGGCCCGGTAGTCAGAGCATGACTCTGAATCGTTGTCGCGCTCCAGGCACCAGAGACACACTAAATGAGAGTTTGTGACCGACATGGTGGGGTGAGATGCGCCACACAGTTTGAACCCCGAAGTATTCTTGCTCAACATATCTAAACACACTGAGTTGGCAAAACTGTCAAAAATTGACAGGAGGTAGCTCTCTTCAACGGATAGGTGCTGGCTGGCACGGAAAGAAAAGAACTGATGTCAGTGCGCTGGAGTGGCATTTATATTGACGACGTGGATATCACGATGACGACAAACAACGCCGACAACATCACGCGGAGTCGACCAACACACCCTACTGGCGTGTAGGGGTACTGCTAAGAAAAATCTTCAGGATCTAGCCTGACACCAGGAAGTTCAAAGGTAAGGAATCTGCGGCTAGATGTCTATCAGATTTTTCTTCTTCCAGCATGTTATAGTTTTAGATTTCGGAAATCTGTTCATGTTCCCTTTAAAACACATATCTATATATTTGCTGAATGCAGGCATAAGGAACACATTTGGAAACTGAATGCTAGTTCTTAATGTAACAGATTAACACAGCTAAACCCTTTCCCACGATTTATTGCCAAGACAGAATTAATTCTTTTCAAGAAATATGCAATGATCAGAACACAACCATTTTACTTTTTTCCACTGGTCTTCCAACAGGAAAGGCTTTGAACAAAGCCATAAATAAAAGTGGTGCAACACTGGACCGGTTTATAGACTGCAATACAGTAGAAAGAGCAGAAAAAAAGCTGGCTGCAGTCAGAAAATTCATCCTAAAAGAAAGGGTGTGAACAGACATCTGTATCAGCACTTTGGAAACTTATTTAGCTGAAATGATTATGCCTTGGGTGCACGGACATCTATTTGGGAAATTACCAGAGGTAGCCAAAGTGAAATCGCCACCTCTGCTACCTTTAGCCCCTCCACAATCTCCTATTTGCTGAGGAAGTACTAGGAAAAAGAGTAAAACAACAGAAAGTAAATGGTGCTATTTACATTCTTTTCCTTCATGACCCGAGAGGAGGGGTAGCAAAATCTGCACCAAATGCCAAACCAGGGATAGCAGCTGCTACAACATGTATGCGTCTGTGTACTCTTGTGTGCGCTGAAATACACTTGTCACAACAACATATAACATCATACTTTGCTATGTGAAAGTGCACAACGTAGTACAATCTGGGAGGAAATCCTAGTAGCTTGCTGGAATGTTCAACCTTTAGCTTGTTTACGTTGCCTATAAACGCTAAAATGTGGCACTAATGGCATTGTCTTCTTGGACAGATCAAAGAAATTAGAATAACCGGAGATAAGGAGTGGGTGTCTCTGCATATGTGCCTTGGGGAAAAAAATGTGTGCAGGCCCCTTCCCAAGTTGGACATGGGTTTTATTACTCTACGCTCCACAAGACAAAATAAAGACCAAGGCTTCATAATAGCCAACGAAAGTCAGGAAATAAACTGGTCCTGCATGAAATGCTTGCAAACTCAATAACAAAAAAGTCCCCTAAAAACAGGTTGTTCTTCACCTCCTAAAGTAGTGAAAACACAGGAATATTGTGTATCCGACTTCAAAAAACATCCCTAAAGGAAAGTTTGCTGCCAGCAGCACGCAGACCAGGACACTGCTTTGTGGATTGCTACAGTTAACATACCTGGTTCTGCCCGTTTTCTTGAAGTTTTCACAATTTACGTTTGTAATTTAAAGACAGCAAGTATACGACATAGTGTACAACTTTTAACAGGCCACCTTTTGCTTCTATGTACATTATGCAGGCTAGTACATTTGCAACAGAAGAAAATTGATTGTTTTAACAGTTTTGTAAAACAAAACTTCCAAAAAGGCTTAAATGTGAACATTATTAACACACAAACACTCATTTTCTTTTTTACACATTCAGGTTCTCTGAGGTGGGAGGTTGCCCAACTAGATCACAGCATTCAAAGTCTCTCCAGTTAGGGTTGATAATGTCATATTTCAGGCTCAGATAGAGGACTCGGAAGCAACACGAGTCAGTGCAAAAAAAGCTCTGCCCTCTTTGGGCCCACTGCCTGGAATTATTTTAACGGGCTGCTTTCAAACACGTCCACATCGGGAGCGAGATACGTGCAATTGAAGAATTATGCCGAGGGCGGGTGGCACAGAGGTACCCAGATTTTGGCAAGTGCCTGTTGAGGGCTCATGCATCATCAAAAAATAAAGGCTGGTCCTGGGACTACTTCATTTTTCACGCAGGACACAGACGCCGGCATCACAACGCTGGGTTCCCATTGATGTCACCACCTCCCAGCTGTCGATAATGGGATCGTAGCACTCGATGCTGCTCAGCAGAGAGTTTCCATCATACCTGCAATTTCAAACAGAAACAGAAGGGCGGATGTTAGGGACGTCAGACCTCTTCACCATGAACAGTTCTATATATTCCCTCCAGACTCAAGGATGGCAGATTACTAAACAGATCAATTTTTGCTCAGCACAAATGTTTCCTGTCCATTTGCGTTTCAGTGATGTTTGTTCAGGCACCACTTCTTACCATACCCAGGTCCGTTATAGACAGGACACACTGTCGCCACATGAGCGTCTGCACTATTAATATTGCAGAAAGGGGCCGAACCACCGTTTGGAGCCCTCTTCTGCAATACCCACCGGCTACAGGGACATGCATAGCAGGCGCATATTCCTGTTGCGCCCCGGGGGCACTGTGCGTAATATGGCCCATTCTTGTTTATTATTGCCTGTCCCTTAAATGTTAAACTGAGGAAAATGGCATTCAGAAAAAAAAGGGGTGGACGGGTGGGTCATCTAAGAGGTAAAGGACCTTTGGCTAACAGTAGAAGAGAAACAGCAGCAATTTGAATGTATTGATATTGTATTGTAATTGAATTTATATAGCACTTACAACCTCTGATGAGGCGTCATAGCGCTTTTTCGGCGAGTAGCACGCTACTCCGGAACCCATAAAAGATTAGTGCTGAAAATAAGTATAGCGAAGTAATTTGAGTGGTGGATATGTTATTCAGTTATTTGGATAGAGAAGGGTAGCGGAAGGATAGAAGAGGGAAAAAGGTTTGCATTTATATAGTGTTTGCTACCCCTAATGAGGTGTTGAAGCACCTTTTTTTGGCGAGTAGCACACTACTCTGGAACCCATAAAGGATTAGTGGTGCATTAGTATAGTGAAATATGAAATTTGAGAAGTGGACATGTTAGTCAGTTATTTTGATTGAAAAGAATAGTGGAGGGATAGAAGAGTGAAGGATTTAGACTTTTTTTGTTTTGAGGTCATAACAGTAGGAGGAGGCTTGGGATGAGTAAAAAGGGATGTGGAGGGGAAGAGTCAGAGGGAAGAGTTTAGGAAGGCTTGTTCTGGGGGACGGTATAATAAAATAGGTGTCAGATGATGCAAGGGGGTAGAGTAGGGGAGAGTCTAGAAAGGGTTATTTTGGGGATCATAGTAGTGGTATGGTGTTTGGGATAAATGAGAGAGAAACAAGCATCCTGGGTCCGGTTTCGGGTTCATAACCCTCATCAGCCAGGTTATCTTGAATCCAGTGGCAAAGTGAGCAAGGGACCCACGTCTGGGCATATTCTGCCAACTTAGGGCGAACAAAACAATACAAAGGGGATGATGGACGGAGCACTTGAGCAAATCAAACACTCACCCCCAGTCAACTAATCTGGCTTCTTGCCATTGGATTCAAGCAAGCCTGGCTGAAGATGGCTGAGATGCCAGAAACCGGTCCTAGGAAGCTTGTTTCCGGTCCAGGGAAGGCATGGCTTGACAGTTCGGGCTGGACTGTTCCCATGCGGCACAGCGTCAGACTGATTTGCATATGGCCATGTCTGAACTGGGGTGGCAGAGTGAGCTAAAGAACGGTGATGTTTTAAACCCAGATCTGTTGACTGGGTGTGAGTGTTTGATTGGTTCAGATGGTCCGTCCATCACCACCCCCTTTTGTACCGCTTTGTTTGCCATAAGTTGGCAGGGTATGCTCAGGCGTAAGTCCCTTGCTCACTTTGCCACTGGATTCAAGCAAGCCCGGCTGAAGACGGCCCAAATGCCAGAAACCGGTCCTAGGAAGCTTGTTTCCGGTACAGGGAAGGCATGGATTGGCAGTTCGGGCTGGACTGTTCCCATGAGGCACAGGGTCAGACTGATTTGCATATGGCCATGTCTGAACTGGGGTGGCAGAGTAGGCTAAAGAACGGTGATGGATTAAACCCAGATCTGTTGACTGGGTGTGAGTGTTTGATTGGTTCAGATGCTCCGTCCATCACCACCCCCTTTTGTACCACTTAGTACAGAGACCAGCATAAAAGAAGGCACAATAGAAGGAGCCACATCAACTCGAAGAAAAATCTACTTTTTTTAAAACCTGCAATGTAGTCTAACACAGGTAATCAGTTAACCTAAAACTACAGTCACTGATGTACCAGTACAACAGCAAAACGCTACTCGCTGCACCAACCACTGTATTTAAACCCTTCAACATGAGACAGTGAAAGGTGAATTGATGAAAGCTAAACCATAGCCACATTGTCCCCTTTCGTCTTTCTAACAGAAGATATATGAAAGCCATTGTTGAGTTCCAGAACCTCTGCCATAATGACTGTTCTCTGTAAACTAGTCAAGCAGGTGCCAGTGGAATGACAAGCATTGCCATAGCCAATAGGTCTTGCCTTTGGGACCGTACAAGTTTCTAGCCACGCAGCACATTATCTTGGATGCTACAGCACCAAAAACCACTTGATCCGCTCTCTGCTCAGCAAGGAGTGACCCCTCCCCAGATGATAGTCAACTTCAGAGAGTGCAAGTGAAGCAGTGGCCGCTGAGAGACCTGCAGCGTGCCCACCTCTCAACTTAGAACAAGCTGCACTGCAGCAAAGGCAGTGCAAAGCAGATTGGAAACACAACAGAGGAGAATTTACACCCCGCCCAAGCACACTTGGGTGGACTCAAAAGTAGCACGCTACAGGAAGGGTATGGATGAGGTGGAACCATGGCACGTTTTTTTTTTTACTCATAACCCCAATCAGCACAGCACCTTAAGTAAAAAGTGAGCAGTATGAATGCCAATGCATAACGGCTTACACAAGGAAAATTATTCTTATGGAGGAAGACAGAGAGGGTGGGACCCACATGGCATGGGAAAATCTCTGGCACTAACCTCGGCATTCAGCACAATTATTCTTTTAGACTTTTATACAAGTTGTACTAGAGTGCCCTTGTGGTACCCGCTCAGACCCTCCTCGAATAGTGTTACCTTGCAGACGATGGCTGCAGTAAGCAGCTCTTTTACATTTACCAGGCAGTCCACTGTCAGGTTTGTCATTTCGGGATCTTGGTTCGCGGCTATGGCACATATTAACAAGCACTAGTGTTCGTATCTAAAATAAGCCCAGCCCAGAAAAGAAACCCGAAACTTGCCCATTCCAAAAATGACTTTATCATCACACTAAAGCCAATTTTCATTAAAACAACAGGTTTACTTTTCAAGTTAGCAGCCTCAGAGGATGCTGATTTTGGGACTGGGGAACCAGGTTTGTGTCTCGGCTCTCACTGTGCCTTAAAAAAAATGCTGTTTGTCACAAAATTAAAAAATGGCAGACTCGAAATAAAAACGGAAGCTGGCAATGTTTAAACTCCCTTCAAATAAACAAAAAAAAAAACGTGAATAATACATAAGACCAGGTAAGCGCAAAGCGTGTTGTTTTCGGGGAATTAAAACGAGCAGCTGGCAAGCAACCAAAAAAAAGTGCTTCACAGATTATCAAGTAACAGTAAGAGCAAGAGCACACATAACGGGCAGTCCACATGGGAGGTAAGAAAAGTCAACAAGGAGGGACTAGTAAGCGTATTCACCAAACAAAAGCTGGAATTTACGAAGAACAGTAAGAGGAACCCATACAAAAGATGGGCGGTGCTCGAAGCCCATGTTGTACAGATAGTGTGTATGCGCTGCCTAGGTAAGACCTAAAAGGGACCGTGCAATCAAATGTGAGCCCCTACATCAGCCCTCCTGATTTTTCTTGACCACTCTTTCCTGCCTCTGCTGGAATTGAATTGTAACAGATACACTACCCTCTTTTGCATGGGGAAGCTTGTGACACTTTCCCCTGAGCCATAGCATTCAGAGTGTCATTTGTGAACAAAAGGACAATAGAATGACACTATATAGCCTTTACATATTATTCCTCATTACATCCTAACTATATGATGATCCATAATATTTAAATGTAAGGAACTTAATATGTACATTAAGTTAAAGTGTTATAAATGTGGATTCTAATCAAACTCCACAAATAGAAAGGCCTGATCCAGTGGTTAAAGTGCTTAATTTTCTTCAGGACTAATTAATTTATTAAAAAACAGAGGACCGAGTCGGTAATCTCCTGTTAAGGTTAGCACTTACAAAGAGTGTCTCCAAAAGACTGGCTGTCTCAGGAATAAACAGCCATTGACTAGGAACATCTCAGATGCTGACTGCAGGTGTGCTGAAAATAAAGGTCTGACAAGAAATGAAAGATACAGAAAAAGTGATGAGTTTTGCAGCTTAAAGACTTTTCTGAATTTACATGCTGTGGACTCCCTGCCATACGTTATTCCTCTATCTAATGGAGGGACCCAGAACTGTCCATTTTCTTTTTCTGCTTTTGGCGACGACCGTAAGTGGGTGATTTCAGGCCACTGTGATGTAAAGCTTAAAACCCACAATGCCCAAATACATTATCACCATATTCACATTCTTCTTTCCCATCCTCGGTGTCCTAGATTACGTAGTGGTATTGGACGCTTTGCAGGAGGAGGGTTGTACATGGTTGCATATGTGGCTCCCAATTTGTGAGGATTAGTGATTTGTGTGAATGTGGACTGTTCACTATGTGGTAGACCATGCATATGTCACTGATGGAGACATTAGCTAGTAAAACATAAGTAACTAGAAAGCAGCAAATCTGAATGGTTTTTATTATCCATCCTGCAGTGGTTCTTTTCGACAAAGGCAGACCCTTATTTCCGGTGCATGAGTGACAAAGAAATTCTCACTTTTCCTTCACACATCTGTTTCTTGATGGTAGAACATGGCTGCATTCCATAGTTTTAGCACATGCAGTAACTTTTTTCCTGTCTCTTTGGTTGTTGAAAGAAGATGGTAGCTGTACTGAGTGGTTCACATGGAATTGCAATACCACCCTTTTCGATGTAGTGAGGATTGTACTCAAGACTACCCTATCCTTGTAGTCAGGTATAGTTCTTAGATAGTCAGTGCTTCCAAACAGCTCACTCTAAGCAGGGACTGCAATTAATAAGGCTGTTGTACTTGTCAGGAACTTGCGGCTGTTTTGTGCATTGGTTCAGATAGATGTTTCATGTGCTGTGCGAGCAGCAGGTTGAGGCTCCAAACTGCTGGGAGAGTCGATAATGGTGGTGAAATTCTCTTCATTACCTCTATAATTCTTTTAATTACTGGTGTGGCAAAGAGATTCCTTCCTAATGTATATCTGATATATGCCAAAAGAGAAGAGATATGTACTCTTATAATAAGTGTACGAAAACCTTACATCCAAGAGATACATCAAGTATCTGATTGATGGTTGTGTTCCCTGTCACATAATGTAGCATGGTTTCTCTCTTGTATCGGTGTTTACAACTCTGGTCCACTTAGACACAGAGCATTTGTATGTGGTAGGAAGACTTCCCCCCGTAGTACCACCATATACCTCTATGAAAGGCCGAGGTGACAAACACTAGGTCCTCAGGAGACCTGTAGCTAGGCTGACGCTGGCTGGTTCCCGATGGCATCCTTTTACCCCTTGTTCCGTGAACAAGTTTTAAAATACTGGCATCTTTATCATCCTACCTTCTGTTGTATCTACTAGGTTTGAGTACCAGGTCGGTCACACCCACTGTGGTGGTATTAGGATCAATGTGATGTATGTCTGTTTGCACCGGTTTATAACTACTGGTATCAAGGAGATTGGTGGAAAGACTTTGGCAAATATCTCTTAGCATTTAGTGGAAAAAGGCATTTCCCTAGGATAGGCAGTTAAGATACGTGGATGGTGAAAATTTGTTATTTTGAATATGGGTGTGTTGCAATCCGTTTTATTTTGCTTTTACCCAAGTTTGAAGATTATATACACCATCCACTGGTCTCACCCACACTAAATGTGAAGCCTGTTCTTGTATGCTTCATATTTCTGCTTGTATGTTTTGCTAACTTGGCAGATATATTGCTACAATAATTAGCTTTTTAAACACCCACTTCCAAATGTACTGCACTAGCTTGGATAGGACACATGACCTTGATTTCCAATCCTTCTTGTTTTGCCAGTTTGTGATAAGCTGTCAGGAACAGGATTGGTTGTTTGCAGGTAAGCCTATCGGGAGGTTTTGCAATTCCCACTGATTTTCCCAGTGCAAGTTTCTATAACAGCCATCGGATCCTCTCAATCCAATCGACTGACCACTGCCTTAACAGCCACTCTTAAATGGGTCTGGCAAAGGGAATTAAGGGAATGCCCATAGTCATCATGCTCAGTATTTTCCTCACAGATCTCACTGTCAAGTGAGTTTACCTACTGGGATAGGAGAACTTGCTCCAACAGTGTCATCACTCTTTTGGATTGAGAAGGTTGTGCCTTGTCTGAGTTCAACTTTGCGCACAGGAATGTCTTCCTTCATCGACTGGGGAGAGGATTGCTCATATTCACTGAAAATCTCAGGCTAAGCAGTCTCTATTACTTGCTCTATGCCGATGTGGCATTGTTTTACTGATCTCACCATTAACAACCAGTCATCTTGGTGGGGGTGAACCTGTTAACTTGCCTTCGCAACTGCACAGTCATCAAGTGCCTCACAGGAGTAACAACATTGGTGCTGATTTCAACCAAATGCCAACATTTTGAATTGATAATGAGAATTCCCTACCCCAAACCAGAGTTACTTCTTGTGGTTGCTTTTCAATGTGATGTGGAAGGAGGCATCCTTGCAGTCAATGGCTGCCTTACAGTCTCCCTTCTGCAGAAACAGGATAACTTCTTATAGTGTGGTCATCTTAAACTATTGCCTTCTAACGAACGTCCTCAGAAATCTCAAGCACATGTTAAGTCTTAACGTCAGATCCTGTTTAGGAATCATAAAATAGACAGCATACACTCCCGACTGTGTTCTTGGTACTTCCTCTACTGTGCCTTTTTGAAAGAAGTCTGATACTTCCTGTTAGAACTGTATTAGTTCTCCTTCTCAGCACACTTTTTTGCTTGATACTTGGAAGCACCAGTTCCCATTCTATGCAATGTCCATGTTTTATGTTCAGGGACCATGTCCCTCTTAAAAGTAATTTGTTTGAGGGGCCAGATACTCTTCTGAACTCATTCCTCTAGCTCTGTTTCAAAAGGAGTGTCTTCGTTGATCCGAGTGTTGCCACTGTGAGCTCGCTCCCTGAATGGTCTTGGTTTGCTGCTGCCTCTATGAGTGAGTCACGTGTCCCTTTTAATTGAGCTTCTCCCTTGCAGGGCACCCATCGCTTTCGCTGTACAGATGTACTTTTTAATTTGTTCCAAGAAAGTATTCAGTGCTGCTTCAAGCATGCTCTTCCCCATAAAAATCAAGTTGATAAGATATCAGGATTTTGTGTTTTAAACCAGAAACCATAATCAAGCGTACCACGTTAGAGTGATGCCAGTGCACATTGGTCTACTGGTGGAATCAGTTGCATCCAGTGAGGACTTAAAATGCATTCAAGATGGCCTTGCATTCTTGTATTATTGCTTTTGACCATTTTTATGTTGCTTCCTTAAATGTTTCTTTGCTCTAATCTACAATGTTTAGGAAAATGGGCAGGAACTGGTCCTTCTGTGATGGAAGAAGTGCTTTCTGTACAAAACAAGCCTTTGCCTGTTCCATTTTCAAGCTACACTTCACATGTCTGATGCCCTCTAGACCACTGCATTGCATTGTACTGATGGTAGCATTTATATAGTGCTTACTATCCTATGTGGGGCACTGAAGTGCTTACCTACAAGTGCTGCAAGCTAAGCCAAGTAGGGTGTGTGGTTGGAAGGGTGTTGCCTTTTTTTCGTCATGAACAAAGGGTATTCATAAAATGACAGCACAGGAGGGGAAAAGCCACAGCAGCCAAGGTGTTAAAAATAAGCAAGTTCTCAACTGCCTTCTGAGGTGTTTATTCTCCTGGATGCTTCTAAAGACGGCTGGTAGTGCGTTCCAGGGCTTGGTAGCTTGTTCTGAGAGAGTAATCCCTCCTAATGATTTCTTATGGTAAGGTTGTGAGAAGTGTTGCAAGTTAGGATGTGGTGTTCTGTTTTGTTTGTATTGCTTGCATTTATCTTAAAGGTATAGCAGTCCTTTTTCTTTGGAGGCTCTGTAGACAACGCAGGGTGCCTTGAGGATTGCCCACCTAGCTATAGGTAGCCAGTTGAGCGGTTGCAGGACTGGAGCCATGCGTTTCCCTTGGGTGAAGTCGGAAAAGAAGCCATGCAGCAGCATTTTGTATGGGTTGCATTTTGTGTATGATGAATGAGGGTGCACCAAGGTATAGGCATTTGGCATAGCCAAACTTTGGGATTACAAGTGTGAAGATGGCTTGCAGTTTATGTTGGTGTTCAAGGTATGGGAAGATGCAACACAGTGGTTTCATTGTGTAGGAGACAGTTTGTGATGTTGGTAGCATGAGGCACCAAGAAAAAGCCTGAATTCATGTTTCCCCATAGGTTTCTAACTTTTCTTGAAGATGTTGGAGGAGCCTCAAGTTCCGTACACCATATGGCGGTAAGCTTCTATTTTTGCCTTTGTCCGCAGGTAATAATCTCGGTCTTTGCGGTATTGAGCTTCACATGTGTATTTGTTTATCCATCTGTTTATGGCACAAAGGCAGTCATCAAATTATTAAGTATAGAGGTATTTTGAGCTATCCATGTTTTAACCCTTTTACCGAAGCAGCAATTCTGGTGTGGCTGCTTTGATGAGTGGGCGGGGTCGCGGCGGCCAACGGACGTGCGCAGCACTACGGAGGTATGCGCGCGACGGCCGTTGGCCGACAGAAGCATGCAACAGGTTAAATGATCTGGGTGGCTTTGACATAGCATTAACAGCTGAAGTTGACGGAGTTAATCATGTTTGGTAAAGAGGTTAGGTAGATGTTGAATAATAATGGGGATGTGATGGACCTCTGAAGGATGCCAGTATCACTTCTGAGGGACTGATGTGAAAGGTGGTAGATAAAATACACTTTGCCTGTCTGTCATTGAGAGAAGAAGCAATACATTTTAGAGCATTTTCATGGAATCCGAGATAGTGAAGTCTTTGTAGCAGCATGCAGTGATAGATAGGGCCAAATACTGCTGATAAATTTAAAAGCAAAAAGGCATCTACTCCGTTTTGAGCATTTGTGAATGTGAGATCATCCCAGATGAATATGATGGCCATCTCTATGCCTCAATCTGGTTTGAATTCGGACTGTTGGTCTGACATTAAGTCATTAACTAGTTAAGCGACCCCCGAGCGGCTGTCCAACATCAAACCAATTACTGGACTTGATATGAATGGGACAAGACTACTGAAATTTGAAATTGCTTGGCTGTATCATATTAACAACATTTAACCCTCGCATGCTATGGATGTGCTGGAGCCATCCTCAGTATCAGTGCAGAGGACAGCTCCAGCAGGTCATGGCACCCAAGGCAGAAAATCCCTCTTTCTATTTTTAGCCTCAACTGCTGGGAAGAGCTTTCCGTGCAAGCTGTTCTTTTTCCTGTGCAATGACGACGGGAGCGCCAACGTCGTGCGCCAAAGAAAGAGAAAGTTAAAAGAGCCACTCGGCTCATTTACTCTCACTTACATCGGTGCTCGGGGTCAGATCTCATATTTTGCGAAAAAAGACTGATATATCTATTCTGAGGTGGGAGCAAAGCGTGATGTCTCGGTGAGCCACCCGCTATTCAAACTTCTCATCTACCGCCACGCTGAATCTGGAATCTCTAGGCTATACCGACGGACCAGTAAAGCGGGTAGATTGCACCCTCGATTGCTTTGAACCTACCATGCTGGAAGAAGTATCTAATGCATTGTCCACCGCTAAATGGGGCTCAACCAAAGACCTCTGCCCATCTGAAATTATGGCCTAACTAGCCATTAGCTGTGCACCAGCCATCCAAAATATGTTTAATCAGTCTATACAATCAGGTATTGTACCCACTATCTGGAAGGACGCGTTTGTTCGCCCGATACTGAAAAAGCCCTCAGCGGATCCTCAAGAACTTGGCAATTATCGCCCTATCTCCCTGCTCCCATTACTGGCAAGCATAATTAACAGGCAACTAAGCCTTTATCTGGAAACCAATAAAATCTTGGACCATTTACAATCAGGTTTTCACCCGGAATTCAGCACAGAGATAGCCATGTTGGCCGTGACTGACTCCCTTAGGCTGACAATAGCCGCAGGTGGATCAGCCATATTGATCCTATTAGACTTCTCCGCGGCTTTTGACACCATCTCACATATAAAGCTCACGGAGAGGCTATCCTCTTGTGGCATTCAAGGAGTAGCCCCGAAATGGCTGCAGCACTTTATGTCCAACCGAACCCAAACCGCCATCTTGGGGCCTTATCAATCGGGGACAATGCCTCTGGATAAGGGTCTTGCTTGAGCCCAACCCTTTTTAACATATGTATGGCTCCTCTGGCAAAAGTAGCAGAACAGTTGGGCTTCGAAACTATTTCCTACGCGGATGACACCCAGCTTATGTTCACCATCGGCCCTAATCCAGAAGCTGACAAAGTCCGTTTATCTATGGGTATATTGGCAATTTCCAACTGGATGACTGATAACTGTCTCCAGTTGAATCCTGGAAAAACTGAAGTTATGCTACTAGGGAAAGCTCCGGCGGTCTGTTCAAACGAATGGTGGCCTCACAGTTGGGTGTAGCCCCTGTGCCCAAACAAAGTATCAAAAATCTTGGACTAAAACTGGATCAATCACTATCAATGAAAGATCATATAGCAGCCACGACGAGCTCTTGCTATTATAGCCTACGACTTCTTCGTAAAATTCTCCCATTCATGCCTACTAATCACCGCAGAACCTGGGTACAAGCAATGGTGATTAGTCTATGGCAATGCCCTGCTGGCTGAAGTGGGTGAGACCCTGCTAAATAAATTACAGGTGATTCAAAATACCGCTGCCTTAATGATTTTAAACATGCTAGCCGGCTTCCCCTCTGAATCTTTGCTAAGAGAACTGCACTGTCTCCCAGTAAGGAAGAGATCCTTTTTTTAAATATGCTGCCTTACTTAGAATGCTCTAATTGATAGAGGACCTTAGTATTTACGAAAGAAACTGGTAAAACACGTACCAGGTGGAAATCTGAGATCTGGTACATTAGGACTTCTACAGATCCCTCGCATACGCTTGAGCCGCACTGGGGGTAAAGCCTTTTCGTATCTTGCTCCAAACTACTGGAATAGACTGCCCATGGTCTTGCGGGAAATTCCGATTTACACCACCTTTAGGAAACAACTAAAAGGCTTTCTGTTTTAAAATAGCCGCCAACCTGACCTTTCACTATTGGGTTTTTCTAGACAGCGCCGAGATGCCCCAGGGTGAATCGTGCGCTATTAAAGAGCCTATAACATAACAATCTGCCCCACAGGGGGCTAGAGGAGGGGGAAGTATTTGCCCATTACCAGGGAGGGCCGCCCCTCCTTTCCAAATACATTCCCTTGGGGATCTAGTGGACTTTATGCTCCCCACCAGGGGCAGATTAGAGGAAAACACCTCCTATCTTTCCCCAATGGGGGCAGAAGGACTGCTAGGGCTGATTTGGAGGGTGGGGGTTAGGCCCTATGCCTGGGTGAGCCACCCCACCCACTGTTGCCTAATATAAACAAACCCTGGTGCCTACTGGGCATTTTGTGCATTGTATTACTAGATAGTACAAGTGAGCTGGGAAGCCATCATAAGTACATGCACTGGGAACTGGTCATTACGAGTTCCCTAGCTACATGATGGCTACACTGAAACCAATGAGGTTTGGTACCAAACATCTAGTGTTAATAAATCCATAATGATGCCAGTAGTGGATTTATTAAAATATGCACCCAGAGGGTACCTTAGAGGTGCCCCCTGAAAACCCAAACTCTAGTGTACTGGTTGATTGATGTAGACCTGCCTGCCACCACACATAGGTTTCTGACCCCCTTGCAGCTGTGAGTCCACGCTCTCTGAGGTCAGAAACAATGCCTAATGGGGCAGGTGGTTTTCTCACCTTCTCCAAGCATGATGGCTAGTAATCAACATATCAAGGCAGGAGGCTTCAAAGGCCCCTGCCGCCTTTGATATGCAACCCCGGCTGCCCCCGGACAAGGAAAATTCCACTTCTTGACCAAGGCCCATTTGGCACCACGACAGGCGGGACAATTAGCTAGTCAGGAGGCGTGTTCACTATCAAGCTAGTTACACCCCTAAGGTGGGCTACCTGAAGTGAACACAAATAGTAACATTCCACCATCTTGGCTTTTGGTGAAATTAGGTCAGGGTTATGCCCATCATAGAGCGGGGGGAGGCACCCCAAAGGTAAGTAGCCCATTGGCTACTACCTTACACTCCCCTTAACTCCCTTAAACGTAGTATTTAGGTGGCACTCCTGACACCAGGAACTCAGACTGGATTGACAAATAAAGAAGAGGACAAAGAAGAGCAAAGAAAACAAGATCTGAGGACCAGCTGATTACTTGTTGGAGCCAAACCCTGCCTGTCTGCAACGGTCACAACCAACCGACTAGTCCTGCTGCTGTGCACCTGCCAAGAACCCCGGTGGGCTGCCAGCACTTCACAAATTACCAGCAATCTCCCTTGATGTAGAGGAGCTACTTCCCTCCAGCTTGCAGGCACCAAACAGCAAAGTCTGGTCTACTGTTCTGCCGCTTCCTGGCTCCCCCTAGGCAGCAGCCACCCAGGAAGAGGTAGTCATTCTCCAGGAGGTCCGATCCGGCTCTCGCCAAGTGAGAAGATGCCAGGACCAAAACCACAGCACCAATACCAGAGGTATCTTACAACTTGCAGCAAGCAAAGTCTGTTTGAGTTCAATCCAGAGTTTAACTCCACGACCAAGCAGCCGTCGAGGGTTGTCAGCACCGCAGAGACCCACTTCGAGAGTGTCCCAACTGTTCTGATTTTTGTCCCCTTAACTGTCCAGACCGACAAAGTGAGTGCCATGACACACAGACCCAGCTGACCTAACCACTCTGCACCCAAGTGCACCACCCGAATCTCCGTGAAACAACTGTGGTTCCTTGCTTCCAGGGCCCTCACGCACCGAGCCCCCCGTTTGGAGCTCCCAGACTTGTCCCCAAGTCCCCCTTTCCTTTAGTGTAGTGTGCAAACCTACCAACCTGACCAGCACCTCTGCACCAGGACGTTGCAGGGCAGGTAGTGTGGAGAAGTGTGGCTCAATGGTTAGAGCGGCAGACCTTGATGCAGAGCGCTGGCCAGGGACCAGGGTTCGATTCCCGCCTTGGCGGGATCGGGCTTAAATTCCTCTGACCGGATATTCTCGCCTCAGTGCCGAATCTAAGCATGGCCCCCACGCTGCAACTCTGGGCAATAGCTTGCTTAGTCTCCACAACGGCCCCCGATACACAAGGGATGCCTGGTTTCACGATGGGATGCCCAGGAGTGGACACCTCACAAGGAAAAGCCAGGAGGGGTTCCCTTGTGGTAGGAGTACAAGCGCCGGGATGCTTACGGGTTACTGTTCGCGCTATACAAATACAACACATTTACATTTACAGGTAAAGACTAACTGCTGGTGGTTCTTTGAACCTTGACCCTTCTACCACCTTAAGTCCTGAGAGGGGCCCTGGAAACCTATAGCACGTAACAGCATATGCTAGTTTTCCCATAGGAAAGCATTGCTGTGTAAAAAACATGTAAGTAAACATTTTACTTACCTGTAAAAATTAATATCTCAAAAAGTACTTCCTTGAACCAAAAGTTCTTGGTGTTCAAATTTTTATAAAAATACGTGTTATTTTACTAAATTGGTCTTGGATTTATTCGAGTGTGTCTCTCATTTATTGCCTTTGTGAGTACAAATGATTCTTAGCACTACCCTCTGATAGGCCTAAACTTCTCGCCCACACTACCACAAAAGAGAGCATTTGGGTTTACTTGTGTCTCTGTAAAGCAATAGGGATTGGCTGAACTATCTGTACAGTTTACCACATTTTGGTGCACTATATGGAAAACACACAAGATGATGGACGAAATGTTGCACAATGGCAAAAAATACATCCCCAGTCACAGATCTGGGTTTAATCCATCGTTATTTTGCTCACCAAGCCACACCAGTTCAGACATGGCCATATGCAAATCACTCTTGACCCTGCGCCTCATGGGAACAGTCCAGCCCGAACTGCCAAGCCATGTCTTCCCTGGACCGGAATCAAGCATCCTAGGACCGGTTTCTGGCTATCAGCCTTCATCAGCCAGGATAGCTTGACTCCAGTGGCGTAGTGAACACGGGACCCACGTCTGGGCATACCCTTCCCACATAGGGTGAACACCAAAACACACAAGATGATGGACGCAATGTTGCACAATGGCTGGCTTGGCTTGGCGAGCAAAATATCGATGGATTAACCCAGATCTGTGACTGGGGGGTGAATGTTTTGCCATTGTGCAACATTCAGTCCATCATCTGGTTTGTTTTGCTGTTCACCCTATGTGGGAAGGGTATGCCCAGACGTGGGTCCCTTTCTCACTACGCCACTGGAGTCAAGCTATCCTGGCTGAAGACGGCTGATAGCCAGAAACCAGTCCTAAGATGCTTGATTCCGGTCCAGGGAAGACATGGCTTGGCAGTTCGGGCTGGACTGTTCCCATGGTGCACAGGGTCAAGACTGATTTGCATATGGCCATGTCTGAACTGGGGTGGCTTGGTGAGCAAAATATCGATGGATTAAACCCAGATCTGGGAATGGGGGTGAATGTTTTGCCATTGTGCAACATTCCGTCCATCATCTTGTTTGTTTTGCTGTTCACCCTATGTGGGAAGGGTATGCCCAGACGTGGGTCCCTTGCTCACCACGCCACTGGAGTCAAGTTATCCTGGCTGAAGGCGGCTGATAGCCAGAAACCAGTCCTAAGATGCTTGATTCCGGTCCAGGGAAGACATGGCTTGGCAGTTCGGGCTGGACTGTTCCCATGGTGCACAGGGTCAAGACTGATTTGCATATGGCCATGTCTGAACTGGGGTGGCTTGGTGAGCAAAATATCGATGGATTAAACCCAGATCTGGGAATGGGGGTGAATGTTTTGCCACTGTGCAACATTCCGCCCATCATCTTATTTGTTTTGCTGTTCACCCTATATGGAAAGCCAGCTTCCTACAGTAAACTATCAAACCCAGACATTTCTGAAAAGTAGACATCCAGGGGAGTCCAGGGTGGTGTGTTTCGCATGTTTCCCACATAATTTTCTTACCCACAATGCTGTGCAAATCTTAAACTTTGACTAAAATCACAAATATTTCTCTATTTCTGTGACGTAACCTTCTGGAAAGCTCAGGGATCCACAAAGGTCCTACCACCAAGCGTTCCCCCGCTTGTCCTGATAAAAATGCTACCCCACTTGTGTGGCTGTAACTAGTACCTCCGATAGCCACAAATCAAACCAGGGACAATGTGAGTTTCTCTGTGAGACTACCATCGACCTTGATTTGATGTGTGCCTGGCACAGGGTCTATGCCCAGCCACACAAGCAGGGTAGCATTTCTATCGGGACAAGTGGAGGAAAGCTCGGTGGAGGACAATTTGTGGATTCTTACTGATTCTGAAAGTTTAGGTCACAGAAATGCAAGGAAAAGGTGCAATTTTAGGCAAAGTTTGAGGTTTGCAGGGAATTGTGGGTAAGAAAACCTTGTGAGATATATGAGGGCACACCACCCTTGACTCCCATTGGTGTTTTGTTTTCAGAAATATCTGGGCCTGGTAGGTTTCCCTGGGTGTCCATCAATCCCTAGCAAAAAAACACTGCTACCCAGTAGGAAGCTGGCTCTGTATATACTATACCACAGTAAGGTATAGTGTGCACAGAGTCCAGGGGATCCCGAAAAATGTACAGAGGTAAAAGTAGATTATACCTTACTCTCTACTTGTGGTAGTGTGGGCGAGCAGCAAGGCTTTATCAGAGGGTAGTGTTAAGCATTTATTGTACACACACATGATTTAAAACACTCAAAGACTGAACGCTGACCAACTGTTTTGTATAAAAATATTGTTGTATTTTAACTTTAGACCAAGCAGGACTTGATGCAGGTAAGTAAATATAATACTTTTCAACAATAATATAGTTATATGCAGTTGGCTTTGTTACAGGTAGGTCAAATGTTCAGAAATAGTTGACATTACCTTACATATACTTTGAAATTACCTTTTAGATTACTTTTCAGGTCACTTTTTCTACTCAGTGTGATATGCCTAAATATCACACTGGGACGTTTCCTAGATAAAAGACAAGTTAATCAGTTTTTGTAAACACACAGTTTCTTAGGTTCTCATACAATTTCCAAATCCACACTTAAAAGATTTCCACAGAAAAGCAGTCAATGCAGTCCTATGGGAGAACATCAGGTTATCGGTTTAAAGGTAAGTACTCGGTCTTGGGAGTTGGATTTGTGGGGTTATAACCAGGGTAACCCCAGGGTCAAGGATGCCCTAAAAGGACACACTCAGCGCACTAGGGTGGCCAGGTGCAGAGGCCCAATGTTATCCAATGGGGGAGAGGGGGCCACTGGTTAGTGGCTGCTCGCGGGCACACCACTTGGATGTGGGAGCAAAGCTCCAACGGTTTAGCTAAGGGCAAAGGGGGATACAAGACAGCACACAAAGTGCACCCACAGCGGCTCAGGGGCGGCCAGGTGCTGGATCGACATTGGGATCCTTGTTGGTTTCAATGGGGAGGGTCCTCTCAGAACAAACACTGCAGGCTCGGGCACGAAGATCATCTGGAAGCAACCAGAGGTTGGAGAGGTAAGTTGGATGTCAAGGGATGCCGAAAGACAGTTGGTTGGGCCACCCAAGGCCGCGGAACGTAGAGTGAAGGGGTATCTTTTGGCGTCAGGTTTTCCTTACTGGTTCTGGTCACTGACGGGAGAGGGGGGTGGATCCTCCAGATAGGGGCTGCAGGCGCCATCAGGAGACTTGAGATGGGTCAGGGATCACAAGATCCCAGGTCAGGATCGCCTGGCTGGGTCAGTTCACAAAGGCAGCAAGCCTTTGAAGATTCTCCTTCGTGGACCCTGCCCATCCTGGGGGAGGAGCCTTGGCACCTCTGCCCAGGATGAGCTTTGTTTCAGGACCCAGAGAGCGGGAAGCTATCGATTCTGGGGTCCAGAAACATGTCTGGGGTGGCAACTGGCGAACAGCCAGTCAGCCAGGACATTAGAGACAGGTCGTTCAGGGGGCATCTCTAATATGCCCTCTGAGTGCATATTGCATTAAATCCTACATTGGCATCAATGTGGGTTTAATGTGCTGAGAAGTTTGATATAAAAAAAAACAACTTTTCAGTAAAGGCATTATGGTGCTGCTGAGTTCGTAATGACGAACTCCCAGACCATATACTCTTTATGGCTTCACTGCACTTACAATGTCTACGAATATACACTGTAGGGGTACAGGGCTCATGCAAGTGTACCCTCACCAGCGGTCTAGTGCACCCAGCTAGAGGGGTGGCTTTACCTATGCCATAAGCAGTCGAATGAAGGCATGGCACACAGGGATGTGTGGCATGTCGACTCTTCACTTTGCCCTGAACCAAAGCATGCAACCTGCGATGGCAGTGTGTGTGTTAGGGTACAGGGCCTCTAAGGGTGGCACAATATGTGCTGCAGTCCTTAGAGGCTTTCCCTGGTCAAGGAGCTTTGGTACCCATTGTACCTTTTACAAGGGACTTACATGTGGGCATGGAGTTGCCAACTGGGTGTGCAACAGTACAGTTTTAGGGGAAGAACACAAGCCTTGGTTACCTGGTTGGCATGTTCCCAGGGCACACAGTCAAAAGAGCATCAACATCAGGCAGAAAATGGGGGAGGGAAGGGGGGCAAACATGCAAAAAGGGGGACTTTCCTACATACCGCCATTGCTAAAGCAGATCAATTTTGTTACAGGAAATGTTGATGTCTCCACATTGTATTTTGAAGCCTAGGCCTACCCACACAAGTGAAGAACCATTTTTATTGGACGACTTGGGGGAATGGTAGATGGTAGCAAATTTGTTGCTTTCTGCAGAATCCAGAACTTTCCATCACAGAAATGTGGTGAAAATGTGTTTCTGGGTAGGAAAACCTTGTAAAAGCCATGCAAGTAAATCCACCCAGGATTTCCCCGATTGTCTAGTTTTCAAAAATGTGTAGGTTTCCCTAGGTACTGACTGAGCTAGGGCACAAAATCCACAGCCAGCCACATACAAAAAAAAAAGTGTCAGTGGGTTTTTGGGCTTTTCCTGTCGCAGGCACTACCCCTACCGAAACAAGTGAGGTACCATTTTTATAAGGAGACTTGGGGGAATGCTGGGTGGCAGGAAATGCATGGCTCAGCACAGATTTCAGAAGTTTTCCTCACAGAAATGTGAGGGAAAAGGGTGTTTTTAAGTCTAAGTTTGAGGTTTGCAAAGTATTCTGTGTAAACAAAAGCAGGTGGGAACCATGAAAGTCACTCCAAGCTGGCTTTCCCTAGGTGTCTAATTTGAAAGAATTTACAGGTGCCCGGTGACCTAGGGCCCAAAATCCACAACTACCCCAACTCAACAAAGGGGACAGTTTTCTGTGGAAAGAAAAAATGTGATGTGTCCATTTTGTGTTTGGGTCCATTCCTGTTGCAGGCACTAACTAGGGCTACCCACACAAGTGAGGTACCATTTTTATTGGGATACATTTGTGAATTCATAATAGTAGAACATGTGTTATTATCAATTGTATTTCTCTATATTTGAGCCTTTCAAAAGTCAGAATTTCTGCGGCTCTAGCGGGTTCAAAACGCTGCGGCCCGACTGGTGACAGGTCTGCCTAGGCGGTGCTCGGTGTCCAATGCCCTGCGCTCTCTCCACTGGCTCCCTGTGCAGCAGAGGATTAGATTCAAGGTTCTCTGCCTTGCATTTAAAATCCTCAAGGGTACTTCCCCACAAATCTTGGAGAAACTGCTGATCCCCTATGTCCCCTCTCGCACTCTTAGATCGCTAGGCCAGAACTTAGCAGTGGTCCCGCGTTTTAAGTTGAGCAGAATTGGTGGCCGCTCCTTTCGAGTCCTGGCAGCGAGCTGGTGGAACTCTCTTCCTCCACAAATCCGGGCCATCGATGAGCTCCTTCAGTTTAGACGGGCTATCAAGACCTTCTTATTTGTTTAGCTCATCTGTTGTGTCTCTTCTCCTTTCTGCCCGCTTTTAATGCTGTGTTGTGTTTACCTTCTCATAGCGCCAGGACGCCCCTTTGCTGGGGCAGCTGTGCGCGGTATAAATAAAAATAACATAAGCCATTGTGTAAGAAAGAAGAAATTTGGAAAGGTGCGGTGAGGTACTAGGCAAGGGTGCCCCTTATCCCTGTTGCTATTCTCGCCCGCTGTGGAGCCGCTGGCAGCAAAGTTTCGGGTGAGAGGATCAGAATGTGGAATCCCTCTGGGAGATGGCATGCACATCATCTCCCTGCATGCAGATGTCCTTCTGTACCTTAGAGATTTATTTTATTTTGGAAGTTTTATATAGCGCTAGCCTGACAGGAAGGTATCGGAGCGCTTCACATAATTACAGAGCGGTGCAAAAGAAAGCAAAACACAATAAAGTACAGCGAGACATTCCAGATACGAATCACAGTAAGGAGAAAGAGAAGAGATCCATTGCAGGGTTTTGGCATTCCCCCTCCGGGAGGGGAGCAGAGTCTCTTTAGATACTCCAAGCAGCTCCTATCTGATAGCTAAGGAGCGGTCAAGGAACAGGATGTTGAGCCGACTTTTGAATTTAGGGAAGGAAGGAATAGTTCTGATGTGGGCGGATAGAGTTCCATATTTTGGGCGCATTTCCGGCAAAGGACCGGTCCACGTTTTTTTGTTTTAGAGTTTTTAGTGGGATCAGAAGTAGGGTGTTAGAGCTTCTGAGGTTCCTGTTCTGACCTGCTTTTTTAAGTTTGGAAGACAGATATTCGGGTTTGCCTGTGTGAAGGGCTTTGTGGGTGAAAATTACAAAAAACAATTTGATGGACAGAATGTAGATCAATGTCTTACATTCACCCCAGTACAAGGATCTGGGCCTAAATCCATCGTTTTTTGCACTCCACACCACCCTGGGTCAGATAATGGCTTTATGCAAATCAGCTCTGACCCTGTGCCCCATGGGAACAGTCCAGTCCGAACTACAACAGCCATATCTTTCCCAGACCGGAATCAAGCATCCGAGGACCGGACCGGTTTCGAGGTAACACCTCTCATCAGCCCGGCTAGCTTGACTCCAGTGGTGTGGAGGCTCTGGGACCCACGTCTGAGCTACGCCAGTACACTCAGGGAGAAAATTACAAAAAACAATTTGATGGACAGAATGTAGATCAATGTCTTACATTCACCCCAGTACAAGGATCTGGGCCTAAATCCATCGTTTTTTGCCCTCCACATCACCCTGGGTCAGATAATGGCTTTATGCAAATCAGCTCTGACCCTGTGCTCCAGGGTGGTGTGGAGTGCAAAAAAACGATGTATTTGGGCCCAGATCTTTTGACTGGGGGAATGTGTGACATTGATCCACATTCGGTCCATCACTTGTTGTTTGGGCTTTGTGGGTGAGGCAGGCTGTTCTAAAGTTCGCCCGCATTTCTATTGGTAACCATTTCAGTTCTTTTAGTGCCGGAGAGATGTGGTTAAATTTCTTTATTTCAATGACCATTCTGGCAGCCGCGTTGTGGGTTATTTTCAGAGGAGCAAGATGAGTTTTGGGTATTCCAGTGAGGATTGCATTTCCATAGTCAAGTCTTGACAGCACCAAAGCTTTGGTGGCTTCTTTGAGATCATTGGGTGGAATGAAAGGTTTTATTTTGCTTAGTAGCATCAGGTTAAGGAAGGCGCTCTTTGCTGAGATCTTGATGAGTTTGGTCAAGTCTAGTTTGGAGTCAAGCGTGATGCCTAATGATTTGACGGAGTCCGCTAGGGTGAGGTTCCCATTAAGCGCGTCAATATCTTTTAGCCACTCGATCATTTGTGGGTTCTCTTCTTTGTTCGAGATAAGGAGTAATTCAGTTTTGTTCGGATTCAACTTTAGATGGTTGCTTGACAGCCAGCGTTGAACTTCCTTTAGTGTTTCATTGAGTCTGTGAATGTCTTTAGAGGAGGAGATTTCCAGATAGATTTGGGTATCATCCGCGTAGAGGTGGAAGGGGATGTTGGCTTTCCTGAGTAGGGTGGAGAGGGGTTCCATGTAAATGTTGAAGAGTTGAGGGGAGAGCACTGATCCTTGGGGAACTCTCCTCTTGACTGGATGAAGGTCGGACTCAAAGCTTTTGATTTTGATTCTTTGGGAGCAGTTGTGCAGGAATGAGGAGAACCAGTTGGTCACTCAATTCCGAATGAGGTGGAACCCATTTTTGGAGAGTTTGAAGCTTTATCTGGATTGGTAATAAATGCAGCAAAATCCTGCCTTTATCCGTTTGTAGACTCATGCCTCCATCCACATTATGCGCTCAATAACACCAGCATTGAGTGGCAGACGCACACCTTCCGATATTTGAGGATCTGTATATACCACCAACAAGATAATCTGCTCAAAGGGAACCTGGGCAGGGCAGTGGCTTTGATACGCTCACAAAGCACGTTCTGAAGCACACTTCCTCTAGCAACTATGGGCCGCATCGCCGGGATTAAAATGATGGTCTTAGGGCGACTCCTGTACTACTTCACCAACCTCTGTCGGTACATCCCACCCACATTTGTCAGAGGCCTGGAGGGAAAGGTGAGAGGACTCATCTGGGGGTCATCCTGAATCAGAGTCGCTCTCAAGAAACTTAACCTACCGACAGACCAGGGCGGTCTTGCGCTCCCTAATCTAGAATACTACCTTGCAGCCCAACTTCAGTGGGTGGCCCGATGGCTCCCTGAACGCCAACAGACAGACACAGCAGCACACCTGCCGCCCCTGTCCCATCAAGCCCTCTTGTCATTATTTCACCCATGCAATAAGCAGAAAAAAACATAACAGCTGCTACTAAACGTAGCATACAGATGCTATCGCAGAAGCATATTCATCACTCGAACCACAAAACCGTATGCTCCTGGTATTAGGCACACCCAGGGGCCGCACACCTGTGGGCGGAATTCAGGACGTTGGGGATCTGTACCACAAAGGCAGCTTGATGTAGTTTGCCTTTCTAGCAGAAAGTAATAGGATCCAACTTGGGCAATTCCTTATACACCGAACGATCATAGCTGCATTAAATAAACACTGGGGCGACAAGACAAGAGAGCTACCAATGCACTTACCAGTTCAGTACTTCATGGTAAGTGGGTGTCACCTGATCAAATGGTTCACTGCCTCTTTAAGGCACCACACAGCGAGCACGCTACTTACCCTACGAATGAGGTGGGAGGGTGATCTGCAGCGCTCCTTCACAGATGCTGAATGGAGCAGGGTGCTCGCTGGACCCAACAATATTCTGCAAAACAGGAGTTTTCGCCTAATACAATACTTCATTACCCAAAGGGCATATCTTACCCCAGCAAAGATCAATTCATTTTACAATAATGCAGATACTACCTGCCCACGCTACCGCTCGACTGATGCATTTTTTTACTGCACATGGTGCAGAGCTACTCCGGCCTGGAAGCGTTCTGGGAATCAGTGTTGTCCTTACTTAGTCGCTACACAGATCGTTTGGTACCCCTGAGTTGGGAGACCTGTATACTGAATCTCTACACTAATACCAAACGCCTATGAGTCACCTCCCGGTTTTTAGCACTGGGGTTAATTGTTGCGAAGCAACTGATAACTAAAAGATGGCGCTCTCCTCAACCCCCAGCCATACTAGACTGGAAACGCTCACTGCAAGTGTGGGCCAAAGCAGCGAGTGTGGCGTTGCATAGGAAAGACACGGTGGGATTGCACAAAGTTCCAATTAGGGCACACAGGGACACATTCTTACACAAACTGCTAGAAAGAGATGTGATAGCGACAGACTCACCCTGACACGATACCTGGGTATGCACCAAGATGACTTCTCACGCACACAGCACCTAAAAAGCTGTATACAGACAAATAGCTATCGAGCATGCCACAAGCAGATCCTATATGCTGCAAAGCAGCCAAATACTTACGCCAACCATGTTCGCGGTTCAGGGAATACTACTGTAACTAGTTAGAGGATCAGTGTCAAGTTTCATCCCACCCCTGTTATATTTATAGTTGTCCTCAGCCTTTACTTCCCAATCCCCAAATTAGCTACACTAGAGGCGGTACACACACAGTCCCCCAATAGGCAAACATCCCACTAGGGACTGATAATGTGCAAAACGTCAAATTTAAATGATCGATGGGGCATGAATCACCATCATCCGTAGATCCTGAGCCACTTAGGCTGTAACACTATATCCTGGGCCATATGTGTTTAGTGTCTGTATTTCAGTGACGTGATGCACTGTACCATAAAATGTACATCTATAATGTTCAGTGTTGATACAATGAAAACAATAAAAACAGATTAAAACAAACAAAAAAAGACATTTTAAAAAATGCCTTCTCAATCACATGCTAATACAGGTACACATGAAAAACTAATTAAATTAATATTGTATTGATATGTTCAGGAAATAAATGTAATTGTTTTTTAATTCAAAAAGTGTCATTATGTTTAATTTTTTGGACTCTCCGCTAATTTGTAAGATTTATTGTTACAGTGGTGTATGAAGTCATTATGTTCTGTAAAGTTTCACAGGTGAGTAAACACAGCTCTCTCAATTTGTTTTCCTAAGAATGGTCCATTTGATTTGCACCTGTAGTTTGCTGGGTTGTGTTGGTTGCGTACTTAACATTTTTTTTGAGGGGATATCTAATGTAAGTTTTCAGCTCCGTTCCATGGACTTGTTGAGTAGGAATCTTGCTACCGCCATGTTTTTTATTTAATTTGTTTTAATTTAATGAGTTTTATATAGAGCTGGCTAGACCCATGGGTATCAGAGCGCTTTACATTAGATTACATAAAGTTACAAAGATGATAACAAATAAACGTTACATCAAATAAGCAACACATTTAAGGAGAGAAGAAGGTGAGACAAATAGAGCAGAGACGGGGACGGGGAAAGTGTGAAGGGAGAGGATGATTGAAAAGACAACAACAGGAGAGACACAGGGAAGTTTGCCCAGTGACCGACTGGGTAGGTGACGACCGAGGAGGGAATCCACAGCCTGACTCCCCTGTAACTAGCAAGGTAGCTTCATCGGGCATCAGTCAAAATAGCTAGGTTTCCACAGACGAGAGAAAGTTCACAGAAGAATGTCCAAGTGTTTAACAGGATGGAAACAGTGAACAAGATCGGGAGAGGGTAAAGGTCCAAAACTGGAAAGAAGAGATGAATAGAGTGGATGGGGTAAAGGGGTAGAGTGAAGGAGGAGGATGGGGCTTAGAGGTCAGGCGAGACAAAGGAGAGTCTGTCCAAGGACCGGCTGGGTAGGTGACGGCCGAGGAGGGATCCACAGATCATCTCCCCTATAGCGATCAAGGTAGCTCCACTGGGCATCAGTCAGAATAGCTAGGTCTCAACTGTCGGTGGAGAGTTCATGGAGTAACTGTCCTGGAGGGTGAGCTGAAACAGAGAAGGGTGAAAGCAGATCAGGATCTGACCTGTGACCAGGTATTTTAGACCAGGCCAAAAAGAGCATCGAGGAGGGTCTTACTGAGGTGGCCATCTTGAAGACTGGTAAGGGGGATGAGCCATTGATGTTCGAATTTGGTCGATCCCCTCTAATCACTATGACCCAGAAGGAAAGGGGGTGCAAGCTAAAAACAGCAGATCAGCCTCAGGAACAGTGCCAGGGAGCAACGGTGAGCTGGGTGCTGTTGCGGCATGGACTTAGTTAGCACAGGAGTGGTAGCAGTCGCCATCATAGGGTCAGGCAGCATTGAGGGTCCGATCGGCGTGCAGCACCAGCTGACTCAGATAGTAAATACCTTAAATGGTATCTGGTTAGAGGATGGGTGGGTGTGCCGCTACACTGGAAGCTCTGCTGAGAGGTACGATTGAGCTGTCACCGTCATATACACGCTGCGCACATTTCTGCCGGAAACTTCCAGATAGCACAATTATTGGGTGGGCAGTGAAGGGTAATGGAGTCCAGGAGGGTGTGCATACAATTGCCCCTCCAGGGCAGCCTCCGTGTGTCCCCACCGCCGCTTCACTTGTTATGGGGAACACTGCTTTAAGGCTCAAAGTCTTCCAAACTGCAGCGCTGTTTACATGGCAGTTGGGCACCATCTTAGGGTCAGGCACAACTGATAATGGTCGGCTCTACCTTCTGACCCAGCACCATGTTTGCAGTGCTGGGTCAGAAGGTGATCCAACTGGTATGGCTGATAATCAAGAAAATCTTTTTGTGCGAGGGTATTTTTGAAAGTATAAACTAATGGAGAATTGTCTCCTCTTTCTATGGTGGTTAGGTCATGTGTTGTCTGATTTCTCCTTAAGGTAATTTTCAATCTTTTTAATTTTTTAGATCAATTTATGGGAGATTTTGTGACAGAAGGCTTGCGATTGTGGTGGTGTTGCGTTTTGACACTCTGGATTGCAGAATTCTGTAAGAATATTATGGAGTTCTTTAGAAGGGAAGTCAGCTTCAGTAATGCATGTGGTGCGTGGTGCCTTTTTGTGGTTCTGACTGCTCTACTGTAGACTTGTGGTTTAGCATGCTTATTATGTCTGTTTCATCTATCGATTTTCTTCACTTGTGTTGTATTATGTTGAGTTGTGTTTTCATTTCTTGATGTTGCCATTAACCCATGTAGTATTCTTTTTGTGGGCAACTCTGGGTGTGTTTTTTGTTGGTATTTGTTTGTCCAGTGTAGTGGAGATCCTATTGTACAAGGTGTGCATGTCTTTCAGTCGCATGTTTATTGGGATTCTTTCAAGATCAGTGTTGATTGTGGAAAATTCCTAGTTTTTTCCCACTGTCTGTACAAGTGCTTGCTGTTGCTGGTTTTTGGTATCTTTGAAGTGTTGTCATCAACAGGTGTGTTGATCTTGAAAGTGATTATGTTGTGGTCGCTCCAGCTTGCTGACCTTCACAACACATTACAATCAGGCTGCAGGAGATGCTGCAGCACTGAAACTGCTATGCTCAATATTTCTTACGACATTCACAAATCCTTAGATGAAGGTGACTCATGCCTCCTTATCCTACTTGACCTATTGACTGCTTTTGATACGGGAAACCATCCAGATTTACTTGAGAGCCTCAAGAGTGGCACTGGTATCAACAGCACAGTCTTGAAATGGTTCACATCCTACCTGCAACATTTTTCTCCACAAATAAAAATAAACAGTTGTCTTTTGAAGCCTGTTCCAGTGCCACAAGGTTCAATCCTTTCTCCTGCCCTATTTATTCTCTTCATGGAACCCCTCACAATTATTATGAAACATGCAGTCGTCTAATATCACATATATGCTGACAACACACAACTCTACTACAAAATACGTTTCACTTAGAGACATCCTCCATTTAAATGCCACACTAAACAAGATACAAAACTGCTTAAGTTCCAACCACCTAAAACTAAACCCCAGCCAGACTGAACTGCTATTCCTCTCTCCTAAAAACAATCCCCAACCAATTCAAGAATGGTTAAAGAAAGTGAACCCACAAGACTGCTCTCTTTCACTTTCCCACTCCGTAAAATCCTTGGGTATCAACCATGACAGAAACAACTCAGATAAAGGAGCACTTTTCACACTAAAACAGCTAAACCTTTTAACCCTTCCAATGACTAAGACCGTAGTGCAATCGCTTGTCCTCTCTAAACTGGACTATGGCAACTCCATCATCACTGGAACTCCAAAAAATCACCTTGCATCCCCGAGAGCCACTCTCAATGCGGCAGCCAGACACCTCACAGGAATAAAGAGGTTTGATCACATCTCACCTGCCCATAAGCGCCTCAACTGGCTTCCCATTGAAGGAAGATGCAGCTTCAAGACCACCTGCATCATCCACAATTCCCTTCATACGAAAACACCCAAATACCTAGAAACCAAACTTTCCAGAGCCAGTAGACGCTGGGTACTGAGAAGTTTCAGCTAATTTCTTCTCATACCCCCTCAGCTAAAAAAGAAATTCACCCAGGCACATGCTTTCTCAGGAAATTCCCCAAGTATATGGAACTCACTCCCCAAAGATCTCCGATGCAACCCCTCCTTTTTCTTGCTTTAAACAAGACTTCAAATGTTTGCTACTTAATAACTGATTCAACTTTCATACAAGTTATCTACGTTTCCTAAAGACCTTGCCCCACTCTACAGACTCCCTTGTAATCTCTTGACTCAGTCAGTCCCTACTTTTACACTAATGTCCTAACTTGTCTGCTGTATTGTGCAACGTCATTACCTTTTTGCTGTACTGTTATGGACTTTATGGGTTCTTACTATTTTAATGATGATTTGTTCATACCTCCCGTTGACTGTATTTGATCTACATATATCCTCACATGTCTCTTGAAAGCTCACTACTTGTAAAGCACTCTGATACATTTGGGTCTAGCTTCCGCTATATAAAAATAAAAAAAATATCTAACAATGGCTGCCCTAAAGGTGCAAATAGGATATATAAAGTGTGTTCTGCATTGTGAGTTGGGGCAGAAATTATTTGATTTGTTTGAGATTGAAGGCTTCAAGGTCGGTGTGATAGCTGTAGTTTTTAGATTCTGCTTGTCAAACTATATGTTGAGGTCACCTAGAATGTATAAGGCTGGTTAGGCCAGGGGTGTTGGACACGGTACCAAGTACATCTTTAAAGTTGGCATTGCTACATGGTGGGCTATATATTAAGAGGAAGGGATAAGTTATAGTTGGAATGGTCACCAAGGATTCACAGCTGTGCATTTGAGGATTTCAATTTGTGTTATTTATGGATGATAAACAGGCCTCCATCAATTTTGAAATATGATTTTTGTTTGTGGAGATGAAATCAGGTGGGATTGCTTCGTGGCATGTGGGTGCAAAGTCTTTGATGAGCTGTGTTTGTACTGAAGGGGAAGTCTGGAGTTGTTTCTGAGAGTAGGTCTAAGATGTAAGAGCTATTTTTGTTCTGGATCTAGCGTTGAAGAGTAGGCATTTAAATGTTTGTGTTTCTTCTTCATTTCATGGTGCTTTTAGGGGGATGTAAGGAGTAGTATTGGTATAGGTGTAGGGCATAGGGCATTTTGGTGTGACTGGGTTGGATGGGTATTCTGGTTGTGGTTTTAGTGGAGTTGAAAGAGAAGCTATTCAGTGATAGGCTAATGCAAAAACAACAGTTGATGGACAGAATGCAGAATATCATACATTCACCCCAGTACAGAGATCTGGGCCTAAATCCATTGTTTTTTCGCTCACCATGCATACCAGTTTGAACCCAGCCATATGCAAATCAGTCTTGACCCTGTGCCCCATGGGAACAGTCCAGCCCGAACTTCTAAGCCAGGTCCTCCCATGTAGTATATACAAGTAAAAAGCAGTTGGTCAGAGTGTAGATCATGTACACTCATGCACTTAGCTTTTCTTTTTATAACCATTATGATATCATTATGTACATTCCAGCTATTCAAAACCCCTGGGCCTCTCCACTCCATTCTGCTATACATGCCCATATTTTTAGCCCCCGAGTTCTAGCTTTCTTCTCTCTACATGCATATAAGGCTGCCTCCTATTTCCAGACTCCAAGAAGTCTGGCCAACCACATCTGAAAAGTAGGTGGTTCTCGGTCTTTCGAGCGGGCTGCTAACATTATTCTAAAAATAGCTGTGCCTAAAAAGAGGCAATATTTGTGTTCTTTATCGCATCCCAGGATTGCTAACCTAGAGGCCAGCTCAAGGTTAGTACCAAATAGGGTTTTCCAAAAGCCAAGGATCCCTGATTTTAGGATGGGCAATTTCCCGCAATCATAAAACATATGTATCAGTGTGGCCGGGCCCACCCCACATCTGGGACATTTATCATCCACCCTTTTCCGCCATGCAAATAGCTTCGCCGGTGTAAAATAAAGATTAAATATGGTCTTTTATAATTGTGCTTTTAAATTATATGATAAAAAGATTTCAGCAGACAAAACTAAGGTCCTATAAATATCTGCGTCAGGATTATTCAATTTCACTGCCCATGACGTCTCAGTCTTTTCTGAATCATGCGGCAATGCTGCTAATTCTCCAAGACTCACTTCTAATCTGATCCATCAGAGGAATCTTCTAAATTTTCACTCTTGGTCTATATGCTGTAAGGATACTCTTGATCTATGCAAATTTAAAAAAATGGTTGGGAAGTATCTCGAAGTCATGTTTTAGTTTGGAGAATTGGCGTTGCTGTTTTCCACCATAAAACTCTCCAATAGTGGTAACCCCTTTATTTTCCCCCTCCTTCCCCACAACATCATAAACATCCCTTGGGAAGATCGATGCATGCCATAGGGGGTTATATTTTGTGACCTTCGGAATTTCAATAATTCTGGATATCTGCTTCCATAGCCTCCATGCACTCTGTATAATTTTAAACCAAACTTTTTATAGTAACTTTGCTCTAGTTGTTTTAAGAGCAGCCCAGGGGCCTCATTTCCTACTGCAAGTTCAAATATTATGGGAATTCTCTCAATCGTATCTTCGCTACCATTACTATCTATCTCCAACAAAAAGGATACTTGATGCAGTAGGGCAGCCCAATAATATAGTGTGATATTGGGAACTGCAAGCCCTCCTTGATCTTGTGGTAATGTCGGGAACTTTACAGCCCACCTCACCTTCCCATACTGCCACATAAAATTGGAAAACATAGAATTAATATTTTTGAGCATATGATCCTCTAGAGCGAGCGGAATTGACCTAAACAGGTATAAGAGTTTGGGGAGAATAGTCATTTTTAGAAAATTTCCCCTCCCAATTATCGACAAGTGCAGTCCATTAACCCTCTTTAGTTCTGCAGCTAAGGTTTTAACCAATGGATCAAAATTCCATTTAATTATATTATCCACTTTTGCTGTAATTCGCACCCCTAGATAGACGGCCGACTCTACTCGCCTTGAATCATTAAAATCCACATTATCTGTACAAACAACAATAGTTTTCTCTCTATTTAGAGCATATCCTGATAGCAGGCCAAACTTCTTGGTTATACAATTAATTTAATCAAGGGCCTCTTTGGGGTCCGATGTTCGCACTCTGTTTTTGTTCGAAGAAGTCTTTTTCAGTCACAAGGTACGTTACCCTTCCTTTCGGTTATAGTGCGCATGGGCATTGACTCCATTGTGAGATTGTTTTCCCGCAAAGGGTGATAATGGAGTTAGTGAGAGTAGTAGAAAGATGTCCTTGTATATATGTATCTAAGTAAGATGTCACTGCAACAGATATAGGTATCCGGGGAGGCGGGTGGGCGCATGTGAATCTACAGCGATACATACCAAGAACAGATGCATACTGGGTAAGTAGCATTTTCCGTTCGAGGCATGTGAGCCGTAGATCACAAGCTTTGCATAGACTATATAGCAGTAATCTCCCAAAGCGGTGGCTAACCTGTAGCTGTGGCAGTCGTTTGAAATAGTGTACGTAAAACTGCTTGGCCCACACTAGCTGGCTGTCTCGCTAACACATCTACACAATAGTGTTTTGTGAATGTGTGAGGTGTAGACCAGGTTGCAGCTTTGCAGATGTCATCTATGAGTATATTTCCTAAGAATGCCATAGAAGCCCCTAGTTTGCGTGTGCACTCTAGGGGGAATTGTCAATATTCATTTTGCTATTGCGTAGCATGTTTGAATGCATTTGACTATCCACAGTGCAATACCTAATTTTGATATGGGATTGCCTCTATGTGGTGGAGCTAAAGCGACAAATATTTGTTTTGTCTTACGGAAAGGTTTTGTCCTTTCTATGTAGTAGAGGAATACTCTTTTCACATCTAAAGTGTGTAAAGCATGTGCTGCCACAGAATCTGGTTTAGGGAAGAACACAGGCAACTCAACAGATATGAAAGGCAGAAATCACCTTGGGTAGAAATTTTGGTTTGGTCCGAAGAACCACTTTGTTTTGATGTACTTGTAAAAATGGTTCTTCTATGGTTAGTGCCTGACGCTCACCTACTCTACTCAGTGATGTGATAACTATGAGGAGAGTTACCTACCAAGTGTGAAACTGCAGCTCACATCTGTGCAATAGCTCAAAGGGTCGACCCATCAGGCTGGTGAGGATAATGTTGAGATTCCACACTAGAGCAGGTGGAAGTCTTAAGTCCCTCCATAAATGCTTTGATGACAGGCACTCTGAAGAGAGATAGATGTTGTCTATTCTGAAGGTATTCGGATATTGCAGCAAGATGTAAGCATATGGATGTGTTACGATAAATTTGAACGCTGCAGCTGTAATAAATAGCGTATAATGTCTTGAACTGAAGCGTCAAGCGAGTTGATCTGATTGGTATTACAGTATATTGCAAACCCATTCCACTTTGCTGCTTAGCAAGCTCTTGTGGTAGGACGTCTAGCCTCTTTGATGATATTCTGGCGGGAGATTGAGGTGGCCAAACTCAAAGACTTCAGATGCCAGATCGCAAAATTTGAGGTGAGTCTAATCTCCCCAAGGCTCTGCGTGAGGAGATTGGGTGTAATATGTAGTTTTTGGTGAGGAACTACTGAGAGCTCCAACAGGGTTGTGAACCAGGGGTGACTGGCCTGTGTGGGAGCAACTAGGATTAGTGTCAGGAATGCGTGTCTGAGTTTCCGAACCACTAATGGAATGAGTGGGAGAGGCAGAAAAGCGTAGGTAAATACCCTGACCAATTCATCCATAGTGCACTGTCTCTGGACAATGGGTGTGGATACCTGGATGTGAAGCCTGGGCATTTTGCGTTTAGGTTTGGGGCGAACAGATCTATGTCTGAGAAGCCCCACATCTGAAAAAATGGGAGGAGAGTTTGAAGGCGGAGTTCCCATTCGTGGATCGGTTTACTCCTGGCAGATGTTCTGCGAGGAGATACATTTTGTGACTTATGGCCCATCTCCAGATGGTTGTGCTTGTTGTGACAGCTGGAGAGTGTCCCCCCGTTTCTGTATGTAGTACTTTGCGGTCATGTTGTCTGTACGAATCAGGACAGCTTTCCCTACTAGTTGGAGTTGAAATGCTTTGAGTGCTAGAAAAATCGTTAGCAGCTCTAGATGATTAATGTGAAGCTGCTTTTGTTGCAAGCCCCGCATGTCCTGAATTGTGTGTGTTTGGAGATGAGCTCCCCAACCAGTGAGCGATGTGTCTGCTGTTAGCACTATCGGTGGAATTGAGTCGATGAAAGGCTGCCCTTTTGAAAGGTTTTGGGGATTCCACCACTGCAGAGAGCAATGGATGTGGCCGTCCACCAACACTAGATCGGATTACAGGCCCTGAGCATGGTTCCACTAACGTGCTAAGCATTCCTGCAGTGGACACATTTGAAGTCTTGGGTAAGGTTCTATAAGGATACAAGATGCCATCATGCCTAGTAACTGCATGCTGGCAATGAGTGTTGAGGCTGAAACTGAGAGAGTATAGTCTGCATACTGCGGACCCGTATTTGGGTTGGCCAGAGCCTTTTGTTTATAGTGGCTCCCAAATACGCTTGCGTGTTGGGTGGTTGGAGATGGGACTTGGACAGATTTACTGTGAATTGAAGATCGTGGAACAACTGTGCTGTTTTGTGAGTGTGACGTAGACAACTTTGTTGCGAGTTGTCTTTAACCACATCCGTGCGGTGCAGATTTACCGCCGGTGCTGAGCCCTAACGAAAACGGGCGTGGTCATGACGGAACGGTTCCATCATGAGCACAGCTCGACCGATGTTCATGACGGAACCGTTCCGTCATGAGCATCGAAGGGGTTAATGAGCTAATCGTCTAAGTATGGGAAGACATGAATGTGTTGACTTTGTAGATAAGCTGCGACTACTGCCAGGCATTTGGTGAAAACCCTCGGTGCGGTAGTTACTCCGAATGGAAGTATCTTGAATTGATAATGCTGGCCTGCTACCATTATCTGAGGTATTTGCGGTCAGTGGGGTGTATTGGTAAATAGAAATAGGCGTTCTTTAAGTCCAGAGTGGACAAAGTCGCCTTGCTGAACGAGCGGGAACACTTGTTGGAGTGTTACCATATGAAAGTGGTCCAACTGAATGAATGGATTTAGTTCTCGGAGATCTAGTATAGGCCTGAGAGAGCCGTCTTTCTTGGGAATTAAGAAGTACAGGGCATATACACCGGCCCTTTGATAATGTAACAGGACTGGTTCTATAGCTCCTTTTTCTAACAGAGAGAACTTCTTGCTTGAGAAGGTGGAGATGTTCTTGTGGCATTGCGTGTGATCTTGGAAGAATGTTTGGGGGAGTGTCTGTAAGTTCCAGACAGTAACCATTTTGAATAGTTTGTAGAACCCATTTGTCTGAGGTGATGGTATTCCGGACAGATAGAAATTGGAAGAGACGTCACCGACAGGAGTGGAATGATCAGGGGTAGCGTAACAAAGTCACTGCATGTTGTTTACAGGGGAAGTGCGTGTTGAGTTGCCTCTGCCTCTTCCCTTTCCGTTGTTTCTTCTAAACCCACCTCTAAAATAGCCTCTTGATGAGGGCTATTGGTTGTTGCCCTTGTAAGAGGAGGCGTTTGTGATTAATTTACCATGCTGATTAAGGACGTTAGCCTTTGATTTATGTTTGTCAGGCAGAAACTGTATCAGTTTCTCTAGCTCATCATAATGAGCCCTGTCCTAGCGAGCTTATAAAGCTTGCGCATTAGCGATGCGCCAATGATTGGCTGCTTGTGACGCTACCCTTTTTACCCGAAGCATCAATTAATTTGAACTCCTTATCAGGAGGAGGGACGTCACCTGTGGTCTGTGAGTTAGCTCTCTTTCGAGCATTAGAAACTACAAGAGTCAAAAGGCAGCTGGCCCTTGATGTAAGCAGGGTCAGTAAGTGCTTGTTTATATTTTTTCCACCCTGGGTGTAAAGATTCTTGCCCTTACAGGATCTTTAAAGAGTTCCTCTGTATGCTTAAGCATCCCTTAAAGCATTGGCAATGTATGAGTAGCTCTCTGAGAGGAACTTAGGGTTTCAGATAAGAAATCCTCTTCTAGCGATTCTTTGTGTAGCTCTACCCCTTGGTAATGAGCAGCCCTGTTAAGTAGCTCAAAGCATCCTAAGTTGTCGTTGGATGTTGAGGGTTTGGAAGATATATAGATCCGGATCATGATCAGTGTTCGGATCAGTGTCATAGTCTTCCCATGGATCAGTGTCCTGTGGCCTATCCTCATCCCCATCATCCTGTGGGTCAGGTGATAGTGGTGAATTTATGGGTGTGATGAGTACATTTGGATCAATGGGCGAAGGAGGTGGAATATAAGGTGGAGAAAGGTTAGTACCCACATTTTTTCTCTTTAGAAAAATGTGGTAATCCTCCTGCAGGTTCATTTTCCTCTTCTCTGGTAATTTAGCATGAATATGTCCAGGGTCTGGATGTATTACCAGTTCCTTCTGTTTCGAATCTGAAGGAGGAACATCGGCCCAAGGCTCTTTGGTGGAGTCTTTTTATCCTTTGATACGGTTTTCGGGCGTGGAAAGTTTCAGTTCCAAACCTTTCGGTTCCGAAGATTTACTCTTCGGTAACAATGGAATAGTTACCATGACATGCTTCGGTTTCGACGCCAAAGGTTTTGGCTCGGTACCGGCATGGGGCCGACTCGATTACGAGCCGGAAGGCTTTTCTTTGTGTTTCGGCGCTGGACGCGATGGTGGGGTGTCCGAAACTTTTTCCTGGTGCCGACCTTGGCCCAAAGGCAGAGGAGGGACCAGAGCCTTTTTCTTTTTGTGTTGCTGGGAAAAGGGGGTTTCTGTACTCACGGTACGCTGACCCGGTGTAACTTTCTCCTCTACTTCCATGTTGGAGTCGGCCTCGGACACAGAGATATGCACTGCTTCTTTTCGGCTCCTTGAGCGGGGAGCCGCTCTGATGTTGCATTTCGTGACATCGAGCCCGACGTTCATGGAGCGTTTTCTTTGATCAAAAAGATCGGCTTGCGTTGCAGTCGTTTTCATTGTGTTCCGGGGTTAGGCAGAGGTAGCACACTTCGTGCAAGTCTGTGTGCGAAAACTTAGCACGACACGCCTAGCAACCCTCCACAAATCTTCTGATCGAAGGCCTTTGAGTCGAAACGATAAGCGCAGAATGGGGAACGTGATCGAGAAACACTACTATAGAGGGTAGTGGATTGCTTGGCGAAGGGAACCCGAGAAAAGGTGCTGAACCGGAGCGCAGCAACTCACATCCGAACCCGATGGCGGAAAAACAATCTAACAATGGAGTCAATGCCCAAGGGCACTATCACCGAAAGGAGGGGGTCACCATCCTCGTGACTGGAAAAGACTTCTTCGAACAAAAACAAAGTGCAAATATCCAGACCCAACAATAGATGGCAGGCTATGCAAGGCATGTGATCTACAGCTCACATGCCTTGAACATAATACCACCTTTGGGGTTGGTTGGCTTGCGGCAATACTGGCTTGCGACTTTCATTTTTAGGGTTTAATATGCAAGGCGGTGGTAGAAATCGTCCTCTAGGTAAATTTTGGAAGACACGCTGCCCGGGGCGGTCTCTTCTTCATGAAGATGCGCAATTTGAGGAAAATGCTCGGAAATGACCGAACACGCTGGTCTATCGTACGTGATCGATGCATCAGCCATTTTAAGAGATTGGGATAGCAGGTATTAATAGTATGTTGGCAGCCATTTTGAGAGTTTTAGACAAGACGAAGCGGTCAGGACTACACTGTTGGAGATACATTTTGGCAGTTGTAGTCCAGTTTCATGGTGCTGGAATAGACATTTTTGGAGAAAGGTCCGGAATTTACAATATTTCTATTAAAAAGCAAGGATTTCAGAAGAACAATTAGAGGGCAGATTAGAAGAGATATTGGAAGGAATTAAAAATATAGTACTAAGAATATTGATGGGGCCATTAACAGATACCATTAATAAAAAGTTTGAGTCATTATGTAAAGTAACAAGCGCTAAAGAAAGGAAAAGTGCTGAAGTAACAGAATGTTCAGGATGGGTAGGACATTTTTGAAGTAAAAGAACGTCAGTGGAGGAGTAGCATCGAAAGTGTAAGAGAGCTAAGGGAGGAGAGAGTTGAATGAAGACGCAAATGAAATTATTAGTGCGCCAGGCACTGTGGATGGGCAAAATAAAGGCCCTAAGGATGTTCAGGAAATAATTGATTCTGGTGAGGCTTTGGAGCCTGAAATAGACTTATACTCATCAGAGTTTGACTCTACCCATGACAATTGAGGTCAAGAAAAAAGTAACATCAGATGAGGCAAGTATGGCCTCAGGATTAAAAACACCTATACTTGACTCATTAGGAGATAAAATGTTTGATCTTTTAATAAAGCCTCCTCTATCCCTAGAATGAGCACCATCCCAACATGTGGCTAATTATATTTCCTTTCGGTTGAGAAGGGAAATACCCATATAGGTTTGATCTTGACTGAGATTGGAATCTCCACATCCAACTTTACCAGATAAGGTTGCTATGACTCCAGATTTGGATGCTAAGGTGGTGGCATTTACAGGTAAAAGTGGAAAGGACCCAAGGAAGGGTCTAGATAGGGGATTAAGGTCCTGCAGGATTATCTTTTAGATGTGGTTGGACCCTTAACAAAAATATTTGAATGGCCAAGGGGGCATACCTCAACCAGAACACTGCAGACCTGAGGGAATTACACCAGTGGGTCGAAAGAGCCATTTGTTTTTTGGGAATTGTGAATACAGCATTATCAAATGAGCAGAAGAAAAGTATACTTTTAAAGATTGACCCGAAACTAATTGAATATGCAAATAAGGAAGTGGGTCCGTCCTCACATGGTTATCTATTTGGAGAGGATTTCATAAGAGTCATGGCAAAATATGTTGGGGTTTTCAGTTCAACAAAAAAATCCTCAAAAGATATTAATAAAGTATTCGCTGACAGAGGGCCTTATTTAGATCTCGGAGGATGGAATACTCCTGTCCATCATATTACGACCTCCATACGATATAATGGGATCATAATACGGTGGACGGGATATCTATCACATTTGTGACAGAGCATTTCCCTCCGCAATGATCGAAATCAGACCCACAGGTTTTGGTAGAGCAGGAACAACAAGTGGTCAGTTCCCTGGCAGAGGGCAAGCTGGATCAAGATCCTATTTGGGACGTAGCGGAAGATAGACCCAGATAGGATATGGGACCAGTGGTTAATTTGTATAAAAAATAAGTCCTGGTGCTCTACATGTTTTCTTAGGAGGCAGCTGCCACTTCTTCCAGTTGTCCGCACAACTACATTCCTGGCACCATCAAATTGCACCATTTGTCATGTCCATTGTACACACATCGGCAAAGCGAAAGCAACCAAAATCATCAGAATATTTCTGCTTTAGAATTATGACATGAATTATAGCAGTCCACTTATTTGACAACAGCAATATACTTCAAAACAAAATGTCGGTGAATAAGGGAAAGGTGTAATACTTACCAAAAATGACAGAAACCCAATGCCTGTACTTTGAACTGAGGTCTACTTCACTATAGAGCGCTTGCATTTATGCCAGAGACCCAGTTGCCATGGCGAAACATGCCTTGCACATCAACACTAATGAAGATGTTTAAAACGAATAAAAGCAAAACTAGCAAAGCCGTTTACACAATCTGAAAGGCTCCATCAGCCGAGCATGTCAAATCACATGTGGAGTAAAACTTTGTACCCTGAGACCTTGTAACCCTGCACCTTCATTTTGCAAAGCTTAAACTGTATCGGAAACACAGCAATAATAGGCCTAATAGACTGATTTTCTTCATTCTGACCTCAATGTTACTTGTGATTGACACATCTTTGACTGGTGATGGTGAGATGAGACTCCTGCTCCTGTGCTACATACCTGCAGAACGCTAGTAGGACTAAAAGAGCACATCTTTAGGGGAATTACTGTTTGTAAATTGGGGTAGGACTAAACATTTACTTAATTTGTGAGGAGTGGGTAATGCATTAAAGGCTTTTGACGAGCTCCTCTGCTTTTTTAGGGTCACTTCACTGTAGAGCTTAACTTTCCTGGTGATTAGTATTTCAGTGATAAAAATTGCATTTTTCAGGACATCTCCTTAGCTAAGGCTTTTATTCCTATTTGTTATGCGAATATACACTGGCACTCTTCCCAGCACATGTGCAGTACTCATCCTGGTATATCTACACCTACCCATACCCAAGAGTCACTGGGGACATCTCACAAATGCCAACATGTACAGCAAACAACAGCATCTTAGAGTGTGTTTTACACTACACAACATTTACGAACTTGTAATGCTGTTTTTATATTAGAAATCAACAGCTATACAAATACCGGAATGCCAACATAAAATCCGAACTGAATGCATCACGCACATATGAAATTGGGATTCTTAAGAGCTCTATATCACTTGTAGCCAAGTGGCCAACCCCAAGTCATCTGACGCTGTAAGTCACTTGTGGCTTTTTGATTACCACTGGAAAATAATCTACTAACCTCTTTCTCCTGGATTTGGCTCTCTGAATTGGTTGTAATGTCTATATGTCAAACGGCACTGTTTTTACACACTTCGCTGCCGCTCAAACAGTGCAGGAACCACTTGACCGTGGGAGGTTCAGATTTGTAAGGCACGCTGGAGACTCAGTGCCAACGATGGTCTCCTCTGCTCCCGCTCCATGCACATCCCTGGGGGAATGGCAGGTCATCCAGGCACTGGTGATGTAATTAATCAGTCCGGGCCTGGCATCCGGATGGCCAATGTTTGTTACCCTTGCCCAGCTGTCTTGCGTGCTACACAGTAGTTGTCCCAGTAATGCTACCAGTATCATGCAGCTCAGCCATTGGAGTACGGCACCTGATTAACGCTTAGGGTTAATTGGTGGAGCCCACCGCCGGACTGCTGAATCTGCGACGAGAACCACCAGGTCTTCCATATCTTACAGATTTTCCAGACTCCTACAGCTCAATGGGGGACCCCTAGAAATTGTGCGGGTACAGGCAGGCACAATTCTAAGCACACTGCTAACAGGAGGAGTTGGAGTGCAGTGGGCCATGAACACGACATATCTCTGGCAGTTTTGCTTTCAATAATGAGTACCGGGCTAGGCAGCGAAGAGAAAGCAAAGTTTGCGCTTTTATTTTATGATCACATGCCCTTCCTGTTAAGTTTGCCTGTGCTTTCATAGCCTGTCTAACTTGTCTCAGTTTAGCTGAAATCGTCCAATAGGAGGGCGAAGACAGGCTGCATCAAGAAAGGGCATGGATGAGGGTCCGGGAACACTGCAGAGTTTATTCAGTGATTGGCGAGGGCCGAGACAAGAAGACTGATGACATCACTTATGTAATAACAATACACAATAATAATGCCTGCACCACGGTGGGCCAGTCTGTGTGAAGACAATTCAGGAATTCACCAAGGCTGGTTTATTTGGCAGGTATGTTTATTTTTACAGTTATCAAGAATTCTGGCTGGAAGAGAAGGAATTTATAGTCCAGGCCCTCTGAAATAAGTGCCGGTGCTCAGCACCGGCACAAATTAAGCACTGGGACCCATCAGGGGTTTTAGCCCCAAAAACAGCGATTTAGAGGAAGATCAACCAGAGATAGGAGGCAAAGAGACTTGTCATTAGATAAAAGAGCTTTCAGATATCCCACTAAAGATGGTTGGCAGGCTAGCTCAGTTTTATGGAAATTAAAGGTTAGTAACTCAGAATAATAAACAGCATGTGGTCTCAGGAAATGTTCTCACCACAAAAAATAAGCAGACATATCGTGAGGTGAGGCACAATCACTTCTGGGCAAAAATTAGGAATGTAGATACTGATTTTATGGGTATTAAGATAGTGGGTTATAACATACATAAGCAATATTTAGAAAGGAAAGGCACTTGCAGGTATCAGCAACTACAATATTTCTGTGAAGAAATGGATGCCTTTTGGGGGATTCTGGATTGCAGTTTCAGGTTTGTTGCATAGCATATTGGTTTCATCTGAAGTGATGGATGAATGAGGCAGGAGAACGTGCGACCTTTAAATACGGATGCATTAGCTGTAACCAGTACACAGGCCCTTAGAAACAATATACATGATGTGATGGTGCAACATCTTCACCTGCTCCAAATGCCACCCGTCTCCTATTATTGGCTACTCCTAAAAAGCCATGCAAGATAATAGTGCCTCACCCTGCTATTGCATAAAGCCTCCCTCGCAGCACTGTTGCACCCACATAGCACCTTGGCGTGGTCATACTGGTGACTGTCGTCCAGGAATCCGTCCGGATGTTGTATGCCTCCACAGAAGAGAGATGTGCTGTTCCATCGAAGCCCCCTACCACATATATGTGGTCATTTAAAAGAGAGACGCCAGCGCCTAAAACAGAAAAGAAGGCAAATGCTTGACTATTGTTTGTAAATGTTTTTTTAACCATGTATGCATGAGGTTATTACATGTATCATTCTATTGAATAGAACTAAAAACCAGAATGAAATTAACGAACTAAGCAACAAGACCTTTGCTATCTTAGTGTACCATCCCAAAAATTGTGGTTCATGTAAAACGATTTATGCCACGTAGAAAACTAGGTTGGAAGCTAGTATGATCAAAACGGATTATTGCAACAATAGCTTGGCATTTACATTTTTTAATTTTTTTTAACAAGTCAGTAGGCATCAGCGCCTTTGAACTTATGTCTTTTTAGAAGACAAACGACCATACTCCAACAAGGGGAAACCACTTTCTGTTTAGGGTGCAGGACTAAGTAATGGTTTTGTGACCCGCTTAATGCAACACTGAACGGAAAGGCCCATCTCTAATAGCAATCAATGATGAAGTCTTTTAGGTGAAACAATGACACAATTCAAACATGCATGGACACTGTATGGGAACAACCTAAAGAAATGGAATTCCTCAAAAAGCAAGTAATTTACACATGTATGCTCAGACCCTAGGAATAGGAACTGCACAGACTTCCACCCAGACCTGGTCTGCTTTATAGACGTGGCTCTAATTAAAGCAGTGGCAGGTCAGTTTCATATCGTTTCAGATACAGGGTTCTGGATTCTTGAAATAACCATGACGTGCATGCTCAGGGGACTTGTGTATTTGACAACATCCTTATTACGCCCCAATGCAAAGCACATTTTCAAGCAAACACTGAATATTAGTACTGAAAGTTAAGACAATGCTGGATTCCTACTTGTACTAACTCTCCAACTGTCCTCATACAAAAAGCAGCGAAAAGCATCCGGTTTTGGATTGACTTTCATTAAATAAATAAACCAGTCCCCTTTTGACAGTCAATCAAAGCCATGAGTGGGCAAATTGATGGCGCATCTGACCGGAAGAAAGTCCGCGATCTGTCATGTCACACATTATTCAAAATATAAAATCTTTTTTAGTAAGCAATTTTGTACAGCACCACAAGTGACCTTGCAGACGGAAGAGAGCGTAAGGAAAAAGAAAAACAGTTGAACATACAATCGGCGACAGAGAAAAAGACAAGAGAGTTTGAGCTCAACTGAACTTAGTCAGTTTTCCTCTACTGCTGCCGCCATTGTCTTGCACTTCCACCTTCACGGGGGCACAGTGCACATCTACTGATCATGAATCACCTAATTGCATCTGGAGGCTTAATTTGGCGATATTCAACAAAGCCAGCAGCACCATCGCGCACCATCACACCCCACCTCCGGAAAACCATCAATATCTCCTTCAAGACAGCGACCTTCCCGGAGAGCGGGAAGCACGCAGATATCAACGCCTTACCCAAGAAACCCAAGGTGGACCCCAAGGACCTAAAGAACTTCCGACCCATCTCCCTGCTCCCGTTCCCAGCAAAGGTCATCGAAAAGGCCATCAACAAACAACTGACCAGATTCCTCGAAGAGAACAACATCTTGGACCCCTCCCAGTCCGGGTTCCGTAGCAACCACAGCACCGAAACTGCCTCATCGCCGCCACCGACGACGACATCAAGATCATGCTCGACAACGGAGAAACCGCAGCCCTCATCCTCCTGGACCTGTCAGCCGCTTTCGACTCAATCTGCCACCGCACACTAAAAGCACGCCTCCACAACGCTGGAATCCAAGAGAAAGTTCTAGACTGGACCACCTCCTACCTCTCCGGGGGAACCCAGAGCATCCGCCTCCCCCCCCCCGCCCCCTCCGCTCCAAAGCCACCGAGATCATCTGCGGCGTACCCCAAGGATCATCCCTCAGCCCAACGTTGTTCAACGTATACATGGCACCGCTCGCCCACGTCGCCTGACAACACGACCTAAACATCATCTCCTACGCCGACGCCACCCAGCTGATCCTCTCACTCACCAAGGACCCCCACACCGCCACAACCAACCTCCACGAAGGAATGAAGGCCGTCGCTGACTGGATGAGGAACAACTGATTGAAGCTGAACTCGGACAAGACGGAGGTCCTCATCCTCGGTTCCACCCCCCTCAGCCTGGGATGACTCCTGGTGGCTGAAGGCACTAGGAGCACCCCCTACACCCACATCCAACGCACGAAACCTAGGGGTCATCCTCGACGCCACACTATCAATGACAAAGCAGGTCAACGTCATCTCCTCCTCCTGCTTCAACACCCTCTGCATGCTTCGCAGGATCTTCCAGTGGATCCCCACCACAGCTAGAATGAAGGTCACCTATGTCCTCGTCAGCAGTAGACTGGACTACGGCAACACACTCTACGCGGGAGCCCCGGCCAAACTCCTGAAACGTCTACAACGCATCCAGAGCGCCTCCGCAAGCCTGATCATCGACATCCCCCACCGCAGCCACATCACACCCCACCTGAGAGACCTGCACTGGCTCCCCATCAACAAGAGGATAACCTCCAAGCTCCTCACCCACAAGGCACTGCACGACACCGGACCAGCGTATCTCAACAGCCGACTCAGCCTCTACACCCCCTCCCGCCAGCTCCGCTCTGCAGACCGCGCCCTCGCCACTGTCCCCCGCATCTGAAGAGTGACCGCCGGTGGCAGATCATTCTCCCACCTTTCCGTCAAGACGTGGAACACCCTCCCCATCCGCCTACGGCAGACCGAAGACCTCCTAACCTTCAGGAGACTCCTCAAGACCTGGTTCTTCGAACAGTAGCAGCGTCCCCCCCCTAGCGCCGTGAGACCCTCATGGGTATGTAGTGCTTTTTACAAATGCTATGATTGATGGATACACTTCTGGGCTACAGGTGACCACCGCTAGAGGACAAACTGCTATACAGTCTATGCTAAGATATGAATGTCAGCAGCCCTACATGCCAAGAACAGATGCATACTTGTAAGTAGCATTTTCCGTTCGAGGCATGTGGGCTGCTGAATTCATATCTTAGCATAGACTGTATAGCAGTTTGTCCTCTAGCGGTGGTCACCTGTACCAGCTGCAGTGGTTTGAAAAAGAGTTTTAAGGACAGCCTGGCCTACAGCAGCTTGTTGCTTAGCTTGCACATCTACACAGTAGTGTTTAGTGAAAGTGTGTATGGTAGACCATGTAGCCGCCCTACATAAGTCTTCTAGGGGAATATTTCCTAGGAAAGCCATGGATGCCCCCATTTTGCGAGTTGAGTGGGCTTTTGGCGGAACTGTTAAAGTGCGCTTTGCCTTTTGATAGCATATTTGAATGCATTTAACTATCCTTCTGGCTATTCCTGACTTTGAAATAGGATTACCCTTATGTTGTGGCGAAAAGGCAACAAAAAGTTGTTTTGTTTTCCTGAATGATTTAGTTCTGTCAACGTAATATAGCAGAGCTCTTTTGACATCTAGTGTGTGTAGTGCTCTTTCAGCCACCAACTGCGGGTTTTGAAAGAAAACTGGCAATTCTATGGACTGATTGATGTGGAAAGTGGATATCACTTTTGGCTTAAATGTAGGGTTAGTACGAAGCACTACCTTATTGTGGTGTATTTGCATGAAGGGTTCCTGAACGGTTAGTGCCTGTAGCTCACTTACTCGCCTGAGGGAGGTAATGGCAATTAAAAATGGCACCTTCCATGTTAAGAATTGTAGTTCACATGAATGAGTGGTTCGAAAGGTGGCCCCATGAGTCTAGTTAGTACTACGTTTAAAGTTCCAGACTGGCGAAGGTGGATGCTTTGGAGGGATAATTCTTTTAAGTTCTTCCATAAAAGTTTTGATAGGTGGTATTCGGAACAGGGACATGTGTTGCCTGTTTTGAAGATATGCTGCTGTAGCAGCAAGGTGTAGCCTTATGGATGAGTATGCCAGATTACATCTTTGAAGATGTAGCAAGTAACAGATTATGTTCTGGATGGAGGCATCTAATGGATTGATTTGGTTATTATTACAATAGATTAAAAATCTTTTCCATTTGGCTGCGTAGAATGCTCTGGTAGTGGGGCACCTTGCTTCCTTGATAATGTTCATGCAGTCTGGAGGCAAGTTAAGGTATCCGAACTCTAAGACTTCAGGAGCCAGATCGCTAGGTTCATCTGATTGGGATCTGGGTGCCTGATTGAGCCATGGTTCTGTGTTAGCAATTGTGGCGTCAGGTCGGTGCGGAACTACTGAGACTTCTAGAAGGGTCGTGTACCATGGCTGTCTTGTCCACGTGGGAGCAACCAGGATCATTGTGAGTGACTGTTGCCTTAGTTTGCGTGCCACTAATGGAATCAGTGGGGTTGGTGGAAAAGCGTACGCAAATCTGCCTGACCAGTTCATCCATATCGCATTGCCTTGTGACAACGGGTGTGGGAACCTGGCGGTAAAGGACGGGCATTTTGAGTTTTCTTTTGTGGCAAACAGATCTATTTCTGGATGTCCCCACTTTTGGAAGAATGGTTGTAGAACCTGAGGGTGAATCTCCCATTTGTGTATTTGTTGGCTGTGTCAGCTGGATCTGCCATCTGATTGTCTATCCCTGGGAGGTGTTCTGCCAGGAGAAACATGTTCTTTGGAATTGCCCACCTCCATATGCTCTGTGCTAGGTGAGAGAGCTGTGGAGAATGTGTCCCTCCTTGTTTCTGTATGTAGAACATGGCTGTCATGTTGTCCGTCCGGATTAACACAGCCTTGTTGTGCAAGCATTTCTGGAAGACTTTCATTGCTAGAAATACTGCTAGTAACTCTAAGTGGTTTATATGCCGTGTCTTTTGTTTGACTGTCCAGAGACCTTGGACTGTGTATTGGAGGAGGTGGGCTCCCCAACCTGTCACTGATGCGTCCGCTGTTAACACTACTTGTGGAACCGGCTCTTGGAACAGTTGCCCCTTGGAAAGGTTTTGTGGATTCCACCACTGCAGAGAGTTGTAATTGCGACTGTCTACCAACACTAGGTCTTTCAGTTGTCCTTGAGCTTGGTTCCACTGCCGTGCTAGGCATTCCTGCAATGGACGCATTTGAAGTCGGGTATGAGGGACAATGAATATGCAGGAGGCCATCATGCTGTATGAACACTCGAGCTGAAATCTTTGAATGAGAGACTGTATGTTGGATATCCTGGCTGCATTTGGATATGCCTTTGCCACTGAGGTATCTATTGTTGCTCCCAGATATTGTTGTATGTGGGAGGGTTGCAGATGTGATTTTGGGTAATTTATGGAAAATCCCAGACTGTGCAGTAGCTGGATAGTTTGAGACGTATGGTTTGCACAATGTACGTATGAGTTGGGTTTTATGAGCCAATCGTCCAGGTAGGGGAACACATGGATGTGTTGCCTTCTGAGGTGTGCTGCTACCACTGCTAGGCATTTTGAAAAAAAACCTTGGTGCTGTAGTTACCCCGAAGGGAAGAACTTTGAATTGATACTGGCGACCCTCTATTGTAAACCTGAGGTATTTTCTGTGAGCTGGATGTATAGGTATGTGAAAATATGCATCCTTGAGGTCTAATATAGCGAGAATGTCACCTTGCTGGAGTAGCAGGAGTATTGTTGTAGAGTGATCATATGGAAAGGCTCTGAAAGTATATATTGGTTCAGAGGTCTAAGGGAGCCGTCCTTTTTGGGAATAAGGAAGAATAGAGATTATACTCCTGTGCCTGGTGTTGAAAAGGGACTGTCTCAATGGCTCCCTTTTCTAGCATGGATAGCACCTCTTGTTTTAACAGTGTGATGTGTTATTTGGACATTGGATGGTGTTTAGGTGGTATGTTGGGTGGAGTAGAAGTGAGTTCCAGGCAGTAACCATACTGGATAATTTGTCCCACCCACCTGTCTGTGGTAATGGCATTCCAGACTGGTAGGAATTGTGCAATTCTGCCTCCAACTGGTGTTAAGTGGTCTGGAGGTGTAGCGGGAATTTCGTTCTCCTACAGAACTGTGCATAGAGACCTGGAACCTCGGTGAATTAGGATGGCCCAAAACTCACCTCAGTACCCAAAATCCCCTTACTGAACTAGCTACAGTGTCTCATTGGTCATAACAAACTCCCAATGCTTATACAGACCAGAACATGAACTTAGATTACCTCAGGTATCGTGGAACACATGAACACTCTTTCGTTATATAATCATTGCAAACCAGAACATGGAGTAAATGAGGACACGTGCATGTTTGAAATATTTATTTACTAATGCATGGTTCTCAAACGCAGTATCTTGTACAATACTAGCAAACATAATGTAAGCAACAAAGTTATCAGCATAGTTATTAGTCCATAAAAGGCGAATGGTGACAGCATACTAAGATGCTGAAATGAATAGGAATTAACAACGCCTAATTCACACCCTCCCTATTTAGCATAGTATTTTATATCTATGAAGGTCTCATTTGGGTTTTAGCAGGGCGGGCCCATACCTCAAAATCTCAGTGGCAGAGGTTCACATCATCTTCCACCAGCTCTCTGCATGCGAAGCACCATCAAGTGTGTTCCGTGTGTGTTCAGCACAACAATATAAAACCCGCCTAGAGCCAGATTTTGGCAGCAGGGGTGTTATGTCTATGGAGGTGCGAAGATCAGACCTCACAACAACATCGTGTCTAGTTATCCTTGCAGCCTTCAGCACTCACTGTGTAGACAGTGTACCGAGCAAAACTGATATCAGAGCAATAACATATTATTTCTCAAGTAAATCACGAAGCTCTTCTGGGTTGAAAGCTAAAACAACAATTATGTGTTGTGTGCAAAATGAGGCAGAAAGGTAAAATGGCGTTCAAACATTTAATAAGCTCATGCTAACTTAACACAGTATATAGAAAAGAATTAGCTATATGACAGAGGGAGTGTGAACAAGTCATTGTTTGGAGGTGGAGGTGGTGGAGGCTCTGGTGTTATTACCACCATGTCCGCTGCCTTTGTTATTATTTCCTCTATAACCTCCTCTGTTGGAGGCTTTATTAAAGGTCAAAAAACAGAATTTTAGGAGGGTCAAGGGAATATATTTAACGACCTACCATTTCATTTCCCAACATCATAAACTAAATCCAAACAACAAAAGGAAATGATCGGTCGAATGTGTGGTGCTGTACTAGAAACTATAGAAAACTAGAGTGTGTGAATAGTAAAGAGTATTACAGCTGACAGATATTCCCATCAGACCACCCTTCTGGCGGAGTTTCATCATATGGGATGTTTGTTAGTACATCCAACCAGCCGCCCAACCCATCAAAAGATGGTGCGGATATGGATGTGGGATTGAAATCTCTAGTCAAGCTGTTACTCAAGAGATGGTCTAGTGGGTGTGTAGTGCAGTGCTGTGGTGAAAAATTTAAATTAACGACTTAGACAAAAATAAGTTTAATGGAAATGTCTAAGTGTTAAACATAAAAACACGCCTGGTAGTGAATTTATAACTACGCTATGCAGGAGGTCAACATGTTTCAGCCAAACAAGATACTATCCGGCTTTCATCAGGACCTAATTGGTAAGCTACTGCCACTGTATAAACGTGAGTGCAATAAAGAGTAACAAATATATTTAATTAATAAAAGTGCATATATCTACCAGGAACCTGGAGCCCCAGTGTTCACAATGGAGATTTACATAGTTTCTCAAACCGCGCTCTGCGTGGGAGATGACCTCACCTCGCCCGGCAGCCGCTTGGGAAATATGAGGCACCGCTCTGTCCGTCGGTACCTCTTTCTGTCATTCGAGAGGGATAGTATCTTGTTTGGCTGAAACAGGTTGACCTCCTGCACAGCGCCATAGCGTAGTTATAAATTCACAACCAGGCGTGTTTATGTTTAACACATAGACATTTCCATTAAACGTATTTTTGTCTAAGTCGTTAATTTTAATTTTTCACCACAGCACTGCACTACACACCCACTAGACCATCTCTTGAGTAACAGCTTGACTAGAGATTTCAATCCCACATCCATATCTGCACCATCTTTTGATGGGTTGGGCGGCTGGTTGGATGTACTCCGCCAGAAGGGTGGTCTGATGGGAATATCTCAGTCAGCTGTAATACTCTTCACTATTCACACACTCTAGTTTTCTATAGTTTCTAGTACAGCACCACACATTCGACCGATCATTTCCTTTTGTTGTTTGCCTTTATTAAAGGTGCCTTGGGTATTGGTTTTAAATGATGAAGATTTTTGTGATGTGTTGCCTCTGCCTGAGCCTCGAAAGGAGGAGCGGCGAAAGGAGCCCTTAGACTGTTGATATTAAAGTGCACCCATGGACTTTGTGGTGTCAGTATCTTTTTTCATCTTTTCTAAGGTGGTATCAACTGCTGGGCCAAACAAGAAATCCTGATTAATGGGTTGATTAAGTATGGTAGACTGTACTTCATTTTTAAAACCTCAGATGCGTAGCCAGGCATGCCGGCATAGCAAGACACTAGTGTTGACAGACCTAGCGGCTGTAACGGCTGCATCATGGGCGCATTTCATAGATGCGTTAGTGATGAATTTCCCTTCTTGAATTAGGTCATTAGCCTTTGCCTTATAGGGTTCTGGTAGATGTTGCAGTAATCCCTCCAGTTCATCATAGTGTGCTCTGTCATAGCGTGCTAGGAGAGCTTGTGTATTGGCAATTCTCCAGGTATTCGCTGCCTGAGAGGCCACTCTTTTTCATGAGGCTTCTAAGATCTTTGACTCCTTGTCAGGAGGGGAGCATCTCCTGTTTGAGAGTTTGCTCTCTTTCTGGCATTAGAAACAACTAGAGAGTCTAGTGGTAACTGAGACTTGATATAAGAGGGGTCTGTAGGGGCTGGTTTATATTTCTTTTCAATTCTTGGATTGAGGACACACGCTCTGGCTGGGTCTTTAAAAATGTCTGGTGCGTGCTTAAGTACTCCCTTTAGCATAGGGAGTGTACGTATACTCTTCTCTGATGTTGGGAAGGTATTAAATAGGAAATCCTCCTCTGTAGGGTCAGTGTGTATGCTTACACCATGATACTGAGCTGCCCTGTCAACTAGCTGGTTAAAAGCAACTGTGTCGTCAGTAGGGGATGGTTTTGTTGGATATGTAGAGGGATCTGGTATGGGTAGTGTATCATATGGGTCATTAGGGTCATTCTGATTGTCCCATGTATGATCTTGGTTTACCGGATCATCAGGGTCTATAAAGTCCTAATGAGGGTCTTCACCCATGTCTTCTCTCTCATCATAATGTGGAGGTGTAGGTGAATATGGAACGTAAGGCATGTCAGGAGTGAAAGGAGGAGGTGTAAAAGGTCTAGAAGGGGATGTCCCAAAGTCCTTTTTCTTAGGAGGAACAGGAGAAGGAGCCTCAGTGTCCACTCTTCTCTTGTTCTTATTGTAAACTGTTATATGTCCTGTATCAGGTTCTATAAACAGTCTATTTTGGTCTGGGCACACTGGATCAGGATGAAAGAGTTCTTCTTCCACTGTCCGTGGCTTCGGCACCGATGTTTTTGGATCGGTCACTTGCTTGCTTGTTTTTCTTTTTGTCTTGAGCTTTTTCTGGCTCGACGTCTTTTGTCGGCTGGACGGCTGTTTTCGGCTTGACGGCTGTTTTCGGCTCGACTGCCTTGTTCGACTCGACGGCCTTCTTATTTTTGACGGTCTTTTTCGGCTCGATGTGTTTTTTCGGGTCGACAGCCTTTTTTGGATCTAGTGTTTTTTCCGCTCGACTGCCTTTTTCGGTTCGACAGCTATTTTTGGGTCGGAGGCAGTGTTCGGATCGACGACTTTGTTTGGGTCGATTCCTTTTTTCGGGTCAATGACCTTTTTTGGGTCGACTGTCTTTCTTGGATCGACGCCCTTCTTCGGGTAGATACTTTTCTTTGGATCGACACCCTTTTTGTGGCCGACAGTCTTTTTCGTATCGACAACCTTTTTTGGTTGGTCAGTGTTTTTTGGGTCGACGACTTTTTTAGTGTCAGGGCCCGTTCTCGGCTGTGCTGCCGTCTTTGAGTCTACGCTCTTTTTGGGAAGAGTCTTGCTCGGTCCCAGAGTACAGGAAGGCTTGGTAATGGACTTCGGAGCCGAGCCGGAAGGCGGGGCTTCTGAAGCGGTGTTTCGGTCACGGCTAAGGCCTCTTGGCGATGCTTTGACCGGAGCCTTGTTTGGAGTTGGAGGCAGGGTAGGGGCTTTAGTACTCACGGTTTGCCCCGGTGGGATGTCGTCATCGGAGTCCGACTGGTCTTCTACTGCGACGAGCTCTAGGTCGGAGTCTGCTGCCTCTGGAAGTTCATGTTAGTCGTTGAAAATGTTTTCCGGTTCAGGTGCCTGTCGCTGCATCTCTAGCCGAGCAGCTCTTCGGTTCCGGATAGTTTTCTTCGACCGGAACTGAGCACAAGTTGGACAGTCTTCCTCGTTGTGCTCCGGAGACAGGCACTTGTTGCATACTGTATGCTTGTCGCTATGTGGAAACTTGGATCGACATTGTGGGCATCTTTTGAACAGGGTCCTTTCTATCGACGGGAGGCCCACGTGGCGTCGAAAAGGCCCAACGGCCCGCGTCGACTACCAGAGATGGATGGAAAGAGTTGTCGAGTCGAGGGATACCGAGCGGAAACAATACTGTTGAAATTATGAGGTTTTTGGCCTTCGAAAATAGTAAACTTTGGTCCTGCAGTTGGAGTTGTTCGAAGTGCATCCGAACCCAATGGCGGAGAAAAACAATCTGAAGATGGAGAGATGCCCATGCGCACTGTAGTCCAGGGGAGGAGTCACCTATCTTGTGATACTTCGAAGACTCTTCCAAGACAACAAGGTGCAAACATCCGGACCCAACACTAGGCGGCGCTCTAAGCTAAGATATGAATTCAGCAGCCCACATGCCTCGAACCATTCTTTCTGGTAGAGACTATCTAACTGCAGATTCCTCACCTTTAAATATATCTTTAGGCATTAGATTGGATATAGAAAATTTCAAACAGTACCCTTGAATGCTGTTAGGTTGCATCATGCGGCTCAACGTGATGTCGCTGTGCTCCAGAAGTGACACACGGGCCCAATATAGGTGCCACCCATGCACGCTGACATCAGTTATTTTCTGAACTTTCCAAGCCCTCCAACGAGGAATCCAATCTCCAAATCGGTTGTGACCAGGGTGCAGATTTCTAATTGGGACCTTATGATGTGGAAAGAGTCCAGATCACAGAATAGAGGAGAGGGGATGTTAGGGTCAGGGGGAATCTGCGGTTGCAGTCTAATGCTTAGAGAAATATTCAAAAGCGGAGGCATCTGCCGTTAGATGGTCTTTACTAGAAGGAAAATGCTACTTACCAGTATGCATCTGTTCTTGGCATGTAGAGCTGCAGAGTTGTACACCTTAGCATTAGACCGCCACCTGGTGTTGGGCTCGGATGATTGCAGGTTGTTGTTGTCTTGGAAGAAGTCTTTGTAGTCAGGATATAGGTGACTACTCCCTTGGACAACACTGCGCATGGGCATCGACTCCATCCTGTTTTTCGCCATGATGGGAAATGATTGAGTTAGTAGAGATACAGTAAGAAAAGGATGTCCATGCATGTGCATCCAAGTAAGATGAAAAACTGGAATGGATACAAGTCCCGGGGAGGCAGGAGGGCGTGTACAACTCTGCAGCTCTACATGCCAAGAACAGATGTATACTGGTAAGTAGCATTTTCCTTCCTCCTCATCATTAAAACCGCCCCCAACTTGGTAGGTTTCCGTAAGCTCCTTAAAACATGGCTATTCGACCAGTAAGCCGGTGTGTATCTGGTCCTTATCTGATTAACCACATGCGCCGAGACACCCAAGGGTAATTGTCGCGCAATAAAAATCTCAAATAAATAAATAAGTAGCATTTTCCGTTCGAGGCATATGAGCTGCAGATTGTACACCTTAGCATTGATTGTGCAGCAGTGTCTCCCCTTAGCGGTGGTCACCTGTATCCGTTGCAGTTGTTAGAAATAAAGTTTTAAGGAAAGCTTGGCCTACTGCAGCTTGCTGCTTAGCTTGCACATCAACACAATAGTGTTTGGTGAAGGTATGTGGTGTAGACCATGTAGCTGCCTTGCATATGTCCTCTAGTAGTATGTTTCCTAAGAAAGCCATAGAGGCTCCTAGTTTGCGAGTGGAATGCGCTCTAGGAGGAACTGTTAATGTACGTTTAGCTTTAACATAGTATATTTGTATACACTTTGTGGAGTGGTGAGGCTCACTGGTTAGAGGCGGCAGACCCGGAAGCAGAGGACGGCCCGGGACCAGGGTTCAATTCCCGACGCGGCTGGGTCGTGAACCAGGGTCAGCGGACTCGATAATTCTCGCCTCGGTGCCTACTCTAACCAGGGATCACACTCGGCAACTCTGGGCATTAGCTTGCCTCATCTCCACAACGGCCCCCCACAAACGCCGGGGATGCCTGGTTTCACCTTGGAGATACCCAGGAGGGAACATCTCACAGGGAAAGCCAGGACGGGTTCCCCAGCGGTCTATAGCGCCAGGACGCCTCCGGGCAGCAGTGCGCTTTACAAGACACACACATTTACATTTACTTTACAATCCACCTCGCAATCCCACCTTTGTAGATGGGGTTGCGTTTATGAGGAGAGAAAGCTACAAACAATTGTTTTGTCTTCCTAAAGGATTTAGTTCTATCTATGTAGGATAAAAGAGCTCTTTTAACATCTAATGTGTGTAATGCTCTTTCTGCCACAGAGTCTGGGTTTTGGAAAAACACAGGTATCTCTACGGATTGATTTAGGTGAAAAGAAGCGATAACCTTTAGAAGAAATTTTGGATTGGATCTAAGAACCACTTTGTTGGGATGTATTTGAAAAAATTGTTCTTGTATTGTGAAAGCTTGTATTTCACTTACCCTCCTAAGAGAGGTAATGGCTGTTTTCCATGTTAGGAATTGCAGTTCACATTTATGTAAAGGCTCGAACAGGGGTCCCATGAGCCTTGTTAGTACCAGATTTAGGCTCCACACAGGAGAAGGTGGTAACCTTGGTGGGATTATTCTTTTTAATCCCTCCATGAATGCTTTGATTGCTGGTACTCTAAAGAGAGACAGATGTCTGTTCTGTAGTTATGCTGCAATTGCTGCAAGGTGCAGGCGAATGGAAGAATATGCCAAGTTAGACCTTTGTAGATGTAAAAGGCAACAGATGATATTCTGGATGGACGCATACAGGGGATCAATGTGATTATTTTTGCAATAAATTGTGAATCTTTTCCATTTAGCAGCATAACACGCTCTCGTAGTGGGTTTTCTAGCCTCCTTAATGATGTTCATATAGTCTGGTGGTAGGTTTAGATACCCAAACTCTAAGACTTCAGGAGCCAGATCGCCAAATTTAGTTGATTTGGATCTGGGGGTCTGATTTCTCCATGGTTCTGTGTGAGCAGAGATGGTGTGAGGCGTAGCTTTTGATGCGGAGCTAGAGAAAGGTCTAGTAGTGTGGTGAACCACAGTTGGCGTGCCCATGTTGGAGCCACCAGGATCAGTGTGAGAGACTGTTGTCTGAGCTTGCGCACTACTAATGGAATTAGTGAGAGAGGCGGAAAAGCGTACGCAAATCTGCCTGACCAGTTCATCCATATCGCATTGCCTTCGGACCGTGGGAAACTGGCGGTGAAGGCTGGGCATTTTGCGTTTTTGTGGGTGGCAAACAGACCTATGTGTGGATGCCCCCACCTTTGGAAGAATGGCTGAAGAACTTGTGGATGTAGTTCCCATTCGTGAATCTGTTGTGCCTGCCGACTTAACAGATCTGCTATCTGATTGTGGACTCCTGGAAGGTGTTCTGCTAGCAGATGTATGTTTTGAGGAACTGCCCATCTCCAAATGTTCTGTGCAAGTTGGGACAGTTGCAGAGAGTGTGCCCCCCCCTGTTTTTGTATGTAATACATGGCAGTCATTGTCCGTCCGGACTAGGACAGCTTTGTTTTGTACTTGAAGTTGAAAGGTCTTGAGTGCTAGGAATATTGCTAGCAGCTCTAGGTGGTTGATATGGAACAGTTTCTGTTGAATGGTTCATTGGCCTTGAGTTGTATGATGTAAGAGATGGGCTCCCCACTCTGTGAGGGACGCGTCTGTTGTAAGCACTACTTGTGGAACAGGCTCGAGGAACGGCCGCCCTTTTGTCAGGTTTTTGGTGTTCCACCATTGCAGAGAACGATATGTGCGGCTGTCTACCAACACCAGGTCTTTTAGTTGACCTTGAGCTTGATTCTATTGTTGTGCTAGGTACTCTTGTAAGGGACGCATCTGCAGTCTTGCGTGTGGTACTATGAAGATGCAAGATGCCATCATGCCTATTAGCCTCATAAACACCTTGGCTTGTAAAGACTGCTGGTGTTGAAAATTGGCGACTATGGCTTGAATACTCTGTATCCTGGCTGGACTGGGATACGCTCGGGCTGTGGACGTGTTTAGTGTAGCCCCTAGGTACTGATGTACATGCGAAGGCTGCAGGTGCGACTTGGTATAGTTTATTGTAAACCCTAAGTCGTGCAATGTTTGAATTGTTTGATGTGTGTGCTGGGCACACTGATTGAAAGATCTTGCCTTTATGAGCCAGATAAGGGAAGACCTGTATCTGTTGTCTTCTGAGATGTGCTGCTACCACTGCTAGGCACTTTGTGAATACTCTTGGTGCCGTTGTTACTCCGAATGGAAGTACTTTGAACTGATAATGTTGTCCTTCTAGTACAAACCTTAAATACTTTCTGTGAGCAGGATGTATAGGGATATTAAAATAGGCGTCCTTTAGATCTAGTGTTGTAAGGAAGTCGCCCTGTTGTAGCAGTGGAAGCACTTGTTGTAGAGTGATCATATGAAAATGATCTGATTGTATGTAACGATTGAGGGGCCTGAGGTCTAGATTGGCCTCAGTGTCCCGTCTTTTTTGGGAATTAGAAAATACAGCGAGTAAACCCCATTCCCTGTTCTTCTAAAGGAACTATTTGAATAGCATCCTTCTGTAGAAGTGGTAACACTTCTTGTTGAAGCAGAGTCAGATGGTCTGTAGACATTGGACGTTGTCTCGGAGGTATGTTTGGAGGGGTTGCTGTAAGTTCTAGGCAGTAGCCATGTTGGATAATCTGTCTTACCCACCTGTATGTTGTAATGGAGTTCCAGACAGACCGGAACTGTGTTAATCTGCCCCCTACAGGAGTGGTATGCTGTGGGTTGAGCAGAGGGAAGTCATTGTTTGGTGGTGGAAGAGGATCGATTGTTGTTGTTACACAACCTCTTCCTTTGGTATTGTTACCCCTATATCCTCCTCTAAAGTATCCCTTGTTGGAGGATGTGTGTGACTTGAAAGATGTTGTAGTGTCTGCTCTAGTCTGTTTGGAGCCTCCTCTGTAGGAGGAGCGACGAAAGGAGCCTTTATTTGGTGTAGACTGATAAGCTCCCATAGACTTGGCAGTGTCAGTGTCTTTCTTCATTTTTTCTAGTATGGTGTCTTCTTCAGGACAAAATAATTGGTTTTGATTAAAAGACTGGTTTATAATTGTAGTCTGCACTTCTTGTTTAAACCCTGAAATGCGTAGCCACGCATGTCTCCTAAGTATGACACTGGTATTTACGGCTCTAGATGCTGTGTCAGCGGCATCTAGTGCACATTTTATTCCTGTAGGATTACAAGTCCGCAACGTACCAGGGATTTTCACAGATAATCCGAAGTATATAACTAGTTTCAGCTACATAGGAACCACTTGTTCACGTCATTGGCTTGCACTAGGGATTGATACTGCCGTTGAGACATTGAAATCACTCGAAACTGAGATCTCGGATATTCTAAAACAGATCCAAGACTCAGGCACCACTGAGGATAGCAAGAAACTCCTAGAACAGGTTGATAAAACCATTGCAGAGTATCAAAGAATAGAACAAAATAAAAAATCAAACAAAATCAAAAAAGATATAAAATCGTACAATATAGAAGTGACATACCCTTACCTCCAAAAGGACTTCTATACAAACCGGGCGTATTCTAACCCCCAACAATACAGTGGTAGATTCTCCTTCCGCAAACATAGAAACAATCCCAATTTTTAACATCTCCAATTACTCCTTAGGAGAGGATGAAGTTTCCCTTCTCAAAAAAGGACTTACCTTTGTGCCTACAATCCCTCCCAACTATTTGGAACTGCAAACCGAACTAATGAGGTTCGTTATACGGATTCGGCTAAAGGCATTCTTTCAACTACATCCTAGTAAAGAGAGTAATGCCTTAACACCTTTCCGCCCACCCTCGACCTTTTCTCCCACCTCAGGGATGATTCCACCTGAGATAATCACCTTTGAGAAGTTGGTATTAAAAGATCTTTCTATACTACAAAACACCCAAGGCTTCATCCCATATAATATCACGTTAAAAGAAAAACAGGCCATTACCACACTCAAAACGAATAACTCTTTGATCATCAAGAGTGCAGATAAGGGTGGAGGAATCGTTCTCCAAGATCTTGACTCTTACACTTCAGAAATACAAAGACAGTTAGACAATAGGGAACATTACCAAAGGCTAGCGTCCAATCCTACAAAGGAAATTCAGGAATTGATAAAGAAAATCACCACGGACGCAATGACAGAAGGTTTCTTATCTAAGAAAGAGTTTAACTACTTAAATACCAAAAGCCCCAGGACACCAGTGATATACACTCTTCCGAAAATCCATAAGAGTCTTACTGCACCGCCTGGACGGCCTATTGTTTCAGCCTGTGGGTCTATCCTAGAGCCATTGGGAGCCTTCATTGACTTCTTCATAAAGGAGTTTGTCCCTTCCACCCCTTGTTATGTTAGAGACTCCATGTCCATGATTTCACTGGTTGAGAATTTACCCTTTGACCCAGTAACAGACACTCTTTGCACCATGGACGTGGAGTCCCTTTATACAAATATCCCTCAGATAGTGGCCCTTAAGGTGATTCAAAAAACTCTGGACACACGCCCACGCCCTCACGCAATACCAACATCAATCATTTTACAACTACTTGAAATCTGTCTGACGAGAAACTTCTTCACATTTAATGGCCTCTTTTATCAGCAGATTAAGGGCACCAGTATGGGGGCAATTTTTGCCCCAAACTTGGCTATACTTTTCATGAATGAGATTGAAAAGGAGGTGATACTTTCTCCATCCAATCCCTTCCACTCAGGAATTGGACTATGGCGTAGATACATTGACGACATCTTCATGATTTGGAGATGCGAAGTCAGTGATCTATGCCATTTCCAACACTGGATGGACAATAATTGTTGTGGCCTTCACTTTACCCTCACATCAGATAAAACCTCCATTGACTTCCTGGACCTTTCCATCTTCCACCAGGAGGGAGTTCTTCTGACACGTCTGTTCAGAAAAACCACAGAGCGTAATACACTATTAGACTATTCCAGCAACCACCCCAGAGCCTTGCGGGATTCACTCCCATTCTCTCAGTTCCTGCGAATCAGGAGAAATTGCTCGTGCAGGCAGGACTACTTTAAAGAAAGTGCCATTCTAGCAGACAAACTCAAAAAGAGGGGCTATCCGAGACGTATTGTCAAAAATGCACTTAAAAGAGCATGGTACAGACCTAGAGAAACCTTGCTGACACCCACTCTAAAGACCCCACAGGAGAGAATAGCTTGTGTTACCACTTTCCCCCCGGTGTCGAACAAAATGAGAAAAATGATACTCCGCCACTGGTCTGTCATTAATGCAGGCGTACTAGAAATTGAGCGCCCTTTGTTTGCTTTTAAAAAAAGCAAAAACTTGAAGGACCATTTAGTCCGAGCAGCATTGCCAAGCCCCAGTCAACCCTCCACACTTGAAACCATATGGGGTCTTTCCCCCGCTGTAGGACATGCGAAATGTGGCAACTGCAGTGTGTGTGACATGACTATTGAAGGGAAAACCAGAGTATTTAATAACATCACCTTTACTAGTTCTTCACTGTCAAATTGTAACACCTGTAATGTGATATATATGGTTCCATGTATGAAAATGTATGTGGGTCAAACTTCACAGAAGGTTAGAACAACGATCTGCCAGCACAAGAGCCGTATTCGCTGCCAAACCCAGAATGCCCCGCTTGTGGAACATTTCATCAGTGCCAAGCACACAGAAAATGACTTAAAGTTGACTGTGCTGAAGGCACTAAAGTTACCACCTAGAGGAGGATGCATGGCTCAACTTCTCAATAAGGAGGAACTAAAATGTATTATACTTCTGGACACAATACAGAATGGTCTTAACCGCACCGAGGACTGGGCTGGATTGCTGTGAATTGTCAGATGTTGACTTGAGAGACTGCCTAAAATGACAAAATTGGAACAATAGTCAATTTCGCTTGGTGTTTTGATGTAGGAGTTGTTCTAACATAATGTCTGCCGTGGTCCGTCTTCGAATTCCAATATTAATGTGGACAGAGACTGAACTTGTTTGATGGAAACGCCATGTAATGTTTGTAAAATGTCAATTTTTCTAATATGTACATCAGGGTGTATTAACGTTCCTGGTACAACCCGAATTGCATGAAAAAGAGCACATTAGCCCAGTTTGCCTAACCGACACCACTCTAAGATGGCCGCCACTGGGAGACTCTCCACGCCCCCTGTCGTTCTCACCCCCTCCTCGCTGTTTATTAATTCACGCGCTTTCGGGCTAGGGCTCACTTCCGCATTGCCGTGAAGCCGGCGGACTGCCATTGTGTACACCGCCTGCACTTTGCTCGGATCGCGAGTAAAAGAGTATTACCTCCACGCTAAGGTAAGGGTTCCCGGCCCCCCTCTCCCTCCCTGCCATGGGCCTTGAGTGCCTTCCTTCTTAATTTTAAAGTCATTCCTGTTTAATTTCAGACATTGAAACTTAAAGTGTATACCCTCACGAGGTCTGGATACACTATATTGGCCCGTGACTCTTGAATCCCTCCAAGCGGGATATTAACCGATGCAGGATAGGAACTTATGGCAACAACCCTAAACCTATCGAAATAGGACATCGAGGTAATGTCCTGTTCCTCCGCCACAATTTATTAGCGCATATTATTACTTGGTCCTAATTGATTTCCTTCGCTTTAGGCACCAGCTCTCTTCCCTACCATCTCTCCTAGACTCACAGGAGACTCCTGAAGATCGCTCGCAAAGGTGTGCTTTTCACCTATTATTATCGCAATTTCATTAGGCACGTAAAGAATTCCGCCACGCTCACGTAACGTATGTTGACGTTGTAGTCACCACAACGGTAATCACAGGATGAGACTCGATACTTTAGCCACAGTCCAAATGTCTTAAATCGTTTTTAAGCTCACCGGGCTGTATGCCCGTACTAGTATGAACTTCACATGAAAGCGACACACATAGCCACAACCACGATAGCGTCTAAAGGCTCACGGTGCAACAATTCGAGTCGGTTTCAGCTTAAACTTTTCGCACCCTCCCGTATAGCATGAGATTGGAACACTGGAAGACCTGTGTATGAAATCAACATGATCACAATGGCATGACATAAATGAATACTATGTGCATTGTACTTGTAATTAGTGCTGTATTTAAACGAATTTCTTTCTTTCCCTTTTTTCTCCCAACTCTCTGAAAAATTTCATTTCCAACAGGTTTTTTGAAAAAAAGCACATACAGGCAATACATTGTTTATGTCCTGATGATGATCCCAGTTCACTAGGAGCCGGGGATCGAAACGCCGTCGACACTTTTTCCAATTCTGTAACTTCCCCATTGTGTTGACACTGTTACATGAATTGGTTGTCTGAACTTGCCTTGCGAATATGGTATTGATGCAAGGGACAATTGGCTCCCATGTTCTTTTTGCCTGATATTCTTTACCCTCTTCTCTTTGCTCTCTTTCCCACCCTTGAATTCTTTTCGAGTGTACTTTTGGATAGGTACAGGCTTGTACCCTATCAACTGTCGCATGAGACCTCTTGGATGGTCTTTTAACTTGTTTATATTCAAAATAAAATTTCAGGCCCGGCTGGGTACTGAAAAAACCAGTCAATATAGTACTGATTGGAGTCTATATTTGCATTTGTTTTTGTGAAAATTTAACCCTATGGACCACTGTTTTTCATAATAGCACATTTTATTGAGGCATTGGTTATTAACTTGCCTTCTTGTATCAAGTCAGTTGCTTGATCTTTGTACTGATCTGGCAGATGTTGAAGTAGTTTTTCTAATTGATCATAATGAGCCCTATCATAACGAGAAAGTAAGGCTTGTGTATTTACTATACGCCACATGTTTGCAGCTTGTGCAGCTACTCTTTTCCCTGATGCATCAATGACCTTTGATTCTTTATCAGGTAGGGGCGCTTCTCCAGAGGTCAGAGAATTTGCCCTCTTTCTCGCATTGGACACAACTAATGAATCTAGTGGTAGGTGTCCTTTAATATAGACTGGGTCTGTGGGTGCTGGTCTATATTTCTTTTCAATTCTAGGGTTTAATATTCTTGTGCGTAGAGGGTCTTTAAATACTTCTGGAGCATGCTTGATTACCCCTTTAATCATTGGAAGAATTTGAGCAGTCCGCGGAGAGTGCTCAAAGGTATCTTGAAGAAAGTCCTCTTCAATATCATCAGAATGCATAGAGACTCCGTGGTAAATAGCAGCTCTATTTAACAGATGACTAAAACTAATTGGGTCTTCTGGAGGGGAAGGCTTTGATGGGTATGAGTGCGGTTCTGGAATGTCAGGCATACTCTGTGGGTCATATTTAGGTACATCTTTTGGATTTGAATAATCTCATGTATCCTCATCTATGTGATATGAGCTAGGCTCTTCCTCGTCCTCCCCTCCCTCTAAATTATATTCATCATCATTTTGCTGTGAGGAATGTGATGATAATGGAGAATGTACAGGAGATATGTGAGGTGATATGTGAGAAGGTACAGGAGAAGGAGGAAGAAGAGGTGACACCCTATGAGCCGTCTCGCTCTCTGAGATCTTCCGGCTCAGGACTCCTGGCAATTCCTAAGGTGTCCAGAGCCCGGATGGGTGGAAGATCTTTTAGGCACCTCGCAGCATCCAGATGGAACAAGTTACCTATGGCGCTGCGATTAGAACCTTCAGAAACAATCTTTAGAGCCAAGTTGAAGACTGCTTTATTCACACAGTAGTTTTTCTGTATTTGTAAGTTCTGGCAGGTATTAGCTCCTTAGCGCGGGGACACGCCGCTGTGCGTCACCAAGCGCTCTATAAAACCCCCTAAATAGAAATAGAAATAGAGAGGAAGGGTGCATAGGAGATGTTGCACAGTCCTTCTTTGCATGCACCACAGGTGTGGGTGGTGTATCTGCTGGTCTCTTCTTTTGAGGTGTAGTACCCACACGTCCTGTCCTTGGGTCTATATAGATCTTCTTTTGTTGAGGATCTGGTGTAAAAAGTTCCTCCTCTTCTACAACCTTTCTGGGCTTAGATTTTTTTCGGCTCCGGCGGAGGTTGTGGTCTTTCTTTAGCATTGGGAGGTGTTGTAATGTCCCGTGGCATAGTTTTCGGTGCCGAAGGTGTTGTTTTCGGCTTTATAGGCATGTTCGAGGATTTGGGCACCTCGGAATCAGGCTTTTTTGTCTTCGGCACTGAAGATGTTGAAGTGGACGGCTTCGGAGCCGGTGCTTTGACTTCGGTACCGAAGGGTCTTTTGGCTTCGGCGTCGAGGTGTCTTTATGTTTCGGTGCCGACGGGAGAGTTTTACTCAGTGTCGAGGCACTAGAAGGCTTTGTTGGTTTCTTCGGAGCCATACTCGATGGCGAGACTGTCGAAGTGGATTTTCGGTCTCGACTGAGCCCCTTGGGCAGAGTGAGGACCTTTGCCTTTGGTTTGGGCAGAGTATGTGGTGCAGGGGCAGTAGTACTCACGCGCTGACCCGATGGAATGGAGTCATCTGAGTCGTCTGCCTCTGATACAATCTGGAGATCAGGAGAGTCTTCTTCGGGAACGAGGGGAACCTCTTCGTCGAAGATATCCTCCGGTGCCGAGGCTGATCTCCTCATCTCGTGTAGACGGGCCCTCCGATCCCTGATCGTTTTCTTCGATCGAAATGACGCACAAGCTGGGCAGGTCGACTCGTCGTGTTCCGGCGATAGACAGAGGTTGCAGACCTTGTGGTGATCGCTATGCGGGAATTTTACTTGACATTTCGGGCATTTCTTGAACAAAGTTCTTTCCATGTGGTGTAGGCCACACGGCGTAGATAGGCCTAGCGGCCCACTTTGATGACCGGAATGGAAGTTATGTCGTTGAAAAGCCTTGTATTCGATGTCGAAGGCAGTTTCTTGAAGTTTGTGGAAGTTTAGCGCTTCGAAGTTGCTGAAAAGTCTTTTTCTGGCCGGAGGGAGAAACTTTCATCCGAACTCAGTGGCGGAAAAAAACAATCTAAGGGTGGAGTCGATGCCCATGCGCAGTGTTGTCCAAGGGAGGAGTCACCTATCTCATGACTACGAAGACTTCTTCCAAGACAACAACAACCTGCAATCATCCGAGCCCAACACCAGGTGGCGGTCTAATGCTAAGGTGTACAATGTGCAGCTCATATGCCTCGAACAGAGCATTATTGAAGGTAGACAATTTGTTCTTCTGATAGAAATGTCTAACTGTAAATGCAGGACCATGGGAGTAGCTACCAGGTGGTAGGTCTATGAAATGACTCAAACCAAAAAGTCCTGCAGGACTGAGTGAACGAAAAGTCTCTCTCAATGGACCTGGCTGACTAGACAGCAATGCTTCATGTATGTAAGAAGGTACACCCACATAGCTACCTGTAAAATATCCAGGACAGGCATCCCCACATGCAAATGTGGTATTAGCATCATTAGTTTCGGTGGAGTGAGCTGTAAGCCCTCCAGAGGCAGCTTTTTGGCCAATGCATAGCAGGATCTGCATGTAGAGCACACACCATTGTCTTCTGCTCAGCCTTTTTGGATCATTTAAAGGAATATCTCCTCCTCTTTAGAAGGTGAGGTAGAGCAAATTAGTCCTTAGGGAGAGAGGAAGCTCGAGTACACTGTGTAGGTAAGAGGGTTTCTGGTGCAGTAACCCCCCCCCCACTTTTTGCCAGGCTACTGATGCACTTTTCCTTGGTGTGCCCTGGGTCCCTGCCAATCAGATTCCCAGGGCCTGTGTTCTACCCACAAAAACTAACCCAATTGACATCTCTGGCCACAGGTCAGTCCCTGGTAAGTGGTACCACATGTACCCAGGACACTGTGACCAGGGAAGACCTCTAAGGGCTGCAGCACTTTTGTGCCACCCTTAGAGGCCCTGCACCCTGACACTCACACACTGCCTTGGCAGGCTGTGTGTCTTAGCCCAAAACAAAGTGAAGAGTTGACATGGCACCATAATAGCTGCACTGAAGACTAGGAAGTTTGGTATCAAACTTCTCAGCACATTAAACACACACTAATGCCAGTGTGAGAATTAATGTAAAATGCTCGACAGAGGGCATCTTAGAGATGCCCCCTGAAACTCGACCAACTCCTAGTGACCTGACCGAGTGGCTGCCTAGGCTACCACCACCAGACATGTTTCTGGACCCCTGGGTCGAGAGCTTGCTGCTCTCGGGGGCCTGAAACAATGCAGATCCTGGGACGAGGTGCCAAGTCTCCTCCCCCAGGATGGGCAGGGTTCACGAAGGAGAAGCTTTGTGAGCCTCTACAGACCACTTGCTGTACTCAGCAACTGGTCCCCACTGGTTCTACCCTCCACTTTGGGCGGGAGAACCAACGGGAAAAACATGTGAAGGAGAGAGGTGTGCCCACCTCTGCCAACCCCACCCATAAGGTGGGGGAGGCGAGGTGAAGCACAACCTCGAGCCAACCAGGGACAGGCTCCTGCCTCCCTCCCTCTGGAGAGTGGCAGAATAGGGGGTGTACCCTGCCCTTTAACTACCTGTAACTCCCCTATTTAGGGGCACCCTGACCCTTCCTTCCTTAGATCCAGCAACGACAAGAAAAGAAGGACGAGAAACTGTGCAGAGCTAACAAGAGGACGATGCCCACTGACTTGGCCCCAGCCCTACAGGCCTGTCTCCCCTCAAACCTTCTCCTGTGAAATCCTGGATTGTCCGGCGGCCAGCAACCTCAAAAACCCCGGAGGACCTGCCTGCATTCACTTTCCAAGCGGTTTCTCCCATGAACACCGTAAGTGTTTAAACTGCAGCTTCTGGTGCCAGCCAGAAACTGCGAAACCAGCACACTCTGAACCTGCCGCGCCCGGCGTGTGTTTGACTGAAGACGCACCACGAGGAGGTCCCACCGGGGATCCTGACCCAAGTCCGGCAACCCCTGACCTCAAGCCTCCAGACGGCGCCTGCAGCCTCAATCCAGAGGACCCCCCCCTACCGCGACCACAGCGGGTAAGAAAATCTAACGTCCAAAGGTACCCCTAAACCCGACGCCCCACAACTATGTGTGCCCAACCCAGCGGTGCCTAACCATCTCTCTACATCCCAACTTACCCCTCAAAGTGGTGGTCACTCCTGGAAGATCTTCGTCCCCGAGCCTGCAGCGTATCTTTGTCCCAGAGAATACCCACTGAAATCAACAGGGCACCCGGCCTCAAAACAGCACCCTGCACCCGGCTGCCCTAGCGCCGCTGAGGGTGCCCATTCAGTGCTAACTTGTCCCCAACTAGCCCTGAGCTTAACCCTAGGAGCTTTGTTCCCACAACCCTGTGGCCTGCTCGCCAGCCACCACCAACCGGAGCCCCCTATCCTCCATAGGATAACATTGGGTCTCAACACTCTGCACCCGGCCACCCGAGTGCCGCTGATGGTGCAACAACAGTACATCACTGACCCTGAGAGACCCCGGAGTCGAACCCCAGAATCCTAACTCAAAAGACCGATTACTTACCTTGAAACCGATAACTCCTTTTTTCTCATAGGATTACATTTACACGTTCTCTCCCAAAAAATTTCTAAGTGTCGACTTTTGAAAACTACAAATATTCCTTCAAAATTAGCCGATTAAACAAAATGCATTTTCTCAACTGTTTTCAGGAAATGTCCCAGTGCTGATTCTAGGATCCATCACTGAGTAAGAAAAAGTAACAACAACCTAACTTACCTGCTAAGTGAATTTCCTCCCATAGGATAACATTGGTCATTCTATGTGAAAAAGTTTCTAAGTGTCAACTTTTGAAATGCAATAATATTCTTTAAAAATCGTACCTTTAACCAAAACGCATTTACTCACCTGTTTTCAGGAAATGTCCCAAGGCTAAATCTAGGATCCAGTCCTGTGTTAGCAAAAGTAATCTGAAATGTAATTTACTGCATTTTACTTAAAAACCCCATTCAATTGAATGTACTTTACCTGCAATGTGTTGCAAACTGCTTTCTTAAAACTGTAACCAAAACCAGTACAAGTTACACTGCTATTTTGAACTGTGTTCATACAAGTAATTTACTACTGAAAAGTATTTTTATGCTTACCTGCACCAGGCTTGCTTGGTTCTAGAAATAAAAAGACAGTATATTTTTTATACAAAACAATTGGCCTGGAGTTCAGTTCTTGAGTGTGGGAAACCATTTGCTGACTGAATGTGTACACTGTCCTCTGATACTGCCTTACTGCTCGACCAAGCTACCACTTTAGACAGTAAGGTTCTATCTAACTTTAGACTCTGCCAAACCTCTGGAGACCTTTGGACTCTATACGCACTGTACCTCACTTTGGTGCAGTATATATAGAGCCAGTTTCTTACAGCTATCCTGAGAACAGTGAACATTTGCTGATGGGCTGCAACAGTGTGGCTCTACCACCGAGGATTGGACAATAGAAGCCTGCCAGAGAGGCTTGGAACGGACCCGAATTCTTTTATTTTTATTTTTTAAATTTGTTTATTGAACAGCTTGTATGATACACATTAGTTCCCCTACAAGGGGCCAAAGCAGACAGCAAGGATCACAAATAGTACAAGCTTTTTCCATAGAGCAAAGTAACAACCCTCAGAACTTCCCATTGACCCCAACGGCACTAAAAGAAAAATACTGTGACCCCAACAAAGCATCTCATCACACTCACTCGACAGTAGTACAACATATGGCAGTCCCAAAAATAAACACATCAAAAGCATCAGGTTACAGCATCTATTAGAAATCAGGGTTTGTCAGAAGAGTCACAGAAAGCGGAGCCCGAAAGTCTTTAGGGCATGAAATTTCAGGCAATTTCCCGGCATAGATCTCAAGTTGTTCTTTGCAATAAAGTAAATCTCGGACCCACTTTTTCAGTGTTGGGGTGAGTCTAGAGCCCCAGCACTGCGCCACCGCTCTCTTAGCTGGTAAGGTCGAAACAGCCATGAGTTTGTGGTTGCAGGGTTTAAGATTCTTTACCCAGCCTATTAAACAAACCTCAGGAGTACATAGCACGGGTTCTGATACCACATTCCTAAGCGTATTCGTAATCTTACTTCAAAAACTGTATATACCTGTACAATTCCATGCGAGATGCAAGAAGCCTGCATTCCCCTGCCCACAACAAACACAGCAGGAGCTCTCCCGCAGACCAAAGCACATCAATTGTATCGGGGTATAGTATAACTGGTGCAGGTATTTAAAATGGATGATGCAGAGGTTACAATTTGCCGTTAGGCGGACCGTTAGGGCGCAGCAGATCTTCCACATACCCGGCGACAATGAAGTCACAAGTAGCGCCACCCATTTGTGATATGAAGGGGAATCGAGCAGTTCTCTTTCCCTAAGGGACGCATTATACAACTTTGTGACCAGGCCTGTGCGATGCGCACCTGCTAACACCGCCTGCAGCACTAACAGTGGCTTGGGATCTGCCGGGTAATAAGGATAGATGGTTCTTATCGCCTTCCACACATGCACATAAGTGAACCCAAGCAGCAACCCCCGGTCCTTGCCACCCTGTATGTCAGAGAGCGATCTAAACTGGCCTTGTTTATATAGGTCTGTGAGAAAGTGCCCTCTTTCTTGCATGGTATGCCCCCACTTTTTGCTGAATTGCTTGTGTGCTTTGACTAAGTGTGCCCTGGGCTCCTGCCAATCAGGTACCCAAGGCCTGTGTTCCTTCCCTAAAACTGCATTGAAGCCTAAACCCAAGTGGCATCTCTGGGCACATGTCAGCCCCTGGTAAATGGCACCCTAGGTACCCAGGGCACTGTGACCAGAGAAGGCCCCTAAGGGCTGCAGCACTTACTGTGCCACCCTTAGAAGCCCTGTGCTCGGACACACACACACACACACACACACACACACACACACACACTGCCTTGGCAGGCTGCGTGTCTTGGTGCAGAACAAAACAAAGTCGACATGGCACACATCCCTGTGTGCCATGCCCACAAAACACTGCCCTGGCACATCAGTCACCCCTCTAGCTGGTGCTATATGCCAGTGGTGAGGGTACAGGTGCATGAGCCCTGTACCCCTACAATACCCAGGCCCATTCCTGGGCACTGTAAGTGCAGTGCTGCCATTAGGAGTATATGGTGCTGGGAGGTTGTCATTATGAACTCCATGGCACCATAATGGCTACATTGAAAGCTGAGAAGTTTGGTATCAAACTTCTCAGCACATTAAACCGCCACTGATGCCAGTGTGGGATTTAATGTAAAATGCACCCCAGAGGGCATCTTAGAGATGCCCCGTGAAACTCGACCAACTCCCAGTGACCTGACTGAGTGGCTGTCACCCTCAGACTTGTTTCTGGGCCCCTGGGTCAAGAGCTTGCAGCTCTCAGGGGCCTGAAACAATGCACATCCTGGGACAAGGTGCCAAGCCTCCTCTCCAAGGATGGGCAGGGTTGACGAAGGAGAACCTTCAAAGGCATACCGCCTTTGTGAGCCTCTCCAGACCACTTGCTGTACTCAGCAACTGGTCCCCACCGATGGTTCCAATCCCCTTTTTGGGCGAGAAACCTAGCAGGAAAAACAAAGTGAGGAAGAGAGGTGTGCCCACCTCTGCTAACTCCACCCCTAGGGTGGAGGAGGCAAGGTGAAGCACAACCTCGAGTCCCCACCAACTTGAGAATGGGGGGCCCAGCCAACTAGGGACAGGCTCCTGCCCCCCTCCCACTGGAGAGTGGCAGAATAGGCGGTGTTCCCACCCCAGGGAAGGGACCCATTGGTCCCTGACCTTTATCTACCTTTAACGCCCATACATTTAGTATTAAGGGGCACCCTGAACCTTCCTTCCTCAGATCCGGCAACGACAAGAAAAGAAGGACGAGAAGCTGTGCAGAGCTAACAAGAGGACGATGCGCACTGACTTGGCCACAGCCCTAAAGGTCTGTCTCCCCTCAAACCTGCTCCTGCGAAATCCCGGCATGTCCAGCGGCCAACAACCTCACAAACCCCGAGGACCTGCCTGCATTCACTTCCCAAGCTGTTTCTCCCATGAACACCGGACATGTTTGAACTGCAGCTTCTGGTGCCAACCAGAAACCGTGACTCCAGCACACTCTGCACCCGCCGAGCCTGTCCCGTGTTTGAGTGAACAAACACCACAAGGAGGTCCCCCCGGCGATCCTGACCTGAGATCCGGCGACCCCTGACCTGCCTCAAGCCTCTAGACGACACCTGCAGCCTCAATCCGGAGGGGCCCCTTACCACGACCAGAGCGGGTAAGAAAATCTGATGTCCAAAGGCACCCCTGCACCCGACGCCCCACGGCCTTGTGTGCCCAACCCAGCGGTGCCTAGCCATCCCTATACATGCCAACTCACCCCTCGAAGTGGTGGTCACTCCGGGAAGATCCTTGTCCTCGAGCCTGCAGTGTTTCTTTGTCCCAGAGAATTCCCATTGAAATCAACAGGGCACCCGACCTCAAAACAGCGATCTGCACCCGGCTGCCCTAGCGCCGCTGAGGGTGCCCCTTCAGTGCTAACTTGTCCCCAACTAGCCCTGAGATTACCCCTAGGAGTTTTACTCCCACAACCCTGTGGCCGGTCGCCAGCCACCACCAACCAGAGCCCCCTAGCCTCCATAGGATAACATTGGGTCTCAACACTGTGCACCCGGCCGCCCGAGTGCCGCTGAGGGTACAACAACAGTGCATAACTGACCCTGGGAGACCCCGGAGTCGAACCCCAGAACCCTAACTCAAAAGACCGATTACTTACCTTGAAACCGATAACTCATTTTTCCTCATAGGATTACATTGACACTTTCGCTCCCTAAAAATTTCCAAACTACAAATATTCCTTACAAATTAGCAGATTTAAAAAAATTTATTTTCTCAACTGTTTTCAGGAAACGTCCCAGTGCTGGATCCAGCACTGAGTAAGAATAAGTAACGATAACCTAACTTACCTGCTAAGTAAATTTCCTCCCATAGGATAACATTGGTGATTCTATATGAAAAAGTTTTTAAGTGTCAACTTGTGAAATGCAAATAATATTCTTTAAAAATCATACATTTAACCAAAACGCATTTACTCACCTGTTTTCAGGAAATGTCACAGGACTGAATCCAGGATCAAGTCCTGTGTTAGCAAAAGTAATCTGAAAAGTAATTAACTGCATTTTACTTAAAAAGCCCATTCAATTGAATGTACTATACCTGCAATGTGTTGCTAACTGCTTTCTTAAAACTGTAACCAAAACCAGTACAAGTTACACTGCTATTTTGAACTGTGTTCATACAAGTAATTTACTACTGAAAAGTACTTTTATATTTACCTGCACCAGGCTTGCTTGGTTCTAGAAATAAAACAGTATATTTTTTATACAAAACAATTGGCCTAGAGTTCAGTTCTTGAGTGTGTGAGACCATTTGCTTACTGTGTACATCAAATGCTTTACGCTGTCCTCTGATACTGCCTAACTGCTCGACCAAGCTACCACTTTAGAGAGTAAGGTTCTATCCAACTTTAGCCTCTGCCAAACTTCTGGACACCCTTTGACTATATACACACTGTACCTCACTTTGGTGCAGTATATATAGAGCCAGTTTCTTACAAGATCCCCTAAATTGTGTTTTTCCCACCGCGCCTAATGCTTTAAGGGTAGCCGGTTCTTGTGTAGCAGAGATATCCGGGTGGGCAGCGAGTGGTAACCTTGGGAAATAGAGATACTGCAATTGTGCATGTGCCGCAAGCACCTTCCACGCCCATGCCGTGCAAAGTTAATTTCAGTTCTGGGTCCACCACCCCCACCAGACAAGGCGGTCGCAACAAGGGCCAACGGAAGGAGAGAGTCAGCCACAATCGCTATGTGCGACTGGAATCGCTGTGGGAAGAACCAATAATGAGCAAACTGGGCCTGTGCACAGAGAGAGTATAATCGCATATCCGGGGCTTAAAAGCCTCCCCGCTCAAAAGGTAATAACAGCACCTCCCAGCTGCATCGATGCTTCTTGCCACCCCACACAAAGGAAAGCAGTGCTGACTGAAGTGAGTTAAACACTGCAAGAGTGAGGCGGATGGGAATATTAATGAAGTAAAGAAGTTTGGGTAAAATTGTCATTTTAACTACTGCAATACGATCTGCTAGGGAGAGCGGGAGTTTGGCCCATCGCGCAGCATCGGCAACAGGGGGCAGCCCTGTCTTGTGCCATGCTGAATAGGGAACGAGGTAGAAATCCACCCATTGACCCGAACACGCGCTGCAGGCGCCTCGTATACTAGGTGTATCCACTTCAGAAAAAAGGTCAGTAGCCCCATTCTGAGTAGGAATGTGAACATTAACTCCCATTGCAGGGAATCAAATGCCTTTGCTGCGTCAAGCAACACAGCAACAGCTTGAAAATCAGCCTAAAAAAATGCAGGGTGGAGAAGACCATATGCAGATTGTGTGCCGTTGACTGGGCAGGGACAAAATCCGACTGATCCAGGAGGACCAGGTTAGGGATGAGGGGTTGACGCCTACAGGCAATCATTTCTGCCAACATTTTGGCATCTATAGTTATGATGGAGAGGGGGCGGTAGGAGTTGCACTGATTAGCAGGCTTGTCAGGCTTGAGAAGCATAACCATGAGGGCCTCTTTTAAAGTGGGGGGGGGCGTACCACGGTCATATGCCTCCGCAAAGACGTCCAATAGTCTGGCAAAAAGTCATCTGCGTAAGCCTTGTAAAACTCACTAGGGAGTCCATCCAGGCCTGCAGCCTTACTTGTGGGCAGCGACATAATGGCCAATTTTACATCTTCCATGTCAAAGGGCTGCGTGAGGTATTCACGCTGGTTGAGAGACAGCCACCCCAACGCGACATCATCCAGGTATGGATTTATGTCGGTAGCTGACACAAGCTCCCGATCCTAAGAGACAGGAATTGAAGTCCAGCACCACCTCAGTAATTTCAGGGGATGTATAGTGCGCTATTCCCTCACAGTGTAGCATTTCTGTGATGTATTCCAGGTGCAGCCAGTTTCTGAGCAAGGGAGCGACTGGGGGGACCCCCGCCCCATAACAATGCGCAGTGTAGCACTGTGACCTATGTGCTTGCTCCAGATCCACTGTATTGTTATGTTCCATTACCAACTCCTGTATACTAGCTAGTATAGTTGAGGCTGGGTTTTGAGCGTAATCGCGCTCTAAAGCAGAGATAGGGTAAGCCAGTTTTTTTTTAACTGCGCCAAATTCCCGTCTTGTTGACTTGACGAACACCGTAAAGTCAGGGAAGAAAGACAGTGTGTTCCTGTGGTGGTTAACCGTGCCCTTTTCTCTAGCGAGCCTCAAGAAGACATCCCAGTCCCGATATTTCAATAGGCGTGCTATTATAGGGCGCGGTGGGGCACCTGGATCTAGTCTCGCAGCCAGCGAACAACTGGTCCGCTATACTATGAACATAGGAGAAAGGTTGTAGGGGCCAAATATGTCCTAGATCAGGGACTCAATAAAGGTCTCCATCCTGCCGGTGTTGGTGGACTCCAATAGGCCTGTGTAACGAATGTTATTGCAGCGCGACGGGCCTCTAAATCTTAATTCTTTGCTTGAATGAGCGCTAAAACCTTTTCCATGTGGAGCGCCTTGTCCGCCACCTCTCTAAGGCCATCTTTGTTTGTTGAGACGCGCTGTTCTATTTCCCCCCATCCTCGCATTCTGCTTCTCCAGTTAGAAGGACATATGGTCAAGTCTGTGATTCACCGCCGCCATAGTCCCTTCGATGGATTGGAGACTCTTCTGCATGGCAAGCAGAGTTGATTCCAGTGTGGAGGGGCCTTCTCCTAGGGCATCCGCTTCAGAGTCCGAGGCCACGCTTTGTGCGACTTGGTGGACTTTCACGCCTCAAAAGTCAGGTGAGGCTGTGATTTTTCAATTCTCCCCATGACTGTCAATAACAAGGAAAATGAGGGTCACTCTCCTCCGCAATCAGTCCCCAGAGGCGCAAGCACAGCAGCTAGCAGATGTAGGCCTAATACGCAGCAGCCCACAGCGCCACGCGGAACCCTCTAAATCAGGACCACTCTCTTGGAGAAGCAAATATGGCGGGGAAACAGCGGCAGGCCAGCCCTAGGTAAGTACCAACAAGCACCAAGCGCTTAAGTTCCAGGGCGGTAAGGGCTAATATCTTCAACAGAGAGGCCCACAGTCACCACAATGCCATTGAAGTGGTGCAGCCGAAGTGCGAGCTAGATCCGAGGCACTACCAACAGTCCCGATGAGATGCACAAACTCGCTGCCAGCAGCGCAGAGGGCCCAGAAGCTCTAAGGTGTGGAGGATAGGAAAACAAGAAAGGAATACGGCAGAGCCCACCTGAAGTCCTAATTTAGCAGCTAGGCAGGACCGCTCAGGGTTTCGCAGTCGCTAAGCGCATTCTACCACACTCACAAGCTGCGGCTCGCAGAGCACGGCCTAGCATTCGGCCCTCACCTACCACTACAGCTAAAGGCCAAGAGCCCGGCTGCACCCCATTCAGCGATGCCTGCAGTTGGTGTCATCAGTCTCTCAGGGTGCGGGCCGAATGCAGCCAGAGTCCGTCGTGTCTCCAGCCAGATAGCCAGGCAGAGTCTGCACCGATGTTTGCAGCGAGTCAGGCCGTGGTTCACCAGGCCTCCAGGAGCCCGGCAGCCCCAGGTAGGGACCCAAATGCCCACTGTGACAGGCGAGGGCAGGGAGCGCAGCCGCCGCCTCAGGCACCGCCGGAATACACAGCTACGGTGGCAGTAATTCTCATGCGTGGTGCGCATCCACAGGCAGTCGCTGGACAGCCGAAAATGGTGCGAGGGGGAGCCGCCTCCACCACCGCTCACAGTACGACCCAGGCAACAGGTCACAGCACCCTCCGTCTAGCAGGATTTACACCGGCAGGTCTCGCCTACCTGCTAGCAGTCCTCGGCACACAGAACCGAGGCAGTGGGGAGAATTCTCGTCAGGTCGCGGCGGCCGCCTTGTTGCCGCTCGCCGGTTGTTTCTCGGTCCCCAATTTACAGCCGCCACAATGCCCCCAGAGGGCCGCAGTCCACTCCATCAGTTGCTGGATGTAAGCGCAATGTTGGACAGCCGTTTGCAGGCTTCGATGCAACGATATTGGGCAGATGTTGGGCGGATTAGGGATCAGCCAGGCGGAGCTGCACTAAAGTACAGCCATCTTGCCTGGCGCCCTCAAGCCCCACTCTGATTCTCTCTTTTTTTAAACGTATTTTCTTTTTGTGTTCTTTCCATCATTGGCTCCATTATCCGATGTCTCTTTCTCTGGTGATTTTCATTTTTAAATTTGTGGTAAACATGTATCTATTTGGTCATCCTCTTGCAGAAGATGAATACTTTCTTATTGCCCAGCGCCTGGGGCAGATCCATTTTAAATGGTTGCTCATTAAGAAAAAATGTTGGGATCTAGTTATGTTGTTGTTTTTATTGGTGGGAGGGCGGCTGTTCTGGGCATTCTACTGCTCTGGAGTTACCTCATCATGTGCCTTATATCAGGCTGTTTCCTCAGATTGTAGTAAAAGAGCCATGTATAGCAATGTTTTCTTGGACACACACCGAAAAATCTTTGGGAATAACAACGTATTATTGTCTGTATTTTTCTTTACTGTGTGAATTGTAAAGACCCTTACCTGATAGCAAGAATAAAGATGTCAGTTTTAGCTTATAATGCTAAAAGGGGGGTCCGTTAGATTTGAAACGTAACATTGTCATATTACTCTTATTTTACCCAATATTATGTTAGCATTTATATAGCTAATATATTATATTTGCATATTGTGAGAAGACGCAACTAGCGGATGCAGATGTTGCGTTAGTTAGGTTGACATCTGTGGCACCATTTTAGCTCTCGAAGACGCCATTTTGTATTACAATCAAAACTGTTACTTGCTCAGTTACGAGAAATGGTCCTTGGTAAGTTTTATTTCTCCAATGTTGAAACTTGCTAATTAACGCATGCCTTTTCTGTTACATAGAGGCCTTCTCCCATCTGTCTAGAGGGGAGGATAAGCCAGACGACCTTGGGCAGTAGATGGCCTGTGCCAGGCTGCGGAATCTAAACTTATGTTCTGTACTCCCATTGTAAGACGACAGTTACCAGTATTTTTCCATAGTAGGTGGGTCTTTGTGGGCTCAGCAACATAAATAATGTAACCTTATGCTTGTTAGAGTCAGTCCCTCATCAGCCATCATAGGAGGCTGGTCAGATTGGACTCCACTGCTGTGTACTTTGTGAATAAACTAGTTTGATTGTATTCTCTACTGCGCCATCGACTTTTCATTATTGGAAGTCTAGAGGAGGTCGAGAGTGATCCTAGTTGGGTCACTTCTATCCTAGGTGCGACAGTTGGAGAGCATGTGTCCCACCCCCCCTGTTTTTGTATGTAAAGCATTGCTGTCAGGGTCGGACTGGCTGTAGCGGGCACCAGGCGTTTCCCCAGTGGGCTGCTAGGGTGGGGGCCGATTTTGGGCCTCTGGGGGCCGTTTTTGTTACAGGGCAGTTTTTGCAGCACAGCTGCAAAATCGGCTCCTGTAACAGAATTGTCCGTAACCGGCCCTGGCAAACAGTTCAGCCGCACCCAGGGGGGCTAGCCGAGCTCTCTGCCAGGGCCAGTTTTGGTTCCTTGTCCGGCCCTGATTGCTGTCATGTTGTCTGTGCGAACAAGGACAGCTTTGCCTATTAGGTGAATTTGGAAGGCTTTGAGCGCTAAAAAGACTGCTAGTAGGTTTAATTGGTTTCTGTGGAAATCTTTTTGCTGTCGACTTCACAAGCCCTGTATTGTGTAATATTCTAGGTGAGCACCCCAACCAGTCATTGATGCGTCTGTCGTTAGCATTGTCTTTGGAATAGAGTCGATGAAAGGCTGCCCTTTGGACAGATTTTGTGGGTTTCACCACTGCAGAGAGCGATGGGTATGCCTTCCACCAACACTAGATCAGTTAGACGACCCTGTGATTGGTTCCACTGACTTGCTAAACATTGTTGAAGGGGACGTATGAGAAGCCTTGCATTAGGTTCATTTGTTATGCAAGACTCTATAATTCCCAGCAGTTGCTTGAAAACTTTGGCTGGTAATGAGTGGTTGGCCTGAAACTGATTGAGAAGAGACAATGTTGCAAATTCTGGCTGTAATGGGAGATGCTAGAGCTTTTTGAGTATCTATCGTGGCTCCCAGTTAGGATTGTGTGTTTGAAGGGTGAAGACGAGACTTCTACACATTCACCGTAAACCCCAGTTGATGGAGCAGGTGAATTGTAGTTTGAATGTGTTGTAGACACTTCTGGTAACTGTTGGCTTTGATGAGCCAATTGTTCAGATAGGGAAATACATGGATCTGCTGGCTTCTCAGATGGCCTGCAACCCCTGCCAGGCATTTTGTAAATACTCTGGAAGCAGTGGTGACTCCAAACGGTAGTACTTCGAATTGGTAGTGCTCCTATCACAAACCTGAGATACTTGCGATGAGCGGGGTGAATTGGAATATGGAAATATGTGTCCTAAGAGTAGCCATAAATTTGCCTTGTTGTAGAAGTGGGAGCACTTGCTGAAGTATCACCATGTGGAAATGATCTGACAGTATGTACTGATTGAGTTCTCTGAGGTCTAGAATAGAGCAGTAGAGACTGTACTTACTGTTTGAGTAGGTGTATATGTTCTGGTGACATTTTGTGAATACAGAGTGGAATGTTTGAGGGATTGCTGATAAGCTCCAGGCAATAACCATTTTGGATCATTTCTAACACCCATTTGTCTTTTGTTATTGACTGTCAAATGGGTAGGAACTGTTTATATGTTCCCCAACAGGTGTTGAATGATCGGAGGGGGGGGGGGGGGTTTAAGGATAAGTCACTGTTTACTGGGGAGGGGGAGTTATGTGGAACGGAACCTATCCCTTTACCATTGTTTCCTTTATATCCTCTTTTGAATAAACTTCTTGTGGTAAAAGGAACGACTAAAAGAACTATGGTTAGAAGGAGACTGTAATGCTCCCATAGATTTAGCTACTCAGTATCTTTTCTAGGGCCTGGTCTAATTTAGGTACAAAAAGGTGTTGCTTATCAAATCGAGTATTTAGATTCAACTGTTGAACTTCTGGTTTGAAACCAGAAATTCTTAAGCAAGCGTGTCTCCTGAGTAATACGCTGGTAATAAATTCTCTGGCTGCAGTGTCAGCCGCATCCAAAGAGCATCTAGTTGATGAATTAGAGATGAGCTGTCCTTCTTGCACTAAATATTGCGCTTTAGCTTTGTGTTCATCAGAGATATTGAAGCAATTGCTACATTTCATCCCAGTGAGCTCTATCATATCTGGCTAAAAGGGAATGGGTGTTAGCAATATGCCAGTGATTTGCAGCGTGGGTAGCTACTCTCTTACCAGAAGCATCTAACTTTTTAGATTCTTTGTCTGGAGGGGGAGCATCTCCAGAGGTTTTAGAATTAGCTCTTTTATGAGCGTTAGAAACCACTAGGGAGTCTAAAGGCAACTGTCCTTTAATGCATACTGGATCAGATGCAGCCGGTTTGTACATTTTGTCTATTCTCAGAGTGAGAATTCGAGATCTGACAAGGTCTTTAAATAGATAATCTACATGGCTCATTAAGCATGGTTAGAGACTGGGTAGACCCATGTATGCAGCTTAATGTTTCAATTGGAAATCCTCCTCAAGTGATTCTTTGTGTAATTGTACTCAATGATACTGTGCAGTTCTAGCCAATAGTTGTAAATACCCTACATTATCATCAGGAGAGGAAGGCTTTGCAGGGTAAAGATCTGGGTCATTATCTACCCGCTGATCAAAATCGTAATCCCACCAGGGGTCTACTGGCAATGGATTCTTTTTTTAACATTTCTTTTTATTGAAACAAAGAATCGACGTTCCACAGTACAGTCTCCAATGCGAATAAGGTACATAGAGGTGAAAATGCAATCAAGTTCTGAATCATTACACATGAGCTATTACATCAATTATGGGGACTGAGAATCTTCAAGCTGGGGAACGCTTGGGTGAGTACAGATATTTCCACGGTAAACATTCCAGTCATTCCAGATGGAGGACCATTTTAGGGGGCATCCCGCGCCACATATACTGTCTTTTCCCTGAACATGCACCAGTCCATGTCCGTTTTAAAGGCCTCCAATTTGGGTGGGTGTGTCGCCCTGCACAATTGTGCAATATTCAGTTTCGCAATCATTAAACCCAATGGGACCCAAAGAGTGCATTTGGTATTAAGGTCTGTGGGCTCCCACACATTTAGGAGGCACCTCTTTGCTTTCCTGCCGATTGTAATCATAAAAACCTCACTAAGGACTTTGTGTTTTCTTGCGCCAGTAGTGCTGAATCTGCTCACTCCCACAGGATATGCATAAAGGTCCCCTCCTGGCCACACTGTCTCCTACAACCCCCACTCTCCGCTCTGCACATATGCACCAGACACTGCCCCGTTATATACTGCAGATTTTTAAGTTGCACGAGCCACAATCTGGCTGAGATGGCCACCTCTCGGGGAGAGGCCACTGCTTCCTGCCAGTCTTCATCATCCAGCACTATCACATCTCTTTCCCAATGTTTTCTAGTGCACTGGAGAGGGTCAACAGAGTTATTAACTCGTTTTTTATAGGTCAGCGAGATGGCTTTTGTTGGCAGATAGCCATCTAGTATTCGGCCCTCTAGGGCCGAAGACTCCGGGGGGACTACACTCTGTCAGTTTCGATAGCATGGCGTGTCGAATCTGGCAGTATTGGAAATGCTCCGAGTCTGCCAAGTCATATTCTTGTTGTAAAGTAGTGAAGGCTTTCACCTACCCTTTCACCCAGAGGTCTTTTATTTTGGAGATGCCAATTAGGTCCCATTTATCAAACCACTTTGACTTCCACATGTTCCCCAGGGTTTCGGAGTAGCCAGGTTGAGTTTTTGCTCCCAGCCCAAGATTCTGTTCGCGGCATGCTGTATTTAAACCGCATGCTTAAGTCGGTCCTGTCAAGGAGAGTCGACCGGGTTTAGAGTACAGTATTCTGTTGTAATTTCCTCCCGGCACGCGCCATCTGTTCATGGCATAGCCCGGGTCATCAGCACGGAGATGTGTCCCATGGTATATGGCCACAGGGTGTGGAGCCCAATAATATTTTTTAGGATCTAGAAGGCCAATACACCCGTCATATCAGCTAAGATTTAGTTCGGCCAGCGCTATACGGGGTTTCCCGTTCCATAGTAGAGCCCTCTGCAGACTTTCGATCTCTCTAAAGTAACTTGCGGGGACCAAGTCTGGAGTATTTTGCAATGAATACAGAAAGCGGGGAGGGACATCATTTTAAAGAGCCGCCCTGCTTAACAACGAGAGCGGGAGCATCATCCGGTTTGTCGCGTCTCGCTTCAATCTTTGCAGGGGAGGAAGCAGGTTCTGGCCGTATCGGCGCTTGGGGTCTGTGGTAACCAAAATTCCAAGATACTTAAAGCTCACAGTGGTGGCTTGCATGGGGAGGTTCCTTGGCAGGACCGGTGGGGGTCCCTTAAGGACATACAATATTGATTTATTCCAGTTAACTGAGTAGCCAGAGTACCGGCCAAAGATAGCCAAGATGTCCAGCAATGCACCGATTGAAGAATTTCAGAGAGGCAAGGAAAAGGAGAATATCATCCGCATACATAGAGATGCTGTCTTCCCAGGTTTCTGACCAGCGCAGTCCTCATATCACCAGATCCTTGCGAATCCAGGACGCCAATTGTTATAGTACCAGAGCGAACAGGAGAGGGGACAGAGGGCAACCCTGGCGGGTTCCGAGACTTAAAATAAATATTTCGGACTTTTTGTTATAGACTACGACTTGAGGCAGGGGTTCAGAGTAAAGGAGCCATACCCATTGGTTGAACTTGGGCCCAAACCCCACTTTAATGAGGACTGCAAAAAGGTACGGCCATTCAGCCGTGTCAAATGCCATTGTGGCATGTAGCGACACTACTGTCGCTGCTTCTTGAATCGTTGCCACCCTTCCCATCACTCCATGCACTCTGCGCAGATTTAATGCAGTGTTACGATTGGGCGTGAAGCCCGACTGGTCGGGGTGTATCAGACTACTAATTATTTTGACATGTCAAGTGGCTAGAAGCTTGGCCAGTATCTTGGGTTCTGCGTTCAACAAGGAGATTGGCCTGTAGGAGGCACATTCCGTTTTTGGCTTCCCTTCCTTATGAATTGTAACAGTGTGGCAATCCTTTGGTCTTGTGGAAGCACCCTCTCTCCTTACTCTCTTCGAACATGGCACGCAAGCACGGGGCTAGTTTATATGGTCTAAGTTTGTAGAGTTCTATGAGTAGGCCTTTAGGGCTCAGTGCCTTTCAATGAACGGAGACTTCTGATTGCTAAGGCTATCTCATCATTGGTAAAAATCATCTTTTAAAATAAAAAAAAATTTAAAGAGTTTTATATAGCGCAAACTAGACCCAACACATCGGGTATCAGGTAGTGTAAGAGAACAAGGGTACCCCGAAATACGAACCTGGGGTTAGAATATTTTTAAAGATTACAATGGTTCAGGGTTGGCCTCAGTGGTTCCAGAATGAAAGATCTTGGGGACTATGCTGTGGGTGCCCTACCCTCACCTAGCAGGGCCCCCATTGAGCAAAAATCAGCCAACGAGAATGCAATTTAATTGCTTTACCATAATCACACTGTGAGCACTTTCTCAATGATAGAAAACTCTTGTAGGGACATATTGTAACCATACTTTATTTCAATTTAGTTTCAGACTGCTCACTATGTCCTGAAGATGATCTTAAATAATTAAAGATCGAAACGCCGTTGACCCTCACATCAGGAACCCCCTTCATTGTAGATATTCATGTGGAGTTCCATTTCTATTGTCAATGTGATGTTATGTTTTTAGTTCACCCTCACTTTGTCACATTACACACTTTAACACTTTATGTGAGCACCTGATAATAATTAAAATTACCAATTGAAAGTATCTATTAAATAACCTTTAATCTATATATGTTTCCCTACATCCTTGCTCCCTTGCTGATTAATTGTCTAGTCTAAGATTGAATTTGCATGGACCCCTCTGGGTCTTTTATTCTGGACCCACTGAGGCCAACCCTGAACCATTGTCCTCTTTAAACACATCAGGTATCAGAGCGCTCTACATGAGCATGAGTTTCGTTACAGATGGACACATTCATTTGTGTTAGGCACAGGGAGATTAAGTGACTTGCCCAGAATCACAGGATGTTGAGCGTCGTTGCCGAGACTCAAACCCGGTTCCCCAGCTTCGAGGTCGACTGCTCTAGCCAAAAGGCTACATCCTCTTAAGGTCATCGGCCGAGAGGGTTGGAAGGGTTATGTCCTTGAGTAGTGCTAGAGAATCGCTTTCAGTATAAGTTGTGGTAGAGCTGTGTATCTCACCATAGTGAGTTGCGAATGTGTTTGCAACTTCTTGGGGATCGGTAATTGATTGGCCTGTCCGGTCTACGAGTTACGGGACTAGCCTACTTGCGAGCTCTTTCTTGTCAAGCCAGGCGATCAATTTCCCTGCCTTATCCCAGAGATCATATATCCTATCTTGGCTCTCTCTCCCAAACTCCAAGGCCCTATCTGAGTCCCTCTTTAGCTGGAGGACATGGAGCTTCTCTTGAGTTACTACTTCCACTCATCAATGTGATGCTTTTATCCCAGCCTATAATCTTCAGGACCTGTATACAGTAGACAATTTTCTAATACGGATCGGTAATATTGTGTTGATTCAGAACAAGCAAACAAACATACAAAAATCCAATCCCGACTACCCCCCTCCCTGCTGCCCTGCACTCTGGGCTCAAAGCTGCCCATAAATACCCTAAGCAGAGTGCCTGTCGCCCAACGGTTTAACAAAAAGTAGAAAATTGGGGAAGGCGGTGCCCCTCTCCTCCACCTACTAGGTGCAATTAGTGTCCCAAAAAGGGCCGGGCCCATAGATCAGCATTAAAAAGTCCATCAAGTCTTCAATCGCTCATAAGGCGTTCTACCTGTGTGACTTAGTGAGCCGATGGATCTCGGTGTGAAGTAGGCATTGTGTGATCAGTAGGGTGGTACGATGAGAGCTGGACAGCCTCTGTCTCAATTGGCGTTATGATCCCTGGCTCTCCGCCACCTGTTCAACCACTCAGCTGCATACTCAGAGCAGTCAAAAAACAAGGCCTTGCAGTCCGCCTCGACACGGAGTCGGGCCAGGAATAACATTGCATACTTCAGTCCCTTGTCTCGGAGTCTTTTCTTTACAGTAATGAAGGAGCGCCTCTGCTTCGGCACAGCTTGAGTAAAGTCCGGAAAAAATGGTTAATTCAGCATTGTCATATCGAAGCACTCTGGCAGTCTTTAGCACAACATCTCTATCCATTTAGTTTAATAGCTTGGCCAATATCGGACGGTGGCACCGGGTTTCAGTCAACCTCCCGGTACTCTGTGGGCCCACTCAATTAAGAAAAGGTATGATAGCTTTAGGCTACAGGTGGGCAGTTATGAGGTTCTCCAAGAAGAGGTCAGCGGCCTGCCCCTCCGCCTTTTCCGGTACCTCAAGAATGCATATATTGTTGCGCCTGGAGCGTCCCTCGAAGGCTTCCAGCTTCGCTTTTGCGAACTTTCTATACGCCTGCAGCTCCTGGATCTCAATCTGCAACTGTGAAGTGTCACCCACCAAGCTTGCCATAGTTATCTCAAGCTGTTTGACTTTCCCCTGTTTTTGGCGAGGTCTGGTCTTATCAGAATCACAACCGAAGAGATAGTGTCCATTCTCTGCTCCAGCGAGGTCCGGACTCAAGTGATCGCCGCCATGACGTCATGTGTAGGTTCTGAGAGGTCCCCCTCCGCATCCCCAGGCGACTTATCCTTCGATTGCTGTTGGTCCGGGAGCACCATTTTCCGGAGAGTGTATCGGTTCAGTTTGTTTTGCTAGACACTTTTGGTGCCCCTCGTGGTCAATATCCTGGCAGGCCGGATCCGATGTCGCGCAGGGTTCTCCTAGTCACGGGCAGCCTAGCTGGTCCCCATCGCCTCACTGTTGGAGAGGAGGAGGGGGGGGGGGGGGGGGGGGGGGGGGGGGATTTGGTATGTCTTCGCCTCCACACTGTCTCTGCCCCACTGGGCACCTGTGAGTCTGTGAAAAGGGAAGTAATGAGGGCCTCAGGATTCACAGCGCGCCCTCCAAGAGCTCCGGATTGAAAGGGGGGGGGGGTGTTCTGGGGAGAGGAATGTCACAATTCTCTGCGGTTTAAGAGGCTTTGGCCCCCCACCTCCTAGTGGCTCACCATGTCCAGTACTCACCTCAGTCAAGCTGGTTGGTCCCGCTTGGCCCCCAGGCCTCAGAACCATCAATGCCCGGGCCCCGCAGGATTGAACCTCACAAGGAGGCTCAGCATGCCTTTCTTGGCGATGGTGGGGCACCTGTAGCAATTCGGGCACAGCAGGGACTCGCTGTAGGTCTCCGATGCCCCTGTCAACTGCTCGAAATTCCGCTGCGTCACGGATCTCCAGGACGTATCCCAGCATCACCTGTGCCCCTTCGCCGGCTCACATATGTCTCCCACTGGCCTTCTGCTGCTGCAGTGGGCGCCGGTCGTCACTCAGTGCGGCCGCTCTAGTCTGCCGGTGCTGGTCGGAACCAAGTTCCGATCGATGGGAAAGTGCAGAACCAGTCCACGGTCTCGCATTAGACTCAGCCTGCCTTTAATGCCCCCACTGCTGGCAAGGCAGTCACTCAAAGGTCCAGGGTTTTGCACGGATGTTAGTCTCAGCCAGCGAGGTCTCCAATTCTGGTTGCTGAGGTGCTACTGGTTCAGGTCAGGGGTTGCTACGATCAGCGGAATGTCAGAAGGCTCATTCCCGACTCAGGTACAGGATACATGTGGCAGATCTGCGGGTGGAATAGGGATTCTGCGGAGCGACCCTAACTTGCGGCCATCTTGCTACGCCGTGTAGCCACGCCCCTGGCAATGATTATTTTCCTCATCTACATCATCTAAATTATCTTTGTGATAATCATCAGGCTGTGAGGGTGGAGAGTCCTGCGGAGTTGTAGGCAGTGGCTCTAGTGTAGGAGAAGGTGGTGGTGTTGGTGGTGATGTAGGGGAACGAAGAGGAAGAAGAGAAGGATTAGTCCCAGTATTATTCTTCTTCAGTGGAATTGTATATGGAATGTCCTCAGACTCTGGTTTATGCTTTTAAGGCAGTTTAGTGAGCAGACGTCCTGTATCTGGATTAATGTACAGTTCTTTTTGTCTAGGATCTGTTTTGGGAGGTGGAAAGTCAAGAGTCTGTGTTGTAGGAGGAACTTCTTTCAATTACGACGACTTTGGTACCGGAATATATTGCCCTTTCGGTGCGGAAGGTTTTGGCTCGAAGACACTTTGGATTTGGAAGTCGAATGTTTCAACTCCGAAGAGAGTTTTGCCTTCGGGCTCCCTGGTTTCGGCTCCAACCCCGTTTTTGGTCGACTCCGTCCCGAGCTGGAAGACTTGACTACTTGTTTTGGTGCCGGACCCAAAGACGGGCGCTAGAAACATTGTCTCAGTGTCGACAGTGACCCGAAGGTAGGGGTGGCACTAAAGCCTTATGACTGATTGGATTTGGATTTCGTAGCAAGGGGTGTTCTCTACTCAAGTGACCTTGACCTTGGCCCAATGGTAAGTCCTCTTCTATCTCAGTCAGTTTCAAGCACCAAGATGGACTTCTCCTCCATTTCCTCTTCGGCACCTTGTATGTAGAATTCCTCCTGCTCGGGACCATTGCCGAAGATGTCCGACGTCTATTCAAAATTTTGGATCTACATTTCTCGAAGTCGAGCCAGACTATCGTGGAGAGTCGTTTTGGATCGAAATGATCTTCATGCGTTTCAGTCCTGTTTCTTTGTGCTCGGGGGACAAGCAAAAGTTGCACAATTTGTGCAAGTAGGTGCAAGGGTATTACGCGTGGCACCAAGGACAGAATTTAAATGGAGTCCGCTCCATTAACTGCGAGGTGGTCCGACACAGTCAAGCTCGTCAGGCATCCACGAGTCTCCCGATCGAAATTGAAGTTTGTCTTCGACTGATACGACATGCAGAGAAGAGGGACGCACACAAATACAATACTGTCGAGGGTAGAGTGGATTGCGCACCGAGGGGAACCCGTAGAACGGCTTTGAACCAGAGCGCAGGAATTAACGTTCAAACCCAAAGGCGGAAAAAAACAATCTAACAATGGAGTCGATGCCCATGAGCATTGTTACAGAAAGAAGGAGTCACCTTGCCTCGTGAACTGGAAGGACTTCTTCGAAGAAAAACAACTTGCAAACTACCGGACCCAACACTAGATGGCAGGAGTATACAAAGCATGTAATCTACAGTACACATGCCTTGAACATTCCATTCAGAAAGCACCTAACCTGAAGGCACTGCTCTGGATGAACAGAGTGCTTGCTTAGCCAACATGCACCTTCTCAAACACCGAGGAAACCAACTGATTTCTTTTTTTAAATTCTTGCAGGGTAAGAAAATAGAAGAAAGAGCTTGGTTAAATCACATGAAATTTTAAAAATCGGATTTGACTAAACAACTTGGCAAACAATGGCATTTCAGTAAACAAAAGCTCAACTCCTTTTGTACCATTGCGCTTCGTCTGGCGCCTTTTCAGTTGACTCTTTTGGCCAATCAATAGAAGATTTCAGTATTATTTCAAACCTACCCTCTGCGCAAATAAAGCATAGAAATAACATCAAGATTGTTATTTAAAATGTTATTTGGAAAGAATTCTTACAAAGACCCAAGAACACCCTACACCTTGTCAATACATGATAGTATTTCTGAATTAACCAAGAGTGAAGCATTAAGAAGATATTTCTTTTAGGCTTTGAGGTCTGTTACCCAGAGGAGTGTAAAGCAGAAACCAGACCTTGTTACTGGTGTTTGTACATCTAAGGTTTCAACATGTCATAGAATAGGCCTAAAGCCCATACTCACTTTTTTGAAGATCCACTGTAGGGAAAATGTTGATGATTTGGATACAATTATGTGCTTCAATTCAGAACTATATGCTCTTTAGTATTTTAACCCCTTCGACGCTGATGACGAGCTGGGCTCGTCATGGCGTAGCCTCCTCGCACGCTGATGACGAGCCCAGCTCGTCACGTAAAGTGCGTTTTTTAAAAACCCAGCGTGCGAGCGGAATTCCGCTAGCGCGCATGCGGTTAAACAATATATTTAGGAACGTGTTCTAGGACCTGGACAATTTGACCCCACTCTTTCAAGAATTTCTCCACACAAGCCTTGCCCACACTCCTCTGATATTTGTGTGGAGTCACCAGAGGCCAGAACCCACAACACACTGGTTATGCAGCAACATTTAACTTTTCCCTTTGGATCACTAAACAATATGTGTGAGGGCTGCAGTAACTAATACATGCTTACAATACAAAATTAGCGTTTCATGGCTCAAAATCCTTAATACTTTTCTCCTAGTCTGATATTACACACTACCAAATTGAAGGAGACACTAACCTGAACGCTTTGTGGCCATTGGTGTGACATTTGTCCAGTGCCCCGTGTGAGGGTCATACTTTTCTACCGAGCTTAAAATGTTCAGGCCATCGTATCCTCCTGCAAATAGATTAAACAAAATAAATAAATAAAAAATTCCTCTATACTTTTCCACTGGTTCGAAATTACTTGAATCAGTAGAAAGTATCAGTAAAATATACCCTTTTTAAGAATGAAAAGTTGGATCATCCCAAATCCCACCATTAAAAAAATGGAGGAGGACACCCAGTGGACATTGCTCAAACTCTTAATGACGGCTTCCAGGAAAGCTGTCTATCAAGACCACAAAGTAGCCAGAAGCCTTTTCTGAGGCAGTAAAAAAGGCAGCAGGAACTGCTACAAACAGCTCTCACAGGTGTGATTGCGCAAAGAAATCACCGTAATTAAGAGTCGTGAAGAGACTACTTTTCATCTGGAGAAGCAACTGTTATTCCAGTTTGGAGCTTCAGGAACTCACCTATCAATTTAGAGACTAACAAAGATGGAAGACTTCATTTTATAATTTATCTGTTTTGCATATAACATACCAAAGTGCTATCACAAAAAAGAACAGGACATTCATACAAATTACAGCCACAGAGAATACAATGAGCCTTCCCCTCTGTGGCATACATGGTCAACTAGTCAGAGATTACCGGACAAGTTACTTACCTTTGGTAATGCCTTATCTAGTAAGGATTCTCTCTAGCTGCAGATTCCTCACCTTAGAGTTATCCCCAGGCATCAGACTGGATCTGGAAAAGTTAAATGAGCAGTACCCCTGCGTGCCGGTAGGTGGCCTTGATCGGCTTCGCCCAGCGTCGTCTACGCTGGGAGTGATGTACGCTGTACCTAAATATGGCCATGCCTGAACTGGGGTGGTGGAGTGAGCTAAAGAATGATGCTGGATTAAACCCAGATCAGTTGACTGGGGGCGAGTGCTTGTATTGTCATCATTTCCTTTGGTTTTACTTTGTAGATTACTCTGGTAGTTCCAGGACTGGATCCTAGATTCAGTCCTGGGATCTAAGTTGAAAACAGTTTAGTACAAACATTTTAGTTATTGCAGTGATTTTTAAGGAATATAAAGCTATTTTAAAAGTTCACACTTACAAACTTTTCAATGAAAATCTGACAATGTTATTTAAAGAGAGAAAATTCAGGTTGCAGTTAAAGTACGATCTCGTTACTTTTGTAATCCAGTACTGGGCTCCTAGGTCCAGCACTGGGTCTCAACTAAAACACATAAGTAATTACGTTTCAGTATTTGGTATGATTTTTAAAGAATATTTCAAATTCTCAAAAGTAGACACTTAAAAGAAATTTCACAGAAAAGCACACAATGGATTCCTATGGAGAAAATTCAAGTTACTAGTAAACCCGACTAGAATTACTTTTGCGGTTCAGTACTGGTCTACGAGATGCAGTACTGGCTTCTCTCCTGATCACAGGTGAGTACTTTGGAATTCGGTTGAATTTATAGGAATATTTTAAGTTTTCAAAACTTCACACGTAGAAGATTTTTCGAGTCAAACCAGTCAATGTTATCCAATGGCAGGTAAGTGAGTTATGGGTTTCCAGGTGAATACTCGACTGGGGAAGTTAGGGTCCTGGGCATGGACTCAGGGGTCCCCCAGGGTCAGGTAGGTACAGTTGGTTCACCCTCAGTGGCACAGGGGCAGCCGGGTGCAGAGGTAGTTAGGCCCAATGTTATCCAATGAGGGGAAGGGGGCCTCCGGTTGGTGGATGCTGGCTTGCAGGCCATGCAGCTGGGCTCCTGGTCACTTGCTCTGAGCCAAGGAGGAAGTAGGATAGGACAAAGGTTGCACAGCCAGAGGCACTCGGGCAGCTGGGAGCAGGGTTCTTTTGAGCCGTCAGGCGCTCAATGTTAGTCAATGGGAAAAGTAAAAAGGTAACAAAGGCTGCAGACTCGGGGACGGAGATTATTCAGGTGCGACCATCACTTCGAGAGGTAAGCGCGATTCAGAGAGGTCTCTGGTTTAAGAGTGAACTGGGCAAAATCTTGCCTCTTCCCCATCCGAAAATCGGAAGAATGCTCCCTGGCCCATCCCAGGTTACGCTGGGAACCCGACTGCCTACACTACCTCGGGGTGTACATCTACCACGAGCCCGCAGACCTATTGGATGGTAATGTAGGCCGCTGCGTCCGAGCGCTACAGGGCAACATGTCTTTCTGGTCCACCCTCCCCCTGTCCATGACAGGCCGGGTATCACTGCTCAAAATGATAGCCCTACCACGTTTGTTGTACTACTTTAGGACCCTTCCCATATGGATACCGGGAACGACCTTTAAACGCCTGAAATCCCAACTGGTATCATTCCTATGGGGAACGGGCAGGCGAAGAATAGCGTTGGCGACTTTGACCCGCCCTAAGTCCGAGGGGGGACTAGCAGTTCCAGACTTCGAGCTATATTACCTGGCCGCGCAACTGCAGTTCTTCACGCAGGAAGTAGCGAGAGTGTACCGGGGCCCGGAACAGGAGAGAGACATTGGCACCCCCCGCCATGTACTAGCATATATAGCCCTACAACAAAAGTTAGTGCTGGGAGGCCTATCCCAGGAGGAACGGACGTTGAGGTTATGCTGGAACCGCATGCAAAAACGAACCGGCCCGGAGCATCCCTATGCGCCCGAAATCCCGATAGGCATGATAACAGCACTACCGCATGGTGGAGACTGGTCGAGAATCCAACTTTGGGAGGAGGCTGGCCTACAAATGGTGGGAGACCTCTTCGATGACGGGGTACTAATACCCTACCAGGCTTTGCAGGAGCGGTACGACCTCCACAGAGGGGACTATTTATTGCACGCAGCCGTGGTGAGAGCTATCCAGGCACACTGGGGGGAGGGACTGATGGAACCAAAGACCACCTTAGCATGTCAATATACGATGATGGCGGCGGGGACATTCAAGGCGGTTACGTGCCTTTACTCCAGAATGCATACCGAAAATATACAACCCCTCACGCGCCTTAAAACTCATTGGGAGGCAGAACTGCAGAAAGACATCCCTGACACAACATGGTCCCAGCTGGTTAGGAGGGCCAAGAACAGCACTAGAAACGCCCGCTTCCAATTAATACATCTCTACATTCTCCACAGGGCCTACCTCACCCCGCTCAAAATAGCGACGTATTTTGGCGCAGAAGACGCAGCGTGCCCTAGATGCGCGCAACTACGCGTGGGTCTCCTACATATGCTGAGAGACTGTCCTCACTTGCAAACCTACTGGAGGGAGGTGGGTGACACCCTGAACGAGGTAGCGGACAGAGAACTATAATATGACGGTGCAGTGGCGATTCTACACTGGTTTCCGCACACACGCAAGAATAAACTGTCAAGCAAATTCATAGACATGGGACTAATTATTGCGAAGAGAGAGCTGACCAGGGGGTGGAAAGCAAGGGCAGCGCCAACACACGCACGGTGGCTGAACGAATTCCTGAAATGGGCAGCGGCGGAGAACACGATTAGGTACCAACTGGCCCGTCGTAGTGCAGATGAGAAAGCTCAAGACGCGGCCATGGCGTGGGAAATCCTGGTTCAGGCTCTCAGGGATAGCGCAGTGGAGAGCGAAGAGGAGGAGGAGGAGGCATAGAATCAGGGACCCTAGGGGAGGTAATCCTGGGCCCAACACCTGCACCAGACACAGGCCCGCTTCTTTCTTTTCGATCTAAGACTCCTAGCACTTCCATCACTATGAGATCTTCCAACACCAGACACGGGTACAGACACCAGGGGGGGGGGGGGGGGGCCGCAGGAGAGGGGGGGGGGGGGGGGAGAGGACTCTCAGTAGCCACGAAGGACATGTTAAGGAACTCATGGCTCTTGGGGGGGAGAGGGGTGAAAACCTAAAAGCAGAGAGCGGGAGTCCAACTGAGTGGACTGTGCTACCCTATAGGACTAGCAAAGTACTGCTACTACGTGAAACGCCGCCCGACCTCCGGGATGTGGGATGTACGGCTGTGTACATGGTGATCGGATGGTGTCTAAGGATCTAAGGCCCCGCAACGCAATACTACAATTATGTTGTTATATTTACATCAAACTCTGCAATAAAAATTGTTTTACAAAAAAAAAAAAAATCACTTCGAGAGGTAAGTTGGGATCTTGGAGAAGTGGTAGGTACCCCAAAGGCAGGCACAGGGGGCTGCTGGGAGCCGGGTGCAGGGGTGTCTTTTGGTGTTGGGAATCTTACCCTCGGCTGGCCGCGGTTGGTGGGGTCCATGGTTCTGAGGCTGCAGGCGTAGTCTGGTTCGTCGAGGAGGGTCTTTGGGCACTGGACTTCGGGTCCCAGTCGCCGGGGGGACGTCCTTGTGGTCATGAATCACTCGGGCACGGGCCGAGCTCGGCGGGGGCAGAGTGGGCAGGTCTTGAGGTTCCTGGCTGGCACCAGGGGGTGGTTGTTGAAGCAGAGCCTCTGCTTATGAGAGTATCAGTCTTTAAGAGGGTCAAGGCAGGCAGGTCCTCCGGGTATCCCAAAGTTGCTGTCCACAGGAGTCCCCGGGTTTAAGCAGGAGCAGTTTCCAGGATCGACAGGCCGGTAGGGCTGGGGCCAAGTCAGTGGGTGTCGTCCTGTTGTTAGCAGCTGCACGGCGGGTCTTCTTCTTTATCTTCTTTCTTCTTTTCTTATCGGGATCTGCGGAAGGAAGTTTCAGGGTGCCCCATAATACTAAATTTAGGGGCGTTACAGGTAGGGCAAGGGCAGGGACCAATAGGTCCCGGTCCTGTGGTGGGTACACCCCCTAGCCGGCTCCTCTCCTGTGGGAGGGGGGCAGGAGCCTAGCTGTGATTGGGCAGGGCTCCCCATTGTCAAGATGGCCGGAGCCCGGGGTCGTGCTTCACCTCGCCTCTCCCACCTGAGGGGTGGGGTTGGCACAAGCTGGCACCCCCCCCTTCCTGACGTAGGGTTTCCTGCCAGAGTGGGGGTTGGAACTGGTGGGGGCCAGTTGCCGAGTACAGCAAATGGTCTGGGGAAGCTCACAGAGGCGGCATGCCTTTGAAGTTTCCCCCTGCCCATCCTGGCGGAGGAGACCTAGCCTGGAATGTGCTGCTTAGTTTTAATCCCAATAATTGATCCGGTTCCCTAAGTTTACGCATCAATTTAAAAAAAACTCACTTCCAGTTCTAAAGGGTCTATATTGGTTGTGGGAACGAAGGATGTGCCCCTTGTAGTAATTGAACTTCCTGTGTATTGAGCTCATAGTCCGATATATTAATGACCAGTTGATCTATGTTGGTGTCTTTTTCTTCTCCTTGTCTTTCTTCGGAACTGTGGTACTCCTTGTATTGGGGTGCTCTTTTTCCTTTTCTTTTGTTTTCCCCCTCCTGGGTCTCCTTTTTGGGCTTGGCCCTGCTCTAAAATACTCTATAAACTTAGGTTTAGACATGTTTTTTGATAACGTGTTACCCAGACAAGATCCACGGGAACCGGATCAATTATTGGGATTAAAACCAAGCAGCACATTCCAGGCCCCTGTCAGTCATAAGACGCTGGATCTTTATGAAAAGTTGGTCAAACAAGACTTATTCAAATTGAATTATGGAGTGCAAACTAGGAAAAACATCACGCAAAAGAACCTAGACACCCTGAAAAAATTGGCTGCCAAGGAGGAGATTACATGCACTAAGGCTGATAAGGGAGGTGCCCTTGTCATCATGAATACTGTAATGTATGAAGAAAAAGTGATGGAACATATAGCTGATTCCAACACTTACATGAAATTGGAAGGCAATCCCACCATGAAATACATGGAATCTTTGAAGAGTATCATCAATAAAGCACATGAGATGGGGACTATAAATGATAGAACCAAGAATTTTTTAATCAAACCACACCCTAAGGGTCCTGTACTATACATGATACCGAAGATTAACAAAAATCTTAAAGATCCTCCACTACGACCTATCGTTTCCACTTGTGGTAGCTTGCATGAACCCATAGGTTAACTACTGGATAAATATTTACAGCCAACAGTAAAAAGCATGACAACCTATGTTAGAGACACTACTGACTTCTTGTTAAAGCTGAAAACCATCACGATTGAACAAGGAGAGAACCTAATTTTATGTACAGCTGATATCAAGTCACTGTATACATCAATTCCTCATTCATTGGGAATAGAGGCTGTGGAAAAAGCTTTATTAAACACAGAGTTACAACTTCCATTTCAGACATTTCTTATGGAACTCATGTTATTCACTTTATATCAAAGCTATTTCAGGTATAAGCATGAATGGTACCAGCAATTGGTAGGAACTGCCATGGGAAATTCGGCAGCTCCGGTATACGCAAATATATTCATGAAAGAATATGAGGAATCTAACATCTTAACGAAGACTGAATGGCGCAACAATCTCAAACTAATTGTCAGATACATCGATGATATTTTTATCATCTGGAAGAGCACGAAAGAAAAACTGGAGGCAGCGTTAACTGAACTCAACAACACGGATGAACGCATACAATTAACTTGGGATATATTAGAGAAACGGGTAACATTCTTGAATGTGGAAGTCACTTTAACAGAAACATCAATTGAAACTGACATATACAGAAAGCCTACGGATAGGAATAATATGTTACACTTTTCAAGCTTTCACCAAACCAGTCTCAAACAGCACTTACCCTTTTCTCAAATGACCAGAATTAAAAGAATCACATTAAATGAAACAAAAGCTGAAATCAGAGTTAAAGAAATGGGGATAAGATTCTCGAATAGAGGGTATACTGATAAAGTCTTTGAAGAATCCAGAAAACGTGTGGAGACGATCGAGAGAAAAGACCTAATGAAAACAATAAAAGTTAAGGAGGAAACCAGAATCGTGGCAGTATCTAAATATTCAACGCTCAGTGACAAATTCAGAAGGATTATCACGAGACATTGGTCGATACTCAATCTAGAACCAGACTTCAACACTATTTTCTCTAAACCACCTCTGTTCGCTTATACACTTGGCCGGAATATAGGAGAATTGTTGAAACAAAAACCACTGTTGAAGGAGGCATACAAGGGAACAAGAGCCTGTTTAAACTGTGGAAGCTGTAATAACATCATCAGGGGCAACAAAATCAATCATCCGATGAAAGGACATGAAATCAAACTCAAGGTAACTGCAACATGTGAGACGGCAAACATAATATACATGCTCAAGTGTCCCTGTGGAAAGGTGTATGTCGGTAAGACGGAGAGGAGATTTAAAGTGAGAATGACAGAACACAAGTCAAATATTCGCACTAAGAATATGAAGTCTGCCATCGCTGTGCACTTCAGTGAAGAACACCATAACATATCCTAATTAAAGTTTCTGATTTTGGAATGTGTTGAAAAAAGAGAAGGAAGGGACAACACGAAGTATCTGTTACAGCGAGAGAATGTATGGATCCAGAAATTGTGTTCACATAAACCGAATGGTCTTTATGACCGTATTGAACTGTCCTGTTATCTTTAATGAGACTGTATGTAAGGACTGATATATCCTTGGTTACAAATGGGACTCCCGTCGTTATCCTATGAATGTTTCAGCATATATATATTGTACCTTGACCATGATTGCTGTTAATGCTCATTAGCACATATTGTCCACACACACACCCGACCTCACTGGGCAGGGTTCATTTTCATCCTTACTATTTTATTTTTTAATTTTCATCCAATTCTTATTTTTTTTGCAGTGTAAGGACATAGATTATTACACTTGTTATCACGTTTTACCCGTGATTGAAAGAGGTGTCAGTACAGTTCACTGTTTATCGTTCTCGGGAAATATTCGGCGTCGAATAGTCAGTTTTCCGTTGTTATGAGAGGTAGACTATCACATGACTAAGTTTCTAACCAATCACATCGCAAGTGACAGTATACACGGAAACGCGCTTGGCGTGCCGGTTGTATGCAACTTTTCGGGAAGTTTTGCCGACATGAAGACTTGGAGTCTGGTGTAAACAGGTCAGTCTGGATATAAGATTTAGGGGCCAGTAACTATGCGCCAATAAGGAGATTATAACGTGATGGCTAACGTATGGTCTCATTTTTTATTTAAAGCAGATTGCGACTAGACACCAGTAGACGTCATGTAAGTGCTTTTTTGCGCGTTTTACCTAGTCTTTTGTGGACATTAGGGATATAAGGTGTGGTTTTGAGTCACGGAATCTAGGCACATTTTCTTAGTGGTTTGATTTTGATTCTATGTCAGGACCGGAGGCTTCAGATTATGCTATATCTTCCTTCGCTTTATTAACATAAAGAAACCACAGCAGCTCAGGAAAAGATATAATAAGAACAAAAAAATGCTTTAAACATAAAGCATTGACGTAATGTTCAACAAAAAATCAACAACTCCCAAGAGTCTCTTTGCTTATAATAATAGTCCATAGTCCTTTGTCTCTGTCCATCATCACTATAAAACCGGACTTCCCATCATCTTCCCCCTCTTTCTTCGCTGCTCCCGCAGCCAGATAAGTGCTTTTCTGTTTCGACTTCTTTTTATTGTGATTGATTGTCTTGTGTGCGGTCTTTGGGGACTCCTTGCATGGTTTATTCCCTTTCAGAGTCCCCGGTTGCGGGAACGTTCTATCGTTCCTACGCGACTTTATTCCCACTTGTGTGCGGTGTGTACATAGACCGCAAGGGGGCGGCCTGTCGTCTCGCCGACCCTCCGGCGTGCCTCCGCGGTGCGAGGAGCCACGCCGTGGGGTCTGCTTGCGCAGGGGCCGACCCTCGCGTACCCCTCTGACACCTGGTGATCCGGGTCTGTACTTTACCAATTTTGACGCCCTCTGGGGTCTGTATAGCGGTTCTGACCGCGTGCATCGCCCTCAGGCGAGATCTGTGCACCTCTTTTCCGTGTGTGGCTAGCGCGCTTGAGGGGTACGTAGACCCGGTCCCGGCGAGGAGGGTCTGCGCGCTTGGGGGTTGGTGCAGCCCACCTGCCACGTCAGCTGGCCCAAAAACGTGATCGCAGCCGCTGGGCCTGCCCACATTCGAGAACTTTCTCGGTTGCCGCCCTCTTGGGTGCCCCGCATTTGCCCCTTGGTTCCGAGATGGAAGGGGAGTACGATGAGGAGGCCTGCCCCTATCTGCAGGATGATGAGTTTTATCAGGCGGTGGACAACTCCATCTATCGTTGCGTGACGGAGGTGGTAGGGCCCATGGAGGACCGCCTTTCCGCCCGCATCGTGGAGGAGTGTGCGAAGCTGGCAGCGGCGCAGGTGCCTCCGTCCCCCGAACTCCCGGGGACGTCCGGCGGGTTGCCACCCGCTCCGAAGAGACCCCGTGGTGAGGGACCTTCATCGGAGGCCCAAGGCGTGGACAAGGGCGCTTTCGAGCGACTTCGTGACGCCTTCCTGGCCAAGGCGACGGCGGTGCCTCCGGCGCCCTTGGTGGACCCTGGCACTTCGGGCGACGTGTCTACGGCGCCCGCCTCCCCGATCTACGACTCCCCGGACACGGATGACGACGGGGAGTCGACCCGCTCTTGGCTCCCGACACCTTCAGCGAAGGAGATGCCCCGAGACGAGTCGGGCATGCTGGACCCGGACGAGATCGTCCACCCCCGATCCGCGGCCTGGGCCCCGGGGGGGAGGCGAAGTTTGTCGCGGGCAGGCTGCGCAAGCCCCTGGAGAAGGAGGCGAGGGGTTGTGATTGTGATTGTGTGATTGTGATTGGGTTCTTATATAGCGCGCTACCACTCCAAGGAGTATCTTGGCGCTGCGATTCCATGATGGTTGATAGAGATGAGAGGTAATGAAAGTTTAGCGAGCGTGCAGGGAGAGGATCATAGCAATGCTTTAAAGTCTGATTCTGAGAGGGAGTAGATCCAGGTTTTTAGGTTTTTCCTGAAACTAAGTTCTGTTGTGTTACGGCGTAGAGACAAGGGGAGGTTGTTCCAGGCCTTTGCTCCGATGACTGCAAGAGATTTTCCTCCTTTGGTCGTTAACCTGAATCTAGGGACTTGAAGTTGGTTAGTGGTGGATGACCTGAGGGTTCGTTTCGGCTGATATGCTTGAAAGTACTTCCTCAAGTACAGCGGGCCTAGGTTGTGATAGGCTCTGTAGGTGATGGTGAGTACTTTAAAGAGGATGCGTTTATGCACCGGGAGCCAGTGCAGTGCATCTAGTGCTGCCGATGCTGAAGACCTTCTGGGTAGTTTCAGTACAAGCCTGGCTGCTGCGTGCTGGACCATTTGCAGTCTGTGCAGGGCCGATTTATTCAGCCCTGCGTACAGACTGTTGCAATAGTCCAGTCTGGACGTTATAAGCGCTACAGCCACTGTCCGCCTAGCACTTAGGGGAAGGAAATCAAAGAATTTCCTAAGGCTTTTGATGGTTCTGAAACAAGTCCCAGCTACTTCTTTGGCTTGTAGACTGAAAGAGAGGGTATTGTCGAACTTAATGCCCAGGTTTCGAACGGAATTAGTTGTCTTGGGGGGGGCTTCCACCATTTCCGGCCACCAGTCCTTTGGGGAGAAACAGTTATTAAGGCCAAAAGGAACAATCTCAGTTTTGGCTGAGTTACATTTTAGATGATTTTGGGTCATCCACTCAAAGGTTGCTGTTAAGCACTCTTTCAGAGTTTGTTCAGCGTCAGTTTGATTTTTGTCAAGGGTTAACACGAGTTGGGTGTCATCAGCGTAGGCAATAGTACTGATGTTAAAGGTGGAGATAAGTTCCAGTAAGGGTACCATATAAAGGTTAAAAAGGGTAGGGCTCAGGCTTGAGCCCTGCGGCACCCCAGATGTCAGGAGCTTCTCCTCAGAAAGGAAGTTGCCTAGCATGACAACCTGTCGTCTCTGCTCCAAATAGTTCTTGAGCCATTTGAACACGGTTCCTGCTATGCCAGCTTTGGTCAGGCGGTGTAACAGGATAGCATGTGACACCGTGTCAAAAGCCGCAGAGAGGTCTAATAGGATCAGGACAGCCATTTTTCCCTGATCTAAGGCAGCTCGAATGGTTTCTGCTGATGATAGTAGCGCTGACTCAGTGGAGTGGTGAGCCCTGAAACCGGCTTGGCACGGGTGCAATAAGTTGTTGTTTTCTATATGGGCCATCAGTTGTTTGTTGACAAGGGATTCGGTGATTTTGCATATTACGGGGAGGAGGGAGATGGGGCGCAGGTTAGACAGTGTCGTGGGGTCAGGTATTACTTTTTTCTGTAGTGGTCTGACTGCGGCCAGTTTCCATTGAGAAGGAATAATCCCTGTTTGCAGGGACGCATTAATAATAGAATTAATGCCAGGGTTGACCTCGTGTATTATCGTTCTCAAAAGTGTTGGAGGACAGGGGTCAAACTGGGAACCCGATTTGGTGGCCAATATCCTTTGGTGGGATTCTTCCAGCGTAATATAGCTGAACTTTGTCCACCAAGGATGAGCTGGATTAGTGCCAGGCTCTGCCTCAAAGTTTTTTAGGACTGGTTGTGGGAAGTCTTTCGTCAGGGTATCGATTTTTTGGGCAAAGTAGTTTGCGATGTCGTTGCACAGGGTCTGGGACGGTGGAATTTCTCGTGATAGAGCTTTGGGTTTCTTGAAGCTATTGACTATTTTAAAGATGTCCTTATGTTTGTTTTTGGATGCTTCAATGCAGGAGGTAAAGTAGGTTTTCTTTGCGTTTTTAATCATAGAATGATAGAGTCTCCTGGCATTTTTATAGTCCTCTTTTGCTTCGTTCGCATACGTCCGGCGCCATTTTCGTTCCAGGTGTCTAACTCCGACTAGATGCTCTTTAAGTTTATCGGAAAACCATGGGGCAGACTGTCTTTTTTTGTTCAGGGTGCCTTTAGACCCTGAGTTCCTAATCTTATTGCCAATGTTGGCCATCCATTCCTCAAATTTTTGATTATCTTCAAGCGTATCCCCTGATAAAAAGGGTTTGCTGTCTTTGGTCCATTTGTCGAGGTCAGGGTGTTCCAAAATTTTTCCCCAACAGGGGAGGTTAGCTACTTTTTTTACCGCCACCTTAGTATTTAATTTGGTTCCCTTTAAAGGGATGGAAAAGTCAATGAAGTAGTGATCTGTCCAGATTTGGGGCTTAGGGGGGTTTACCAGTATGTTGGTTAGATTCGAACATATGCAGTCAAGGGTATGCCCTGCGTTGTGTGTGGCCTCAAGCGTTTGGAGTTTAAGTCCTATAACCTGTAAGATTTCTTTAAAGCTTGACGCTTGGCCGTCAGTAGAATCGTCAAGATGGAGATTGAGATCTCCCAACAGGGTAAAATTAGCGTATCTGAGAGTCAGATCGCCAAGCACTTCCCCCACGTTTTCAAGAAACTGGGAGGGATGTCCAGGAGGGCGATATATCAGTATCCCTGCGAAAGCAAAGTTGTCTAGGACTTGTATGCAGAAGCTTAGGCTCTCAGCACCTCGTATATTTGGTGGTTCTTTCATAGTGCACTTTAGGGTGTCTCTGTGAATGATAGCCAGTCCGCCTCCGCGCTGTTCAATGCGATCTTGTCTGCATATAGAAAAGCCCAAGGGGAGGGTGTGGACTGCGCGGGGAATGCCCTCGGCCTACTCTGGAAGGGAAAGTGGCCATGACACCAGAGTTGGACCCCAAGATGGCCACCTTCCTGGCGAAATTCATGAAGGACCCCAGGAAGGGGATCGACCGGTCCTGGCGGGCCTGCCAGGACAAGCTGTTGGATGCGGTCGGGCCCGCCACGAAGATCCTTGATATGGCGGAGGAGGCCCGAGCGAATGGCACCGCCATTTCACCGGAGGTGCTCTCCAACTGGGCCCAGAGGGTGATCGTATTTTTGGGCAACGCCAACTGTGCCCTATCCACGGAGAGGCGGCGTTCGCTCCTTATCAAGCTGGATCCGAAGCTGGGGGACCTGGCCTCGTCGGAGGCAGGTGCCGTGGCCCAGGGTGGCCTTTTCGGTGAACCTTTCATCCGCGAGCTGGGAAAGTTCGTGAATACGTTCACGTCGCTGGACAAGGCCCAGTCCAGCATCAAGAGGGTGTTCCACCAGCGTTTTTCTGGAGGGGCCGGTCGCGGCAGGGGCCGCGCGATCGGCCGTGGTCAGCAGACCAACAACCGTGGACAAGGCTCCGGAAGAGGTCAGTACCAGACCTCGGCCAACTACACCAACTTCTACCCCACGAGGGGACAGCGCTATGGTGGCAGGGGGTTCAAGAAGAACTCCGGACAAGGAAATGCCCCCGGTAAGTGTACTTTGCTTGGATCATGTTCCGATTGGGGGGCGGCTGGCAAGCTTTTACGGGGAGTGGGAATTGCTCACTGCCGATGCTTGGGTTTTGCAAACTGTGAGAGGTTTCCATATAGAGTTTTACGACCAGCCAACTTAGGCGAGGCCCCCGCGCCCGATGGTTTTTTCAGACTCCGACGCGCGATTGATAGACGAGGAGGTCTCAGACTTGCTGCGCAAGGGAGCCATCCGTCTATCAACGCGCCACCCACATGGGTTCCTCAGCAACGTCTTCTTGGTAGACAAGACGGATGGGGGCAAGAGGCCTGTGATCAATCTCAAGGAGTTCAATGGGTGGTTGGTCTACCGTCACTTCAAGATGGAGGGGATCCACCTCCTTCGGGACGTGCTCCTCCCTCGGGATTGGATGGTGCGACTGGATCTCAAGGACGCCTACTTGGTCGTTCCCATCCACCCCCCTCATCGTCGTTTCCTACAATTCCTGTGGGACGGCAAGGTGTTCGAATTCACCGCCCTGCCGTTCGGTCTTTCTTCGGCCCCGTGGTGCTTCACGAAGGTCCTCCACCCGGTAGTGGAGTTTCTCAGAAGTCAGGGGGTCCGTATGCTGGTATACTTAGACGACATCCTCCTCATGGGGCAGTGCCCAGAGGTGCTGGCAGGACAGCTGCGCCAAGCTGTCGGCCTGCTTCAGAGACTGGGGTTCGTCATCAACGGCTCCAAGTCGGTTTTGGTTCCCACTCAGCAGATCACCTTTTTAGGTTTCGTGGTGGACTCGGTACAGGCGGTCTTGAGCCTTCCGGGTCGGAAGGTCGCAAAGATACGTCACCTGCTTCGGCAGACGATCGCGAGGGACCGTACGTCACTGCGCCATGTCGCCAAGGTGGTGGGTCTTCTATCGTCCTCCATCCAGGCGATTTTCCCGGGCCCGCTGCACTACAGGGCTCTTCAGCGCCTGAAGGCGCAGCATTTGCGCCGTGGGATGTGTTACGATCAGTGGGTCCCCCTCACGGACGAAGTGAAGGAGGAGATGTCATGGTGGCTGTCTCACATGGAGGCATGGAATGGGCGAGCGATCTTCGGGTCGGCTCCGGACTTGATCATAGAGTCCGACGCCAGCAGGTCGGGCTGGGGCGCCCGGTGCGGGGATTTTTCCACCGGCGGCGCCTGGTCGTCAGAAGAACAACAATTGCATATCAATTGTTTGGAGGTCCTAGCGGGCTCCTTCGCTGTTCGCTGTTGGACCAAGGATTCGGTCAAGGCCTGTGTCCTGCTGCGGATGGACAATATTTCGGCGGTCCGGTATGTGAACCACCTAGGAGGTCCTCGGTCCCGCACCTTGGCGGACTTAGCGAAGGACTTCTGGGATTATTGCCTGTCTCGTCACATTGCGGTGACGGCGGAGTATCTGCCAGGCCAGCGCAATCAGGTGGCGGATTGGCACTCGACATCTCAGGGATGCCAGCCAGTGGAAACTGGATCCGGGAGTCTTCCGGTGGCTACACTCCCTTTGGGGCCCCTTCTCGGTGGACCTCTTCGCGTCCCGTCTCGACCACCAGCTGCCGCGGTTCTACAGCTGGAGGCCGGACCCTCTGGTGGAGGCCACGGACGCGTTCTTGCAGGATTGGAGTCGGGAACAGCCGTTTGCGTTTCCCCCGTTCTCCATGATCATGCGAACGGCGGCTCAAATACGCCGCCAGGGTGCGGAACTGGTGTTGGTTACACCGCTGTGGAGGTCTCAAGTATGGTTTCCGGTTCTTCTGGAACTTTCTTGGGATTTTCCAATCCTACTCCCCCTGTTTCCTCTGCTCCTGACGAGCCCGGATCAGGAACCTCACCCTCTCGTCATGCAGAACACTCTCCGCCTCGTGGCGTGGAGGCTCTCAGGAGACGCTGGACGCTCCCGGGCCTTTCGGGGTCAGCTGCGCACTTGCTCTCCAAAGCATGGGCCGATAGTACGACGAAGCGTTACAGATCCGCTTGGCTTAAGTGGATGCGTTGGTGTTTACGAAGGGATTTGGATCCCATGGTCGCCGGCCTTGTTCCCGTGCTGAATTTCCTGGCTCATTTGGCCGACAAGGGTTTAGCGTATAGGACCATCAATGCTATCCGGTCGGCGATATCTGCGGGCCATGATAACATCGATGGCCATCCGGTAGGGGAACACCCTTTTGTGTGCCGGCTTCTGCGAGCGGTTCGCCTCGCACTGCCGCCGGAACCCAGGTACTCCGTCCTTTGGGACGTCAATTTGGTTCTGAATCTGTTCCTGTCGTGGCCAGCGAATTCTTATCTGTCTCTTAAGGAGCTCTCGGCGAAATTAGCCATGTTGTTATGTCTGGTCTCTTGTAGGCGCGTCTCGGACGTGCGCGCACTGGATGTTTCTGCACGCGTTTTTTCCCCGGATGGGGTTACTTTTACGGTGGGCCGACGCACTAAGACGTCGTCGCGTTCCATTTCTTATCCAGCCTTTACTGACACTCCTAAGTTGTGTGTCGTGCAATGCCTCAAAGCATATGAGGACCTGACTTTGGATCTGCGCCCTCCGGGCGAGCGTCAGTTGTTGATTGCCCTGCGGAAGCCACACAAAGCTGTCTCCTCCCCCACTATTGCTCGGTGGGTGCGTTGGGTCATGCAGGAAGCGGGCATCAATACTTCTCTCTTTGGAGCACACTCCGCCAGGGGGGCCATGGCCTCTAAGGCATTCTCAGTGGGTGCTCGTCTGGAGGACCTAATGCGAGCTGCGGATTGGTCCTCGGATTCCACCTTCAAGAGGTTTTATTTTAAGCCGGTGGTGGATTTGGCTCGGTTGGTGGTAAGTAAGCTTTAAAGTAGCATAATCTGAAGCCTCCGGTCCTGACATAGAATCGAAATTTGCCTAGCTTACGTAACGGTAAGTTTCAATTCTATTAAGGACACGGAGGCGAGGATTATCCCACCCGGACTACAGTGGTGTCTCTACCCACCCGTATGGCAGTAAGTAAAGCGTTTTCCTTTACGTTGTCAGTACTGTGTTGTTCACTGAATGCTCCTCGCCTTGTTGTCGCATTTCCTGGGCCACCTCGCTGATGCTGTTCCTTTTTTGGCAGGCAACGACGGTGCTAAACAGGACCAATGAGGCTTAAGCGTGATCTGCGCGAAGAAAGAGGAGGAAGATGATGGGAAGTCCGGTTTTATAGTGATGATGGACAGAGACAAAGGACTATGGACTATTATTATAAGCAAAGAGACTCTTGGGAGTTGTTGATTTTTTGTTGAACATTACGTCAATGCTTTATGTTTAAAGCATTTTTTTGTTCTTATTATATCTTTTCCTGAGCTGCTGTGGTTTCTTTATGTTAATAAAGCGAAGGAAGATATAGCATAATCCTCGCCTCCGTGTCCTTAATAGAATTGAAACTTACCGTTACGTAAGCTAGGCAAATTTCGATTCACAGAGACACGTATGATTGAGCACTACACCATACCACAGGAACATGGTCACAGTTATATTTTCTTATTTCCTCGCATTGGATTATATTATGTATTATCATTTATCCTTTAGTACTGCTCCCTGAAGAAGGGCGGTCTACATGCCCGAAATGCATTGGAGTATGCTTCAGTAATGAAGTGTAAATACATTGAAATCATTGAATGAAAAAAGAAATTCAAGGAAATCATGAACAATAAAAAGATGAAGTACTTTTCAATATGAATCAGTGTGGATTCCTCATTTCTGACAGAGAAGTTCGAGTGTGCCTACAGGGATACAACTAATGCACCATTAGGAGCACGTTTCCAATTATTCACAGACGTCCGTGGACGGAGGACGCCACCCGTAGAGCACCTGAACATTTGTTAAATTGAAACCACAATACTGGAAAGACAAGGCTGTGCACATATCTTATTCAATTATGGTTTGGCGAGGGTGGAGGATCGGAGGTTCCTCTTGGGTACGTGGAAGGAGATCCTGTTGTTGAGGTATTGGAGTCCGGTGTTGTGACGGCATTGGTAGGCATGGGTGAGTATCTTGAAAGTTACTCTTTTCTCAACGGGGAGCCAGTGAAGGTTACACAGGTGCTGGGTGATGTGTTTGTGTCAAGGGATGCAGAGGACGAGTCTAGCTGTGGTGTTCTGTATGGTCTGGAGTTTGGGGAGCAGAGACTTACTGATCCCGGTGTAGAGGGCGTTTCCGTAGTCTAGTCTGCTGGTTATGAGTGCCTGGTTGACAGTCTTCCTTGATTCGGGGGTATCCATTTGAAGGTCTTTTGGAGGATGCAGCGGGTGTTGAAGCAGGTGGAGGTGATGACGTTGACCTGTCGGGTTGTGGAGAGGGAGGAGTCGAGTACTATGCCGAGGTTTTAGGAGTGGTCCGTGGGGGTGGGGGTGGGCTGTCGAGGGCGGTGGGCCACCAGGAGTTGTCCCATGCAGAGGGGGAGGGTGCGAGGACGAGGACCTCGGTCTTCTCTGAGTTGAGCTTCTGGCTACTGCTGCTCATCGAGGAAGAGACGTCTTTAATTCATTCCTGGAAGTTGAGTCTGGTGGTGATGGGGTCCTTGGTGAGGGAGAGGATGAGTCCGTGCTGCCTGACGATGGCAGCGAGAGGGGCCAGGTAGATGTTGAAGAACGTGGGGCTGAGTGACGATCCTTGGGGTTCTCCACAGTTGATTTCCGTGGGTTCGGAAAGGAAGGGTGGAAGCCTGATTCTTTGCGTTCTGCCGTTGAGCAACAAGCGGAGCCAGTCTAGAGCGGTTCCCTGTATGCCGTCTTCGTGGAGTCTGGCGGTGGGTGACGGTGTCTAAGGCAGCAGAGAAGTAGAGTAGGATCAGGGCTGCAGTATGACCTTGGTTGAGGAGGGTGCGGATGTCGTCTGTGGCGGTGAGTAGAGCGGTCTCACTGCTGTGGTTGCTGCAGAATCCGGATTGGGAGGGAGTCGAGGATGGAGTTTTCTTCGATACATTTTGTTAGTTGGATGTTGACGGTCTTCTCAGTGACTTTGGCTGCGATGGGGAGATGGGTCGGTAGATCTTGAGGTCCGTAGGAGCTGTTGAGGGCTTCTTGAGTAGGGGTCTGACTTCTGCGCGTTTCCAGTCGCCCGGAAAGATGCCGGTTTCGAAGGTGGCATTGATGGTGCGTTGTAGTGCTGGAGCGATGGCGGCGGCGGCTCTGTGGAAAAGGTGCTGGGGTCAGGGGTCTGTTTGGGCTCCTGAGTGGATGCCTTTCATGGACGATGCAGTGTCTTCGGTGGTGACTGGGTTCCACGAAGAGATGGTAGGCTAGCTGGCGTTGCTGGAGTAGTTTCGAAGTCAGGTGCCTGCTCGTTGAAGCTGTCGTAGATGCCCTTGATCTTCAGATGGAAGTAGGATCTGAGCTTGTTGCAGCGGTCCTGGGAGGGGGGTGATGTCTGTGCTTTCGCTGGGGGGGTTGGTGAATTCCTGGATAATGCTAAAGAGTTCCTTGGAGTTGCTGACATTGGCGAGGATCTTGTTCTGGATGACGGTCCTTTTGGTGGATTTGATAAGCTGGTGGTATTCTGTCATGGCGTTCTTGTAGGTGGTGCGGTCTTCTGAGGATTTGCTGTTTCTCTAGTTCTTCTTGAAGCGTCTGCAGGTGCGTCTAGATTCTTGTGGGTCGGCGGTGAACTAGGTGGCCTTCCAGGGGCGTTGTCTGTCAGGGTTAAGTAGGGGTGCAAGCTCGTCTGCGCAGTTGGAGATTAATCTGTGGAGTTCTTTGGCTGCGAGGTGGGCGTCAGTCGCGGTGGCAGAGGGATCGCGGTTGAGGGTTGAGTTGAGCTACTGCTCCTCAGTGATTTTGCTCCATTTTCTTTGTGGCGGGCGGGTTGCAGGTCTGAGTGCCATGGGTTTGTCGACGTGGAAGTGAACGCAGTGGTGGTCCATCCATGGGATTGCTTGGTGTGGCTGAAGTGGATAATGTTACCTCCTGCGAAGATGGGGTCGAGGGTGTATCCTGCCTTGTGGGTGGGGGTGGTGACGAGTTGTTTCAGTCCGAGGTTGGAGAGGTTGTCCAGGAGAGTGGTGGAGTTGGGGTCGCTGAGGTTGTTGTGGTGGAAGTTGAGGTCTCCAATGATTATGTAGTCCATGGAGGCGATGGTGTGGGGTCTGATGAGGTCAGCAATGGTGGTGGTGAACGCAGTTCGAGGTCCAGGAGGTCTGTAGGCGAGGGTGCCTTTAAGGGTCTAGATCTGGAAATGGAGGTGTTCGGTGGTGGGCAGGTTGTTGCTCGAGCTGGAGGTCGTGAGTCGGAGGGAGCTATTGTGTGCGATGGCAGATCCTCTTCCTGGGCAGTTGTGATCCTTCCTCTAGATCTTGTATCTGTCCGGGATGGCGATGGCGATGGCGATGTCGGGTCCAAGGTCGAGTTGGTCCAAGTTTCTGTGAGGAAGGCGGCGTCTGGCGAGAGGATGTCGCGGAGGTCCCAGATCTCTACAGCGTGTCTGTGCAGGGAGCGCACGTTGAGGAGGATGCACCTCAGGGCTTCAGAGGTGTTGGCAATCGGCATGTGGGCAGTGGCCATGGGGGGTGTGGACTGTGGTGAAGGTCTGGTGGCAGTGCCGGCAGGAGAACTGCCCGTGGGTGGTGTTCGGCGTGGACAGCTGGCAGGTGTTGTTCTTTCCTGGGTTGAATAAAAGGAGGGCAGCTGAGGTGTAGCGGTGAGTGGTCGGCCGCCATTAAATAGGGAAGGGGCAGGAAGCGCAGCTGGGAGGCGGCAGGGGGGACCTGGGGGAGGGTGGGGTGGGGGGGGGGGGGAGGGGCCGCAGCACAGCAGCAGCAGTATAGGGCGGTGAGAGGGCGCAGAGAACAACAAAGGGAAACTAAAAACAGCCAAAAAGAAACCAGAATACCGAGGTGAGAGTAACAAGGCAAGACAGAAATGGACACAGCACAGAGACAGACAGCAGTGGGTCAATAGAAGAGCAAGGCTCTCCCACTGGACCACCAGGGATGGGGCGCAGGCAGGAGCCTGCGGGTGGAGGAGGACCTCGAACACCTACCAGACAGAGGTGAACGGGGTCAGCTGCAGAGACAGCGGAGCTGCAGGGGGAGAGAGCAGGATTCAGACAGCTAGGTTGCTCCTCTTACTTAGAGGAATGTGGCAGAGTGTAAAAAGTAGGCAGAGTGATTGACTGGCCTACATGAAAGGAGTGATGACTTTTGAAAAGGAAGCTCTAGTTCATAATACTGGCTTGCCTGGGAAGATGCTCAAGTATGGAGGCTTGGATGACAAAGCTTGAACCTAAATGACCCTCTGGGTAGGTATCATTGCCACCAGGAAGGCTGTCTTGATGGTAAGGAGCCTGAGAAGCCAGTTTTGCTAGGGCTCAAAGGGACTGTGAGAAGTTAGCCTGGCATATGATGTCCATTAGTTCTAGTGGGCACCTTGCACCAGTCTAATCGACCCTTATTGATGGTGGTTGTAAAGTCAACCTTATAGAAAGCTTTCCTAGTGGTAGCATGGACCAGCAGTTATCAGGCTAAGACTTCAGAGAGCGTATTAAGCAAGTTGTTTTACCAATTATAATCCCTTGAGTACCAAATGAAAGGACACCACACAAGGTATATATCAGAAATATATGTATTTATTCTAAACACAACCCCTCTGCACTCTTTATGAGGTCAGAGGTAAAAGTACAATACAAGTTACTCAATTAGCATACGATAAGTTGCGCAATATACGTTATGCCCTAGGGGCCTCACAAACCATATACTAAAATAGTGGTATAAGAACCACGTGAGAATTATAAAGCAGGCCTGGGGCCTGTGGAATCGCTGGGGCTACTCTAAACAACCAAAGGTTAGAAAGTAGGAGGCCCACGGGAGACCCGTGCAGTGGCTAAACACAGCCGCGGGTTACCATTGGCTTTCTATGGGAAACAAACAAATTACAAATTTACAGTTTACGGACACTTCCGGATGGACTACGATGGAACCCTTTTAAACTAGGACACTTCGAGAGTCAAGACCCACGGGAGCACCGGAGTACTCGTTTACCTCACCCAGGGAATCCGGGTGCATAGGTGTCTTTTCGTGTCAGGTTTCGTTGTCGTTATCAATGGAGAGCTGCAAAGAAGTGCTGCAGGCGACCAGAGGAAAAGTGTCCGGGTGGATCCAAGGGTGGATCGAAGATCTGAAGAACCTGAAAGCAGAAGGGATAGAGTCTGGGTCACTTGCCAGTGACCAGGGCGGCGATAGAAAGATGCCACCAGATGCCGGGTGATTTCAGGTGAAGATATGAAGTTTGTCTCTTCATCCACGAGGACCAGGAGGCGTCGACGAGGACCAGGAGTTGGATTCGAGCTGTCCCACGAAGGATCTAGTTGACTGCTGTGTCGGTATCCGGACTGAACCCAACAAGACTTGGCAAACGCAACCCACGCAGGATGTCGAGATTGGCTTCAGTGCAGACCAGCAAGGTTTGAGGAACTTCTCCTTTGTAGAGAAGTTGGAGCAAGTCTGGAGCAACCAAGAAAGCAAGTTAGATTCAAAGATTTGGGGTCTCACTAGCCAATGGACTAGAAACCGCGAAGACGCGTCGAGCTGAAATGCAAAAGGGGGGTGCACGGGTCACTCGTGGAGTGGGGGCCTCTGAGCTTCGGTGCAAATGGTGCTCGGGTCTGGGGCTTCAAGCACCCCAATGCACGACGTCGAGTTACCTCGGGAAGTGAGTGCAGCTTGCAAAATGCAGGATGTCCAGTAGTTCCGGTCCCACGTCTCTCGTGTCCGCCACGGGTCTCAGCTTTGCGGGGTCAGAGAAGTCTGCGTCCTGTGTCGCAGATTCTTCGAGATCCGGCGGGAGCCTCGAAAATGCAGACTGGCAAATGCTGTTGGTGCCTTTTTGAACAGGGTGGTCACTCCTTGACCACAAGGGAGATGTCTTCCGTCTTCCAGTCGAAATGGAATGTCGAAGGTCCAGGATATATGTTTCAAAGTTTCGTCCAGAGTAATCTAAAGTCCTGGGGACAGGTTCCTATACTTATACTACGTTTAGGAGCTGGACTACCCTTAAGGTCCCTCCTATGGGTGGACCTGGGAAGAAGGTGGTTACACCCCTTTCCCTTTGTCCAGTTTCACGCCAGAGCTGGGGCAGAGTGCCCCAGCAACCGGTTTGAACTGGGAAATGCATGGAGCACCTAATGTTCCCCAGGCAGTGTCTGGAAAGCATTCACTGAATGCAGCCCTCCCTGCCCCAATACACAAAAGCCTGTCTGGGGAGGTGCCAGCACCTCCTTGGACAGAAAACCTATTGTCCAGGCCTCCCCTGCCGGAGTTTCGTCCAGCAACAGGAGGTCAGACTCTTGTCTGTGGCAGCAGCATCCATTTTGTGATGCTGAGGCTCTGTTTAACTTTAACCGGGTAAATCAGTAACTACATGTCTTCGTCCTCTGGAAGGGTGGAATGCTACCCCCGCCACCAGGACTGGCGGGAGGGGGGGCAGTATTCCAAAGTGTTTGACACCTTACACAACATGTTTTGATAACGCCAAACCAAAGTTAGCCTTAACCGCAAGGATTATAATGCACTTAAGAGTATATGGTATGGCTATATCATAGAACAGCTATAAGGAGATGGTTCCGAAAGCTGCAGAGGGGCTCAGCTCATGCTAGGGCACCATCTCACATAACATCAAGCACTCTGCCTCCAGGATTGTCAAGGCCTGCCATAGGAATGACTTATAGGTGTATATGTGTCTATATGTATATATAGATATAGGTATACTATATCTTAGTAAGGGGTGATTACACCACCTTACCCAGGCTGTAAGGACAGACCTGTGTTGTCAGTTTGGAAGGCAAACCAGGGGTGGCACAATACATGCTGCAGTCCCTGGTAGGTCTAGGGTGCACCTATGCCCTGGGTACCTAGGGTACACTATACAGGGGCTCACAAGGGTAACCCAGTAACTAATCTGGTATGTACCTAAAGTATATGGAGTCCATTTTATAGAGAAAGTAGATAGACTTGGGCCCTGAATAGCAGGGTCCCAGGCCAACTAAGTCGAAAACCAGCAAAACACCTGGCAAAAAGTGGAGGTAACCATATAGTCAAATAGCCACCTTCCTACAGGGACCGCACATCAGGACCGTTAGGAAGAGATTAAGGTCCCACTGAGGCACAAGAAAGAAGGAGGAAACATTTTTAACAAACGTCTGAAGAACCTATCTACAATATTAGAAATAGACATCTTTGATCTAATTAAATTAACACTGTCAACTACACATGACACAAATTAAGTGGTAGTTTCACACAGATGTTTTCAGCAATCAACGCCTATCCACTGAAAAAGTCTGTGGTCTGGGAAGAGTAAGCTAACATTTTCATAAAGACATATCTGCCACGATAGAAACAATTTATAAAGTCTCAGGCTTTCAACATACCATTGCTTTCTGAAAACATGAATGTCATGAAAAGGATATTCTTTTGGGACATATCGTGATGAACCTAAAGTCGTCCGAGCAAGGAAAGCGTAATTTAATACAACCCCCTTCCCACTTCATGGCTCTTAATCCCAGCTTATGCCTGCCAATTTAACCCATCATTTATCAAACAGATTGTGGTATACTCACTAAATCATTCAATGCCCCTTGACTAGATAATACTCCCCCACAACTGCAGTTCCTGCTTGACTATAACATTTCTATCACAAATGGTGCTATGTAGACAAAGACCAATTTCTTCCTCCTTTCCACTCCCCTGCCCCCTCCTGTTTGGCAGTCTAAACATGCTACCAATCTACACCAAAACGACCAGAAATAATCACAGGTCTTAAGATGATACTAATGACGTTAGAGATCCAATGCATGTTGGCATAGGACAGGATCCCCATACTTGCACAGCGCACCAATTTTGTCACTGATTATTGTCAACTGTTTGTTTTGGGTGTTACACCGCTTGGCTGTTATGCATTAACAAAAGAGGAAATAATTGCAATTTAGTTTGTAAAAAAATATATATTTATATTCCCAATGAATATTGTCCTTCTGCTGACGCATAGTTAATACGTTAAATATTTGTAAATGGAATGACATGTCTAAATAGAATGGTATAGTGGTCGAACGTAACCTTTGTTAAATCATTTGACACATTTGATTTGATGTTAATTTGAAAGGCTCCATAAAGAAATTAAAAAGAAAATATATATATATATATATATATATATATATATATATATATATATATATATATATATATATATTACCTACTGGCGATATCCAGTAGGTATATATAGTTAGGATTTTTTCTCTATGGAACTTTTGAAAATTCTATGCCTAATAACTTGGGCGTTTGTGGACGGAATTGGCTGAAATTTTCAGGAAAATGGTACATTTTGTTTCTGAGCAGCTCCTGGAAATTGGGGGGGGGGGTTCGTCAAGGGGGGTCCGAGAAAAAAGGGGGGTCCCAAAACGCGTTGGCCTCACTTTTAGCCCGAACGGCTGAATGGATTTCCACGAAACTTGGCAAAATTGTAGGGATTGTTAGCCCGATGTGCCTTTGCTAGGTCTCAATATATGTGCTTCAGTGGATTTTGAGAAATTAACGTTTAAATCAAGATATATATCTGTAACAGCGCTCCGGGTAGCGCTCCGGTTCGCGAACTTTTCGCATATCGGAACTTTGCAAAGCGAAGCTGATTGGCTCTCTGGTGTCTGTCAACATTCTAAACAGTCCGGAGCGGCCGCCATCTTGTCTCTCGGTAGGATCGAGAGACAAGAGGAGGCCAAAACAAAGGGGGAAATGAAGGAAAGGGGGCAAGGTAGACCCCTTCTGACCCCCTAGGATTGATGAGGGGGATATTATAGAGCCACGCGGGGCCAAAAAAAAAAAATAATTCAGATTTTTTCGCCGTAGAGACGCGTCTTGGTACGCGAACCGGGCAGCTAACCGGGAAGCTAACCGGCAGTGTAACGGGAGTCTGAGGAGTAGCTGATTGGCTGTCAACATTGTAAACAGTCCGGAGCGGCCGCCATCTTGTCTCTCGGTAGGATTGAGAGACAAGAGGAGACCAAAACAAAGGGGGAAATGAAGGAAAGAGGGCAAGGTAGACCCCTTCTGACCCCATAGGATTGATGAGGGGGATATTATAAAGCCACGCGGGGCCAAAAAAATAAAAATAAAAAAAATCCGATTTTTTCGCCGTAGAGACGCGTCTTGGTACGCGAACCGGGCAGCTAACCGGGAAGCTAACCGGCAGTGTAACGGGAGTCTGAGGAGAAGCTGATTGGCTGTTATCATTGTAAACAGTCTGGAGCGGCCGCCATCTTGTCTCTCTGTGGGATCGAGAGAAAAGAGGTGGAAAAAAAAAAGGTGTAAATGAATGAAAGGGTAAGGCAGACCCCTCCTGAACCCCTAGGATTGATGAGGGGGCTATTAAAGTTCCCTGCGGGGCAAAAGAAAAAAAAATTGCGATTTTTCGCGGTAAAGGTGCTTCCTGGTACGTTAACCGGGCAGCTAACCGGCAGCGTAACGGGAGTCCGACATATTGTGTTTTTTGAACGTTTGTGATATGTGCACGTGTGGATTTTGTCTAATTAAGGTTAAAAAAATATATATATATCTTTAAGCGTGTTCTGGCGCGCTTACGTTTTGGGTTTGGTTTGCGCTGCAGAGACGATACGTCACGGTTATGCGATGCATCATGAGGCGTCTCACGGGCTACGTGATACGTCACTTAATAAAGAATATATTTTACTGCTATAGATATTAGCTTTTAAAAAACCAATGAAATTCACAGAAAAAACCATAGGTTATAGACCATATACAGTTAGGAATTTGCATTTACAAAACCTTGAAAATTCACTGAAAAAACCATAGGTTATAGACCATATATAGTTAGGGATTAGCATTTAAAAAACCTTATTTTATTTGCACAAAACCATTGAAATTCCATATATAGTTAGTTGCACTAACTATATATCGCGGACCCGCAATCCACTGCTAATGATGTCACATATTACATCATTCATGACATGGTCAGTGACATCACTGATGACATCACTGATGACATCTCAAATGACATCACTGATGACATCACTGATGACATCTCAAATGACATCACTGATGACATCACTGACATCTCATTTGACATTACTGATTACATCACTGATGATATCATTTATGTGATAATACATCTTCAGACTCTAATATAACCTTAGATACACTCAGTGTAAACAGGCACTCACAGACTGTCACACATCCATGGAGTTACTCACACACCTAGTCAGTCATGCAAAGAATCAATCACATCTCCATTTCCTCAACTATACAGTTATACACACCTTACTTATTAAAACATATAGTAACACATATTTACTCTCTTATACAATCCTTGATACAAGTTCACAATGATTCATACAGCCACTCACACATTCACTGGCTCTTATGTTCAGTTATTTATATATGTCAACTCTCACATGGAGTGTGTTTTACATATGTACTTACTTTGACATGTAGCACTGAGATATCCATTCACTCACCAATATACTCATGCACACAGTCAACTGTCCATACAGCTGTTTCTACATGCACTTTTGAACCCATACACCTAGGGAATCAACTGCTCACACATCTATGCACAGAGTTATACACCTCCCAGCCACCCACACACATACTCAGTCTCCCATACAAATACTTGGGCAACCATTCAATAACCCATATAGTTACTGATATAGGTACTGATTTAAACATGCAGCAGTTTACAGAACAACATAAATAATGATTGCCAAATTAAGACACTTTAATCACTAACCCATACACTCAGTGAGACACATTTAATCATTCTCTCATACAGTCAGTCATGCACCTACTAAATCCTTCATCCAGACACTTATACATCCACTCATTCTTCAATATGTAAGACATATTTTAACTTTACAGAAACATACAGTCACTGGGTGTTGTCATCAGAGATGTCATCAGTGATGTCATCAGTGATGTCATTTGAGATGTCATCAGTGATGTCATCAGTGATGTCATCAGTGATGTCACTGACCATGTCATGAATGATGTAATATGTGACATCATTAGCAGTGGATTGCGGGTCCGCGATATATAGTTAGTGCAACTAACTATATATGGAATTTCAATGGTTTAGTGCAAATAAAATAAGGTTTTTTAAATGCTAATCCCTAACTATATATGGTCTATAACCTATGGTTTTTTCAGTGAATTTTCAAGGTTTTGTAAATGCAAATTCCTAACTATATATGGTCTATAACCTATGGTTTTTTCTGTGAATATATATATATATATATATATATATATATATATATATATATATATATATATATATAAAAAATAAAAAAAGAATCCTTTTAAGTTAAGGGCAGCTGCTGATTAAAGTGTAGAAAAAAAGAACAACAGCTGCGCTATCATGGTTGTTCTATCATGGTCAAATTCAGCACAGGGTTATCTTTATCGCAATTACTACAGAAGCTCACAATTGCTGCAGCTCAGAAAATGGCAGTCAATGACAATAGCTTCTCGCCTCCAGCTTGTTAAATGAAGTCCAGTGAATACCAGAAATCACAGGGAAACAACATAGGACACAAGCAATAGTGCAGACCGCCAAAATCATCTTGATGGACCTCGTTTGAGGTGTATTTCCAAAAGGAAGTGTTAACATCCCCTGAGATCATTGTCCACCTTCCTTCACTCAAATTAGGAAAAGGGTTCACCTTAATATTTCAACAAGACTAATTTTTTGTATCCCATAAGTAATGGTTTGAAATTACATTTTGGCTGTGTCTTCAACCATAGGCTAGCTGAACAGTAATGCCACCTCATAGATAACTGTGATAATATTAAATCACCAGTCAAAGAAATACTGTTGACAATTCATATAGGGCGTGAAACAAATCCATTATTCAAGAATAAATGGACTAAAATTTGGATCCAATTTTAAAGGTCATGCTTTGAAAGGGAGTGTGAGAGAAGAGGATCTACTGGAGTGTTAGGCTAGTGCTCCACATCTTATGGAAGCCTCAGCACAATTAATTTACATTAAATCCTCAATCTGTTGCGAGAAGTAAAATTGCAATGATTAACAAAACATGCAAAGAAATATTGATTCAGGAGGAACCAGGAAATACATTCCATGCTCGCCTTATGATCAAGGCTAGGACTGTGGTAACTCTCCACTCTGTGAAGCAGCCTTATTGTGGGGCATGTATTGCAGAAACAGAACAAAAATAATAGACACCCTCTTGCTACTCATTAAAAAGCACCTACCCAGGCAGTAAATGACACCATTTGCGACAACCAGTCCAGCTCCTTCTCGTGCAGTCTGCATATCCCCTAGCATGCTCCACTGGTCAATGTTGGGATCATATCGCTCCATGCTGGTATGACGTCTGCTCCCATCGAAGCCCCCCGAAACGTAGATCATCTCTTTAGAATGAAGGATTTAAAATCATTTAAAATTTAGAAAAAAAACAAATCCTAACTGCTTTCGAATTAAAGATTAACTTCACAAATCCAACATTCAACAAGGGCAGCTGCTGTTAACACAGGTTTATGTGTCACGTGGTCAGGAAAGGCCAAGAAGAACCACCATTTACATGCTCACGTTTCTTAAGTTGACTTCTCTTTTACACACAATGACTTTTGACATACATTTGCATGTGTGTCAATGTAGGATAATATTCTCTGAATCCGCATTGCTTACATTTCTACTTCATCTGTACATTATCACAACACCTTGCACTTTTGTTATTTGCCTGGTTGGCAACCCCGCTATCCGACTAGAATAAACAATTGTGGCCTAAACAGGGGCTGCAATATATCCACATGGGAACGTTTATTATAAATACACAAACACTTCATCTTTAGGGAGAGGAGCACTCCGCTGACACAGCGAGGTCACTTTATACAGGAAGTCCAGCTCAGCTGATTCTGGTTTACTGACATGAGGGATGTCCATCTTTACAACAAGACAGTTGACGCCTACCCACAGATAATGGGGAGTTAGTCCAGCTGGCAGGGATTTGGCAGATGACTCACCCTAGGTTAGGGGGCGCTAGTTAGGAGTACACTATACACATGACTTATATGCTTGCATATATTCACTGTCGTAGCACAATGGTGGAAATGTTTATCTTTTTCACTATTCTTGTAACACTAATTAATCGTTTTCATTCTATTGATTATCAAAGTGCACATATTTGATACAAGAATCACCATGCTTCAATAAATATTGAAACAACTTGCTGAGAATTTCTTGTGTACTTCTTTGGGTATGCATGAGAGTCCAAAATAAAGGGTTCTAGATCTGTTACCATGATTTCCTTGGGGGATCAGGGTTATGTCCTGAGGTTGAACACACATTTGTTACCCTGTAAAGTTAGCAGTTGGGATGGTGCACTGTGAGATAGTAGGACTATCGGCCAACATATCCTGAGGGTGTGCATAAAATCAGTCCAGCATAATCCTTACGTTTATGTTGTCCAACAAACACACAGTTTTACCTAAGGATGTACAAGCCGTACGACATATGGAGCAGTAAATAACACAAACACTCTTTCTTGTTTACAGCTAATGTGTTATCGGACTGAAGGCTATAGTTCCATTAACTCGTAACCTACACCTAAAAGTTGTAATTCACACTGACAGCCAACAGAGCACAGCCTCAACAGATTCAAATCATTCTGAAAAATGTGCCTGTGGAAATTCACTCTATCTTATGTGAATCATGCTACTAAGACTCTGATGAACCAAAAAACATAATCAAGAATGTTTGTGCTTTGTTGCAAATAGCATGTTTAAGTGTGTATCTGAATTAACCCAACATACTACATAAAACTTAATTTTTCTTGGAAATGCCAGCGCTTTTATATGGTCACCATTTTGATTTTATTTTTACGTATTAATTGACCGCTCCTTTTGGAAGCCAATGTTATCTTGAGAGGAGCCCAGGGGAAACGAAGTCATGTAATGCTCTTCTTTGCAGACATTTTGCAGAAAATAATCTTGATATATACAAATATGACGGCTTATGGCATTATTATTTTATTTATCATTTTAACAAGGCGCTCACACTGTCAGCCATTTGAGTAATTTGCGGTGAGAGGGACAAGGATATGTTACAGTGTGAAATTAAACAACTGTTTCAGGGGGAGGTGATTTGGTGATTAGTCTAAGGTCTTAGGTGTAGGAAAGTGTCCCTTTTTGACATGGTCACCCCCACTTTTAATCTTGTACATGATGTGATTTTGACTGAAAGCGCAACAGGTTCCTGCCAACCTAATCCTCAGTGCCAGAGCTCCTTCGCAAAAATGCACAATTGTTCTCCCAACTGGAAAAACGTTTAACACCTTCTGTAAGTCCCTAGTAAATGGCACCCTGGTACCTAGGGCCTGAGTTACTAAAGAGGGCCCCTAAGGGATGCAGCAAGAATTGCGCCACCCTCGGGAACCACTCAAGCACATACGAGACTGTCATTGCAGGCTGTGTGTCTCTCTGCAGAAAAAAGTGAAAACACATGTCACACATCTGTGTGTGCCATGTACCCTACCTCAGCATATAATATTTGTAAGTCATCCCTACAACAGGCCTAACAAACCCAAGGTAGTTTGCTGAATATATTACAAGTGAGGGCATACCTGCATGAGCCGATATACCCCGGTGCTGGTCAGTTTTATTGCTTCCAGTACCAGAAACTCCAAAATAGAAAACTGAGGCCTCCAGAACCACCAAAACCCAACACCTGAAGCCACCACTGCACCCATTACCTCCGGCCCAAGTTGAAGTGGGCTACAGGTGTCAACAAGGCCCTCTAGAGCTCAAGTCCATCATAGTTTCACCCCTCGTGAACTCCCCAACATCGCCTGCAACCTCAGCACGCAGGCCCCTCAACCACGACTGCTCCTGGTAAGAAAACATGATGCCTTACGACATCTCTCAGTCAGTCGTCTGTGGCCGGGGAGAAGAGGACACCATGTGTCTCTACGTCCCTGGGCATCACAAACCTTGAATACCCCTGACAGTTCACTCAGACTGACCCCTTGGCCAGAGACTGCAGCCTCTTTCCGCAGTGACCAATCTCCATTGAAATACATTGGGCTCCCGACATGGTTTTGCACCCTGCACCCGGCCGCCCTTGTACCGCTGGTGGTGTACTGCAGGTGTTGTCTTGGACCTTGCCCACCACTCAAAGTAACTACTGAAGATTAGTCCTGTGGCAGTACTACACCTGTTCGCAGAACTTGTTCTTCCTTCCATAGGATAACACTGCAGAACTCAGATATTGCACGGTGTCCACTTTTTTAAACTGAAAATAATTTATATGTAAAGATTTACAGACCAGAACAAGTTTCCTCTGATGTTCAAACACACATAAAAATACTTGCTATTTTTATAAATTGGTGTGGATCTCCTTCTTGAGTCGTGCGTGTCATTTATTAATTACTGGGTGAATTTCCAAATGTCTTGTTCTCCTCTGTGTTAAGCTTAAGGCTGCTCGACGACACTACCCACTAATAGAGCACTTTGGAATTGTATGCAAGCCCCTGTCCCCCAGAAAGCAAACGCCTGGACTATTTACATGGTATATCAGATTTTTGATACATCACAAAAAGGAGCCAGCTTCCTACATTGGTGGTGCAGCGGTGGGACAGAAGAACTCAACATTTGCTGTACCACTTGGTTGAGAAGTGATTTCACGAAGTAATCCAAAATAGTGTATAGGTAAAAACATTTTCTACGACTTTTGTTTTTTCTTAATTGTTAAAATATCTGTAAGGACATAGGTTTAGTCCCCCAGTAAAACGGTTTAGAATTTTGTTTAAAATATATATATATATACTTTTGAGTTAGTTAGGGGGGTTCCTATCGGCAACGGTGGTTGCCTCTTTAAGACTCCATCCGCTGTGGGGGGTGGGATCTGTCCAGGGTGACATCAGTGATAGAGTTAAAATCGCCTCCCAGTATGACCTGCCCTGCCAGATACTGAGCCAGTAGGCCCGAAATGGAGTCAAAAAAGCGGGGTTGGTCAGAGTCCGGGGAGTAAATACAGCAGAGCGCCACTTCTCTACTATAGAGTCTTCCTGCTACCCCTACATATCTAGCTTCCGGGTCAATCGTCTGGCTCGTCACCTGGAAGGGAATCCCCGCCCGCACCCAAATCAATACCCCCCTCGCAAACGCAGAATATGCTGTGCCAAACACTTGCCCCCTCCATCGCCTCTGGAGCGCCGCACATTCCAGTTTAGTAAGATGAGTCTCTTGGAGCATCGCAATCTGAACTCCACGGCGCACCAGGTATGCATGCACTTTGTGGCGTCGGGACATGGTGTGGAGGCCCCGCACATTCCATGTGACCCACTTCAGCTCAGGCATCGTCCCCATTGCTACCCTTCAGTCTCAGTGACTCAACCGCAGCTCGCCAGCACACACCAGCAACAAAAGTACCCACCCCCCAAACAACCCCCAAAACCCCCAACACCCAGTCCCCCAGGACAGGAACCAGCAACTGCGCCATAGCCCCCATCCAAACCTCACACACCAAACGAACAAATCTACCCTGTAGTAGCCACTGCAGGCTGCCTTAAGGGCAGTAGGAGCGTGGTCGCGCCCCGATAAGCGTCAGCCCTCGCCCCCTCCCTCCGCCCCATGATCCCCTCCCCAATGGCCTGGTTCCGTTACTGTGCTCTAGAAGGATACCATGAAGTCCATCTTCTACCATAGGTGGCTGCACCCCGCACTGTACTCCGGGGGTCGAGCAAGTCACAAATCGTCCGCCGAACGGGGAGTCACCTCCGGCCCCATATTACTATCTACATCTGAAATCTCAGTCCCAGAATGTCTCTTGTCGTCCTCAGATGCAGAACCTTCTGTGAACACCTCCTTTTGCGACCCCGTGATGGTCGCCGTCGCCTCCAGGGCCCCTTGTCTGTCCGCCGCCAACTGTGCAAGCAGCAGGGCCTGCTGAGTCTTATGCCGTTTCCGGAGACGCTGTGATTCGCGTACCCTCGCCGGCTTAGGCCGGTCACTCTCAGCTTTATGCCTGCGATCAGTACCCGCTCTTTAGGTCTCTAGCCAGGTCCAGGCCTCGTCAGGCGTTGTAAAAAACTGAGTCGTGCCATCCAGGATAATCCGTAGTTTAGCCGGGAACAGTAATGAGTATTGGATCCCTTCGGTTCTGAGCTCCTTCTTGATCGCAAGAAAAGAAGCCCTAGCTCTCTGGATTTCCTGGGTATAATCCGGGAAGATGGTCACCGAACTGTTCTCCACTTTGAAGGGGCCCAGCGTCCGCGTATTCTGAATCAGCAGATCCCTGTCTTTGTAGTGGAGTAGACGGGCCACCACCGGCCTAGGAGGGCCCCCCAACGATGGCGGCCTGGCCGGGACTCTGTGTGCCCTTTCCAGTGTGAAGAAGGGGGAGAGGCCCTCCGGGGCCACTTGTGTCTTGAACCAGTTCTCCAGATACGCGATCATGTCCGCCCCTTCAATTTTTTCTGGTAGGCCGACCACTCGCACATTGTTGCGCCTGTTCCTACTTTCGGCATCCTCTGCCCTTTTCTCTAGGGCTGACAGCCGTTGCAGTGCGCCCTCCAACTTCCGCTCCCCAGTTACTACCGCCGGTTTCAGTTCTTGCATCGCCGATTCAGTGTCCTTCACCCGGTCCACCAGCTTCGAATGATCCGCCTTCAGGAGGCCCAGCCCCGTCGCAACCTGTGTTATGTCATTATGGAGGGATTCTTTGGTTGCCGTAATGGCTTCCAGGATCTGGTCCAGACGCTTGCCCAGTCTTGTTTCCGCCTCTGAGACCCCCATCGCCTCCTCACCCGTTGGGGCAACAGTCTGCGGTGCCTCGCTATCTTCTGCAGTTCCAGGCTTCATCGCGCCAGCCTCACCACACACCGTTCCGCGGAACAGCGCCCTCCGGTGTGATTCTCCGCTTCAGATGCCCGTAGGGCTCCGCTATGTCTCGGCCGTGCTCGCCAGCAGCTGCGCAGTTGGATCCTCCACAGTCACCTCCTCTTTGCCCAGTACAATCCAAGCAGCCTCCGCGGCTCCACTATAGTCACAGGCCCCCGAGAGCCAGGCAGACGCAAGGGCTCCAGACCGGTTACAAGCATCTGGCACGCACTCAGCTCCTAGTCCACCAGTCCGCCTCAGATCCCCAAGCACTTGCACTGGCCAGTCTCTAGATCCTCCTCACACCACCTCAGCCGAGGATCGAGGCTCCAGAAAGAGGCCCCCTCCGCCTCAACCAGTCCAGGACCCGCACCCTTAGGCCCTCCGTTAGCCCCCTACACCACCAGCTGGTGGCTCCTCGCCTGGGATCCCCCCGACTGGGCCGGACACCCCACTGGTGTCGCCTCACCTTCCGTGGCCCCGCGGTCCTTTCCACGACCTAGTATTCCCGGAGTTCCTTGGGCAGGTCCGCCCGTGTCTGGGACCGCTCGGTGCTCCGCACCGCAGACCACCAGCCCCAGGGGCCGTCCCAATGGTGGGCCACGCAGCAACCGTCCATGCACTCCGTGCGGTGGAGGAAGATTGGGTTATCACGTGTGCTCGGAGGCGGGCTCTGTTCAGTTAGTCAATGGTCCAGCGTTCCCCACACACCACGGCGCCCTTCCGTGGCTCCACGCGGCGAGGTGGGTCCCTGCCGGTACTCCGCTCCCCGGGCCTCTCCTCTAGGTCAGCAGCGGTCGGGTGAGCCCCCGTCCGGGCCGTCCCGTATGCTGGCCCACCTTCCGGCTGGCTGGTCTCTTCAGCCACGCGGGTGGGCACCGCGTTGTTCCTCAATGCCTCCCCGGGGCTCTTAGTCTCTACCAACGCGGGTGGGCTCCGGTCCAGGGGCGGTCCCGTCCGACTCGGGCGAGCTCCGGTCGAGCCGCGGTTGCACCGGGGGCACCCCTCTCGCTCGGCGGCCCTCCTCAGCTCATCTGGGCGCTGCATACGATCACAAGGGGGGGGGGGGGGGGGGGTCGCTGCAGGCCAACGCGGCCCTCCGGTCTCCTTCGAGTTTTCATGTTCACCTCCGGCCCATGGTGGTCATTTGCAGTCCGCTCTACGCCGCAGTTGCGGCCGGTGCAGGTGGGCTCTGGCCGGTCCGCTAATAATGGCCACTCCCAACCAGGTCTTGCTCCGAGCCTCTGCAGGACCCCGACCCTCATCCAGGGGTCATCACTGCTCCCCGAGTGCCAGCCCGGCGTCCGCCATCTTAAGGCTCAGGTCCGGTCTCACTAGCCACTGGGCGGCATTGGCTGTCCTCCGCAGCAGCTTCCCGGGGAGTGCAGATCTCGGCACTGGGCAGCCGCCGTCCCTCTCCGGCCTCGCCTCCGCTAGGTGGGCTGCAGATCCCCAGGATAGGTCCGCTCCCTGCAAGGTTATTAGGAAGGGATCGTCGCCATTTTAGGTGCTCTGTCTTGGACTGCCCGGCTCCAGCGCAGCAAGGAAATCTCCGGCGCCTGAGCTCTTCCAGCCAGGATACCGGGTGTAGGAAGGTAAATCCTGACTATGGTTGCCCCCAACTTTTTGCCCTGTGTTTTAGCTGGTTTTTGACATAGTCGACCTGGGACCCTGCCAATCAGGACCCCAGGCCTACTGCTCTCTCTGTAAAATGGATTCCATGTACCTTAGGTACATTTCCAATTGGTACTGGGCCACCTTATCAGACCCTGTAACTCAGGGCATAGGTGTACCCAGGGCCTACCAGGGGCTAAAGCATGTATTATGCCACCCCTGGATGGCCATCTAAATCTGACACAACTGGCTGCACGACAGCTGGGGCAAGGTGGTGTACTCACCCTTTGCTTTAGATATAGTATACCTATATCTAACCCTAAAAATGGACACACAGATTCCTATCAGCCACTCCTATGGCAGGCCTTGACAATCCTGAAGGCAGAGTGCTTGGAATCGTGTGAAATGGTGCTCTGGCATGAGCTGAGCCCGTTTACAGCTTGCGGAACCAAGTCCTAATAGCTGTTCCATGATAACGCATACCATATACTCTTAAGTGCATTATAATCCTCGCGGTTAAATGCTATCTTTGGTATTGCTTTATCAAAACATGTCGAGTAAGGTGTCATACGAATTGGAATACTAACCCCTCGCCAATTCTGGCGACGGGGTTAGCATTCCACCCTTCTAGAGGGACACGACATGTATGTAACTGTGAACCCTGGTTAAAGTTAAACGAAGCCTCAGCTCCACAAAATGGATGCTGCCACCACAGACACGAGTCTGACCTCCTGCTGCTGGGAGTCCTTCCAGCGAGGAGAGCTTGGACAAAGGGTTTCCTGTCAGGGGCGGTGCTAGCACCATCCCAGACAGGGTTTTGTGTATCCTGGGTAGGCAGGGCTTTACAGGAAGGTGACTGCTGAGTGGCACCCCGGTGCTCACTACGGATCTGCCGGCTAGAACCAGTTCCAGGGGCACACCAGCCCCTGGCCTGGGGAAAGTCCGGCATGGGAGAGGGGTGTAACCACCCCCCTTCCTGGTCCAACCCCTAGGGCAGGACCTAGTCGCGTACCCACCTCTTTCTTTAGGATAAAGGCAGGAGCGGGGACCCTTCCAAATTAGATCATCTTTGGAATCAAGACACGACTTTCTACGAAAGGACTTCAAGATTTCTTCTTCAAGATTCTCCCTTGTGACTAAGGAGTAGTCACCCTGCATCCGCAGGCACCATCTTAAGAACACTGCGGTCTGCTGCAAGTCCTTGCTCCGGAATCCGACTGCCCAGCTCGACGAGAACCGGCTTCCCTGGCACCTCTGACCTCTACCCACCTCTACAGCAAAGCTGAGAACCGTGCGTGCAACGAGACCTTGAGGGACCGGCCATCTTCAAGACTGCACGACTTCTTTCCAGCACGACCGCCGAGGGATCCTCTGGTGAGTGCTTTGGGGTCCGAGAAGCCCCGACCCTGAGCAGCTCCAGCACCGAAGTTCAGCCTCCCAGCATCTCCACGATCTGCGTGGGGCCCTTCTGCTTTTTGCTGCTCACCGCGTTGTTTGGCTACTAGCCCGCTGGCTTGTGGCCTTCTTAACGACGCCCGACGACATCACTGCTGCTGGTCTGGTTGCTCCAGACTGGCCCTTTCTCCCTTCCAAAAGAGGAGCACCCCGGACCCTCCTGGTCCACTCCAGACGCCATTTTGAGTCCACCGCGTGGGCTTGAATTAGCCAAGACTTGTTGCCCCAATCCTGGGTCCAGCGACGTCGACAGCTTCATCCATCGTGGGACAGCTTGCTCCTCCATCCTGGTCGCCGACAACGCCTCCTGGTCCGTGAGATCTGCAGAGCACAGCGTCGCCCACTCACCTAGTCGAGGTGACTACCATCCGGTGCCCTCCTGGTGCCACCATGCAGGAAAACACTTTCCTGCATCGACCCCACTCGGAAGAATCTTGGTCCTCTTAGCGCTGGGATGCCCAAGGGTAGCTATGCGCTCTATAAATCCTCATCCAAATCCAAATCCAAACCGGACTACTGGCTAGTAGTCACGAACTTGGTCCCCTCTGCTTTCAGGTGTCATCCATCTTCGATCCAGGCCTGGATCAACTCGAACTCTCTTCACTGGTCGCCTGCCAGCAACTTCTTTCTTCAGGCTCCTGGTCCGTCTACGAGGATTCCCGACGTCTTTTGAGACCTATGCAGCTGCAGCCCCGGGGCTAGGTAACTTCGGCATTTCGGTGCCCCAGCATAGCCTCACTATCCAAGGGTCAGAATCCACTTTCGTTTTCCTCCTACCAGGTCGGGTTCGCCCGAGAACACTAACTTTGTCCCGCATCACGCGTGAGAGTGTACACTCTGCACCCGAGTCCCCTAGGCCTCCTATTAGTAATCTGAAGGTTCAGTAGTCAAGTCCTAGCGATTCCAAAGCCTATTAGTACAGTACTTACCTGCTAGTAATTTCGCATTCCACTTTTGTAGTATATGGTTTCCCGTGCCCCTCGGGCATTTGTGTAAATTGTGCGAACTCAAGTATTTTCGTAAGAGTTTTGTGTTGTGCTTAGTACCCTGTCCTCATAAAGAGTACGGGGTGTTGTGATTCTAATAAATACATTGTTTATTTTCATAACACTTGTGTGGTGTCCTTTCACTTGGTGTTCAAGGGGTATATGTGATGGTATAACAGCTGGCTTAACACGCCCTCTAGAGTTTAGCCCGAAGACTGCTCGTATCCACGCTACTAGGATAGCTGGTCTATAAGGTTGACTTACAACCAATCACCATAAGGGTTGTTTGGACTGATACAAAGTGCTCACTAGAATAGTGAACATTATATATCAGGCCAACTTCTCACACCGGGTTCTAACTGTGCCGCCAGCATTCCGACACAGGTTCCACGGTCCCAGGCCAACTTTGACCCAGATTATCAGGATTAATCGGGGGATCGGGCGCGGAGCTATCGGCTCACGCCGCCTGCTCCATCGGCGCCTAAGCCACGCTCCCCCCCCCCCTACCGACCCCTGATAATAGTGTGTGTGTGCGCCCACTTGGCTTTTTTTATAGCCACCATAACAAAGTCCCATATGACAATAAAAGTACCAGGCTCTATCCACCTTCCCATAGGCCATATTTTGATATCCCGATTCAATATCGATTCCATGCTCTAAACTCCTTGGATGCAAACGATTGACTTGCCCAGGACGGTCAGCCCAAACTATGTGAGACCTGAAGTGTTCAGTTATACAAGACAGTCAATAATATCAGATTCAAGTCTGACCACCGAGTGTGGGGTCTCGAGCAGTGGAAACCAAAACGAGGGAGATGGTTTTAACGGTCTTTTTATGTCAGACGGCACAGGAATAAGTGGTAAAGGGATTACGATTGTCAGTTGGAACGTTGCAAGATTAAAATCTAAGGGGAATGTTCTAGGCTGGTCGAACCTCATTAACACTTACAATATTCTCTGTTTCCAAGAAACATGGTGCAGGGAAGATGTCAGTTATGAGGGATTTGTTTCTTATAATTTGCCAGTGCAGGGTGCTGGACCAGGGAGAGCGAAAGGTGGTTTACTGATATTAGTATCTATTCTTCGCCCAATAGTAATGAAAAAGTATATAACTGTGGGAGATCATGTTCAGATTCTTTGGCTTCTTTAGGATAAAGGTCGTAACATTCTACTGTTAAATTACTACAATAACATCTTTGATAATACTAGGGTGACAGTAGTAACTGACCTGGCTATTGCCATTGAAAATTTATGTTTAGAAGGGAATGTCACATTTTATTTTATTTGGGTAGGTGATTTTAATATTACATTATGTGAATTGTCAACACAAAAGGTCTGTGGGGTCACAAATAATGCCGGGTGGGATGATTTGCATTTTGGACATAACAGCTATGGGGAAGCACTACACAAATGTATGGGCTGTTATGAACTGGAAATTTTGGACCATTCGAAAGATGTAAATGACCAAACCATTCCGACTTTTATAAACCGGCATTCTAGTTCTGTTATCGATCATGTGATTGTTTCTTCCAATATTATCTCGTGTTGTGCTCCCCCTAGAAGCGAAGTAACCTCATTAAGCGACCATAATTATATCATCTTGGATACTATCTTTTGGGGTGGTAGCTCGGTTAAAGTAGGAATTACAATCACCAATGTAGAGCCACACAGACCCAATGGAGTTAGATTAAGATGGGCAGGGGATAAGGCCCACGACTTAATCAGTTCTATAGTGAAGGATAGTTTGGTAGATATTATCTTCATCCTTGAAAATAACGCTGATCACGAGAAGGTTTTAATCTCTTTCCTTGGTATTAATAATTCTATTGATGCCAGGTTTACTAAACATAATAGTGGACAGCGTTGAAACGGACCAGGTTGGTTCGATCACTTATGCACTACCTCATTAACTAAACTCAAACAGGCGCTTGCAAAAAAGCCCAGGGGCACCACTTCCATTACCAAACTAAGAGTGGATTATAAGCTTGCATTGAAACAGAGGAAGAGTGAGTTACAGCAGCAGGCCTCCCTTAATTAAGCAGCGGAGTTATCTAATAGTACTCCGTTCTGGGCCACGGTCAATTCTCCTTTCCTTAACGACGGAAAAATACCAGAGTTGACTTCCAATGTCCCGAGTGAAGGATGGGTCGCTCATTTTTCTAACATCTTTGATGCACAAGTTACTACTTGTGTAACGATATATCTGTAGAGACATTAGTTAGTGATAGATTCCTTACCTTTACCTTAGAATATCCCCAGGCGTCAGCCTGGATCCAGAAACTTTTGCGTAGCAGTACCCTTGCGCGTCGGTAGGCGTCGTCTGCTTCTCCGCGTCCGTCGTGGGCGCCGTGATGACCTCGTCGGAGTACTTAGACGCCGCCTCCGCGTGCTGACGTCAGTTCTTAGACACAGCTTTTCCGCACCAGAAACGCAGAGCTATGCCAAAAACCAACACTGGTGCCTTGAAAGTAGGGCCCTGAAAGGGGATGACCTTAACCCTAGATATCGGTTCGCAGGACAGGGAGGATGGGTGGGTCGGTAAGGAATCTATCACTAACTAATGTCTCTTACAGATATATCGTTACACAAGTAGTAACTTGTGCATCTGAAAGAGACACGTTAGTGATAGATTCCTTACCTTAGAATAGATACCCCAGCAATACCAACCCCGGTGGTGGGTCTGCGAACCAATGATCACACCAGAAAGTCCTGGAGGACGGAACGGCCAAAGAAGCCATCCCTCCGGACTTGGCTGTCCGGGCAATAATGTCTTGCAAACGTGTGCAGCGAGGCCCACGTAGCCGCCTGGCAAATGTCCTGCAAGGGCACACCTCGACCCAAGGCAGTTGTAGTCGCTGTGGCTCGAGTGGAATGAGCCCTCAGCCGAACAGGGAGTTCCTTCTTTGCCAAGGAGTAACACGCCTCGATACACAAGATGATCCACCGTGAGATGGTCCGCTTGTGTACCGCTTTCCCCTTCCTAGCGCCCACGTAACCAACAAAGAGTTGGTCATCCACCCGGAACTGGCGTGTGCGATCTAGATAAAACGAGAGCGCACGTTTTGGATCCAGACGTTGGAGACCTCTCTTCCTCTCTCGAGCGATGCGGAGGTGGAAAGAAGGTGGGCAAGGTGATGGATTGCCCAATGTGGAAGGCCGTGACCACCTTGGGTAGGAAAGAGGGCCTTGTCCGCAACACAACCTTGTCCGGATGGACTGAAAGGAAAGGGGGCTTACAGGATAGAGCCTGGAGCTCACTTACTCTCCTGGCAGAGGTGATGGCTACCAGGAAGGCAGTCTTCAAAGTGAGAAGGCGAAGAGGACAGTTGTGAAGTGACTTGAAGGGAGCGCACATCAGAAATGTAAGAACCAAGTTCAAGTCCCACTGAGGCATCACAAAGGGAACAGGTGGAAACGTGTGTGTGATGCCCTTCAGGAACTTATTCACAATAGGGGACTTGAACAAAGATGGCTGATCAGGCAGCCTTAGGAAGGCTGAAATGGCAGAAAGATAGCCCTTGATAATGCCCAGAGCAAAGCCCTGCTGGGCAAGAGAAAGAAGGAAGAGAAGAACCTCAGAAAGAGGGGCAGAGAGAGGATCCACAGCATTTGCTGTGCACCATGCCACAAATCTGTTCCACCTGCAGGCGTATACCGACTTCGTGGAGGGACGCCTGGCTGCCAGAATGATGTTACAGACTTCAGGGGGCAAGTCAAATGGCCTCAACTGTCGCCGACTGGCAGCGTCTTAGTCTTAGGACCTCATGAAGGAGACCCTGATTGAGGGCTTCGGACTCACTACTGAAGAATACAGGATCAGGTTCAAGGACACTGGAAAAATCTAGAGTCATTCTTGGGTAGATATTGTAGACTTTTCAGTAAAAACCCTAAGTGGCTGGTAGAAAGGTAACAATGTGCATGATTATGATGGGCTTTACAATTCGTTGATGAAAGAGCATCTGTTAAGTAATTGTTATTGAGAAAATAACATTAGTACCTGGTAGACTTCGCTTCACTTTCTCCTCAAGAGTTGGGGAGGAAGGCAGACTTCTGGGTCAAGATATGGGTGAGCAAAAGTATCAGTGGTGGGGGTGACCAAAATAAAGGGGTTGCTAAGCCACCCACCCTCAATGGAAATATGGTGATCAAAACAAAGATAAAAGCAAAGAGCCTTCAAAAGGCCCCCAAAAACATGTTCAGGGGGGTGGGCCCCGAAACTGTACACAGTCTAAGGGTGGGTGCCAGTGTAAGAACTGGGATCTCAAAAAGGCTTGTTGTCAGGATAGGTAGGCTTTTGGACTCCGAACTGGAGACCATAGCTCTCCCAATAAAAATAATGCCTCTAATGCACCTGCAGTAAATGCTTTGGTATGTCTCCAGATTATGTGACCGCTGGTCATGTTAGAGAGCTCATTGAGGCAACTCTTTTCTCAGACGGTGGGGTGGCTGTAGCTGTCCTGGCTGTCTGGCCCAGTAACCTGGAAAGATACAGCCACTTATGAATGGGATTAGAGTTGAAGCACTAAGAGACAATGGTGCTAGTGGTGGCTGACCAACTGGTGTCCTCTGAACAATACCTGACTGGGGAGACACATACAGTCCTCATTGTTGATAATCAGGATACGGTACATCCCATGGACATGCTATCCTTAGAATGGGGAGGGGTTATGGGCCAGTGGTGGTATCTTCTGCAATTCCTGTACAGTGTCTGCTAGGTAATGATCTAGAGACCTCAGTATTGACTGAGTTTGAAAGAAAAACACATGCAACAATGCTGGGTACACCAGAGTGGGTGTGTGTTCACACCAGAGCACCGTATACAGGCCAGGATTAAAAAGAAAAATCGGAGCCTGGGATTATGGCCCAACCTTCCTAGAGAAAGCGCAAGAAGATAAACCAATACCAGAGTAGGTCCCCTCTCCTCCGGGAGAAGACCTGTCAGTCCGAGGGGGAACTGAGCACCAGGTACTTCAGCCTTATATGGCAGAGCTATTGGGCCTAGGGGAACCCTCCACGTAAGATCTGTGCCAGGGGCAGAGGACTGAGAGGAGTGGATCCTTTACACTGAAGCCAGAAACCCCACACCTGGTGCCACTAGGAGAGTGGAAGCACCACAGAAGTTTAAAGACTTTTTCCTCATATTGGCCTATGACATCCCCCTAGCTGGGCATCATGGCCGGACCAAAACTTGGAAGTAGGTTGGTGAACACCTACTGACCAGGTATGACAAAGAAGGTAAACTAGCTTTGTAACTTCTGTGCCAACTGTCAAGCCAGTGGCAAGCAGATGGCCACCTAAAGGCCCACTTAATTCCACCTCCAGTTGTTAGGGCTTCCAATTGAAAGGGTAGGGATTGATATCGAGCCTCCAACAGCCTCATGTGAGAAAGTGCCATCTTTCTTGCATTGGTATGCCCTCACTTTTTGCTGAACTGCTGATGTGCTTTGACTGAGTGTGCCCTGGGCTCCTGACAACCAGGTACCCAGGGCCTGTGTTCCTTCCCTAAAGCTGTATTTAAAAACAAAACCAAATTGGCATCTCTGGCCACCTATCAGCCCCTAGAAAATGGTACCCTAGGTGCCCAGAGCATGGTGATCAGAGAAGACCCCTATGGGCTGTAGCACTCAATGTGCCACCCTTAGGGGCCCTGTACCCGGACACCAACACACTGCTTTTGCAGGCTGAGTGTCAAAGTACAGAACTAAACAGAGAGTCGACATGGCACCTGTGTGCCATGCCCACAGAACCCACTGCCCTGGCATACTTCAGTCACCCCTCTAGCTGGGTGCCCTATGCCAGTGTTGTGGGCACAGGTGCATGAGCCCTGTGCCGCTACAGTACCCAGAGCCATTCCTGGGCACTGTAAGTGCAGTGATGCCATTAAGAGTATATGGTGCTGGGAGGTTGTCATTACGAACTCCACAGCTCCATAATGGCTACACTGAAGACTGAGAAGTTTGGCATCAAACTTCTCAGCACATTAAACCCGCAATGATGACAGTGTTGGATTTAATGTAAAATGCACCAGAGGGCATCTTAGAGATACCCCCTGAAAACCTAACCAACAATCCACGTCTGATCTGAGTGGCTGCATAGGCTGCCACACAGCAGACATGTTGCTGGACCTCTGGATGGAGAACCCCCGCTCTCCTGGGCCTGGAACAATGCACATCCTGGGCGAGGGGCTAGGTCTCCTCCCCCAGGATGGGTAGGGGGAAGCTTCAAAGGCATGCCGCCTCTGTGAGCTTCTCCAGACCATTTGCTGTACTCAGCAACTGGCCCCCATCAGTTCCAACCCCCACTCTGGTGGGCGGGCAGACAGGCGGAAACCCTACGTCAGGAAGGGGGGTGTGCCAGTTTGTGCCAACACCACCCCTCAGGTGGGAGAGGCGAGGTGAAGCATGACCCTGGGCTCCGGCCATCTTGAAGATGGGGAGCCCTGCCCAATCACAGCCAGGCTCCTGCCCCCCTCCCACAGGAGAGGAGCAGGCTAGGGGGTGTACCCACCCCAGGACAGGGACCTATTGGTCCCTGCCCTTGTCCTACCTGTAACACCCCTAAATTTAGTATTTAGGGGCACCCTAAACCTTCCTTTCTCAGATTCCGATAAGAAAAGAAGAAAGAAGATCAAGAAGAAGAAAAGCCGCCGTGCAGCTGCTAACAACAGGACCACATCTACTGACTTGGCCCCGGCCCTACTGGCCTGTCGATCCTGGAACCTGCTCCTGCTTAATCCCGGCGACTCCTGCGGACAGCAACCTTGGGACACCCGGAGGACCTGCCTGCCTTGACCCTCTTAAAGACTGGGACTCCCATAAGCAGAGGCTCTGCTTCAACAACCACTCCCTGGTGCCAGCCAGGAAGCTCAAGACCTGCCCACACTGCACCCGCCGAGCCTGGCCCGTGCCAGAGTGACACAAGACCACGAGGACGCCCCCCCCGGTGACTGGGACCCGAAGTCCAGGGCCCAAAGACCCTCCTCCACGAACCAGACGACGCCTGCAGCCTCAGAACCAGGGACCCCACCAACCGAGACCAGCCGAGGGTAAGATTCCCGACACCAAAAGACACCCCTGCAAAGGCTACCTGCAGCTACCTGTGCCTGCCTTTGGAGTACCTACCTCTTCTCCAAGATCCCAACTTACCTCTCGAAGTGGTGGTTGCACCTGAAGAATCTCCGTCCCTGAGTCTGCAGCCTTTGTTACCTTTTCACTTTCCCCATTGAACAACATTGAGCGCCCGACAGCTCAAAAGCACCCTGCAACCAGCCGCCCGAGTGCATCAGGCCGTGCACCCTGTGTCCTATCCTACTTCCCCATTTGCCCTGAGCAAGTGACCCGGAGCCCAGCTCCCACAGCCGCGTGGCCTGCTAGCCAGCAGCCACCAACTGGAGGCCCCCTGCCCCCATTGGATAACATTAAGCCTAACTACCTCTGCACCCGGCCGCCACTGTGCCGCGGAGGGTGAACGAATATGCTACTTACCAGTATGCATCTGTTCTTGGCATGTAGGGCTGCTGACATTCATATCTGTGCATAGATCGCAGTCTAGTGTTGGGTCCGGATGATCGCACATTGTTGTCCTGGAAGAGTCTTCGAAGTATCACAAGATAGGTGGCTCCTCCCCTGGACTACAGTGCGCATGGGCATCGACTCCATCCTCAGATTGTTTTTAGCCATTGTAGCCAAGATAGAGTGAAACTAAGTGAATGATGACCATGCTAGAAGTATATGTGAATTCTGCAGCTGCTACAGGCGCCGGGGAGGAGGGCGGGCGATATGAATGTCAGCAGCCCTACATGCCAAGAACAGATGCATACTGGTAAGAAGCATATTCGGTTCGAGGCATGTGGGCTGCTGAATTCATATCTGTGCATAGAATACATAGCAGTCCCTCCATTAACGGCGGCCGCCCGTGCCAGCTGCAGCAGTTTGGAAAAGTGTTTTTAGAACAGCCTGCCCTACAGCTGCCTGCTGTTTGGAGTGCACTTCAACACAATAATGCTTTGTAAATGTGTGTGTGGTAGACCATGTGGCTGCTCTACATATGTCCTCCAAAGGAACATTTCCAAGGAAAGCCATGCGGCGCCCAACTTTCTGGTGGAGTGGGCCCTTGGTGGAATGGTGAGAGTACGCTTGGCTTTCAGATAGCAGATCTGAATACATTTAACGATCCACCTAGCTATACCAGCCTTGGAAATGGGGTTACCTTTGTGTTGTGGCGCAAAGGCAACAAAGAGTTGTTTAGTTTTCCTAAAATCCTTGGTCCTATCAATGTAATACATTTGACGTCAAGGGTGTGGAGCATTCTCTCCGCCAATGACTCAGGATTGTGGAAGAACACTGGTAATTCAATAGTTTGGTTAATATGGAATTGAGACACTACTTTAGGAAGGAATTTAGGGTTAGTGCGAAGCACCACCCTGTTAGAGTGAATTTGAATAAATGGCTCTTGGATAGTTAGTGCCTGGAGCTCACTAACTCGTCGCAGCGATGTAATCGCTATAAGGAAAGTTACCTTCCATGTCAAGAATTGAATCTCGCAGGAATGCAGTGGGTCAAAGGGGGGACCCATCAGCCTGGTGAGGACCACATTGAGGTTCCACTCCGGAGCTGGCGGAGTCCGCGGAGGAATGACTCGCTTGAGTCCTTCTAGAAAGGCTTTAATGGCAGGCACCCTGAAAAGTGAGAGGTGCTGCCTGTTTTGGAGATAAGCAGCCATTGCGGACAGATGTATGCGAATGGAAGCATAAGCCAAATTACATTGGTATAGATGGAAAAGATAACAAATGATGTTCTGAATAAATGCATCTAGCGGGTTAATGTTGTGGTCTGCACAATAAATGACAAACTGCTTCCACTTAGCCGCATAGCATGCTCTTGTGGTGGGCTTTCTTGCCTCCCGGATGATGTCCATACAGTCAGGAGGCAGGTTTAGGTAGCCAAACTCTAAGACCTCAGGAGCCAGATCGCCAGGTTGAGCTATTGCGTATCTGGATGCTGAATGTTGCCATGGCTCTGCGTCAGAAGGCTGGGTGTGAGGCATAGCCTCTGATGCGGTACCACGGACAGTTCTAGAAACGTGGTGTACCATGGTTGGCGAGCCCACGTTGGAGCAACCAGGATGAGAGTCATCGAGTGCTGCCTGCGCTTGCGTGCCACCAGCGGTATCAGAGGTGCTGGGGGAAAAGCGTACGCAAATTTGCCTGCCCAGTTCATCCATATCGCATTGCCCTGCAACTGTGGGTGTGGAAACCTGGCGGCGAAGCTTTGGCATTTTGCATTCTCCTTTGTGGCGAACAGGTCTATCTCTGGATGACCCCACTTTTGGAAGTACGGGTGAAGTACTGATGGATGTATCTCCCACTCGTGCATTTGGTGGCTGTACCTGCTGAGCAGGTCCGCCATCTGATTGTCCTTGCCTGGGAGGTGTTCTGCCATGAGGAAGAGGTTTCTCTGAATGGCCCACTTCCACATGCTCTGAGCCAGATGAGACAGCTGTGGAGAGTGTGTCCCTCCCTGCTTCTGAATGTAGTACATGGCCGTCATGTTGTCCGTCCGGATCAACACGACCTTGTTGCACAGATGTACTTTGAAGGCCTTTAGTGCCATGAAGATTGCCATCAGTTCCAGAACATTGATGTGCATCTTCCTTTGCTGTGACGTCCATAGTTCCTGCACAGTGTAATGGAGTACATGAGCTCCCCATCCCTGGAAAGAAGCGTCCGTTGTCAGGATGATGTGGCACAGGCTCTTGGAACGGTCGTCCCTTGCAAAGGTTTCGTGGATTCCACCAATGCAGAGAGTTGTATGCCCGACCGCTCACCAACACTAGGTCTTTCAACTGCCCGTGAGCCTGAGTCCACTGACGTGCTAAGCACTCCTGAAGCGGACGCATATGTAGTCTCGCGTGCGGGACTATGGAGATGCAGGAGGCCATCATGCCTATCAACTGCATGAACACTCGCGCTGGAAGCGAGTGTTGGGGTTTGAATCGTATCAGCGATTGAATGCTGTTGACCCTCACTGAATTTGGCTGTGCTGTGGCTGCCAGAGTGTTTATCGTCGCACCCAGATACTGCCGTATGTGGGCTGGCTGGAGGTGGGACTTTGGGTAATTCAGTGAGAATCCCAGATCGTGAAGGAGGTGAATGGTGTGGGACACGTGAGCGGCACACTGCTGGGCCGACTTCGCCTGGATGAGCCAGTCGTCCAGATAAGGGTAGACGTGAATGTTCTGTCTCATTAGGTGCGCCGCCACTGCCGCCAGGCACTTTGTAAACACCCTGGGTGCCGTGGTGACTCCGAAGGGCAAAACCTTGAACTGGTAGTGCTGGTTTTGGATGGCGAACCGGAGGTATTTTCTGTGTGACGGGTGTAGTGGAATGTGAAAATACGCATCCTTTAGGTCTAAAGTTGCGAGAAAATCTCCCTGACTGAGCAACGGGAGCACCTGCTGCAGGGTCAGCATATGGAAGTGCTCCGATAGGATGTACTGGTTGAGGTGTCTGAGGTCCAGTATGGGTCTGAGGGACCCGTCCTTTTTTGGTATCAAGAAGTACAGGGAGTAAACTCCTGTGCCTCTTTCCTGCACAGGCACGAGCTCTATTGCCCCTTTTTGCAGCATGATGAGGACCTCCTGCTGCAATAAGTGCAAATGCTCGGCGGACATAGGACGGTGTCTTGGGGGTATGTTGGGTGGAGTGGATGTTAACTCCAGACAATACCCGTACTGTACAAGTTGTCTGACCCACCTGTCTGTGGTGATGGTTCTCCAGACCGGCAGGAACTGCTGAAGACTCCCCCCGACCGGTGTTATGTGGTCGGGGGCAGTGACAAGGCGTCACTGTTTGCTGGTGGCAGAGGATCTGCAGTTGTTGTTTCCACGACCTCTGCCCTTGGCGCTGTTTCCACGATATCCACCTCGATTTTTGTTGTTGTATGTGGACTGTGTGTTGCCTTTGTAGAACTGCGTTGATTGGGAGAGCTGGCCTCTGGAAACGCCTCTAGTGCCTGAGCGACGAAAAGACCCACCCCGGAACTGCTGGGACTGTAAGGCACCCATGGACTTAGCAGTTTCCGTGTCCTTTTTAATCTTTTCTAGGGTGGTGTCAACCTCTGGGCCAAACAGGTGATCTGGATTCACTGTTTGATTAAGGATGGTGGTCTGTATCTCCGGCTTAAATCCGGAGATTCTCAGCCAGGCATGTCGTCTCAGCATAACACTAGTGTTGACAGCCCTGGCTGCGGTGTCAGCCGCGTCCAGTGCACACTTAATCGAAGCATTAGAGATCAGCTTCCCCTCTTGAATAAACATTTCAGCTGCCTCCTTGTATTTATCTGGCAGGTGTTGCAACAGGGTCTCCAGTGTGTCATAGTGTGCCCTGTCATACCTCGCTAGAAGCGCTTGTGTATTGGAGATACGCCAGATATTGGCAGCCTGTGCTGCCACCCTTTTCCCTGATGCCTCAAAGACCTTAGATTCCTTGTCTGGGGGAGGAGCATCACCCGTTGTCTGAGAATTAGCCCTCTTCCGGGCATTCGAGACAACAAGAGAGCCCAGAGGCAACTGTCCTTTAATATAGGTAGGATCCGTAGGCGCTGGCTTATACTTTTTCTCGATCCTAGGGTTTATCACCCTTGCTCTGGTAGGCTCTTTAAAGATATCTCCAGCATGTTTTAAGACACCCTTCAACATAGGTAGAGTTTTGGCAGTCCTTTCTGAGACTGAAAAGGTATCAAAAAGGAAATAGACGTCAATAGGGTCAGCATGGAGCTGGACGTTGGGATTGTTAGCCACCCGTTCAATGAGGGCATTAAATGCTGCAGAATCCTCTGTAGGAGACGTCTTCACAAAATAGAGTTGAGTGTCTTGTCCAGAATGAGGATCACCTGGGTCAGCACCAGCAGCCCAGGGTTGATTGGTATCATCAGGGTCTATATAGACAGGATAGCTGTACTCGTCCTCATCATCGCCCTCCCCAGGGTCCACATCAGAGTCAGTGGGCGAGACACCTCGAGTCTGTGGAGAAGTTGGTTCCACTAGGACAGGAGTGGAAGCAGAGTCCTTCTTTCTCTTTAGGGGAATCTTGTAGGACTCCATAGGTTGTCCCGGGGCAATTTTCCGCTTGTGTAGGGAAAGTCTGCCCGTTTCGGCATCAATAAAATGTTAATGTATTTCGTCCACTGAAGAATGTCGATGCTTCAGGGTGGACACCCCCGTCGACGACTTTGGCACCGAGAACACCTTCTCGGGGACGCTGGCGACCGCTTTAGGGGTGAAAGCCCTTCGGCGGCAACGTGAAGTGAATGGGCGTCGACGCCTGGTGAGGTTTCTCGACTGGCTTCGGAGGTGGAGGATCTGTTGGTCCGACCGTCGAGGCCTTCTCCCTGATGCGCTGTAGGGAGTCCGTCACCTTCTTGGTGAACGCGGCGGACGGGCGCGCTGAGTCGACGGGATCCTTCGAGGCCCCACTAGGAGTGGACTCTCGGGGTGCGCCGCTTTTGGCCTTGTCCCGTTGACGCGGCGTCTCGAGAACTTTCGGGTCGCCGAGCCCTTTCTTCGGGTCACCGATTCCTTTGTTGGTGTCGACCGCCTTCGGCGCAGACTTAATCGGCTCGACCACCTTGACTGTAGTCGTCGGCGCGGCAGACTTCGTCTCGACGCCCTTGACTTGAGCCTTCGGCTCGACAACACCCTTTTGCTTCTTCGGCGCCGAGGGCTCCGAGGCCTTGGATCCGACCAAAGTGATGCGCACTTTCGGTTTAGAGGCGGGCACCTGCGCTGTGTCTTGTGTCGAGACCGTAGGTTTCGCGTTCGGTTTCGATTTACCAGGGTGTGGCTCAATAGCAATGTCTGTGGCCGAGCCCGAAGGCGGGCCGTAGAACCCATCGTAAGATCTTGGGTAAGGCCTAGTGGCGATCCCTCGACCTGAGCCTTATGAATCGGTACGATCCCAGTGTCCGCATCGTAGTCTTAGTCGACGTCCGATGTGGGATTCTACAGGTTGTCACCGATGTCCCCGGTAACTTCTTCCTCGACATCCCCGGCATCGAAAATGTCTGCAGGCGCCGGTGCAGGCTCCTGGCGCGCAGCACGTCGATGCTTAAGCGTCTTCTTGGACCTGAAACGGGAACAAGCCATGCAACTGGCTTCATCATGGTGCGGCGACAGACACTTGTTGCACACCGGGTGGACGTCGATGTGGGGATACTTCGAGTTGCATACGGGACATCTTTTGAACGGACTTCGTTCCATGATGAACAGTCAATAGGGTCTGAGGCGTCGACTGGGCCCTCCGCGTCGAAAGCACGCGGGTGATGGTATCCGGCTCGGAACCGAGCTGGAAGAGTTAGGCACCGAACGCAAGACAATACCGACGTGTACTAAAGACCTTTTGGTCTTAAGAAAAGTTTTTTATCGATTCCGACTAGAGGGAACCAATATACATCCGAACCCAATGGCGGAAAAAAACAATCTGAGGATGGAGTCGATGCCCATGCGCACTGTAGTCCAGGGGAGGAGCCACCTATCTCGTGATACTTCGAAGACTCTTCCAGGACAACAATGTGCGATCATCCGGACCCAACACTAGGCGGCGATCTATGCACAGATATGAATTCAGCAGCCCACATGCCTCGAACCCAACAGTACCTACCTGACCCTGGGGGACCCCTGAGTCTATGCCCGGAACCCTAACTTCCCCAGCCGAGTACTCACCTGGAAACCGGTAACTCACTTACCTGCCATTGGATAACATTGACTGGTTTGACTCCAAAATTCTTTTAAGTGTGAAATTTTGAAAACTTAAAATATTCCCATAAAATCAACCGAATTCCGAAGTACTCATCTGTGATCAGGAGAGAAGCAAGTACTGCATCTTGTAGCCCAGTACTGAACCGCAAAAGTAATCCTAGTCGGGTTTACTAGAAACTTGAATTTTCTCCATAGGAATCCATTGTGTGCTTTTCTGTGAAATTTCTTTTAAGTGTCTACTTTTGAAAACTTGAAATATTCTTTAAAAATCATAACAAATACTGAAACATAATTACTTACCTGTTTTAAGAGACCCTAGTGCTGGACCTAGAAGCCCAGTACTGGATTACAAAAGTAATGAGATCGTACTTTAACTGCAACCTGAATTTTCTCCCATTGGATAACATAGCCAGTTTTTCATTGAAAAGTTTCTAAGTGTGAACTTTTAAAATAGCTTTATATTCCTTAAAAATCACTGCAATAACAAAAACGTTTTTACTAAACTGTTTTCACCTTAGATCCCAGGACTGAAGAACATTAGTTACTACCTGTAAACTGTGGTTCTCCAGTATTGGTGTCTTTCATAGATTCACATGCTTGAATATTCCCCGTCGTCGAAGTGGGAGTCCCATGGTACATAAAATAGTAGTAAAAAAAAAATAAAAAAAAATATATATATATATATATACACACACATACATATAGAAAATTATATAATTATACATATACATAAGAAATGTAATACATATAAAATATATAACATAAAGTTAAAAGTACCATAGAACTGAAAAAAGGCCCATAGAAGCCTTAAAGGGAGAATTCACTTTAGTAACATATCCTAGTCATTATAATAGTCCACTTTCCAGCCAATCAGGCAACAGCACCCTCTAGAACCTTCTCCTCAGAAGCTCAAGCCCTCAGATTTTCGTAGCACCAAAGTGACCAAGAGTGCATGAGGAGAAGAGAGCCTCTGAGGGGAGGAAGGGTGGGTCGCATGTGAATCTATGAAATACCAACACTGGAGAACCACAGTTTACAGGTAAGTAACTAATGTTCTTCTCCAGTATTAGGGGTGTCTTTCATAGATTCACATGCTTGAATAAGAGTAGAAAGCAGTGAAGTAATACATGAGTCATAAAAGGAATTCCAAAACCAGGTAAGTAAAACCATAGTATAGTTAATATAGCATACATTCAGACATATGGCAAAACCTTTTATAACAGGAGGCTGGAAGCAACAGAGGCTCACCTTAGTTAAAAAGATTTCGTAACATAGCTTGGCCCACAGCAGCATCTACGGCGTCCGCTGACTCCAGACAGTAGTGCCTCGTAAACGTGTGTCTGCTCGACCACGTTGCAGCTCTGCAGATCTGGCGCAGAGGCACTCCAGCAAAGAGGGCGGTAGATGATGCCACAGCCCTTGTCGAGTGTGCTCGCACCGGAGCAGAGAGAGGCTTTCCGGCCCGGCAATGGCAGAAAGAGATGGCAGAAGAAATCCATCTAGTAATGGATTGTTTAGTGACTGGCTGTCCTTTGCATATTCGGCATCAGGCCACAAAGAGCTGGTCTGATTTTCGAAAAGGAGCGGTGCGCTGGATGTAGAATTTCAGGCAACGGTTTAAATCCAAGGAATGCAGAGAACGCTCAGCGGGAGACTGAGGGTTTGGGAAGAAAGTTCTGAGAATGACGGGCTCATTCAGATGGAAATCCGAAGGAACTTTGGGAATGAATTTCGGATTTGTCCGTAAAGTAACAGCGTCCTTAGAGAATTGAAGAAATGGAGGTTGGATTGTGAATGCTTGGATGTCCCTTACTCGCCTTGATGATGTAAGTGCGAGTAGAAGAGCAACCTTTCACGTGAGGAATTTTAAGTCCACTGAATGGATGGGTTCAAAAGGAGGTAGGAGGAGCTGAGATAAAACCAGATTCAAGTGCCATGAAGGCGGCGGACGACATATGGGCAGATACATTCGAAAAAGGCCTCTGAAGAACTGTCGAATGATCTAAGAGGAATACAGAGAGGTGGTGCCATCATGACGAAAGTGGGCAATCGCTGCCAGAAAGACTAAGAGTGGAATGAGAAAGTCCTGACTTCTCTAGAGATAAGAAAAAAGGCAGGATTTGCTCCGGCTTGGTGTGCATTGGATCAAGGGCTTCCTAGTGACACCAAACACAAAAACGCTTCTATTTCAATTGATATGTTTTAATGGTGGAAGGAGCACGTGCATGAGCCAGCACTTTCCTGCACTCCGGAGTGATATTCAGACCTGCAAACTCATTGTGTTCAGGTTCCAAGCATGCAATTGGAGATATGCCGGATCCGGATGGCAAATTCGTCCTTTCTTCATGGTGAGCAGGTGAGGCAGAGGGCGAAGAGGTATCGGATCGCACTGAGACAATAGGAGGAGGTCCGTGAACCACGGGCGAAGTGGCCACGTGGGCGCAATCAGTATGACATGGCATTGTTGAAGCTTCATCCTGTGCAGCAGGCGTGGAACGAGAGGGAGCGGGGGAAAAGCGTAGACTAATTTGCTCGACCAATTGATCGAAAAGGCATTCCCGCTCGACTCTGTGGGGATGCAGGCTTGCAAAGCGTAGGCATTTGCGGTTGGTTGGGGTCGCAAACAGATCCATCTGTGGATGGCCACACTGGCGAAAGATGTACTCCAGAGTGGGTTGGTGGAGTTCCCACTCGTGATTGTCTGCCAGAGATCTGCTGAGACAGTCGGCAAGAGTGTTGGAGACGCCCGGCACATGAACTGCGGTCAGGTGAACCTGGTGTTGAATCGCCGAAATCCAGATTTCTAAGAGATCTCGTACCTCGCTGCTTGTTGAGGTAGTGCATGCTGATGATGTTTTCTGTCCACACCAGCAGCGATTAACCTTGTATCAGCATCCGGAAAGATTTCAGGGCAAGAAAAATGGCTAATAGTTCTAGACGATTTATATGCCATGTGCGTTGAGCTGCAGTCCATTTGCCCTTGACTGACATTCTGGTGAGGTGTGCCCCCCAACCCTCCAAGGAAGCATCCGTTGTGAGGGTAAGCGTAGGAGTGGTTTCCTGGAAGTGCCGACCAGCGGCGATATTTGGAAGGCTAGCCCACCATTCCAAAGCTGTTTGAATGCAGGGGGTCAGGTAGAGTGTGTCGTTGAACGACCCCGAAATTTGCTTCCATTTTTTGTCCACCTCCTCCTGTATGACTCATGTGAAGTCTGCAGTGCGGGATCAGATGTATGCAAGAGGAGGCCATGCCCAGAAAAGATTTCAAGATCCAGACAGAAGTGGACTTTTTTGATTTTAGAAAAGCGACCATCTTGAGTATGCAAAGTTGTCGCTCCTGTGATACAAACACCTGTGCCAGACGAGAATTGATTAAGGCTCCTAGAAAGATTCTCTGTTGTGAGGGGCGAAGATGAGACTTTTCCTCATTTACAGAAAGGCCCAAGGTGCAGAAAAGTGACAGGCAAGTCTGAGTATGCTGTCTTGCTGTTTGACATGTCTGTGCTTTTATTAGACAATCGTCCAGATAAGGGTAAAATTCAATGCCTTGCAGGTGAAGGAAAGCTGCGACCGGAGCCATGATCTTTGTGAAGACTCTTGGCGCTGATCGAAGGCCGAAAGGCAATACCTTGAACTGGAAGTGCTTCGATCCGACAGTGAAGCGACGATATTTTCTGTGTTTGTGATGTATTGGCACATGAAAATATGCATCTTGGAGGTCGATAGTGGAGAGGAACTCTCCGGGGTGGAGGTATTGTAAAATTTCCAGTAGGGTCAACATTCGGAAAGTTGGTGATTTGATGAATTTGTTGAGGGCTCGTAAGTCCTGAATGGGGCGCCACTCTCCGCACTTTTTCTTAATTAAAAAGAAGCGGGAATAAAAGCCCCTGCCCTGTTGTGCTCGTGGAACCACTTCGACAGCCCCGTTTTTTTATCATGATCTTGACTTGAGCCAACAGATCTTTGAGATGAGGTGGGGGGGGAGGGGGGGGGGGGGTGTGACCGGAAGGTTGACGGGTGGGTGAAAATAAATTTTGTAAACTCGAGAACATGTCCTTTCGAGATGACATCTAGGACCCAACGATCCGAGGTGATATGAGACCAATTTAAGAAGTTGTGGGAGATTCAACCTCCAATCTTCGGAGTCGAAGAACACTTGTTGCTGGGGAAGTCACTGCTTTTTGGAGGTGTTTCCCCCCCTGTAATTATTTTTCCTCCAACTGTAACTATTTTTCCTCCAATAAGGTCTTGAATCGGTTTGGCGATTTTGAGATTGGTAGCTGTATCTTTGCTTGTTGTCGCCATAGGATCGATATTGGGAGGAGCCACGAAAATTTGAATAACTGCCTCTGCCACGTGCTCCTCGAAAAGGCTGTTTCCTGTACTGGAGGTTCCCTAAGGCACGAGCAGTATCCTTGTCCTTTTTAATGGATTCCAGAGCCTCGTCGACATGCTTGCCAAACAGGGAATCACCATCACATGGAAAATCAAGAATTCTCGCTTGCACCTCAGGGCGAAAACCCGTAGATTTGAGCCAGCCCCGGCGTCGTAAAACAGCAGCTCCAGCAAGCTGTCTGAACCCTGTCGAAGAGATGTCAACAGCGCAGTCAATAATCTCTAAAGAGATTTTCTCTCCTTCTTGGACTATCGTCCGGGCCACGGCTCGGACGGAATCTGGGAGCTGGTCAATCAAGGCTGCAATTTCTGACCACATTTGGCGGTCCTATCTTCCAAGAATAGCCAAGGAGTTGGCCGCTCTGACCGTTGTGGCAGCCATGGTGGTCAATTTCTTGCCGATAGAGTCTAATCGGCGCCCTTCTTGGTCCGGAGGGGAGGTTAGCGGAGTGGCTGGATTCCTTGAACGTTTTTGGGCAGCCTGTGTTACGACGGAATCCGCCTTAGGGTGTAAAACAAGGCATGCTGGAGAGTCTGCAGGCGCCTTGTATTTTTGTCCAGACGTGGTAACACAGCAGGGATGGAATTTGGTCGTGCCATAAGTTTGAGACCTTCTTCCCAAATAAAATCAATAATTGGGATGGTATGGGTTTGCTTGAGGAGTTTGATCTTTGAAGTCATAGAGGAAGCAATCTGTTTGCTGCATCTCCAAGGTTAAATGGAAACGTTTGGCAGCACGTACCATTAAATTATGAAAGCTTCCGATGTCCACCGGCGGGAAAGGCAAAGGCGATGTCGGTGGCGTAGATGGTGTTTGGGCTCTGTAATCATCCCAATCCTTGAGGACGTTATCTACATCCTGATCAGTGTCCTGGTTCACATCCGCATCATCATCTGTATCCTACTGCGGACGGACCGGCGATCGCGGTGTCTCCGTAGGTATTGATGCTGGCAGCGCAGGGTTGAGGAGTTGGAGAAGTAGGCGCAGATGGAGGGAATCTGCGATTATAATCGTCCAACATATGCTGCAGGTTGGTCCCCAATGAGGACGGTATCGGAGTCATTTGTTCCTCATGAGGTGCAGCAAAGCGAGCATCATGGACGGGAAAGAGCACACCCCTCCTCCTCATAATCTTCATCCTCTTCTTGGCACTTTATATTGAGTTCAGATGGACTGGACGCAGGACGAAAAACGTCATTCACATAGGAACAGTCATCAGAATCCTCTCCTGCCGACTCAGATAATTGTGTTGGAAGAGTAGTAGCATCAGTTATAGGACTCAGTGGAACTGGGCTTTTGGCCACTGAAGCTGTAACCACTGTAAAAGTAGTTGCAGTAGCAAGTGAAAGGTGTGTCGTCGACGGTCCCATCGACGAGGTGGCAGTAGAAACAAATGTAGATGGCAATCGAGCCAGCGACGGAGATAATATCTTCTCCTTTGTCTTAATCGACGTAGATTTGCGTGCCGTTGATGAGGCAGTCGTCGACGAAGGTGGAATCGTCAGCGTAGACGGCACCGTCGACAAGGATGTTGCTGTCGATGGGCTGGTAACCGTCGACAAGGATGCAGCCGTCGACGAGGTCTTGGCCGTCGTCGATGTGGCCGTCGACGAAGATGTGGGCGTCGACTATGGGCGCGTCGACGAGGCCTTCGACGACGAAAGCTTCTTAGCCACAGGCGTCGACGAGGGAGGTTTAATGGCCGTCGACGATATCTTGAGAATAGAGGAAATAGGCCTCACCTCTGGAAGCGTCGACGACGAGGTAGACGTCGTCGTAGTCCTCGTTGACATAGAACACGTTGTCGTCAACGTTGGTACAGCGTTGACGCATCTCTTAGTCGTCGACGGTCCCGTCAACGAGCTGGCACCCGTTTTAGATGACGAGGGCACAGCTTGGGATTGCGACGCCAGAGAACCAGGTCCCGTAGGCGTGGAGCCTGGCAAATCCCATGGGGAGACAGATTTAGAAGCGTCGACAAGCTTCTTTCTCTTCAGGAAAGGAGAAGGCACCTCAGTCTCTGACCCACGCTTAAGAGAGGCTTTAGAGTGGAAAGAAGACACGCTTTCCATGTCAGAAACAGGATCTTCGGAAGTCTTCAACTTCTGTAGCCACAGGAGAAGAAGGGCCTCTATCTTTTAAAGTCTTTGAGGAGAAGGTTCTGCAAAACTTGCAGTTTTTAACGTCATGGTCCGGGTAAAGACAGTAAATACACTTACTGTGAGGATCTTCATGAAAAAGGCGAAGCTTTCCACAGGAGGAACAAGGTCTAAATAATGATTTTTTAGTAGAAGACATCTTGAGAGTTGAAATAGGCAAACAAGTTGAAGAACTGAGCAGAGCTCAGGGAGACTCCCTTCACACGACGTGCGGTAGAAAACCTGAGGCTTGAGCTTCTGAGGAGAAGGTTCTAGAGGGTGCTGTTGCCTGATTGGCTGGAATGTGGACTATTATAATGACTATGATCCATACTAATATAATAAAGAGAGAGCCCAAACCTTTGAGGCGGGTAATCTCAGGAACCACAGCACCAATCATAACACCCAATATAGCGTTGGAAAGGGCAGTTGCAGCAGAAGGACATAGGCTATGCAGACGCCCACCATATACATTTAAAAGGTAAAAGAACCGTGACAGCAAAGTAGTCCCTTGTGGGCGTGTCTGCGTTGTGCTGTGGGCGTGACAAACACTGGGGGCGTGTGGTACGTTCCGCCCTTCATGCCATGTCTCATATTGTGTGCTAATTCCACCATGCTTCCTTTAAATACCCCTGCAACCCATAATTATAACCCACCCTTACTCCTTAAAATACCCCAACACCCTTAAACACTAACCCATCTTAACCCTATAAATATACCCTGTACCCTAAAACCCAAACCTATCCCCAAACCCTAAAAATACCCCTGTACCTCAAAACCCAAACCTAGCCCTGAACCCTAAAAATACCCCTGTACCCCAAAACCCAAACCTAGCCCTGAACCCTAATACCCCTGCTCCCCAAACCTAGCCCTGAACCCTAAAATAACCCTGTACCCCAAACCCAAACCTAGCCCTGAACCCTTAAAATACCCCTGCACCCCAAAACCCACCCCTGAACCCTAAAAATACCCCTGTACCCCAAAACCCAAACCTAGCCCTGAACCCTAAAAATAACCCTGTACCCCAAAACCCAAACCTACCCCTGAACCCTAAAATACCCCTGTACCCCAAAACCCAAACCTAGCCCTGAACGCTAAAAATACCCCTGTACCCCAAAACCCAAACCTAGCCCTGAACCCTTAAAATACCCCTGTACACCAAAACCCAAACCTACCCCATAACCCTTAAAATACCCCTGTACACCAAAACCCAAACCTACCCCTGAACCCTAAAAATACCCCTGTACCCCATAACCTAAAACTATATCTGAACCCTGAAAATACCCAAACACCCCAAAACATATACCCCAGTACCCCAAAACGTATACCCCTATACCCACACTTACCTTATCCAAACATTAAAAAAAACATGCTTTTACCATTCATGCATTTACAACTAATTTCGTTGTAAATGTATGCGTGGTAAAATCATATAAAATGTAATGCCATGCGTTATAATGGCATTGCGGAGTCATGGTACTTTCGTAATGGAAGTATGCGGAGTGATGGTATGCGGAAAGAAAGTTGCGGAATAATGGGTGTTTACCTTCCCCCGGTAAGTACATTGGTGGCACGGCGGCCCACATCTCCAGCAACATACTCATATTTTTTCACCACCCATTTGAAAAATGCACAGGTCTCTCTCATTGATGACCAGCTCCGACATACACTTTTAGACACACCTCCCGCCACAAGTTCTAGAATTGCGAACTTTAGAGCTAGGGAGCTACGTTTGAATCTCGGCATCAGCTCAACATCCTGTGATTCCAGGCAAATCACTTTGTCTCCCCGTGCCTACCACAAATGAATGTGTTCTTCTGTAATGTAAATTGTGCTCATGCCATGTTGTCGAGTTCGCGCTATATAATATTGCAAGGAAAAATAAAGTAGGGAAACGAGTTCACACACTACTGAACGCGCACTCTTAAGTGCATCAGTAGTGCACTGTGAATGGGAGCGTTTCACAGGCCTGTCACAGATAGGAAATGCTATCAAAACGAAATCTCACAAAACAATATACTACTGGCCGGCAGCAATCCATATCCGGACAACGTCGGGACGGGCTGCTAGTACGTTACTAAAGTGAATTCTCCCTTTAAGGCTTCTATGGGCCTTTTTTCAGCTCTATGGTACTTTTAACTTTACGTTATATATTTTATATGTATTACATTTCTTATGTGTATGTATATATATATATATATATATATATATATATATATATATATACATACATCTTCGTCGACGGCCACATTATATATATACACTATATACTATATATATATATATATATACTATATATATATATATATATATATATATATATATATATATATATATATATATATATATATAAAGAAACTCGCCAAGCAATCCCCAGCCCTGCCACGTTACACCAGGCTAGAAAAAGACGAAGAGAGGAACCCGTTTTCTTGGTGCCAAACAAAGTGCGTTTATTTCAGCTTAATTTTGCTCAGCATGCCCGCCATTACGGGTTTCGACAGTATCCACTGTCTTGATCACATGATGTGATCGCAAAGCCAAAAGGGAAATTTATACAATAGACACAAAGGGTGGACTAATCGTAACCACCTACATATGTAAACAAGTTTCAAACAAGGAAACAAAGAAAGGACTATAAATGTAGTTTAAGCCTTCTTGGTCACAAATAGAACCCAAAGTGGGTATATGTACGGTCATGTAATGTCATATATGTACACATGTGCAACATTGAGCAATTGAATAAATACATATATAAATAGATTCATTACATCAAAGACCAAGTTTCCTGATTAAAACCTGTGCAAAATAAATCCCAAGTGGGAATCTACATTAAAGTGTCTTGTGCAACATGTAAACAATAATCTCAGTAAACATGAGCAGATTTTCATCTTTTCCCCATTTTATAGCAAGGAGCAGATATTCTAGCTAAGTGCAAAATAGAACTATAAAGTGCAAAGTGCAATCAGTGAAATAGTAAATTACAGATATTTAATGTAATTTTTATAAAAAAGTTTTCATTGTAGTGTAAAGGGAGGAGCCCCTCCCTATCAAATAAGCTATCTGACTGATGTTATAAAACAGCTATATACCATGGCAATCGATGGAAAAAGAGTGATAAACTGTTTAAGAGAAACATGTGGCTGCCAAAGAACATGAGATATACCTGATAAAACTGACATTTTGAGTTAAATACTAACCCTAGATGTTATAATAGATGCTGATAGTTCATTAACAGGTATACAGATCCTCACTAGCATTCAGCTCCCCAGGGGTACGACTGTCTAATTCTAAGATATAGCGAGTTTCCAGGACCCTCAAAAGTGCATCCCTATTGCCACCTCTTTTGAGAGGCAATATGCAATGAATGACATAATAAGACAGGTGTTTGGGGTCACTCATGAGAACTTTGGAAATGGCGCGCCACAGGGTAGGATTGATCCTTGTTGATGATTGCTCTTATGTGCTGCAGTATCCTCCTGTGTACCGGCAGTCGGGTGCTCCCTACATACCGGAGGTCACAGGGACACTGCAGCACATAGACTGCAAACTCAGTCTTGCAAGAGAGCGGTTTGGTGATGGGTACAGGATCATCTTTGAAAGGTGTGGAACACTGTGATTTGTTGCAGTCATTTTTACATGCTTTACAACTTGAACATTTTAAAACACCCTTTCTCAAAGTCATAAATGTCTTAGAGATGGGTTGTTCCAAGTGATTCTTGACAAGTCTATCAGACATAGAGGTGGATTTCCTAAAGGAAAATTCCGGTCTTCTGCCGACTAGACCACCAATGACAGGGTCCCCCGTCACCAGGTTCCAGTTCCGACTGAAGATTTTCCGGATCTCCTTATGTTGTTGGTTGAAGGTGACTATGACTCGAGGAATTTGAGATGGTGTCTAAATGAGATGTTCTTGACACCATTTTAGGAGCTAAAGCCTGGTCTCTAGAAATAGTATTAGAGCGCTCCATTGCCTTGGCTAATACACCCTCAGAGTAACCCCGTGTCAGAAAGCGCAATTTACTTGCTTCCATGGCTTTGGAACACTCCATTTCGTCACTACAGATTCTTATGAAACGAAGCATCTCCCCAAAGGGGATGCTCCGTATCAAATGATGGGGGTGCTGGCTGGCCGCGTGCAGGACGGTGTTACCTGCAGTCGGCTTTCTATATAGCCTGGTCGCTAATGCTCCTGAATCAATATAGACCTCTATGTCCAAAAAGCATACCTGCACTGTACTCATGGTGGACGTGAATTCAAGATTTAAATTGTTGGTATTGAGCTGTTCTACAAACTCTCTCGCTTCCTGTATTGTACCTTGCCATATGAGGAAGAGGTCCTCTATATACCTCAAGTATAGGGGGACATGGTTCTCCATGCAGGCCTGATGTTGTACCATGAGGACCTGTTCCTCCCACCAGCCCATGTGCAAGCATGCTAGGCTGGGAGAGAAACAGGCCCCCATAGCTACCCCTCTGATTTGCTGGTAAGCCTGATTGTTGAACAGAAAATAATTCTGTTCCAAACAGATTTTTATCATGGCAATCAACATAGAATTATGTGCAGAAAAATTGATTGCACGTCTATTCAGGTAGTAGTTAACAGCTCTAATACCATCATTGTGGCATATTGACGTATACAATGACGTGACGTCCAAGGTCATGAGTATACAATTAGAATTCCATGAAAAGTTATTTAGTTTTCTTACAAAGTCAGATGAATCCTGTACATAAGAACTTAGGTTCTTCACACTGTCTTGCAAAAAATAGTCAATATATGTCGACATATTTTCGGTGGAGCTATTGATCGCTGAAATTATAGGTCTTCCGGGGGGATTGTCCAAACGTTTATGTATTTTGGGAAGCAGGTAGAATGAGGGTATGATTTGAAACTCTTTTCTGAGAAACCCAAATTCTTCCTTTGAAATCAAATTTCCACTTTTCCATGCAACAAGTTTAGCATTCTGATCTTCCCATGCTGATCTTATCGCTCCCAAGTTGCTTCTCCTATAACAGGACTGATCATGCAGTTTTTTCTCTGCTTCCTGTATGTACATCTGTCTGGGCCACAAAACTACATTGCCACCCTTATCCGCTTGGCGGATCACAATATTGTTGTTAGATTCCAATTTCTTTATAAGGGTGTTGTAGCGTTGGTTTAAATTGCTGATCACCATGTGTCTTACTGGTTGCAATGTACAGTTTTTTTTAGATCTTTTGTGACCAGATCCTGATAAACATCAATGTTATCATGAGGCATCGTTTGGAGGAATATGGATTTCGGTTTGAAGGGAGTGACACAAACCGCCTGGTCGACTCTTGATCTGACTAAGGGGACTGATATTGATGGATGTGTTTCTTCTTGTAGAGCCCATATGTCATCAAAGTCAGATCGGTCTCCAGTTTCCAGGAGTAGTGGGCTAATTTCAGTTTCTCCAGGTTTTTTCTTTTTGGTAGGTTGCACCTTGAAGTATTGTCTGAGCTTAAGCTTCCTAACAAAACGGAAGGCATCCATCCTTGTATCAGCGTAGATAAAATTGCAGGGAGGGCAATATGTCAAACCTAAACTGAGGATTTTTGATTCTTTGTCCGTGAGAGCCATTGTTGTAAGATTCATTACTGAGCAGGGGCTGTCGCCTGTGTTTTTGCTGCCTTTTTGTTCCAGCGACCTTTGAGGCTTTTGATTGTTGTTTGTTTTTCCTGGCACAACATTTCCTCCTTTCCAGTTGGCCCTTTGGTGTTTTGACCGCCAATCTGTACCCTGGGTCTCAGCGTGTCCCGACGGTCCTGGCACATACAGCTTACTTCTTGGGCCAGGGACAGTGCGGTAAACCCCAAAGGCATACTTTTGGCTCCCTCATTCTCAGATTCGCTTCCTACTGAGCTCGCATCTGATGAAGACGGAATAAGAGGAGTACTGCCAGGTGCAATACTTCGTGTTTTCCTGGCTCTGGCTTTCACACTTTCATATCGTTTTGCATAGGTAAAGATTTGGCCATGCAGATAGTCCCAAGCGATCCCGCTCGAATTTAAAAGCCTTGCGTTTTTTTATGATTTCTTCCTCCTTATTGAGCCTGAATGTCATCTCAGCTCGCATTTTATCTATAGCCTCACTCACACCCATGCCCTTAATTTCTTCCTCCAGTTCCTCAATCTGGGCTTGAAGCTTGCAACGGTCTGACTCGGCATATTTCACCAAGATTCTCATCAGTTTGGCCGACGATTCCAGATTTGCCTCAGCCCATTCTGTGAGCATATCTGGGTCAGGTGTTTCGTAGCTTGGGGCGAGACTAATACATAATCCTCTGGGTACCCTTCCCTCCTGCAAATACATATTTAAGGATTTGTTTTCCCACCATTTAGATTGCTCCTTGAGTTTGAGCTTTTCCAACTTTCTGTACAGATCTCTTACAGTCGGATTAGCATTGCCAATGGTTGTTTGTCGTATTGAGTCAGTTCCCCCAGCTGGGGGTTGTACAAATACGAGGCCGGCCGCCTCTTCTCTGCTCCGCAATACATCCGCGGACATAGCTGTGATGTAGCAATGTATCAATTAAAGCTTTACTTTGTTTTTAGGACTTATGTCCACAGTATGCAAAGTACGTTCTTGCTAAATTGCGAACACAGTCCCGGCACACTCCCCGCCAGACAGTCTTGTATCTCCTACCACGTGGGATTACCGCTATGCCGTCTGCTCTTCCGAAACCGAAGGCTGCGATTCCCTCTCCGAGGCAAGACTTCACAGTGTCCGGGGGCTCCTGGCGGCTAACTTCACGCCGAAGTCTCGCAATGGGCAGCTCCGTAAACAGAGCTCTCTGCTTCCTGCCGCCGAGCCTCACAAGGGGGGAGGGGTTCCTCTCGCACCAACGAAAGCCTTCAGGTGCAAGAAATGAAAAAGAAACTCGCCAAGCAATCCCCAGCCCTGCCACGTTACACCAGGCTGGAAAAAGGCGAAGAGAGGAACCCGTTTTCTTAGTGCCAAACAAAGTGCGTTTATTTCAGCTTAATTTTGCTCAGCATGCCCGCCATTACGCGTTTCGACAGTATCCACTGTCTTGATCACATGATGTGATCGCAAAGCCAAAAGTGAAATTTATACAATAGACACAAAGGGTGGACTAATCGTAACCACCTACATATGTAAACAAGTTTCAAATAAGGAAACAAAGAAAGGACTATAAATGTAGTTTAAGCCTTCTTGGTCACAAATACAATTCTTATGTATATGTATATATATATATATATATATATATATATATATATATATATATATATATATGTATATATATTTTTTTTAAGCAATTATTCAGTCAATTGTCGAACACTTTTTTTATATACTTGCACGGTGCACTTTATCTGTCGCCATTTTGGAACAGTAAGAGAGTAATGAGTAAATGCACACTCAGTAATGGCCGCCATGTAACCAAACCATGTACCATCTTCTATGTTTACTAACAACAAAGGGCGGACTGTTTAAAATGGCGAAAATGTCTGTTCACAAACGACACTGACGAAGCCTTGAGCGAAACGCGTCTGTCGGGGGTGTAGGGGGTTCGGAAACGAAATAAAAAAGAATAACATCTCATCCGAGTGCTGGCCGTTTTTTCTGGTACAGAATACTAGAATTGTGGGATGATATATATATATATATATATATATATATATATATATTTTACTACTATTTTATGTACCGTGGGACTCCCACTTCGACGACGGGGAATATTCAAGCATGTGAATCTATGAAAGACACCCCTAATAATGGAGAATCTAGGAACCAGTCCTGGAACTACCACAGTAAGCTGCAAAGTAATCAGCTGTATTTATATAGAAAAACCCATTGAGCTCAACGCTAAATTGGGCTTAGAATTGTGTTGCCTACTGCAAACCCTGTACCTATTGTGTTTACAAAATGTATTGCCTTTCTGCAAAGTACTCATCTGAGACCTCTCATATTGAGAACAGTATATTTTGATACCTGTTGGTTCTAAAAATAAAACAACTATATCTTTGATATAAAAACAATTGGCCTGGAGTTCAGTCTGAGTGTGTGAAACCTTTTGCTGACTGAGTGGGTACAACAAATGCTTTACACTGTCCTCTGGTACTGCCTTACTGCTCGACCAAGCTACCACTTTAGAGAGTAAGGTCACACCTGGCTTTAACCTCGGTTATACCTCTAGGGTTGGTGGACTCTATACACACTGTACCTTATGTTGGTCCAGTATATATAGAGCCACTTTCTCACATTGGTGGATCAGCGGTGGGATACAAACTTGCATTTGTTGGACTACTTGATTACCATCTGATCACATGACAGAACTCATAAATTACCTTTAGAATTCTGAAATAGATTTTTCCAAAAATACTAAAAGTCTGGGAGGGCCTTGCTTAAGTCCCATTAGAATTTTAGAAAAATAAAAAAGTCATTATAGTTAGGGCAGAGGGTTAGAACTGTCAGGTTAGAATGTCTCAACAGAACCCAGCTATTAGTGGAGATAACATGGACCTGGTTGAGGAGCTCGACCTCACACCTTACTTGCACTTGAATTTCAAGTAATTGAGGTCCCTATGTAAACTTAAAAATATAGTCATGTGCCTGCATCCAACCAAACAAGGGCTCCAGGAGCTCCTGGCCGAGCATGCAAAAGGCCACCCCTCTGAACAGGGTGACACCAGGTCAGAGGAAGAAGAGGAGGAGGAGGAAGAAGAGGAGGAGGAGGAAGAGAAGGAAGAGGAGGAGGAGTATGATAGCAATCCCCCCCCCCCCCCCCAATCTCTGGGGAAGTAAGGGTCTCTACACCCTTAAATCCAAGAGTCAGCTTCTGGGATCCTGGGAACCACACAGGTGGAACACATTGAGGGGAGCCCCAGTGAAGAGGACAACTTCTAAGCAAAGTTGGCCAAAAGATTAGATCTAGAGTCCATACTCCTGGCTCTAGATAAAGAAAGGAAAGAGATGGGTTTAGCTTCCATCTCTGGTGGCAGCAATACCAATAATAAGGATAAAGAGCAATCTTATGATCCTAAGATCCCCAAATGATTGTCTCTAAATTTGAGGGAGGTGATGATATCACCAAGTGGTTCACAGCCTTTGAGAGGGCTTGTGATATCCGAAGATGAAAGAAACCCCTCTGGGGTGCACTCCTGTGGGAACTGTTCTCTGGTAACTGCAGAGACAGGCTTCTGACCCTCTCTGGGACAGATGCAGGGTCCTATGACCTCATGAAGAAAACTCTGATTGAGGGATTTGGGCTCACTACTGAGGAGTATAGAATCAGGTTCAGGGGGCTCACAAAACCCAGAGCCAATCCTGGATAGATTTTGTAGACTACTCAGTAAAGACACTGGATGGTTGGTTAACTGGACACAATGTGCATGATTTTACTGGACTTTATCATTTGTTTATGAAGGAACACATTTTGAGTAATTGCACAAAGGAAAGGTTGCATCAGCATTTGGTAGACATATGTCTAATTTCTCCCCAAGAATTGGGAAAGAAGGCTGACGACACAACTGGTGTTTTCCCTGGAGGGGAAGCAAGCAGTATCCATGGATATGTTCCAGGAGTGCATGTGCCAGACTGCTGGATGGCTTAGGAGAAACTCTCTACAATTTAACAGGGGGAAAACTGAGTCGGTATACTGCCCCACGGCCAGATTGTCCCAACATTTACCTCTGGAGTTCAGGCTCACTCCGGAGGAGGAGCCTCTGGTTCCAGTCAAAACGATGCACAATTTGGGAGTTCTGGTGGACGGCAACCTCCAAATGGAGTCGCAGGCCAACAAAACTGTTAGCGTGTGCCTTTCCTTAATGCGCATGCTACGACAGATCCTTTCGCTACTCCCTAAAGACTCGCGCTCCCTTGTAGTGAGGAATATAGTGCCGAGTAGGCTGGACTACTGCAATTCCCTGTTTGGGAACACCGCAATACATCTTCCAGGGGATGCAGAGAGTCCAGTCTATGGCGGCAAAGATGGTATTAAACAGGCAACGTAGGTCCTCCACAATGTTGGTGTTGAGACCTTCATTGGTTGCCTATTAAGGAAAGGGTTCACTTTAAATCACTCTGTATTGCCTACAGAGCAGTACACGACTTGGGTCCTGTCCCACTGCAAGAGAAGTTCACCTGGTATAATCCCAAAAGGCAGCTCCCCTCCTCTAGTGCAAATTTGTTGACGACCACGATCCTCGTAGGGCTACTCAGCCCCATCTCTCCCGCCGCTGCATCCTGTGCGGCCCCCCCCCCCCCCCATGCACCCATTGGCTACTACCCTCCCGCCTCGCCTCATATGGAGCCCGATTGAGCGCCGATTGTGCGTCGAAGGCAAGCCCGTCTCCGCCCGGACCGCGCCCATTGCCGGGAGCCCTGGTTCTCGACGATGCCAGCGCACCCGACGAATTTACGACGCCGCCACCCTCCACGCACTCAACGCCGGCCGGAACCCCGCCTGCTACCGAGCCACCCCGAAACGCACCCACGGACCCTTCACCTGCCAATTCACCTGCCTCCGAACCTGCACCGCACCCGCCAAGCCGAGCACCAGCAACAACCACCTCAAGTGCATCCTGCTCAACACCTACTCAACACCCACTTCGTCCACAGGCACGCCGTCGAAACTCTGGAGCCTCCTCGACACAACCTCACCAGACGTCGCCTTCCTCACAGAAACCTAGATGAACGCCTCCTCAGCCCCCGACATCGCCATAGCCATCCCGGATGGCTACAAGATCACCCGGAGGGAACCGTCAACCAAACCGGAGGAGGCACCGCCATCGTCCACAGAAACACCATCCGCATCACGACCAACTCCGACGACACCCTCACTGCCGCCGAGCATCTTCACTTCCAGATACACACCGACCCCAAGACCACCCTTAGAGGCACCCTCATCTACAGACCCCCGGAACCACGCACACAATTCAGCGAAGCCATTGCAGACTTCGTCAGTACGCACGCCCTCACCTCCACAGACTACATCCTCCTAGGGGACCTCAACTTCCACCTGGAGAACAACAAGGACTGCAACACCGCAGCCCTGCTGGACAACCTCGGACTCAAGCAACTGGTAAACACCCCCACCCACTACGCCGGCCACACGCTTGACCCCATCTTCTCCTCCAGCAAGCACATCTCCTTCAGCCACTCCGAAACGCACCCACGGACCCTTCACCTGCCAATTCACCTGCCTCCGAACCTGCACCGCACCCGCCAAGCCGAGCACCAGCAACAACCACCTCAAGTGCATCCTGCTCAACACCTACTCAACACCCACTTCGTCCACAGGCACGCCGTCGAAACTCTGGAGCCTCCTCGACACAACCTCACCAGACGTCGCCTTCCTCACAGAAACCTAGATGAACGCCTCCTCAGCCCCCGACATCGCCATAGCCATCCCGATGGCTACAAGATCACCCGGAGGGAACCGTCAACCAAACCGGAGGAGGCACCGCCATCGTCCACAGAAACACCATCCGCATCACGACCAACTCCGACGACACCCTCACTGCCGCCGAGCATCTTCACTTCCAGATACACACCGACCCCAAGACCACCCTTAGAGGCACCCTCATCTACAGACCCCCGGAACCACGCACACAATTCAGCGAAGCCATTGCAGACTTCGTCAGTACGCACGCCCTCACCTCCACAGACTACATCCTCCTAGGGGACCTCAACTTCCACCTGGAGAACAACAAGGACTGCAACACCGCAGCCCTGCTGGACAACCTCGGACTCAAGCAACTGGTAAACACCCCCACCCACTACGCCGGCCACACGCTTGACCCCATCTTCTCCTCCAGCAAGCACATCTCCTTCAGCCACTCCACCGGACTACACTGGACAGATCACAGCTGCATCCACTTCAAATTCAGGAGAACCACGACCCACCACCACCCGCAACAGGTTCCCTGCAGAAGCTGGAGCAAGATCACCGCCGACCAGCTCACCACCACCCTCAGCCAGAACCCGCCCACCAACACGACGGACACCAGCGAAGCAACCCGCAACCTCACACAGTGGCTCACCAACTGCGCCGACGAACTCGCACCACTGAAGAATCCTCCCAGCAGACCCAGCAGCAGGAAAGCCTTGTGGTTCACCAACGACCTCAAAAACTCCAAAAAAACCTGCCGCACCCTCGAGAAAGCCTGGCATCACGACCAGACAACAGAAAACATGAAAGCCCTCAAGAATGCCACCCGCAAACACCACCAGCTGATCCACACCACCAAGAAGACAACATTCAAAGAACGACTGGACAACAACACCCACAACAGCAAGGAACTCTTCAGCATCGTTAAAGAGCTCTCCAACCCCAGCGCCTGCAACATCATCACACCCTCGCAAGACCTCTGCGACTCACTCGCCTCGTTCTTTCACCGCAAGATCGCTGACATACACAACAGCTTCGGCGCACAAACCATGCACCCAACCACCAAACCAGCGCCCCCCACCACCACCCTCTGGACCTGGAACCCTGTCAGCACCGAAGACACCACCCGCCTGATGAACACCATCCACTCCGGCTCCCCTACCGACCCCTGCCCACACCACATCTTCAACAAAGCCGACTCCATCATCGCACCCCAACTCCGGAACATCATCAACAGCTCCTTCGCATTCGCCACCTTCCCGGAAAGCTGGAAAAATGCCGCACTGAGCGCCCTCCTGTAGAAACCCACAGCGGACCCTACGGACCTCAAGAACTTCTACTCCATGTCGCTCCTCCCCTTTCCAGCCAAAGTCATCGAGAAGACCGTTGTAGGAGAGTAGGGTCTGCAATCCTATGATCACCCCAGATTTTTGCTTTTTGCTTCACTGGTTCACGACTTCTCTGGCTGTGGGCCTGCTAATCAGACACACAGCCTTGCTGTTTTCTCACTAAATGGACACGTGTACCTTAGGTGCATTTACCAATTGGTACTGGGCCACCTTATCAGACCCTGTAACTCAGGGCATAGGTGTACCCAGGGCCTACCAGGGGCTGCAGCATGTATTATGCCACCCCTGGCTGGCCATCTAAATCTGACACAACTGGCTGCACGACAGCTGGGGCAAGGAGGTGTAATCACCGTTTGCTTTAGATATAGTATACCTATATCGAACCCTAAAATGGACACATAGATTCCTATCAGTCACTCCTATGGCAGACCTTGACAATCCTGAAGGCAGAGTGCTTGGAATCATGCGAGATAGTGCTCTGGCATGAGCTGAGCCCGTTTGCAGCTTGCGGAACCAAGTCCTAATAGCTGTTCCATGATAACGCATACCATATACTCTTAAGTGCATTATAATCCTCGCGGTTATATGCCAACTCTGGTATCGCTTTATCAAAACATGTCGAGTAAGGTGTCTACGAATTGGAATACTAACCCCTCCCCAATTCTGGCGACGGGGTTAGCATTCCACCCTTCTAGAGGGACACAACATGTATGCAACTGTGAACCCCGGTTAAAGTTAACTCAAGCCTCAGCATCACAAAATGGATGCTGCCAGCACAGACACAAGTCTGACCTCCTGCTTCTGGGAGTCCTTCCAGCGAGGGAGGCTTGGACAAAGGGTTTCCTGTCAGGGGCGGTGCTAGCACCATCCCAGACAGGGTTTTGTGTATCCTGGGTAGGCAGGGCTTTAGCGGAAGGTGACTGCAAGTGGCACCCCGGTGCTCACTATGCATAGGCTGGCTAGAACCAGTTTCAGGGGCACACCAGCCCCTGAGCTGGGGAAAGTCCGGCATGGGAGAGGGGTGTAACCACCCCCCTTCCTGGTCCCACCCATGGGCAGGACCTAGTCGCGTGCCAGACCCTTTTCCTAGTATAAAGATAGGAGCTGCCCCCTTCCAAATTAGATCATCTTTGAATCCTGAAACTACTTTCTACGAAAGGAACTCAAGATTTCTTCTCAAGATTTCTCCCTTGTGACTAAGGAGTAGTCACCCTGCACCCGCAGGCACCATCTAAGAACACTGCGGTTTGCTGCACGTCCTTCCTCCGGAATCCGACCGACCAGCACGACGAGACCCGGCTTCCCTGGCACTTCTGACCTCTACCTACATCATCAGCTCAGCTGAGATCCGTGGGTGTGACGAGACCTTGAGGGACCGGCCATCTTCAGAACTGCACGACGCTTATCCAGCACGACCGCCAAGGGATCCTCGAGTGAGTGCTTTGGGGTTCGAGAGGCCCTAACCCTGAGCAGCTCCAGCACCGAAGTCCAGCCCCCCAGCATCCACCAGATCTGCGTGGGGCCCTTCTGCTCTTTGCTGCTCACCGCGTTGTCCGGCTACTTGCCTGCTGGCTTGTGGCCTTCTTGACGACGCTCCACGACGACAACACCGCTGGTCTGGTTGCTCCAGACTGGCGCTTGCTCCCCTCCAAAAGAGGAGCACCCCGGACCCTCCTGGTCCACTCCAGACGCCATTTTAAGTCCACCGCGTGGGCTTCCATTTGCCAAGACGTGTTGCCCCAATCCTGGGTCCAGCGACGTCGACAGCAGATACCTTCGTAGGACAGCTCGCACCTCCATCCTGGTCGCCGACAACGCCTCCTGGTCCGTGAGACTGCAGAGCCCAGCGTCGCCCACTCACCTGGTCGAGGTGACTCCATCCGGTGCCATCCTGGTGCCCATCTAATCACTGGCTAGTGATTCAGAACTTGGTCCCCTCTGCTTACAGGTATCCTCCATCATCGATCCAGGCATGGATCCCACCGAATCTCTGCACTGGTCGCCTGCCAGCAACTTCTTCTTTCAGGCTCCATAGACTACAACGAGGATTCCCGACGTCTTTCCAGACCTATGCAGCCGCAGCCCCTGGGCTAGGTAACCTCAGCATTTCGGTGCTCCAGCATAGCCTCACTATCCAAGGGTCCAGATCCTTTTTCGTTTCAGCTCTACCTAGTCGGATTCGTCCGATAACACTAACTTTACGAAATCTAGCATCCATAGACTTTGTCCCGCATCCCGCGTGACAGTGCACACTCGGCACCCGATCTCCCTAGGCCTCCTGCTAGTAATCTGAAGGTTCAGTAGTCAGTCCTAGCGATCCTAAAGTCTATTAGAGTAGTACTTACCTGCTAGTAATTTCGCATTCCACTTTTAGAGTATATGGTTTTTCGTGCCCCTCCGGCATTTGTGTAATTTGTGCGACAAAGTATTTTCGTAAGAGCTTTGTATTGTGCTTAGCACCCTGTCCTCATAAAGAGTCCAGGGTTGTTGTGTTCTAAATAAATATCCTTTTATTTTCATAACAACTTGTGTGGTGTCCTTTCACTTGGTGTTCAAGGGGTATATGTGATGGTATAACAGCTGGCTTAACACGCCCTCGAGAGTTTAGCCTAAAGACTGCTCTTGTCCATGCTACTAGGATAGCTGGTCTACGGTTGACTTACAACCAATCATCAATAAGGGTTGTTTGGACTGATACAAAGTGCTCACTAGAATAGTGAACATTATATATCAGGCCAACTTCTCACATTGGTGAGCAGCGGTTGGGATTTGAGCTTGCTGTTGTTTTACCACACGTATCCTATGAATATCATTTGAAAGATCACATAAGTACCAAGGTACATATAACTTAGCTTAGAATACTCTGAGTTCTACTGAGCCAGCTGTTGTAGTTCAACAGGGCCTAGCACACCCTGACTACAACTCTTAGCAAGGGATCAGTAGGCAAACAAATAGTGTAGGTAGGTGCATCACTTTCACCACACTAGAAGCATGTCAGACAAAGGAGGGAACTCAGAAGCCCCCCTTGCGTCAGTGGACCCTCCACAGGTCACTTCACGATATGCTGCTCTTCGCTTCCAGGAGATGAGACAAATCTGTACATCCAGGAAGCTAAAACAGGTTTCTAACCCTACCATTCCCTTTCTGATTGGTCTCTTAGAGACTTATGATGCTAGGAGGACTGCTAACACAGACCCTTCTCATCCAGATGGGAACATGCCCCCCTTAGAGGGAACCCTTGGGGACCCTGACCTCAACCTCAATGGAACAGTGAGTGAAGGAGAGGAAGAGGATCAGGAAGTGTCAGGGGATGAGGCAGACAAGGGACAGGTAGAAGTCAGTAGACTCACCAGGTCCAACTTAAGCAGGCATGAAAATGGACTTGGGGGACCCCCGGGCCCACTCTCAGGCAGGCTTAACATTGGGAGTGGACGAGTTAGGTCTCTATCCAGAGGTTCTAACAGATCCATTCGAACCAATGGCTCTCAGACCTCTTCTCACAGAGGGATGACATCCCCTCAGAGAAGAGAGCATGAAGCTAAGATGAGGGAAGTCAATCTGAGGATTGAAAGGGAAGAACTTGCCCTGGCCAAAGAGAGACTTGCCCTTGCTAGAGAGCAAAAGTTAAGTGGGCTAGATCCCACTGGTGGCAGCATTCTCCCAAGAGAAAAAGACAGGAGTTTAGACACTTGACACCTGAGTAAGATAGTGCCCCCCTTTAAACAAGGGGATGATATCCACAAATGGATAACTGCTTTGGAGAGGGCCTGCACTGTCCAGTGCGTCCCCCAGAGTCAGTGGGCAGCTGTCTTGTGGCTCTCCTTTGAAGGCAAAGGTAGAGATAAGCTCCTCACTACTAGAGCTGAGGATGCTAACAATTACCAAGTCCTGAAACATACACTGATAGATAGGTTTGGCCTAACCACTGAGCAGTACAGGTTGCTGTTCAGGGATACCCAGAAAACTCAGTCTCGGGATTGGTCTGATTTTGTGGATTGTGCCACTAAGGCTTTGGAGGGCTGCTTGCTGGGCAGTAAGGTTACTGATTATACAGGATTGTACAATCTGATCATGAGGGAACAGATTTTAAACAATTGTCAGAACCAGTTGTTGCATCAGCTCCTTGTTGACTCATATCTGACCTCTCCCCAATAATTGGGAAAGAAGGCAGACAGATGGGTCAGAACAAGGGTTAAGCAGAACCAGGGCCAGCACCAGGGTGGTCAGAAGAAAGCAGACCAGAAGGGTAATAATACCAAAGGTGAACAAAATGACCAGAAGTCTTCGACAGGCCCCCAACAAACCAAAGAGGGTGGGGGGCAGGCTTCCCTGAAGAAGAAGACTCAAGAAGGCCAGTCTAAAAGGTGGTGCCAATACTGTAAAAGTAAAACTCACTGGTTTAGTGAGTGCAACAAGAAAGGAGGGCAAACTCCAACCACTACAGCCCCTAAGGCAACTGCACCCCCTAGTACAGCCAGTAGTGGTAGTGCATCTCCCAAGGGATTAGTTGGGTTAACCTTGGGTTCTGAGGGGTATGACAACTTAGTTGGCACACTCACTCAGGCTGTCCTTGTCTGTACAGGGGATGTGGATATATTCCATGATGCCAGTCCCAATACTTTGGGAAAATTCAGACAGACACCTTTTATCAATGGAAAGATGGCTCAGGCCTACAGGGACACTTGTGCCAGTGTCGCAATGGTAACACCTAACTTTGTGGACCCTGGACAGATCATGCTAGGACGAGAGTACCTAGTGACCAATGCCAGCAATGTCACTACCCACCATAGTATGGCAATTGTTGATTTCTCCTGGGTAGGGGTAAGTGGCCAAAAGAAGGTTGTTGTTAGTTCAGACCTCCCAGTTGAATGTTTGTTGGGCAATGATTTGGAGTCATTCCTATTGTCAGAAGTGGAGCAGAGGACTCACATGGAAATGTTAGGCTTGCCAGCACATGTGCTTGCTGTGACTAGGTCACAGGCCAGAAGATGCCCCACTGAACAGGTGCTGGATCCTGGGACAATGGACCAGACACCTTCCAAGAAGAGCAGTAGGGTTAAGGCACTGCCTTCCCCCAGGTTGTGGATCAAGTCTCAGAGGAGGCTGACCTCAAAGAGCTGAGGGAAACTGAGCCTAAAGAACTTGAACCTGATCAGGGTGAGTTTCTGGGTTCAGGGGGACCCTCCAGAGAAGACCTGGGGAAGGCACAGTTAGCCTGCCCTTCTCTTGAACCCCTCAGACAGCAGGCTGCTGCTGAGGCTGCAGGGAACGCCACAGGTGCCCACAGGGTATACTGGGAAGATGGACTCCTATACTCTGAGTCAAGAGACCCCAAAGCTGGTGCAACCAGGAGGCTGGCCATCTCCTTGTCTCTGAGAAGTTTCCTTCTCACCTTGGCCCATGAGATTTCCCTTGCAGGACACTTAGGCCAGAATAAGACTTGGGACAGAATTGTCTCACACTTTCACTGGCCTCACATGAATGAAGATACCAAGGAGTTTTTTCGCTCCTGTGTCACTTGCCAAGCCAGTGGTAAGTCAGGTGGCACAACAAAGGCCCCCCTTATACCAATGCCTGTGGTGGGGGTGCCCTTTGAAAGAGTGGGGATTGACATTGTTGGTCCAATGGAACCCCAGACAGCATCATGGCACAAGTTTATACTGGTGGTGGTGGACCATGCGACCAGGTATCCTGAAGCTATTCCCCTTAGGACCACTACAGCACCTGTTGTGGCAAGAGCCCTAGTTGGAGTGTTCTCCAGAGTGGGCTTCCCTAAGGAGGTTGTCTCTGATAGAGGTGCAAACTTCATGTCAGGATATTTGACTGCTATGTGGAAGGAATGTGGTGTCAACTACAAGTTCACTACACCCTATCATCCACAATGCAATGGGCTTGTTGAAAGGTTCAACAGGACCCTAAAAGGGATGATTCATGGACTACCTGAAAAGCTCAGGCGTAGATGGGATGTCCTGATACCCTGCCTTTTGTTTGCTTACAGAGAGGTCCCACAGAAGGGGGTTGGCTACAGCCCTTTTGAACTTCTGTATGGGCATCCTGTAAGAGGACCCCTGTGTTTGGTGAAGGAAGGATGGGAGAGACCTCTCAAAAAGCCTGCAACCAACATAGTGGACTATGTACTTGGTCTCGCTCTAGGATGGCTGAATATATGGAAAAGGCTTCTAAAAACCTTGAGGCAAGCCAAGAACTCCAAAAAGCTTGGCATGACCAAAAGGCTGTCCTGACTCTGTACCAGCCTGGACAGAAGGTGTGGGTATTGGAGCAAGTGGCCCCAGCAGCACTCAAAGACAAATGGTCTGGGCCCCACACCATCATTGAGCAAAAGGGAGAGGTCACCTACCTGGTGGACCTTGGAACTCCCAGGAGCCCCCTCAGGGTGCTCCATGTTAACAGGCTCAAAGCATATGTTGACAGGAAGGACATGAGCTTGCTCATGGCCACAGATGAGGGACAGGAGGAGGAGAGTGACCCTCTCCCAGACCTGCTCACTCAGAATCCTGATGATGGATCACTTTTGTGGCAGCCTCTCTGACCATCAACAGACGGATTGTAAACAAGTTCTTCACTCCTTCAGACATATGTTCTCTCTGACACCCAGTCAAACCAATTGGTGTACCCATGAGGTTGACACTGGTGACAGCCTGCCAGTTAAGAGTAAAATCTACAGGCAGCCTGATCATGTTAGAGACTGCATTAAGACAGAAGTGCAGACAATGTTGGAGCTGGGAGTCATTGAGCCCTCAGATAGCCCTTGGGCTAGCCCAGTAGTTCTAGTGCCAAAGCCTCACACCCAGGGTGGTAAGAAAGAGATGAGGTTTAGCGTAGACTACAGAGGCCTCAATGCAGTCACTAAGACTGATGCCCACCCAATACCAAGGGCAGATGAACTTATAGATAGATTGGCTTCTGCCAACTACTTAAGCACATTTGACCTGACAGCTGGGTATTGGCAAATCATGTTAGCTGAGGATGCCAAGCCCAAGACAGCATTTTCTACCCCTGGTGGGCATTATTAATCTGTGGTAATGGCCTTTGGTTTGAAAAATGCACCTGCCACCTTCCAAAGGCTGGTGAATCAAATTCTCACTGGGCTGGATGACTTCTGTGCAGCATATCTTGATGATATAGCTGTCTTTAGTTCCACCTGGGAGGATCACCTGGTCCACCTGAGGAAAGTGTTAGAGGCACTGCAGAAGGCAGGTCTCACTATCAAGGCCACAAAGTGCCAGATAGGGCAGACACATGTTGTATACCTGGGCCACCTTGTAGGTGGAGGCCAGGTCCAGCCACTGGAGAGCAAGATACAGTCCATCAGGGACTGAGCTCCTCCAACCACCCAGAATCAGGTTCGAGCTTTCTTGGGCCTGACTGGTTATTACAGGAAATTTGTCAGAAATTATGGATTGTGACTCCACTTAATGAACTGAGAAGTAAAAAGATGCCAAAGAAAGTTCAGTGGACAGCAGGCTGTCAAAAAGCATTCGTTGACCTAAAGCAGGCCATGTGCACAGCACCTATCCTAAAGAGTCCAGACTACTCCAAACCATTCATTGTCCAAACAGATGCTTAGAGTTGGGTGTGGGAGCTGTTCTATCTCAGCTGAATTTTGATGGTCATGACCAGCCCATTGCTTTTATAAGCAGAAGGCTGACCCCCAGAGAGAAAAATTGGTCAGCTATTGAGAGGGAGGCCTTTGCTGTGGTTTGGGCCCTGAAGAAACTGAGGCCATACTTGTTTGGCACTCATTTCAAGATTCAGACCGACCATAAGCCCCTCTTGTGGCTAAATCAGATGAAGGGTGAAAACCCCAAACTGCTTAGGTGGTCCTTTTCCCTACAGGGGATGGCTTTTACAGTGGAGCTTAGACCTGGCACTGATCATGGCAATGCAGATGGGCTCTCCAGGTATTTCCACTTAGGGCAAGAAGACTCACCTGGTCAAGGTTAGTTTATTGTCCCAAAGTTTGGGGGGGGGGCAGGTAGGAGAGTAGGGTCTGCAATCCTATGATCACCCCAGATTTTTGCTTTTTGCTTCACTGGTTCACGACTTCTCTGGCTGTGGGCCTGCTAATCAGACCCACAGCCTTGCTGTTCTCTCACTAAATTGACACGTGTACCTTAGGTGCATTTACCAATTGGTACTGGGCCACCTTATCAGACCCTGTAACTCAGGGCATAGGTGTACCCAGGGCCTACCAGGGGCTGCAGCATGTATTATGCCACCCCTGGCTGGCCATCTAAATCTGACACAACTGGCTGCACGACAGCTGGGGCAAGGTGGTGTACTCACCCTTTGCTTTAGATATAGTATACCTATATCTAACCCTAAAATGGACACATAGATTCCTATCAGTCACTCCTATGGCAGGCCTTGACAATCCTGAAGGCAGAGTGCTTGGAATCATGCGAGATAGTGCTCTGGCATGAGCTGAGCCCGTTTGCAGCTTGCGGAACCAAGTCCTAATAGCTGTTCCATGATAACGCATACCATATACTCTTAAGTGCATTATAATCCTCGCGGTTATATGCCAACTCTGGTAACGCTTTATCAAAACATGTCGAGTAAGGTGTCATATGAATTGTAATACTAACCCCTCGCCAATTCTGGCGACGGGGTTAGCATTCCACCCTTCTAGAGGGACACGACATGTATGTAACTGTGAACCCCGGTTAAAGTTAACTCAAGCCTCAGCATCACAAAATGGATGCTGCCACCACAGACACAAGTCTGACCTCCTGCTGCTGGGAGTCCTTCCAGCGAGGGAGGCTTGGACAAAGGGTTTCCTGTCAGGGGCGGTGCTAGCACCATCCCAGACAGGGTTTTGTGTATCCTGGGTAGGCAGGGCTTTAGAGGAAGGTGACTGCAAGTGGCACCCCGGTGCTCACTATGCATAGGCCGGCTAGAACCAGTTCCAGGGGCACACCAGCCCCTGAGCTGGGGAAAGTCCGGCATGGGAGAGGGGTTTAACCACCCCCCTTCCTGGTCCCACCCATGGGCAGGACCTATTCGCGTGCCAGCCCCTTTTCCAAGTATAAAGATAGGAGCGGGCCCCCTTCCAAATTAGATCATCTTTGAATCCTGAAACTACTTTCTACGAAAGGAACTCAAGACTTCTTCTCAAGATTTCTCCCTTGTGACTAAGGAGTAGTCACCCTGCACCCGCAGGCACCATCTAAGAACACTGCGGTTTGCTGCACGTCCTTCCTCCGGAATCCGACCGACCAGCACAACGAGACCCGGCTTCCCTGGCACCTCTGACCTCTACCTACATCATCAGCTCAGCTGAGATCCGTGGGTGTGACGAGACCTCGAGGGACCGGCCATCTTCAGAACTGCACAACGCTTATCCAGCACGACCGCCGAGGGATCCTCGAGTGAGTGCTTTGGGGTTCGAGAAGCCCTAACCCTGAGCAGCTCCAGCACCGAAGTCCAGCCCTCCAGCATCCACCAGATCTGCGTGGGGCCCTTCTGCTCTTTGCTTCTCACCGCGTTGTCCGGCTACTTGCCTGCTGGCTTGTGGCCTTCTTGACGACGCTCCACGACGACAACACCGCTGGTCTGGTTGCTCCAGACTGGCCCTTGCTCCCCTCCAAAAGAGGAGCACCCCGGACCCTCCTGGTCCACTCCAGACGCCATTTTAAGTCCACCGCGTGGGCTTGCATTTGCCAAGACTTGTTGTCCCAATCCTGGGTCCAGCGACGTCGACAGCAGATACCTTTGTGGGACAGCTCGCACCTCCATCCTGGTCGCCGACAACGCCTCCTGGTCCGTGAGACTGCAGAGCCCAGCGTCGCCCACTCACCTGGTCGAGGTGACTCCATCCGGTGCCATCTTGGTGCCCATCTAATCACTGGCTAGTGATTCAGAACTTGGTCCCCTCTGCTTACAGGTATCCTCCATCGATCCAGGCTTGGATCCCTCCGAATCTCTTCACTGGTCGCCTGCCAGCAACTTCTTCTTTCAGGCTCCATAGACTGCAACGAGGATTCCCGACGTCTTTCCAGACCTATGCAGCCGCAGCCCCTGGGCTAGGTAACCTCAGCATTTCGGTGCTCCAGCATAGCCTCACTATCCAAGGGTCCAGATCCTTTTTCGTTTCAGCTCTACCTAGTCGGATTCGTCCGATAACACTAACTTTACGAACTCTAGCATCCATAGACTTTGTCCCGCATCCCGCGTGAGAGTGCACACTCTGCACCTGATCTCCCTAGGCCTCCTGCTAGTAATCTGAAGATTCAGTAGTCCAGTCCTAGTGATCCTAAAGTCTATTAGAGTAGTACTTACCTGCTAGTAATTTCGCATTCCACTTTTAGAGTATATAGTTTTTCGTGCCCCTCGGGCATTTGTGTAATTTGTGCGACAAAGTATTTTCGTAAGAGCTTTGTATTGTGCTTAGCACCCTGTCCTCATAAAGAGTCCAGGGTTGTTGTGTTCTAAATAAATATACTTTTATTTTCATCACAACTTGTGTGGTGTCCTTTCACTTGGTGTTCAAGTGGTATATGTGATGGTATAACAGCTGGCTTAACACGCCCTCTAGAGTTTAGCCAAAAGACTGCTCTTGTCCATGCTACTAGGATAGCTGGTCTACGGTTGACTTACAACCAATCATCAATAAGGGTTGTTTGGACTGATACAAAGTGCTCACTAGAATAGTGAACATTATATATCAGGCCAACTTCTCACAACCGTCAACAGACAACTCTCGCTTTCCTCGAGACCAACGGATCCCTCGACCTCTCACAGTCCGGCTTCCGAGCAAACCACAGCACCGATACCGCCCTCATCGCAGCCACCGATGACATCAGGTCCCTGCTCGACAACGGGAAAACTGCTGCCCTCATCCTCCTGGACCTCTCAGCAGCCTTCGACGCCGTATGCCACCGCACCCTGATACAGCGCCTCAGCAACACCGGAATCCAAGGAGCGGCACTGGAGTGGATCATCTCGTTCCTCGCCGGAAGAACCCAGAGAGTCCGCCTCCCCCCATTCCGATCCGCGGCCACCGAAGTCATCTGCGGCGTTCCTCAAGGATCCTCGCTCGGCCCCACCCTCTTCAATGTCTACATGAGCCCTCTCGCAGCCAGCGCTCGCCAACACAACCTCAACATCATCTCGTACGCCGACAACACCCAGCTGATCCTCTCCCTCACCAACGACCCCGCCACCGCCAAAGCCAACCTCCAGTAAGGAATGAAAGACGTTGCAGAATGGATGAAGATCAGCCGTCTGAAACTGAACTCAGACAAGACGGAAGTCCTCATCCTCGGACCATCTCCTTCCGCCTGGGACGACTCTTGGTGGCCCCCTGCCCTGGGCACAGCCCCAAGCCAACGGACCACGCACGCAACCTAGGCTTCATCCTGGACTCCTCTCTCACGATGACCATGCAAGTCAACACAGTCTCGTCCTCCTGCTTCAACACCCTGCGCATGCTCCGAAAGATCTTCCGATGGATCCCTAACGAAACCAGGAAGACGGTCACCCAGGCCCTCGTCACCAGCAGTCTGGACTACGGGAACACCCTCTACGCTGGAACCACAGCCAAACACCAGAAAAGACTACAGCGCATTCAGAACGCCTCAGCACGACTCATCCTGGATATCCCTCGCCACAGCCACATCTCTGCCCATCTGAAAGACCTGCACTGGCTCCCCGTCAGCAAGAGGATCACGTTCAGCCTCCTCACCCACGCACACAAGGCTCTCCACAACACGGGCCCGAAGTACCTCAACAGCTGCCTCACTTTCTACACACCCACCAGCTCCGATCCGCCAGCCTCGCCCTCGTCCCACGATTTCGGAAATCCACCGTCGGAGAAAGATACTTCTCCTACCTGGCAGCCAAGACATTTAACTCCCTCCTCACCTGCCTACGGCTGACCCCGGACCATCTCTCCTTCAGGAAACAACTCAAGACCTGACTGTTCAAACAGTAGCGACCCCCCCCCCCCCCCACCCTTCCTCAGCGCCTTGAGACCCTACGGGTGAGTAGCACGCTATACACATTTTTGTGATTGATTTAGGCGCTCCAGGATGGGGGAGGGCTTTCAGTGTGGTAGCCGCTCACTTATGGAACGAGCTGCCCCAGAATATCAGACAAGCTAAAAACTTGGCTCTTTCCTAGGATCGATCATTAACCCTGACCCCGCTGTTATCCTGGCCTGTGTTTAGGTTGGTCTATTTAAGTTTGAGCGCCAGGATACCCGTAGAATGGCAGCTGCGCTATACAAGAACTTAATTCAATTAAATTCAATTCAATTCATTGGGTCAAGACTAGGGTGACAAGGACAGCCACTGGGGGTGACCAAAAGAAGGTGGTTACAAAACCTCCCCAGGGGAAGGGTGGTGAGAATCCCCAAGATCAAAAGCAGGAGTCTTCCAAAGGGCCCCAAAAACCTGTACAGGTGGGTGGGTCCCAAACTACTCCCTATGTGCCTCAGCCCTGTAGGGGGAAGAACTTTGATCCTAACAAGGCCTATTGTAACAACTGTAAGAATTTGGGACATTTAACTGTAGACAAAAACTGGCCCTACAATAAAGCCCCTAAGGCACACAGTACAGCTACTCCAGGGACAGTGAATCTACAGATGGGATCAGAGGAGTGCCCAGAGCAAATCTGGGAATACACTCAAGCTAGTCTAGTCTCCTTGGTGGAAATGGTGTTTGCCACTGTAGCTGGTTGGCCACCCAGCTGTAAAAAGTATTTGCAATACCCCTCCATTAATGGAACTAGAGTAGAAGCCCTGAGGGATCCAGATGCCAGTATCACTATGGTGAAGGAAATGCTGGTTTCCCTAGAGAAATACTTGATTGGGAAAATGTACCCAGTCACCAATGCGGACAGCATTACCACCCAACTCCCTATGGCGACATTATGTTGGGGGGAGGTTACTGGCCTGAAACTGGTAGTGGTCTCTCCACAATTGCCAGCTGACTGTCTTGCTTGGAAATGACCTGGAAACCTCAGCCTGGGCTGAGGTTGAGCAAATAACCCATGCAGCCATGCTGAGTATCCCTAGACTGGTGTGTGTGCAAACCAGAGCACAGAGCAAAAGGAAGGGTGAACAAGTAGGTTTGGAGCCTGAAAGTATGGCCCAACCAACCAAGAGAAAAAACAAGAAGACTGGGGGACCAGCTTCTACACAGCAGGCCTCTCAGGACACCTCTCCTCAGGGAGAGGACTTGGTAACCTTTGAGGGAACTGAGCCCATGGAGCTTGAGCCTTACCAGGTTGGACTCCTGGGCCCAAGGGGACCCACTAGGGAAGAGCTGTGCTAGGTTCAACGAGACTGCCCCACTCTTGAAAGCCTGAGGCAGCAATCTGTTTCAGAAGTACAGGGAGATGTCAGTGGTACCCACAGAGCTGATTGGGAAGAGGGATTACTGTATGCTGAAGCAAGAAACCCCACTCTTGGAGCTACCAGGAGAGTGGTAGTGTCACAGAAGTACAGGGTGTTCCTCCTAACTTTAGCTCATGACATCCCCCTAGCTGGACATCTGGGTCAGAACAAACCTTGGGAAAGGCTAGTTAGCCACTTCTACTGGCCCCAGATGCACCAAAAGGTAAAGGAATTTGTGAGCTCCTGTGTTACCTGTCAGGCCAGTGGCAAGACAGGTGGCCACCCAAAGGCCCCCCGATACCACTGCCAGTGGTGGGGGTACCCTTTGAAAGGGTAGGTGTGGATATTGTGGGTCCACTTGAACCTCCCACAGCCACAGGGAACACATTCATTCTAGTAGTAGTGAATCATGCTAGGTATCCTGAAGCAATCCCCCTTAGAATGAGTACAGCTCCTGCAGTAGCCAAGGCCCTCCTGGGTGTCTTCACCAGGGTAGGGTTTCCTAAGGAGGTGGTTTCAGACAGAGGTTCCAACTTCAGGTCTGCTTACCTGAAACACATGTGGAAGGAGTGTGGTGTGCAGTACAAGTTTACTACCCCATACCACCCACCAACTAATGGTCTTGTGGGAAGATTCAACAAGACATTGAAAAGTATGATCATGGGGCTCCCTGAAAAACTCAAAAGGAGATGGGATGTCCTGTTGCCATGCCTGCTTTTCGCTTATAGGGAAGTGCCACAGAAAGGAGAGGGGTTTTTACCCTTTGAACTTCTGTTTGGTCATCCTGTAAGGGGACCACCTTGTCTTGTGAAAGAGGGTTGGGAGAGGCCTCTCCAAGAACCCAAGCAAGACATTGTGGACTATGTGCTTGGCCTAAGGTCCAGAATGGCTGAGTATACGGAAAAGGCATCCAAGAATCTTGAGGCCAGCCAGGAGCTTCAGAAGCACTGGTATGACTAAAAAGCCATTGTTGAACTTCAACCTGGACAACAGGTGGGGGTTTTGGAGCCAGTGGCACCAAGGGCTCTCCAAGACAGATGGAGTGGCCCTTACCCTATGCTGGAGAAAAAGAGTGAGGTCCCTTACTTAGTGGACCTGGGCACCAGCGGGACATCCAAAAGGGTTATCCATGTGAACCGCCTTACACTCTACAATGACAGGGCTGACCTCACCATGCTGATGGTGACCGATGAGGAACAGGAAGCAGAGAGTGAACCTCTCCCTGATCTTCTCTCTTCCAGCCCGAAAGATGGGTCAGTGGATGGAGTGGTCTTTTTAGACACCCTCTCTACCCAACAGCAGACTGACTGCAAGCAAGTTTTGCAACAGTTTGCTAGTCTCTTTTCCTTGACCCCTGGTCTGACCAGCTGGTGTACCCATGATGTGGACACTGGTGACAGTAACCCTGTCAAAAATAAAATCTATTGACAATCAGACCAAGTCAAGGAAAGCATCAGAGCTGAAGTCAGCAAGATGCTGGAGCTGGGGTGATTGAACCCTCTGAGAGCCCCTGGGTTAGCCTAGTGGTTCTGGTCCCCAAGCCTCATCAACAGGGTGGAAAGAAAGAGATGAGGTTCTGTGTGGACTATAGAGGACTCAACTATGTCACCAAGACAGATGCTCACCCCATTCCAAGAGCAGATGAGTTGATAGACAAGTTAGGGACAGTCAAATTCCTCAGTACCTTTGACTTAACTGCAGGGTACTGGCAGATTGGCATGGCATCAGGAGCCAAAGAGAAAACAGCATTTTCCACTTCTGATGGGCACTATCAGTTTACTGTAATGCCTTTTGGGTTAAGGAATGCCCCTGCCACCTTCCAGAGGTTGGTGAACTAAGTCCTGACTGGATTGGAGTCCTTTAGTGCAGCTTATCTTGAAGATATTGCTGTCTTTAGCTCCACCTGGCAGGATCACTTGATCCACCTTGGGAATGTTCTACAGGCCCTGCAATCTGCAGGACTGACTATCAAGGCATCCAAATGCCAGATAGGGCAGGGGACTGAGGTGTACTTGGGCCACCTTGTTGGTGGAGGCCAGGTCCAACCCTTGCAGCCCAAGAGCCAGAGTATCCTGGACTGGCCAGCTCCAACAACCCAGACACAAGTCATGTCATTCAATGGCTTGACTGGATACTACAAGAAATTTGTGAAGGGATAAGGGTCCATTGTGACTTCCGTCACAGAACTCACCTCCGAGAAAATGTCCAAGAAAGTAAACTGGACTGTTAGCTGCCAAAAGGCTTTTGACACCCTGAAAGAAGCAATGTGCTCAGCACCCATTCTAAAAGCACCAGACTACTCCAAGCAGCTCATAGTGCAGACTGATGCCTCAGAGCTCGGGATAGGAGCGGTCCTATCCCAGGTCAATGAGGAAGGCCAAGACCAACCTGTTGCTTTTATAAGCAGGAGGCTACTCCCCAGAGAGCAGCGTTGGAGTGCCATTGAGAGAGAGTCCTTTGCTGTGGTTTGGTCCCTGAATAAGTTTAGGCCCTTTACCCTAAGCACAAGATGGCAGTGGTATATACTGGCCAGCACCTCTGTAAAAGTTTGTATCCAAAGTCAAGATATATACACAGGGATATTCTCCAGCGTGCTCAATGTCTAACACCGTGCCATCCACAGTGTTACACTGTATGTAGGAAACCCCACATCCAAATGAGACCAAAAACTTTGTTAGACAGAGCACAACCCAAAAGTTTGTTACCACAATGACTTCGGTAAGTCAAGCACACATGACATCATAAATGGCACGACTCAAATATTGTCCAAAACACAAACGTCTTTTATTTTCAAGTCTTCATCACAGTTGACACGCAAACATAGAGAAATTCACAGCCGACACGTGTTCTGTCTTGGGACGACTTTTTCAAGGCTAAGGCAAACTGTATTGAAGTTTGATTCCATGACGTTTCCTGAATTATTGAAAAGAGACTGGTACAGAAAGAACGAAGCTTCTTTACCGATTGAAGCTGTACAAGACAAAATTTGTTCCAAATGTGGTGATCAAAGTAAGATGAGTAAAGTCCTAGAGGTACAGAATCGCGTAGTCTATATCGGTCAATATTTGAGTCGTGCCCTTTATGATGTCACGTGTGCTTGACTTACCTAAGTCATCGTGGTAACAAACTTTTGGGTTGCGCTCTGTCTAACAACGTTTTTGGTCTCAGAAGTTGAGGCCCTACCTGTTTGGAACTCACTTCCTGGTTCAAACTGACCACAGACCTCTCAGATGGCTAATGCAGATGAAGGGGGAAAATCCGAAACTACTGAGATGTCCATCTCCCTACAGGGAATGTACTTTGAAGTGGAACACCAACCAGGGACTGCCCATGCCAATGCAAATGGTCTTTCCAGGTTCTTCCACTTAGACAATGAAGACTCCTTAGAGCAAGGTTAGTCTCATCACCTTCCGTTTGGGGGTGGAGGGGGTTGTGTGAGAAAGTGCCATCTTTCTTGCATTGGTATGCCCCCACGTTTTGCTGAACTGCTGCTGTGCTTTGACTGAGTGTGCCCTGGGCTCCTGCCAACCAGGTACCCAGGGCCTGTGTTCCTTACCTAAAGCTGTATTGAAACAAAACCCAATTGGCATCTCTGGCCACCTATCAGCCCCTAGTAAATGGTACCCTAGGTGCCCAGGGCCTGGTGACCAGAGAAGACCCCTAAGGGCTGCAGCACTCATTGTGCCACCCTTAGGGGACCTGTACCCTGACACCCATACACTGTCTTTGCAGGCTGAGTGTCTAAGTCCAAAACTAAACAGAGAGTCGACATGGCACACATTCCAGAGAGTGCCATGCCAACAGAACCCACTGCCCTGGCATACTTCAAATGCAAAAACAACAGTTGATGGACAGAAAGCAGAACAATGTCTACATTCACCCCAGTACAGAGATCTGGGCCTAAATCCATCGTTTTTTTGATCACCACACCACCCCAGTTCAGACATGGCCATATGCAAATCAGATTTGACTCTGTGACACATGGGAACAGTACAGCCCGAACTGCCAGCCATGTCTTCCCTGGACCGGAATCATGCATCCTAGGACCGGTTTCGGGCTATCAGCCGTCTTCAGCCAGGATAGCTTGACTCCAGTGGCGTGGAGAGCACGGGACTCACGTCTGAGCATACCCGTCCCACTTGGGGTCACAAATGCAAAAGCAACAGTTGATGTACAGAATGCGGAACAATGTCTACATTCACCTCAGTACAGAGATCTGGGCCTAAATCCATCGTTGTTTTGCTCACCACACCATCCCAGTTCAGACATGGGATACTTCAGTCACCCCTCTTGCTGGGTGCCCTATGCCAGTGGTGTGGGCACAGGTGTATGAGCCCTGTGCCCCTACAGTACCCAGAGCCATTCATGGGCACTGTAAGTGCAGTGGTGCCATTAAGAGTATATGGTGCTGGGAGGTTGTAATTACGAACTCCACAGCACTATAATGGCTACAGTGAAAACTGACAAGTTTGGTACTAAACTTCTCAGCACATTAAACCCGCACTGATGCCAGTGTGGGATTTAATGTAAAATGCACCAGAGGGCATCTTAGAGATGCCCCCTGAAAACCTAACCTACAATCCACGTCTGGTTTGAGTGGCTGCAGAGGCTGCCACACAGCAGACATGTTGCTGGACCCCTGGGTGGAGAGCCCCCCCGCTCTCCTGGGCCTGCAACAATGCACATCCTGGGCGAGGTGCTAGGTCTCCTCCCCCAGGATGGGCAGGGGGAAGCTTCAAAGGCATGCCGCCGCTGTGAGCTTCTCCAGACAATTTGCTGTACTCCGCAACTGGCCCCCACCAGTTCCAACCCCCACTCTGGCGGGCAGACTGGCGGAAACCCTAAGTCAGGAAGGAGGGTGTACCAGTTTGTGCCAACCCAACCCCTCAGGTGGGAGAGGCGAGGTGAAGCACGACCCCGGGCTCCGGCCATCTTGAAGATGGGGAGCCCTGTCCAATCACAGCTAGGCTTTTGCCCCCCTACGACAGGAGAGGGGCAGCCTAGGGGGTGTACCCACCCCAGGACAGGGACCTATTGGTCCCTGCCCTTGTCCTACCTGTAATGCCCCTAAATTTAGTATTTAGGGGCACCCTAAACGTTCCTTTCTCAGATCCCGATAAGAAAAGAAGAAAGAAGATCAAGAAGAAGAACCGCTGTACAACAGGATGTCACCCACTTAATTGGGCCCAGCCCTACTGGCCTGTCGATCCTGGAACCTGCTCTTGCTTAATTCCGGCGACTCCTGCGGACAGCAACCTTGGGACACCCGGAGGACCTGCCAGCCTTGGCCCTCTTAAAGACTGGGACTCCACCTTTTCATGAGCAGCGACATATTTGGTCAATGTCGTATCTGCGAGTTTTTATTAGGTTGGTGAGAGTTGTCAGAATAAAAGGTTTTTCTCTCACTTCTCCTTTGTAAATCACCACATTGTTTGCACTGCGCTTGAACTATTTTTTCCATCATTCCTCTGAGGAGTTATCTTCCAGATATAGTAGTAGACTGGAGTTCGAAATAGGTTACTATAGCCTTCTTCCTTTGTGTCACTCTGTTTGTACCTTTTTATATGATGGTCATATGGACCAATGCGAAAATCACACCATATCATCTCTTGTTGTGTTAAAGAGAATGAATGGTAAGTGGTGAAGGATATCCAGATGATGACACTGGCCTAACAGGGCAGTTGATGGAAATCTGACCGATTTGCAAATGGTCTTGAATTAGGTTAATGGTAGTCTTGCATGATATTGCACTCAGACTTGATCACAGCCTCAGCTGGTACGTCCACACTGATAAGGCTGCAGACACCAATATGTCAGATGAACACAGCAAGCAAACACTTTGTGACACTGCATTTAGACATTAAGACAGGTCTGCAGATTGAGGACTACCTGGACTGTAATACATTAACTGCTCAAGGGGAGCAATGAACATGTGCAACTGCTTTCTACATTTTGGTGTACTTTGGTATTGCAGAAGGGGAAGCATATTTCTGTGCTACCTTTATGTGATAAAGATCACGCTGGCACCACATGAGATCGACAGTGATCTGAAGGGGTTGTTCCCTCATGTCCCCTTAGACATCCACCTGCAGGAAAGTGCAGTCATACTCTGTGCCCACCTGCATTGAGATCTATGCCACCATTTTAAAAATCAGACTGGATTCCCACCAGCAGTGAAAGACAGACCAGCTGTTTCCTACAGCTAGTCTACCCTTCACTAATGCAATACAATGCCCCTAAAGTAGGTGCGAGTTTATCGCAGGCAGGGGCTGGGCTAGTTCATTAACTGTACAGGGTGTACTGTTCTAGTACATGCCTGGCAAATCTATTTCAATGTGCGCATCGGCGTAAACAGAGCGTGTGCCCTACATAATGTAATGAAGCCCAAGTTGCTGGGTTTGGAAGAGAGAATGGTGGGACCAGTCATAAGAAAGCTAGGTGGGATCTTCTTATTATGTTAGAAAGAAGCCCATTATTATTATAGAACCAGTTCTCATGTGCGCGATCCAAATGTTTGTTAAATAGTCAATTTTTTCAGTGATCCCAACCAAGTTGGAGACATATTTGAGATAGGCTAGCTTCTATCCATCAAGGACATTTGGGAGAGGCACAATACAAACAAGTAGTTGAGGTAAGAGGAAGAAGCATTAAGGTACGCCACAGCAAATGATGCTGGTAACTGAGAAGGAGGCTACTTTAATGTGAGTAGACCTTAGACATAAAACATTCAAGGACATTCCCTGACATACGACAAGCTAATTCAAACTAGTTGGGAAGTACACCTCAGTGAATTGAGTCACACCCCAAAAGAAGGCTGATGAGGGTCAAGGCACAATGTTTGTACAATGCGATCAGCAGCAATTCTTCCCCGGTATTCATTTGGGAGCTCTTCCTCCCACGACTAGGATGTTACTTGGACTAGAAGTCACTAAGGAGGTTATACAAAAGAAGGAAAATTTGTATTTCTTAATTATCAATTCAAGTAGTTTTGTGATGTAGGAGGGACTGGAAACTCATCTGTAGTTATCCAGAAGCTCTAGGCTCAGCACTGGCACAGGGCAACATCAGCAGTACATGCTCTTGAATGTCTGACTAATTATCGACAGACAGAATATCGATATACAAAAATATCGCAACAAAAATATCGAGGGACAAAATATCGGGATGCTATCTTTAAAAAGGTAAGTGCCAAAATATCGGAAAAAAAAATTCGAATGTAAAAAATATTGTTTTTTGTAAAATATCGTTATCTTTTAATTAAATAAAAATGTTATATTAACAAAATAATAATTATGAATGTAATAAACATGTTTAAAAATATTATATATTATAAAATATTAACAATTAATGTTAAAAAAAGAATTATTAATAAATGTATAATACATAGTATATTTTTCATTAATAATAACTCTAAATTAATTATTTGTATAACTTATAAATATATACAAATATAATATAAAAATAAATGTATATACATACAATAGTAATATAAATTACAATTAATAACATAAAACTACTAAAAAAATACATACATTAAATATATATAAATAATTTTATATACATAAATTAATATTATAAATAACAATTAATAACATAAAAGTAATAATAATAACATTATAAACATAGATAGCGTATGAGTACAAATTACTATTCCCACTCCACAGAGCGCAACAGTAGGGAAATTGTTGGATAGCGTAGGGGTAAACATTACTATTCCCACTCCAGAGAGTGCAACAGTAGGGAAAGTGTTGGGTAGCGTAGGGGTAAAAATTACTATTCCCACTCCAGAGAGTGCAACAGTAGGGAAAGTGTTGGATAGCGTACGGGTTTAAATGACTATTCCCACTTCAGAGAGTGCAACAGTAGGGAAAGTGTTGGATAGCGTAGGGGTAAAATTACTATTCGCACTCCAGAGAGTGCAACAGTAGGGAAAGTGTTGGATAGCGTAGGGGTAAAAATTACTATTCCAACTCCAGACAGTGCAACAGTAGGGAAAGTGTTGGATAGCGTAGGAGTTAAAATAACATACTTATAAATTGAAAATAACATTTATTAATCAAAAAATAAACTTAAATAAATATAAACTATTTACTATACCTATACATAATTATTAAAAACATGATTAGATAAATAAATGTTAACATTTTTTTGAAAATACCATTTTATAATATTTAATTAGCAATTAATTTATTAACAATTATATAATTAACAAAACTATTACTTTTGAAACATTATTAATTATTTTAATTTAAATTATTTCCCACCATATTCCCCTATAAGCCCATAACCCGCTAATGAACATATTTATAAATTAATCCATTTTTTAAACGTTATTACCAAATTAATTAAAATGTATTAATTAAAATTAATTATTAACTCCTACTAATTACTACTTAATTTAACATTTTTAAATTACTTCCCACCCTATTGCCCTATAAACCCACAACCCGCTACAGAACATATTTATCAATTAATCAATTAATTAAAAATAATTCCCACTTAATTAAAATTAATTACCAATTAATTACATTTAATAATTCCTACAAATTAATACTTAATTTAACATAATTAAATTACTTCCCACCCTATTCCCCTATAAACTCACAACCCGCTACAGGACATATTTATCATTTAATCAATTAATTAAAAATAATTACCAATTAATTAAAATTAACTACAAATTAATTTAAATTATTTAATAATTCCTACAAATTAATACTTAAATTTACATAATTAAATCACTTCCCACCCTATTCCCCTATAAACCCACAACCCGCTACAGAACATATTTATCAATTAATCTATTAATTAAAAATTACCAATTAATTAAAATTAATTACCAATTAATTATTCATTCCTACTAATTAATACGTATTTTAACATAATTAAATTACTTTCCACCCTATTCCCCTATAAACCCACAACCCGCTACTGAACTAAAATGCTAAATTTAATTAAATTACATAAATAAATACTTAAAAACATATTATATACATTATAATATACAAAACAATTATTAGAAAATCGATATTAGTAACATCGAAATTATTTACATCGATATTACTACACATCGATATATTTAACTGCGATATTACTGATATCGATATTAAATAGTGTCGATATTACTTACCTTCGATATTGTGTTACATCGATATTTAAACTTCGATATAATTGTATATCGATATTTAAATTTCGATATTATGTCTGTGTACCCATGCTCTTAAGAGCTGTGTCGTGAGAACATCAATGTGTGTGAAAGATGTGTTACTGAACCAGGTTAGAAAGGGTGAGAGAATAGGTGGGAACAGTGATAACATTAGTACTGGAGTTTTCCTTTGGTGAGGCAGTGGGTTTTAGTGTGTACAGCTTTGATAATCTGCCTTTTTGTATGAAAGTTATGGGACCCCCTTTAATACAAACATTTGCAGGTCAGGGAGGAGAGGGGAACGAATAACCAATATAAGAAAAGCCCCCTTGTGACCTCTATTTCCTTGAGGGTTTTAGCCTCTAAATTCAGACATGGGCATAACCAAAACATAAATTCACATATCTCTGAATTTCATTTTCTTTTTTATTTAATATTTTTTCATTCTTATTTATTTTCACATTATTTTCATTAAAAAATTCATCAGTTCATTCCTTACATACACAGTTTAACAGCAAAACACCATGATATATAGTTCACAATTTCATATAATTATCTATTCATAACCAGGTAGAGAACTAACACAATAAATCCATTCTGTCTGCTTTAGTTTGATGTCCCAAAAAGTGGGATTGGCTGCCTCCTAAAGCACAAAAGCAATATCGGTGGATAAGGGATAAAAAACGAAGGTGTTTTACTGCAGCCACAATCACTGACCAACATGGCTTAGTGCCATCCAAATCTCACCAAATATAGCGAAAGCAACCCAGAAACTCACGCCCCAGCAAGCACATGAGCTGGCTTTTCAGATATGCCCAAAGAAGTTTAGTTAGGTGGAGATACCAATCGAATTTCACACTATGGTAGACTTAATTTCCCACCCAGCATCTGAGACACTGTATAACATCTGTACCCACAGCATTTTCAAAAGGCTTGCAATTGCCATTAAGAGCATTTTCATGGATGCGCTTTTACAAAATGGGTCACAATCCTTAAACCATGAAGCACAGCTTTGTTACTCTGGGAAACATTTGGGAATAATTTCGTGGAATATCAATGGTTCAAAAGAACTGTCAAAAACGGAATGTGTAAAAAATATTTCACACAAGGCCGACATCGTCGGCTTGCAAGAGACTTGGCTATGCGACAGTACCCTGATAGTTGATGGTTTCACACAGTTTTCTAAAATGGCGACAAAAAACAGACTTGGCCGCCCTTCGGGTGGAATCATGTCTCTAATCTCTACTAAAACAATAAATAAGGCCTCTCTGATAAATACTTCTTGTAAATGGTTATTAGCCAGTGAGATACGTCTACAGGACCAGGGAAGGCCAAATGAATATGTGATTGTGGTTAATATATACGTGCAGTGGGGTACCCCAGGAGAATATGCAATAGAATTGGGGCTCTTCAAAGCTGATTTGAAATCCTTATATGATAAATATAGGAGGAATTTATAATTATCATGGGAGATTTTAACCACAAGTTAGACCCAGAAAAGGTGGACCTTTGGATGAAAGAAATCCTAGACGCATACGAGATAGCGCCAGCCCTTTTTCGTAATAGTAAAATGAATAAACAAGATGTAGAGTTAGGGAGACTATTAGGGTCACATGGATTTATTAGTCTAAATGGTAGATCAGAATATGATAGACCAGCAGAACAAACATTTAGAAGGGGTAATCAATGTTGCCCAATTGATTATTTGTTGGTACAGGCCTGGAATTTTGAGCTAGTAAAAAAGTTCAAGGTAATTAAGCGTAAAGGAAGTGACCACTATCCGTTATGCTGTGAAATTGAAAGAGCCCCCCCAAGAAAATGTGATAAAGTTTTACCTCTGCTGATGGATTACCCAAAAAGATTAACCACAAAATTGACGGAGGAATATATTAGAAAATTGACTAGTTTCCAACAAAATTTAGACCCGGAGATAGTTTGGAGCCAGACGGTTGCATGGTTTGAAGGAAACATCAAGCAGGCAGCTCTATGTCTGTCCGTCAATATAAAGAAAATAAATACAGGGGGGAAAAAATCAGCAAGGAGGTGGTAAACTGTAAACTACTTGGTTTGATTCTGTATGTAGGGAGAAAAAAAGGCTGCTAAGGAGAGAAGAAAGAAAGATGAAGTTAAGATATAATCAAGAGGGTTACAACAAATTATTAAAACTAAGGAAGGAATACAAAATGTTAGTGACAAGTAAAAAAAGATGCTTCAAAGAAAAATGCTGGATTTCCTTACTAGAAACCATAGAAAGCAAAAATATTAAAGGGTTTTGGAGGCTGATTCAAGATGCATCGGGTCGATCCCCAGGAAACATGAGCTGTGAAGTCAGCGAGGCATCCTGGGAGGAGCATCTAAAGCAACTATATAAATCAAAAAAGTAGTCTGAAATTAGTAAGGTGAAAATGTTGAGGCGACAAGTAGTAAATAGCCTAATTCCCCTATGCTTGTCTGAAAATGTAAAAGATACTATTAAGAATTTAAACTTAACCCAGGCAGCAGGGCCTGATAATTTACCCGCCGTAATAATAAAAACATAGTTAAAATGGTGGGCCCAATTTTTCTCAAAAATGTTTACAGCAGTGCTGACCACAGGGATAATCCCAAACTCCTGGAGGGGAGCCGTAATCAGGCCCATACATAAGAAAGGGGATAGAAAGGACCCTAAGAAAAACAGACTAATTGATCTTTTAGATATTGGTGTTAAAGTGCTCTCTAAAATAATCCTGGTTAAACTGAAGGAATGGGTTGATTCAAATGAAATTGTCCCGGTAGAACAAGGAGGGTTCAAAGAGGGGCATTCAACACTTTACCATTGTTTCACCCTGTGGGCCATGGCAAGGAAGACAGTTGAACAGCAGGGTAGATTATACTGCTGTTTTGTTGATTTCCGGGCGGCATTTGACTTAGTAGACAGAGAATGCTTATGGGAACGTTAAAAAGATATAATATCCCCATTGACATCCTAAAAGTAATTCAAAGTCTGCATAATGAAAATTGGGCACAAGTTATTAAAGATAAAGCAGCAGGCTTAACCCAAGAGATAAGAATTAATAATGGTCTAACACAGGGATGTGTCTTGGCCCCACTATTGTTTTCTATTTTTCTTGCCGATTTACCGAAACTATTAAGAACTGAAAGAGCAGCAAGCCCTAAGGTAGATGGAAAGCATCTGACTTGCCTGCTATATGCAGACGATTTAGTTATTCTAGACCAAACGGAAATAGGGTTGCAAAGAAAGCTAAATGTTTTTGAGAATTATTGCGTATCCAAAAACTTAATAGTAAATATGGATAAAACAAAAATATTGTGCTTTGGAAAGAAAAATAAAGATTATAATTGGGCTCTGGGCCATACAAAATTAGAAGTTGTAAATGAATACAAATATTTAGGTGTATGGTTTGACAGAGCGTTAAACAGGAATATGCACCTTCAGGCCCTAAAAACAAAAGTATTAGCAGGTATTTGTGGGCTGAAAAAATTCAATGGTATCTAGGGAGACATATCACGTAGACCAGTACTGAAAGCATTTAAGGCTATGATTCCCCCGCAAATGCAGTATGGGGCGGAAATCCTGTGCTTGGGGGGAAATGTGCCTAGGAGAAGGAGGAAGGAAAATGCCTAAAATCTTTTCTGTCCTTGCCTAGCTCCTCAATAATACAGGCTATTAGGCTAGAACTGGACTGCCAACATGGAATATACAAGCTCAGGTAAATCCGTGCAGATTTTGGAAAAGATTGGGAGCTGGGGAAGAGGAGAAAGTGTCGAGTTGGTGTAGGAGGAAAAATATTTCTCACACACACATATATATATATATATATATATATATATATATATATATATATATATATATATATATATATATAGATATAGATATAGATATATATATTACCTACTGGCGGTCGCCAGTAGGTAGTTATAGTTAGGATTTTTTTCAATGTTAAATCTCAAAATTCTATTTGGAATAACTTTGGCACCGGTTGACGAATCTGCCTGAAAATTTCCTGAAAATGGCCTCGTCGAGCTCCGGTTCTTCCTTGAAAGTTTGGGGGGGATACGTCAAGCGGGGGCCGAGATAAAAGGGGGGTCCCAAAATGCGTTTTCCCCATGTTAATTTCCATAGGGCGGTCGATTTCACTTTTAGCCCGAATGGCTGAATGGATTTCCACCAAACTTGGCAAAATTGTAGGGACTGGTAGCCTGATGTGCCTTTGCTATGTCTCAAGATATGTGCTGCAGTGGATTTTGAGTAATTTAGGTTCCAAAAAATATATATATCTATAGGCACTCTCCGGTGCGCGCACCGGAGTGCGCTCCCGGCGCGACACGCGACTTGCGCGCAGAAAGCTGATTGGCTCTCAGTTGTCTGTAAACATTCGAAACAGTCCGGAGCGGCCGCCATCTTGTGTCTCGGTAGGATCGAGACACGAGAGGTGGCCAAAACAAAGGGGGAAATGACCATAAGGGGGCAGGGTACTCCCCCCTTGACCCCCTAGGTTTGATGTGGGGGCTATAAAAGGGCCCCGCGGGGCATTTAAAATATTTTTTTTTTTCGTTTTGCGCGGGGGAAGCGCCCGGTACGCGCACCAGGTAGCGCACCGGGGAGCGTAAAAGGAAGGAAAAAGATGACAGAGTTTATAAAAAAAAAAAGCCTTTATTTAGAAATTGGAGGTAGTTCTAAAAAGAACTTTTTTTTTTCTTCTTTTTGTTGTTTTATATTTTTTTGTGTTTTTTGAACTTTTTGAACTTTTTTTGGCTTTTTAAAACAATTTTATAATTTTTTTGGATTTTTGTCAAGGGAAAAACAAAAAACAGGGATTCCAAAACGGCTCAACAGGAGCAAAAAAATGTGAAAATTTAGGGACTGTCAGGGCAGCGGTGTTGCTGTTTCTTTTGGGCAATGAGTTCAACACTCTGCTCCCCATAGCAGAGCAGTTTGTCACACTCCGTGCACAGAAATTTGATGCCTGCAAACTCTGGCTGTATGTTAGGGACCATTCTTCTACGGGATGGTCCCGAAGGTGTTGCTCCACCAGTGGAGGTGCTGCCGCCATCTGTGGGTAATTTCCGTGCCAGGTCTCTGACACTCTCCCTCGCAAAGTTGTTTGGGTGTCTTCTTTTGACATGCCTGATTAAATTGGCATTTCCAAAACTATATTTTTTCAGAGGATTGCCTCTGGATAAAGTACTACCACATATTTTGCAGGTTACTTTTGGAGCGTTGACTTTTTTTTCTCCTTCAGGGATGTTATAAAATTTCCAGATGAAATGGATTTTTTTCTTCTGCCTAGGAGGGTCCTCATCTACAAATGCCTCTGAATCACTGCTGGATGACTCTCTTGCAGCCATTGCTGTAGATCAGGAAAGTAGGAGATGAAGATAGTACACAGAACAGCTCTTGCTCTCTCCAAGTACAAAGCAATAGTGAAGGAAATGGGTGGGGATTTCATTCTTTGTAAAAAAAACTGTTAGCAACCAATGAAAAGTGTTATTTTAGGGTCACATGACCCGACGCGCTTACGCAGCGCGCTCCGGAGCACTTCCGGGTGCGTTTACGCGGCGCGATCGTAGGCGCTTCCGGGGCGCAAACGTGGCGCGATCTTGGGCGCTTCCGGGTGCGTTTACGCGGCGCGATCGTAGGCGCTTCCGAGGGCACTTACGTTGCGCGCCAAAGTGACGTCATCAAACTTTTACAGAAATACATAATCATTTTCCTTATTAAAAAAAACGGATTTTATTTGTATGGAGCGAAATGTTTTGCATTATTATTAACTTTTCATTCATATTTTTTTTCACGAACGACAGTAGCGCTCTGGGTGCGCTTTCAGGTGAGCTCACCGGAAAGCTTACCGGAGAGCTTAGCTGAAAGCTTCCCGGAGCGCGCACCCAGAGCGCAAAAGAAAAAAAATATATTAAAAAAATGAATACTTAAAAAAACAGCAAATTGTAAAAAAAAAAAAAAAAAGGTTAGAAACTCGATATAGAAAGGAATTAGCATTTAAAAAACCTATGAAATTCACTGAAAAAACCATAGGTTTCACACCAGTTATAGTTAGGAATTAGCATTTAAAAAACCTATCAAATTCACTGAAAAAACCATAGGTTTCACACCAGTTATAGTTAGGAATTAGCATTTAAAAAACCTATTAAATTCACTGAAAAAACCATAGGTTTCACACCAGTTATAGTTAGCTGGAAATTTTACTGATATAAAACCATTGAAATTCCCACGTTATAGTTAGATGGACTCACTATAACTTGCGCGTGCAATGCACTGCTGATGATGTCTTATTAAGCCAGTTAACCAATCAATTTTTAAAAACCATCCATTTAGACACTTATTTAAACATTTATTCTTCCATCAACTTTTACATATACATATATAAAATATATTTATTTTTCAGAAAGACACACATTCACTGGATGGTGTCATCAGTGATGTCATGAGTGATGTCACTGACCATGTCATGAGTGATGTAATATGTGATGTCATCAGCAGTGCATTGCACGCGCAAGTTATAGTGAGTCCATCTAACTATAACGTGGGAATTTCAATGGTTTTATATCAGTAAAATTTCCAGCTAACTATAACTGGTGTGAAACCTATGGTTTTTTCAGTGAATATATATATATATATATATGAATATATATGAAAAAAAGAGAAGATGATAAAAATAATTTTGATAAAAGAAATTTTGTGAACTGGCTTGTGTTTTGAAATTAATTGTACTCTAATTGTGAAACCTTGGAAGCAAAAATAGACCCAGAATCATTGTGTACGGACGAAGGGAAGAGTGTCCTAAAAAACTGGGAAATGAAAAATCCAGACAGATCGATATGGAGTATTTGAAGCAAAAAAAGTCTGTGCAATTTATGATAAAAACCTGGAGTAACGATAATTCATACCGATATTTAAATACTGTACCAGACCATAGGATGAGATTAGAATTATTAAAAGTGAGAATAGGTATTAATCCCGCCCGTACAAATGAGAAAGTAAAAAATATGCTAATGGATGACTATGGTAAATGTACTTGTGGGCTAGATTTAAAATGTACTAGCGTTCATTTTGTAATGGATTGCCCAAAATTGATATCAGTACGGCGGCTGATTTTAAGGCCACTCTTTTTAAAATATGGAACAAGCACAAGGTTGCAAGCAATTGAGCTACTTATGGATATGCAGAGCTTAGAGAGTGCAATTGCCTTGGCGAAATTTATACAAGTAGCCAAAAGATTCCTTATGGAAAAATGATACAAAATAGGGTGCTCTAAGGGTTGATAAATTGATAGAAATAGAATGTCTGTAAAAATGTTATATATTGTAATTTTTAAGTACTTCACCGGGATTTATAATGTGTTATTACAAAAATATGTTTTTATGAGAATATAATGAAATTGGTTTTTAGGCTTTTATGAATTTTTCATAATTTTATTTTTATTCTGTGATAAGATGACTATGTAGTTTAAAGGCCAAATGGTCAAAATAAACTTATTTTTGATTGATTGATACTCTGGGAAACAAGTCAATCTTGTGGCACACAATTTAAAGCCAATTAGCACTCTTGTTGTATGGTTCAACAGGGGCATCTTTCTTTATGATCTTATAAATATGGGGTAACTACACAACCTTGTCTAACATTCCTGCATCATACCTAGAAGAAAATAATGGCATGCCATCCTGCTCATCTCCAAAAGAAAGTAAAGCCCAGAGAGCTGCAGGAAGCATTTATTGCCATTTATGATTTCATTAATAGTTAGAACAAATTAAAATGTGTGCTAAGGCACAAACATAGTAAACAAATGGAAAAGTATGTGTAATTTGTGAGAAAGTCCAAGAGGCAGGGATACAAAGCCTGTTAACAAACAAGAGACATTTTCCTTGAGCTCACAAAAGGATGTTTCCCTTCAATCAAAGTTTCCATGCCTACTAAAAGAATCACCAGGGAACAATGTAACAGACAAAATCTATACACTATAATTTGGGTCTGTTGGTGATAGTAATAAGTGTACATTACATCTACAATTATCTGGGTGTCAAAAGGTTAAGAGTAATTGACTGCCAGCAGGTGGGGATCAGTGTGGCTCATTTCATCGTAGATTCAGCAACCTGGATTTTCATGACCTACCTCTTGACTGCACACCTAAAACTCAATAAGCCTAATTTTGTTTTTGTTAAATAAGCCATCACACATTATAAGGGGGAAAAGATGTGTGGAACTTTAGGATGTCTGCTTAAATAGTATAAGGCAGTCCTATGGGAGAAGAAACTAGGAGTGTACAGGTCGGAAAAGGTACTGCCTCAGGAGGCAAATTGTGTCTTAAGTCCTAAGGAAATGAGTCATTGAAATCGGACTTGGAAGATGCAACACTAAACAAGCTTTATCTATTCCAATTAAGTATTCATATTTACATTTTTATTTTGTAGTTTTAATGATTGGAAATCAGTCCCAGAAGGAAGTCAAAGTGTTTTTCGGAGATAGGTAAAGAAATAAAAAGATAAAATCACTTCAATACAGAACCTTGTTGATCAGAAGCGGGTTCACAATTCCATTGTTTTATTGCATGGACACCAAGTGGTACTGACAAGTGTCCGCCCCAGACGTGTTTCGATCGCCACAGCAATCTTGATCACCTGACGCGCTGGTGACGGGTCACTACATTTAAACTTTGTGTGGCCTATCAGGTTAAGGTATCTGTCATTCAGTGAACGTAGACACACAAAAAATACATACATACACTTAATACTCAAGGAGCAAATGTTAAAAAAGCCGGCCTTAATATGCTACATATGTACTGATTTGCAATAAAGTAACAGATCTTACAAGTGTAACTGTAATTGATAAAAGTCGGTTTCAATTGAAAAAACAATGCTTGCAATTGTTCTAAAGAGAGGTATCAATCATTACTCTAGAAGCTATTAATGATGGTACTGGGGGAACCGAACAATGACAAAATTTACTGGCAAGTGCCAAAGAATCATAGAACACATAGTATAACAATGAAACTATAGTGATTGTCATCCAAAATCCATCATAAATACATTTGTTGAACTCTCATAAATAGATAAAAAAACATGTATCAAAAAAAAGTTGCGTATTGCAAGTTATTAAAAATGCATCGAATCACAGAGGCTTGGCATAGATAAAAAACAATGCTCCTTAAAAAATTTGCAAAACAGTGCAAAAAGTGCTGATGTGCAAATTCAATAAGAAACCCTAACTAAAAAACAACACAGTAAGTGGTGGGGCTGTGCAGGAGGTCGCGAAATGTATTGACTTCAATAATACTTGAAAATCCAGTATTAAAGTGCTAGTGCTAGGTTAAATCATTCAGTATCAATACAGTACATATTATTTAAGTGCAAAATTACTTAATAATTACATACAAGATCTCTATTTTTTCTTTGTTTTGTCTCTTATTTGCGCTCAAGGCCATTGGAAGATATAGAGGAATATAAGAAAGACAATAAGCACTGGTCTATTGCATGATCAACATGACAAGACAGCGAGTTATCCTATGAAGCTTATGCATGACTACGCCATAGGTACCGGAGGTTCCTTCATCCAATTAGATTATAAAAAATTATGTAGGTCCTCACTGGTATTTAAACCATTCGGCATTCCAGTGTCAAGAGTTAGAATAAAAGAAGACTCCAACTGTCTCAATTTTCTTTCCTTGTTATCACCCCGAAAAGAGGGAGGGACTGCCCCAATCACAGAGTATTTAAGATCATGGACTCTGTTTTCATGTGTGGCTTTAAAGTGTCGGGCAACTGGGTAGTTTGAGTCCGAATTAACAATTGCACGCAAGTGCTGCAATATCCGATTAAATACTGACAGTTTGGTACTGCCAATGTACTTAAGATGGCAAGTACATTCTAACTGATACACAGCATACTCAGTCCGACAAGTGTAGTGTTCTTTGATTGGGACTGGGATGTCACTGAAAGCTGTGCAATATTCAGATAAGTTGACTCCAAACTTACAGGCCCGACAAGAAGAGCATTTAAAAAAGCCAGATTTGGATAGCCAGGTTGTTTTAGTTGTTACTTCTGGACTCGTTTTGACCAGGGCATCCGTCATTGAGGGTGCCCTCCTAAATGTTATAGCAGGGAGAATTGGTAACGAATTTCAATGCCAAATCAGTCAAAACAATCGGCGAATGTTTATAAAATATTTTTCTAATACTCTTCTCCTGTTTACAGTAGGTGGTAATTAGACGAACAGACTGATTTTCATCTGGTACGAGGTCCCATGGTGTGTTTGCAATATGGTCTTTTTTAGTTAGGTAAAGTTCACGGGACGCGAATTGGCCTTATCCAAGGCCAGCTGCAAATTGGAAAATTTGAATCCACTGGTCAGAAAGCGGAAAAAGGCTTTTTTTTTTTTACATTGTTCTAAATCCGATTCTAGACTACAAATACGTCGTATGTGAAGAATTTCGCCATACGGTACGCTGTGACTAAGGTGACGAGGGTGGGCACTAGTGGCGTGTAGAGTGTTACCGGCTGTGGTTTTTCTGTGTAGTTTAGTTTTAATTCGATTCTCAGATATAAACCTCTATATCTAAGAACTCTACACTATGTTGGCCATGAAGAAAACAAGTTACTTACCTGTAACTACAGTTATCCAGTATTGGTATCTTTCATAGATTCACATGCCTGATTCATTCCCTGTCACCGAGGCGGGAGTCCCACGGTAAATATAAAAGTATTGTCAAAGGTAAATATTAGTAGTAGTAGTAGGCCCTAAGAACAGGCCTGAGGCCCAAATCTTAGTACCCTGTCTACCTCATTATGGTAAAAGACCCCAAAGTCAGCTTCAACCAATCAGCATCTTATAGAACACTCTCAGCAGAGCCAGTTCTCCTCAGATTTTCGTTAGCACAAGTGGGAAGCAAGAGTCCCAAATAATAGAGAACTGACTCTCCGGGGAGGAGGGTGGGTGCATGTGAATATATGAAAGATACCAATACTTGATAACTGTAGTTACAGGTAAGTAACTTGTTTTCTTATCCAGTATTGGGGTATCTTTCATAGATTCACATGCCTGAATCAAGAGTAGTAAGCAGTATACCAGAATACAGTCGGTTGTGGATGGTGGGAGACAAATCTTAATAAACTCCCAAATTTCATCCATAACTGTTAAGAAAGTTTAAAACCAACAAGCCTGTAAGAATATACAATCATGTGAGATACATTATAACATGAAACATGTATATAAACGTCACTATTTGAATATCTATCTATAAGTATGTAAATAAAGACATAAGAATCTTTGCAAAAAGGCAAAATTGTCTGTAACAAGAGATATGACAGCCATAAAATAGCATTTAAAAGATAAACAAACAATTACAATGCAATAGCTCTCGCATTATTAAAGTTTGAGCTATTGGCATTGCTAAATAATGCAACACCAATAGCTCAAACTTTAATAATGCGAGACCTATTGCATTGCAAATGCTTGTTTGGTTAGGCACAGGGAGATTAAGTGATTTGCCCAGAATCACAGGATGTTGAGCGTTGTTGTCGAGCTCGAATCATGTTCCCCAACTTCGAGGTCGACTACTCTAGCCGTAAATCCTCAGACTTCAGGCAAACTAATTCTTTATATGTATATGTATGATGAATGAACTTCACTTGGCCATAATCTGCTCACATTCCTTGTGCTCCCTCCTTTAGGCATAGGCACGAGAGCCATAGGTGGGCAAACCTAATCCTGGGCTTTTACCGTTGCATCCTGAGGTCAGGAATCACAAACTACAATATATCAGTGCTATCATACTAAACTCACAGTTCTTATGGGTCACAATGTGCACTTACATTTCCTTAATAAATCTTTCAGCAAGTGCTCAGCACCTAGATGCAAGCATAAGGTTACGAGGTCACACCAAACATGTAAAGAAGCAAGTACTTTGGGGTACACATGGCAAGCAATGCCAGGCCCCCTTCAGGAGAAGGGACACCAAGAGGCTAGGATCCCACTTTTGTAAGAGCATCCCCCTCACACCCTTTTATGTTCACCCACCTTGAGTGGTGTGCTTTCTTGAAGGAGGCCCTGTTCTCGTTTTCACTGTAATTGAAGGATACGGTGTGGATTGAGAGGAAAAACTATCTAGCATGGCAAGGCAATTAAGTCATTGTTTGCTAGCACTACTACTGTGATTTCCAGAACAAGAAAACTAAAAACTAAAATGGACGCTAGCACAATGGATGGCTTACGAACAGGAATTGTTGTGAAACACCCCATTAGATGTAGTAAGAGCAGCCAGAGTAGCCTCTGTTCAAACAACTTCAGTCAGTGTTGAAATTTTGGAGACTATTTAAAGACACTTTTGGGAAAACAGATGTTGGAAATACCAAAAATATTCTTTGAACAGTGATGAAAGGGCCAAAGAACACTACTCCAAACTACAAATAGAACCAGCATACACAGCCAAGCAAAATGTACTGCCTTTTTAAACAGTACATAGTGTTAAACTACTGTTATTTCCATTACTTAAAAATAAACTCAAAAACGTGGCGCTGTCTGCGACATATTCCATTTTTTACTACTTTACTGCTGCAGTACAGCATGGCAGAAAGGCACTGACCAAGGCAAAGCCAATAGATCTTGTGTAGGCGAGACCTAGTGTCTTTAACAATGTTTTTTTTCCTGGACGTGCCTTTCTACAATCGTGCTTTAAACTACGCAAGTGTCCCACTACTCTTAGATTAGCACTGGTCTTTTTGTCGTTACTCCCCAAGTGTATAGTTGGACCGAAAATGATGACATTTCCGTATGTCAAAGCCTAGAACGCGTTTCACCCTTCTTATGACTGGCCCCCATAACAGATCCCTAACCAACTTTATTCACCACATGCCTCTTCACCTCATGCATAACATTTGCAAGTACACGACTTCACATAAATAAACAGAACCGCAGAGGTACTGGCACATGGCGCATAAATAATATGAAATCACTAATTACATCACAGTATGTGAGATCATATCACGTTTGTTAGGTGTTGCTAAAACACAACTGGTTTACCACACCCACGATTTACACAGTCCACCCCTTCTTTTGTGATACACCATCAACTCATTCTCACTTCTTTTACCTAAGCGAGTTATTGTCATTGTTCTCGCTACCAAAGTAACAGGTCAGCCCAACGTCAAGTCTAAAAACAAGGAGTGAAACAAGCACAAAGGGGGCAGAAGTGGCTTTAAATCTCTGTAAGAAGACCGCCTGTGTTTTAAGGAAGGGGTGATACCTGCCAAAAACAGGCCATGATGACGTCACACCGACTCTGGATACATCTAGGACGTTACACCCCCTACCCACCGCGTTGTTTTTGAGCAAAACTAGGAGCAGCACAGGAGGAATTGTGGAATACCTATATATACAATAACTTGGTTTGACTTTCTTTATATACGTCTAATGGTTTAAATATGCAATCTTTGATTTTTAGTGAATGAAAGGCTCCCGTGATCTCAGACTCAGCCTGCCTAAAGCACGAGGGAGGTGCAAAGGAAAAGAGACACCAAGAGTTCACATTTGGGATCAGAGGGACATCGAGCGCCTTAGTGCAGTCCATGCCTTTAATTTTACAACTCGTGCTACCAGGCATTCCATTCAGTTAATCTAAGCAAGACTACAACTCCCAAAATGCATTGCATTAGCAAAGGACAGCCTACGGCAAACAACGTTGCGTCCGCGGGACACGTAGGAAGCTGCTCAGCCAGACAACATCTTCACCCTTTAAACTCGTTTTCTCAGCTCAATCCAACTCAGAGGCTACCTCCAGGAGTTGGAGTGCAGGTTTTCGTGACACTTACATTTTCTGGGGTACTTATGCAGTTTTCCGTGAAAGGCCAGTCCCCGAAAGTCTTCAGCTGGTTGCTAAAGTCGTACATCTCCCAGTACTGGTGTAGTTATTCCATCTTTGACACCAGACAGATCAGGAGCCAAAGAAAACACGTTTGCTGCACTTAAGAGAGCTGGGCTTTATTTAGTGTAAAAAAAGAAGCCGTTGCTGCATCTTTATAATTGCATCGCGGCCGGTACTAGTGCAGTATTTCCATCTTCGACACTAGACAGACCAGGAGCCAAAGAAAACAAGTTTGCTGCACTTTAGAGAGCTGGGCTTTGTTTAGTGTACAAAAAGAAGCTGTTGAAGCTACTTTATAATTGCATCGTGCTTCGCAGCCAAATGAAAAAAAAAACCGAGCATGGCGTCCAGGTGCAGGGGGCACAGGCTCTATGAACAGTTGGGGACAGAAAGTTTACAACAATCACGAAAAAAAAACTAGGCGTGAGACCTAAAAAAAAAAAAAAAAACCTGTGAGTGGTGCACGAGCGCCCATATGCTTTCAATTATCGCGCCCATGTCTGGGCACTATAATTGAAAGCATATGGCAGAAATGCGCGTAATAGACACCAATAGACCAGGGGAGGAGCTATGCACCCGCCTCTGGCCTATTGTGTGCTATGTTTAAAACAACCAAGCTGGCAATAGCAGGCCGCAAAACTAAAATAACACGCACAAGCTTGTTCAATTCCTGGGTCCATTTAGAAAACCCGGACAAAAGGACTCTCGCTGCGCAGTGTATCGCTAGGCACGAGACCTAAAAAGGGTACCTGAAGCTGACCTCAGAGAAAAAGATGGCAGAGGACAGCCTGTCCAACTGCTGCATCATCCTGATGTGCAGATTGAAGACAGTAATGCTTCGTGAACGTGTGGACATTCTTCCATGTCGCAACACGACAGATATTTTCTAGAGTCACTCCAGCAAACAAAGCTGTAGACGCTGCCATAGTTCTTGTGGAATGGGCCTTGGCTTTTCTCTGCAACGGCTTGTTGGCCTTGTCATGGCAGAAAATAATTGTAGATGTCAGCCATCTGGCTATTGTGGCCTTCCTGACTGCAGTTCCAAGTGTAGTTTGTCCGTAAGCCACAAACAATTGGTCAGATCTTCTGATGTCTTTTGTTCTTTGTAGATAGAATTTTAAACAGGGTTTAATATCGAGAGAATGTAAAGCTCTTTCTGCTGGGGTAGATGGATTCGGAAAGAAAGTTCTTAATCTTACCGGCTCATTTAAGTGAAACTGTGACGGAACTTTGGGAATAAACATAGGATTAGCCCGAAGGGTTACGTAGTCTTGAGTGAAATGTAGAAAAGGTTCCTTTATGGTGAAAGCTTGAATTTCACTCACCCTTCTAGCGGATGTTAGAGCCAAAAGCAAGGAGGCTTTCCACATGAGAAATTTGAGTTCAGCCTTGTGGATCTGCTCAAATGGGCAGGACAGTGTTGAGTTCCCACTCCAGTGGAGGAGGCCGAACTGGAGGGAACGCTCAGAAGAGTACTTTCATGAATTGTTTGATCAATGAGGATGGACAGAGAGACGGAAGTTTAGCACCTTTTCTGAATCTGGAGAGTGCAGCTAAATGGACCTTGACCGATGAAAAGGTCAGTCCAGACCTCACTAGATCGAGTAAATAAGGGAGGATCTGCTCCGCAGGGGTGTGAACCGGATGAATATTATTAGCCTCGCACCAACAGCAAAAATGCTTCCATTTAAGACGATAAGTCTTGATCATGCTCGGAGCAAGAGATTGTGTCAAGATCTCACGACAGTCCTGTAGGATTTTAAGAGCCTTGAATTCTAAGAAGTCAGGAGCCATGCGTGTAAATGTAGAGATTGAGGGTCCGGGAGAACCACCGGACCTTTGTCCCTCGACAGCATCGTAGGCGTTGGAAGAAGGCAAATTGGTTCCTCCTGAGATAGCAACAGAAGTTCTTGGAACCAGTACTGTCGTGGCCACCTGGGTGCAATCAGAATGAGACAGCAACCTTCCAGCTTCATTTTGCGCATCACTCTCAGGATTAGTGGTATTGGGGTAAAAGCGTAAGTGTAAGCATAAATCCCTGACCATCGCACGGACAGAGCATTCCCCCTTGATCACGGTTGAGGGTACCTGCCGGTGTAATATCAGCATTTTTTGTTCTCCTATGTTGCAAATAAATCCAGTGCTGGTTTGCCCCAGGTTCGGAATACTCTGTTCACTTGGTCCTGCTTGAGCTCCCACTAATGGCAGTTCGACTGGGATCTGCTGAGCGTGTCCGCCAAGGTATTGTGGAGGCCCCTGACATGCTCGGCTCTCAGGTTTATGTTGTAAAGTGTGACCCATTCCCACAATTCTTGAGCCTCTCGTGACAAGGTTGCTGATCTTGCCGCTCCTTGCTTGTTTACGTAAAACATCCTGGTGGTATTGTCGGTGCGAACCAGCACTGATGAACCTGCAATCCTCAGAAGGAAAGCTTGGAGGGATAGTAACGCCAGACTGTTGATATGCTGTTTTCTGTACTCTTGAGACCATTTGCCATGTATTTACAAATCTTGGAGATGACCTCCCCCCATCCCTCCAATCAATCAATCATTTGTAAATCGCACTACATACCGGCGAGGGCCTCAAGGCGCTGTGGGGGGGAGGGTTCTACTGATCGAACAGCCAGGTCTTGAGTATCCTCCTGAAGGTCAGCAGGTCTTGGGGCTGTCGTAGGCTCAGTGGGAGGATGTTTCAGGTCTTGGAGGCGAGGTGGGAGAAGGATCTCCCACCCGTGGTTGTTCTTCGGATGCACGGGATGGCGGCGAGTGAGAGGTCGGCGGAGCGTTACTGGCGGTTAGGGATGTAGGAGAGCCGTCGGTTGAGGTAGGCTGGGCCGGTCTTGTGGAGTGCCTTGTCTGCGTGGGTGAAGAGCTTGAAGGATATCCTCTTGTTGACAGAGATCCAGTGCAGGTTTCTCAGGTGTGGGGTGATGTGGGCGTGGAGTGGTATGCCGTGGATCAGTCGCGCCAAGGCGTTTTGGATGCGTTGTAGTCGTTTGATGAGCTTGGTCAGGGCTCCCGCGTAGAGGGCGTTTCCGTAGTCGAGTCTGCTGCTGACGAGGGCCTGGGTGACTGTCTTTCTTGCATCTGTCGGGATCCATCTGTAGATCTTGCAGAGCATGCTGAGGGTGTTGAAGCAGGAGGAGGTGACGGCGTTGACTTGCTTGGTCATTGAGAGCGTTGAGTCGAGGATGATTCACAGGTTGCATGCGTGGTCGGTGGGTGTCGGGGCTGCCCCCAGTGAAGTCGGCCACCAGGAGTCATCCCAGGTTGGAGCAGAGAATGAGGATGTCCTTGTCCGAGTTCAGCTTCAGACGGCTGATCTTCATCCAGTCGGCGACGACCTTCATTTCTTTGTGGAGGTTGGCTTTGGCGGTGATGGGGTCCTTGGTGAGGGAGAGGATCAGCCAAGTGTCATCGGCGTAGGAGATTATGTTGAGGTCATGCTGTCAGGCTACGTGTGCGAGCAGGGGCATGTAAATGTTGACCAGCGTCGGGCTGAGGGAGGATCCCTGGGGTATGCCGCAGATGATCTCGGAGGCTTTGGAACAGAATGGGGGGAGGCGGACGCTCTGGGTTCTGCCGGAGAGAAAGGAGGTGGTCAAATCCAGAGACTTGTCTTGGATTCCTGTGGAGGCGTGCGCGTAGTGTGCGATGGCAGACTGTGTCGAAGGCGGCAGAGAGGTCTAGGAGGATGAGTGCTGCGGGCTCGCCGTTGTCCAGCAGGATCCTGATGTCATCGGTGGCGGCGATGAGGACAGTCTCGGTGCTGTGGCTGCTGCGGAACCCTGACTGGGAATGGTCCAGGATTCTGTTTTCTTCGAGGTATCGGGTTAGGTGTCTGTTGACGGCTTCTTCGATGACCTTGGCCAGGAAGGGGAGCAGAGAGATTGGCTGGAAGTTCTTGAGGTCTCTTGGGTCAGCCTTAGGTTTTTTGAATAGGGCTTTAATCTCGGAGTGTTTCCAGATCTCTGGGAAGGTCGCGGTCTCAAGGGAGAGATTGATGACGTTGCGCAGGTGGGGTGCGATGGAGCTGCTTGCTCGGTTGAAGACGTGGTGAGGGAATGGGTCTGACGAAGAGCCGGAGTGGATTGTGCACATGGTCTCGATGGTGTCATTGATGCTCACGCTGGCCCAGGCTAGCATGGGGCCGTGGTCGATGGTGTGTGGAGGGTCTGTTATGTTGCTATCTGTTGGGGCTGTCTGGCTGTTGAAGCTGTCATGGATGTCTGCTATCTTGCGGTAGGAGAAGGTGGCGAGGGAGTCGCACAGGGGTTGCGACGGCGGGATGCCGTTGGTGTTCGAGCTGGGGTTGGAGAGTTCCGTCACGATGTTGAAGAGCTCCTTGCTATTGTGTGCGTTTTTTGTTGAGGTGGTCTTTGAAGGAGGTCCTCTTGGCCGCCCTGATGAGGTGGTGGTGGAAGTTGCAGATGGCGTCCTTGTGTGCTGCGTGGCTGTTCGGAGTTTGTTCACTGTGCAGTTTCTTCTCTAGTGTCCGGCAGACTTGCTTGGAGGCTAGGAGTTCTGGGGTGAACCGGCTGGCCCTCTTGCTGGTGTCTGTGTGGGGGTTTATTCAGCGGGCGAGGGTGTTGGTGGAGTCCTCGATCCAGCGTCTGAGGCTGTGGGCAGCGTCGTCGGTATTGGAGGGTTCGCCAGGTGGGCTGAGAGCGAGGTTTGCGCGTAGTTGGTCTTCAGTGATTTTGCTCCAGCTCTGCGGCGGATCTGTAGGGTGCGGTGGTGTGTGGTGGGCTTCTGGAAGGTGAAGTGGATGCAACGGTGGTCGGTTCAGAGGAGTTCGGTGGTGTGGCTGACTGAGAAGTGCGGGCTTGAGGAGAAAACGGGTTCGAGCGTGTGGCCGGCGGAGTGGGTGGGCGTTGTGACGAGTTGCTTCAGTCAGAGTTTGGCGAGGTTATCGATCAGGGTTGTGGAGTTGTTGTCGTTGTTGTTCTCAAGGTGAAAGTTCTGGTCTCCGAGGAGGATGTAGTCGGTGGAGGTCAGGGCGTGCGTGCTAATCAAGTCGACGATGGAGTCGCTGAACTGGGGGTGGGGTCCGGGGGGGGGGTCGATAGACGAGGGTGCATCTGAGGGTGGAGTTAGGGTCTGTGTGGATCTGGAAATATATGTGCTCGGTGGTGCTGAGCGCGTCATCGGTGCTAGTTGAGACCCTGATGCTGTTCTTACGGACGATGGCGATTCCTCCTCCGACTCCATTGGTGCGGACTCTGCGGTTGATCTTGTAGCCGTCTGGGATGGCTATGGCGATGTCGAGTGCGGAGGAGTCGTTAAACCAGGTCTCTGTCAGGAAGGCGACATCCAGGGATGTTTTGTCGAGCAGGTCCCAGAGCTCGACGGCATGCTTGTGTGTGGAGCGGGTGTTCAGTAGTATGCATTGGAGGTGGTTGGGGTCTTTCTTGGCGGCTGGTTCGTCGGCTCTGAGGCTGGTGTAGCTGCAGTTCCGGCAGGTGAAGGGGCTGTGTGTGTGTTTCGGGGCGGCCTTGAAGCAGGTGTGGCTCCGTCCAGAGTTGAGAGTGTGCAGAGTAATGACGTCGCAGTGGTGGTGGTCGTGGCGGGTGAGGGGGCCAGGGGTTCTGGCGCTGGGCGCGGTCCAGGCGCAGACGGGCTTGCCTTAGGTGCGCTTTTGGGGCAGCCAGCATATATGGGGAGGTGGGAGGAAGGAGCAGCTGGGACCTGGGGCAACGAATGGGCAGTCAGGGAGGCGGGGACGCAGCGGCGAGGGCGGTGAGGGACAACAAAGGTAACAGAAGGAAAAAGGGGCACAAAATCGAGGGACAAATGAGTGGCACAGAATGCAAAAGGGTACAAAAAAAGAGTGGAACTGAAGGCAGAAGGGTCACAGAAACGAGGGAAAAACGAGTGGCACAGAGCAGAAGGGCACAAAAAAACGAGTGGAACAGAGGGCAGAAGGGCACAAAAAACGAGTGGAACAAAAGGCAAAAGGGGCAAAGGGCACAAAAACGAGTGGAACAAAGGGCAGAAGGACAAAAAACGAGTGGCACAGAAGGCAAAAGGGGCACAAAAACAAGGGAAAAACGAGTGGCACAGAAGGCAGAAGGGCACAAAAAACAAGTGGAACAGAAGGCAAAAGGGGTACAAAAACGAGTGGCACAGAGAGCAGAAGGGCACAAAAAAACGAGTGGAACAGAAGGCAAAAGGGGCACAATAACGAGGGAAAAAAAAGTGGCACAGAATGCAGACGGGCAGAAAAAGAGAGTGGAACAGAAGGCAAAAGGGGCACAAAAACGAGAGAAAAACGAGTGGCACTAAAGGCAAAAGGGCACAGAAATACCGGAAAAACGAGTGGCACAGAGGCAAAATACATAACACAGAAATACAGGGGCAGCTAAGAACAGAAGGCAGAACGGGCAGAGAGGCACAGGGGCAGTGAGGGGAACAGAAGTGAAAACCGGGCAGACACACGGGGGCAGCGAGGGGAACAGAAGGGAAAACCAGGCAGAGACATGGGGGCAGCGAGGGGAATAGAAAGAAAGACCAGAGAGAGCACGGGGACAGCGAGTGGAACAGAGGGAAGAAAAAGGGGCATGTGCCACATACAGGCAGCGGGGGAAGACAGACAACACCAGTCAAAGACACAACAATGAAAATACAGGCAATACAATAAAAGCAATAAAGCGGAGGATGAACAAACCTATCTACGGCCTACCACTGGCCACAAGGGATGAGGCGCAGGTGGTAGCCTGCGGGTAGTGGAGGGCCTCGAACTTCCTCAGCAGCGGCTGCTGGGGCAGGGAGACATAGACGGTGCTGTGTGGAGGGGGAACGGCCTACCTGGTGGGGTCAAGGGTTGCTCCATGGAGGCATCTGTCATTAAGACAAAATCTGGAATATCCTGAAGGAATGTGAGTCCTTCTGCTAAGTTCGGCATCTGTGACCACCACTTGAGAGTGTGCTTCATGCGTGGTGTGACTCTGAGGGTATCGTCGAAGGAGCCCTCGGCTTGTTGCCACTGAAGGTGCAGCTCCTCTTGTAGAGATCTCATTCTGAGTCTTGCCAAAGGGATGAGATTTATTACAGAGAAGCACATCCCCAGGAACTAAGCATACATGAGGACAGAAACTGACTTTTTTCTTGAAATTCTTTTTGATCAGGAAAAAACAAGATTAGAAACCTGTCAGTTTCTGATGTGATGGAACCTTCTCTATTGCATATTTTCGAGGAGCATTGTTAAGGCTTCTTTGAATAATAAGTGAAGATGAGGGGGATGGGGTCCCCTGGGGGGAGTGGTAGGTGGCTGTTTGATAAACTCTAGGGTATGTCCGTTGTTCACCAGTTCTAGAACCCATTGATCTGAGGTAATTTCTTGCCACTTGTCCACGAATGCTGAAATTATTGCGCCCATGGGAATGGGAGGTAATGTGATTGGCGCCCTGCAGAAATCACTGCTTCCTGTTGGTGTCTCGTCCTTGATTTTGTGATTGTTTTCGACCACCCTGGCGAGAGAAACCAGATGTGTTGGATTGTCTGTATGATGACTGGCTGTACATCTGCCTATACTGGTGTTGGTACTGCCTGTTCTGCTGGTTTTGGTATCCGCCTCTCAAAGAGAAACCACGTCCCCTTGCTCCTCTGAAGGATCCTCTTTTGTATTGCAATGAGCCCACGATCGGGCGGTATCCGTGTCAGTTTTGATTGCTTGGAGGGCTTCATCAATGTGCTTTCCAAACAACGATTCGCCATCATAGGCCACGTCTACATTTTTTGTCTTGACTTCCAGCCTGAAAGTGGTGGCCTTAAGCCAACCTTGACGTCTGAGTACTGCTGCTCATGCAAGCTGGGGAAACTAGTATTAAAAATGTCAAGTGCGCAATCTATTGTTTCGGATGCAGCATGTTCTCCCTTCAATAAAATATTTCTTGCTTCTGGTCTCCGGTTTCTTCGGAATTAGGTCAATAAGACCGGCCATGTCTGACCACATTTGGCGGTCATAACGCCTGATTATGGCTAGGGATTTAGCCGCTCTAAAGGAGGCTGCTGCCATGGTGGAGAATTTTTTGCCAATAAGGTCAAGACGACGCCCTTCTTTGTCAGGCGGTGTAATGATGGGTGTTGCCGTTTTTTTTTACCTTTGTTGGGCAGCCTGAGAAATGACCGATTCTTGTCGGGGGGTGGCCAATAAGACAGGATGGACTTTCGGCAGGAGCACAATATTTATTTTCTGTACGTGGAAGCACTGCTGGAATAGATGCAGGCGTCTTCATTATTTTGAGCCCTTCGTTCCAGATGTAGTCAATTATAGGGACAGCCCTCATAATCTTCCTTGATTCTTCCTTAAAGTCGTGAATGAAGCATTCTGTGTGCTCAACCGTGACAGGCAATTGAAATCTGGCTGCCGCTCTCTGCATTAGGTTGTGAAATCCCCAGATATTCTCAGGGGGAGAATCAGATGGTAGAAGGCATTGGAATAATGTATCTGTAGTATGGGCTTCTGGAAGCTCACCCTCTTCAATTTCCTCTTCAGAGGATGTAGTGTCTTGCCCCTGATGAGGGTCTGTAGGTTGTTGTTCTTGAGGAGGGTCTGGAAGCTGAGGAGCTGAAGGAGTGTCAGTTTGAGGTAAAGGATCCGGAACCACCACAGGTAGAGGTGGGATTTCTGGAGTAACCTGTCGTGGGGGAAACCTCTGTCGGTAGTCCGCCAGCATAGCTTGCAGATCCTGTATGAGAGTCGGAGGTAGATGGCTCATCTCACTCTGGCGAGATTTCTTATGATATACTCTATGGTGCGTTACTATAATGTCCTCCTGATTAAATTGCTCACTATAATCCTCCTCCTCATCATCTTGACATTTGATGTGTAGCTCAGAAGGATGATGAGCTATCCGAAATGGTCCTTCATCCTCTTCGTCTTCATCACCATCCTGCACATATGTTTCAAGGAGATGTGACGGAGTAAGCGGGGAAATATTGCTATACTCTTGTCTCTGAAAATTTTTAAGCTAAAAACACCTAGATGAAAGTGGCGTTGACTGAGTAGGAGCGACAATCAAAGCTGGTGCCTTAGACTGAACCGGTAAGCTCACAGTCGACGGGGTCGTCGTTGACGGGCTCTCCGTTGATGGACTCTTCGCCGACATGCTTTTTGTCAACGTAGCCGACGGGTCAGTCATCAACGGGCTCTTCGGCCACGGGTCGGTCGTCGACGGGCTCTTCAACGCAGTAGACAACTGATGGACGTCGACGTGATTTCGTTGATGCGTTTTCATAGACTATTCCTCAAGGACGGTCTTCTTGGAAAGGATAGTAATCCTCGTCGACAGTATAGGAGAAGTTATAGACGTCGTCGAGATAGTCGCCGTCGACGTTGGAGCAGAAGAAGTAACGGAAATCGTCGATGAAGAGGCCAAATGAACAGATTTTGAAATGCTTTGAGGACGCCTTTTTTGATTCCTTGATAGAGGATGGAGTAGACAGCGGTGACCCAGAGGAGATGAGATAAGACCTCTGTGAAGGGTCAGAAGTAGAGTGAGAAGATTTGTGGTGTTTCCTTTCCTCACTCGAAGAGCTGTCCTGGGATCTAGCTCTCTCGCTAGAAGTTGAAGCTCTGTCATCCTCCTCAGTCGAAGAGGATTTGAGCCATAACAGCATTCTCGCCTCCCTATCCCAAAGAAGGGAAGGTACGGCATATTTTGCAATCTTTTGCCTCATGTTTTGGATAGAGGCATCAGATGCAGTCCTTATGTTGATCATCAACATGGACTTTCTTCTTCTCGCAGGTTCTGCAGAGCTTGAATAAAGCTTTCTTGTCAGACATAATGGAATTGAAGTTGAAGAAACTGAGTAGGCACTCAGGGAGACTCCCTTCCAGCGCCGGGACGCTCCGTTGCTGGGGTAGCTGTTTGCGCTTCAACAAATTGTTAACATTAACATTAACATTAACACAACGTGCGGTGAAAATCTGAGGAGAATTGGCTCTGCTGAGAGTGTTCTAGAGGGTGCTGACTGGTTGAAGCTGACGTTTGGGTCTTTTACCATAATGAGGTAAGTAGGCTACTAAGATTTGGGCCTCAGGCCTGTTCTTTGGGCCTACTACTACTATTATTACCTACATTTGACACTACTTTTGTATTTACCGTGGGACTCCTGCCTCGGCAACGGGGAAAGATTCAGGCATGTGAATCTATGAAAGATACCCCAATACTGGATAACTGTAAGTTCATCCCGTTGTTGTTAATAGATGCAACCAATTCAGTAGCCTCTTTCTCTGAGCCTTCCCATATAATGATATAATGAATGTCATCCATAAAGCTGCCATAATATCTTATATGGTTGTCCCAAATCACCTTATGAGTAACTTTGAGTACGCGTTCCTCCCACCAACAGGCAGGCATAGGTAGGGGGAAAACACGCCCCCATTGCCACTCCCCTTAGTTGTTTGTACAAGATCTTATTGAACAAAAATAAGTTGTTATTCAGACATAGATCAATCATCTGAAGCAACATGCAACTGTGATCATGAATATGAATTGCACGGTTGTTAAGAAAATGTTTTGCTGCTTCCAAGCCCTGTGGGTGGTGAAGGCTCGTATAGAGCGAGGTTAGATCCATGGTAATTAGCAAATAGCCGCCACGCCACTCTACTTCATTAATTTTTGACAAAAAAATCCCCTGTGTCTTTTAAGAAGGAGGGCAGATTAGTCATATGTGGCTGAAGAAAATAATCTACATATTTTGACATAGCCTCCAATACATTGTATCTGGCTGAGATAATGGGTCTGCCAGGGACAGGGGAAACACCCTTATGTACTTTAGGAATAGAGTACAAAATAGGTGTGGTAGGAAAATCATTTTTTAAAAACAGAAATTCATTTTTAGAGAGTAAGCCCTGTCTTTTCTATTGCTGTACGTTTTTACTCACAGTGTCTTTCGCCTGATTCAGATGTTCACGACCCACTTTGGCTTAGCAGTTTGTGTCAGATAGGTGGCGCTGAGCTTCTAATAATTAGTCGAACCTCGGCCATAAGTCTATATTGCCACCCTTATCCGCACTCATAACAATTTCATTTTTTTCACGTTTTTTTCATTAATGCCCAGTAACTTTTTACTCGGTAAATGCATTTTTTGTGGCGAGAATTCACAGAAATGTTAAGTCTCTTGGGGTCATCTATAACCATTTCACTAAACACATCCACAGAGTCTTTCGGCATCAGTGGACAAAAAGAAGAAGGGGGACGAAATGGACTGGCAGTCGCCATACCAGTGTTTGTCCCTTCCATTGGCGTAGGATCCATATCAGTTGCCATATTCCCCGAGTCAAAAACAGGCTCTCACAGGACATTGGTTGTTTTAATTAGAGCAAATGCATTTCGGCACGCTGCCTTCTTCAGTGCTCATTTCAAATATCATCAAAATTACTCAAGTTTAAATTGCTTCACGGGTGATTTCATTGGAGGAGTGCATGGGGGGGTTGCTGGGGAAAAAGGACCGAGAGACACGTAGTATCACCGCTAATAGTTACCTCGATCATTCAAGTTACATGCACATACATGACACGGTCCAAGGCTACACAGTTGTGAATACACCGGTGACCAGCAGTACAAAGGAGAACACACATACTGCCACCCTGCAGGATTTTAGGAAGGGCCGAAAAACATGGTTATTCGATTAACGTCCCTCATCAGCAGCACTGCCCCCAGAGCCTAGATACCTTCTCAGGTGATAAGTAGCGCTATGCAAATCCTGTTTGTTTGATTGATTGACACCAGATTTCCACACACCGTTAGTGAGCTATATTAGTTTTTCATCTGTAAAACTGTATGTCTTTGCAAGTTAAGTAACCCCTTCAATGGAGATTGTACTGTCTATAAATGACAGTGCACGAACACACCATGCTTTAAGGATATATGCGCAACATTGTGAGCTCAGTGATGAAGCATTGATGGCAGCGACGCCACTCTGAAAATTATTCGAGCACCACTGGGTGTTCCCAATCCTGTTTCTCTTGGTTATTACCTTCTCTGACTCAAGGAAATTCTAGTCCTGCTCCCATATGAATGTGTCATAAGCCCTCTGGACATTATTAAGGCAGGTATTGTCCTAATAATGCGGTAACCAGATATTTTACTCATTTTCAGGCCCCCAACAATGAATTCCCTCGATACCAACCACCTGCATAAAGTAAGCACTGCATACAGGATATAGATGAGTCACAAGAGCTGGAAGGCCTCCAGCACTTACCCTGCCCAGCCCTGCATACACTGCCAGTAGCTGCTCGCTGCTGCTGCACAGAGATGAGCTGCCTAAGTAAAGGACAGCTGGAAATCTTTGCTGGCCGAGAGTGAAGTATAGTTCATATATAATCCATACACTTCCTCCTTATTGCTCTATTCTCCCCTCTTTCTGCCTTACCTCTCATTCTTCCAACACAGAGCAATGCTACCACTAGATGTCTGTCTGTCCCTCATATACCACCTCCTTATTCCTCGGGCCACCCAGCTCACCTGCCCACTGATCCGTTGTCCACTGCTGCAACTGATGGCTTTTCCTTAGCCAATAATGGAGGGCAGGCATCTCAGAATAGTGTAAGCATGTTATGTTGTGTACTTATTGTTATACCGTTCCTGGTTGGCCATCATGTTGCATAAAGATGTAACGTGACGACCATCTTGGAAGTTATACTAAATAACATTCCAAGATTACCACCAGCTGCTTTTGGCTTTGACACATTTCTGCAATCAGTGGCAAAGTCAATATCAGCAGTGAACGGGCATTGGTAAAGCAATAAAACCAGGTCTATTGCTCAGTTTTGGTACGGTAACATCCTGATATGTAAAAGCTTACAAAGGGACTGCGAGACTTTGTATTATGCTGTTCCCTTCTAGAACAAGGCTGCTAATAGCGGGCTGTAGAATAGTACTCATTCACTCTCTCTCTTTCTCTCTCCTTTCTCTATCTCGCTTTCTCTCCCCCTCTTTCTTTCTCTCTCTCTCTCTCTCCCTTTCTCGCCCCCCTCTCCCTTTTTTCTCCCTCTCTTTTTCTTTCTTTCGCTCTCTCTCGCGCTCTCTCCCCCTCTCTTTCTCTCCCTCTCTCGCTCTCTTTCTCCTGTGCTCTCCCACCCATACGTCACCACTCAGAACTTTAAAATGTAGATGCAGTAGAACTGGGCCTGGTTGTAGGTATGTTACTTGTTGTATAACATTTCTGGATGCAATGACAAACAGCAAAATACAAGTCAGGTGGCACACTAAGCTAAACACAGATTTTTAGCGTAAGTGTTTTAAAGCCACGCCCTTAATTAAATCGGCCAACCCCCTTTGAGACCCCCCCCCAGTTTTTCCATCCACCTTAAAGCCCTATGCTGCCACTCTCTAAATATCCCCTCTGAAAACTCTCCTCTTACCTTACTCGTGACTCGCTCCAGGTTCTCTATGGCAGGCAGGGGTGGTTGGTTTGAACCTTCCTTCCATTAATCAGCAGCCAGACCAGTCTCCAGGGCCAGCAAATCCCCAGAGAGCAGCACTGCCACTGAATGCCCCAGGCCAGAACGAGCGCTAGAGCACGTAGAGGTGCAGCGCGTGACGCGTCACTACTACGTCGTTCTCATCGCAGCAGGAGGGCTGGCCCGGCCAAAATAAAGTATTTAATGTCGCCCAGGACCGTCAATGGTAGCGCCTTACGCGCTACAAGATTGATTGACGGCCCTGAAGGCTGGGACGGACGAACAGTCAAGAGCTGGGCATAAACAACAGCAGGTCAGGTGCGCGCAGCACGCACTTTCAAACTGCCAGGGCCGCGCGGCACTGGTGGCCCGTTGCGGCCTTTATAATTTATTTGGTGACACTGTGTCCCCAAATAAATTATAAGAGCCGCCGCGGCCACAATGGGCCACCAGTGCTGAACAAGTCATTAGTCAGTTGAGAGGCAAGTCAGTTGTTATCTAAAAAGTATATGTACGCTAGATTCTTTTTAATTAAGGAGCAACATTACAGTCCATTATAGCATCACACAAAGCTTTTGTACATTTCACATACTAAACGCACGCATTTAAAGGTGCTGTGATAAAGAACAAGATGCACATCAGAAAGAAATAAAGGGTTGGAATAACGGTATTTATTTGACCTCAGGGGAAAGAAGAGCCCGGATTAGGTGGGGAGGGTGGGAGAAGGCACAGTGAAAGCACTCGAGCATGTACAGCATCTACCTTGCTGCGCCATCTGTTTGCAATTCACAAGCGCACGTTCAGGCTTGGAAACAGATGGCAAAGCTGCTCGCTCCCGCAAGGTGGATGCCGGACATGCATAAGTGCCCAAAAAAGTGCAGACCAATTCCAAAAGGTCGCTCCTAAGCAGCACTTGCCCGCTGATTAGGTGAGACCTAAAAAAAGGCCAAATCAACAATTTCGGACCCACCCACTACATAGCGGAATAATGCACAGCATATGAATCCAGAAAAGATTCACACTGCTAAAAAAATTACGAACATGAACAGTGCATGCTGGGACTGGTAGGTGCAGATCCATGAGCAACCTACCAGGGCTGTATGCGATAGGTATTCACCTTTAAGGAGCGGCACATTGCATAACAATTCAGCGTTTTTTATGTATATGAATGATGCTTCACTTCTTGTTAGTTACATATGATCTGTTAATCCAAATTAATCCAAATTATACCACTGGTATTATTAATTGCCAAAACCTACTAATAACGGGCAATTAATAATACCAGTGGTATAATTTGGATGCTTTTGGAAAGTTATAATATTGTGGATGTTACAATACCTTATGCTTAGTGATATCATTGTTTGACTTTCAGATTGTTTCCCTCATGAAGGTGGTTTAACCACCGAAATGCATTGGATTGAATATATTCTTTATCAAATGAACAGTAGTGTGAACTGAACATGAAGCTCAAGTGTAATGAAATAAAACAGAACATATGTAACTAACAAGGAGTGGAGCATCATTCATATACATAAAAAACGCTGAATTTTTCAGCAATTATCCTGTGCCTAGGGTGACAGTTGTACTGGATTTATAACTGCAACCTACCAATTCATTGAACACACTCCTGGCGGGGAGTGATACCCAGGAGCACGGAAAAACTCAAAAATTTAGGATAAAACGAGGCTGTGCACGACCTTAAACATTAGCGATTTGGCATTTACCCTCGATTGGAACGGAGCACGCCCAAATTAAAGACGATGCAATACGAGGAGATAACACTTTCCACGGAAAGCAGAGCGGACACTTTCACGTACACAGCGGAAGCTAGCGAAAGAATATACTCTCTCATACAAGCAGGATCCACAGAGCATACCTTCACTAAAAGCAAAGAGCAACAGATTAAGCACCTACTATATCTAACCCGCAAAGAAATAAACCAGCGGCTACACGCCAGCACTATGGTAAAATACCATAAGGCGCAAAGAATTCCGAGAGGCCTCCGTATATCCCTGAAACCTTCGCTATGCAAGAATTCAAAACCGTTTGTTGAAAGGTGGTTTGCAATCCTCAACAAATGCAGCCTAGACTTGATTCTTTTAATTATAGAAGAACTATCCAAAATCCTAGAGGAATTAAAAACTGACATTGATAAAACAACAGAAGAATTAAATAAAATGGTTACAACGAGAATTGTCTAAAATAATAGAGGACATTAACAACCAACTAACGAAGCACACACAAGAGGTCAATGAAAGAAAACTTAGGAAATACAAGCGAGACACGCTGGATTATAAACTGCAAGAAGTATACACTTGGGCGGAAGTATACGCCAAAAAGAGACAAACCAAAGTTTACACCTCCCACACAGACACATCCTCTACGGATAGCGAAAGAACAGCGCCGGAAAAATCTAACAGACAGAAGGATGTAGGTCAACAAGATACTGCAAGCACATCAACAACAGCGACTTTTTCAGAGAGAGGTACTGGAGACAACGGGGACACGGCAAAAGAAAAAGGACAACCCCAAACCAGGAATGTAACGACAAAGAAGGACATAACTAGGAAACACTAAGGGATGATAACAATTTGGTATTAAATATCTCTAACTGCAGATTGAATCCAGCGTAAATAAATACTTTACAAAAGGGAATGTCGTTTGTACCTATGGCAAATACCAACCTGCTGGAATTGGAAGTTAGCTTGTTTAAGTTAACCAGGAAGATGAGATTACAGCATTTTTTTGATAATGTCATCACAGACGCCAGACCTCAAGAACCAGATGAACTGAGAGGTTTAAAAACACACAGCACATATATGGCACCAATCAGCCACAAGACGATCGATCTGTTTGAACAAATATGTAAAAAAGATATCAGTCAATTGAACACAAAAAAGAGAAGCAAAAAGATGAACATGTCTAAAAAAGAGTTTGGTACATTAACATCCATAGCAAGCAACAAGGAGATCATCTGCAAGAAGGCAGATAAAGGGGGAGCATTGGTAATTCTCAACAAAACTTATTACCAAGAAGCTGTCACAGAACATTTGGCAGATGAGGATACTTACATGGAGATAGATTTCAATCCCACTGAAGAAATAAGAAAAACTCTACAAATCATTTTGCAAAAAGCCCATGAAAGAGGTGTGATCAACGAACGGACCAAAAAATATTTGACACAAGACAACACGAACAGCCCTGTGCTATATATGGTACCAAAAGTACACAAGCACTTAACCAGATCACCATGCCGTCCTATTGTATCCACCAAAAAAAGCCTGCATGAACCGATTGGGAAATTTTTGGATAAACATCTTCAACCACTGGTACTTAAAACCCAATCTTACATAAGGGACACCACAGACTTCTTGGTGAAATTAAAGGCTATGAAGAGTGAAGAACACCTCACCATGGCGACCATCGACGTGAAAGCCTTATACATGTCCATACCACATCGACAAGGCCTGGAGGCGGTAGAAAAAGCCCTAGTACAAAGTGATTACACACAGGAATTACAGGTGTTTTTAATGGAACTCATGGAGTTTACCTTAATTCACAGCTATTTCTTCTATGAGAACAGATGGCTTATCCAGAGAAGCGGCACGTCAATGGGAAATTGTGCCGCCCCAGCATACACCAAGCACTATATGGCATCATTCGAGGAAGAACATATCTACAACAATGACGTTTGGAAGGAACACATTAACATGTATGTTCGGTTTATAGATGACATTAGTGGTTTGGAAGGGCACCAACCAAAGTTTAGAGGAACAAATAGAGATTTTGGATAACAAGGATGAGAGAATAAAATTCACATGGAAAATAAGTGAAATAAGCATTCAATATCTGGATGTTGAAATAACCAAAGTGGGATGCAACTTTACCACAAACCTCCATCGGAAAGACACAGATAGAAATAATTTGCTTAAATACAACAGCCATCACCCCCCAGCATTGAAAAGACACCTACCCTACTCTCAATTTCTCAGGGTGAAGAGAGTGGTCTCGGAAGAAGAACAATCAAAGCAACAAATGGCTATCATGACCAAAAGGTTCGAGGACAGAGGATACCCGGAACAAACCATACAACAGGAGCTTCAAATGACACAATCCAAAACACGAGAGGAACTACTATCCAGCAAAACACGCTCCACAGAGCAACGATTTACATGTGTCAGTAAGTACTCCAATGTAAGCCATCAATTCAAGGCGATAATCAAAAGACACTGGCCCATATTGGCACTAGAATCTGATTTTAAAGGAATATTTGCGAGTGAACCCATGTTTGCTTATACCCGAGCTAAAAACGTGTCAGATTTCTTAAAATCACCTAATGAACCTTGTCAGAAAAAGACCTTTCGAGGAACCACACCGTGCTTGAATTGTAGAAATTGTCATAATGTGATGAAGGGCAATTTCATTACCCACCCGATGAAAGGAAACAAAATCCACCTTCGAGTTAATGCAACTTGCGACACCACCAACATAATATACATGTTGAAATGCCCGTGTGGGTCTGTATATGTAGGCCACACTGAAAGAAAACTTAAAACAAGACTAACTGAACATAAAAGTAACATTCGCACGAGCTCATCAAAATCAACAGTGGCAACACATTTTTTGGAGAAGAAATATCACAAGTCAATTAAGGGCATGTGTTTTGGAGGAGATCGACAGGAAAGAATGACCAGTTAATAAGAAAATCTTGCTGAAACGTGAAAATCATTGGATTTATCATTTAAATAGCTTGAAACCGCATGGGTTAAATGATAGGTCTGAATTTACATGTTATTTATGATCATGTGATGTGTTAACCATGAACTGATCTGTTTTATTGTAACATGTAGCTTTTGAGAGCGAGAAATCATGGGCAGATGTACCTCATCGCTAGTTTGACCATGGTCATAAAGTGTGGCTAGAGTTAACCGAACTGCATACAGCGACGCAATCAATGCTGTTTCAGATAGCTAATAAAGTTAGCCCTTTGCATAAAAAAAACCATTTACGCACACAACACCAGCGTTTAATGCATAAAGCGCATGCGCAGTAAATTACGTCACGTTACGTAAACCCGGAAGCATATACGGCGCGTAATAGGAATCACATCGCGGAACCCACAGCCGAGCTGCGACTTTGAATCAAGAAGGTGAGAGCGTTAAAATGTCCAGAGAACAGGGATGTAAGATCGTAGAAATGCCGTAGTTGGGTCATGAACAAGGCAGTGCGCCACCCAATTTAAAGCGAAGTAAGTTTGTTCTGGGTAACGTTACTTAGCCACCAGCATACCGTTAATAATGGGAGAGCACAGTATTAGCGACACAGCATTTTTTTTAACACCAACACGAGTACATAAGGGCGAATTACTGCAGTACCGAGTCCCACTCCTTAAGGGCTTTCAGCACATATGATTAGAAACAACTTATTAATATATGAACGGCAGAGAAAATGTTAACCCGTTATTTTTTTTTTTTAACGTTTTTAAAAACCTTTATTGTGCAATATCAGCAAACAATTAAAGGGCCTACAACCATCCGGCCGGCCTCGACGTCAGTTTAAGCACTCATGCAAGTTATACGGTGACTCAGCAGTACCTCAATATAAAATAGCAAGCATTCCGAATTACACTGAAGACCTATCAGACTGCTGAGAAACAGGAGGAATTAAGGTCCATTTTTAAATTTTAAAAGGTGAATTTTAAAGTTTAGAAAATAAGAAGGAGCAGATTCCATACAGTCCACCGAAGGCACAGGGTGGGCAATGCATACCACAAGATATCGAACGAGCGGAGAAACATAATCGGATTATCGGCACAAAGATACATATATAAGGGTAAAAAGCACATATTATGTTTCGTGCCAGTCATTACCCACCCCATACCGAGCCTCCCTGCTGACCCAAAAGAAGAAAGAGGAAAGATAAAAAGAACTAAGGAAAGGAGAGAGAAGAAATAAAGGCCCATAGGAACTTAAAACGGACAAAACAACCCCCCCCCCCCCAACCCCCACCCTACACGCATGCAGAGGCTACGGCCTACCCCCCCCCCCCCCCCTAGCAGTGTGCCTGTCGCCCAGGAAAAGAGTACCCGAAATATAGACACAGAAATGAGAAAGAAAGGAAAGAAAAAGGAATCATCTAAAACCGGAGGAGGGCCATCCATATGTGCTCCCGGTCTCCCCTACCACGAATTTATTCTCCACCCCAAGAGCAAAAGTCAACAACAGCAAGCAATGGATACGGTAATAAATGGGGTGAGTTATCACATACTGCGCAGCTAAGTGTGTCATAGGAACATTCCAACCCGATCCTCCGCCAGCCAAATAAACATCAATCGCGAAAGGGAACCACCTAGCCCTGGCCTGTTCGTGCGAGTCCCCCAAGGTATGACCGCTGAGTAAAGCCTGTCCCATCCAACACAAAGGAACAAAATGCCCACGCAAGGCAGAGGAGCGGCATGCAAATACAAAATGGACGTCGCCAGTCACCAATAGATCCATCTTCACTGATGATCATCACCCCCAGTTCCGTCCGTTGACACACATTCCACAGCAAGGAAAGTAGGGCGTGGAAGGAGGAGGCAGTCACGGGAGCCAACAGTTGCAAAAACATTGTCCGGGCCGATAGTGGCGATACAATGGACGAAGTCACAGTCCTCAGCTGAGAGAGGAGTCCTTCAGTGTAGCAGAAGCAGACGGACAGCTGTTCGCAGGCACCAACGCAGTCCGGGAAAATCCGTTCCCCTCCGCACTCATGTGGAAACATAGTAGCCTCCTCAAGGACAGGCAGAGGCAAATCCTCGCACACCTGGGAGCAATCCAACCGTGGTCGCCCCAGTGTGAGCGCAATGTCGTCAAGCTTCCTTCCCAACTCTCGGGAACGAATAGTTTCTTACCTGTCTTTGTAGTTTTGCAGCTTGAAGATCTTTCTGGATTCACTATGCTGTGCATATTCCGCGGTCTTGTCGTTGGGTCCGGATTCGTAGTCTTTTCTTTGTTGTTTTTTTTTTTTGTAGCCCTTGTGGGCGTCGGCGTCACACCTCCTCGGGTGCATTTCCGGAGACGTCTTGGGCGCCATCTTCAGATTATTTTTTCCGTGTTTCCTTCTTTTCCGAAGCAATGGCAATGTTCTATTCAGGTGATAATTTCTTTACCACTTATCCTTATATTCTGTTACTTCTCCTCCCATCTCCTTTTTTTTGACCACCTCTTCTCTCTCCAGCCTCATCTTTCTGGCGGAGGTGGGTGGGTTCGCTAGTGAATCCAGAAAGATCTTCAAGCTGCAAAACTACACCGACAGGTAAGAAACTATTCGTTTTGCGCCGTGAATCTTTCTGGATTCACTATGCTGTGCATAGATTTCGTAGCGGTTTCTCATTTCCGTGGTGGCTGGGTGGAAGATGAGCTCTGGTTTCTGAATATATGCTGGAGCACCCTTTGTCCGACTTGTGCTTCCTTGTTCATCTGAACATCCACGCAATAGTGCTTCGTGAATGTGTGCACCGAAGCCCATGTTGCCGCCAGGCATATGTCTTGTATGGGTGTATTGGCCAGGAAGGCTATTGTGGCCTCCTTTTTTCTAGTGGAGTAGGCGCGTGCCCCCTCTGCCAGTTCTTCTCCTGCCCTTTTGTGGCAGAGTTGGATTGTTTGCGCGATCCATCGTGCAATAGTGGTCTTAGTGACTGCTTTGCCCATGTAACTGTTGGCGAACGACACAAAGAACTGTTTCGTTTTCCTGTGTCCTTTTGTCCTTTCAATGTAATGCATGACCGCCCTTCTGGTGTCCAGGGTATGCAGAGCTCGCTCTGCGCTAGTGGTTGGTTTTTGGAAAAAACTCGGTATCTGTATGGACTGGTTCATGTGGAACCTGGACACCACCTTCGGCATGAAGTGTGGGTCGGTCCTCATCACCACCCTGTCATTGTGTATTTGTAAGTAGGACTCCTGTAGCGTTAGCGCTTGCAGCTCGCTCACTCTGCGTAAGGACGTAATTGCAACCAGGAAAGCAGTTTTCATAGTTAGCATCTTCAAAGAGGCCTTGTGAAGCGGCTCGAAGGGCTCCTTCATGAGTTCCGTCAGGACCACGTTTAAGTTCCATGCCGGTGGTGGCACCCGCTTGGGTGGTGCAATCCTTTTTGCTCCTTCCAGGAACCTCTTTACAACTAGTGATGTGAAGAAGCTTCTGCCAATCTCACCCCTTGTGTATGCCACTATAGCCGCCAGGTGAACACTCAAGGAGGACGAGCTGAGCTTTTTGTCCAGTAAGTGTGTCAGGTACTTCAGTACCGTGGAGTCTTTCTTCATTTTATTGTGAAGTCTCTCCCTCCTGCACCACATCGTGAACCTTTTCCACTTTGCGACATAGCACTTCCTTGTGCTGGGCCTTCGTGCCTCCCGAAGGACCCTGAGGGTGCTCTCTGGCAGTTTCAAATGTGCGAATTCGATGTCCTCAGGAGCCATGCTACTAGGCTCATGCTCTCTGGTTCTGGGTGCAGCACCTCTCCGTTCTGCATGGAGAGCAGGTCCTTTCTCCTGCTGAATCTGTGGGGCGCACACTGCGCCATCTCCATGATCTGAGAGTACCATGTCTGCCTCGCCCACTGCGGCGCGACCAGTATCAGGGTCATGGTGCTCGCCCTGCACTTGCTCAGTACTCTGTGTATCAGTGGTATCGGGGGAAAAGCGTATGCAAATTTCTCGAACCAATCTATCCATAGGGCATTCCCAAGGGCCCCTTCTTCGGGTTGTCTGGATGCGAAGTTTCGGCATTTCGCATTCTGGCGTGTTGCAAACAGGTCCACTGATGGTGTTCCCCACCTGTTGAACAGCCTCCTTGTCTCCTGAGCATTGAGCTCCCACTCATGGGATGCCGAGGTCGGTCTGCTCAGCCAGTCTGCCTGAATGTTCTCCTTCCCTGGTAGGTGTATGGCTAGCAGGTCTATCTGGAGAGGGATGGTCCACCTCCATATCTCCTGCGCCAGCGTCGAAAGCGTTGTTGACTGTGTTCCACCCTGTTTGTTGATGTAGAACATCGCCGTGGTGTTGTCTGTCTGTAGCAACACCCTCTGCCTGTACAGTCTTGTCTGGAAGGCTTTCAGTGCAAGGAAGATTGTCTTCAGTTCTAGGTAATTGATGTGCTTTGTCGCATCTGCTGGCGTCCAAAGACCCCTCACCTTGAGTTCCTCCGTGTGAGCGCCCCATCCCTTCAGGGATGCGTCCGTGGTGATGGTCACTGTCGGAGTTGGGAGTGTAAGAGGCTGTCCCCTTGTTAAGTTCTCCAGGGTCCACCATGCCATCTCCTTCTGCACTGCGTGCGTCACCACCACAAGATCCTCCCAACTGCCCGAAGCCTGTGACCATTGTTCCTGCAGCCATTCTTGCATGGGTCTCATGTGGAGCCGCACATTCGGCACTAGGTGGATGCATGATGCCATCATCCCCATGATCTTGCTCGCAGTCCTCACTGTCCGAGCTTGCCCCTTCTGGTATAGGCGAGTTTCCTTGACCAGTGCCCTTGCTCTCTTCTCGCTGGGGAACACTTTGCCCTGTAAGGTGTTGATCTCTGCCCCCAGGAAGATCTTCACTTGCTCCGGCTCCATTGATGATTTCTTCCAATGGACGGAGAACCCCAAGTTTATGAGTGTGCTCGTCACTGTATGTGCATGCTGCTTGCACTTCTGGTACGAGTTTGCTTTCACCAGCCAGTCGTCGAGGTAAGGGTATACGTGTATCCCCTGTCTTCGTAAGTGCGCTGCGACTGCCGCGAGGCACTTCGTGAATACCCTCGGTGCTGATTTCAGTCCGAAGGCCAGCGTTGTGAACTGGTAGTGGCCTCCTCCGATTGCGAACCTGAGCATATGCTTGTGCTTCTCGTTCATCGGTATGTGTAAGTAGGCGTCCTTGAGGTCTATCGTGACCATGAAGTCTCCGACCTGCAACTGCGGCAGCACCTCCTGCAAGGAGGTCATTTTGAACTTTTGTGTTCTTATGAATTTGTTGAGGAACCTCAGGTCTAGGATGGGTCTCATTTTGTCGTCGACCTTTGGTACTAGGAAGTACGTTGAGTATATTCCCTTGTTCCTTTCCCTGAAGGGAACTCTTTCTATGGCCTTTTTTTGTAGAAGTTCTTGCACTTCTTCCTGAAGCCTCGCCAGCTGTTCTTTTGCTCGTCGCTTCCCCCTTGGTTTTCTGTTTGTTGGTTTTCTCTCCAACTCCAAGCAGAATCCGAATTGAATGATGTTTAGGATCCATTTGTCTGATGTTATTTCTCTCCATTCCTGGAGATAGAACTTTAATCTTCCTCCCACTGGTGTCATGTGGTCGTAGGTCATTAGATTGTCCTGACCCCTTCGTACGTGGTGCCCCCTGGGATCTTTTCTGTGGTCGGGCACCCGGGGGAGTGTGAAGTCACTTCGAGGTGGGCTGCTGCCCCCCTCTTCTATTCTGGCCACGTCCATTTCTCCCTCGAAAGGACTGACCCCTTGGTTGGTATTGCCAGGACTGCTTCTGGTGACCTTGCTGAGCCTGCGAGTCTGCCTGGCGCGTCTGCTGGAAGGCCTGGTGCGATGTACCTGGCTGGTTTCCACCTCTCCCTCCGGGCCTCCGTGCCGGGGTGCCTCTTCTGTTGCCTCTGAACTGCAATGCCCCCATGGACCTTGCCGTCTCGTTATCTTTCTTGAGTTGGCATAGTTTATCGTCAACTGTTGCCCCGAAAAGTGTTTCGCCGTTGAACGGTGTGTTCAGGATACTGTGTTGTACCTCGGGTTTGAACCCTGAGATCCTGAGCCATGCGTGTCTCCTTTCCGTGACACCCATCATCATGAGCCTGCTGGCGGTGTCTGCTCCGTCCAGGGCCGTCTTAAGGCAAGAATTCGCAGCGTTTTTCCCTTCGTCGATCAAATTTTCGGCCTTCTGCCTGGCATCCTGGGGTAGTTCCTTCACCAACTGCCCCAGCCCTTCAATGATCTGGTACATGTGCCTGTTCAACAGGGCGTTGGAATTAGCCATGCGCCAGTGGGTCGCGGCATTTCGCTCGATCCTTCTCCCCACCAGATCCATCCTCTTGCTCTCCTTATCCGGCGGTGGGCCCGAGGTAGTGGATACGATCGCCCTCTTCCTAGCTGTCGCCGTGATAATGGAGTCAGCGGAGACCTCGCCTCGAATGTAGGCCGGGTCCTTCGAGGAGTGTTTGTATTTTTTCTCTGTTCTGGGAGTTACCGCCTTGCATGTTGCGGGCTCTTTGAACGCTTCCTTTCCCTGAGCCAAGACGCTCTTGAGCATTGGCAGGAACTGGCTTCTTGTTTGTGTTGGGAGCAATGTCTCTAGCAGGAAGTCTGCTTTCTGCTTTTCCTCGTCGAGCTTTAGCTTGAATGCCGTTGCAGCAGATTGTATCGCCGAGTTGTATGCCCCGATGTCGTCCGGCGGCGAGGGTCTCGAGGGGAATGAGTCGACCGCCTCTTCCGGGCTTTCGGTGTCGACGTCCAAGTAATCCTCCTCGCGTGGGTCAGAGGTGGCCGACTCGGCGTCCAACCTACTGCCCTCTTCGTCTTCATAGCTGTAATCCTCGTAGGGATTCTCTTCAACTTCCTGGTCGTCGACCATCTCGTCGCTAGGCACATGGTCGTCGACATGTTCTTCTTCCTCTTCGACCCGATCTAGCATGGCGTGCTTCGTCTTGTGTGGGATCGTGAAGGTACTCATCTCGGCGGCGAAATCTTTTCTCCGCTGCAAGAGGCTCACCATCTTGTCTTCTAGCCGACGTCTTTTCCTTTCCATCTCAGCCGCGATTTCGGCTTCGGAACGTTCGGCCCCTCTCTTCGTCGCCTGGTTCGGCAGTGAGACTTTCGACGTCGACGGCTTGGACATCGAACTGGCTTTCGGGTCCTTGGACGGTGCCGAGGCCTTAGGGTCTTTCTCCCTCGACGTCGATCGGTCCCTTTCGGCGACTATCTTCGACGTTTTCTGCTGTTCAACAGCTTTCGGCGCCAGGGACTCCTTCTCCGAGGACCCGCTGGGCCTGCTTGTGGT